>NC_140150.1:3450250-4680186 GCF_964035555.1 Netta rufina | reverse complement strand
GGCCACGCAGATGTTCCAGCCCCGCGGGCTTCCCCCTCGCTTGCTCTTTCCCTCCCACCCCCGGCAGCACCCTGAGCTTCCTCGGCTTTTCCAGGGGTGCTGGGGTTTCCCCTGCGTGAGGCAGCGGCAGGAGGTGCAGGGGCGAGGGGGGAACACGTGCGGTCGGTGGCACCCTGGAGGGCGCCTTGGCAGGGCTCTGCCCCCCACACCTGAGCTCCTCTCGCCCTTTCCCGACACGATCTCTTGCTTTTGAGGAGATAAAGCCACCAGGGTTTGTCCTTTCCTGGGATGGATTGAGCTGGTTAGGCTGGGGAAGGGGGGAAAAATACATACAGACCTCCCCAAAGACCCCCAGGGTGGCGATGGTTGAGGTTTATTTTTGCCCCTCATTCTTTCCCCGAGCATTGTCCCCATTTGCAATACTGGGCTGTGACCCACATCCCTTCCATCTGCAGATCCCTTCCACCTGTGACACCCCTGAGACCTGGCTGAGGCTTGGGGCTGGGGCTGGGGCTGCTGCAGGGCTCTGCAGCTGTCCCCATCTGATGGGTAAGCGGGGACCCCCAGATCCCTGGGGGATGCAAGGCTCCTGGGGCCCCCAGAGCCTCCCCGCATCCCATTTGAGCCCCCGGCAGGCTCAAAGTGGTGACTTCTGCCTGGGCAACGTTTCTGGGGAGCTAAAGAGGGTGGGGACAAAAAAACCCTTCTGGGGAATAAAGAGGATGGTGAAAAGCATTTGTGGGCAGAATGAATCCAGGGAAAGTCTGGGTTGGGCAGGCGTGCAGGGACACAGAGGGGGGTGTCTGCGGTTACGGGGTGCCCCCACACCACGGGACTGCATCCAGGAACCGTGACAGGCTGGGAGAGCAGCATCCTAAATCCTTAATTAGGGTCCCCGAGCTGGGTGAGGGCGAGCTACCAGCCCGGGCTCTGCAGTGACGGGCGGGATGCCGCTGGGGCACAGCCCCTGGTGCCCATCCCGCAGAAAATACACCCTCCAAAAAGGCTCCTGGGGCTCACACTGGGCTGGCAGGAGGGTTTAGGGCAGGCTTTATGGCCTCATTTCCACCGATCCTTGCACAAACCCGGGCATCTCCCCTGCAGCAGCCGGCACCGGGCTCGGAGGAAAGCTGAGGCGTTGCTGCCCTCGGGCGGCAGCAGGCAGCACAGCACCGAGGGGGGGGGGTCGGTCCCCAAATTGTCCCCAGCTTGTCCCCTGGGGTCCCCCAGCCTCTATATCCCCTGTAGAGAGCAAGGAGGGAGGGGAAGGGGAATCCAGCTCGTCCCCTGGGGTCCCCTCAGCCTCCACATCCCCTGTAGAGAGCAAGGAGGGAGGGGAAAGGGGATCCAGTTTGTCTGTGCGGTAGCAACCGTGCCCCCAATTCGCTCCTTTTTTGCCTCAAAAAGCCAAAGCACAGGGAGGTGGGATTGAAGTGGATCTCGCTCTGGGTGAGGGCAAAGGAAGGGCCTCAACGCCACATGCAGAAAAACTGGGGGCAAAAACTAAGCTGTGGGGAGGCCTGGCTCATCTCCTCCTGGGTCACCCTGTTTCTCCCAAAACTAGCGATCCCGAGGAGCAGGGCAGTGTGGAGCGGGTTCACCTGGATCCAACTGACCAGGAGGAATTTCAGCTGTGAAGGAACTCACTCCCCCTTCACGAGACACTTTCCATTCCCCTTCCTGGGAGTCACATCGCTGCAAACAGCTGAAGCTGATGCTGGAGGCTTGGGGTCTCCCAGACACTTGAGTGTCCGGTCCCAAGGGCTGTGAAGAGCCCAAATGGGTGCCCCTGGCACAGAGCTGGTGGGGCTGCAGTGGTCGGAGGGCTGGGTGATGGTGGTTGTAGGGCGATGGTGGGACCAGATGATCTGGGAGGGCTTTTCCAACCTTCATGGCTCTGTGATTCTGTGAAGGAGGCGTGCTGGTGGAGCTGCCGTGGCTGCACTTGCCTCCGGGTGAGAACAGTCTGCATGTCTGCAGACCAAAATCCTCTTCCCCAGAGGCAGCAGAGAAAGAAAATATTCACCAGGCAGGCTGGCTGCGAAATGTGCCACTGCCTACACCTGAGTCCGGCACGGAAAACAAAAGCAAAGTCAGTCACATCCCAGCTGGGGTTTTCAGGTATCTCCCCCTGCAGCAGGAGGCAGACAGCCGGCCGGATCTGGGTGCTGAAGAAAAGCAAATTACCCCAACTCCTTCCCCACAGCCTCCAAACCACCTCCACCATGGGGCTTCTTTTCTGAACCCGCACCACGGGGAGCCCTGGTGCACCTGCAGCACCCACGATGCTCCCCAAGGCCTTCAAACACAGGCACCGTGTCCGACACCATCGCCTGGCATGGCGTGGGCCACGGGTGTGTTGGCACTGTGGGGCTGGGTGGTGGTGACCACGGCTCCCAGGAGACTTGTCCTCCCTCTCCAAGGTCTCCTTGGGGCCCGGCAGCGTTTGGGGATGAGGATTTGCACCACAGGGCTGCAGAGGATGGAGGGAACAGAGGAAAGACTTCACTGTGGGCCCATGGGAGGCCAGGGGGAGGCCAGCGTCCTGTGAGGGGTGACTGAGGGCACTGGGGGGGTTTGGGCTGGGGAAGGGGAGGCTCAGGGCAGAGCTCATGGCTCTGGAACCAGAGGGAACGGCCTGGAGCTGTGCCAGGGGAGGTTGAGGTGGGCAATGAGGAGCCATTTCTGCTCAGACAGAGCGGGCAGGCGTTGGGACGGGTTGCCCAGGGAGGTGGGGGAGTCCCCGTCCCTGGGGGGGCTCCAGGAGAGGTTGGGGCTGGTGCTTGGGGACACGGCTCGGTGGGGACAGTGGGGGGGGGTGGCTGGAGCAGGTGACCCTGGGGGGCTTCTCCAACCCTAAGGACTCAGTGACTCCATGCCAGGAGCACAGACACCCTGTCCTGGCCCTGGCACAGCCTCCCCGTGCCAGCTCCGGGTGCGCCCCGCTGTGGAGATTCCTCTTCCAGCGCCTCCATCGCCCTCCCTCCTCCCACAGCTCCTCCCCCCCCATCTCCCGCAATGGTCCCTCCCTCACCCCCCCGTCTCTCCCACAATGGTCCCGCCCGCTCCCCCCCCCCAGCAACGCAGCACAGCCCGGAGTGATGACGTGTGAGGCGGGGAGGGCGCAGGCGCGGTGGTGGCGGTGGCGTTGCCATGGCGACCCCGCGGGGGGGCTGCGTGAGGAGGGGGGCGGGGCCCTCCCCGTGTGGGGCTGGGGGCGCCATGTGCATGGGGTCTGTGAGGGGACCTGGGTGCATGGGGACAGCCTGTGATGGGGTCCCTCTGTAGCTGGGGGTCCTTTATGGGGACCTCTGTGCAGTGGGGGATATGCATAGTAGAACCCCTAGAGTCACAGAATCACACAGTCATTAGGGCTGGAGAAGCCCCCCAGGGTCACCTGCTCCAAGCAACCCCCCCCCACTGTCCCCACTGAGCCGTGTCCCCAAGCACCAGCCCCAACCTCTCCTGGAGCCCCCCCAGGGACGGGGACTCCCCCACCTCCCTGGGCAACCCGTCCCAACGCCTGCCCGCTCTGTCTGAGCAGAAATGGCTCCTCATTGCCCACCTCAACCTCCCCTGGCACAACTCCAGGCCGTTCCCTCTGCTCCTGTCCCTGGTTACCTGCGAGAAAAGACGACCCCCAGCTCCCCACACCTCTCAGGGAGCTTCAGAGAGCAATGAGCTCTGCCCTGAGCCTCCCCTTCCCCAGCCCAAATCCCCCCAGTGCCCTCAGCCGCTCCTCACAGGACTTGTGTCCCAGGCCCTTCACCAGCCTCGTAGCCCTGCTCTGGACATAATCTAGGGCCTTGATGTCCTTCTTGTACTGAAGGACATGAGAACACCTATAAAATGGGGAGTGCTGTATAATAGGATGAGGATACCTTCTGCAACAGGCACCTTCTGTATGACAGGGAATATGTAATAGAGCAACAAATGCCACCATTACAGTGCAGACTCCTTTATATTAGGAATTGGGGCTTACTCACATGACAGGTTTTGGGGGCCCTTGTAAAGTGGCAGGGATGAGGACACCCTGTACCGTAGGGACCCCATGTCACAGGACCCCAAATGTCATGGGGTGACAGGGTGGATGTGGCCCTTTTAGAGCTCAGGGAGCTGGGGTAGAGGCTGTTGTGGCCCAGTGGGTTTGGGGACACCAGGACCTGCCCAGGGACCTGCACATAGGGTTTTTCCTGCAGGTTGGGCATGAGCAACTACCTCCAATGTTGAAGAAACGTGCAGGCAAGGAAAGCTCTGTACCTGCCTGGCTTCACCTATGGGGAGCATTCCCCCAGCTGTCCCATGTGCCATACCCGGCCTGCAGTACCTCTCCCACTTTTCCAGCTGCACCCTTGGGCTCATAAAACATTACAACCCATTGCAAAGCTGTCAGATTTATGTACCTGTTTTTGCAGGGCAGGGACAAGGAGGTGTTGGCCCAGGTGTTACTGCCACATCCCCTTGCTGTGACATGTTACTCTGGCTTTGCTTGTGGATGAAGGTGCAGTGGGAGTTTATGTGGCTTAGGTTTGTTGGTGGAGGGTTTTGCGTTTATTACAGATGGTGAAGTGTGTTTCTTTGCTACAAAACACGCCTGTAAGAACTTAGCCTCCTGACCTGCTCATTTGCAGTGTAGATGGAGCCCTAACAGGGTCAGAAATGCCAAGAAAAGGGAAGTTAGTACATTTGGAAGTAAAAACATAAGTACTGTTTTTGCAGATGCAGCATGGGAGAGGCACGTGAATACTGTATGACCTCGGAGGTTGCTTTCACAACTTTTGCAGTGATGCTGTGGTTAATTCTCCCCGCAATGCAGTTTGTCCTCGTGGCTGCCACGGTGTGCTGCTGGCTGGTGCCGAGCTGCTGCCATCAGCACCCCCAGGCCCCTTCTGCTGAGCTGCTCTCCAGCCAGGTGCCCCCATATCTGTGCCTGTGTCCAGCATTGCTCCATCTCAAGTGCAGCACCCGGCATTTTCCTGTGTTGAATTTCATGCTGGTGCTGATTGCCTAATGCTAGATCCTCCTGCAAGGCCTTTTGTCCATCCAGGGAGTCAACAGCACCTCCCAGTTTCGTGCCACCAGCAAACTTGCTGAGGATGCACTCCACTCCCGCATCCAGGTCATTAATAAAAACGTTGGCCAGAACCATCCCAGGGGAACAGCACTGATGTAGCCCCGTTTGCTACAACCCTGAGAGCTGTGCCACCACCCCACCATCACCCCACATGGCATAAACCTGCTTAGCTCACAGCTGGACAGTTTGCCCAGGATGCTGTGAGGGTCAGTATCAAAGGCCTTCCTAATATCCTGAAAGATTATGCCCGCTGCCTTCCCTTAATCCACCAAGCAGGTGACTTTATCATAGAAGGAGTTCAAATTAATAAGGCAGGACTTTCTCCTGAAGAACCCTTGTTTCAGCCTGACTATAGCTTTGTTCTTTAATTTTATGTCAGTATGCTCCAGGATGATCTATGTAACTTTTCCAGGGACTAACTTTAGACTAATGGGTCTGTAGTTTCCAGGGTCTTCTCATACCCTTTTTGTACATGGGCTAACGTTGGCCAGATTCCTGTCAGCGGGGATCTCCTTGGACTCCCCAGACCTTTGGTAAATTGGTGAGAGGGATCCAGCTACAGCACAAAAATCCTTCAGCATTCTGGAGTGAATCCTGTCAGGCCCCATGGATATGGAACATTGAACTGATACAACTGGTCTCTTACACTGTCAGTGACCGCAGATCATAGAATCATTCAGGTTGGAAACAACTTCTTACATCACCTAGGCCAACCTTTAACCTAGTACTAATGTCCACCACTAAACCATGGTACTAAATTCTCCATCTACATGTTTCATGAAGACCTCCAGTGATGGTGACTCCACCACTTCCTTGGTCAGCCTATTTCAATGCTGCACAACCCTTTCTGTAAAGAATTTTCTCCTAATATCCAACCTAAACCTCCCCTGGTGCAACCTGAGGCCACTTCCCCTCATCACCTGGTGCTTGGGAGAAGAGCCTGATCCCCTTCTCCCTGTAGCTTCCTTTAAGGTAGTTGTAGAGTGCAATAAAGTCTCCCCTGAGCCTCCTTTTCTCCAGGATAAACAACCCCAGTTCTCTCAGCAGCTCCTCAACACCCTTCACTGGCTTTGTAGCCCTTCTCTGGACATGCTCCAGCACCTCGATGTCCTTCTTGTAGTGAGGGGCCCCAAAACGAACGCAGTGCTCGAGGTGCAGCCTCACCAGAGCTGAGTACAGGGCACAGTCACCTCCCTAGTGAGCCCTGGGGGACACCACTGGTGACCAGCCTCCAGCTGGATTCAGCTCCATTCACCACAACTCTTTGGGCCTGGCCACCCAGCCAGTTTTTAACCCAGCAAAGCATACATCTGTGGCCTCGAGCAGCCAGCTTCTTTGGGAGACTGGTGTGGGATCCAGTGTCAAAAGCCTTACTGCTGTCTTCGTAGGCCACATCCACAGCCTTTCCCTCGTCCACTGGGCACATCGCTTTGTTGTAGAAGGAGATGAGGTTCATTAAGCAGGACCTGCCTTTGATAAACCCATGTTGACCGGGTCTGATCACTTGCTTATGCTGGAAGTGCTGCGTGAAGGCACTCAGGATCATCTGCTCCATGAGCTGCCCTGGCACTGAGGTCAGACTGACAGGGCTGTGGTTCCCTGGATCCTCCTGCTGGCCCTTAGGATGGCAAGGCTCCTCTGGTCATGGTTCTCTGACTGTGCAGGCAGCCCAAGATCTGTCACTACCATTTAAAACTGAGGCAAAAAAAAAAAAAGGCGTTTAATGCCTCCACCTTTTCCTCATCCTTCCTTAGGTGACCATCTGCATAAAATATCAGTCCAATGTTTTCCTTTGACCTCTTCTTGCTGTTGGCACACTTGAAAAAGCCTTTTTTTGTTGTCTGACACCGCAGTGGCCAGTGTCATCTCAAGGTTGAGTTTTGGCTTTTGTCATTTTCTCCCTGCAGATGAGAACTGCAGCTCTGTCCTCTCCTCATGAAGACAGGCCTTGTTTCCAGAGGTCATATACTTTTTTTTTTCTGCCCTAGTTTCAGGAGGAGTTCCCCATTCAGCCAGGCCGATCTGCCGCTCCACTTGCTTTACTTGCATCAAACAGGCAATCCCAAACTCTTCCTGGGTCTTGCAGCAGGCACCATTCCTAACTGAATGCTGCAACTTGAAGACTGAATTTTAATGCCAAGAGGGAGACAAAACACTTTAAGTCTTTCTCCTTCTCAAAGGGGATCATGGACGTGACTTGGCTTTCTGACTGGCTGGTACCACTCTTGTTGCCCAGCAGAAGCCGTATGTGATGAGCAGGTACGAGGGAAGGTGAGGTGAGATGCTAGTTTCTTGCAGAAGTTTGGAGTCAAGGCTTATGAGCAGTGTATTTCAGGTCACCACAAGTTGTGGCAAGACCTCCACACCCAGCCACCTAATTTTGGGTGTGATGGAGCGCCAGGAAACTTAACAAGGAGTCAGCAGAGCTGAATAGGATGTGCAGAGCAGAATCAGTATCTTCTGCTGTTAGCCTTTTCTCATATGAAGTTCTAAACTCTGGGTGAGACGAGGAGCAATATTTGCTTGAAGATGTTTGCTTTTAGTTATGTTCAGCCTATTTCCCTTCCCACAGCAGTCCAGTGGCATTTTGCTTCCTTGAACCTATTTGTGTGTCAGCAAATCTTCACGGGCAAAACAACTGGCAAAAGACAGGTGGAAGTGTGCATTATTTTCTGTATAGTCCCATGGTTAGCAAGTGCAGGATGGAGTAAAGGACCTTGCTGAAAGCAAGGCAGTTCCTGTATTTGCTGGTGGCACTCGGTCGCTGATGGAAGGGATGGGAGTGAGCCACAGGGAGGAAAACTTTGTCCTGAAGCCTCTTTCTGAATCACACAACTCTGGTACAGGCTGGACCAGGTCCATAGTGGTGGGACAGCTGTGTCGTAGCCCCCCAAAGGGCAGAGCTGCCACAGTATGAGGGATACACTGCCTGTTGTTTATCACTGTGGTCAGCTCCACGGGTGCAGTGTATTTCTGTCGTGTGTCTTAGGACAGTTTGGCCTCTATCAGCTAATACTGGGGAAACTGCGAATGAAACACGGACTATACAAAATGTCTGCTTGTGAAGACCTTGAGAAGCATTCACTGATCTGTTAGCGTACGACTCACAGTACTGGGGTGACATTTCTGCCTTTGCGTGACTGTTTACTTTATCACTTCTTTAACCACATCCGTGACCTGACCACCCAAACATTACTATCTCAGCAAGCAGAGGCGATTGTTTTCATTTCTGTGGTTTGCCTCCCCTTCTACTTGGATCAGAAGACCTGGAATCGGGCCTTTGCAGGCGATGATGTAGTTAGAATTTCCCTAAACACCTGAGTAGCCCACTGTGAGGTGGATAGGTGAGCAATTTCTGCTGGACATAACCTTTCCATGGCATCGACACTTCCCTCATTTTTCCTCTTGAGGACTGGGGTCTTGCTCTGCCTTTGCTGGTGCACAGATGGATCCCGCAGGGCTGAAAGCTGCAGACAAGCGAGCTCCTGTGAGGTTCATGGAGCTGCTCCAGCACGGGGGCGATGCTGTCCCTGAGGACTCGGGAAGACACGCAGGGTGCTGGGAAGGAAGAGAAGCCCCCAGTTTTGAGCAGGGCTTGGCCTTCCAGGATGGATGTGGGGAGGCTCAAAGCAAGAAATTCCACGCTACAGGAAGGAGAAGGCTGGTGGCAGTGCACGAGCCGATTGTTGAGCGTTCCTTTATGTTTCATTTGATGGCTGACCTAAAGGGAGTGACTTTGCTGGAAAAGGGATTTTAATAAGGTAACAACGCAGAAGTAGAATTTACTTAATAGACAATGACTCTTTTATTTTTCTAATATGGAGTAAGCACAATCATAATAAAACTATTAGATTTATAATTGGAGCTCCAATATTTTCATTAGGACACGGGATGGGCGGAGGTATTCCATGACACCTGTACTTTGTGCTTCACTGGCAAAACAGCTGCTTGCAGGTCTCCACATCGGCTGGTGAAACCTGGAGGAGAGCAGCACTACCCACAGGAGCTGCATCATAGGATCCTGGGCTCTTTTGGGTCAGAAAAGGCCCTTCAGATCATCAAATCCAACCAGCAACCTGACACTAGCCAGTTCACCACTAAACGTGTTGCTCAGTGCCACATCCACGTCTTTTAAATCCCTCTGGGGCTGGGGACTCCACCAGCTCCCCAGGCAGCCTGTGCCAGTGCCCAGCCATCCCTTGGGTGAAGCCCCTGTAGGAACGACTTTGAGATGCTGGAGGTGCACTGGTCCCTGATCCCTGTGGGATGCCTCTGAAGGTGCTACTGGATATGGCCAATATCATCGCAGGAAAGCAGTCGTGCTTTGAGAGGTTCTCATTGATTGGAAAGGAAAAGCAAATGCAATGTCCATCTTCAAAATGCAGGAGGGCAGGAGGACAACAAGGCAGCGAGCCTCACCTCTGTCCCTGGGAAAATCATGGATTCAGCCCTCCTGGAAACCACTTCCAGTGGGACTGGAAACCATCAGTGTGGATTAAACCTTAAATTGTGGCTGAACAGCCTCTGGGATGAGCCCACGAATGAAGGGAAAGCAGTGCCTGTTATTTACCCTTCCAACACAGTATCCTGGATGAAATACCAAGATTGGAGAAGGAGGAGGTGCGTGGTGGAACAGATATTCCTGCAGCCAGAGGGGAAACCATGTGAGGGAAAAGTATGAGGAGGAAGGAGCACCGACTGTAGCCCCATCCCTCCTGTGCTGCTCGGGGGAGGCAGAGGTGTCCAGGCATGAAGGAATGAACGTGGGCCTGGGAAAGGGGAGAGGAACGAAAGAGAAATTTCCCCTATTTAAGCTTGTTTTGCCTAGGACAATAATTGATAAGTGACCTCCTTGTGTTTATCTCAACCCACGAGGTTTCTTTGTCCCACTCTTCCTATTTTGTCCCCCTGTCCTGCTGAGATGGACAGCGTGTGAGCAGCAGGGTGGTGGCTTGGCCGAGGCTAAGTCTCTGCGAGCAGGGCGGCTGGAAGGCTGATTTCCCAGGTCTGGAGCTGAGGTGGGATGGCAGAGCTCAACCTGACAGCACCTTGGGGACAGGACGGCTGGGCAAGGCTCGGTTGTCTACGTGAGGATGTCTGGGTCCATCTGGGACAGGATGCCTGAAGCATCAGCGTGGATCTGTCAGACGTGGAACAGCACTTACAGGAAACCTGAATCAGTGACCAGAGGCCACTTTGGGTACCTCAGACATTTCAAGACACACGTGTTTGGTATCTGAACCTTGCCCTGACCCTCTGCAGCCCAATGGGCAGGTTGTTTTTCAATGCAGATGGCAGCAGGTCCCACGGAAGTGACTGCAATGGCATCTTTCGATCCCTGTCCTTGTGGTCGAAGGCAGAGGACGTGAAGACAGAGGGAACTGCGCTTTCTCATCATCTTCTCAGGTACAGAAATAAACAGAATCGTGACCTGCCAAACCCTAAGGTGTTATTGTTGCTTCTGAGCTTTTGCTGGAGACGTAAACACAATCAGAGATTTTACCTGTGCATGTCTTGCAATTATACTAATCATGTTAATTCTCATACATGTGGTCCCTGCATCATTGAATTCCCGGTACTGATTCAAATCAATTCCTATTTGTCACCATTTTGGCACCTCCCTGTCTACAAGAGAGGTGCTCGAGGATGCACGGGTTCAAGCTGTGGCCGTTTCCTTCTCTCCGTGCCATCTTTGGACTCCTGAAGGCTCAGGTAAACAATGACCCAGCATCAGAAGACCAACCCCGGTCAGCTGGAAGATGTGTCCCCTTCCTGTCCGCATTTACCAGGAGTGTCTGCGGGATTAGGATTCAATCCACAATGGGACCAAATTGGAAACGTAATTACAGGCAGGAGGACGTTGTTTTATCACCCTGAGATTGTGTCCAACACCCTGTGCCAGATGCTTTTTGCAGAAGCATGTCTCTTGTTTAAGCCTGGTCAGATCCTTCGTGAACAGACTGAGAAGGGATTGGTTTTCAGATTGACACGTTTAGCCCTCGTTGATGAGCAGTGCTGCATAACAAACTAGGAAGGACGACACCTGCAGAACGAGGCATCTACAGTCACCAGCTGCTTTGGAAAGTTTCCCGTGTACCATTTCATAATAGACAGGGCTGGCAGTGTGAGTTTTTGGTAGAAATTGCAGTGGGTTTTGAAGCATCTGCAAATAGAGGTGTTGACGTTTTGCTGTGGACATGTCTATGACATTGGAGATGCAAATAATTTTTGTTGTTGTTATTGTTTGTTTGTTTGTTTTCTGCCCCACTAACCAGAGTGCTAATGTTTTAAAAAGAAATGACTAAAACCCAAAAACAAACAAACAAACAAAAAAACCTGACCAATTTAGTAGGTATTTCAAACCCAGAGCCCCCATCTGTCAACTGCTGCTTCCCACAATGGGAACAAACACGGGTGTTCTGACTCCTCGTCCTGCCTTCTTCTGAACTACTGGACTCTGCGCCCTTCCCTAAGCTCATTACACAAACATAAAGGTTTTTTCCCCACTCCCACTGAATATACCTTAAAATGTGGCCCTTGACAAGCCTCCATCCTAGCCCAGCTTCTAGGACAATGCCATTTCCAGCTCCAGGGTGACAGTAACCCACCCAAGGTGCTCCGTAAAGTGTCCATGGTGGATGCCTCATGAATTGGTACCTACGCTATTGTAAAACTAATGAATGTGTAGCCAAACCCTAATTTAGAGTAACTTGGGGTGACCTCAGTTACTGTAATTACCCTAAAATGGTCCCTATGGAAACCCTGCCCCCATTGGACAACACCAAATCATATCAACAGAATATGCCTAAGGCTAACCCATGGGTTACTGTAATTTAACCCTAAACTCAGTCTTTTATGTTGATGGAAATGAGACTCTTAGAGTTTTCCTGGCCTTTATCCACAGGTAAATCCCAGCTCAACTCCTGTGGCAACCATAACCATCATCTCAATGCTAACCCTAAATTTCATCCCTGGAACAACCCTGTCCACGACTTCTGGCTTTGACCTCTGTCCATGACCCCAGCCTCACTGGGCTGGTGAGATAGGTACTAGCATCCTCCAAAAATTGTCTTTGGCTTTTGGCCCAATACTTTGCTAATTACTGCAAAAACCTCCCACGCTTAACCGGACACGCTTGATGAGCCATTTGGCCCTCCTCCTGCCAGCGAGAATAAAAGGCTGGTGTTGAGGGCAGTCCTGGCAGACAGAGAGTTCGAGGCAAAGGCTAAAGTTGCTTTGGCACTTCTTCGCAGGGACTGCAGTATGACAAAGTCAATTCTCTTCTTCGGCTTTCTTCTTGTCTTCCTTGGCCTGACTCTGCCAGGCACCCAGGGAAAAACTATTCCCTGATGTGAGCTGGTGAAGATCTTCCACAACCATGGCTTTCAGGGCTTCGTGGGCAAAACTGTAGCTGACTGTGAGTATAATGAGCTCCCCCTGTACCTCTCTGCCCATACCACCCTTGTCTTTCTCAGCTTCTTGTAATCCTCCAGCTGTACCACTCTGTCCAACCATTCCTTTGGCAAGCCGTCTTTCATCATTCCTCTTCCTCATCCTCTTCCTTGCCTCCTATTGCTAACACAACACATCCCTGCTCGTGCTTCTGCCCACCCAGACCTTTCTCCTTCCAAAAATTTGTGCATCCGTATCTCAGTCTTACAATGTCCACAATTTAATTACTCTTCCAGGTCTTCCTTCATCATTGACTCCTTCATCTCTTTCCTCTTATTTACCCTGAGCATACTTTGATCTTCCTCCTCTGGGCTCTCTCCTCATCCTGCAGGGGTCTGCCTGGTGCAACATCAGAGCAATTACAACACCCACGCTTTTCGTGATGAGGGTAAGAGCCGGGACTACGGAATCTTTCAGATCAACAGCAAGTACTGGTGTGATGATGGCAAAACCCCCGGAACTTCAAATACCTGTCGTATCAATTGCTCGAGTAAGTGCTGGGGCAGAGCAAAGAGCCTTCTTCATCCACTTGGTGAAAGCACCCTGCTCTGTCCATGCCACCTGTCCAGGCAGCTGCTCTGGGTGTTTCTGTCCATGTGTCTGTCCTGGTTGGAGCGGCTGAGGGCACTGGGGGTGTTCAGTCTGGGGAAGAGGAGGCTCAGGGCAGAGCTCATGGCTCTGGGAACGGCCTGGAGTTGTGCCAGGGGAGGTTGAGGTGGGCAATGAGGAGCCATTTCTGCTCAGGCAGAGCGGGCAGGCGTTGGGACGGGTTGCCCAGGGAGGTGGGGGAGTCCCCGTCCCTGGGGGGGCTCCAGGAGAGGTTGGGGCTGGTGCTGGGGGACACGGCTCAGTGGGGACAGTGGTGGGGGGGTGCTTGGAACAGATGATCCTGGGGGGCTTCTCTAACCCTAATGATTGTGTGATTCTATGATTCTATTCATCCAGCTCCTCAGTATCCCATTTACCCTTCCTGATGAGCACCTTACCCTCTGCCCATCTGTCCGTGCTGTTTCTCTACCTCCCTTCCCTCCATGCTGACCTTTTTTTTCCCTATTCTGCAGAATTTCTAGATGATAACATTGAAGATGATATTCGGTGTGCCAAGATAATTGCTAAAGAGGCTAATGGCCTCTCACGCTGGTAAGGAGCTTTGTGGAGGGAACTGGGGAAGGCTGAGCAGAGGAGACAGAAAGAAATCCTCCTGTGGTCTGGTGGTGGTAGTGGGGGAGCCCTAGATACGGGGGTGTATTTCGTAGAAGTTTAGCACAGCCCTTTATCCTGGAGCTGGGAGAACAGAGGGGTCTTGGATCCCAGCACCCACCCTAACTCCCTAAATTTCCCTCCCCTTTCCGTGGTGAGGATACACCTCTGTTTTTCTTCCCTCACATTCTCCCAGATTGAGTCCACCAGGCTTTTCAGTAATTCATATCTCTCAGGATAACCTTGCTTTCTTCTTCCAAAACTATAAAAGCGCAATGAATTCTCTTTTTATAACCAATTCAATCATTATCTAACTCCTCAAATGTCATTCTAACTCCTCAAATTACGTTATGCATTTCTTTTCCAGGGTTGCCTGGAAAAAACACTGCAAAGGCAAAAAACTGGTTTCCTACGTCAAGGGGTGCTAACCGACTGCCAGCAGCGGCTGTGCTCTCAGGATGACCAACGGTGAAGAGCGGGGTTGTGCAGAGAGCAACTAGGAAAATGGATGGGTGCAGGGAATTGAACACAGCGTAAGGTGGATGGGTTGCTGGGTATAGCTAATGCAACGAGGCTTTGTGCTAATACAATGCAAGTAGAGAAAATTTAAAGGCTGATGGTGTAGTAGAAATGAAACTTAGTGGCAGTGAGAGCATTACAGGCGGATTTTCAGCGATTTACTTGCATAGTCCTGTCTCAAGATTTAGTTGTCCTGAATGATGACCATTTAGATGTTCTCTCTGGTTTCCTCTCTTTCTCTCTCCTCCTTCCTTCCTCCCTTCTTCCCACCTTTCCCCTCCCTCCCTTATCTTTCATTCTTTTCTTCCTTCTTATCTGAGATGAAGAAAGTAAGATCCTTAACGAATGCTGCATTAGTTACAAGAGCTGCATAATGGCAGCTGCCTTGTATCTAGGGCAGTCCCTGGCTGAGGTGGGAAGTACAGAGACAGAACTGCACTGAAACAGAAACTTGTCCTTAAATTTGTCCTGAACATCTGCTCCTAGCTGATGTGGGAGATAGGGCACTGAAATGTATGGACATCTGGTCTGGCAGAATATGGCTTTTCTTATCATCTTTCGAGGTGTCAGATCAAATACAGTGTAGGAAAGATGCAGGGAGTTCCTCTCTCAGTGAGGAAATAAAGGATGGGAAAGCCAATTAGGGCAGGGAAATGTTTTGCCATTTAGATCATGAGTAATTTTTCCAAATGAATGCTGAATCCAGGAACTGCACAAATGGAAGGGGACAACACTTCAGCCTTCAGCCACGCTTGCTTCTTTGTACGCTTTGTTCTGCTGCTTGGTGAGCAGTGACTGCTTTCATGTTTAGACAATAAAGAGATGCTTTCACTTTTGTCTCCAGAGTGTATGTTGATGTATAAACCAATTATGAAAGGTACGTTTATTCAGGTGGCTAAAAAATTAAAAAAAAAAAAAACGAAACAAAAACCAAAACAACCCCCCAAAAAAACAATTTAATGTAGCCTTGCAGAAGACTCTCTCCCTGTCTACAGGGCAGACCTGTGGCTCTTTCCTCTCCCATGACAAAACCAGGGTTCATGACCTTATTAAGTAATTCAAAGAAGAACTATTTCACATGTGGGAGTCCTTAACGTTTTGAGAAAATTCAAGAGAACTTGAATTGAAGCCTGACCTTGTCACTGTATTCAGTGCAGGTAGTTTCAATCCATTCGGGGATTTGAACAAAGCTTATCTGGGGTTTTTACTTGTGGGTTGAACTCTGATGAAGGGATGTTTTCTGCCTAGCTGATAGTTAAGGGACACTCTCAACAAAAAGAGTTAAGGGGAAGTGAAGGCTGCAAACCACACGTGTCCCTGCTAGGGGCTGCTGGGCTGGAAATTCAGTCTAGCACACGCCAATCGAGTCTGCCATTACCTCAAACCCTGTGAGTATCACATCGGCCACCAGAAACGGCTGCTGTGGTTTATCCGTGGTGGCAGCAGAGCACCACACTCCTGCTTGCTCAGTTCCCTGCTCTCACCCTATGCTACAGAGGGCAGTAAGGTTCTTGTAGGGAATCTTAGCAGAATGAGGACTGGCCACAGGCTGGTGGTTATAATTGGAGCTTTATTATCACATAAAAAAGTCAGCAATCAGCAGAGCTTAGTGTTATCTCCAATCTCTAGCAGCTAGCACAGCCTGCAGTCACACAGAGCTCCCAGCAGTTAGCATTGCCTTCTTGTTATCCACAGTTCTTGTTCCCTGGATTTTTCAGACAGATGAACCCTCTGCAGATTGGGTCGAATTCTTAACAACCAGCACACAAAGCAACCCTCAGAATCTAGACTCAGACACGAGTTGCTCTCAGTCCTTGGGGGGAAGCAGCTGATGGTGGTGGCAGCTCGATTGCCATCCCTTGCCGAGCAGCAGCTCCAGTTCGGGTCCTTTGTAGGGTTTGCTGCTGCTTGGTTTTATAAAGCAGAGCCTGTGCGTTGTTACGCCTCTGTGATCCATCAGTCTCAGCCTTCAGGGACCCCTCTGTAATGGTGTTGTGCTAATGCCACATCAGGCTGGGCCTGCAGCAAGCTCCTGTGCAAAACCCAGGGCGCAGGAAGGCAGCTCCCAGCTCCCAGCTCCCAGCTCCCAGCTCCCAGCTCCTGTCCGCGGGCGCAGAGATCTGAGAGGTTTCTGAGCATCCTCTCCAGGGACTGCTCGCACCGAGCCCGCCGTGCCCTTTCTCACCAAGACAGCTTTTCCAGGGGCAGATGCTTCTTCATCCCTTGCAGAGACCTCCTGAGGAGGTGCCGTGGGTGCCCTTGCAGCATCCTTAGGGTGAGGGGCTGCGGGTGCCTGGGGTGCTGTCAGCCTGTTGCTGCTCTCAGCATCAGCGCCACTAGATGGGCCCCGAGCCCTTGCTGTGCATGGCTCCAGAAGCATAGACTCGTGGCTTTCACCAGGGAGAAAGGGAAAAACAAGGGTGAAATGAGAAAAGGGATCATTGCCAGTGGCACAGAGACGAGTCCGCAGCCCTCAGCAGGAGCAGCGTGACTGCTTTGCACAAAATGCCCCAAAAGGGTGGTAGGGTTACTGCAGGGGGAGGACTGTCACGGTCTAAAGGGTTTCCCGGCCTGCTGGTGTGTAGAGGTCACAACAGTGGGTTCATGGCATTCTGTCACACACAAGGACGAGGAGGCTTTATTTTCTAAAACATCTATTTGTTACAGATGACCACAAATCACAGCAGGGTGATGGTTGGAGCAGATGATCTTGGAGGCCTTTTCCAAACTTAATGATTCTGTGATTCTATGAAATCACCACTAACTAATATACATGTATATACCACTAACTAATATATATACAACATATATGCAATATATACAATATATACACAATATACGATATATTGTATACAGTATGTATTGTATACAATATATGTCCAATATATACACCACTAACTAATATATTATGATTAAAAAAAAAGGCAGGCATGTATCTGGATAGTAAGCCATCACAAATATTGCCAGGAAGTGAATATATTTATGTTGTAGATATTGAGGGAATAGCACTAATAGTATTTTTCCCAGTAGGGCTGGCTCACTTGTGGCTGCCCCCATCTAGGGGTCTGACCAGTGACTTCTTTGGGAAGCCCCCCACCGGTTCTCCACCTTGCCCCAAAAGCGTGATGGGGGCATGCATCCCCCTGGCTTCCCAGATTGGGCACGGGAGGCCGGAGGAGCCAGGGGAGGGGGTGACCCGGGACAAAGGCACTTTTCTTTTTGCAGAAGGGTGTCCCGGGGCCAGGCAGCCTGTCGCCACCCCCAGCCGGGGTCCGCGGCATGCGAAGCACTCGCCCGCCTCGCAATGCGCCGGGTGAAGGAGCGACAGCTGCTGGGGGCCTTTTGCTGCCTCAGGAGCTGTGACAGCACCCGGGAGCCAGGCTGGGATCTAAATTTAAATCCCTGCTTTGTGTGTTTGGACATGCGAGCGCAGCCTCCAGCCCCCACTGCCCCACCACTCCGCCCGGCGCGCGGAGGAGACGGGCTCCGCAAGAAGGGGGCTCCCGGGGGGCTCCAGCTGGCCGCGACCCGGGCAAGGGGGCGAGAAAAGGTTTGGGGACGAACACCATGGAGCCCGCTTCTCCCCAGGATGATGTGAAGAAGAGGCAACAGAAGGAGAAGTCCAAGAAGCCGGTGCCACCAGCAGCCCCCCGGCCGCCCCGGGCTCTGTTCTGCTTAACCCTGCAGAACCCGCTGCGGAAGGCATGCATCAGCATCGTGGAGTGGAAGTATCTTTTGGGGTGTGCACGGGATGGGGAGCGCACGTGTTTGTGTGTGCCCGTGGGCAGGGGTGCAGGGGATTGGGACCCTCACCCTGCGGCAGCAAGGGAAGGGCTCGGAGGGAGCGGGACAAAGCGAGAAGGAGATCGGGGACCCCTGTAGGAGGTGTCAGGATGGCTTCCAGGAACATTAGGGGGGTGGTGTGTGAGGAGGGGGCACGGTGCCCGTCACGGGGTGAGGACGGGGCCAGGCAGAGCCGGGCAGGGACAGGGAGCAGCAGCCGAGGAAGGAGAAAGGGGAGGGAGGTTTGGGGGGGAGCGAGGCCACGGCGAGCTGCTTGGGATGGCTCCTTGAGTGCGTCACCGCCTGCCTGGTCCTGCAGCTGCTCCCTGACGTAGGGGGGGAGGAGGAGGCTGGACAGCATCCCCCAAATCCTTGCCAGCACTGGTGACCCCTCACCCCTTTCTCCCATCCCTCCCTGGCACCGCTGCCGCAGGTGAGGGCTTTTGTGAGTGACTGCTCAGGGGGACGGCATCTCTCCGCACCCCTGGTTTGATTTAGGGATGGGCTTTTGGTGGTTGCTCCTTGGTCATGTTTTTGCTGGGATGTTTTGGCTTGGAAAATGTAAAATGTGGTGTTTCTGCCACCCGGCCAGCAACTATTCCAGGCCGTTAGATGTGGTCTTGTTCAACTGCATTTTATGGAAGGAAAGAGGGTGATTTTACCGTAGTGGGAGAGGAAACATTTCACTTTGTGTGCAGCGAAACATCTGGGATCAAGTGGTGGGATTTGGGGACATTTCCAGCAAACCCAGTCCTTCTACCCCAGCTTTTCTCATTTCACCCACTGGATTCACATGCACATTACCAGCCTTGGCAGGGGTGTCCCAGCCCTGCCAGGCTTTGCTCTAAACTGAGGAGGAGGCTTGGTCGCCTTGTTCCTACACTGCAAAGGGACTCTCTGACTGTTGAGTAGAGGAGCAGAGCCAAAATTGGGGAATTCTCCGTTTCTGCTTCTCCTTGGCTTTTCGAAACTAATTCCCAGAGCTGTGCCTGTCTCAAACGCGCAGTGAGCATGGAATAACCTTGCCCATACATCCCAGCAGCAGGGGAAGAGTTGGAAATAGGGCTTACATCCTCCAGTGTGCTCAAACACGTTCCTCATCCTGGGCCAACACAGGTTGGAGAACACATAACTGACAGAGGGGTGTGGGGGGACGAGGCAGGTGTCCCACCAGGAAGGGTGCAGGTGCTTCTGCCCCGTGCAGGACAAAAAATCCAGGGCGTTGCATTTCCTTGGCATGGCTCGTGTGCCTGCCTGTGTTTGTACCCCAATGCACCTGACCACCCTTGTTGCAGGGTTGGGATTTACAGGGTCTGATGGGACCTTTCCAGCTCCTGAGGGTGCTGCAGGCTTCAGGGCCAGGCAAGAGGCCAAGTGGAGATGAGCTGTGTCTGTTTGCTGGGGGAATGCCTCAGGGGTGGGTTCATTTTTTATTTTTTTATTTTTTTTATTTTTTTTTAATGCTGAAATTTGCTCACATCTCAAACTCCATGTTTGTTAGTACAAAGAAATTGGGGTACTCTGCGAACTGGCACGGCATCACGCGCTCAGCATCTGGCCCAGCAAGCTGGTGGCTACTGGGATGTGCCTGGCTTTGTGGTGCCACTGTGGTATTTCAGGTCATTTCCCAGCCTGGGGGACTTCAAGGCAGAAGTTTTGGTTGGCTGGATTTGGCCCGTTGCATTTCTACCTCGTTACAGTGCCAGATTCGCACACTTGCATGCAACAAGTTCCAGCTCCAATTACAAGAGTTCACCCTCCAGGAAGGCAGAAATAAGCCCGTGGCTGTTTTCCCAGAGCAGGGGGAAGGAACAGAGAGAGAGAGGGTAACCAGGACAGGGCTGCTGAGCAAAGGGCACGGGGGGTGTGGTAGGGACCGATCACCAAATCAACCAAGTGGGGATCAAACTGGGTCTCCTCCAGCTCTTGCGGATTAGCAGGCAAGTTGAGAGAAATCCCCCAACCACCTTCTAGGAACCCAACAAGCCGGGATGTCAAGGGCAACATGAGGGGCTTCCACAAGTCCATCGGTGACAAAAGGAAGACTGGGGGAAACGTGGGTCCTCTGCTGAATGAAATGGGACACGGGATGGTGAAAAGGCTGAGGTGCTGAAGGTCTTTGCCTCGATCTTTACCAGCAAGACCAGCCTTCGGGAGTCCAGATGCCAGAGACCAGGGTGAAAGGCTGGGTCAAGGAAGATGTACCCTCGGTGGAAGAGGATCAGGTCAGGGAATACTTCAGCAGACTGGACATTCAGAAGTCCATAAGATCCTCATAAGATCCAGCAGACTTTGTTTTTTATAACGTCATCAAGTTTATAGATAGATGGGTCCAGATATGGCAAAGTAACCCATGACAAGCAGAGGACATGACTGACAGCACTCAGCCAGCTCAGCATGCCAAAACGGAGGAAAAAAACTCAGGTGCCACTTACCCCATGATGCTGAATCAGGCAGCCCGATGCCATATAATTACCTGGAAAGCTGAGCTAAGTAGTTAATTAACCGTGGTGCAGGGAAGTGTCGGTATGGCTGCAGGGCTGAGTTTCAAGGGCTGTGCTGGGCTCTGCAGCGGTATCGCTCTGTGTGGCTGAGCTGCTGGTGTGCCCACGGGCTGTCCTTTGTAGGGTCTGCCCGAGGTGAGGATGGGGGTGCTGGGAAAGCCTGCTTGAGGGTGATAGCAGGTTGGTATGGGCAGATTGGGATGAGAGGTCTCAAAAACAGTCCGTGGGGGTCATGACCACTGGATGCTGTCTGATGGGGCAGTGGAGTGGAGAAGGAGCTGGAGGGGGGGTGCTGGTTCGTGTTGCGGTTTGTTGATATAACCCATTGGTGAGTTTGGCTCCATGGATGGGACTCACTTTCTCCATCTGCACTCGGTTTCAGTGGCTTCCAGTGCTCCCGGTGGGCACGGGTGAGGCAAATAGATCAAGGAGAACTGATGTGAGCATTCTGACCAAAAGTGTTCATTGTCCCTTTCTGTGCCATGCTGCACCCAGCTGTCTTCTGCCAGCACAAGGCCGCTAAATGACCAAAAAAACCCCTCTGCTTCCAGGCATGTGCACGGCCCCGTGGTGCAGTGGTTAGAGCTCTTCGGAGCTGCAGCAGGGCCTGGATGTGACCAGAAAAAGGACAGGAAAAGATGATGTCTGTCTTCTTCTGACCACGTCTGCTGCAGGGTACTGCAGGTGGTGGGCTTGAACCACACTGGGAGGAGCTGGGGTCCCGGGGGTGAGAGCCCTGCCGTGGGTGAGGTCCTGCAGATGAATTTTGGGCCATTTTTGGGACTTCAGGGACGTGGCAGCTGGAGCTTGACCTTGAGGCTGTGAGGTCTCCAGGTCCTGCATCTCATCCCAAATCCTCATTTCTGAACTCCTTCCCTTTCCAAGGACCTCAGGAAGGGGCAGGAACTGGGGGTGTGCAGGGGGTGAGGTCTGGCTGCTGTCCAGTTCCCTGCCCCAGGGCGAGGTTGGTTCCCCCTGTGCACCCAAACAGGGTGGGGGCTGCGCCTGCTTCTCCATTCCCGTCCCCCTTCCTTAACTCTTCCTCTCAGGCCTTTCGAGATCATCATCCTTCTGACCATCTTTGCCAACTGTGTCGCCCTGGCCATCTACCTGCCCATGCCCGAGGATGACACCAACGTCGCCAACTCCAGCCTGGTAAGGCAGAGCCCGGTGTGTTCCCCAATCCTTCTCATGTGCAGCCCCACGTTGCACCCCCCGGGTGCAAAACGGGGTATCTGTCGTGCTGGGGAGCTGCTGCCACCCTGGGGGATGCGATCAGGCCTTGGCACTGCATGGAGAGAGACAGAGAGGGGCAAGCGGTGCAGAAACTGCTGCAAAATGGGTCCTCAGAGGGGCTGAAACCGCCCCCAGGTCAGCACCCAGGGCAGCAGACTGGTGTGTGAAGAGCACAGGAAGGAAGAATTGGTGCCAAAAAAGGAAAGAATCCCCTCAGTTTTTTTTATCCCGATGCTTCCAAAAGGAAACATCCTGTTCCAGAAAGGCTGAAATGTTTTGTTTTAGCATTTTTGGAACAAAGTTTCCTGACCTTTTATTTCTAAACTGTATATTTAACTCTGGGATCCTCTTTTTAATGGGGGAAAAAAACACTGTTAAGCAGAGAGGTCACTCCTTTCCAATCAGTAACTCAATTTTTTTTCCAGTCACTCCGTATTGCCTGGAATAAAATATTTTGCTGTGATCCCAATCAATATTTTTCATTATTTTTAGCTTGCCACCACCTTCCCCCTCTTCAAATCCCTCTCGTGGTTCAATCCACATTGATTTCCATTGAGAGCCTGAGTCTGGGCACTGAATCAAGGCATCCAAATATGTTGTTTTTAATTAAATGTTCTCTTCTGCTAATTTCAGGACTCGTCAGTGCTGGGGTGGGGTGTTGTGTGCAGGTATTGCTGACAATTTGTGACTTAAACACCGCTCTGTGTTTTGACCGTTCCTTAGAGGCTCTGCAGGGAAAAATATCAAAGCAGTCATGAGATTTGAGGTATGGAGCACAAAGCAAGGCTTTCATCTGAGCAGGTTTTAATTCCTTGAGCTGCTTTTAGCTCTTTCCCTCTCAACAGGCTTTTAGTGGCACTGAAGATGGTGCTTGCTGCTCCTTTCCTTGGAGAAAGGGAAGGGGATGCTGTTGTGATTGCGTTATGATTTTAAAAATAAAACCAAGAGAGGTCGGCAGAGGAGGGGAATTAAATGTGTGGTGGACACCTGGGGCTCGTTCAGCCTCCTGGCATGATCCCTGAGCATTTTCTGAGCCCTGGTGTGCTCAGAGCAGGAGGCGCTGCTTTGGGTTTGTCCCCTGGCTGTGGGGGCTCGAGGGGATGGGGAAGGTGCCACTATCTCAGCCGGGAGATGAAAGAGGCAAAGCAGAACTGGGGTGAGCTGAGCGTGGCGAGCAAGAGGAGGGGGCAGGGGTGATGGGGGCTTCCCACTGAGAAGGGATTTGGGATTTGGCTGGGATCGGCCAAAGGATGAGCCCGAGCCCAGCAGCAGGACAGGAGGCAGCCAGGTGGGATCCCAACACGTGCTACCTAACTGCGTCTACAAAGCCATTTCAGCTCCTTGTATTTATTACATATTAGCTTATTTATACGATATCTGATTTGGATTTTTTTCAGCCTGTTGCCATGCCAACGGCCCGCTCTATCAGCAGCCTGGCAGCCCCGGGGCTCCGTTCTTTCAGCCCTGCTCCACACATTTCTTTGTCCCTTTGTCCCCGTGTGCTGGTGGCATTGGCGAACATCCCCTGCTACGAGCTGGGCCAGGCTCAGCCCTCGGGTGCTCCTTGGATGAAATTTCTTGGAAGAAATGCTCCTTGGATGCATTTCTTCCCGCAGCAGAGGGATGCTGCGATGCATTTAGTGTCTCCCTGTCAATTTTGATTGCCTCTCCTCACTGCCCAGTTGTCTCCAGGGAGGATTGCTTTTATCTGAAGGCTTTAAAATAGGTGAGGAGGGGAAATATGTGAAGGGGGAGAGAGCAGGGCAGTGAGGATGTTACCCCAGATCTCCTGCAGGACCAAGGCTCCCATCTGGGCTCCCCGGGGCTCAGTGCAGGGAAGGGGGGATCTGCTGGGACACCTCTTCTGCTGCTTTAATACCATGTGGCTGGAAAACCCTGTGAGCAGCCACACTCGTGGCTGTCTTTCCAGGACCACCCAAGGAAGACTTGCATACAGAATTTGCACTAGGTACAGGATTAGTCTCATTGAAGCTTCCTCAGTCAAAACTCATTTAGGGTGATGGAAAATATTTGACGACCCATAAATGTTCTATGAGTCTGTTTTCCTGTATCCTGGGAGAAATACAGATGCTTAATTTCAATGTATTTAAGTTTTATTCCTTATAGATTAGATTTCATCTGCCACAGGTTTTTGTTTTGCAATGCAGATTTTTGAAAACTTCGTGTAGTTCTAATGACATCAAACTTTTTCAACACTGAAATGTTTTTTGGCTTCAAGCCAATCCAAATTTCAAAGCATCTCACTTGGGGCAGCCCCAGGAATGTCACTGGGATGCCCCACAGCCCAAGCCTCTGTTCCCCCTATTTGCTGGAAGGAGACATCGGGGCTCATTCTGGAGGGTCCTGAGTGCCCTCAGGGCTGGGGGCCGGTGCTGCCCAGCAGGCTGGAGCTGTGTCATGTTGCATCGCAGCGGCGTGGTGCACGCTGTTATTTCTGCTGTGCTGTGTCCTGTTCAGAGCCCGCAGGTCAGGTTACCCCATGTCCCCGAGCATTGTTGAAGCATGTCTATGTGCAGCAGCCAGCGCGCTATAAAGATCCGCATCTTTTTATAGTGCTTTTCGAGGGCTGGCCTTGTACATTCAACCCCAGATCTTCAGGGCAAAACACCCCTGGCTTCTCTCTGCTGGTTTCCATCAGCAGCAGCAAGTTCGCCCTGGCTCAGGGCATCTCTTTGGGGCCACATGGGTTTCATTCTCGGTATTCTACACTTATTTGGGGAATTCAGAGTTTGCTGAGAGGTAACAGCCCTA
This sequence comes from Netta rufina, assembly GCF_964035555.1. Lineage (NCBI taxonomy): Eukaryota > Metazoa > Chordata > Aves > Anseriformes > Anatidae > Netta > Netta rufina. The sequence continues at coordinate 4,655,646 of NC_140150.1, read as the reverse complement.
GTTAAAGCTGTCCCACCTCAGCCCACTGATATCTTTATAGGCAGGGGCCTGGTTTTCCTTTGCTCTGCTAACATCAGAGGTTGTCTGCAGTTTACAGCCAGACAAGGCTGGGGGAACTGGACCCACAGCTGCAGGACAGGTGATGAGGGGGATTCCTCCAGCCTGCACTGATGGATCCCAGCATAGCACCTTCATACAGACGATGCCACAAGCTTTCTTTGCACTGGAGGAGTTAGACCAGCAGGACAGACCAGGATGATCCAGTTCTACATATGAGGCTGGGTCTGCAAAGCACTGCGTGGAGCTGGAGCTGTAAGGATGTCTGCAGCCTCCCAGGAGGGAGGTGATGCAGCCAGCAGGGGACTTTTGGGTTTGAAACTCCCTGGCTGGATGTACGTGCTGGGCTCCAAATGGCATTGGAGGTGGCCAAAGGGCAGTTCATCCGATGTGGGCTTCTCAAAGGGATCATGAAGGATCAGTAAGTCATCATCTGAACTTGTGCGAGGGGTTTTTAGAAGGGGAGCTCTGCTGGTCGGAGACGCTGGAGGCTGATCCTGCCTTGCTGGGTGGAGCAGGGCAGGGAATTAATAAGGACAGGATACAGGGGATCTGTCACTGATAAGTGCGGAAGGCAAGCAGCGCTGCCTTAGTGAAAACTCACTAAGATGCAGCCCAATAACAGCCGTAGTTGCAGTGCTTAGGTCTCTGCTCTCACCACTGCTTCCCACCGATCTAACAAGGGGCTGGCACTGGTATGGGTGGCAGTCACACAGGGACACTTGGCATGCCCGCCGCTTTTGGCCGCGGTAATTGAGCAAGCAATGGGTCTGTCTGAGCCTTGGCTTCATACACGGACAGCATTTTCCGTTTGGCAAGCCAGATGGCCCCGTGAGGAAGCAGCGCTGTGGCAGCGTGCCCTCGGTGCTGCTGCCTCCCCCTGCCTTTCTGGGTGTGATTCCCTGCAGAGCCCAAGTGTGGGGGATGCTCCCTGCCCTTTGTGGGGTGCAAATTGAGGAGAGGGGCCACGGAAAACCAGAAATATAAATATCCCCATCCATTTGACCGCTTCAGCGGCATTTTAATCCCAGCCTGGAAAGGGCCAGCAGCAGCGGTGATCGCGGTGATGGGCAGAACCAGGTGGGCACAGGCAGCTTTTGGCCGGGCTCCATGGAAAACGGAGCTATTCCAGGCCCTGTGGCTGTGGCACGGTGCCGAGCCCCTGCATGGGCACCAGGCCCTGTCGGGGGGAGCGGGCATGGTGGCAAAACCCCCAGGCCAGGCTCCTTCTCGCCGTGCAGATGTCTGGAGCAGGCTGGAGGCCGAGGCCTGGCTTCCCTGGGAGCCCAGGGCGTGAGGGAAAACACAACGCAGCCAACTCGCACCACGGGGTCTGTGTGGTGTCTCCAACACGTACCCAGCGTGTCTGCTGCTGGGGAGGCTGAGGAGGAGGAGCAGTGCGATGAAGGCCCCAGGGAAGTGCGAGGGTGAGGCAGGGACATGCAGTGCCCTAGGTCGGGCACCTCAGGGTGCTGGTTTGGGAGGTGGCGGCGTTCCCGGTGTAGTTTGTAGGAAGCAGGGGTAGGATCCTGTCAGCACGTTGTTGAAGGGATGCAGAGGGTGGCATGTGGTGGCTCAGCGTGCCACCGAGTCCTGCCTGGGACAACCACGGTGCTGCCGGGGAGATCACAGATGGGTCGGCAGCAGGGGCAGAGCCAGGGACACATGGCGGTGGGGCTGAGGGAGGTGACAGGCTGCTCTAACGGGGCGTCCTCTGCTGCTTGCAACCCCCAGGAGAAGATCGAGTATGCCTTCCTGATCTTCTTTGCCATTGAGGCGATGCTCAAGATAATTGCCTACGGGTTTCTTTTCCATACGGACGCCTACCTCCGAAATGGCTGGAACGTGCTCGACTTCTCCATCGTGTCCCTCGGGTAATGCAAGGAGGGGAAGCTGCTGGCACTCGGCTTGCACCAGGCCTGGTCCATAGCCCATCAGCTACATTGTTTTATTCTATTTTATTTTAGTGACAACAGTGGGTTTTAGGGCAACCTGTAGAGTCAGTTTATGGCCTTCTCCCAAGGGCCACGTTTTCTTGCCCTGACCTCCCCTGGAAGTCTCTGTAACTCCCATTTCTTTTTGTCTGACTCCTTAATGCCTCTCGGACCTCCTAGCTCTGGGGTGTAGGAGTGGCAGGGTGTCCTCCCGTGCTTGACATGTGGGGAATGGGTCCCCTGGGCATGGGATGGGAAGAGCAGGTTGTGCCCAGCCCTGAGTGCATCCAGGAGCTGGGCTTAGCCAAGAACTGGCAGAGCCCTGTCCCTCACCTTCCTGCCTGCAGAGTTCTGACTCCATCACAGATCCTTGGCCTTCATCCTCACGCCTTTCTCTTCCTCCCTGTCCTTCCTTTTTTTCTCCCCTTCCCTCCCTTTTCTGTGCCTTTTCAGGCTTTTCACCATGACCCTGGAGCAGATCAATGCGAAGCAGGGAGGGTCTTCGGGGGGGAAAGGCGGCTTCGACGTGAAGGCCCTGCGAGCGTTTCGCGTGCTGAGACCGCTGCGCCTGGTGTCGGGAGTGCCGAGTGGGTGCCGGGCTCCCTGCCAGCGGGACGGGCTGTGGGGTGGATGGGGCCCTGGGCCTGGCTGGGGTGGAGGCCATAGAGCAGGCTTCATTTGCTTCTGGTAGGGATCTCCTTTTCCCATAAGCCGTGTAAATACAAGAAGAGAACAAGAGTGGATGGGGGGACAGCATGAAGTATCCTCCAGCACTACTCGTTGGAGTCTTCCACGTGCTCACAGGGTGGGTAGAGAAAGGAGCAAGAAATTGTCATCTGCAATTTCAATGCAAGAAATTGCATTTCCAGGCTGGTTGTCGGAGGGTCTGGCAGGAATGCAGGGTGCCCCCAAAGCAGTTTGGGGAGTGGCTGAGCTCCTCTCTCTTCTCCCCGGTGCAGGCCTTCAGGTCGTCCTGAACTCCATCATCAAGGCCATGGTGCCCCTGCTCCACATCGCCCTGCTTGTGCTCTTCATGATCATCATCTACGCCATTGTCGGGCAGGAGCTCTTCAAGGGCAAGATGCACAAGACCTGCTACTACTTTGGGACAGGTGGGACTGTGTCAGGGGTGGATGTGGTATAGAAGTCTCTGTGTGGCTCCTGTGGGGACCACAGAGCCTCTGCAGGTAGCAGAAAGTCCGGTCCTGCCAACATCAGGCCTGGGAGAGCATGAGGGCTGAAGGATGTTTGCTACAGGGCCGGGAAATGTAGATGGTGGGAGGAGGTGGTGGAAGGAGCCCCCTTTGGAAAGCTTCTGTGGGAGGCTGGGAGGTTCTGGGACCTGCTCACCTTGGCCCAAAATGCTGCTTAGACCATGGCTTCATCCCTCAGACGTGATCGCCACGGTGGGGGCGGAGAAGCCAGCCCCCTGCACTACCTCTGGCCACGGGCGACACTGCACCATCAACGGCACCGAGTGCCGAAGCGGCTGGCCGGGACCCAACAACGGCATCACTCACTTCGACAACTTCGGCTTTGCCATGCTGACCGTCTACCAGTGCATCACCATGGAGGGCTGGACCGAGGTCCTCTACTGGGTAGGCTCCAGCAGCCTGGGCTCAGTGCCCAGCTTGGCACTGGTGACCACTGGTTGTGCCTCGCAGCAGGGAACTCCCCCTGGGACCCTTTCATGGGGTTAGGTCTCTCCCCCACTGGCAGACGCCCTGCCCTCACCCAGCTTCATGCTATGATGCACAGCACATCGTGCATGGGGCACATAACCCATATCTCTGCCCTGCAGGCACTGCCTACCGTGCCTTTGCTCTCCAGGGAGCTCCAGCTCCCACCTTTGGGGGTGCAGACCAGGCAGTGAGGGGCTGGTGGGTGTTTCTCCAGCAAAACCCCACGTTTTGCAGTCCTTAGGAGGCTGTCTTGCTGAGGCTTAGGCATGAGGTGTTTAAATCTGCTCCCTAAATGCTCTGGCTTTTCCTCCACTAACAGCAGATGCAGAGTGGTGCAGGGTAAGGGCTCAGCCAGGTTAATCTGCTGCCATCCCAGGTGCTCCCTTTGGAGGGGACAAAGCTCCCAGAAGCTGTTGGGGGGCTCCCAGGTGGCAGACTTCTGTTTCTCTCCTTGCCAGGTTAACGATGCCATTGGCAACGAATGGCCCTGGATCTATTTTGTCAGCCTTATCTTGCTCGGCTCCTTCTTCGTTCTCAACCTGGTGCTGGGGGTGCTCAGCGGGTAAGTGCCACCCTGCCCCTTCTCTTTGCCAGCAGATCAGTGAGCGCAGTGTGGACATTTAACTCTAAAAGGAGAAAAAAGCCTTGAAAAGTGTTCCTTCTCCTCTTCCAATCCACTCCTTTTCTTTTTGCATGCTTGGAAACACAACCTCGAGTTGCCTTTCGTATCAGCATCTGTGGCTGCCTGAGGTTTTAGCTCAGCACCTAACACACAGACACCTTTTCCCTGCAGTACTGGCACCTGTCAGCAGATGCAGCCGTGAAACACATTTGAGGTGTTTGCAGTGTGGTTTGCAGCCAAAGGAGCTGAGCAGAGAGCTCAAACCAGCTGTCCTTACCCTACAGCTGTGTCGAGACACCAATTAGTTATATGCTAATTATTTGGATATGTTAGCCCTCTTTCAGGGCTAACAAGCGATTTGACGAGAGGCAATGGGCACAAACTGAAAAAGAATGGTAAGATTGGGAGCCCCCCCACTGGCAGACGGATCTCATCCCCATTGCCATGGAGACAGTATCCTAATTATTTGCTGTGTGATGAGCTCCCCTTCCCCACATGGAGAACGTGGGGCCAGCTGTCTGTCTCCAGATGGGGGAGACTCTGCTTGCTTTAATTATGGCACCACAGAATGATTTAGGGTGGAAAAGACCCTCAGGACCAAGTCCAACCATCCACCTGACCTACCGAGTCCTGTCACTAACCCACGTCCCTTGGTGCCACATCCACACGTCTCTGAAATACCTCCAGGGACAGGGACTCCACCACCTCCCTGGGCAGCCCGTTCCGATGCTTGAACCACCCTCTGCATGAAGAAATTATTCCCAATATCCAAGCTAATCCTGCCCTGGTGCCACCTGAGGCTGCTGCCTTGCGTTTTATTACTTCTTTCCCAATCCCTTCCCAGCTTTGCTGCCCTTCTCTCCACATCCTCAAGCAATTCAGTGTCCTTGTCATGAGAGGCCCTTAACTGAGGGCAATATTCAAGGTGAGGTCTCACCTCTGGGCCCACCGCTGGCTGTGCCCCAAGGGATCTGATCCTTAGCAGGGCTGGGGGCCTCTGCAGCATCTCATGGCAGTTGGCCTGCCCAGCCACAGCCTCCTGCAGCACGGAGGTCCCACGGAGCAGCCGGTGGTGGGGAAGAATCCCTGCCTGCCAACACATGATCTCCCATGATCTTGTGTCGTGGAATGGGGCTGAGAGCGAGGAGTCAGCAGAGCAAGCTCTTGGTGGGAGGGTATTTTGGGCTTTTAGGTTTCTACAAGGATTGGTATGGGACAGAGCTGCGGGATGTGGCCTCTGGCTGCCTCCTGAACCTTACTCTGCTCCTGGCCTCGTCCCAGTGAATTCACCAAGGAGCGCGAGAAGGCCAAGTCGCGGGGCACGTTTCAGAAGCTGCGGGAGAAGCAGCAGCTGGAGGAGGACCTGAAGGGCTACATGGACTGGATCACCCACGCTGAGGTGATGGACAGTGACCGGGCCAGAGGAGAAGGTACCGGCTCTGCTTGGGCGAGGACACTGGTGTGAGGGTTGGGTTCCTGACACTGAGCACCCTGAAGAAACAAGGGGGAGAGCTTTGGAGAAGTCACAGACTTGTTTTGCCTGAAAAGCTGTGAAACAAAGTGTTTTGGCTTGTGCAGAACAGTTTCCTTCCTCCTGTTTTTTTTTGGGCTTTCCTGATTCATGGTGCTGAATCTGACCCAAACTAGTAAATAACTTGGCAACTGAGCTAACACCTCCACCTCAGCCACTGTATTTACCATTTGCCAGCTGCTGACAAGACCTAGGTCCCCTTTGGTAGAACACACTCGAAATGGCCACGAGAAGCCACATGTGTGTGTGCAGGGGTAGTCAGCAGGGCTGCTAGCTCTCACCTAACAGATGCACGAGTCTCTTGCCACTGCTTGACTATTTTGGGGGATTAGAAGTAGCTCAGGAAAGGAGATGAACATCTAGGCAAGGGCTCTGCCACTGAGCCTCTGTATTTGTGGGTCACTCATGTCTCTCACGAGTGCTTTGCCACTCTGCCTAATGCAGTAACTCTGAGAGCTGATACATGTGTGGAAAGGGCCTTGTAAAACAGGGGGAAAGACCACACCTGTAGCCAGTGCTTTCTCCCACCTCCTGTTGTTCAGCATTTGCTCAGATCCCGGCTGAGCCCAGTTTTCTCTGTGCTTGGGGTGTCTGGAGCTGCGGGGAGCCCAGTTCTGTGCTGCTCTTTGCTCCGGCTGCCTCCCTGGGCTGCTGCTGCCCTTGCAGGAGTTCCTAGGGCCTCCCAAGGCTTTGCGCCTGACATTTAAACCTTCCAGCTCAGGCTCCCTTTGCTGTCTCCCTGGGATGGCGTTTCTTGATTTCACTGCTGTGGGGGAAGCTCTCCCAGCTGTGCTCCTGGGAGAGGTCCCCTCCCGTACGCTCTTCCCAAGGGCTCCAAGGAAAGCCTGGGATGTCGTTCCCTCCATAGGTATGATGCCTTTGGATGAAGGAGGGTCGGAGACGGAGAGCTTGTATGAAATTGAGGGCATGAACAAGTGGATTCTCTACTTGTGAGTATTCCTGGGCTGCACCATCTGCTGTCTCTTGCTTGCTGTCGTGGCTGGGCCAGGCTTTCTGTTCAGCCACCAGTTTTGTGGGGAGAGCCAGGGGCTTTTGAGAGCCAGATGCTCTCCTGGAGTACAGCAAGCAATAGGGAAGAGTGCTTCGTACTGGCAAGAAGCTGCTGCAAGGGGAAAAACCTCTTTGGCTTGGGTCTAGACTCCTGGCATCCTCTCACAGCCCGTGCAACACATCGTGTGCTTCAGAAGCTGGGCCTGTGGCAGGAAACCAGAAGCCAACGTAGGCCAAAAAGGAGCTGGGAGGCGTTCATGTGAATGAACAGCAAAGCCTGAGAGACTGGGGACGATGTCTGGGGTCAGGGTTATGCTCCTGCATGCCCCCAGTTCATAAATGGGGTGACACCATGCATTGCCCCAGCACCGGTGGTGGGCCAGCTCAGCCTTTCTGAGGGAAGGGCCCAGAAGAAGGGAGCGGGGTGGCTGTGCCCGGCTGTCTGTTAGCATTGCCCTGGGCTGCTCAGGACCCTCTGGTCAGCCCCACTGACCCCACTGACCCTTTGGCTTTCTCTGCAGCCGGCAGTGGAGGCGCTGGAACCGAATGTTTCGTAGGAAGTGCAGGGATGTGGTGAAGTCCAAGTTCTTCTACTGGCTCGTCATCCTGCTGGTGGCACTGAACACCCTCTCCATTGCCTCTGAGCATCACTTCCAGCCCGAGTGGCTGACGGTGGTGCAAGGTGAGCAAACAGCCCCAGGGAGAGGGAGGGCCTGGGAAAGCCTGCTGCCATGCAGACGTGCACGAGGAGCTCTTGCTGTGCGTGCAGAGCCACGCTGGCCTAGCACAGGGCCTGTTAGACACCCACAGCCTTGCTCATGCACCACCTGGACACACTGCGTGGACTCACACTCTTATGTGTGCAAGCACACAGTTGTACATTGCCCTTCTCCTCATCCTCCTCTCCCGAGTGCTCCCTATAAATCTGCATTTGCTGCAGCTCAGGGCTCGGTGGCGGGCAGAGAAGGGATGTGGGCAGCGCTGCCCTCCTTCCTTCCTGCTGTGCCATGCTGAGAGGAAGAGGCCCGTGCTCTGATGGGCTGGATCTCCCACCCCAGACAACGCCAACAGGGTGCTGCTAGCACTCTTTGTGGCCGAGATGCTGCTGAAGATGTACGCACTGGGCCTGCGCCAGTACTTCATGTCCCTCTTCAACCGCTTTGACTGCTTCGTGGTGTGTGCGGGCATCTTGGAGACCATCCTGGTGGAGCTCAGCACCCTGTCACCCCTGGGCATCTCCGTGCTGCGCTGCATCCGGCTCCTCCGCATCTTCAAGATCACCAGGTTGGGACGGGAGCAATTTTGGGTGCCAGGGCCTGGCTGCCCCCCAGGCGTCACTGGCCTTGTCCCTGCAGCACGGGCAGAGCTGGTAGCTCCTGGGGTGATGAACAAGGCCAAGCCTGGCGATTTCTGTGTCCCCAGGGTGTGGTCTGGTATCTCCTGACACCAGTCCTGGGGCCAGGCTGGAGAAGTCCCAGTATCCTCCTTGCAAGTGGTGCTGGCTCAGAGTCCCCCTTGCTGGGTTTCTGGGACATCCCAGAGGGCAGACAGTGTGCTCCCCGCTTCTCCATGGTCCTGCCCTGCTCCTTCACCTCCTGCACGTTCTTCTCTCCAGGTACTGGACATCCCTGAGCAACCTGGTGGCCTCTCTGCTCAACTCGGTCCGCTCCATCGCCTCTCTGCTCCTCCTCCTCTTCCTCTTCATCATCGTCTTTGCCCTGCTGGGCATGCAGCTCTTTGGGGGCAAGTACGACTTCGAGGACATGGAGGTGCGGCGCAGCACGTTTGACAACTTCCCCCAGGCCCTCATCAGTGTCTTCCAGGTACGGGGCTGTGGCAAGTAGGGCAGGGGGGCTGGTGGACCCCCACAGCCTGGGTTCTCACCTCCGGGGTCTCCTGGCAAGAGCTGGGGTTAGGAGAGAAGTGGGTTTGTGGGAGGTGGTGCAGCTCTGAGGATGGAGTGGGGAGGGGAGATGGGGTCGTGGGTGGCAGTGGGGGTTCAGGACCAGAGGAGGGAGGTGAGATCTGGCAAAGGGCTGGAGCTGGGAGCAGGATGGAGCTGTGGGGTTCTGCCCTGCTCTGCTGCAGGCGCTCTCACATCCCTGTTTCCTCTTATGCTGTCTCTGCTCTTCTCTCAGATCCTGACTGGAGAGGACTGGAATTCAATAATGTACAATGGGATAATGGCCTATGGAGGCCCGTCCTTCCCTGGCATGCTGGTTTGCATCTACTTCATCATCCTCTTCGTTTGTGGGAACTGTATCCTCTGACATCGAAGCCTTGCCCAGGCGCCCTGTGCCCAGCCCCACAAACTGCTCCGGCTGTGTGAGGCTGAAGGCTCAGCGTATTTGTGTGTGTTGTGTGTGTGTTGTGTGTGTCTTGTGTGTGTCTTGTGTGTGTCTTGTGTGTGTCTTGTGTGTGTCTTGTGTGTGTCTTGTGTGTGTCTTGTGTGTTGTGTGTGTTGTGTGGTGTGTGTGTGTGTGCACGTGTTTGTGTCCAGACTGAGCTCAGGCAGGGATGGGGCAGTCATCCCAGAGCTCAGCACTCACTAGGATGGGTGCAAGAGTGAATCATAGAATCACAGAATCATTAAGGTTGGAAAACCATCCCCCTACCACCACTGTCAGCCACTAAACCACGTCCCCAAGCACCACGTCCAGCCTTTCCTTGAACACCCCCAGGGACGGTGACTCCACCACCTCCCTGGCAAGGGCTGTCTCAAGGCCCATCTCCGGGAAGGTTTCTCAGACCACGGGCAGCCGCAGCCACATCATCCAAATGGGAACCGAGTTCATGTCCTTAATGCTGTCCCACCAGACATCCTCCTCAATGTCTTCCTGGCCATTGCAGTTGATAACCTGGCTGAGGCTGAGAGCCTCACCTCAGCCCAGAAGGCCAAAGCAGAGGAACGCAAGCGGCGCAAGATGTCCAGGTGAGGGCTGCAGTCCTGGCAAGGGGAGCTCCCAGGCCGGGTATTTTGGGGTAAGGGGACAGAACGGCTTCGTCTGTGGTCCTGCCCTGGGCTCAGCCCTTGCTCTCCGCTCAGGGGTTACCCAGAGAAGTCAGAAGATGAGAAGCAGATGCTGGCGAAGAAGCTTGAGCAGAAAGCGAAGGGAGAAGGGATTCCCACAACAGCCAAGGTCGGTGCTGGTGGGGCTGGGCCTTGGGGAAGCCCTGGTGAGGGATCAAGTGCCTCCTTGGGGGCTGACAGAGGCTTGGAGCTTGCTCAGGTCTGGTCTCCACTGGGCCAGAATTGCTCCTTGCCTTGGTGTCTTCTGGTGATGGAGGCTCTCTGTGCTCAGACTGGGCCTGTTGTGTGGGGGAACAAGACCACCACACGCTGGGCCAGGACCCCACGTGCTTGGTGTTGTACAGGCTGAATGTAGACACCACCGACCCCACAGGGCTTCCAGGCTGACGGGGGTGTTTGGCAGTGATACTGGCACGCTCACTTGCGTGTCTTCCTTTCTGTCTCTCCCCTGTTCCAGTTAAAAGTGGATGAATTTGAGTCCAACGTCAACGAGATCAAAGACCCCTACCCATCTGCAGACTTCCCAGGTAAGACTTGTCCCCAAAGACTGTAGGGAAGGTGCCACAGCCCTGGTGGCTGTGTGTTGAGCGAGGGATGTGGTGGCCCCTCACCAGCCTGGGGGTGCTGAGGTCTGTCTGGCCAAGAGGCCAGCTCAGGATCACAGCATCAGAAGATCTTCCACAGGGTCACGTTGCTCCTCTGTCTCTGGGTGACCCTTTCCTCTTCCCTCCCTGTGACCCCCCTGCAGGTGATGATGAGGAAGATGAGCCCGAAATCCCTCTGAGTCCTCGGCCACGTCCCCTGGCAGAGCTACAGCTGAAAGAGAAGGCCGTGCCTATGCCTGAAGCCAGCTCCTTCTTCATCTTCAGCCCAACCAACAAGTAAGCACCGAGCCTTCCCCCTGCCTTGTGGAGCTCTGCTTTGGGCACCTCAGGCACCAACCCTTCCCAGATGGACCCTACTTGTTTTGCCATAACCCTCTTCCAGGCTACCACGGCCCCCTCTGATGTCCTTCTGACCTCTCGCAGTGTCTTACGCTGTTTTTGTCCCCGGCAGGTTTCGGATGCTGTGCCACAGAATCGTCAATGCCACCTGGTTCACCAACTTCATCCTGCTCTTCATTCTGCTCAGCAGCATCTCCCTGGCGGCTGAGGATCCCATCCGCGCCGAGTCATTCCGCAACCAGGTGCGTGGATGACTCGGGTGGGTGGGGGAGACATCACGGAGACCCCCAGCTCCCCTGTGAGCAGATACCTGCTTGCCAGGTCTTGAGCCTGGCTGAGTTTTGGTAGTTTTTTTTTTTTTTTTTTTTTTTTTTTTTTTTTTTTTTTTTTTCCCCTCTAAGGGAATTTTAATCAGAGAAAGGGAGTCTCACCGAGGGCCCCCTGTTGCTCTTCTGGTCTCCAGGAGGAAAGTCTCTGTGCCTACCTCTTTGCTCTTGTTCTGAATCCGAGGAAGATGATTCTGGGGGACTGGGTTCTCCTGGGTTAATCCCTGCCTCTGGGAGGGCAGGATGCTCGGGGAGGGGAGGCTGCTTGTGCTTCCCATCCAGGGGAAACAGCGGGACAAAGTTTTACTGCTCTGTATCTCAGGTTATTCTCAGTAAAGAGATGTACCTGCTAGGGTGAGCGAGATTACCTTGGTTTAGGGCTGTGGCAGCTTACTGGGGACAGGGACATCCCATTCAGACTGGACAAGTGGTGTGTGCAGTGCCTGAAACACTGCCTGGGGGGTAGCAGGGGTAGCCCCATTGGTCTAGGCTTGTGTGGTGCCTGGTAGGGACAAGGGGGTCTCTCAGGGTGCCCATTGCTTTCGGGGTGCCCACTGCTTTCGGGGACCAGAGTCTTTCAGGTGAATTGGGCAATCATCACTTGCTTGGAGACTGAGAGCTTGGTCCCAGGCTGGAAGCTGGGTCGTGTACTGGGGGAAATCAAAAAAGTGAAGGGAATTTCATGCGTGGTCTCAGCCCTGGGTTTGCAGCCTCTGTTGAGCTAGACAGGCTCCCCGCTTTGCAGGGTGGATGGCAAACCACAGGGCCAGAACGTTTGAAAACACTGGTGCATTTCCCACGTCACCCAAATCTCACCCAGTTCTGGTGTTTACATCCCCAGATTCTTGGATACTTTGACATCGGTTTCACCTCTGTCTTCACCGTTGAAATCGTCCTGAAGGTGAGTCCATCCGCTCCCGTGGTCCTGGCCATGCACATGAGCCAGGTCTGGGCTGTGTTCTGGCCGTGGTCACGAGCTCCAGGAGCAGGCAGGGAGCAGCTGCCAGCTGAGGCTAACATCCCCCAGTTTTGGGTGCCCCAGGGCATGTGCCCTGCCCCAGAGACCAGAAGTCCCCTTTCAGCGAGGTCAGGCAGCTGTGCTGTGACACCAGGACAGATGGGCCGTGGCACCAGCGTTTCTGTCCTGGCATGTCTATAAGAAAAGCTTTGGGAAAGAGAAAGCAATGAAAATCTGTGAAGTAAAACCATATTCCAGCAGCTGCTGTGAGCTGCTCCTGCTGTAAGTCTTTCTGCTCTTCTTCTCTTTGCTTTGCTGAATGACTGGGCAGAGTTTTTTTCTCCACCAGTGCAGTGCAAAGGATTTCCAGCTGAAGTCAGCTGCCTGCCTGGCTGCAAAGCAAGGGCTTTGAGCAGGATGAGGTCCCTGGGCCATGGGAAAAGCTTTCTGTGCCTTGCCTGCCCTGGAGCTGCAGAGGGTTTGTGCCCTGAGCCTTGCCCTGCCTCTCCCCTAACTCCTCCTGCTCCCCAGATGACAGCCTACGGCGCTTTCCTGCACAAAGGCTCCTTCTGCAGGAACTCTTTCAACATCCTCGACTTGCTGGTGGTTGCCGTCTCCCTCATCTCCATGGGAATCGAGTAAGCAGCTCCACGCTTCCCAGGGTGGGCACTGCTCTTGTTTAGCCTGGCCGGGCAACGGGGGTGCTGCAGCAATTTGGGTTGGGTGGGATGGGAGCTGCCAGCCCATGTGTTAGGGCCCCCAAAATGTGTCCCTGGCTGTATTTTTAAGGGAAACATGGCCTGGGTGGCTGGGAGGCAAACCCCTTGGGTGACAAAGGGGAAGATCTGGGTGGGAATTCAACTGGGAGTCCCTTTTTTTCCATCTGGGAATTGCCCTGTCTCAGCTCTGTGCTCCTCCTCAGGTCCAGCACCATCTCGGTGGTGAAGATCCTCCGGGTGCTGAGGGTGCTGAGGCCTCTGCGAGCCATTAACAGGGCCAAGGGGCTGAAGGTAAGAGCGAGGCTGGGATCCTCGGCCCATGGGAGTCCCCATGGAAGGTTATGTGGGTTTTAATGCCCTGTGGGGTTTGTAGGGTCAGGAACACAATTCCCACTCCCCATCTGGGCAAGGAGCCTGCCCTATCCCATTGCTCTTGGCAGGTTCCTGCTTTCACCTGCCTGTTTTTTTTTCTTTTCTTTTCTTTTCTTCTTCCTTTTCTGAGTGTGGGGCACATGGGAGAACTTTGCCCCAGGCATGCTCACGTGTGCTCTGTCCTTGACCAGCACGTGGTGCAGTGTGTGTTCGTGGCCATCAAGACCATCGGCAACATCGTGGTCGTCACGACATTGCTGCAGTTCATGTTTGCCTGCATTGGGGTCCAGCTCTTCAAGGTGAGAGAAGTCTCGGGTGGGCAGGAGAGACGTGCTGCCCAGGGGTTTGGGGTCTTGCAGTCACAGGGCTTTGGGATTGATGTCTCCCAGTGCCGAGGTCAGCACAGAACGTGCTGTCTGTGCTCTGTGAGGATGCCTGCCTGTAGCAGACCTCCCAGCAGAAGTGCCTGTAGTGGGAGGAGGGCAGGAAACACCCAGGACATTGTCAGCTCCAGGCAGCACATGCAGAGGGACCAGCTCCCTTCCCCTGCTCACTGCCTCAGTTTCCCCTCTGGCAGAGGTCAGAGCCAGCACGGAGGCAGGGTGGGAATCAACCAATCTGTGAAAAATCACAGGAAAAAACACAAAATCATAGCTCCTCCTCCTCTCTTTCAAACGCAGGGGAAGTTTTACAGCTGCTCAGATCCATCCAAGCTGACGGAGAAGGAGTGCAGGTAAGAGGGCAGCAGGCAGGGAGGGGAAGGGGGTGTGTGGCTGTTTGCGTGCCTGCAAGGGGATCCTGCAGCCAGCAAGAAGGGGCTGGGAGGTCTCCTGCTGCTGTCCCTCACCCTAGGATAAACGTAGCCCAAGGCCGTGCTCCCCTCCCAGGGACAGGCAGCCCTGGGGCAGCGCGGCAGCAGGAGGGGGCCGTGCCAGGTGAGCGCCGCATCCCTTCTGCTGCAGGGGCGATTTCATCGACTACGTGGACGGGGACCCGACGCAGATCGAGCTGAAGAAGCGCGTCTGGTTCCACAACGACTTCCACTTCAACAACGTCTTCTCGGCCATGATGTCGCTTTTCACCGTCTCCACCTTCGAGGGCTGGCCAGAGTGAGTCCGGTGTGTGTGGGCCCAACGAGGGCCGGGTCGTGCTGGGAGCAGGTCGCTGCCCGCAGGCTGATTGCCAGCCGGGAGCTGGAAAGCCTTTGCCAGGAAAAGAAGAGCTGCCCGGGCTGAGGAGCAGGGCTAGCCATCCTGGTAGGGGCTGGAGAGCCAGCAGGGTGATCCCTGCAGCCCAGTTCTACCCCTGCTGGATTTGGGATTTCTCCAGAGCTCTCCGTAGCCTGCAAGAAGGCAGACGGTCTTCCTCCCCTTAACTAGGGTCTCTGTTGCCTCGCTTTCCCTCCTGTAGGCTGCTATACAGGGCCATTGACACTAATGATGAGAATAAAGGCCCTATCTACAACTACCGGGTGGAGATCGCAATGTTCTTCATCATCTACATCATCCTCATTGCCTTCTTCATGATGAACATCTTTGTGGGCTTTGTCATTGTCACCTTCCAGGAGCAGGGGGAGAGCGAGTACAAGAACTGTGAGCTGGACAAGAACCAGGTACTGGAGCTGCTGGGACGGGGCGAGGTGGATCCAGCCCGTAGTGCTCAGTGGGGGATCAGCAGCAGGGCAGCACGGCAACCTTTGGAGGCAAGGGGTGGCTTTGGGAACGTGGTCCTGGGTGGGGAGAGCACAGCGGGTAGTTGGTCATCACTGTCTCTGGCTCATGGCACACAGGGCTGAGGAAGAAGGGGGGGTCCAGCTGGTGCTGGTGGGGCTGTGCACTGTCACTGGTGGTGCTGGCTCCGTGCTCGTGCCCCCGTCCCTGCTGTATCTCCCTGGTTTCACACCTCTCCTGCTCTCCCCAGCGCCAGTGTGTGCAGTACGCGCTGAAGGCTCGCCCGCTGCGGCGCTACATCCCCAAGAACCCCTACCAGTACCAGATCTGGTACGTGGTCACCTCCTCCTACTTCGAGTACCTCATGTTCTTCCTGATCCTGCTCAACACCATCTGCCTGGGCATGCAGGTAAAGGGGGGGAGTGCTGACCTCAGGGTGGTGGTGCCCCCCTGAGACCCCCGTGCCTGTGGCACCGGGCAGGCTGGGCTCAGGGTGTGCACTCTGCAGCCCTGGGGAGAAAGGGGGAGAGGTTGGATGTGGGGTGCCCAGAGGAGGGGCTGCAGCAGGGGGGATTTTTCGGTTTTGCTGGAAGTTTTCCCAGCCACAGGTCTGGGGGAAGCTGCTCTCCCTGCAGCTGGGCTGACACGGCTCCTCCTGCCTTCTCTCAGCATTACAACCAGTCTGCGGAAATGAACCACATCTCAGACATCCTCAACGTGGCCTTCACCGTCCTCTTCACCCTGGAGATGATCCTCAAGCTCATGGCCTTCAAAGCCAAGGTGAGGGCAGGGCGCAGCCTGGAGATCAGAGGGCTGATTAATTCCCTCATCGGGCTCTCATTCCCCGGGGCTCCAGCATCCATCTCCTCCTTGGCTTCATTCTTGCATGTTCATCCCTTTTCTCTCTGGCTCTCCCCACACAGGGCTACTTCGGGGACCCCTGGAACGTCTTTGACTTCCTCATCGTGATCGGCAGCATCATCGATGTCATCCTCAGTGAGATCGATGTAAGTGCTGGGCTGCTCGGGCACGAGGGTGTCCCCACGCCCGCCTGGGGCTTCTGGCACCTGCCCCAGGGCGAGCTGGGGATACTGGAGTGATGCCCAGCTCCATGGGGCTTTGGTGGCCTCTCTATAAACACAGGGGACCGTCCCCAGCCTGCAAGATGTGTTCCAGCCCCTGCCCCACTCACCCTGCCTGTCTGCTGTGTGCTCCCACCTCGACAGGTCCGGGTGTCCATCCTCAGATTGGGGCGGGTGGGCAGAAAAAGGGCTCCCCTGCAGCTCCCTGTACCCTCAGGGTGCCGCTGACCCATGCCACGGGAGGGTCGGGCACATCAAACCTCAATGAAATCGCTTTGTGCGTGTCCCTGTACACAGCAATCCGTGCATGTGTGCGTGTGTCTCCCCTAAATGTGGTCTGTGCTCTGTGCCATACCCACCGGGGGGCTGCAGCCAGTGGCTGTATGCTGATAAATGCTCTACTGGGAGCACTGGGAGCATTTTCAGAGCGTGTCACAGCACTGGGACCTCCCCAGACCACAACCAGCTCTGAAAATGCCCCTGTGCGCCGGGAGGTCATGCGCTGTGTTTGGCAGACCCGACGGTAACTGGAGAAGCAGCTGTAGGGTCGGGTGGATGAGGTTAACCCTCTCTGGTGACTTTGCACGTCTCCCCTCGGGAGCAGGGCTTTATCTGGCAGAGCTGCTGCCACGGCCACCCTCGGGAGAGTCCTGCAGCCGTCCCCATGCAGAGGAGGAGATGCTCAGGGGTCCTTGGATGAGAGAAACCACCCATCTTTCTCCCAAAACATTCCTCCCTGCATGCCCCACACCTTGATACTGCCATCCTCTGTGCCTCTGGGCTTCTCAGCCTTGATGATTCCCAAATTTCCTGCCAGTCCCAGCAGCTTCCAGCTGCCACCAAGCCTCCCAAGACCCCATCCTGGGACCTGAGGGGTCAGGATGAGGTGTCTCCAACCCTCTTGGTCCCCAGGAGCTGGTTGCAGTCGCTGCACCCCACGGGTCACCATGCAGGTGTGGGCACACCTTGGGGGCTGCAGCTTTTTTTGGGGGGGATGCCCCTCAACAGCTGAGCCATTCCCGAGGGCACTGAGGCATGTGACTGGTTTGCAAAGTCTGTCTTTTCTTCCTCTCTTTCCCTTCTGCCTCTGTTCTCCTCCCTCGTGTCTCTGTCAGGGATGGGGATGTGGGGAAGGCTGTGCCATGAGGAGCCCTCTGCCCCTCACCAAACCCCAAATCCTCACGGTTGTTCAGTCCCCGAGTTCTCGTCGGGGTTATTGAGGGGTCTGGGAAAGTTCTGGCTGCAGGAAGAGGGCAACGGAGGTGGGAGACCCTCTGGTGGTGCCACCCCAAGCTCTGGGGTCGGCAGCGTCCGTGCTGCCCTGGGAGTTCAGCACCGCTGCAAGATTTCCAGCCCTGAAAATCCCCCAAAATCACTGCAAGGGCACCGAGGCTCCGGGAGGGAGCTGGGGACCCCACCGAGGGCTGGGTGCTGGAGCCTGGCAGCTTTCAGGAGCTTCAAGGCTTTGTGTGTGTGCACACGTGAGCGTGACCGAGAGCTCCTCTGCGTGCAAATGAGTGTGCCTGGGGCGTGTGGGTGTGCGCCGGCACCAGCTCCTGCTTTTCCCCTTCTTGGAGGGCAAGTGAATGGTGCTGGGCAGGGGTTTGCCTCCTGCCGTGGCCCTGTGCCTGCTTGGGGTGGGGGTGATTTATGGGAGGCAGCTGAACCAGGCAGTGCTGAGCGTTTGCCCAGGTTTCCTGTCCCTCTGCCCTCACCCCAGGTGTGTTTGCTGCAGCGGGTGAAGCGTGGAGGTGGGCACTGTGCCCCCGTGCTCACGATGCTCTCCCGGCCATCTGCCTGCTGCCACTGCCCCCCAAAAGCCATCTCCTCATCCGACGAGCCCCACTGATGGTGCCTCCGCCTGCGTCCTTCCCCTCTTGTCCCCAATTTCCATCTTCCTGCTGCCTGTGCCGCCACCTTCTGCGACCCTCCCCGTCTCTCGTTTCTCCCTCCCTCCTGCTGACTCTTTTTATTCTCTTGGCAGACCGTTCTTGCCTCCAGCGGCGGATTGTACTGCCTCGGCGGGGGCTGTGAGAACATCGTAAATACCAGCTGCACGTGCTTGCAGTGGACCCGACCCCTTTCCCCTTTGCTGCCTGGGACCCTACCAGCCTGCCCGCGGCCAGCGTTTGCGCGTGTCCTGCATGCATTAGGACGCCCCGAGCCCTGCTGCTCCCCTCTGCTGTGCACATCTCGCCTCCAGGAGCCCAAGGGCCAGGCTCCAGAGATGGGGAGAGGTCGGTGGCAGGTCCCACGTGCAACACCCGTCACATCTCCGTGCCCCCAGGGCATCTTCTAGCGAGTCCCAGGGCCCTGGGCACTGTCCTGGTGCTGCTGCGTGGGGATGTGGCCACTTCCCTGGCCACTGTGCTGCCGAGTGCTAGGAAGGAGAAAGGCAAGGAAAGGAGGGGTGGGAAGAAGAGGTGGTGGCTTCCAGTGCAGCCCCGGGGATTCAGAAATGCCATAACGGGGAAATTGGATCTGCTGGAAGGCCCGGGAGTGTCTGAAGGTTTTACACCTTTGGGAGCAGGTGGGTTGGGTGATGGGATTGAGGGGGGTCAGCACGAAAGCCCTGGGAAGCCGAGGGGAAGCAGGAGGGGTAGCAGAGGTGTGACGGGATGGACATTTGCTCGTGCCACTTGGTGAGCAAGGCTGGGGCTGTGCCGTGCCAAAACAACCTCCCCAGCAGGTAACTGAGCCCCCAGCATCTCCCACAGCCCCCAGCAGACCCCAAGGTGGCAGCGCAACATATAGGGTGTGCAGGGTGAGAGAGCAGAGAGTGAGCCTGTCCTTGGGCAGCCCTGGGTGGGATGGGATGGGATGGGATGGGATAGTTGGAAGGAACCTTCAAAGCTCATCACGTCCAACTGCGTGACCACCTCAGGACTAACCAAAAATTAACGCATGGGATTGAGGGCATTACCCAAATGCCTCGTGAACACCTCCAGGCATCACCCACCTCTTGGGGCATGTTGTGAACAGCATGGCTCCCCCAGCCTGTGCTACAGCATGCCTCTCCCCCCGCCGTGTCCCATCCCTACCTAACGGGACTCCTGTAGGGTCTGTGACTGCTGCTCCCCTCTGTCTGCAGGACCCCGATGACAACTCCCGCGTCTCCATCACTTTCTTCCGCCTGTTCCGCGTCATGCGGCTGGTGAAGCTGCTGAGCCGGGGAGAAGGCGTCCGCACCCTCCTGTGGACCTTCATCAAATCCTTCCAGGTTTGTGAGGAACACGCCAGCACGAGCCCAGGGCTGGCAGCAAGCTCTGAGCAGCAAGCTGTCCCGTCCCCATGGTGCTGTCCCCCAATAACTCCAGCCCCGACCCGCTGTCCCTGGGCGTCCCCTGGTGCTGGGCTGCCTCTCACCCGAGCCGTGATCCTTTTGCTGCAGGCTCTGCCCTACGTTGCCCTCCTGATTGTGATGCTGTTCTTCATCTATGCTGTGATCGGGATGCAGGTGAGAGGCACGGGGGGGGGGATTTGGTCTTGAACAGGGACCTGAGCCTGGGAGCAGCGGGGGAGATGGGGTAGGGGGGGACTGGATCCTCTGCACGGCAGTGCTGGGGGCTTTGAGCACAGTGGGACTGCTTTTCCCTGGTCTCTGAGGATGCCCAGAATTAACACAGCCTGAGCACCTCCTCCCATCCTCAGGCTGCAGCTAAGGCAACCCAGGCACACACCAAATAGCACTTTCTGAGTCAACAGCATGACGCAGACACGCTGTCACCAGTGCCTGGGTCGTGAGATCTCCTTGTCTCAGGTGCAGCACAGCATCGACAGGGGGCTTTTGGCATAGGCAGGGATGTCCGAGCTGCTCACGAGCCCCAGAACAACCACGTCCCCCCTGGTCTCACGCTCTCTTTTGAGGAAAATCAAAACCAAGTAACCAAGATGAAGAGGAACTCCTGGGCTGGGGTGCTCTGGAGGGCGGGGGTGCGTGAGACAGGGTGCTGGGGGCTGACAGTCTGATTTACAGATGTTTGGGAAGATCGCCATGGTGGACGGGACCCAGATCAACCGAAACAACAACTTCCAAACCTTCCCACAGGCTGTGCTGCTGCTCTTCAGGTCGGTACTGTCTCAGGGAGCAGGCAGCTCCAGAATGGAGCTGGGCTCCGAGCTGGCACGGGAGCCTCCCGGCTTGGACTAAGGGATGCCAGCATTTCCGCAGCTGATTGATTTTTTTGCCCTACAGAAAAAAAAGTCTGGGGGCACCGTGGCGTTTCTGTTCTGCATGTTTCCTTCCCAGACTGGATTTTAATTAGTGAATTTTCAGGAAAAGCAAGGGGAAGGGAGAGTTCAGCCCAAGGCTTTCCTTGACCCCAAATGCTTCGCTTTGGAGCTCGCAATAGCAGGCTCCCACGCCCTCCCTGCAGCAGCGCAGCGAGCCCAGGACCCTGCCTTCTCCTTTCCCTGCTCCCTGGTGTGTGGGGCTGGTCCCTGCAGGCCCAGCAGCCCTCCAGGAGGGGCTGGGTTCAGCGGGCATCCCCCTCTCCCCAGGTGTGCGACAGGGGAGGCCTGGCAGGAGATCCTGCTGGACTGCAGCTACGGGAAGCTGTGCGACCCCGAGTCCGACTTTGCCGAGGGCGAGGAGTACACCTGCGGCACGGGCTTCGCCTACTTCTATTTCATCAGCTTCTACATGCTCTGTGCCTTCCTGGTACGTGGGGCCGTGCATCCCCTTTAGTTCCTCCCCGTATCCCCCGTGTGCTGCTGCCCAGCCATGCACCGGTGCTGGCTCCTCCTGAGAGGGAAGAGCTGCGTGTGCCGGCCGCATCCTGCCGTGTAACCCCATGGGGTGGGGGTCCTGCCTCTGTGTGGGGTCACCAACAGCATCCCCTGGCTCCAGGGAACCCCAGCACCTTCCTGTCCCTGACCCGATGTGTATCTGCCTGTGCTTTGCCCCCTGGATGGAGCCCGTGGGCTGCCCTGCCCTGCTGTGCGTGGGGTGGGGGGTCACGGTCCCCTCTGCCCCCAGATCATTAACCTCTTTGTGGCCGTCATCATGGACAACTTTGACTACCTCACACGGGACTGGTCCATCCTCGGCCCCCACCACCTGGATGAGTTCAAGAGGATCTGGGCTGAGTACGACCCCGAGGCCAAGTGAGTGACTGCGTGTGCGTGGCAGGGGGTGAGGGACGTGGAGGGGATGCTCCGTGGGGACCCGTGTCGGGGGGCTGGGGTGCCCTCTGTGCTGCAACCTGGGGTCGGCAGGGCCATGCGAGCCTCAGCACTGTCTGGCATTTAGATCCTGGCTTCTCAGAGGTGGGTTTGGGCTCGCCAGCATGTCCCAGTGTTGGCACAAGCCATCAGGAGCTTTGGGGACACAAGACTCCCGTTTCCCTCCTTGTCCAGCCCTGGTGGTGCTGCCAACTCTTCCCATACCTCCTTTATCTGCCACCTTGCCTCGGGGAACAGTTGTTTTCCCCAGGAGGAGTGCAGGGAAGTAAAAGGATTTGCCCACCACGCAGACCACGAAGACAAACCCACCCAGCCCCTCCCCAAACCGCTGCCCCCCCTTGTCTGCCACCACGCTGCTGATGCAGCTCGTTGCCTCTGCAGGGGCAGGATCAAACACCTGGACGTGGTGACGCTGCTGAGACGTATCCAGCCTCCCCTGGGCTTCGGGAAGTTCTGCCCGCACCGTGTAGCTTGTAAGGTAAGAGCCAAGAGAGGTGGGTGTGTGGGCACGGGGCACCTTCTCCAGGCCATCCCTGCATCCTCCCCGGGGAGGCTGAGGACACGAATTCAGCCAGCTTTCTACTTTCATGCTTTATGCTCATGCTCTGACCTCTGGTTTTTAATGGAGAGGAGTCTTTCAGAGGCAAGGAGAGGTGCTGTAACCTGCATGGAGCTGATGCATTTCAGGGTCCCGAAGATAAGGACTTGCCTGTGCTCACCTCCACACCCAGGGGATGACACCCGTGGGCTGCCCTCCTGCAGCCCTCGTTGCACAGAGGTTTCCAAGCTGTGCTGGGTGCTCCACATCTGCACCTGGGGCAAGGGGGCAGCGCTGGGGCTGGGAACACGGCCACATCTTCTGGGCTGTCGAGGTTTGTCTCCGAGGGCTGATAGCACTGAGGGAGCTGGAGACTGCAGTTCTGAGCACGCTTTTCCACGCTTGGCTCTCTGCACAAAACCAGGGTCTGTACCAGGCTCCCAGGAAAACCACGTGGGCAGGAGCTCAGCGTTATACCTCCACGGGTATAAACCCGCAGGGGTCTTGAGCAAACCTGTAGGGGGTTGATCCCCAGGCCCCTCCTGGCAGCCTGGTGCGCTTTGTGGAGGACGGAAGGCAAAGCAGCAGGAATGCACCCTGAGAGCAGCGGCGTGTTTCTCCTGCTGGGGAGGGCAGCCAGCCTGCTCTGCCTCGTGGGGACACGGCTATCGGTTTGCTCCGCAGCGTCTGGTGTGCATGAACATGCCCCTGAACAGCGACGGCACCGTCACCTTCAATGCAACCCTCTTTGCGCTGGTGAGGACAGCCCTCAAGATCAAGACAGAAGGTGCGGGGTGCTCGGGTCTGCTTCCACGGCACAGCAGGGGGGGGGGGTTCTCTCCTTGTGCACGCGCATGGGGCTGCTTGGGCAAAGCCTGGAGGGCATTATGAGTTGCAGAGCTGTGTGCTGTGACCCTGAAGAGCGAACCACTGGCACCCCAGCTGTGTGACTTCCCTCTGAACAGCTCAGGAGCTGTTCTGACCCAGTTCCAAGCCCTGTCTCGGTGCACAGCCACCCTTCCTACACCGTTGAGGGTAGCTTGATCTCCCCGTGTGCCTGACACAGCGCTGGTTGTTCCAGTTTTCCATCTCCCCGGGTACAAATAACCTCAGACTGGGATGGAAGAGGCTGGCTGCCCTTTGAATTCGGCTGTGCCGGGGTGGAGTTGCTTTCACCCTCTTCCTCGCCAGCAGGGCGGTTTGCAAAGCCCTGCCTTGGTGAGAAACCACACCAGCTTGTTTCCGTGCCTGTGGGTCAGGCAGCATCTCCCAGCAGCACGGCGCGGTGCCTCCCCTTCAGCCGGGGTGGGGGACACGGCCTCCAGCACCGTGCAGGAAGCACTGGGAGGATCAGAGGAGATCTGAGAGCAGGCATGAGGACGGGCTGGGCGTGCAAATGAGCAGGAGCGGTAAAGCCTGGGAGAGCACGGAAGGGGGGGGGTTGGAGCCTGCTGCTGATCATCACAGCAGAGACCACGGCACTCGTGTTCCACCCGTTTCCTAGCTGTGACTCACCCTGTAGTTAAGGCCTTTTTGCTAAAATCAAAGCCTTATTCCTACAAAGCTGCCGTTTGATGGGTGCTGTCACACCCTGGAAGAGCCTGGCCAGGTTTCCACATGCTTTGCCTTCTTCCCCCATGTCCGCTTTCCCTTGGGAACCAACCAACCCGTCCCGCTCGGTTTTCTCACAGGGAACTTCGAGCAGGCCAACGAGGAGCTCAGAGCTATTATCAAAAAAATCTGGAAGCGAACCAGTATGAAGCTCCTGGACCAGGTCATCCCACCGATCGGAGGTATCCCACCCCGTGGTGCCTCCCGGGGGGCCAAACGACCCCTGGGGCTCAGCTATGGCAATTCGGGGCAGTGCCATCAGGTTGCTCTCCTCCTTTCCAGATGATGAGGTGACAGTGGGCAAATTCTACGCCACGTTCCTCATCCAGGAGCACTTCAGGAAGTTCATGAAGCGCCAGGAGGAGTATTACGGGTACCGTCCCAAGAAGAACCCCGTAGAGATCCAGGTTAGTGGATCTAGCAGAGGCATCTTTGTGCCCGGTCAGAGCAGCAGGGATGCCCCCAGCCTCTCCTGACCTTCTTACAGGGAGGAAATCCCTTTGTGGTGGAAATAAAACATGTCCCAAGAGTGCCGGGTGAGGGAATGAGCCAGGCCCCAGCTCAGATACCTGTGGGTGAGGGACAAAGTTCTGTCTCCCCTTTGGGCACCACCGGCCTGACCCATTAATGGGCTGCCCTTAGCAAACCCCTTTGTGGGGCAGCATCAGCCCAAAGATGTTTCACCAAGCACGGGGCCAGCAGCAGGGTGACCACGGCCTTTGCCAAAGCCTGGAGACCTCCTGAGCGTGCCCCATCACCGTTCCTTCTCCAAAGCTCCACGTGAGAGGGGTTGTGGGGCCAGGCCAGCTCCAGCCATGCTTTCTTGTCCCCACCAGGCCGGGCTGAGGAGCATTGAAGAAGAAGCAGCTCCGGAAATCCATCGAGCCATCTCTGGGGACCTGATGGCTGAGGAGGAGCTGGAAAGAGCGATGGTGGAGGCTGCCATGGAGGAAGGGATATACAGGGTGAGCACAGCCTGTGGGGCACCCCACTGTTTGATGGGGGCTCAATGTGGCGACCAGCAGGCCTCAGAGATGAGCCTGAGCATGACAGGCAGCGTGGGCCACCACGATTATATCAGTGCTTCTGTCTTCCTTCTCCCTGAGCATCGGGACATCCTGGCCCAGTCGCCCTGAGCAGCACATTCATGGTCTGAATTTTTGGGTAGACCTGTGCAGTGCCAGGAGTTGGACTCAATGATCCTTATGGGTCCCTTCCAACTTGGGTTATTTTATGATTCTGTGTTACTCGCCTCAGTTTCCCCCTCTGTTTTTACAGACCATGCTCACATGCCTGGCAGAGATGTGGTGAACATTGGCCCCCAGATTTGGAGGGCCCCATCCACCCCTCCTGCCAGGCTAAGGCAGGACAGCAGGGTGCCACCACAACGGGGACAGATCCACTTCTCTCCTTGCTGCCCCACGGGCCCCCAAACATGTTTCCTTTAATGTGAATGGCCCCAAAGCCTCCCAGAGCTCCAGGCCTCCCCTGACGCCCTCCCCGTTGGTTGCAGAGGACAGGCGGCTTGTTTGGCCAGGTCGACAGCTTCCTGGAGCCAAGCAGCCCCCTGCAGCCCCACGTCACCAGCCAGAGACCCCTGCAGTTTGCAGAGGTGGGCAGCGAAGACCTCGATTCCCCTGTCTTCCTCGACGAATTCCCCCAGGAAGGCAACACCAACACCAACAACAGCAACTGGCCGGAGGGGTAAGGGCTGCTGAGCCTCGTGTGGGCATGGCAGGGCTGGGGGAAGAGCTGGGGGCCGTGCCCTGCAGCCCTGCAGCTCCCAGTGAGGCTGTGCTGGTGTAAATGCTGTGTGTTGGTCGTGCCCAGGGGATCCTCATGGGGCTAGGAAAGATCTGAGGAGAAGGGGAAAGGTTGCAGCAGCGAGCTCCCTGCGGACTGTGGGAAGGAACCAAGGGCTGGATGCCAATGCAGAAGCAGTCCCATAGGTGCAGGAGCTCTGTGCAGAAATTTAGCCCTTGGGGTGCGAGGTAGGGGTGTCTGCACGTCCAGAGGTGTCCCCAGGACACTCAGGGTAGCTCCAGGGCTGATGTGAGGCCCCATACGCAGTGTGCATGTGTCCCTGAGCTTGTCCTTCTCACCATTCCTTCATCTCGGCGCTGTTAGCATCACAATCTCTGAGTGCCAAGGCCCAGGTAGGGGCCACCAGTGCCCAACATGGGTACAAGGGATGAGGGTTACCCGTGTAGGAGAACATACTTCTCCTTTTTGGGGTTTTCACCCTGTTCATCCATCCCAGCTGTGTCCTCGGGGGTGGAGAAGATGGGGAGGGCTGCGGCCGTGGCTGGAGCTGGGTGCAGAGTGGGGCTCCCTGCTCAGCTGCCCCGTCTGCCTGCCCCTGCCAGGCTGCAGTACGAGGACGAGGTGCTGAGGAAGACGACGCCGGCAGCACCCAGGCCTCCAGCACAGGGTGAGTGTCGGCATCTTCCCTGTCCTGGGGTCCTGAGCCTGCTGTGGGGTGGTGGTGGCAGGCAGGAGGAGGAGCTGGGACTTGCAGCAGTCCAAAACCCCTCCACACGGTTCCCTGAGTTTAGATAACCCTTTCCCAGCTGTTCTCCTCTGGGTGGCTGTTGTGGCCTTGCCCTTGTGCCCCCCCAATGTCCCCTCCTGCCCTTCTCCTAGGCTGTGACCTTCCTTTCCCTTCGGAGAGGCTGCAGCAGAGGCCGAGCAGGAGGCGAGGAGCCGCCTCTGGGCATCTCCCAGCGTCAGGGCAGCACCGTCTGCCCCAGGAGGTAACGGGGACGGTGTGGGGCAGAGGAGGTGAAGCTCAGGGGCTCCAGAGGGATGGGATTGCGTGTACAGGCTGGGGACGGTCCCTGCAGCCCTCACATTTATGTGGGAGAGGTTTTCCGTGGGCACTGCCCGAGGCTGAGCTGCGGCTCTCTGCTCCTCTCACCCAGCCATCCTCAGAACAGCATCAGGGTGACAACGGCGTCCCCAGCACTTCTTCCACCCCGGCCATCACCTTCCTCATCCAGGAGGTAAGGCAGGGGCTGGGGGGGAGAGAGGCAGAGCTGCCGGGGAGGGAAGGGGGCTGGCGGGGGGCTGCTCATGGCACGGAGGGGGATTGGAGCAGGACGAAGGCAGCGAGCGTGACCCCGTCCTCTGCTGCAGGCTCTGATCTCCGGGGGCCTTGAGGCTCTGGCCCGGGACCCGTCCTTCGTGGCAATGACCAGGGCCGAGATGGCAGCCAGCAGCCAGCTGGAGGTGGATGAAGTGGAGAAGGCAGCTGTGGAGCTGCTGAAGGGAAGAGAAGCACCGCGGGACGCCGGTTCTGTCCCCTGGGACACCTCGGCTTCGTCACCAGCCAGCTCCCCGGGGCTCCGCGCAGCTGCCTCCCAAAAATCCAACCCTGCTGCTCACCCGTGAGCCTCCTGCCACTGCGGCCCCCTGGGCACAGCCCCTTTCAGGACCCTGCGGGGGCTACCAGAGCAATGACAGGCATCTCGCCACCTTTTTTGGGGCTGTGGCTCCGGGGTGCTGCTGACGGGACAGGATAATGCTGTGCCAGAAGGGTCTGGGAAGAGCCGGACGGGTCATTAAAGTGTCCCTGCTGTGTGAGTCCCTGCGTTCCTTGTCCCCCCCTTCCTCTGCCAGCCCCACTGCACAGCTCAGGGCTGCTGACTGCTCAGCCTGGGGAGAGGACTGCAAATTGGGGCAGCAGCCGGATTTATTTCTCTCCAGGAAGGGGTCTGCCCCGGAGCTTGGTTTTACAGACTTTGGGTGCCCCAGGAGGAATTTGGGTGCCAGACACCAGGACAGCCCCGTTTCCCTCGGGCATCTGTAGGGTTCTTGCTTCAGAGGGCCTCCAGCCCCTCCAAAGTGGGTGATTCAGGCTTTTCCTTGCCTAATATATATTAAAATGCAGCAAACCGATAGGTCCCAGGAGAGGTATTGAATCAATAGCGCTTGTCTGCGCTCCAGCAGGGCATTTTGTTAACTTAATAAAAGGGAAACGGCTGTTGCTGAGCTCCATCTGCAGCCCGAGCTCTGGGGAGCCCTTCTGGCATAGGGGATGTGCTGGAGCAGCCCCCTTCCCCCAGGGGCTGTGGGATCGGGAAGGGGCAGCCCTGGGAATCCCCTGCTCCTGCCCTAGGGCAGAGCACACAGCCCCTTAGGTGACCCTAAACACCTCTGCCCTCTCCTGAAGAGGGTTTTGGGGGCGGGTTGCTGATAGACCCGGTGTTTTTGTTGGGAGAGCTGTCAAGGATGCGCCTCAAGGTGGGCAGTGATGGTTTGTGGGTCCCACGGGGGGTGCAGGGCTGCGTGTGCCCCCTTCTGAGGGTGGAGGGGTGGGGGGGAGCTCACTGGAGCCCCCAAACACGAAGGGTGACACGGTGAGGGGGTCCTACAGCAGCGATGGGGCAATGCCTCTGCACCCTCTGCTGGGGTTTGGGGCTGCAGGGGGGCTGCTCTGCCCCAAAGTTGCATTTGGGGGGGTTCTCCCTTGGGATGGAGCACGGGGTGGGCTCTGTAGAGCAGCACACGGTGTCACCAGCCCTCCAGCCCCAGGGGGCTTTGGTGGGGGCACCCAACACCCTGCTGCCCCCTCAGTGGGGTGATGCCACGGCTGGGGTGGCAGCTGGCCCCACACGGCCCTGGTACCTGCTTGGTACTGCCTGGTGCAGCCCTGTATGGCCCAGTGCAGCCCTGTATGGCCCAGTAAATCCAGTGGAGCCCCATATGACCCCATGCAGTCCTATATGGCCCAGTACACCCCGTGCAGCCCTGTATGGCCTGGTACACTCAGTGCAGCCCTGCACAGCTCGGTGCAGCCCAGCATGGCCTGGAGCAGCCCTATATGGCCCAGTACACCCAGTGCAGCCCAGTACAGCCCAGTACAGCCTGGTACACCTGGTACACTCAGTGCAGCCCTGCACGGCCTGGTGCAGCCCAGTACACCCAGCACAGCCCCTTATGGCCCAGTATACCTGGTGCAGCCCTGTATGGCCAGGTACAGCCCTGCACACTCTAGGACACCCAGTGCAGCCCTATATGGCTCAGTACACCCAGTGCAGCCCCGTATGATCCCGTGCAGTCCTATATGTCCTGGTTACACCCAGTACCCCCACTGCAGCCCAGTTACACCCAGTACGCCCACTGCAGCCCAGTATGGCCCCGTACACCTGGTGCAGTCCTATACATCCCAGTTACACCCAGTACTCCCAGTACACTCACTGCATCCCTGTATGGCCCAGTTACACCTGGTGCAGCCCCACACATCCCAGTTACACCCGCTCCTCCCAGTACACCCACTGCAGCCCAGTATGGCCCGGATACACCCGGTGCAGCCCCATACATCCCAGTTACACCCAGTACTCCCAGTACACCCACTGCATCCCTGTATGGCCTGGTACACTTGATGCAGCCCCATACATCCCAGTTACACCCAGTCCTCCCAGTACCCCCACCGCAGCCCAGTACACCCAGTACACCCAGGAACGGGGCCGCCGGCCCGGCAGAGGGCAGCAGGGACAGACTGGGGGTGCTGGGGGGGGGGGGGGTGCGCGTGTAAACGGGGGGGGGGGGCTGCGCGTGCCCGACCGTGCGCGTGTGCGCGCCTGGTCGGAGGCGTGCCCCCGAAGCCCCGCCCATCGTGACCACGCCCAGACACGCCCAATCGAAGCCCCGCCCCCTCCAGACCCCCCCCCAATCTCGCAGCCCCCGCCCCTCCCGGCCCCGCTCTCTGCGGAGCCCCCCCCCGGCGGCACCGACCCCGGCGGCAGCGCCCGGACCGCCCCCGGCACCTGGGGCGCCGCCGCCGCCTTCCTCCTCCCCCTGCCTCTTCCTCCTCCTCCTCCTCCTCCTCTTCTTCCTCCTCCTCCTCCTCCTCCCCCCGCGGATGCTCTCGGGCAGCGGCGGCCGCGGTGCCCGGGCGGGGGGGGCATGGCGGCCCCGGACAGCTGCGTCAAGGTGGCCGTGAGGTGAGCGCCTCCGGGGGGGGGGGTGGTGGTGGTCCCGGGGGTCCCGGTGGTCCCGGGACGGGGACGGGGACGGGGGGGCTCGGTGCAATCCTGGGAAGGGTCCGGTGCACCCCTGTGGGGGGCTCGGTGCATCCCCGGGGGGGTTCCGTGCGCCTCTGGGGCGCACCCGGTGCACCCCCAAGGGGAGCTCGGTGCGCCCCCGGGGGCTCTGTACCCACCTTGGGCTTCCCCCCCCCCCCCGTTTTACCCCCCTCTCCAGGGCAGCACGTGGGTCCCCCGAGCGGTGCAGAGCCGTGCCAGCCCCTCCCAGCCCCCCCCCCCATCTTTTTTGGGGTTGCCCCCCCCCATCAGCACCATCACTGCTCTGCTGCCCGGCCCCGCAGTGCAGGGGGGACCCCAGACCCTTCCCTTGCACCTCGCTGCCCACCCCCCAAAGGGCTCCTGGCAGGTTTGGGGTCGGGTTTGACCCCCGGTGGTGTCCAGGGAACACGGGGGGGGGGGTCCCTGTGATGTGCTGGGGGGGCGATGCAGCATCTCCGTGTCCTTTGTGCTGTCTCCAAGCTGGGAACAATGCCCCTCACGGGTCTTGCACCTCCATAAAGGAGCTGCCAGGCACCGAATTCATGCCTGGTTTGGGGTGGGGGCTCGGGGGGGTGATAGGGATGGGGCCCGGGGCTGGGTTGCAGATCCCCGACCTCTGCTGCGGATCCGCAGGGGATGGATGGAGCTGGGAGCCGAGCGGGGGCTCTTTGTTAGCGCCGTACCCGGCTGGGTGCATTCTGAGCGCAGCCGCTGGGGTCCTGCGACCCGCGGTGTTTTCTTCACTCCTCTCCCTGCCAGGAAGGAGCCCCCACGTCCCCAAACCCAGCAGAAGGGGGTTAAGACCCCGGTGGAAGCCCACGAGTGAAGCAGGTCCCGGTTGGAGCTGCCACCCCGCGTGGGGCAGGGGCCGGGTGCTCGGCTTCCTCCCGCTCGCCCCGTGCCTGCCCCAGCTCAGCCCGCGGCTTCCGCACTGCCCTGGGTCAGGCCCTGGGTGCACCGAGCTCCCCGCAGGCTGCCGGAGTGGGGCGAGGGAAGGCTCAGACCCTCCCCATCCCACTGCTCCTGCCTCGGAGCCCACCGCGGGGCTGCGGGAAGGGCCAGGGGGTGACCCAGGGGGTGACCCAAGGGGTGCCGCGGCCCCGTGCCCACGAAGGCTCGAGGTGGATGGGGTGCGGATGGCAGAATGCAAGGGGGGTGCGGTGCTGCTCGAAGGGAGGTGCAGAGGCAGTGCCCTGGGCAGAGCACAAAAGATGCTGGGTGCAGCGTCAGGGATGGAGGGGGAAATGGGGGGGTTGTGTGGCTGCGCCTGCCGCCGCCGCCTGCGTGTGGGTGCACCCAGGCACCTCCCGGTGCTGCCCGCTCGGGGTTTTCTGCCTCGTTCCACCCCACAGGCTGGGAATTGGGGCCAGGCTGGGGTCCGGCAGGCTGGGGGAGCAGCGGGGAGGGGACAGCATCCCTCCCGTGTGGGTTCTCCCATGGTGCCTGCGCAGGGCAGGTCAGGGGTGGCCGTGCCAGGGCAGTGACCCGGGAGCCGAGCGATGCCGGTGGCTGCGGGTGGAGATTTCCTGCTGGCCGCACTCTTCCCGTCCTCCATCCTGCATTTCTCTTGGGATGGAGCCTTGGAACAAAGGCCCCGGCTCAGGGCCGGTCCCTTTTTTCCCCAGGAGATGAGCGGGTGCTGTCAGGGAGGGTGCTGCAGGGCTGTTCCCTGCCGAACCCTTCAGCCCCTGCCCGCGCTGCTGGCGGGTGCACGGGGAGGGGATCACGAGCAGGAGGTGATGGAAACGCGCATCCTCCCCTCCACGGCATCGTCGTGGTGGGGCTGGGGCATCCATGGCGAGGATCGGGGTGGGGTGGGAAGGCGCCCATCCCTTTCCCACCCCCCCCCAGCTCGGGGAAGGGTGCCCGTGTCCCCCCCGGGTGCCGCTGGTGGGCAGCGGGTGGCGGGGGCGATGCTGTGGGGAGGTGAACGGGCAGGACAAAGGAGGGTGGGGGCGAGGAGGCTGCGAGACAAAGCAGGCAGGTCGCAGTGCTTGGGGGGGGGGCTGCGTGGCTCCTGGCACAGGAGGGCCGAGCCTCTCCTCTCCCTGCTGCTTTTGTGCCCAAGCACAGGCACGGGTCCCCTCCCACCCTGTGGGTTTCTTTGTGTGACACCTTGCGGGGGGGAGCAGCCGGGATGCGGGGTCCTCCCGGACCCCCACCCTCTGTGTGGAGCAGGTCCCGGCCCCCCCGGCTGTCTGGGGACAGGGCAGCTCCGGGAAGGATTGCGGAGGAGGTCGAACGCCTTTGGGGTGCGGCAGGATGGGAACAAAAGCCCCAACGTTGTTGTCCCTTTGTGTTACCGTGCCCTTTCTTTGGGTTTCTGCATCCCTGCTGTTGGTGGGAGCGAGGGGAGGTGTGGGGGGACGTGGGGGGTCTTGGCAGGAAGGTGCTGGGAGCTGCTGGGCGGTGGGCACGGTCCCACTGATGCCGAGAGGTGCTGCAGCCACCAGGACAGATCTTTGGGGCCTCGTGGAGCCCCCAAGGTTGGGAGGATCATGAAGGGGGGGCCCTGGTTCTTCTGCTTGCCCTGCCCTGGCAGGAGGAGGCCGTGGAGATGCGGCAGTGTCACCCTCGGCCTTCACGTATGAAAGAAATTTTCCTCCTTCCCCTTTGAGAGCCTCGGCGGCCCTGTTGGCACCGGGGCTGCGTGGAGCTGGGTGCCGGGGGAGGGGGTTATTTAGGGCACGGGGGTGTTTTTTGGGCTTCCTGGTGCGCCACGAGCGCAATGGCTGATGCCTGCTGCAGCGCTGCCGCCAGCAGCGAGAAACGCAGCCCTGGGGGTGCTCCCGGCCCCGCGCCCAGCGGGTCCCTGCAGCAGGGACCCACACTGTGCTCCTGCCCCATTTTTAGGGTCTGCCTTCCCCCTGCCACCAGTCCCGAGCCCTCCGGGTCGCTTCGTGGGCCCGTCGGAGCTCGCCGGCTCTGGCGGATGCCGCCGGGGAAGGAAGCGAGGGGCTGAGCCGGGTGCTGCGCGCCGCAGCGCCGCGGTGCTGAGCGGGGAGACCTCAAAACCTCGGGTGCTCGCTCAGCAACCCTGGGACACCAACAACCTCCCCCTGTCCTTCTGCAGGTGACCTTCACAGCGTGGTTGCTGCACAGCAGCTCGCTGCGGCTCCCCGCACAGCTCAGCGGGGCTGGCCGGGCTCGGGGCCCCCCCTCTCCATGTGGCACCGGGCTCCTGGTGGGCTCCTGGTGGGCTCCGGCACCCGGGGGTGCTGCGGGGGGAGCGGGGCCGTGGGGCTGCTGGAGGGTGCTGGCGCCCGGCCCCGCTGCACGCGTGGTTTTGCTGTGTCAGGGAGCGCTGGTGGTGAGCAGGAACCCGGGGCTGTTTGACTCCTTGGCTGGGGGGGGGGGCTGAGAAGCCGGGCTGGCTGCAGAAACGCCCCCCCAAGGGCCCTTTGCAGCCCCCCAAGGGCTCTTTGCAGCCCCCCAAGCGCGGCGTTGGTCGGGGGGAAAGCAGCACCCCCCGTGCCGGAGCTGCCTGCGGCACCCCAGCGCGCCCGGCCGGCTGCCGAGACGCAGGAAGCAGAGCTTGTGAAATTGGGGAAGGAAGTTGAGTCGGATTTCAAGTTTATTTAAACTCTGCAACCTCCAGTCCTCCGCTGCTCTCACAAACGCTCCCGCCGAGAGGGATGATGCTCCGTGCCCCTGTGCCGGCGGCGTTGGGTGCTGGCTGGGTGCTGCCCGGGGAGCTGCTCCCATCCCGTGCCCGGGAGGCAGGACGGGGTTTTTGGGGTCCTCGGCATCACGCAGCCATCGTGGTGTTCCCAGGGGGGTCAGCGTGGTGTGACCATGGGGGGGCAAAGCGTCCTGCTGCCCTGCCTGGGGCTCCACGGCTCAGTGGGGGTTTTCCACTCACACAAAGCCTGTGGGACCGGGGTCAGTGCCGAGGAGGTGGGGTGGTTGTGCCCCCTTTTGAACCAGGAGGGCACGGGGCCGTGGGGGCTGGCTCCTCCCGGGGCTGGTTTTGGGTCCAGGTGGGGAGGTGGCATCAGCCTGAGCGGTGTCACGGCACTGTCACCCGAGGGTGGTGGCACAGCCCCGTCCCCGGTGCTCGCTGCCATCCTGGTGCTGCCGTGGCTCCGAGCCCTTTGATGTGGTCCCAGGGGTGTGCGTTTAGTGGGAGGTGTCCCTCTAATGCTCTGTAGGGTCCCTTCCATCCCACACCGCTCTGGGACACCATGGGGACATTGCCAGACCCTCAACCCCGCTGCCTGGGGATGTGCCTGCCCCCCAGGGTGACACTGGGACATCCCTTTCCCATCCCTTTTGGGGTGTCTCTCCCATCTGCAGGGACTGGGGGGCTCCCTGGTGATCGGGATCCAAGCCCCAAAACCGCATCCCGCGGCCGTGCGCGTTCCCATCCCCTTCCCGAGCGGGGTTCAGGTGTGGGGGCCCCATGCTTGGGGGCAGCGCCGGGGGCCAGGTGTGTGGGCGAGAGGGGTTTTTCCGTGCCTGGCCTCAATCAGGCGTGCGCCTGCTGGGTTTTACAGCGGAAATGTTCGAGAGGGGCTGGAAACCTCGGCGCTGCGAGGGGAGCGGGGCCGCGCACGGCGTGGGGATGTCTCAGCCCGTGGCTCCTGGTGGCTTTTGGTGTGTGCACCCTACAGGATTGAACTGCTTGATGCCACGAAGAACCAGGAACCGGGGGCTCGCGGTGCCTTCAATGCACCAGGAGCGAAATTTGAGGGGCAGGAGACGAGGCTCTGAATGAGGGCGGTTTGCAGGAGGTGAAGCTCCAAACAAAGCTGTCAGGAACACGGCCCCGGCCCCGGAGAGGGAAGGCGATACCCCCACCGAGCCCGTGCTGATCGAGGGGTCTGCCCCGGCCCCCCCTCCCCGGTGTTGTGCTGTTCCTGCTGCGGGGGCTGGCCCCGGTGGTCCCAGGAGGGTTTTTTCCTGCTGGAGGCTGTCAAAACAGTCCCCAGCTGCTGGGTTAAACAGCCGGCGGGCTCGGGGTGTGCTGGATCGCGTGGAGAGCTGAGCCTGGCCCTATAACCTGTGTAACCCCTTGGGGGGGGTCCTGCCTGGCTGCTCTTCATGCCCAGGGCTCGGTGGGTGCCGGGGGGGGGGTGCTCGGTGCCCTGCTCCCCTCCCCAAGCTCAGGGTTTGTTCTTGCAAACAGCCCGGAGACTGGTGCCGATGTGTCCTGGGGCAGCGCCGTGCCAACCCAGCCTTCCCGGGGGGGTGAAAGGCTTTATCAGTGTCCTCCTGCCCCCACCCACAGCAGTCAGGACCCCACAGGCTCTCAGCCCCTTCCCTGGTGCTGCCTGATCAGAAACACCAGGGCCAAAGCCACCCGAATGCTCTCGGCTCTTCCCTCCCCAACCTGGCGCACGTGCGAGTGCCCGAGCCGAAGGACCTGGGTGTGAGAGCAGCCCCCGGGGGCTCTCGAGCACAGGACAGGGGGGGTTGAGGGGTTCTGTGGGCAGGGTGGGACGTGGTGGGGCCGTTCACCGTGCCCTTGGCCAGAAGTTGTGAGGTTCCTGCTGCTGAAGGGTGAAAACGCCATCACCTACTGCCAGAGCTCGCCCTGGGTGCGTGTCGCTTGGGGGCAGCTCGAGGGGGTCGCCTCCATCCCCGCTGTGCTCCGGGAGGTGAGCAGTGCTGGGAAAGGAGGAAGGGGCTCGTGTTGGGGGAAAAAAGGCTGGGAAAAGAGTGGATTTGGGGTTCTGGTTCTTGTGTGTGACCCAGACCTGATACAGAGTGCGGGTGATGGGGTGGAGGAGCCCAGGAGCAGCGTGGGTGGTGTTGTGCCCATCACCCCACAATTGGGGCTATTTAGGGTGGGCTCCGGGTCTGCAACCCCTTCATGTCCTAGGGGAGCCCCTGGGTGACCAAGGCATGTGCCACCTGCATGGGTGCAGCCGACTTTTTGCTTGTGCTGGAGGGGAAAGGGGCAGAGAAAATCCCCCAGGGGCATGAGGGTGGCCGCGTTCCCTCTGAGCAAGCCCCTGTTAGCAGGAGGGCATCCCCCGGGCTGTGGGGCTGCAGCCTCTGCTCATCCATATTTCATGCTGGACCTTCCAGAAGGGAACACGGGGCCATGAGGAGCCTGGTGCCATCCCCAGTGTGGGCCCAGCTTTGTTCCTGGTGGTTTTGGAGCTTTCTCAGCCTGCCCGTGCCATTCCCGTGTGCTTGGAGCGGACGGGGCCGCGCGGTGCCCTGCGCCTTGGTCGCTTCACGTGTGCTCCTTGCGCTGCCCACCCCAGGGTTTTGGGGCCCTTTGTGTGTGACTGCCCCCGGTCTGCCATCCGCAAACGTCCTCGTGGCATCTCCCAGCCATTCTCCAGGCAGGTCCAGCAAGGAGCTTTTGGGATCCCCAGCGCCTTTGGGATGGAGGAGGAGCCCGGAGGCACTGCGAACTCGGTGCTCCCGCTGCCCTCCAGGCGATGCGCTGGGAAAAACGCCATCCCCTGCTCCCCCCGAGCCCTGCCGAGCCCTGCCTGCAGCCGTGGGCTGGGGTCTGCTGGGTGCCAGGTCCCCGTGCGGGCCGCACGTCCCCTGGCCCTTGGTGGGTCTCGGTGCGGAGCAGATGGCGCGGCTCGGGGCCGGTGTGCTCCTGCCAGAGCTAATGAGCAACACATGGCGGCTGCCAAGGCCTGATTTAAAGGTTTCCCTAAGCCTGGGAAAGCCTGGAGCAGGAGGATTAGGAGGCCCGGGGGGCTCTGGGGTTGAAGGCAGCGGGGTTTGCCCCACAGGGACCTGCTGTGCCCTCGGTGCTCAGCCGGCACGGAGGCAGGCTGAGCCCAGCGCTCGCCCGTGTTGTGCTGGCTGCCGCTAGGAAATGCCCCGCTATATCTCTTAATCTAAGCGTTTTCCGACCAGACCTGGCAGTCCCAGGGGAGCCTTATTCAATTTTCTCTGATTGCCGAGCTGCTTCCCTGCCGCCGTAATTAAATGCTCGACTTTGTCTTGATTTGGGTCCGGAGCAACCTGCGTGCCACCAGCCGGCTCTGGGCACGCGGGGACCTGGCTGGGGGCTCGTCCTCTGGGGACGGGGACAGGTCCTGGGGGAGGGGGGACAGATCCTGTTCTGTGCTGGCCTGGGGATGTGGGAAAACCACGGGGGGTCTTCGCTCTGACCTATCCCTGGTGCTGCTGGTGGTCAGAAAGAGCCTGGGAGCAGGGACGGGAGCGGGGATGGGAGCCGGGGGACCGCAGGCACCGTGGGGAACGCAGCCAGGAGCTGCTTGGGCTCGCCCGGCACTGTCTGTGCAGGTAAATCGGAGGCTGCTCGGCTGGCCCCGGGGCTGCCAGCTCCACCCTGAGCCAGCCCTCGCCGCCAGGGCTGCCTGCCAGAGCCTCCTCGGAGAGGTGGGAGCTCCCTGCTGCACCGGGGCAGTGCCCAGGAGTGGCTCTACCAGGCAGCGAGAGGC
This sequence comes from Netta rufina, assembly GCF_964035555.1. Lineage (NCBI taxonomy): Eukaryota > Metazoa > Chordata > Aves > Anseriformes > Anatidae > Netta > Netta rufina. The sequence continues at coordinate 4,618,966 of NC_140150.1, read as the reverse complement.
AGCGGCAGCCAGGGTGGTGGTGACCCCCGGATGCCCAGGAGGCGCTGGGGGGGCTGCTTGCACCCCCAGTCTGAAGCAGCTGCCCTGGACTGGGAATTGGTGGCGAGTGGACGTGTGCTTGGCCTTGCTGGGGAGTGCCGAGGGCTGGGACAGCCCCGGTTGGAAGTGGGCGATGCTGCGGGAGGGACGGATCCCTTCCCGTTGCGTCGAAGCCCACCCCGCTGGCTGCAAGGCTGGAGGTGCTGGGGGGCTCCCCATGGGGTCTGCTCCTGCTCCAGAGCTGGAGGGGGCCCTGAGGGCTGCCTGTGGGAGCTGACAGCCTCGTGCTGCCCGCCCAGGGCTTGGCTCCCAGCCTGGCACCGAACAACCCGACCTTTGTGCGTGCCGCGGGGCGCTCCGCGGCGCTCCCTGCCCCTGGGGGTGCGGGACCCGCTCCCCGCTTCTCCGCTTCCTCCCCAAGATGCTCGGTCACCCTGGCAGCCGAGCCATGGAGACGGGAGCTTTCACAGCCTGCCAGCCCGGCAGGAAAGGGGAGGAGAGATGGAGAGGCTCCCCTCCGTGCTGCCGCTGAGCCTTTGTGTCCCCTTGTGTCCCCCCGCGCGGATGCGGGCTTTCCCTGGCGTCGCACCGCCCGTGCTGCGGGGTCTGCGTGCCGATGCCGGAGCGGGTGGGCTCCTGCCGTGCCGCCTGTCATCCCCTCGGCGAGTGCTGCTGCTTTGGGAAGGAGCTGGTTTGGGATTTCCCCCCCTACCTGTACCTTCTTATGTCTGTGCATCCGTCTGCAGCCATCTCTGCGCTTCGTGCCTCGGTTTATCCGCATGGGCACGAGGGAGATGGGGCTGGTGGTGCCCTGGGGGCCCCAGGACAGTTTGTGTCCTCCCCGCGCTGGTGGCTTTGCACCGAAGCAGCTGGGGACAGGCAGGGGGACAGCCAAATAGCTGGAGGAGCCTGCACCGGCATCATCCGGGCTCTGCTCTCTGTGCTTGTCCCAGCCCCTTGGGGCAGGGCACCCTGGCACATTTGGCACGGTGCTGGGCACGGTGCTGGGCACAAGCTGTACGGGGCAGTGGGGTGCGGAGCAGCCTGGCTGCATCCCACTGCTGGGATTGTAGGGGAGGGAGCAGCTCCATCAGCCTGTAGGGTGGGCCCTGCTGGCACCCCCCCAGTTCTGCTGGGTGGGCAGGACGTGGTGAGCATCCCTTTTGGTCGGACAGGGCCACGGAGAGGCAGAGCGCACCCAGACGGTGACCTCCTGCACCCCACGGTCGCTGCTCTGTGTTGCAGAGGAAGGAAACTGAGGCAGGGCAAGGCAAAAAGCTGCCGGCTCCCCCGGCAGCACCTGGTGGGGCTGAGAGTAGGGCCGAGGAGAGAGCCCGTGCTGGCTCTGCTGGTCCATAGGGCTTGGGAGGAGGAGGTCTCGTGCCTCCACGCCCAGTGCCTGGCGTGGCGATGCCCCCCTGGGAGGGCTGGGCTGGGCTGAGACCCCCGAGGGGCAGAGAGCTGGGGCTGCCCAACGCCTGGGAGCTGGGACGGTGGCACTGGCCTGGGGACACCTCTGTGGTGAGTCTTGGTGGCCTCATAAATCTCCTGATGCTGGGTGGCCGGGCTGCTGGTGACAGCCGCGTCCCCCGTCTGTGTCTGCTGGCACTCGCTGTGCTCATCCCTGCCCTCTGCTCTGCTCTTGTAATGGGGGGGCTGATATTTGCTGTCTGCAGCAGCTCCCCAGGGTGTACCCGGGTGGTTCTTGGCCAGTTGCCTGGGGACTGAGCCCCTCGCTGTGGTTGGGACCCTCCTGTGGGGCACCTGGGTCCCCTCCAGCCCCCACAGGTCCCACAGCTGCAGGAGCTGGACTGAGGGATGGGCCCCGCTCGGGTGCTCAGGACCGGGGTGTTGGGATGGGAGATTTGGGGAGCAGGGGTGGGGAGATGGTGGTGTTGGCGATCTGGAACAGCCCCGTGCACCAGGCTCCAGGTGGGTCCCTGAAAATCCTACGGAAAACTCATGTGCAGTCACCCCAACACTTCTGCACAGCCTCTCTCCCAGACCCACAGGCACGTATTTAATTGCTTGGAGCAATTAAAAAAAAAGAATTAAGGATTTTGCTGAAGGCCCTGCTCTGCTCTTTCTTGGAGAGGGAAAAATTTCCACAAGTGCCCTGCTTCCAGCTTGTTCCTCTGCCCTTCCCTGGGGGACGCTGTCGCCGTGCGCACGCCTGGGGATGGGGAGGGCTTCATCTGGGTCAAAAAAAAAAAAAAAAAAAAAAAAAAGAAAGTAATTAAAACTGGGGTTCATTTTCCTGGAGGAGGCTGGGCCCTTGGGGAAGGCGACGGCAGCGAGTCTCGGGCTGAGCACATCAGAAGCTGCTTTCTATTGTGGCTGCTGAGCTAAATATACCCGCGGACACCGCGCTGTTCCCACGCGTCTGCTGCGCAGCCTCGCGGCCCACCCGCCTCCCACGCCGGGGGGATTTTTGCCCCCCCCCAGCCCTCCTGGTGAGCCCCGTCCCGCAAAACCTCCTCTGCGGGCGCTGCGGGCTTGGGAGGAATTAATAGGAGCGTTGATGGAGCGCCGAGGGAGGGGAGCTCTGCAGTCATTAGCTCTAATGAGAGCCGCTTGCCAGGGCGCTTGGCTCCGCGCTCCCTTCTTTCTCCGCAAGTCCCCGGGGACCCGGCAGCTTCCCCTGAAACCCGGAGCTGCTGCACGGCCCCGGCGCCTCTCGTGCAGTAGATCCACGTCGGTGTGGTGCACCCCAAGGGTTTTGGGGGCGTTGGGTGCAGCGGGTGGGGACGCGGCGGGTTGGTCGTGCCCGCAGCCGGAGCTGCCCTGGTCCCGTCTGCAGCCTGGGGCAGGCACGGGGCTGGGCGGAGGGTTGGGTCCACTCGGAGGTTTTGGTGCTGGCACCGTCTCGTCGGGTTTTGCGCTTTGCATTTCATTTTGTGCTTTTAATTTTGTCACTTTGCTAAGTGCAGTTTTGATCTCGCTGCCTCCCGAGCGGGTGCGCCCACGCTGTGGCTGGCTGCAATGCGTCCCCTCGGCGTGCCCGTGCCTGTGCCCTGGCTCTCCGGGCTGCTTCGAGGAATTGATTGGTGTCTACCTGCAGCCCGGGGCTTGCTGCCTGGCCGGGGACATGGTGAATAAACTGGTGTAGGAGTGGGAGACCGGGCTGTATTCAGCTGTTGGTGCAAGGGAAGCTGTTGTGAGCTGCGCGCTCCGTACCGCGAGCGGTGGCACTGCTGTCACCTGCCTGGAGCAGCCCCAGCCCCAGCGTGGGGCACGCCGGTGTCCCCAGGAGCAGGCAGCGGGGTGAGCCCCGAGGCTGTCCTCAGCCTCTTCCTCCTCCTGCAGGATCCGTCCCCAGCTGTCCAAAGAGAAGATCGAGGGATGTCACATCTGCACCTCCGTGACGCCCGGCGAGCCCCAGGTGCTGCTGGGGAAGGACAAAGCCTTCACCTACGACTTCGTCTTCGACCTGGACACGTGGCAGGAGCAGATCTACACCACGTGCGTGGGCAAGCTCATCGAAGGCTGCTTCGAGGGCTACAATGCCACCGTGCTGGCGTACGGCCAGGTACCTGCTCTGCCCTCTTTTTGGGCTCCGTTGTGGGTTTTGGGCTCTCCTGAGCCACTGGTGCTCGCAGAGGTTAGGGGAAGGCACAGGTGTTAAAGGTCCTGGGTGCAGAGGGGACAGAGGTGGCCCTGGGCTGGGTGGGAGCTGGGGCAGGGGCTGGGCTGGGAGAAGGCGGGGACACGGCTGGGGCATGTGTGGGGGTCTGGGGGGTTTGGGGAGCCAAGGGGGCGTCGAGGACCCAGGCAGCCCCCCCATTGCGTCCCCTTTGCAGACAGGGGCCGGGAAGACGTACACCATGGGGACGGGCTTCGACATGAACATCTCCGAGGACGAGCAGGGCATCATCCCGCGGGCCATCGGCCACCTCTTCAGCGGCATCGAGGAGCGCAAGCGGGCGGCACAGAGCCAAGGCGTGGCGGCACCCGAGTTCAAAGTCAGCGCCCAGTTCCTGGAGGTGGGTGACAGCAAGGCTGGGCTGGCACCCTGGGGTGTCCCTTTGCCCTTGTCCTGAGCTCCTGGAGGTGTGACAGCACGCAGGAGACCCAAAGCACCCGGGTGCTGTTGGCCTCATGGTGGCCACAAACTGCGGTGGCATTTCCTTGGGAGCTCCCCTGAGGGATGGGAGCTTGTGCCTTGGTCCCCAGGAGGTTTGGGGTGCTTTGGGCTCTCTCACTCCTGTTTGAGGTGTCTGACTGTTGTCAGCTCTGACTCCTCGGGGTTGTCCCTGCTTGTCTGGCACTCCCCTGCCCTCCTGTGTCCCCTTCCACCTGGTGAAGTTGACCTCGAGACCCAAGGGGCCCTGCTGCTTGCGTGGCCGGGGCGCATGCCCCCCTGCACCCCATCCCTTCTGGGCACGTGAAATCATGTACCTAGATCCGAACTCACCCCTGCACCACCTCCTGGACGTGTTTGTGCACCCTTTGTGCATCCTCTCCTGCACCTGTATGCACGCCAGCTCTCCTGGTCACCCTTCCCTGTGCGCACACACGTGTGCATCCACGTGCACGCACCCCCGGCTCTCCTGCGCCGCCCGTCCTAACTCTGGGACTGCAGCAGCAGAAGGGCACAGGGCAGCTCCTGAACTCCCTCCATGCCAGGCTCCAGCAGCCTCCCGCTCACCGTTTCACCCCCCTGCCCGCTTTCGCCCCGTTCAGCTCTACAACGAGGAGATCCTGGACCTGTTTGACAGCGCCCGCGACCCCGATGCGCGGCACCGCAAATCCAACATCAAAATCCACGAGGACGCCAGCGGGAGCATCTACACCACCGGCGTCACCTCGCGGCTCATCAGCTCGCAGGACGAGGTGGGTTTGGCACCGGGGGGGCTGCAGAAGGGGGGTCGCAGCCAGGGATGCCCTACAAGAGGGGCAAGGTGAGGAGGGACCGGAGCAGAGCAGCCTCAGGGTGGTGCAGGGGGAGGTCGGGGCTGCCCGGTGCCCGCTGGGCTGCTGAGGGCTGCTGTCCTAAATCTCTAAAAGGGTGCTCCAAAGGTTTTGTTTCCTCTCTGCCGTGCGTCGTTGCAGCTGATCCAGTGCCTGAAGCAGGGGGCTCTGTCCCGCACCACTGCCAGCACCCAGATGAACGTGCAGAGCTCCCGCTCCCACGCCATCTTCACCATCCACCTGTGCCAGATGAGGGTCTGCGCCCGCCCGGAGCTGGTGAGAAAAGGGGGCCTGGGGAGTCTGTGTCCCCCCCCAGCTTTGTGTGGGGGTCCCTGGAAAGGGGCAGGGGTTGGAAGTCTCGCAGAGAGCTGGGTTTTTGTTTTGCTTCTCTCCTGTTACTGCAATTATTAACATTTAGTGGGAGATGAGAAGCCCCGTGCCGGGCGGGGTGACCCACAGCAAGTTTCTGTCGGGATCCTCCAGGGGCTGAGAGCTGAGGGTGGGTGCTCAGGGTTTTGCTGGTGGCTGAAGATGGCTGAGAGGGTCTCTGGGTGCTCGGGGGCCGTGGCTGTGACCCCTCTGTGTGTGCTTCCTGCAGGTTAACGGGGAGGTGAGCGGCCTCCTGGACGGAGCCCAGCCCACCACCGAGTACGAGACCCTCACGGCCAAGTTCCATTTCGTCGACCTGGCGGGCTCGGAGAGGCTGAAACGAACGGGTGCTACCGGCGAGAGGGCGAAGGAAGGCATCTCCATCAACTGCGGGCTGGTACGGCCCCGGGCGTGCAAGGGGCAGGGGGAGATGGGGGCTGCGGGGGGCCCTGGGGCACCTTTGGGTCCTGCTCGAGGCTGCTCCGAGCTCCTGAGTTGGTGCTCTCTGTGCCGTGGGTTACGTGGCTTGGCCCTGGATTATCTGTGACCCTAAAGAGCAGTGGTGAGGGCACGGCTTTACTCTGAGGGTGTGGGGTGGGGGTCCAGCTGGGCACAAGGGTGCAAGCCCCCAAAAGCTCCAGGTCTGCTAATTTGAGCTTAAAACCCACTCTGAGGGCAAACGCTGAGCCTGACCCGGGAAGCCTCCAGCTCTGGCACCCCACAGCACGCACCCCAGGCCCCAAACGCCGGCCGTGGGGGTGGCTGTGTTCTCAGCAGGGGCTGAATTTGGGGTGGGGGCTTTGCTTGGTGTTGGCAGCTGGCCCTGGGGAACGTCATCAGCGCCCTGGGAGACCAGAGCAAGAAGGTGGTGCACGTCCCCTACCGGGACTCCAAGCTCACCCGCCTGCTGCAGGATTCCCTCGGGGGCAACAGGTACGGGGGTCCCTCTGCAAACGGGGTGAGGGTCCGGGGGGCTTGGGGAGGTATTTCGGGACTCAAGGGCTTCATGGGGTGGGTGCTCGTGGCAGGCAGAGCGTGATCTCCCCTGACCCCAGCCCTCGCCTCCCCCAGCCAAACCATCATGATCGCCTGCGTCAGCCCCTCCGACCGCGACTTCATGGAGACCCTGAACACCCTCAAGTACGCCAACCGGGCTCGCAACATCAAGAACAAGGTGGTGGTGAACCAGGACAAGACCAGCCAGCAGATCAGTGCCCTGCGGGCCGAGATCGCCCGGCTGCAGATGGAGCTGATGGAGTACAAGGCGGTGAGTGCCCGAGCAAAGGCTGTGGGGAGGGATGGAGCCGGGAGCTTCCCCGTGCTTGCATCGGGGTGATTTTAGCCAGCAAGACCCTCCTGCCCACTGTGCCCCCTCCCCTGGTTGTCTCCAGCCCTTTCCCCCAAGGAGGGTGTCCCACCACCCAGCCGAGCTCTGTTCTGTGTCTTGGTGGCACCGGGGTGTTGGGGAGGTGGCGTGGCACTGAGAAATCGTGAAGCTGGTGCTTTGGCATCGCTGGTGATGGCTCAGCTCCTGCCCTGCCACAGGAGGACCTCGGGCAAGTCTTATAGGGATGCCGAGGCAGAGCAGAGCCTTGGAGCATCTCTCGCCCTCTGCCCGATGGGTTCAGCCCTTCCTGGTCCTTAGATTTCACCCTTCCCCTGCGTGGACGTGTGTGGGTGCCCGTGTCCCGGCGCACCCCGCGCTCAGGGGCTGCCCCCTGTCCCCGCAGGGCAAGCGGGTCATCGGGGAGGACGGCTCGGAGGGCTACAGCGACCTTTTCCGCGAGAACGCCATGCTGCAGAAGGAGAACAGCGCCCTGCGCATGCGGGTGAAGGCCATGCAGGAGGCCATCGATGCCATCAACAACAGGGTCACCCAGCTGATGAGCCAGGAGGCCAACCTCATGCTGGCCAAGGCAGGTGAGGCTGGGCGCATGCACGGTGCCTTGGGGTTGGGTCGGGACCGCGCCACGGCTCTTCCCGTGACCCACCCGAGGCTCTGCTCCTCCTGCAGGGGATGGTAACGAAGCCATCGGCGCCCTCATCCAGAATTACATCCGGGAGATCGAAGAGCTGAGGTGAGCCAGGCACCGGGGCTCTCGGCTCACCGGGGTCCCCGGGCTGGTGGGTGCCGTTGTGGGGTCTGAGCCCGTGTGCTGTGCCCAGCTCTGTGCCTCCAGCATCCTTGGGGTGGCTCCTAGACCCCCATGGGGCAGCAGCTGAGACCCGTGGGGCTGCCTTGGTGCTGCTGTGGCCAGCATCATCCTTTGTGTGGCTGCTGATGGATGGGGGAGATGCTGGGGGGAGTCCTTGGCCTTCCCCAGGGGCTGCTGGCCCCCCAGACTCGGGTCCATTGGTGACCCCAGGGCGCTCCCTGTCTGCAGCATCCCGACCTTATGGCCTGAGATGGGTTCCGTGGTGCTTGTCCCTGCCTCACACCACCCCAAACCCTGGGGAGGGTGGCACGTCCCCCAGTTTGACCGCATCCTGTGCCTGCCTTCCCCCAGGACCAAACTCCTGGAGAGCGAATCCATGAACGAGTCCTTGCGGCGCAGCCTCTCGCGCGTCTCTGCCCGGCCCCCTTACTCCGTGGGCTCGTCCCCGGTGCCCGGTTTGGCTGCCCCCGCGGAGACGGAGGCGTCCGACGTCCTGCGCCGGGCCAAGCAGGACCTGGAGCGCCTGAAAAAGAAGGAGAGGAGGCAGAGGAGGAAAAGGTGAGGGCAGCAGCTGTGTGAGGCGAGGCTGCCATCCCTCCTGGGGCTGCTTCCCCCCATCCTACCCAAAGCCACCCGGACAAAACCTGGGCACCTGGGTGTCCCCCCCAGGCACTGCCCCATCCTCCGGCTCCTTTTCGCCCACCGTGGACACCCAGGGGCTGATTTTCCCAAAGGGAGGCTTGGGGGGACCCATCCCGGTGTTGCCCCTTGCTGGGACCCAGCAGCCCCCCCCTGCTCTCCCCCAGCCCCGAGAAGGAGGCGTTCAAGAAGCGACCGAAGCTGCAGGACAACGGGGAGGAGACGGACGAGAACGAGGGAGAAGAGGTGAGGGGGGCTTCATGCTCGTGCCAAAGGGGGGGTGGTCACAGAGGGCTGTCGTAGCCCCCCCCTGGGAGGGGGACAGAGGCCAGTCTGGCCTCACAAGGAGTCTGGGGGGGTCAGGGGCTTGGTGTGGAGGTAGGTGAAGGAGATTTGGGGGATGCGGTGCTGCGGGGATGGATGGGGCACGGAGCTGCTCCTCACCATGGGGTGTATGGGGGGGGTGTCCAGAAATGATGCCGCAGCCCCTCGGGGAGAGGCTGAGTTTCTGCGGGGTGAGCTCAGGTTTGGAGGAAGGGGGGAGAGCGCGGAGGGAAGGGCAAGGCCATGCTGCAAGCTGAGGTCAGGCACTCGGCTCTTAGGAGGAGGAGGAGGAGCAGGACGAGAGCGGCTGCGAGGAAGAGGATGGGCGCGAGGATGAAGACGAGGACTCGGGCAGCGAAGAGAGCCTGGTGGACTCGGACTCGGACGCGGAGGAGAAGGGTAAAGAGCAGGGGGGTGCGTGCTGGTGTCTGCTGGCACTGAGCTCCAGTCCTGGGAACGGGGGGTGTCCACGGGGACCCCCGGCCACCTCCTCTCTTGCTTGGAGAAGCCCCAGGGGTGCTGCAGGGGGTGTCCAGGGCTCGTAGGAGTGCTGCCACTTCCCAGGAACGTGCCCTGGTCCATCAGCTCTCTCCTGGCTCTGGGGGGCTGTGGGGGTGATGCTGTCCCCGTCCCTCCTGGCCTGACTGCTCCCCCCCTCGTCCTCCAGCCGTGAATTTCCAGGCCGACCTGGCGGATCTGACTTGCGAGATCGAGATCAAGCAGAAGCTGATCGACGAGCTGGAGAACAGCCAGCGGCGCCTGCAGACCCTCAAGCACCAGTACGAGGAGAAGCTGATCCTGCTGCAGAACAAGATCCGGGACACGCAGCTGGAGCGGGACCGGGTCCTGCAGAACCTCAGTGAGAGCCGCCTCCCCCAGGGGCCCTGTTCCTGCAGCTTTGGGTCCCCGTCCCCCACTTTCTGCCCTCCTGGCTCGGGGTCAATGCATCCAGCAGCCCTAAATGGCACGGCTTTGCTGCCCCTGGGACCCCGAGGCCGTGCGTGTCTCACCATGGGAGCTGGAGAGCTCCTGGCCCCACTGCTGCTGGAGAGGACAGGGAAGCAAAGCCCCTTCTAGTCCCATACACCCCTTTCTGGGTGAGCTGCGGTGCTGCGGGGCATGTGGGGACCCCAAAGACTGCTTGTGGCTGAAGGTCCAGACCCACAGCTCCTCCCAGCTCAGCCCTTGCCGTGCAACCCCACAGCCCCCATCCTGTGCTCAGCCCCCACCCATCGCCCCATTGGGTACCCCATACAGACCCCAGCCCCTTGCGGGTGGAGGGAAGGCTCCGGCAAGGCAGGCAGGGCGCAGCGAGCCTTGCAAACCCTCCCCGCGCTCCCCCCAGGCACCATGGAGTGCTACACGGAGGAGAAAGCCAACAAGATCAAGGCCGACTACGAGAAGCGGCTGAAGGAGATGAACCGGGACCTGCAGAAGCTGCAGGCGGCCCAGAAGGAGCACGCTCGCCTGCTCAAGAACCAGTCCCGCTACGAGCGCGAGCTGAGGAAGCTGCAGGCGGAGGTGGCCGAGATGAAGAAGGCGAAGGTACCCGGGCACGGAGGGCACCCCCTTGGGACCAGCCTCGGGAAGGCTTCCATGGGACCAGCCTGAATCCTGGCCCTGCTCGGGGCAGGAGGGATGGTTTTTGGACCTGGGGGGGTCACCTTGGTTACTGGGAGTGCCGGGTGCCCACGCCGTGCCGGTGTTTTTTCCCCTCCCCAGGTTGCGCTGATGAAGCAGATGCGGGAGGAGCAGCAGCGGAGGCGGCTGGCGGAGACCAAGAGGAACCGGGAGATCGCGCAGCTCAAGAAGGAGCAGCGGCGCCAGGAGGTGAGGAGCCGGCCCTTCTGCATGTCCCTGCGCTGGGGAGGGGGTGTTTGTGCTGCTCCGGCACCCCAAGGTGCTCGTAAATACCAGCTGGTGATGCTCGGGGTCCCTGCTGTCCCCGTGGCCTCTTTAGGGGGTGCCAGCCCCCAGCAGGGCTCACCTGGAGCAATAACTCCTGGCTGGGAACCTGCTGGCTGATAAAATCAGGAGTGACCCCATTTGTGCCAAAGCAACTCCTTGAGGTGATGGGGGAGTTTGTGGCCATCGCTGGGGGGTCCGGGCGGTTCTCCTTTCCCCATCAGGAGCCAAATCTGTCTTTCTCGTGCAGTTCCAGATCCGGGCTCTGGAGTCTCAGAAGCGGCAGCAGGAAATCGTGCTGCGGAGGAAAACCCAGGAGGTGAGGGGAGGGGCATCTCTGTGGGGGTGCCAGCCAAGCTGTGGCTCAGTGACACGGCCTCACTCAGGCGGTACTGGCTGGGAGTGGGACCCCCAAAGGATGGGAGGGGGTTTATGGCTGCGGGGAGCCCGGTTGGGGAAGGTTGGAGACAGCGGGGGAACCGAACTGCCCATCTCCTGGGGCAGCTGAGCCAAGAAAAAGGGCTGTGAGGGGAAGGGGCAGAGCTGCCCGCTGTCTGCAGGGCTGTGCGAACGGCTTCGGGGCTCCAGAGCTCTGCTCTCAGCCCTTTGGGGAGCCGAGGGAGTTGGCGACAGGTTTGGGGTGGGGGACCCCGTCTGACACCCTCGGCCCCTCTTTTGGGCAGGTGTCGGCGCTGCGCCGCCTCGCCAAGCCCATGTCGGACCGGGTGGCGGGCAGGACGAGCCAGAAGCCGCCCATGCTGGACTCGGGCGCTGAGGTCTCGGCCAGCACCACCTCCTCCGAGCCCGAATCCGGCGCCCGCTCCGTCTCCAGCATCGTGCGCCAGTGGAATCGGAAAATCAACAATTTCCTGGGAGACCCCTCGCCCGCTGCCAACGGGGCTCGGCCGCCCAGGTCAGGGCAGGGGCCGTGCGGATGGGTGGGGAGGTGTCCCCGGGGCTCCCGGGTCTGGTTTTAGGCTGGTGGCAGAGGCTGGAGGGTTTTTATGGTGTGTTTGGCTGGAGGCAAACCTCCAACGTGAGACATGAGCTGCGTTGGAAAGATCAGGGAGGGGTGGTGGCGGAGCTGGGCGATCCAGAAGCGGTGCAGCCAGAGCCTGGGCGTCCTTTTGGGGAAAGCCCAGCTTTCCAGAGGCGGTGCAGCCACGTGCCTCTGGTCCCCTCGCGCTGCAGGAAGAAGTTCCCCAAGAAGGGGACGAGCCAGACCTTCAGCAAGGCCGCCCGCCTCAAGTGGCAGTCCCTGGAGCGGCGCATCTTCGACATCGTGATGCAGAGGATGACCATCGTCAACCTGGAGGCCGACATGGAGCGGCTCATCAAGGTGAGGGTGGTGGGCTTGGGGGCGGAGGGTTGGCCGTGCCAGCAGTGCCAAACTCCCTCTTTTTTCCCCCAGAAACGCGAGGAGCTGGCGCTGCTGCAGGAGGCGCTGCTGGGCAAGAGGGCGAAGCTGCAGGCCGAGAGCCCCAAGGAGCAGAAGGGGCTTCAGGAGCTGAACGAGGAGATCGAGGTGCTGGGGGCCAACATCGACTACATCAACGACAGCATTTCCGACTGCCAGGCTACCATCATGCAGATCGAGGAGACCAAGGTGGGCACAGAGGGAGCGGGAGGGTCCCCGGGAGGCGAGGGGAACACCAGGCTGGGGAAGGAACCCGGGCACCCCAGAGCATCCTGCCCCAGGACATGGGAAAGCCGCAGCCTTCCCATGGGGTTGCCGGTTTCTGGTCTCCGTGGGCGTCTGCAAACATGTGTGGGATGCTGGAAAATGTCTGGGAAACCCGGCTTCTTTTCCCAGAGAAACCCCACGGGTTCTGGTGTCCGGTTTTGGCACCGAGCACGGCGGGGAGATGCGCGGCTCCTCGCCCCCTCTAGCGGCTGCAGCCTGGGCTGGAGGCTCTGCGCTGTGCCCAGCCTGTCCCTGGCTGTGCCAAATTGTCCCTGATTGTGGCATGAGCCAGGACGGGGTGGTGCTGGTGCAGGACCCGTGGTGCCTGTGCCACCCGTGGTGCCCACATCACCCAACCCTACCTGGCTGCGATGCTCCCCGGTCCCATCCCGTTCCCTCTCCTCCCCTCCCAGGAGGAGCTGGACTCCACGGACACCTCGGTGGTGATCAGCTCCTGCTCCCTGGCCGAAGCCCGGCTCCTGCTGGACAACTTCTTGAAGGCATCCATTGACAAGGTGCGGGCGCCGCGCCGCCTCCTTGGGAGGGGTCTCGTCCCCCACCTTGGGGGTTTCTCCCGAGCAGCGTGATGATGCTGAGGTGGCTGTGGCTTTCCCCATCCTCCAGGGGCTGCAGGTGGCGCAGAAGGAGGCCCAAATCCGGCTGCTGGAGGGGCGCCTGAGGCAGACGGATGTGACCGGCTCCTCGCAGAACCACCTCATCCTGGATGCCCTGCGGGAGAAGGCTGAGTCCCACCCCGAGCTGCAGGCGCTGATCCACAACGTCCAGCAAGGTGGGCACGAGCCCGGGGCCTCCCTTGGGGTTGGGGTCCTCTCTGTGGGGTGAGGCCGGGCCTCCAGTGCCAGGGAGCACCCGGAGGTGCCACCACTGGCATCGTCGTGCCCCTTGGTGCTGTTCTGGTGGGACGTGGTGGGACGTGGCCCCCCTCACACCGCTCACGTGCCCTCTCCCCTGTGCGCAGAGAACGGCTACACCAGCACGGATGAGGAGGTCTCCGAGTTCAGCCTGGCCTCGGATGGGAGGTGAGCACCCAGCCCCATGGGGTGGGATGTCCGGGGCCTCTCACGGGTGGGTTTTGATGAAGAAGTCCCCTCCTGAGCTTTCCTGTGGCTCTTAGCCCTTGGGGAGCGCAGATGTCTCGTAGACCCCCAGTGGGAGCGAAGATGGGGTTGCTCTTTGGAGAGAGGGAGCTGGGGAGTGGGGGGGGACCTCAGGGACTCAGGGGTCTTGGGGGGGCTGCAGCAGTCTCTCTGAAAGGGGTTCAGACCTGAGGATCCAGCTCTGCCACCTTCTCCTCGCAGCTTCTCCCAGTCTTTCACCATGAAGGGCTCAGCGAGCCAGGATGACTTCAAGTTCAAGGTGAGCTGGCCTTCCTGCCGCCGGCCGTGGGAGGAGGGATGGGGGGAGGCGTTGTTTATAGGGCCGTGGGGCTCGGCTTTGGGGTCTGCTCTGCAGCCTGGCCCTCGGGGAGCCAGCCTTGGGGTACGGCTTGGGCTCTGGATGGGGTCAGCTCTCCATAACCTCCTGGATCTGTGGTCCCCTGGGCACAGAGATGCAGGGATGGCTTCCAGGTTGGGTGGGCACCCAGCGGGGTGTCCCTGTGCTGGATCCTTTGTGGGCTAAGGTGGAGGGAAGCCCGCTGCCCTGTGCAGGCTGTCAGATTTGTATGGAAAACTGGGAATTCGTCCATCCTCCTGTGGCCGGGGTGCACGAGCTGCTGGCCCCGCAGCTCCCCTGAGCCCCGTGTCCCGTCCTAGGGAGAGCCCAAGCTCTCCGGGCAGATGAAGGCGGTGTCGGCCGAGTGCCTGGGTCCCACGCTGGACATCTCCACCAAGAACATCACCAAGTCCTTGGCGTCCCTCATGGAGATCAAGGAGGACGGGATCAGCTTCTCCATCCGAGACCCCTATTACAAGGAGAAGGTGTCGCGCACCGTCAGCCTGCCCACGCGAGGCAGCACGTTGTGAGCAGGGGGTGCTGGATCTGGGGGGGCTGTGGGGGGCTCCTGGAGGTCGGGGCTGGTGGGGGGGAAGCTGTGACATTGGCAGAGCAACGAGGGCGAGCCAAAGCCTGCATCCATCCAGGCTTGCCCGCGGTGGTGGGTCTCTCCAGAAGGACCCCCTCATGCTGGGGGTCCCATCCCGGTCCCCCTGGTCCATCCTGGTCCATCCTGGTCCCCCTGGCTTCCCATCCTTCACGGAGGCTTCTTGGGTTGCCAGAAGTGTCCGTGCCCACCGGATGACTCTGATGGTGCCCCGGGGACACCAGGGCAGCCCCTTCCCCGTTTCCTCTGCCGGGGGAGGACGAGGGGCTCAGCACGGAGCAGCTCCCCCCGACGGGGAGGAGAGCAGGCACCCACCGTGCCGTTCTGCTTCCCCTAGCCCCAGGCAATCTCGCGTCTCGGACACGTCGCCACTCACACGGAGGAAATCCTACGACCGTGGGCAACCCGCCAGGTGAGCTCGGGAGCCAGGGACTCGGTCAGGGGGAGGCTGGGTGGCCCGGACAAGCCGGGAGGGATGCTCTCCAGGCCCTGGGGTGCCGGTATGAGGAAGAGGAGTTTGGCAGGTGCCACATGAGTAGTCCCCAAATCACGCGTCCCTCTAATCCTTCCTGCCTCAGGCCTCCAGACGTCGGCTTCACGCCCCCCTCGTCCCCCCCCACCCGCCCGCGCAACGACCGCAACGTCTTCTCTCGGCTCACGAGCAACCAGAGCCAGGGCTCAGCCTTGGACAAGTGAGTGTGGGGTTTTTTTTTGGGGGCGCTGCATGGTGCGGACCCGTGCCGTGGCACCGGCGGCACCTACCGGGTCCCAGAGCGGGGCACGGGAGCGCAGCACCCGGGTGGGCTCCCTGCTGGCCTCCTGCCACCGTTTTGTCCCCGGCTGCCCCCAGCAGGGGGGAGGTGGGCTGGGGGCTTGCGGGATGCTCAGGGGCTGGCACGGACCCCCCAGAGCTGCTCCAGGTGGCTGCCCACGTCTCGGAGAGCTGCCGGCAGCGCCGTGTCCTGACGGAGATCTGTCCGACCCTCAGTGCCCTCCTGCTCCTCTGCCCTCTCCGTGTGTGCTTCTCTCTCCCTCTCTCCCCTCCTCCTCCTCCTCCTCCTCCTCTACGCCCTGCGCTGGCTTGGATGCAATAACAACCCTTCCACCTCTGACTCCTCCGCTGCCTCTTCTAGTCTGGGTTTTCTCTCCCGTAATCCTGCTAATTTTCTGCCCCTAGGTCTGATGACAGCGATTCCTCTGTCTCGGAGGTGCTGAGGTATAGACAACTTTCTATTTATTACCCCTCCCTCCTCTCCTCCTCCTCCTCCTCCTCCTCTCTCTCTCTCTCTCCTGAGGTCGCTCTCCCCTGTCCCTGCATGCTCCGCCTGCACCTCGCTGCTCTGCCCCATCTCCCAGCCCGTGCCTGCTGTCCCCGTGCCGTGTCCCCTCTGGGCACGGCGCCGTCCCCTGGCTCGGGACCTCGATCCGCCCCGTTCCTGCTCCGGATCGCACCGTGCTGCGGTGGCAGCATGCTCCGTGCCACCTGCCCGATGCCCCCGTGCCCCGTCCCGTCCCCCGGCTCTCCAGCAGGACCGCGCGGTGCTGGGGAAGGGGCCGATCATCCCGCACGCTGCCGGCATGGTTTTTCTTGCGAGCGGCTTTCCGGGAAACATCTCCCCGTGCCTGGCCCTGCATCTCCAGCGCCGGGCTCCGGGGCAGAGCTTTTTGCCCTGGAACACAGCCCGGATGGGAGCGAGGTGCTGCTGGGTTTGTCCCCGTGCCACCTCCCATCCACCGAGGGGTTTCCCAGAACCAGGATCACCTTTCCCTCACCCTTTAGGAGTAGCGGCTCCCCAGCACCCTGCCCTGAGCGCCCACGGGTGCTGGAGGGGTGACACCAGACCCTTTGTCACCGTGGGTGCTCTGCAGCCAGGCGCGAAGCCCCCTGACACCCTCTCGCCCCGGGGATTTGGGGTTTCCACCCATTTGTCACCTCCAGGCTGGCAGGGGCACCAGGGGTCAGGGGAGAGCTGCTTAATTAGAGTTTGTGGTTGCGCCTGCTAATTGGGAAAGGAAGATCACACCCGTGTGATTCCCAAACCCCGATGAACGAGCCCGCAGCCATCCTGGCTAACGCGAGCCTTCCGTGGCCCCGGGCCTGCCCTTCCCCAGCCCCGTGCCTCAGTTTCCCTGTCTGTAAGAAGAGAGCAGCGCAGCTCGGGGCCACGTTTTGGGGTGGCAGCGGGGAGGAGATGTTGGTGGCCGTGCAGGACAGGGCTGGAGCTGTAGGGTTGTTGGATCTCAGCACCCCGAGCACCTCTGATGCTCTGCCCTCTGCCACCCTTGAGGTTTTAAAAGGAGCCCTGACAGGCTGTAAGGAAGCAAGGTGCTGGCTATTAGCATCCTGAAATGTTTATGGCAGAGCTTCAGGCCATACAAGGTGCAGTTTGTCCCGAAATGCCCCGAGGGATGGTGAGCTGGGTCTCCTGGCTCCCCAGCTCGCCGCTGGCCGGGCTCAAGAGGCTCAGGAGCAGGGCAGAGGCTGCTGGGCACCCCCTCACCCAGCCCTGGGCACCAGGACGGGGGCACCAGGCAGTGGGGAGATTCCCAGGGTTTCCATAAAGACACTTCCTCGGATGTGCCGGGTTCGGACAGGGGGCCCATCGCCCTGCAGGGTGGTGGAAGATGCTTGGGGTGCCCCTGGGGACACGTGGTGCCCCCCTGCACGCACACGCACCCCACCACGCTTCTCCTTTCTCTCCCGCGCAAGGGGCGTCATCAACCCGGTGGGGGGCACCAAGAACGCCCGGACGGCCCCGCTGCAGTGCGTCTCCGTGGCAGAAGGACACACCAAGCCCGTGCTCTGCCTGGATGCCACCGATGAGCTGCTTTTCACCGGCTCCAAAGGTGCGTGAGGGGGCGAGGAGGGCGCTGCCTTGCGAGCAGGTCGGCACGGGGGAATGGGTGGTGCGGTGGGCACCGCGGGGACGCTCCCTCCTGGGCCACCCTCCTGCCCTCAGCATCGAGCTCGTGCTGCCCAGGTTGGCTTTTTTTTGCCCTGGGGGGGTCCCTGGGGGCTGTGCTTCGTCCATGCCCCTTGGGAGACCCCCCCCATGGGCACGTTCGTCCTCCCGCAGACCGCAGCTGCAAGATGTGGAACCTGGTGACGGGGCAGGAGATCGCCTCCCTCAAGGGGCACCCCAACAACGTGGTGTCCATCAAGTACTGCAGCCACACGGGGCTGGTGTTCACCGTGTCCACCTCGTACATCAAGGTGTGGGACATCCGGGACTCGGCCCGCTGCATCCGCACCCTCACGTACGTAGCAGGTTGGGGGAGTCCCGGGGGGGTCCCTGGGCGCCGGGGGTGTCTTTGGCTCAGCAGAAGCTGGTCCCAGGAGGGGGCTGGGGTGCAAGGATGGAGGGGATCCTCTAGGAGGTGAAGGTCCTGCTGGTCCCGTGGTGGTCAGACAGTCGATGATACCCATAGGGCCTTTCCCAATGTGGGATCTGGCACCCAGCAGCCCCGATCTCTGCCTCCGGTCCCTGACCGTGCCCCATCCATCCATCCATCCTCCTCCTCTCCCTCCCCTAGATCTTCTGGCCAGGTGATCTCTGGGGACGCGTGCGCCGGGACCACCACCCGCACGGTCACCAGCGTGCAGGGGGAGCACCAGATCAACCAGATCGCGCTCAACCCCACCGGCACCACGCTCTACGCCGCCACCGGCAACTCCGTCCGCATCTGGGAGCTGAGCAGGTGAGGGCAGGACGGCTCTCCAGAGGGGCTGCTGTCTGCTCGGAGGCACCCAAAAGGACCCCCCGGGGAAAGGGAAAGCCTCGTTAGCAGCGGAAGGTGCCTGGAATAATAATAAGGGCTTTTGGCACCCAAGGGGTGATGAACAGTGATGGGGCTCCTCGGGGTGTGAGCGCAGGAGAAGGGGAGACCTTTGCCTGCTGGGGGAGGCTTTTTGGGGAGCTTTTTGGGAGAGCTGACCCCAGCCCCCGGTCTCTGTAGGCTGCAGCCCGTTGGGAAGCTGAGCGGCCACATCGGGCCCGTGATGTGTCTGACAGTAAACCAGACGGCGAGCAACCACGACCTGGTGGTGACGGGCTCCAAGGATCACTACGTCAAGGTGGGCCCTGGCACCTCGGGGAGCCCGGGTCTTGGCAACCCCCCGGTGCCTCCGTGCCCAGATTTCTATTTTCACCGCTGTGTGTGGCTTTCTGTGCATCTCCACACCTCGAAT
Organism: Netta rufina; assembly: GCF_964035555.1. NCBI lineage: Eukaryota > Metazoa > Chordata > Aves > Anseriformes > Anatidae > Netta > Netta rufina. The sequence continues at coordinate 4,600,688 of NC_140150.1, read as the reverse complement.
TTTGCCTTTTGTCCATGGTAGGGGTGCAGCTTTGGGTGTGGGGGATGGGGAGGGAGGCAGGGTCCTGCTCTTCTGACAGCTGTGAGCTCTTGGCTCGGCTTGTGGAGAGGTGTAAAAGCTCACCCTGAGTGAGATCCCAGAGTCATCAGGGGTGGAGAATCCCTCTGGGGTCACCTGCTCCAAGCACCCCCCCCCACTGTCCCCACTGAGCCGTGTCCCCAAGCACCAGCCCCAACCTCTCCTGGAGCCCCCCCAGGGACGGGGACTCCCCCACCTCCCTGGGCAACCCGTCCCAACGCCTGCCCGCTCTGTCTGAGCAGAAATGGCTCCTCACTGCCCACCTCAGAGGACGATGCCAAGTTCTCCAAGGCAGGGTGACCTCCGTTTATTTCCGCATCCACCTGGGGTCCCTCACCCGCTGTTTTTTTTTCCCCCCAGGTGTTTGAGATTGCCGAGGGCATGGTGGGCAATATCGGCCCCACTCACAACTTCGAGCCCCCTCACTACGACGGCATCGAGTGCCTGGCCATCCAGGGGGACGTCCTCTTCAGTGGCTCCAGGGACAACGGCATCAAGAAATGGGACCTGGAGCAGCAGGAGCTTATCCAGGTCTGGGGGGTCCTCAGGGTGACGTGGGGCAGAGCAGCAGTGCTGGGGGGGGGATTGGGGGAAGGTTCGGGGCATGGTGCTGGTGTCCTGTGCTGAACGCACCTGGAGGGCACCCCTGGAATATGGCAGTGCCTGTGCCAGGTGGCTCTGTACCCCCAAAAACACCTATGTGTGTGGATTGGCACCCAGCATTGCCAATTCCCCTCGGCACGCAGGCTTTGCAGCCTCAGCTGCTGTGCTGAGCCCCTGGGAGCTGGGTTGCACTCTGAAAACAGGATTAGTGCCCCCTGCCCAGGGGGCAAACCGAGCTCTGGGTCTCGGATCCAGCCCCTTGGCATCCTGTGGAGGTCAGCCCTGGGGCGATGCTGGTCGGAGCCCCTCAAGCTGGGCGCACGAGGCTTTTTCGGGGGCTGCAGGTGATGCTGATCGTCCCCTCCGCTCTGTCCCCGTGCGTGCAGCAAATCCCCAACGCGCACAAGGACTGGGTCTGCGCCCTGGCCTTCATCCCCGGCCGCCCCATGGTGCTGAGCGCCTGCCGAGGAGGCGTGATCAAGGTGTGGAACGTGGATAACTTCACCCCGGTGGGGGAGATCAAGGGGCACGACAGCCCCATCAATGCCATCTGCACCAACTCCAAGCACATCTTCACCGCCTCCAGGTGAGCCGCGGGCTTTCTGCGCCCCCGCAGCCCCCGGGGAGGTGGGAGCCCCCTGGGTTGACCTGGCATCCCCGGGCCTTGGTGGGAGGGGGCTGCAGGGAGCAGGGAGGGAGGGAAGGGGGGGGTCTCGCAGCTTTCCAGTCCCTGCACTCCTCATCTCATCTTGCCCGTCTTAGTCCGTCCCCTGCCCGCGTGCCGGCGCTGCCCTGGGTTATCCCCCGCGCAGGGACCCCTCTTCCCCGGGGCTGGGCACCCCAAGCTGCTCTCGGGGAGCAAATTGGCAGCAAGACTCTGATGTCCTCTTTTCGACCATGTCCCTTTTCTCCCTTCCTTTTTCTGTCTCTCTCTGTCTCTCCTCCTCCCCACCTCCCATCTGTGCCACAGTGACTGCCGGGTAAAGTTATGGAATTACGTGCCTGGGCTCACCCCTTGCCTTCCACGACGCGTCCTTGCCATAAAGGGCCGTGCTACTAGTCTGCCTTGACCCTCCTGCTCTCTCTTGACTCTCTCTTGCTCATGCACTCTTCTTCTGTCTTTTCCTTTCTCTCCATCTCTTTCTCGCTGTTGCTTGCTTTTGCTCCTCTCTCTCTTTCTCTCTTTCTCTCTGGTCTGAGCTGCTTCTTGACGGTATGAAACTCTTTTGCGTTTTTCCCCACTTGATAAATCTTTGCTAGGAGTGACTCGGCCCCTTGGTCCCCATCGTGCCCCTGCGTTGTTTTTGTTTTTTGGTTTCTTTTTACCTTTTTCTCTCGCCCGGTGCCCACATCTCCTGTGGCAGCCACGGCCTGCCCGCACCCTTGCATGGAGACGGGGCCACCCCGAAGCAAACCCGTGCCCGGGGGACACCCAGCTCAGCAGCTCCCTGCAGCATCAACCTAGTCAGAGCTCATCCGAGGGGTGCAGGGGTCCCGCTGTCAGGGTCCCCACTCCCCTTTGTCCCCGGTCCCTGCCCGTGGGGTGAGCTGGAGGCTGAGCCCCACCGGGTCTGCCTGCTCCCCAACCCAACCCGGGCATCCTCGCGCCGAGGGGAAGGAGCTTGGGGGAGCCCTGGGGGCTGCATGCTGCCAGGGGCTGGGGGTGGAGGACGTTCTCCTCGTTGTGCCGAGCCCCCTGCCCCTCTCACGCCGCCCCTCTCGCCCTTTATTTCCCAGCGACCTGACAGTGAAGCTCTGGAGCGGGAGGAGGTTGCCCGCTGGGTCCAACTAGGGGCTGCCAAGGACTGGAAGGTGGGACAGGAGGGCGACAGCCGGGTACCTCGCCCTTGCTATCGAGACCTCATCATCGACAGGAGCTCAGCCCAGGGATGGGATTTGTTGTGGCTGGCCCGCCGGGGTGGATGAGGCCCCACCTGGTACTTTGAGCACTGATTTTTTTTTTCCCTGTGAAGAGGCAGCTCCGTGGAGCACCGGCAGCTCCACCTCCCCTCCTGCTGCGGTTTCTCGATGGTTTTTCCACTGACCAGGAAACTTCGTCGCCCTTCTCGCCCACCCTGCTGTACTCCTGCTGTCAGGACTCTGAGGGGTTGGAGTCCAGGCTGAGCTCCTTGGCTCCTTCCCAAAGGAATTTGGAGATGCCAAATTCCCTCCTGTCCCTGTGGCTTCCCGCAGCCTCCGCCTGGATGTGCTCCTTTGGTCCCTCTTGGCTCCAGGGCTGGTTCCTGCAGGAGTCGTTCTCCATTCCCCAGTCTCGAGGCCGTTTGGGGTCTGCTGGCCAGGACCAGAGCACGGAGGGGCTGCTTCTTCGGAGACGGTACTTGTGGGATGGCCCCCGTGCTGCGATGGGGTCTGCAGGAGGATTTCCAGGCAGCTCCATCATCCCCCAGCCTCAGCCTGTCCGACCCGGCTCGCCCTGAGCATCTCTGCTGTGCCTGGTGAGCCCGGGCAGCTCTCCATCCATCGCACGACTTCCAGCCCCACCTGCTGCGTTTCCTCGTGGTGATCTGTGAAAATCTCTGAGCCCAAATCAGCAGACCCCAGCTCCGCTCTGCGGCGGGGCCAGGACGGGCTGCTCGGCCCTGCTGCTGGCACCTCGGGTCTCAGCAGGCGTTTCTGGTGCGTCCCTGAAGCCTTTTAACCCCTCTCGAGCTCAGGACCCCAAGCGAGACCAGAAGTTCCTGGCTGAAGAAGCCGAGGCTGGGTTTGGTGCCCCGATGGCCCGTCTCATTTTGGCACAGCTGGGGGCTGGAGGCTCTCAACGCTTCGCTCTCAGCCCCTTTCCTGGGGAGGGACCAGCTCGGTTTTTCCCCGTGAGCCCTGGGGTGCCGGCAATGGGGCTCAGTACCAGGAGTGGGGTGAGGATGGAGTCGGCTGCTGGGGCTGGCACAAATCCCCCACTCCCTGCACACTTGAAGGACAATCCTGCAGGGGCTGATCTTGCACAGTTTGCTCCATCCAGGAGTGTGATCCTGAGGATTCAGCCTCTGCAGCCACCCTCCTCCTCCTCCTCCCCTGGTTTAAGGGTCGGCCAGGCTCCGGTCCCATGCTGGAGCTTTGATTTCTCCCTCCCCTGGTCCCTTGGGCCGTCCCTTGCCCCATGCCAGGTTTTGTGGGATGGCCAAGGAGACCCCAGGAGCGGTGCCCTCTCCTCCCCTGCTCTCACCTCACTTTTGTCGCAGAAGAAGCAGCTTTTGGACTCGGACTTACGGATTTCTGTACGTGATCCCACCAGTGCTGAACTGGGATTTCGGAGGCCAGGGGCTCCAGGACCTGCCCCATAAAGCACAGACCATTTTCCCTCTCCTTTCTGCAACCACAGCCACTCCTGGGCCAGCCCCGAGTCCTTTGCCACCAGCCCTCGTTGAAACCTCTCCAGGTGGAGCGTGGCAATTCCTCCTCATCCCGAAGCACAGGAGCATCTCTACTGACTTGATAGGGATTTTTTTTGTGGGTTTTTGGGGAAAAAAAAAAAAAAGCAACAAAACAATCCTGCTGGCATGCCTCGGTGGAGGGCACGATGCCGTGCCACCCTGCCCAGGACAGTGCCAAGAGGCACAAGGGCCCCACGGCCACCCCATAGCGCACAGAGGTACGGAGCTGGAGGTGGTGATGCCCTCTAAGCCTGTCTCGGAGAGGGTTTCCCTGCTCCTTGATACTTTTTTTTGGGATGTGTGTGTCTGTGTGGCTGCAGCTCGGTGCATCGGTGCCAAGATCTGCCAGCGCCTGCCCTAAAACCTCGCGCTGCTGGAATCAGTGAAGGGCCACCCTGTTGGGGCCATTTGGGGTCAGATCTGCCTCGCCTTTCTCTCCAGTTTCCCCCTCCACGTAGGCTGTGGGTGCCTGCTTGGCTTCCCAGGGCTGGGGGGCTGGATCCTGGCTGATGCTGAGCCCCCCCGGCTGCAGCCTGGAGGTGCGGGGAGCTGGGGAGCATGGCACAGAGGGGGGGGTCTGTGAAGCAGGAGGTGACCGTGATCCCATACCGTGTGTGTGTCTGTGTCGTAGTCCCTGCGTGGGTTGGTGCTGCCCAGGCAGGGCAGTGATTTTTGGGGTGTTGATCTGGTTTAGCTACCTCACGGTGCAAGCTGGGTGCTGTCGTCGTTGGGTTTCGTCGGGGGGGGGGTGATGGGGTGGGGGGGTGGGGGGGGGGGGGGGGGTTGAAGTTTGGATTTCTCTGCCTTCCGTCCTCGTCGGTCTGATTTTGATGCTTGAGTTTGTCCCAAAGACGTGTGCCCTCACCTGCACCTCACTGCGTTTCTGAGCCCCCTCCCTGGGCAGCTCAGCACCCAACCCCCCCCCCAGCTCCCCATTCTGCTGCAGCTTTCCTGCTGAGATCCGGCTCTGGATGCTGGAGGATGCTCGATCCCATTAGTTTTGGGGTTGATCTGCAGCCTGGCACAGGTCCCTCCTGTCCCTTTGGGGGATGGAGAGCATCCTCTGCAGGGCTAAGCAGCCTCCATCCCCGCCCCTGTGCTCGCAGCTAGGTTCTGGGGGTGCAAAGCTCTCCGTGGGGTGATGGCACCCAAAGCACAGGGTAGGAACAAGCTGCTCCTCGTCCCTCTTTTCCTGAGCCCTGGGTGCAGGGAGCGGTGCTTTCACCTCTGCCCAGGGTGGAGGTGGTCTGCGAGAGAGGGGGAGCCCCCTGTGTAATGTCTATTTTATTGTTTCCCTCCCCAAAATGTAGCTGAGCCTAGATCCCGTCCCAGGCACTGAACGCAAACCAGGGCTCTGCCCCACTCCCTGCCCCATGGGGTTTGGGGGGGGCTCGTGGCTCCTAGCCCTACCCCCAGCTTTGGGGGGCAGGTCCCCCAAACCCTAAAGCACAAGGTCCCACCCTGCTGGGGGTCTGGCGGGGGGGAGCTCTTGCCCTTTGCTCCTTCAGCTCTGCCCGTGGGCAGCGTCCCTGCGGGCACCGCCGGGTTTTGGGGTGCACGTTCCCAAATTCACCACCTTGTCCTGGTCCCGGGGGACGGTGCCTGCAGGCTCAGGCTGGGGCCGTGGTTTTGGATACACCGGGTGTGTCGGGTAAGGACAGGGCTGCAGGTGAGGGGTGGAGGAAGCCAGCGACCCCCCCTTTTTTTTTTAATCCCTTTGCACATCGCTGGGTGCTCCCCTGGGGGTCTGTGGGGGTCTCTGAGCCTTCCCCCAGCCCCTCCATCGCGGGGCCAGCTCGGAGCTGCCTTCACACCACCCTCCTCGTGCTGCTTCTCCCTCGGTGCCTTGGTTTGTGCCAGGCTGATCCCTGCCCGGGGGGGGGGAGCTGGGTGCTGCTGGTCCCGGGCTCTGCGCCTCGCTCCTGGATCTCCTCCCTCCAGCACACAGGGGCCGGCTCCAGCTCCGGCCTGGAGCTGAGCTTTGCACAGCAGGGATGGAGATGACGCAGGAGCCCCAAAATGCCAGGCCCCCAAACCACTGTGAGCCCCCCCCCTCGGGGAGCCCGGACCCCATCTCCCTGCCCAGCACCCGCAGCTCTTACGGCACAAATTTTGGGGGGCTTTGGGGTGCTGTGTCCCAGCCTGGGGCTGCTCCCCACCACCTCCCAGCTTTTGGGGTCCCAGCCCTGGTCCCACAGAGCCACCGCCTGCCCCCAGGGTGTCCTCCCCGTGCCCCCCTTCCCCATCCCTTGTTGGGATGGGGCCCAGGTACGATCCCACGGAGCACTTGCCTTGTCGCTGCTGCTTTGCTCCATCCTGCAGGCACCGAGCCCCCCCCAGAGCCCCCTTCTCCCTTTGTGGGGAGCAGGGAAGGGGTCCCCCAGCCCCAACCCCCCCGTGCTGCTCCAGCTGTAAGCAGGAGGGAGCCCAGCACAGCACTGACACCCCCTCCCAGGCCTTGTTCCTAAAAAACCCCATTGCCCTGCGCCTTCCTCCTGCCCTGGGGGGCTCGACCCCATCTCCCCCGGGACCTGCACCAGGACGGGGCCAGCCCTGGCTCCCAGCCCTGCGCCTGCTCCATCGCCCCTTCCCGCTGCACAAATCACGAGCAGCAGGTGCCTTTTCTTGCTCGGAGCTGTCGTTGAGCCCAGCTCTCCTGAAGGCTTCTTTTTTTTTTTTTTCTTTTTCCTCTCTGCTGAGCTGTGCGGCCCAGCCCTGGGGTCTGGGTTTGTCGGAGGACAAGGCGCGTGTATATATTTTGTACCTCGATGTGTTCCTGTAAATAGTGTAAGTTATTTCGGTCTCATGATGTACATGTTGGTTTGGTTTTGTGTTTTTGTTTTTTTTCTGTTTTGTTTTTGTTTTTTTTTTCAAAGGATGTGTTTGTTCCTGGCCTTTTTGTCTTCACGAATAAAGTGTTCTGAAACCACCGGGGCGAAGCCTCCCAGGGGATGAGGGAGTTGGGCTGGTGGGTGCAGGGCCCCTGGGGTGCAGGGGTGCTGCTGGGGCCCTTCTGCTCCTGCCCAGCTCCTGCGTCCTCAGGGGCACCGAGTGCTCAGGGGCACAGTGTGGGTGCTGTGGGGCTCCCTTGGTTCTCCCCCAGGACCTCAAGCTGGAGGAAGCACCTCCCTGGTGAGGAGGAGGAGGATGGGAGCACCTCCTTGTCCTGCTGCAGGTCCCCAGGAAGGCAGGACGAGGTGGCACCAAGCGCCAGCACACAGGGATGTCCCCATGGCTATGGGCAGCATCTCGGGTGCCTTCAGCCTGTGCTGGTCCCCATGGTCCTGCCCATTCCAGGGGGTCCTGGGGGACAGGGAACAAAGCTCTGGAGGGACAAGAGGCTTTGCAGGAGGATCTAGCATTAAAAGCACCAAAGGAAAAGGCCGTCGGGTGCTGCACCCGGCACAGGGCGATGCTGGGCACAGGCACAGCTCAGCGGGAGGGACCTGGGGGTGCTCAGCACCAGCCTGCAGCGTGCCCTGGCAGGTGTGCACAATGTAAAGGGGATGTTAAGGGGATTGTTATTTACTACACAGCTGGTAAAAGCTGGAAGGTGTGGAAGATGTGTCCTGGAAGAAGAGGCTGGAGGTGCTGGGGGGGTCTGGGCTGGAGGTGAGGTGGCTCCGAGCGCCCTCGGTGCTCTCCTCCCTGGGACCGATGCTGGCACCGAGCTGCACGGGGGGGTTCAGACGTGACAACAGGAAAAAAAATCTTTACCCTGAGGGTGGTGAGATGCTGGAAGAGGCTTCCTAGCGCCGTGGTTGATATCCTGGCAGCATTGATAACCTGCTTCAGCTGCTGTTAGCCCCGCAGTGCGCAGGGGGACTTGGCGAGCTCTGCGCATCCCTTCCGCCTCACCTGCCCCAACCCCAGTTCTCCCAGGACACCGGGCAGCCGTGGCACGACCCCTGTGTCCCATCCCGGCTGCCCAGGGCCACCTCCCCGAGCCCGGTGTCCCCAGGAGCGGGTGGCTTTGGGGACAGCCGGCAGGTGGCAGCCCCGGCTGCGGGACCGCGGGGCGCGGCGGAGCTGCTGGGGCTGGGGTCAGAGGGGTCCTCGCCCGGCCCCGGGGGTTGGGGGGGGTTGGGGAGGGGGCTGCGGGCAAAGGGAGGGGATGGGGATGAATTTGGGGAACCCCTCTGGGGGGTCAGAGGTTGCTCCGGGAGGTGGGGAGGAGAAGTGGCTGCAGGGAGGGGATGGAGATGGATCGTGTCCCTGGAGCTGGGATGGTGTCCCCAAGCTGGGACCATGTCCCCAAACTGGGATCTTGTCCCTGGAGCTGGGGTCGTGTCCCCAAGCTGGCGTCTTGTCCCCAAGCTGTGTCCCTGTCCCCTGGGGCAAGGGGATGAAGGCAAGACCTGGGGGTGGCACAGGGCAGGAGGTGACCCCAGCGCCAGCCTGCAGTGCCTGTGGAGGTGACGGATGGTGGCACCAAGCTGTGCCCCCTGAGGCTGTTGGGCAGCCAACCCCCCCCAGGGCAGGGAGAGGGGGCTGCGAGCTGCACCCCGAAATGTTCAGGGCAGCACCTCAGCCCCAGCAGCCTCCACTTTCTCTTTCCCAGTGGCACTGGTTAGACTGGTCGAATGGAGCAGCCGGGTGCTGGGAGGTGCTGGTGCTGGGCTGTGCCCGCACCCCCCAGCCTGGGAGCAGCCCCTCCTGGCACCCATCCTGCACCCTCCATGGGGCACCCCGTGGGGGCTGGGGGTCCCTCCTGGCCATGGGTGGCCCGACACAGCTTGTCCCGAGAGCGGTGCCAGCTCTGGGGGGGCTGCACTGGGGGGTGATGTTACAGCTACCCTGGGACTGGGGGGCTGAGGCGGTGCTGAGTGCCCTCCACGAGGCCCCAAGAAGTGTGGGGGACGGGGGGACAGCAGGCGGGGGGCACAGGGTGCTGCTCTGGTCCTGGCTGGGTCTCAGGAGGGTGCCCGGAGCTGCTCCAGCCCCGTGTCCTGTGCACACCCGTGCTGCTGCTGCTGGTGATGGGATCTGCGGGGTCACAGATCTGGGGTTCAATAATAAATGTGGGTCTGGGTTCTCCCCCCCAGCAGGGCTGGTGGCACCAGTGGCACCCCCCTCCTGCCTACCGGGTGCACCTTGTCACCATGAAGGAGCCAGACCGGGCCCGAGAAATCCTTGCAAGGGGGAATTTGTGTGAAAAGCCCCCGCGCAGGGCGCCGGCACCACCCCAGGAGGGAGGCTCGGGGAGGAACCGCTCAGCACCCATCAGTGCTGCACCGGGGCGGGGGGTCCTGTGGCCACCATCCAGCCACTTGTGGCCACCTGCAGTGGTGGCCACTGGGCTAACTGAGGATGCTCAGCCTGGTCACCCCCCAAACCACCCCCATTTGCTCGGAGCTCCTGAGGGCTCCTGGTGCTCAGTGCCTGCCCCTTCTCCCCCCGGCTCGGGGCACCGCAGACCCGCTGTGTCCCTGCTCTGGGACTGCTGAAAAAGCTCCCCCAGGGGCAGGTTTCTAAGCACAACACTGGAAACCCAGCCTGGCAGCGGGGTCCCTGGGCACTGTGGGGTCACAGCATGCAGGGTTTCAGGCTCTGCGTGCGCCCAGCACCGGCGTATCCCCCGGTGGTGCTGGTTTACCAAAGGATGGAGCTGGCAGGGGCTGCTCCCTGGCGTGGGGACGTCCCTGCGCGCTGCAGGATGCTGTGCCCGGGAAACAAAAGGGCCTGGCAGCACCCAGCACTCGTGACGGTGCCATGCAGGAATGAAGCTGGGGCAGGTGAGCAGCTCGCACGGCCCGGTGCCTCCCGGAGAGCAGGTTGGCCCCGGGGCCACCGCATGGCCCCACAGGGACCTGACCGCAGGGATGGGGCCACAGCATCCACGTCTGCACCCTGGGTCGGCACCGAGCCACAGCAGCTGGTTTGGTGCCAGGCAGGAGCTAGAGGTGATGCTGGGGTCAGCTGCAGTCACGCAGTGCCGGGGGATTGCTCCTGCCCCTGGATGTGGCTGGGGAAGCAAAGAGGTGGCCTTGGGTAAATGGTGCTGGGCTCTTGGCCTGGATGGGCCCAGGGCTAAAAAACCAGCACAAACAGACCCAGAAAAGAGTCCCAAATCCTGCCCAACAGCCAGAGGGGCAGCAGAAAACAACTCCCCAAATGCATCCCTTGCTTTACCCCTAGGTGTGTGTCCCTGCGTGCATCCGTGTGTGTCCGTGCAGTGGCGCTTGTGACATGGCCGGGGATGGGCTCTGCAGCCTGCCCCGGCCACCCCTGGGCAAAAACAATGCCCCATCCCGAAACGGTGAGCAGGGCACCTGCACAGACAGATCATCACAGCCTCTGCCACGCGTGTTCCCGGGGACAGTGCCCGCGGGGTGGGTGACCCGGGCAGGGCTCCGAATGCAGCTGGGGACCCCTCCGAGAGCCCCCCTGCCACGAGCACTGCGCTGCCCCTCGGAGCAGGGCTCGGAGAGGGGAAATCTGCACCTCCTGGGGGCACCTGGGGCAGCCTTCCCGGCCACTTTCCCCCTTGGAAGAGCCCCCGGGATGGATGCTCGGCCCCCGGGGCTGCTCCGGCCCTCCTGGGCATGTTTTCTTGGCAGCGGGAGCCGAGCGAACCTGCTGCTGCGAGCAAACAAACACGAGCCGGGCTAAACGGCGGCGAAGAAAACACCCCGCGAGGCCGGCGCGGGTGAAACTCTGGGCACCGGCAGGGCAAGGGCTCTGACAATGATTAAACTGGCCAACCCAGATTTCCCGGCAAGGCAGCGCTGGGCTGGGACCCGGTGGTTCATATTATGCAAATCACCTGGATCTGGGAGCATGAACGTTTCAGCCTGGAATTCCCCTCGGGCCTCCAGATCGCGTTACGCCGCCCCGTGCTATAAAAGAGGAGACGTGGGCAGGAGCTGCCCATCGGCACAGCCTGGCCGGGCCCGCAGCCGTGGTTAGCGGCCGGGCAGGGCTCCCCTCGCCTCCCCCCTTTGGATTAGCTGCCGCCCAGCGAGTGCCATCGCAGAAGGTACCAAAGCTTTTTCCTTCGGGACCTGCTCCCCGCTGGCGACGTGCCCCCGGCTTCGCTCCCTTCCCTCTGCATCTCCTCTCCCGTCGGGGATGTGCTCGGTTGGTCCTCGCTCGCCGCGCGCCCGCTGTCCCAGCGCGGCCACCGGCCCCTTTTGGGGACCCACAGAGGGGTCCCCCTCCGGCCCCTGGGCTTTGTCCAGCGATCGGCAAGATTTGGCTTTTCTACCACGGGCTGCCGAGTCACCGGGATGTGCTTTTTGGAGGACGGGAGCTGCCAGCAGCCCTGCCCGTGGGCAGGGGGCAGGGGATGCGCCCACCCGTGGGGCTGGGGGCACATTTGGTGGCCGAGGGTCCCACAGGGGCCGTGCCGTGGGCCCGACAGCCCCCTTACTGTGAGAGGGGCTGGCAGGGCTGGGGAAGGGGCTGCAGCAAGCACGAGGCCACCTTGTCCCCTGCCTCGGGGTGGCAGGGATTGAGGCCACCGGGCGGGCGTTTCGGCAGAGGTGACCCGAGAGGCGGCGGCGCACGGAGGGAGGGGGAGCCCGGCCTCACCCAGCCCCGTCCCGGGGCTCCCGCGGGTGCTGTGGGTTCAGGACCGGGGCTCACTGTGGTCTCTCGGCACAGAGCTTGATGGCAGGATCTTGCGAGATCAGCAACATTTTGTCCAAGTACAACAGCACCATGTACCAGCAGGAAGAGCCGCAGCTGGCCCTGGATGTGCTGGGACACCCTGGGGACGACGGCAGCCTGGGGCTGAGCTTCCCCCCCAGCCTGCCCCCGGTAGACACCACAGGTAGGATGGGGCGAAGCGGTGGTGGGATGTTTGGGGGGAGCCCCCATGGAGGGGAGAAGTGAGGCAGCCTTGGAAGAGCACCCCCAGGGTCCCAGGGGGGCAGGTCGATGGTTTGCACCGTGCCTCAGTTTCCCCAGGGGTGTTGGCTGGAAGGTTGCCAGAGGATGTGCTGGGTGGCACCAGGTGCCAGGCCCATGATACGAACCCCATAACCCCAGCCCCATAATCCAAACCCCATAAACCCAACCCCATAATTGCAGCCCATAAACCCAGCCCCATAACTCCAGCCCCATAATCCCAGCCCCACAACCCCAGCCCCATAAACCCAGCCCCATAACTCCATAATCCCAGCCCCATAAACCCAGCCCCACAACCCCAGCCCCATAACTCCAGCTCCATAACCCTAGCCCCAAAACCCCAACCCCATCATCCGAACCCCCCACGGCCCCAGCCCCATAATCCCAGCCCCTGAGCCCCACTCTCCGTCCCTTGCAGAAACGCCAGAGTGGTTCAGTGAGCTCCCGTACTTCTGGACCAAGGTGCAGGTGCTGGAGTGGATCAGCTACCACGTGGAGAAGAACAAGTACGACGCCAGCATCATCGACTTCTCCTGCTGCAACATGGACGGGCACACGCTCTGCCACTGCAGCCGGGACCAGATGCGCCACATCTTTGGCCCCCTGGGGGACGAGCTCTACGACCGCCTGCACGAGATCAGTGAGTGTCCCAATGTCCCCTTTGTCCCCAGGCCTGGCAGCTCCCAGAGAAAGGCTGAGACCCCCCCGCCCCGTGCCAGAACGGGACCCCCGGAGCTGCTCGGGGTGGCACGGGGAGCAGCGTGCAGCAGGGCTGGGCTCAGCTCCTGGCGGGCGCCGTTCCCCGTTGCACCAAAATAGGATCACTAATCGCAGTCCCCTCACCTCTACAGCCTCTGACGAGCTGAACTGGATCATCGACCTGCTGGAGAAAGAGGATGCCAATTCCCAAGAGACCTTCCTGGACACCAGCCACATGGGTACGAGAGGGGCATCGGCCACGGCTACCCCCCAGGGGCCAAAATGTGGGCACGGGCAGGGCTAACCCCCTTGTCCCCTTCTCTGCCCCTTCCAGAGCTGGCAAACCCCTGTGCCAAGGATTCCCTGGAGGACCTGAAGCCCACAAACCCTTTCCTCTTCACGGACATCACCTGCTCGCCCGATGCCATGTCCCCAGGCAGCTCCGATGTCTCAGGTCAGTGGTTTCACTGGGAACCACGGGCGGGTTTGGGGCCGGTACCTGGCTGACCCCGGGGGCCTGGTGGGGCGGAAAAAAAAGGGGAAACACCTCCGGGTGCAAATCGCTCGAGGTCTGAGCCCAGTCCCTTTGCCCCCCAGGGCCTGCCATGTCCCACAGCCCCAACTCCCAGGACTCCGGTGGAAGCGACCTCGACCTCGACCCCGTGGAAGCGAAGCTCTTCCCTGACGGTGAGCTGCGGGCATCCCCCCCAGAGCTTGTGCCAGCTGTTTAGGGACAAGACCTAAACACCCATCCCCAACCTCAGAATGGGTATTTTTGGGCCCTTTTCTCCCCGTTGAGCTGCGGCTGGGTGGGAAGGGGCAGGCGATGGCAGCGGGGTGAGGGCTGAAGCCGGAGGTGCCGGGTGCTGGAAGCATCGAGCCCAACTGGTGGTGGGACTGGGGACACTGGGGATGCAGGGAGGCAGTGGGATTTGGGGAAGGAGCTGTGTGCTGCCCTAAAAACCGAGGCTCCCCTGTGTCGGGGGGGGATGATGTGGGAGGGAAGGGGCAGACTCTGCTCTCCGGGGATGGGTCCCTGGTGCTTGGGCTTGAAAAGTGGGCGCAGCCCCTGACACCCCCAGCCAGCTCTGCCCTGCTCCCGAGGGAGATGTCTCTGTCTGGGGAGGGGGCTGCACGCTGGAAGACCCTGCAGGTGGGATAACACATCCATCCCCTTGTCGGTGTGCGCAGACGGCTTTGCTGGGAGCAAGAAAGGGGACGGCAAACACGGCAAGAGGAAACGGGGACGGCCCCGAAAGCTCAGCAAGGAGAACAGAGACTGCCTGGAGGGCCGGAAGAGCAAGCACTGTACGTACACCTCCAAACACCTCCGGCCTCCCAGGGGGAATGCCTGCCCCAGCCTGGTCCTCGGGGCTTTGGGGAAATTTGGGGAAGGACCGTGTCCGCTGGCAGGAGGCTGGGCAGAGCCGCGGGCAGGAGTTTCCGTGCCCTGACGGCTCCGTCTCCCCTTGCAGCCCCGAGAGGCACCCACCTGTGGGAGTTCATCCGGGACATCCTGATCCACCCGGAGCTGAACGAGGGGCTGATGAAGTGGGAGGACCGGCGGGAGGGCGTCTTCAAGTTCCTGCGCTCCGAGGCGGTGGCCCAGCTCTGGGGCCAGAAGAAGAAGAACAGCAGCATGACCTACGAGAAGCTGAGCCGGGCCATGCGGTGAGTGCCCCCCGTCCCCAACGGGGGTCCTGCTCCCCCCCAGGGCTCAGCCTTGACCCCCGCATCCAACGGGGCTGCACCCAGAGCCCTGACCCCAACGCTTATCCCCCCACCCCCAGGTATTACTACAAACGTGAAATCCTGGAGAGGGTCGACGGGCGCCGGCTGGTGTACAAGTTTGGGAAGAACTCCAGCGGCTGGAAGGAGGAGGAGGTGCTCAACAGGAACAAGGAGCTGTAGGAGCCCCGGACGCAGGGGGCCGTGGAGCCCTCCTGGGCCAGCCCCGAGCCTGGCTCCCGGCAGGAAAATTCGGCAGCTGCTGCCCCACGCAGCCTGTGAAACTCCAACATGCTCACGAGTGCTGGCGACCGCTGGCACCGAGGTGTTTAAAGCTAATATTTTGGCTTCAGTAGGTTATTGTAAACCATTATTTCCCTCGTTGGATTTGTACCTCCGACTCGGAGAGGCAGTGACTTCGGCTGTTTGAAAGCCTGGACAGGAGAAAAGGGGGAAAAAAAAAAAAAAAAGTCTGAGGTGGCACCGAGTGGGTGTCCTGCTGTCACCCAGCGCCTCGCCGCCCATCGGATGGGAGCCACCAGCTCTCTCCCCACCGCTGCTGGTGCCGTGAAGGTGCTGCTGCCCCGGATGCCCTTTGTGGGGTGAGCGGGGCCCCTCTGCAGCAGCAGCAGCAGCGCCTGCCAGGAGACGACGGGAGCACAGCAGAGAGCAACTCCCGACCCCGCAGAGCCCGCAGAGGGGACGCTCGGGGCACCAGGGTCTGTCCGTGTCACCAGCAGCCTAGGAACAGGCCGTTTCCCCGAGGGTGGCTTCTAATTTATGTAAAAAAAAACAACAACAAAACAGCAAGGAGTGAATGTACAGATTTATTTTTTCACGAGGAAGATGTTCTGCCTGGCAGCGTGCTCCCTGTCCTGCGGCAGGCGGTGATGCTCAGCTGGCCTGAGGCCACGTCCCGGGGGCGCAGACTGGCTCTGTGCCCCGCAGCAGGAGGGGGCTGCCAGCCCAGCGGGCGCCCGGCAGGGGCGAGTGGATTCCTCCTTTTGAGCTCGGGAGGATAAAAGGAATAAATTGTTTGTCTGGGTTTTTGTACCTCCGTCTCCTTGTGCTTGCTTTTCCTCGGGCCGGACGCGTGTTACCTGGGATGTCCCCGTGCTGATCCCCTTCTGCCACCGTCCCTCTTGCTTGCCGTGACCTGGACTCGCTGGCCCCACTGATCCAGACCCGCTGGCCACCGTGGCACGGGGTGGCAGGGTCCTCCTGGGCTCTGCCTGTCCCCGTGCTGAGAGCGAGAGCTGGAGGCCGTGTCCCCAAGCCAGCGGGGCAGGGGCACCCTACACCAGCTCCCCAACCCTGTTCCAAAAATCTTGTGGGGCAAAATCCTGGCCCCACAGCCCCCCGTGCAGCGGTCGCTGGTGAAAGGTCCCTCAGCACCCTCCATAATTAGGTCCCCGGCCAGGCTGGTGGTTGAGGCAGGCAGAAGGCACGGCAATTTTATCTTATTTTATTTTTTTTAAGGCTTGCTTGTCTTCCAGTCTGGTATCTGGGGGCTTCCCAAGGGGGCCAAATCTTCAGCATTGGGTTTGGCAGCGGGGACCCCACACATGCGCAGTGCCAACACCAACCCTCCCCTGCAGCCCCGGCCGTGGGGAGGCACGGAGGGAACCCAGGGGCTCTGGGGGGGGGGTCCCTGACCCCTGGGCTGTGTCTGTGGGGCAGCCAGAAGGGAGCACGGTGGGCTGGAGGCTGGGCAGGCTCTCGGGGTGTTTCCACCACGAGCTTGGCAGATATGAGGCTGTGCCTCACTCCCCATCAGCATGCTTCATGGCAAAGCTTTCCGAAGCCTCCCGGGCACCACAGGGCTCGTTGCCACCTTGCTGGTGTACAGAACACTCCTGGACGAGGGCATGCAGAGGATGGGGGTGCCCAGCTCCTGTTCGCCCTCCAGGTTTTATCTGGGAACCCTACGCCAAGCTTGGAGCTTGACCAGTTTTGGGATGCCCAGGCAGAAGCAACGCAGCATCCTGCGGACAGGTTATGGGGTAGGGAGGCTGTAGGGAAGGGGCCAGCCCAGGAGCAGGGGTGAGGGTAGGTTTTGGGCTGCCTTAGGCGGTAAGGCTGCCCTGCAAAGCCCCAGAGAAGCTTTTTTGGCAGGGAGACCAAGCTTCAGTTCCTTGCCTGCCCTCCTTGCTGCCAGAGGTGTGGCTTGGTGAAAAATCACCCATCCGACACTCGCAAGGGTGCAGCCCTTTTCTCTTCCAACCCCCTGATGGCCGTAGCCCTGGCACCCCAATTCTCTGCCCGCAGCCCTCCAAGGACCCCCCAGTGTCCTCCTGGAGATGCGGCAGGGGCCCAGAGCTCCGGCAGGAGGCTGTGCTGGGGGGGCAGGAGGGACCCTTGGGCCACGTCCAACCTCATTGGGGGTGCTCAGCCACTGCTTACAAAGGGACGTGCCTTGCTGGGACGCCTGGCTCCTGCTGATGTGTTGTGCCATGCCATGTTGGTGCTGTGCCATGCTGTGCCATGCCACGCCGTGCCATGCTACACCTTGTCATGCTGTGCCGTACCATGCTGTGCCGTGCCATGTGCACCCTTGTGGTCCAGCAAGGCAGCTTGCACAGGGGAACCTGCTCTCACACAAAAATCCCGAGGCTGACCCCATCCTAGCCCAGCCCTCCATCCCTCCCCTGCACCTGCGCCGCTCCCGGCTGAGCCGTGGCCATCGGGGCTCCCCGGTGGTGCGAGGAGAGGTCCCGGCCCCTGGGCGTGAGCTGGGAGCCAGCCCCGGGTCTGGGCAGCAGCCAGAGCCCTGTCACGCTCCTTGCGTAACCTCCCCTGGGAACAGGTTTTCCCGGCTGGAGTCTGCTGGCTCCGGCGAGCGGAGGGTGCTGCAGCCCATCCCTGACCTCCCGGGGCTGCTCGGAGGCTGCTCGGGGGCCGTGCCGAGATGCTCGGGGTGCCCACGCAAGCACCGTGTGCGCGAGAAGGGACCCGGGGCTGGTGCCCGCAGAGGGGCCAGGTCAAGCAGGAGTCCCCGAGCTGCTGGCGGCCGTCCCTCGCTCAGGGTTTGGGGCTGAGGGCGAGGTGTTTGCTCTCCGTCAATAGATAACCCCAGCAGGCTGGCAGGGAGCGCGCAGCACTTTGTCACGCAGCCTGCTGCCCTGCCAAGCGCGCCGTGTTTGCACAAGCAGTTTCATTTCTTCCCCGCTGCGGTTTGGGTTACCTAACGAGCCCGGGACAATGTTTAACCAGCTCTGGCAGCAGCAGGAACCCCATCGCCTCGCCGTGCCCCCAGTGTCCCCACCGCTGCCACCGCTGGCTGGGAGGCTCAGGGTGGAGACCAGGGGTCCATGTCCCCCCCTCCCCGGCTACATCTTCCCCGTGCCAAGGCAGGGATCAAGGAGATGGAGGCAGGGGAGTGCGGGTAGGGGCTGGGGACAGGGTCCTGCAGCCTCCTGTGGGGCTGGTGTGTGTGGAAGAGGCTTTGGGGGCCAGGAGCAGGGTGTGCAAGGCCACACACACACGCGTGCAAACACACTCATGGTGACCTCCCCGGTGACGTCCGTGCCCGTGCTGAGCCAACCCCGCGGAGCCTCCCGGCACCCTGGCACCAAAAAGGGATGATTTATTTGTTTTCTTAATCTCCCTGGAGGTGCCTGGATCCCGTGGCTGTGGCAAGCCCTGGCAGAAAATGGAGAAGCAGCTTTGCCACCTCACCTCACCGAGGGACGCCCGGGGATCCTTCCTACCAGGTGGTCCCGAGCTGAACGTGGTTCTGGCACCCATTTTCCACAGAAATACCTTCATCACCCTTCATGTTTGTGCATGGAAATGGGTTTTCTGTGCCCTGAGACCTTCCCAGAGGGGCGCAGGGGCCAGTGCTGACCCCAAATCCCAGCTGGGGAAAAGGAGGGCGGCTTGCCCTGGCCAGCTCTTGCCTGGCCCCGAGTCCCCAAAGCCGGCTGCTGTGGCTGAAAGGGGGCGAGCGCGGGGGCAGAGGAATGGGGAGAGGGCAGAGGTTTTGTCCCACATCCCGTGCACCAGCCCATGAAGCGGCCCCGAGCGCAGCAGCACGACCTGATTTTCCAGCCCAGCCGGACCGTGGCCACCTGCAGAGAGGATCAGGGCCGGGGGGAACGTGGTGGGGACGGGGACAGCCTGTGGGAGGCTGGGACAGACCCCTGGGGACCTTAACCCTGCCTCCCTCTGCCCCATCACCGCGTTCCCCGCAGCCTTTGCTGGCTTTCATCCTCTCCCAGCTTCTTGGCCCTGGCTCAGCACGAGGAGAGGAGAGGGTTGAAACCGTGCTGGGAGGAATGGGGAGGCTGTGGGGTCCCGTCTGCCTTCCCCCTGCAACGTGCCAGGGAGCTCCCAGTAGTGCAGGGACGGAGACTGGCCCAGGTCCGTGGCCCAGGGCGGCACCTGGCCCAAAACCCAAAAGCCCAAAGCCCCAAATGTCTGCTTAGCAGTTATTTGGTGGGACGTTCCTTTGGTGGGATGTTCCTTTGGTGTGTTTCTCCCTAGGGTCCTGATCCGGGGGGAATTCAGCCCTTCAGACCCTGGGAACAGAAGCAATAAGGCGTGTAACGCACTGGGGTTGGTCCTGCTGGAAGCACGCAGGGGAAAAAAACCTTGGAAACCTGTGAGAGACATTTATTGCAGCTCGACCTGTCCAGCTGTGATAAGAAACACTCTTCCTGCTGGATTTCACCCAGCGCTGCCCTCCCCAGGCCCCGACCAGCCCCGGGCTTGCTTCGTGCAACCCAGGCAAAAACCTCCCAGGACAGGCTGTACCTGGAGGAGCCGCGCACGGTTTGGCACGGGCAGAACCAGGCTCCGGAGCACCCAAGAAAATTGCCAGATTTTCTCGAGAAACTGCAGATGTTCCCTGAGAGAACTGCCTGAGGGCAAAAGCAGGGTGCCGTTTGGGCTGCCCAGCTGCTTTGGGGGGCATTTCTGGCAGGGTGAAAAGCTCAGCTGGCATCAATGTGCGTGGAGAAGTGTGCGGGGAGGGAAGGGGTGCAGGGCTGCGTCCTGGGAGGGGTCTGATGGGTGCAGCTTTAGGGGCTGTGCCGGGGGCAGGAAGGGGAAACACGCTGTAAGGACGTCGAATGGTTATATTTTTTATTATTTGTGTAATTATTTATTTTTTAAATAGAAAAAAAAACATTTAGGGTGACACGGAGACAAAATATATTTATTGCCCAGGGGATGCGCGTTCTGTAGGGGCTGGGGGGACCTGCTGCTGGGGGCTGTGCCATGGCAGGAGCGAACCCAGCCCGGTATCGGGGTTGGGCTGGCAGCTTGGGGCTGGGCAGGTCCCCGGGGCCGCGTCCCTCTCCTTGGGGCTGCCGCCGTCACCGGGGTGCCCGCACCACGCTCCCCCCTGCCTCGCGGCCCCACGCTTCCTCCTGCTAACCGCCTCCAGCAGCCGCTGCCCCGGGGGTGTCTGGCTCACCCAGGAGAGCTGCCCGCTGATGGTAACTGCTCTGTTAAAACCCTGGGCTGTTTGGTTGTTAAACAAGAGGGCGGCTGTTCCCGCTGTCGGAACGGGGAAGCCGCAGCGGTGGCTGCCTGGAACCAGAGGCAGCCGGCTCGTCTCCGTCACCCTGTGCCCACCTTCCCCTTTTTTTTTTTTTTATTTTTTGCTGTGCCCCGTGTTGTGCCAAGCTGCTCCATCCCTTGCCCCCAGCCCAAGCTCCTGGGGGTTTGTCTGTCCGTCCTGTGCTCTGTCCTGTGCCCTGCTCGCTGCTCCATGGCTCAGCCGTGCCACAAGTGAATGTCTCCAGCTCACCACAGGGCCTGGGCCATGCTTCTCAGGCACAGATGTGGGATGTGCTCCCACCCAGGACTGGCAAAACTGCACCCCTGCATCCTCCCCGGCTCCTTTCCCTGCTCAGACACTTCCCCTCCTGCAGAAAATGCCCAGAGTCCCCAGGAGGGGACGGATGCTCAACCCTTAGCCTGGCGGCCCCAAAAGAGCAGCGTTGGTGGCCCTTTTTGGGCCGATGTCCCCTATTTTCCTCCCTTCCCCTCCCTCCACCACTGCCACCAAACCCCCCAGTTCTGTTCCATTGTGTAGCAAAACAAGATTTTCACTGCATTCTTGTTTCCCGGCCAGCTCTACCCTTTGTTATCCACCGAGCACCGCGCGGAGCTTGGCGCGGCACCAGCCCGCACGCGGGGTCACCGGGCAGCCCAGGGACCCGCGGCCCCATCCAGGCTCTGGGACCAGAATGGCACACACAAAAACCTCATCCCAGGGCTGCTGCAGCTCGATTCACATCTCACGTGTGTTTCGCTTCGACATGATGAGGTTTCCTACTTTCTCCCACACCTCCAGCTCTTCTCCCCGTTTCCTGCTGAGCCAACTTTGCCAAGGCAACTCCCAAAGTCTCGAGTCCCCCAAGGGCTCATATGGGGCCACTTGCAGCCTCTTCAGCTGCGGGATTTTGGGGATGGAGATGTGGTAACTCATGGGCTGCAGCTCCCAGCCCCTATTTTCCTTCCTCCACCTTGAGCAGATTCATTTCATGGAGAGGTCCCCACTGACCCTGATCCACTCGTTGCTCATCTCCCTACCCTGGCCTCATGCTCACCCTCTAAGCTTTCAGCTGAGAACCCAGTAGTAAATTAAGGTTTTTGAGCCCACAAAATTATTTTGGCTGTGTCCTGGTCCCCTGTTCAGCAAGGCGGTGGTCATTGAGCCCCTCTTCTCCCAGCCTGGCCTTGCCTTGCTGCCGTCCCTGTGCCCCAACCATGTGCAGTCTGAGGGGAAGGAGGAGGAGAAAGAGATGTTGGAGAGGGAGAGAAGATGGGAGTGGGGGGCAGAAGATGACTGGGGGGCAGAAGCTGGCTGCCCCAGTGCAATGCCATATTCTTGGGTGTCTGCAGAAGCCAAACGGGATGATTTGCTGAGTGTTTTGTCTTGGCCACTGTACCTGGAAGAAGAGCGCAATATCTCTCTGCGAGACCCCAAAATTGCTCTGGGGGGCTCTGGACTCCAGCACCAGCTCCTCACCACCAGCCAGATGTGGCTTGGGGCAGCTGGTGGCCACCGATGGTGTAAGGGTCCACAGGATGGACGTGGAAACTGTCATCTGCAGTGGACCAGGGCGGTCAGGACAGGGGATGGAAGGGGACATCACCCACCACCCCCTGTTGGCTGCTTCTGGGAGGGCTCAGGGGGCTGCTGAAGGATGGCAGACGTACAGTGAAGTGCCCAACCTGCTGCACATGGGGTGTCCTATGTGCCTCGGGGTCGGGGCTGGTGGTGCCCTGCCGAGCACGGCACACCTCCAGCTCCTGGTGTGCGCCGGCGGCAGCCGAGCCCCAGAGCAAAGGTCGGCCGGGGTGGGGGTGGCACAGCTCCATCGGCTTCCAAAGGCTGGGGTGACACAGGGTGATGGAGGTCCTGGCCGAGACGAGCTGTGGGTTCAGTCTCGGTCAACCCAACACCAAACCTTTATGGTGCCCCTTCTCTTTGAGCTTGCCTGTGGGGGCAAATCCCCTTGCAGAGGCTTTCCCCCTCTGGGGTATTTGGGTCCCCAAGGTGGCAGGGCACACAACGGGGCAGGGGGGCCCCTCCTGCCGGCATGCTCGGGTGGCCGTGGTGCTTTTTTGTGCCCAGTTCCAGCGGGGACGCACCCAGCTGGCCCCGGTGCCGTCACGGTGGGGTCACGCTGGTGGCACCCCCGGTGGGATCTGCAGGTTCCCCAGGCAGCGGGCGCTCCTCTGGTTTCTGCTTTCAGGACTGCAGGAGAGCAAGTCCAGACCTGAGCCTGTTTTCGGGCAAAGGGTGGGTCCTACGAGAGGATCTCATCGCTCCAGGGCTTTCTGAAATCAGCCGGGTTTCAGAGCACGCGTTGAGGGAGCCACCAGGCATGACGCAGCTTTGGGGCCAGCAGGCTGGAGGTGGCATCGGCCCGAGCCCTGGGGATGTGCTGCTGAGCTTGCAGGGGAGATGAGGATTTGGGGGCTAGGACCTGCAGGATGAGACCCTGGAGCTGTGCTGCCCCAGGTGGGGCACCCTGCACCCACACCGAGGGCAAAATCCGTGCTGGAGGCTCCGCACACGAACAGCCTGGCACAGCAAAAAGCTGCAGCACGGCCAGAGCCTGGCAGATCTTCACCAGCTTCCAGCTGCTGGGTGTCCCAGTTCTCTCCTCTACAAATCCCAGTGTCCCCAGTGGGCACCAGACCTGGCCCTGTCTGGCACCAGGCTCTTCCTGGGTCCTTCCCGAGGTGCTGCCCCCGTCGAAGGGAGCAGGGTCAGAGCGGGCACGGGGTCCAGCGGGATGGACAGAAGGTGTCTGGTCCTGAGTCAGCCTCTGCTGGTGGCTGGGATGGTCAGGATAGGGCCTGCAGGGGTGGATGGGCACTGACCTTGCAGCCCTTCACCCTCCCCACCCCAACAGGGTGCTGGGCGTTGAGTGCAGGGGGGTTCCCCATGGGAGACCCCGCTCCTGGGTCACCCCGGGGGCTGGCGATGTGGCTCAGTTTGGGACACAGCAGGAGAAGAGAGGTGCTCACGGAGGGGCTGTCTGTGGGCTGCAGCCCCCCTTTCCTTGAGCCCCCTCCAAGCCCTGAAGCTCTCCAGGGGGCTCCTGGGTGCCGGGACCCCTTTCCAAGCTGTCCCCGGTGCACCCCGCAGCGGCCTCAGCCCCGAGGGAGCGGAGAGCCCAAGGGTCGCTCCGAGCCCAGCCGTTGCCTGCCGGCACAGGGACCCATCCCTCTCGCATCCTCCCTTCCCAGAAGTGACGGTGGCAGGCGGCCAGCCCCACCTGCCCGACAGGTAGAGCAGGGGTGGGGGCAGGCTGCTGGCACCCGACGGGATCTGCCCTGCCCCATCGCGCCCTGCCAGGCTCTGCTCCAGCACCGGGACGCCAGGAGCAGGGCCCCCGAACAGCACTGCCACCCCAAAGGGCACCGGGGGGGAAGCCTGGGGGCTGCGGGGCGCGGATCCTCTGCACCTATGGGTGTTACCCACAGCGTGTTGCACTGATATAAGTGCACACGAACGGGTAGAGGTGCAGGCAGGGACGTGCACGGGGTGTTGTGCTGCTGAACAGTCCCAAACACAGATGCTCAGCAGGTGCACGCGCAGCACGGTGCAGGCACACGGGTGTGGAGCAAGCGTGCACGGACACACTTGCATCGTTGCATGGTAGCAGCATGGAAGCCTTTTTTAGGGGGTCATTGGGCACCCCAGCAGCCTGAAGGCTGCTGAAGCCACAGGGTGGCATGGGGGTCCCGTGGGACACGGGGGTCCTGTGGGGCACAGGGGTCCTGGAGCCTGGTGATGGAGCTGGCATGGATGAGAGCAGCGAGCAGCTCTGCGTCGTGGTGCAAGTGGCTGCAGCGGGGAGTTGAGGAGAGCTGGGGGTGCAGCAAAGGGTGAAGCGGTCTGAAATCCGAAATTCTGGAATCTGAAATCGGGCTGGATGTGGTCCGGGCAGCCTGCTCCAGCGGGAGGTGTTGTGCCCGTGGCAGGGGTTGGAATTAGATGGAGACCTCAGGGTCCCTTCCTACCCAACCTCAGACGGTCCTCGAGGTCCTTTCCCACCCACCCGTCCTGTGATTCTGCAGTTTTAGGATGAAGCGTGGTGCAAGGAGCGGGGAGGCCAGGCGCTCTTTGGGAATCCTGGTGTAGACCCCACAGCAGCCTCTACCCTGACCGTCCCCAAACACCGAGAGCAAACCCCATTTCATCCCGAGGAAAGAGGCACCAAAAGCACGCTGGGGACGGGGCGAGGTGGAGGGGCCGGTGGCCGCAGCTCCCCTGCCCCCAGGGCTGTCCCCGCTGTCCCCGGGCTGAGCTCAGCGTGCTGCGGTTCCCTGCTCACTGCCAGCTGCTCCGTCACGAGGCAGGAGGAGTGGGAACAGGTTGTGCTGGGTCTGCCTGGCCCAGGGCAAGCTGGAGGGTGCAGGGCAGGCAGGCAGCGTGCGGACCCCCAGGGCTCTGCCCCGGGGAGACCCCCACCCCTCCCCGGCTCTGCTCGGGACCCCCAGCCCGGGCAGCGCGGCACAGCCGTGGGGTGAGGATGGGGGGAGCAGGATGAGGTCCCCACCTGTGAGGTGTGGCCGAGCTGAGCAGTTTTGCGGGGCGTAATTATCGTCCCGGGCCGGAAAAAGCAGGTTGGGGTCAGGAGGGGTCACATTCGGGTCAGATCTGGAGAGCTGGCCCGGGTGGGAACAGCACAAAGCCCCAAAAAAACACCCCTGGGCTCCCACTTCCCCCCCTCGGGGTCCGTGGGTCGGGGGTCCAGCCCTAGGCAGGGCAGCTCGAAGCAGCTCCCTGTGGGTTTCTGCAAGCCTGAGCCTCTTCTCTGAAATAAAATTCATATAAATAAGGGAAAAAGAGGGAGGGAGCACCCCAGTTACTACAGTGCCCCCCACAAATTCCCCCCCGGCTCTGCCCCTTGGGCTGGTGGCTCGGGTGTTGGAGGGGGTCTTGGACCTGCCCCAGGGGGTCCCCTTGGAGGGGTTTGGGCTGGAAAGGTCGAAGCTTTCGGTAACCAGAGCCTCAGCCCTCCGGAGTGCCTGGGGAGTGGGGCACATGGAGAGGTGAGGATGCCCTGGGGGCCTGCCGATGCTGTGCTGCCCCACGGCTGCCCCACGGCTGCCCCACAACTGCAGTGCCCTTGCTCCAGCCTGGGAAACACACAGCTCCTCCCTGCCCCGCTGCTTGGGAACTTTCTCTTTCCCAGCTGAAATAAGGCCACAGACACTCCCGGACACTTCTCCTGCAACCTTTGTCCGTAGCTCGGAGAGCTCTCCCCCCTCTCCTGTGAACCCGCGTGGGTCCATCAGACGGGGCCAAACCCAGCCCCAAGACCTCCATACCCCAGGGGGATGCCCGGACCCCCCTGGGACAGGGTCCCCACGCAGACACCTCCTGGGGCAGCAGCCCAGAGCGAAGCAGGGAGGGTTTGGGACTGCTGCAAACCTTCCCCGCCAGCTCCTTTTCTCTCCCCTCCTGCAGGCGCAGCCCCCTGGGGACCCCCTGCAGCCCCCTGGGGACCCCTTTGGGGACCACGGGCGGTGCAATGGGCCCGGTGTTTGTGCTGTGGGAGGTGTGTGTGTGTGTGTGTGTGTGTGTGTGTGTGTGTGTGTGCACACGCGTGGGCAGGGTCCCAGCACGGAGCCGAGCCGGGGACGTGACGCCAGCCCGGGGCGCGGCGCCGCCCAGACGTGGGTTTGGCAAACACTTGGCGCTGGGTCACGGACTGCACAACGGCACCCGTGGGCCCTGCCAGCGCCGTGCTGCCCGTGGCCAGGTCACCCCAGCACCAGCAGGGTGGAAACGGGGCAGCCAGGAGCCCCCCAGCGTGCCGCATCTCCCCAGGGTGCTGAGGGGGAGCAGGATTTAGCTCTGCTCAGCCCCTAGCAGCGAGCCCGAAAGCCCTGGGTCCCCAGCACCTCTCCTTGGGGTGGTGATGAAAAGCAGAGGCTGGGCGAGGCGAGGCGCTTGGTGCCCCTGGGGGTGGTCAGGGGGCATTTGGGCAATGCCCTCGGGAAGGTGCTTTAATTTCGTGATGTGCTCAGGCAGCTGGGACCTGATCTTTGTGGGTCCCTTCCAAGTGATCTGTCCTGTCCTGTCCTGTCCTATCCCATCCCATCCTATCCTATCTCACCCTATCCTACCCAATCTGCCCCATATTTACGGGCACAGCCGAGCTCCAGCTGAAGCAGCGGCGCGTGCCGTGGCGTTTGCAGCTCCATCCCCAGCCCTTTGCTACCCGTGTGGCGCTGACTCACGGCGTGACCTGGGGCTGGCCACCTCGTCACCTCCCTGTGTCATCGGGCTTCCCGAGGAGAGGGCTCGGCCGTGGAATTTCCCCACCTCTCCATCCCCAGGACCTGCCCCAGCGCGGCACCCACAAACCCGGGGGCTCTGCCCCGGCTGGCCCCCAGCCGACCTCGTGCCCTGCCAAAAAAAAAATCCTGGCAGGAGGAGGCCGGCTGCAGGCGAGTGCCAGGCTCCTGCCCTTTGTTTATTTACGGAGGTGAACGCTGCTGGCAGCTTGTTTGGAAACAAGGCGAGCAACTCGGGGCCCCGCACGCCCTTGACCTGCTGCGGCTCCTGGCCGGGGCTGGGTGCGATCCCCGGGGGGTGGGAGGGCTCCGAGCGCCCCCACCTCACCCAGCCCCCCAGCGGGGGTCCCGACCTGGATTCCTGAGGGCTGAGCAGCAAGGATGAGGTTGCAGCAAGGGGAAGGAAAGGGGAGCAAAAGCCCCGAGCCCGGGGTCCCTGCGGTGCCGGACCGGGATGGTCCCGATGCGGTGCTGCCCCGTGGCCAGGACCCACTGCGGACACCACAGAACTGTTTAGGTTGGAAAGGAGCCTTAAAATCAAGCCCAGCCATCAACCTGACCTACCAAGCCCACCTCTACACGTGTTCCTAAGCACCACGTCCACCCTAAATACCTCCAGGGGTGGCAACTCTCCTGGGCAGCCCCTTGCAGTGCTTAACCACCCTCCAGGAGGAAATTATCCTTAACGAAGCCGTGTCCAGGGCCAGGATCTGACCTGGAGCAGCCTGTGGGGTGCTGTGCCCAGGGTGGGCAGCTCCTGCCTGCCTTTGGGGCACCCCGATAGTAGAGATGCAGCAAAATGTCCAGGGGACAGCATGATGCACAAGGAAGGTCATTGGCCAGCTTTGGGTTATCCTAGAGGCACAGGAGCTTCGTGTCCACCTAAAGCCTGAGCTTGGCTGTCAGGCTTCACTCTCAGTGCCGGGACAGCAGCAGAGCTCACACCACACGTGGCCGTCCCCACGCTCCCCACCCTGCTCTCAGCTTCCTCCTGCTTGCCTGCAAAGCCTGGCTGCAAACAGCAGCGTCCGTGTGTTTTGAGGGGACAGAAAATGGAAAGTTTGCTCGAGGGAGCCGGACCCTTGTGTGGTCCCTGGAGCTGTGGAAGGAAGCTGCTGAGAGATTTGGGTCCCCCAGCAAGGCTGGGACAAGTCCTGAAGCTGCAGGAGGGATTTAAGCCAGTTGCCAGGAGGAGATGACCACCAGCAGGGCTTCACGATGGGCTTGGGGAGAGCTGTAGGAGCCCCTCGACCTCCTGCAGCTGCATCCCCGAGCGCAGCTCGTGCCGGTCACCACGTACCAGCTCTGGCCACCTCCACACACCCACTGCTAGCCCCAGCTGGCCGGGAGGTGGCCACAGGAGCTTGGTGACCCCCTGGGACACCCCAACAGTGCTTGTGGCCACGTGTGCATTGACGGGGACCCTTCCGGCGTGGGGCTGCTGAGCCCACGTCACCGCGTGGATGGTTCCAAGCGCAGCCCGAGGCCGCCCGACCTTCTGCTGATGGTGCACTGGCCTCCTGCCAGCTTGGCTCCGAGCAGCTCCCGGGTGACATCAAGGAGCACACCAACCGTCCCGGTCCTGCTGGGCGAAGGCGCTCTGCCAGCACCAACCAGTACAGCTTTACTGCCCCCGCTTCGCCCCGCGCCGAGAGCAGGGCGCTGCCCCGGTGCCGTCACCGCCGCACGGATCCTGGAGGACCTGGGGAAATCTGATCAAACCAAGCCAGGCATTCGACTGAGACGTGCGTGGGAGCAGCCTGACGAGCCTGTCCCCAGGCTGGGGGGTGCCTGTGGGTGCTCCCCCGCTGCTGGCCGCTGCTAGGGGTGAGAAGGGGTGACAGCGAAAGGCCCCGTTTGGAGCCCTGGAACAAGGCTCAGGAGTGGCACAATTTCAGTACCCGTGGCTAGATTGCTACAGCCCCCGCTGCACCCTTCCTCCTGGCATTCCCCCCTCCGATGTGGTTTGGATAAATTCCGTGCCATCAGCATCACCACGAAATAGGGGCACCGGCACCCCTGGGGGTGAACCTCTCCCCGTCCCCGCAGGCTGCCTGGCTCCGGCAGCCCCGGCTCTCCCCACCCTGCAGCCTCCTGGCTCAAACTGGATCCAGGTTTTTATTGCAGACCGGGGGAACACGGGGAGGTGGCCACGGGGACACGGGGAGCGCGGGGCCCTCCCTGCCAGCTGCTCGTCTGTCCCCACGCGCTGTTTGCTCAGCGCCGCGTGCCATGGGAAGGCAAACACGGCCGTGCAGGAGGGAGCAAAACCAGGGCAAACAGAGGCTGGTGCAGCCCCGACGAGCAGAGTTTGGGGCTTCCCAGTGTCCCAGCAGCGTCGGGATGAGGGAGCACAGCTCAGAGCACAGCCTGCATGGACCCCCAGTGACCCCCTGTCCCAGGAGGGTTGTGGCTGGTCCCTGGATGTGGGAAGTTCCAGCAGCACCCAGAGTGCTCGGTCCCAAACAGCACCCAGAGGTGAAGGTTTTAAATGTCCCCTGCTGGCCTGACCCTGCAGGTGGGCTCGGGGGGACCCTGCCTGGCAGGGCTGAGCACCCCGGGGTGCCTCGAGGTGCCCGTGTGAGCTGACAAGGATCGTGCTGGGACCCTGCGCATCGCTGCTCTGCGGCTCGCAGCCATGTCAGGGCTGACCCCAGTCCTGGCTGACCCCGGTGTGGGAGCCCCTGAGCCAGCAGAAATCACCTCCTCTCACTGTAACCAGCACCACAGTTTGCTGGGGAGCTGTGCAGGTTCCCCGTACGACCTCCCAGGG
The DNA here is from genome assembly GCF_964035555.1 of Netta rufina. Lineage (NCBI taxonomy): Eukaryota > Metazoa > Chordata > Aves > Anseriformes > Anatidae > Netta > Netta rufina. The sequence continues at coordinate 4,571,786 of NC_140150.1, read as the reverse complement.
CTGAGCACCCCCAGTTTTCCTCCTGGCACCTTCTGGGGACACTCCGCACCCACCCCTCCACTTGCACCCTTGGATCCATTCACAGCTCTCAGGAGGAACCCCCAAATATCTCCTCATCCCCCCCCGACCCAGGAGGCTCGGGAGCCCCTGCCATGCCAGCACTGATCCGGACGGGAGGGCTGTGGCCCCGGGAGCGTGTCCTGGTTGCATCAGAGCCCCGGCATCTCCAGGGCCACCGCTGCCAAGTGGGAGCAGACCAGAGAAGTGCAGCCTTCGCGGGCCGATAGCCACGCAGAGGTGTGTCTGCAGATAATGACAGCCGGGTCTGAAGTCCGGGAGATAAGAGGCTGGGAAAAGCAGCCGAAGGGAGACGTTGCCAGGAGAGATGTCAGGGTTTTGCGGGAGAAGCAGGCTCCTGGTGCTGGCACAGGGCAGGTCCCCCCGGGTCAGACCTGGTGGAGGGGTAGGGGGATGTCCCTGCAGGATCTGGGGAGGCTGTGGGGCTGCTGGAGGTGGCTGCAGGACAGGGCACGGCCAGGCTGGTGTGGGCAGAGGGGGTAAATGCTGCTCCAGCAAAAGCTCCTGGCTGCACAAGAGCCCTTTGTCCGTGCCCCACGTCCCTGCCGCTGCTCCCCGAGCCAGCGCCGGAGCCCCGTGGCCCCGGTGGCTCTCAGAAGCAAAATGAGGACAATTAGGAGGTGCCTTTTATTACAGGTGTCTCCGAGGGCCTGGCGGAGCCAGGATCCGGGGGGCCCTTTGATCTCAGCCCTTGGAAGCCCACGGCCATGCTGACAGAGCTGCTCTGTGTTCCCAGCTCGCCGGGATGATCATTTCCATGCAGGACAATGAGCTCTTTGTGCCTCCCTGCGTGCCGGGCCCTCCCCGTGCCCTCCCTGTGCCCAGCGGGGTTGGCGCACCTCGAGGCCCCGTCCCTGCACCGTGGTGGGGTGCAGGAGCCTGGGGATGGCAGCGGGAGCAGCCCCGAGTCCCCGGCTCCCTGGGGACAAGCCTGGCCATCACAGCACGCTCAGCATCCCCACCACGTGCCCTGTGGGTTTTAGCACCAGGAGGCCAAATTTCCCCCGTGTGGAGCCCCTTGGAGAGGACATCACACCCCCAGGATGCGCCGTGAGATCCTCCTGCTCCCCTGGGGACAAACCCTGCCTGTCCCCAGCCCCTGAGGCTGACTCAGTGCTCAGTGTCCCGGGTGCCAAGCGGGCGCAGGGCTGGTTTCTGCACACCCATGGTTTCTGTGCTTTCCCAAGGGGCGAGGTGCTGCGGCACTTCCCCTAAAACATCCCCTCCTGACCCAAAACCCTGCCGTAAATCTGCATCAGGGGGAAAAGCAGGGGGGGAGGCACACCCAGAGGGGAACTCGCCCAGCCCCAGCATCCCTCCCCTGCCTCACCAAAGCCCCTGTGCTCGGCTCTGAGGTCTGGCTCTGTGCCCCACGGAGATGGCAAGGACACCTTTGTCTTGTCTTTGGCTTTGCCTCCACCGCTCCATGGGTCCCAGCGTGGCATGGGGCTGCTGGAGGCTGCGATTTGCCCCTGCCTGTGTCCAACACCACATTGCTCTGCAGCAGCAATCAGGGGGACCAGTCGTGCAAGTTGCCTTGGCTGCGACAGCTTTTCCTGGGGTTTGAGGCAAGGTTTTGAGTAGATGACCTCCAAGATCTGCTCCCTGGGGAATGTGGTGACCCCACGAGTGCTCTAGGGCTCCTATCTGAGACCCATCTGGGGCCAGCCCGACCCCTTGGGGGTTGCTTGGGTGGCGATTGCCATTCCCATACGGAGCTGGCTGTAAACCAGCTGGAGGCAGGAGACGAGCCCTGGGGAAAGCAGCAGCACCAGCCGCTGTTTCCATCCTCCAGCAGCTCCATCTCTCACCAAATTCCTCTCTCCTGTGCCCACGGAGGCCGTGCAGAGGCCCAAGCCCAGGTCCTACAGCCAGCAGCTGCCCTGCGGTCACGGTGCCGATCGGCCGATGGATAACACCAACAGAGCCAGCAGTGTCCCCGCGGGTGCTCTCTGGGCTTTTTTTTTTTTTGCCCTCTCCTTGCACTGGCTGTCACCTTCTGGTTTTGCAAAGCAAATATCACTTTGGGGTGGCCGTGCAGGGGTGGTGGTGGTGGCGGTGTGGGGCACCTGCTCATTTGCCAGGTAAATTCCCCGGGGAGCAGAGGACGCAGAGCAGGGCACCCTTCCCCTCCTGGCCCCACCGAGCTGCTGGTGAGGTCTGGGGGGTACCCGGCTCCACGCCACCCCCTGGCAGCCCAGAGGCTGCTGCTCGCTCTCTTCTCAGTCAGATCCACCTCCAGGTAACCCAGCCAGAGCAAGGAGCGTCCCTCCCCTGCCGAGCTGGTGCCAGGGCTGGCACATACCTCGCATACCTGGCTGCAGGCATCACCAGCCCTGCTAACCCTTTCCTACTCTCCTACAGCAACGCCCGCCTGGCCCTGGCCTCCCCCGGCTGCCGACAGCCTCCTGACCCAGCCCCCCAAAGATCCAGGCACCGACACGGGCACGGAGCCGAGGGAGCAGAGGTGGTGCCAAAATTTGTGCTTCTCCACCTCTGCTGTGTGCGAGCCGCTTCGCTCCACCAGCAGCCCAGAGGGCAGCTCGCAGGGTTTGAACCCTGCTGCCCAGGGGCTGCTTCACACCTCCTCCTCTTTCCCATCCCTTGCACCTCCCTCCGGCAGCCCCCGAGGCGAGGATGCTCCAGCAAAGCAGAAGGCACGGTGCGTAAAGGTGTAAAGGCTCCGTTGCAGGAGGTGGGGGCTTGGCAGCAGCTTTTTGCCCCTCCTGTGCCCTCCCTCACCCTGCTGCCTGCCAGGGCATGAGACCTGGCTGGAGCAAATCCCCTGAGCCAACCCTCCTGTCCTGGCCGTGTCCAGAGACACAGAGCCCACATCCAAGCTCCCAAGCCCCCTCCATCCAAATGCCAAATTCACGGGGAGGCGGCCGGGGTACCCTCAGCCGTGCAGGCTGCCCAGCCTCTAGACTGCTGCTCCAGCTCCTCAGAGACCTGTGTAGCCCATGGTGGAGCAGGAGGGCTGCAGAATGGGGCAAAACCCTCAGCAGGATGTTTTGTGCCAGAGGAGTTTTTGCCTGTGCAGTCCCAAGGCTTGAGCAAGGCTTTAGAGGCGTGGGCAGCTCAGGTGGCTGCAGGGGGTTCCACTTGGAGCATGAGCAGAGCCATTTGAAAGCCACTTTGAAACCCCAGAAAATGGTCCAGAGGAAAAAAGGGGCATGCCAGACCTGAGGGACACCGTGAGGACATGTGGGTGCCTTTGGAGGACACCAAAAGTGAGTTTTGGGTCCAGGCAGTGCTGGGTGCACGCGGTAGTGCCAGCCCTTTGCTGGACAGAAAGGTGGGATGGAGCCTATGCTAACATTGGGCACGAGGAGATTTGGGGCTGTTCCCTGAAGGGATGGGTCCCAGGAGACATCAGGGGCTGCCAGCCAAGGCTCTCACTGCTGCTGGGTCCCGCCTGCTGGCCCCGTAACCCCAGAGGCTCTGCCAGGCGCTGCCTGCCCCAAGCTGCTCCAGCCTGGGCACGGCGCGGTGCCACTGGCACCCCGGGGCTGGCGGTTACTTTTCGGGTGACTAATGGCAAGTGCCCAGGTGACAAGGCTGGCACCGGTCCCCGAGGGCAAGCTGGGTTGGCTCGAGCTGGAGATGTGAGCGGCAGAGCCCTGCTCCACGCCTGGCGCTGAGCCCCGGGGGATGAGCAGGGGCAGCCCGGCGGAGCGCTCAGGGCGCCGGGAGCAGAGCGCAGTCTGGCACCTCCGCTGGGTTTCCATCTCCCCAGGTGCTGTTGCCGTTCCTGTATTGCCAGCTCCCGAGCGAGAGGAGCTGAAGGAAACCGCAGCTCGGTGCTGAGACCAGATTTAGATCTTGTGGCTGCCGCAGGAAGCCCGCTCCGGGGCATCTTCCAGCACCTTGCACCCTGCCTGGAGCGGGTTCCCAAGCTGCCGGGAGCCCTGCTCAGGTCCAGACAGCGTGCCTCATGCTCACCGAGGCTGCCTGCAGTCCTGAGGCAGCCCCACGCTGGGGAAAGTGGTGGGTGAGTGTGCCTGGGGTGATGCACACCAGAGTGCATGGCCACACTGCAGGGTGCCCAGCATCCCCCAGCAAGCAGAACTGGTAATGTGGAAGGGGACACGGCTCTGGGGCATCCCCCAGCAAGCAAACCAGTAAGGGAAAAAGTGACAGGGCTCTGGGGCTTATGTGGCCGAGCCAAGACCACCCGGCAGCCCTGGGTGCTGTGCCCAGAGCAGCTCTGGGATCCCCTGAGGAGCCACGAGCCTCCCCACCTGGCCAGAAAACCAAGATCTGAGCCCAGGCACCGCGTCCAAAGGCTGCTCGCACCCTGCCCCATGAGCCTGGGGCTGCCGGGGAGTTGCACAACGCCAGAGCCCAGCCCCGGCACCTGCTCCACCGCTGCCAGCCCTGGGGGGACCCAGCCCCGTCCCCACGGCCCCTGCGTCCCCTCCTGCCCAGGGGTGCGCAGCCACGGGCAGGGCCGTGGAGCAGCCCAGGCGGTGACAGCTCCGGGGACCTCGCCTGCAGCCTGCCCAGTGCCCTGTCCCCTCTGTCCTGGTGTCACCGTGCCCCAGGTGGGTGGCAGCACCGTCCCGGCACGCTGCCATCGTGCCTTGTTTCCGTGCCAGGGACCTGCATCACTTTGGAGCAAGAGGAGAGGAGAGGAAGGCATCTCGCACAGCCAACCGGCTCTTTTTGGAGCTGGTGAAGGCACAGAGAGGGGATGGGGGTGTCCCAGTGAGACCGGCCCCCCCGGTGATGGAGGAGAGGGGAGAGGGGCCTGCATTTTCCTCTCCGCTCCTCCTTTTGTGAGCTGTTTGCTCTGTGCTTTGGTACGAGGCGTTTCCATCACCCAGCGGCTGGGCTGGCCCCTCTGCACACCTTGGGGTGCCTGGGGGAGACGACTGCTGACCTTCCCAGGGTCTGCAGCTCTGACACCCCTCCGGGAAGCTGTGCCCCCAAAATAAGGACCCTACAGGGTGCTGTGCTGCCCGCAGGTGCCACCGCGCGCAGGGGGAGGCAGCCTGGCCATGTGGGGACAGAGCAAACGGAGCAGCCTGGGGCACACAGCGGGTGACTCAGCCTCCACGGGTGGGGCGAGAGGTCCGGGCTTCACCAAAGCCAGCCTTTCGCAACCTGTTTACCAGGACGCAGGCAGCCTGCGACTTCCAGGAGGGGCAGCCCGGCCGCAGCCCCAAACCTGCTCGCCGGGCTCAGCCAGGCACAGGAGGGGCCGGGTCTCCACCCCGGCCTCGCTGGCTCTGGGCTCAGAGCCTCGCCAGCAGCCTCCCGACAGGGCTGTGGGGGCTCAGCCTCTGCCCCGTGCACGCGGGGAAGTGATGCACACCGTGCTGGGGTCGGGAAACGAGCTCCCAAAGCAGCCAAAAAATACCCCAGAGCTTCCCAACGCAGCCCATGGGGAGGTGGTGGCGCATCGGAGGATTTGTACCCGCATGAAGTCACCCTGGGGAGACGGGCAGAAATTTCCCTGCTTTCCCTTCCCCGCTGGCTAACCAGTGTCCCAACGGCGTGGCCACCCCCTGCCAGCCCCCCCCGTACGTGTCCCAGGTGGGCAGGCACGGAGAGGGACGGGCACGTCCCGGCTCACAGATGGGTTTGGAGCAAAGCTCCCAGCTTGGAAACTCCGCGGAGCAAAGCCAAGGACAACAGGTCCAAGTAATGTTTTACTCCGTTTCAACATTTTGTGGAGCTTGGGACGGGAAATGCTGGTCAGAGGCAGCGAGCACCAATGTTTTGTTCTGCAGTGAGCTGGGATGGGCGGCGTCTGGTGGGGGCCACGTCCTGGCAGTCCCCAGCTGCTGAATTTGGCTGCGCTGTTGCAGCGCCGCCGGGGATGAACTCACAACAACAAGGGTTGGCCACAGCACTCCTGAAAACCCCAGAGCCTGGGAATGCCAGCCCCTGGGCTGGAGCTCCTGGCACATGGGGTCCCCCAGGGAAAAAGGGCTTTGGGGGCATCCTGGAGACCCCAGGCACTTCTGGCAGGGCTGTGTCGATCCCTGCTGGATGTGGGGCACCGCAGAGCGATGCCGCTTGCAGGTCACACCTGACCAGCGAGGCCCCTTTGTCACGCTGCCAAAATAACGATTTTTCAGCACTTGGCCTCAAATCGCAGCTCCCAGTTAACCCAGCTGTGTGCTGGGAATGGCTCCCTAAAGAAAACCCCGTGTGCGCCCCTGTCCTGCCGGCCTCTTGCTGGCAGCTTTCCGTCGCGTGACTCGTGCCAGCTCCAGCACCGGCGGCTGGGAAGGGACCCGTGCCACTGCTTTGTCCCCGGGGCATTTATTGGCATTTATTGCCCACCCTGCAGGGTCACCAGCCGAGGTCCTGGCTGGCAGCAGCTCACGCCGTGGGCACAAATCGGCGTTCCCAGCCTGGCACAGCAGCAGCGAGGGCAGATATTCAGCTGGGCACTGCTTGGTGCTGCTGGAGACGGTGCCCGGGGAGGGCTCAGCACCTCCGCTGCCCCGCGGGCACCCGCTCCTCCCCGCCGGTGCCCGCGCTTTCACCCCGGCTCCTCCGCTGCCCCAGCGCTGCGGCAGGAACGTCGGGGAGGGCAGGGCCCGCAGATGAAAGAGAAACGTCTGCACCCACCCCATGCCAGGAATATCTGCCCGCAGGGTGTGTGCTCCGTGGGCACGGCTGCTCCTACATCAGCTGCTTCGCGGAGATGGGGCCCCAGCACGGATAGGGGCCCCATCCAGCCCTGTCCCCAGCCCCTTCCCCTCCTGGTGCTGTGCCCGTGGCTGCTCTGCCTCGGCATGAGAGGACCCGCAGCCTCCCCAGTGCAGAGAAGCTGGGCAGCTTTTGGCTCCTGTGGGTTACAAATCGTGCCCAAATCGATGGGGTCAGAGGGTGCCCGGGGAGGAGCCGCGCAGCACATCCCAGGGCTGTAAAGCGGTGACGCAGCTCCTCTGCTGCTCCTGTTTTCTCACTCGTGTGACTTTCCCCCCCCCGCCGTGGCCTCTCCCTGGGGCTGGCGGGCAGGAGCGGGTGACGACACGATGGGTGGCTGCCACCTGCCCCGGGCTGCCACCGCCCTGCGGTGGCACGGGGACACGCAGGGAGGGGGGCGCGAGGCGGGGTAGGGAGGGCTGCGCTCCCCCCTGGGCCAGAAAATGGTCGTGGCAGGGAAAATTGGGGCTGGGGGCTCACCCTGAGACCCCCAGACTCGAGTCTTTTCTCTCTCCATCCTTGTTTAATGATGCCCCCCCCGTTTGGTACTTGCTCTCCCCCCGAAACCATCCGGCCAGCAGCAGCTTGGGGGGCTCCAGATGGCACCCCCTGAGGTACCCCTGGCTCTCCAGCTGGCTCTGGGACTGAAATTAAGTTTTATTTAATTATTGTCTCCGTAACGGCGAGGGACAGAGCAGGCACAGCAAAAATAGCCAGTTTCTATGGCAACCGGGAATCGGGTGGAATCGTCTCCTTGGAGAGAGCGCCGTCCCCATCGGTCCCCAGCCCAGTGACACCGCAGGTCCGTGACAGAGGACGCACAGGGGGGTGTTGGGCACAAAAAGGATGTGAAAGGACCCGGGTGGTGTGGAGCAGAGGCTGCCACGAGCAGGATCCCTCCCCTGTGAGCCCTGCCAGCCTCCCAGCACCTTCCCTCCCCAGCTCGGTGCCGTCCCGTGGGGCTCACAGGCAGCAGGGCCGGGAGGAATTTCAGCAGTTTCGCAGCTGGAGGAGCAGGACAGGGACCTGCCCTCTCTCGGCCCGTGAGTCACCGCCCAGCCTGCACCACCTGCAGCATTTGGCCACGGATGAGTGGAAAAAGAAATAATAAACCAAAAAAAACAAACAAACAGAGCCCTGGTCCTGTGCTCTCACCAGCACTGCTCAGCCAGCCGCACCGGGGCAGGGATGGGGGTCCCATGTGGGGAGCTCACTGGGGGTCCAGCAGCCCGTGATCTCTGGGGGAAGGCGAGGTGTGCTCTGTGGGATAACCACTCGTGGGGCTGCACCAGGGGGTCCCGCACCCATCCCTGGAGCAGCCAGAGGGAGGCCAGGTACTCGGGGCACCGCACGAAGCTGCAGCGCCCACCGCCGAACCTCAGCCCTGGAGGCTCCATCAGGACATGGGCTTGGGCTGGTGGCACACATCGACCCCAGGAGGAGCCTCCAGCCTCAACCCTTCACCAGCCTCATCCTCCAGGAGCCTCTGGGGTCTTTTCCAGTGACCCCGGCCCCGGGAAGAGGTCACCACAGAGGCTGTGGAGGCTCTGCTGGGACTTGGGCTCGGGCTGACCCTACTCAGACCACGGCTGGGGGGACACGGTGGGACCCCAGGAGGAGCCTCCAGCCTCAGCCCTTCTCCATCCCCAGCCTCCAGCAGCCCCCGCGGGCTCCTCGCCGGCCTCGGCCTCCCCGAGGGAGGCCCCCCTGTGGTCACGTGACCCCATTAATTAATTCCCATTTCAGCTGCTCTGACGTCATTCTTCATCAATTAATTAATTAATTTGCTGTCCCGGCAGGGATGTTGCTCGCCCGGCCAGCCCTTGGGTAACCTGGAGGCTCCCAGCCAGGTCCAATCAGAACGCAGCCGGGGGGGGTGAGAGGAGGGCTCTGATTGGCTGCTTGGGGCTCTCCTGAGTGCTGATGGTGAGAGCTGGGCTCTGATTGGCCGCTCTGGTCCCTCCTGAGTGCTCATTGGTGGAGCTTGGATCCTGCTGCTGGCAGCTGCTGGGGGCAGCACCCATGGGTGGCGAATGGGGCCGGGGGGGGGAGCCTGGGGGACGGGGGTCCCATGGGGCGGGGGTCCCGTGGGGCAGCGAGGGAACCTGCCCCTGCCTCACCCCATGGGCATGGGTTGGGACAGGGGCAAGCCCAGGCATGGGGTGGGGCACCCATGGGTGCTGGCAGGGCACCTGTGGGGTGATGGGGGGACACCCATGGGTGCTGGTGGGACCCCCATGGGAGCTGGTGGGACACCCCCGGGTGCTGGTGTGACACCAAAAGGGATGCTGGTGGAACCCATAGTAGCTGGTGGGACACCCATGGGTGCTGCTGGGACACTCATGGGGTGCTGCTGGGACCCCTGTGGGGTGATGGAGGGACACCCATGGGTGCTGGTGGGACCCCCCTGGGATCTACCAGACGTGTGCTGACCTAGCTGCCGGTCTCTGGCACCACAGGGGCCTCCTGGGGCTCTCGGTGCTCTGGTTGAGGATCCCCGGGGGGCTCAGCCGCTGCCCTCCGCCTCCAGAGAGGCCCCCGGAGCCGAAATCACCCCGGCTCGTCCCCATAACCCAGCACTGAGCCCCCCCATGAGGCTCCCCTGGGATCCGGTGCGCTCCCCTCGCCTCTGGGTGAGGCCGTTTCTCTGGGTGAAGGCCCTGCTATTATTTTTTTCCTCCTTTCATTCAAACTGACATGTTCAACGTTTCATTTTTCCCATTCGAGGCACCTCTCCTGACCTCGCCGTGCAGAGCCCGGCCCGGGAAGTTCCCTGGCCCTGCTGCAGCACCGGGGCTCACCGCTGGCACCTTTCACCTCCCCTCCCGCTGAACCCCACCGCTCCTTGGCTCCGGCCCTTTTGGCAGGCAACCACCTTCTGTGTGCTTAAAAAAAATGTTCGAATGTTACTCCGAATGTACGTTTTCATGCCTTTAGCAAGTCATTTTTTTAAAAAAAAACCCTTTTGGCTCGCCTTCCTCTGGTTTCGCGTTTCACTTGCCCCCATTTCTGCTCGGTGCTGCTCGCCGTGTTTGGACACGGTTATAACTTAATCAAAGATATCACTTTACTTCCAGCAGGCTCCTGCACTTGCTTTTAGAAAAACATTTGCTATAATACTGCTGGAATCTCTTTGGACAAACAGTGTGCATTTACTGAGTGCCTCCAGTACCACCTCTGCGTAATTCCGTGCTATCAGCAGACATTTTACTCTTTTGGTGGCCTCTCTAATTGCTTAATTTCCCTGTTTTCTCGGTTTCTTGATTTTAATTGAGTCCATCTTGCACGTAAATATTTCTGCAGATTTTACAGCGCTGTTTTTTCTGTCCTAGGACATGATCGTGATCATCAGAGCCACATTTTGGGCTGGGCTCAATGCCTGCTTGTAGAGCCTGGTAACAGATGGGCTGCAACTGGGATGGATGCAACGTGTGTGTGGGAATGGCCGGGTGTGAAAGCACCACGAGAAACCCTAAAGAGGAAATCGTGAGAGTGGCCTACGCTGATAACCAGTGCCACGATCACCATCGGGCATCCCTCTGGTAGCGGGACGTGAGCAAGGCTCAGAGGCCAAAGCAGCCATTGTGGAAATGATTTAATTCTTATAGGGCATCAAAACCTGTCCCCACCGTTGTTGCCAGCAGCAAAGAGGTGCCCCAGCCTGCTGGCGTGGCCTTGGAGGGTCCCCTTGGGGGTCGGTAGGAAAGGGGTGCCCAAGGGGTGCGTGCCCGCAGCGGGGCGGAGGTGCCCGTGACGGACACCCTGCAGGGGAAGAGGTCCCCAAAAAACCCTGGTGTCCCCCCTCTGGCAGCGTGGTGACAGGTTGGTGTCCTTCCCCTGCCACCCCATCCGCCTGCATTCCTGCGGGCTGACTCAGGGGCGTGCAGACACCACCCACCCTGCCCTGCAGTGCGGGAGGGTGCTGCTCCTCCTCGGGGCACGGCAGGGGCAGGATTCGGCCATCTGAGGCCACGAAGTTGTTTGGGACGGTGGGGACGGTCCTGGCTTCAAGCTCGGACCATCCTGCAGGGCTCCTTTTTCCGCCAGGAGGAGGAGGAGGAGGGTCCCCCTTGGGGTCTGGGCACTGCTCTGCCCTCTCGCAGCTCCCCCGGGGGCTCTTCTCCCGGGGGGATGCTGGGCACAGACCCCCCTGCAGGACCCCGTCTTGCATCCTTGAACAGACAGGAATAAAAATGAGAAAATAGTGAAAGAGAAAAGTAATTTCAGCAAACAGCTATTTTTTTTAAAAAGCACATAAAAATAGGTGCCCAGAGGTGTGTTTGGGTTGGGGGCCGGAGGCGTGCCTGTATGCCAGCGGGCAGCGAAATGCATCGTAGACCAAAAACTGTGCTGGAGCTCGGAAATAGCAGCCCTGTCCCCAAATGCCAGGGACCATTTGGGACTGAAACCGAAGCAGGAATTGCCCCCAGGGAGCTCCCAACCCTTGTGGCACCGATCGCCGGGGCTGGTGGGAGCGGAGCAGAACCGCGGTGCTGCGGCAGAAGCCACGATTGTCCTCCGAGCGTGCGGCAGAGCCCGAGCCAGGCCCCGGTGGCAGGGGATTTCTCTTTTAAACAAAGCCGACTCAGTCTCTCACCCTTCCCTCCTGACCGTCCTCCCTTGCAGGGTGTTTGCCCAAGGGGCACGGCCAGCTCTGCGCTGCGGCACGCAGGGAGCAGGGTGCCCACAGGGTGCCCACAGGGTGCCCACAGGGTGCCCGCAGCCCCGCTGCGTCCCGCAGGATCCTCCAGGCTGGTCAGGGACAGGACTTGGACAGGCATCAGTGGTTATTCAGGCAGGAATTCAGACCCTCTTTTATCTCCAAACCTTGCTCACTTTACCCTCTATAAGACTAAGGCAGGGCAGCTGCTTTTCGCCTCCTCATTTTGGGTGTCTTTTTGGCTGCTGTAGGGTTGGGATGGGGGGAGGCACAGGGCATGTGTTGGCACCATCGTCCTGCCCTGAGCGCTCAGAGCTCCTGGAGTTAGTGGGGTCACCGCATTTCTCAGTGCTTATCAGCCTGCTGGGGTCTTGGGTCCCACTGGTTATCGACAAAGGCCGCTCACATAACCCCTGCCCTGGTGCTTTTCCTGGTGCTGTCACGGTGGGGTGTTCCATCCACGTTTCAGACCAATTTTAACATTTTATTTACAGTCTCTGTGCCCCGATCCTGCTCTGCGCTCAGCAGTTCTGGGTGCAACGTGCGATCTGCAGGTTGGGCCACTGAGGTCCAGCCGAGCAGTTTGGCTGTTTGCTAAGGAATATTTGTGGTGCCTCAGAAAGCCGCCGCACAAGGGGCACGTTTAATGGTGCTAGGGCTGGCCCGAGGGTCTGTCCAATGCAAAAAAATCTCCGAGTAAGGTTTGGCAGTTTGGATTGCAGAAGATGGGAGCTGCTTTGACCAAGGAGGGGTTTTAAGAACTTTTTCAGCACAGTTCTAGGTTAAGATGTACTTCACACGATCTCCATCCTAGCACCATTTGGAAAACATCCTATTAAAATCCGGAGCTGATTTCCTCACCGTGTTACTTCTAAACCCAGCGCGTTTAGAAGGTGCAACCTGCAGCTGCGCCGTGCCACCGAGTGGCTCAGGTGGTGGGAGGGATTTCCTCCCCAGCACTTTTCCCACAGTGTCCGTCCCCGCTGCGTCCTGGCACCGCTGGCAGCGCCGCTGCCGGGCTGGCACCCTGCCCTCTGCCTGCCCCGAGCCTGGCACGGCGCTGGCTCACACACCTTCCTTCCCGCAGCACCTTATCTGCCAGGCAGCCACAGCTGTTCCCACATTTCAGGGTGTTGTTTTTTTTTTTTTGTGGCCATGACCCAGAGCTTGCAGCAGCCCCGGGGACACGGGGCAGGGGTGGCTCTGCGCCTTCCTCCCCTCTCTGCCCTCACGCAGCATCCCGCAGACAACGCGGTGCTGTGCCACGGGTGGTGCTGGTGGGACGTCACCACTCAGACCCCGCTGTCTCTCTGTCCCACATCCTCTCTGCCTTTGCTCTGTGCTGGCAGCCCCAGGTTTGCTCCCACACAATGAACTTAGGGAAAGTGCTTGTGTTTTTGTATGACCCTACAAGGATGGAGAGACCCTCCAGGCTGGGCAGGACTTTGTGCCCCATGAGCTCACTTTGTGCCCCATGAGCTCACTTTGTGCCCATGCTTAGGACAACACGATTCAGATGCCCTTGTAGGATGTGGAACCATCTCTCCAAGCACACAGAGCCCCAGGGGCTCAGGGGAGCCCTGGGACTGTGGCTGGTCCTGGAGCTCTGCTCTCCGTCCTGTTGTCCAGCCCTCCCATGGCAGGGTGCGCTGGGTCCCCATGGGTGACGTGCCCATGGCACACTGTCCTGCCTGCACAGCACCTCAGGGGAGCCACCCGCTCTGTATTTGACCCCCAGCAGGCAGCAGAAGTCAAAGCACATCCCAGAGACCCCAGGGGTGTCCTGGATGTGCTGGCAGCATCCCCCTGCTGTGTTTCGCACGTCCCCACCATGGGGCTCCAGGACCCCATGGGCTGGGGCTGTGTGGCTGGGGGGAGCGCAGCTCTGCTCTGGTCCCAGCACCCGGTGCTTGGGGACACTGTTCAGTGGTGACATCGGTGTAGGGGATGGTTGGACCAGGTGATCTTGGAGGGATTTTCCATCCCTAATGACTCTGGGACTCAATGAGCCAGCGGAGCAGCTCCTGGCGAGGTGAGCAGGGCACGGCAGGCAGCAGCCCGTGCCATGGCCACGAGCACCTTGCTGCCAGGGGACAGGTCCAGAGGGACGAGGAATCAGCCACCAGCCCCAGAAGCTTTCCTTGGAACTAGACAGCTCCTGGGGGCAATGGCCCAAACCCTGGCGGGGCCGGGACTCCTATCAGCCGAGCTGTTAAGCCTTTTGGCAGCTGCCTCGGCGAGGTGTGAGTAACCTTAAGATATCCCCTGCCTACAGTCACGAGTGCTGGGCAGGAGCAGGGGCAGGCTATCAGCCCCACGCTGCAATTAGTGCTGCATCACCCGTGGGCCAGCTGGGCTGGCGTCACGCAGCGCGCTGCCACGCCTGGCAGATACCAGCGGGATGGGGCCGTCACCCGCTGACTCAGGGCCACCGACGCCGCAGGCACTGACCTGGATCTCAGGGAGAGAGCATCTTGCGAGCTGCTGCCTCGCTGCAGCCTTGAGAAACCCCAGCACGATGTGGGCTGCTGGCTGGCGGCACCCTGGGTTGGTGTCTGGGTGCTGAGCAGCTCGCGGCGCGGGGCTGAGTCACAAGAGAGCGAGGCACCGGGGGGTTTCTCCGTCTGGGAGGGAGGCTTTGCCTTCCCCTCACCTGTAGCATCCAGCATCGTCTGAGTTGCTGCTCAGCACCACGTCCCTGGGGAACAGGGCTTTTGGGGTGAGAGCTTGGGGGTTTTCCATCCTGAGCCAGGTCTGGAGGCACCTCCAAGCACACGGTGCCGATCCTGTGCGTCTCCGGCACCTCGGAGGGGTCCTGCGCACCCCAACACCTGTGTGTGGCCACACAGCACCAGCACAGCCCCAGAACAGTGCTGCCCACAGGCACCAATCTTGTGGGACAGATGATGGCTGTGCCCCCCACCCTGAGCTCCTGCCCCCCAGGATGATCCTCTCCCCACTTCTTTGGTGCCAGCGATGAGAACGGGACCAGCTCCAGGGGACACCCGTGGCACCTGAGGTCTAGCAGTGCCCCTGCCCCATCCAGCAACGTCTCCTCTGGGTCCGTTGGGGCCGGGAGGGGGGTTTCTGGCTTATTCCCACCCTGATTCACCTATGGGCTGCCCTGGGGTCACAGCCGTGCCTCTGTGGCCAGGACATCTCCAGGTGGAGGACAGGTTCCCGAGGCCACTGCGCTGAGCTGGTGGCCTGGGAGGTGGCGGCACAGAGAGCCCCTCAGCACCGGGGGGGGGGCTTGGAGAAGGGGAGGGCTTCTTGGGCAGAGGGTCCCCAGCCCCGGCCCTCATTTGCATGCTCACAGAGCAGGGAATTTCCCCATTTTTTTCCGTCAGCAAGCAGCCGAACTTTCTGCAGGGTGACCTTCGTCCCCACCCAGGGTGGGGCGACCGCGGCAGCTGCCAAATGTCACCGCAGCGCTCCGCTCCCCGCCGGCACTCTGGGGACAAATCCCCCTGCCTGGGGCTCAGCAGAGCTGTGGGCAGCCCAGGGCATGGCCAGGACCCTCCCCAGCACCCTCACAGCACTGGTTTGGTGCAGGGCGAGCAGGCAGACCCCCCCCCAGCCCTGCGTGTCCCCAGGGTCCCCCAACTGGCAGCACCCCGCAGGCAGGGGCGCACGGTGGTGCCGGCTCTGCGGGGCCTGGTGGCAGCCACCAGCGAGGATGGGCAGCTCTGGGGATGCTCAGCACCTCGCAGCATCAGGCCCCCAGCGCCGTGGTGAGGAGCCACACGGTTTGAAGGGAAATGGGGGGCAACCAGGAGAGGCTTCTCAGGAGATTGAGCTTTGATTTGGGGTGTGGGCTCCAAATGGCAGCGTGGAGACCTGTGTGCCCCCTGCGAGCTGCTCACTGCCAGGTCCCCCCGGGTGCACCACGGCCCCTCACACAGCTCCAGGTCCATCTGTGCCCAGCGCTGGGCATGGCCCCGTCCTGCAGGGACAGTGCCAGGCCCCCCCTGCCAGCCCCGTGGCACTCAGGCACCAAACCACGGTGTTCCCGGAACGCACACACCATGGGATCATTGAATTCTTTAGGGTGGAGAAGTTCAGGATCACCAAACCCCACCACCAACCTGACCTACCGAGTCCCATCACCAACCCACATCCCTCGGTGCCGCGTCCACGTCTGCTAAATACCTCCAGGGACGGGGACTCCAGCATCTCCCAGTCAGCCCGATCCAATGCCCAACCACCCTCTGCGTGAAGAAATTCTGCCCCACATCCGAGCTACCTCTCCCCTGGCACCACTTCAGGCTGTTTCCCCATATCCTATCACTTGTCGCTCACTTTTGCTCCCCGACCTTGGCCGGTTTGAGCAGCGCACGGGAGGCACCCGACGCACAGCACCGAGGGCTGCTCAGCTCCCGTCCTCCTGCGGGGGGGTGATTTTCCACCCGGGCTTCCCAGCACTGGGGTTGCAATCGCTGGGCACCCTCACTGCCTCTCCCTCTGCCAACACCGATGGCTCCGTCCCCTCGCCCCTTTGGGAGCCCCACGGCCCCGGCTGAGCCCTGCGCCCCGTGGGGTTTTAGCCCCCAAGATGCAGAAGGAGCCAGGACTTCAGCAGTGATGTCCCCGAAGATTTAGGAGGGGATGCTGTGATAGTTGCCCGAATCCCAGCTCTGTGCAGCTCGGAAGCCCCCAGCTGCAGCGTGGCACAGCCTGAGCAGGGGACGCAGCAGCTCGGGAGCCTGAGGTTTTACCCAAAGTAGGGAAAACGAGGGGTCACCAGAAGAGTCAGAGGCACCGAGCTGAAGCAAACGGAGAGACCAGGTACCACCTTTCCCCCAAAAAATGAAGGTAGAGGGTTTGAAGATGGCCTATTTTCTGCAAGGACCTCGGTTTTGCTGCCAGTTGCAGCTGTGCACTTGTGAGCCCTCCTGCCTGTGGAGGGGATCGCAGGGCGAGGAGCCCGGTGGGCTCGGACAAAGGGGCCGAGCTCGGCACCTCCCCGAGCAGCCTCTCACTGCTTCCAGGACACGGCTCGTTTTATTGCCCTGGCAAATATTGTCTTTTCCCTAAGCTGAACTAGCCTTGGGCTTTCAGTTCCTCCCCCTGGACACAAAGCGACCGCCCCGCTGCCAACAGAGAGGCCGATAAAACACCTCCTGGTGCAGACAGCCCCGCAGCCCCCAGGCAGCCCCGGCAGCTCCTGCTCAAAGAAAAGCCCCTCATCCTCTTGGTTTCCCCACTGTGGAGCTGGGCTGAGCCCTCACATCGTGCTTTAATGCGGCTCCTGGTGGGAATGCTGCCCGCAGGGAGGAGGAGGAGAGCTGGAGGCCCCATGCGTTTGCTCTGCACGAGCTCCTGGGGAGGAGCTGGGGGAGCTGTGGGCAGCTCGTGGAAGCTTTCCACGGCTCCTGAGCAGCTGGAGAAGCTGCTCCAACATCGCTGCTTCACCCCCCCAAAATCACCCAGTTTCTGGGCTGAGCCACCAGTGTGCAGAGTCAGTGCCACCAGGACCCCAATGGGAACGCCAAGCATCCCGCAGCGAGGTGGGCTCAGCACATGTGGGGTTAATCCGGACACACAGAGCGGGGTCTCGGCCACCAGCAGTGAGACTGGGGGGAACGGGGGCTGTAGTGGTGCTGGTGCCCACCGCAGGGCGTCCTCGCCCGTGCCCACCTCCAGCAGCCCCACACCCACAGCCCCATGTCCACGCTCGGCGGCTGCGCCCGCCCCAGCCCCGTTTGTGTTTGCCGTGTCCCTTCCCTGCCCTCTGCTCACTTTCCTGAGAAGCAAGCACATCACCGTGAGGGCACAGGGCAGACGTGCCCAACCCCCTGCTGCTGCTTTGCTCCCGTGGAGGCTGGAGGTGCAAACACCAGGGAGCCCTTTGCCTCCCCTCGGGAAGCGTTTGGGTCTCGCCTGCCCCGGGCGCCCCAGCAATAGGGGACGTGTGAGGTGCCACCAGGCGGGTGGGTGACACCAGGTGGGTCACCGTGCTCCTGGCGAGAGCAGAGCACACAGTGGATGGCTTCAGGGTGTCCCAGAGGCTTTGGGGAGGCTGCTCGCAGTGACACGGCTCGGCACAGTGGTGTGGCCCCTGGTGGCCGAGCAGCAGGCACATGGCCACATGAAGGAGACCCCCAGGGTCTGATGCACGCCACAAGGAGCTCGTCCCTGCTGCTAATCTCTCTGCAAACAGCTCAGCATCGCTGGTGCTGTCACCTCCCAGAGGACGAGCTCCTGGCTCTGTGCACAGACAGCACCATATCCATGGATAGGCACCCACCCAGCTCCCCGTCAGCGCACTTGTGGGCACATCTCTGCCAGATTTTCTATTCCAGCCTCCTCCATCCCAACCGTGCGTGGACACGGTGGTTGGGAGGTGAAGCTGAGAGGCTTCGTGACTGCCCTTGGCTGTGACAAAGAGCTCTTGTCAGAAAGCAGCAGCTTCAGAAAGCCCCATCGGACCCCAGATGGGGAGGATGTTTGGTGTGGCTCTGAAACTCTCCTGGCTTTGCCCCTTTTCTATCAGATAATTCTGGATTTGTTCCCGTGGGGTGCTGTCCCCATGGGCCCGGAGCAGGGACCTGCAATTCTTAGGTTGGATGCAGCATCTGGAAGAGGGGATTTGGGAAGAAACCTCTCCCGGGTCACACTTGGGAGCTCTGCCTGATGCAGCTCCTCCCCGGAGACGTCTGCAGGACGCAGGCACACACCCATCTCCCGAGAAACAGCCTCAGCCTGTCTGTGAATCTGGGCTGGGGGAGATAAAATGTGGTTCCTAAACAGTGTCTGGGGCTGCTGTCTGGCCCCCAGTTTGGGGGCAGCCAGGACCCTCTGCTGGGGGAGCTCCTGGACGAGGGGCGAGGAGCTCGGGGCGGCGGCTCGGGCAGCTCGCCGGGGTCACCGCCGTGGCACCCGGGTGTCACCTTGCCCCAGTGAACTCTGCTGTTGTCTTCAGGCAGTTCCCTGACACACCTGGCCGTTGTGCAACAGCAATGAAATGAAACTAAAAATAGCTCCCTCTCCTTCCAGAAAAAACAGCGGGCTGAGGGTGCCAGCCGCCTGCACCCTGCCAGCAGCCGAGGAGCGCACCGAGGGCTCCCTCCTCCGAGCTGGTGCGGGCACTGGGGAAGGCTCTGCTCCTCCTCCTCCTCTTCCTCCTCCTTCTTCTCCTCCCTCTCCTCCTCCTCCACCACCACACCAGGGAGCAGCTCCCCATCTCCTACCTAATTACAGCCCAAGTTGCCGTGCCCTGGCTGCGCTCACATCCCCACACCCGAGCCCAGCGCCGTGCCCCTCTGCACTCGTTTTCAGCTTGCCCAGCTCACACGTTTTAGGGGTTTGTTCCCTGCTAATGAGAACATTTGGTTCATTTGAGATATGGTTTACTGGGCTCAGGCTAGAGCGGTCACAACCCCTGGGGCTGCTCTCCCGATCCTTCCCAGGTCCTCCCCTCTGGCTACAGCCACCTGCAGCCCGATCCTTCACGACCCTCGGGCATCACCGAGCTCTGGCTGAGCTGTTCTTCCCCTTCTGCAGGTGGAATCTTGAAGAATCAGACCAGAAATCACTTCAACGGGAGCACTGGACCAGAAATCCCCTTGAGGTTCGTGTCCCTGTGCACCCCCTGCTCCCAGGACAGACCTCAGCCATTTCCACTGCCTGCCCCTGCAGAGCCCAGCAGGATCCAAAGGATGCTCCCAAAACACAGCGCTCCCAGGAGACCTGGAGCAGCACCTGGGGGTGGGAGAAGCCACATGAGAGAGGCAACATGCCAGGCACAGCCCCGGGCTGTTGGTGAGCCCAGAATTTGGGGGCTGCTGCTGCCTGGCAGCATCACAGGCAGTGGGGAGAGCCCACAAGGGAGGAAGGGCTTGCACTGTGCCAAGTGATGGGGGAGCAGAGCCTCCTCCTGCCTCCCCTGGAGGGCTGGGGGGCTGGGGGGGTCTCTGCCACCAGCTGAGGTGACCGAGCACCAAGGGCCAGCTGCCCACGATGTGATTTTGAGCACAGCAGGAGCATCCCACAGCTGAAACCCACCTCGTCGGCACATGTCCTGCTTCCTGCCAGCTGCCGTCACCCTCTGGGCTCCAACACCTCCCCACGCAGAAAAGGGACAGACCTGAGCCCCCCAGATCTGGGGTAATCCCACTACCTCCAGCCTGGTTTGCTTCCCCTTGGGCTACCTCTGTGCCACCGGGCTTGGTCCCAGCCGGACCTCTGGGGTCCTGCAGTCACGGGGAGGAGGTGACAGTGCAAGGGGAGAGAAGAGACAGGAGCCCCCTCGCCATCCACCACCTGGGGGAAATGGCACAGGGCAGCCTCCCCAGGAAGCTTTTGCAGCCAGGCTGCCGAGGGTTTGTGCTTCCCCGTGTGCCGCGGGGACGCCTGCGCCACGAGGATGGAGGAGGAAGGGCGAGCGCTCCCACTGCTGGCTGGGGAACTGCTTCGAAATTAACTCAGGCGTGGTTTACAAGGCACAAATCGCAGCAGAGAACTTGTGAGTTAGGAACCTGGTGAATTAAAGTGATGAATTCCCGAATTCACCTGCTAGGCTAGGCAGTGCGAAGGGGACGGAGCCCCCGCTTGGTGCTTTTGTTTCTTTTCGCTGCTGGAGCTCATAAAATAAAGATTAATTTACAAAATATGTTGTCCTGTAAATTTGAGAGATCCAAATGGAGCTCATAAAATAAAGTTGAACTTACAAAATTTGTTGTGCTGTAAATCAGAGAGAGCCAAATGGCCTGTGACAGGACAGGTGATGGGAATGGGAAGAGGTGCCTACAGGGGATCGGGGACCCTCAGTCCTGTCCAAACCCCTGTCCCAGGGGGAAACCAGCAGGGGAAGCAGCAATAAATCTTGGGAGAGCAGGGCCAGCAGATCTGACAGCCCAGAGCAGCAAGGAGCTGTGCCGGAGGGCAGCCTGTCCTTCCTTGCACCCACATCCCACTCCTGCCCCAGGAGCTGGCCAAGTGGCCCGGCTGCTCGAGGACGTCCTGGGTGCAGGCTGCGAGTGGCAGGGAAGGGGACGGGGGACACGCAGTGCCCGTGTCGGGGGGCTGGCAGGTGGGAAGTGCTGAGCTCTGAGCTCTCCCCGGCGCTCAGCCCTCGGCATCCTCAGCCTGGGCTGCTCTGGGGGGCACCAGGGGGGATTTGGGGTGCCTTGGGGACGTGCCGGGCTGCCTGGCCCAGGCTCTGGTGTGGTTTCGCAGCGCTTGGCAACCTCCCCGGGAGCGGGTGGGTGACCAGCAGAGGGCCTGGCTCTGCCTCTCCCCAGCAGCTTTTATTCTGCCCAGAGCTCTCCGGAGAGCCCAGAGCAGCGGCCGGAGCCGGACAGAGCGGGTGCTCCTCCGGACGCCTCCCTCGCTCCCCGCAGCCCCGGGGTTGCTGCGCTCGGGGCTGCCGCATCTCCCGCCACCTCTTCGTGCAGCGGGCGCCTTGGGGACCATGCCTTCGCCCTCACCCGTCCTCCTGCTGCTGGCACTGCTGGGGACCACGGCGATGCGAGGCACGGCCGGGCAGCCTGGGGGTAGGATGCTGCCCCGCATGGCCCCGGAGGTGCGGCTGCGCCGGGGCACGGTGGAGGACTCGAAATCGGTGCAGCAATACGTGCCGGGGGTGCGCGTGGAGTTCCCCCGGCCCATCAACTCCGCCAGCCTGCACCCCACCAAGGCCCTGGTGCCCTCCAGCACCGACCCCGCGGAGCAGCAGCGAGGGGTCCCCACGGACGGGCAGGGGGTCGAGCCCCGAGCCAACCTCACCACGGTGTCCGACAGGAGGCTGCAAATCCAGAACCCGCTGTACCCGGTGACGGAGAGCTCGTACAGCGCCTACGCCGTCATGTTCCTGTCCCTCATCGTCTTCGCCGTGGGCATCATCGGGAACCTCTCCGTGATGTGCATCGTGTGGCACAACTACTACATGAAGAGCGCCTGGAACTCCATCCTGGCCAGCCTGGCCTTCTGGGACTTCCTCATCCTCTTCTTCTGCCTGCCCGTGGTCATCTTCAACGAGATCACCAAGAAGAGGCTGCTGGGGGACATCTCGTGCCGCATCGTGCCCTTCATGGAGGTAAGGGGCTGCGCAGGGCCCTCCGGGGGCTCCTCTCTGCCCCCTCGTTTTGGGGTCTGGCATGGGGCTCCACAAGGAGCCGAGGGACATTCCCAATGTTTTCCCTCCTGCTGCCTCTGTCCTGGGCTCTGCAGCCAGCACCAGTGCCCCCGGGACTGAGGGCCCATGAAACCCTCCTTTGTCCAGCCTTCTGTCCGTGGGATCCGTCCATCTGTCTGTCCCCGTCCCAGCCCAACACCCCCAGTGCTGTCTGTGGGGGCTGCTGGGGGGGAACCGAGGGCAGGGGGCTGCAGGTGGGGCACTGGGGAGCGGTGCTGGGGCAGGATTAGGGTCAGAAACCTGAGATTTTTACTTATCCCCGCTGCCCCCTCCATGCCCACACCCGTCAGACAGCCAAAAAATGGCCCCAAGATGTATGTTCAAAGAACCCCAGCACCATTTAGGTAAGAAAAGACCCCTAAATTGTAAAGCAGAACCATCAGCCTGACCCTGCCAAGTCCACCACTAAACCACGTCCCCAAGCACCAGGCCCACCCGATGGCACACATCCCATCACACCCCCTCCCCAAAATCCCCCTGAGCTGTCCCACTTCTGCTCTGGGGGCTGGGACCCGCAGGGTTCCTGGGTGCCACTGCAGGGGGGTGCTGCAGGGGTAGGGTGGCACCCGGTGCTGCTGCTGGGTCCTTTGGGTGCAGGCCTGGGCGATGGTGCCCACTGCCGTGTGCCAGCTGCCAGGCACGGCCCTAAATCGGCCCTAAATCTGCCCTGGCAGTGACAATGTGGTGGAAACACGGGGCAGCCCCATCCCTCTCCTCCACTTCAGGCTTCCCATGTCACGGCCATGCAGACAGAGGACTCGGAGAGGGGCAGGAATATGGAGAGGGAAGGGGGCAATCCCCAAACCAGTCCCCTTCTTGAGGAGGGTCTGCCGTGGCCTGAACCCCAGGAGCTCTCTGGCCGTGTCCGTGGGGGGGTTTCTCCTGGAGGTGGCACCTCTGGGTGCAGTGACCCAGCAGCACCAGGGTGCCCTGGAGACAGCGGGGTCCCCCCAGGAGGGCTGCTGAGACATGGGGGCTGCTGACAGCACAGCCCCGGGGAGGCACGGTCCCAGAAGGGTGCAAACATCTCAGGCTGCAGGATGGCCCCACCAGGAGCAAATCTGCTGGGTCGCAGGGGAAGGGTGCTGTGCTGAGCCCGAGCTGCGCAGTGGGGCACCAGGAGGGAGAGGAGAGGCTGGGGGACAGCACAGGGGTGGAGGAGAGGCAGTGGCACCGTGGTGGGACACAGCGCCCGTGCTGGATGCTCGGGGTGGCTCTGGGTATGGGGCAGAGGTGCTGGGACTCAAGAAGCAGCCCTGGGTGGTGGGGCTGGGGTCAGGGAGGCAATTCTGGGCTGGGGGCATGATGCTGAGTGGGGGGAGATGCTGCTGAGCGTAGCTGGACGGAGACGCTGGGTGTTGGGCACGAGCGGCTGTGCTCTGCAACGCTCATGAGGCCGAGCCAGGGCCACAGCAAAAGGCTGGGCGGGGATGGCTGACCTGGTTTGGGGTCGGGGTGCCGGCCCTGTTTCTTGCCAAACCTATTGGGGGGTGGCTTCGTGAGGCCAGGAACGGTCCCGGGGCTGGGGGGCACCAGCATGTGACTGCGCCGTGCTCCTGGGGCTTGGCGCCGAGCGATGCTGTGGCCCCGGGGCCGGGACGATGAATGCTGATTGTGACCCTCAGCGCCTTGCCAGCCCTTTCTCTGCCTCCTCTGGCCTCTTCCCCTTGGCAGACGGGGATGTTTTTCCTGCCATTTTCAATGCAGCGGAAATTGCCCCGAGCTGGTTTGTGACAAGGGCAGCTCCGGCTCCTTTGGGCTGCCGGGGCAGCAGGAGGCAGGGCAGGGATGAAGCAGTTGGAGGGCCCTGGGAAGGCTCTGCTGGGGGTGAGGTTCCCTGCTTTTCCTTTCCTAAACCCATTCAGAAAGGAGGAAGAGCCTGAGGGACAGTCCTGCCATCCCCATCCTGGCTGGATGGACAGACAGCCATCCACCGAGGACTTTCCCTGCTGCAGGACGGGGAGCGGGGCAGGGACGGGACATAAAAGGGACATTTTCATCCCGTGCCCTTCCAGCAGAGACAGACAGGTCAAAAAGGGACATTTTCATCCCGTGCCCTCTCAGGAGTCACAGGAAAGCAACCCCAAACCTGGGATGCAGCCACAGGCCGTGCCCTCTGTAAAACCAAGGAGGACGGCTCGAGGGCTGTGGGCTTGGATATCTGGGGGTTGCCACCGAGGTGATAAAACCAAACCCCCTGAGGTGATAAAAACCAACACCCTGAGGTGTCCCTGTAGCGAAACCCACTTCTGCCTCTCCCCTCGCCAGGTGTCGTCGCTGGGAGTCACCACCTTCAGCCTCTGCGCCCTGGGCATCGACCGGTTCCACGCGGCCACCAGCCCGCAGGCCAGCGCCCGGCCCATCGAGCGCTGCCAGTCCATCATCGCCAAGCTGGCCGTCATCTGGGTGGGCTCCATGACGCTCTCGGTGCCGGAGATCCTCCTCTGGCAGCTGGCGCAGGACACGTCGCCCGTGTCGGGGGCGGTGTCGGAGTACTGCACCATGAGGCCTTCGGCCGCGCTGCCCGAGTCGGTCTACTCGCTGGTGCTCACCTACCAGAACGCGCGGATGTGGTGGTATTTCGGCTGCTATTTCTGCCTGCCCGTCCTCTTCACCGTCAGCTGCCAGCTGGTGACCCGCCGGGTGGGCGGCGGTGAGAAGAAGAAGGCCGAGAGCCGAGGGACGAAGCACGGGCAGTGCGAGAGGCACCTCAACTGCACCATCATCGGGCTGGCCGTGGTCTACGGGCTCTGCGCCATCCCGGAGAACGTCTGCAACATCGTGGTGGCCTACATGTCCCCCGACGTGTCCAAGCAGACCTTGGACCTGCTCGGCCTCATCAACCAGTTCTTCCTCTTCTTCAAGTGCTCGGTGACGCCCGTCCTGCTCCTCTGCCTCTGCAGGCCCCTGGGCCAGGCCTTCATGGACTGCTGCTGCTGCTGCTGCGAGGGCTGCGGCCCCGACGCCGGCTCCAGCGAGGGCAGCGCCGACAGCAAGCTGAAAACGGAGATGTCCTCCTCCATCTTCTTCGACAAGCCCCGGGAGTCCCCTCCGCCCCTGCTGGCCCTGGGCACGCCGTGCTAAGCGCCGCCCGGGGGGCTGTAGAGATTTCGTTTCGCCACCTCCTCTCCCCCCAAACGAGACCAAACGTCGTCGTTTTAGTGTCTGGACGCGGAGCAAAGCAAGAAGCAGCAGCTCAGGGGCTGCGCCGGGGAAAGGGGGGGCTTCCGACCCCGTGTTGGGCTGGGGAGGGGGGTCCTGGCCTCGTGGCTACGTCGGGAGGACAGCAGCACCCCCCCGTCCCCCACCCTCCGTCCCTGCTGCCCGGCCGGGCTCAGGGGGTGCTGCTCCGGTGATGGAGCTGCGAAGGAAAGGTCCCCTCCGACGCCAAGGAGGGTTCGCAGAGGACTTTTAGCAAACGCACCCTGCCCTCGTCCTGCCCCGTCCCCCCCAATTCCACTGTAGGGGAAGGTCCCAGCCACCAGGTCCCAGCGGGTCCCAGCAGTGCCCTGTAAGAGCTCAATAAACCAGTAAGCTAGAGCACGTCGTGCCTGCACGTCCAGCAGCGCCTGGGGGGAGTCTGCGTGGCACCCCGCTCATCCCCCGGGCTGGGGGGCTCCGGGTGGGCACGGGCAGCTCGGGGGGGACACGGGGGACACACACAGGGGGCAGGAAAGCGGCCCCATTGGGGCAGGCAGCACCTAAAGGAGATGGGGGCAAGGCGCCCAGCTCCCCCATCCCAGTCCCTCTGGGGTGTTACTGAGCCCTATAAACACTGGTCTCAGAGCTTTGAACTGGTCCCAGTAAAGCCCAGCGCTGAGCTTTCACCCCCCCAACCCCACACATCCCCATGGGGAGGGGGAGGGAGCACAAAGCGCTCCCCAAACGCCGATTTCACACCACCGGCACCCCCAAACCCCACAGCCACCCCCTCACCCCGGGTTCCTGCTCCCTTTTTGGGGCCGCTGGGAGCACCCCGGAGGTGGGAGCGGGTCGGGGGCAGGCTGGCCGTGCTGGGAGCCCCCCCCCTCCCCGTACCGGGGGCTGTGAAAGCTCCTTGTGTGCGGCTGGCACCCGCCCCAGCCCGCGGGATGCCGGGGCGAGGGAGACGGGTTGCTACGGCCGGGTGAATGCGGGGGGCTCACTGCGGGCTTTGTGCGCCGCCGGCACCCACCGAGCTTGGCTTTCTCAGCCCCGTTACCAAGGAGACAAAAGGCCCAGTTTTCTTCCCAAAGCACAAAATCGGGTTTTTCTTTTCCACCGCCAAAGCCCACCCCCCCCCCTCCACACACACACACACACTCCCCGGGGCCGGTGTTGGCGGTGCTGTGGGGCCACGGCGGGTTTGGGGGAGAAGAGATGGGGAGAAGAGGGGGTCCCAGATCAGGGTGCAGGCATAAAAAATGGGGTGTGGGTGGATGGCAGGCTGGCTGGGGGGGGCAAACGGGGTCTGGGTGGGGGTCCAGCCCCGTGGGGGCGGCGGGAGGCAGGGAGAGGTGGCCGCTCTCATGCGCTCGCTCTGTGCCGCTCCGTCCTGAGCCCCGGCCAAGGGCGAACAATGGGCGGCTTGTTGCTGCTGGGTGCGTGGGGAGGAGGGAGCCAGGCTGGGGGCAGGGAAGGAGCAAAGTGGGGGGGGGGCTGCGAGTGATGCACGGCCCCAGTGCCAGGCTGGACCCCGGCCCCGCTTTGGACCCTGCGTCCAGGTACCCCGGGCGGGGGGCTCAGGAGCACCAAGCGCTGCCCTGGGTGCAATGGGACGGCCCCGAGGGGTGCAGGGCAGGGGTGCCCCCCAGCAGCACCGGCCAAAAGCCCTGGGGAGGAGCTGGCACAGGTAAAGGGGGCAGGGAGATGGGGCAGGAGCCCCCCAGCAACCCCGCACCAAAACCAGCGTCACCATCCCGCAACATCCCGCACCAAAACCAGCGTCACCATCCCGGGGCGGGTGTGGGTGAGGGTCTGGCAGCAGCGATGGTCACAGCCGGAGGTTTCCGAGTCCCTCTGCACGTCCAGGAGAAGAAAATGAAGCAGTGGGGGCCATCAGCTGGGTTCCAGCACCGGGTGCTGCACGGGCACGGCCCCCAGGGCGGAGGGGTGGCAGCGGCGGAGAGCAAGCAAGGACAGCAACCACCCCCAGCAACGCAAAATTGTTAATTTATTATCATTAGGAGGCAAAAAAATTGTACAGTTACAAGAATCATTTCCCGACAGAGGTCAAGTCTGAGCCAAAATATCTCTTAAAAAAAAAAAAAAAGTAATAATAATAATAATAAGGGGGCGGGGGGAGGAACGACGACACTTTACAATTCATTAAATTAAAAAAAAAAAAAGGAAACCTCTCTTTGTGCAATTCTGCAAAAACGAGAACAGAAGAGGACCCCCCCCCCGGCCTCGCCGCCCCCCCTGGAGCCGCGCGGGGGCTGTGGGAGCCCCCACCCCAGGCCACCCCCACCCTGTCCCCCCCAGCCTGGGGCTGGGGACAGGCCGGTGCCTCCCCGCTGTGCCGCCCCACCACGCGCCCCCCCTGCTGCTGCCAGCATCCCCCCTGTCCCCCCCCATCCAACAATATCCCACCCCCCAAACTGGCCCAGAGCAAGCTGGCCCGGCCCCAAGGCTGCACAGAGACCCCACAACTCAGCAGTGGGCACAAAAACCCTCCCTGTACCCCCCCCAGATCTCTTCTTCCCCCCTGACCCTGCCAACCCTGGCCCCCCCCAGGCTGGGGAACAGCCGGGGCTGCAGCAGGAGGGGGGCACATCCCAGGACACCCCCTCGCTGCAGGTGACACTGGGGAAGGAGTCATCATCCCAGGGCAAAGTGACTCCGTGTGTGTCCTCCCCATGAGGTCCTTGGACAAGGCCAGCACCCCTGCGCCCCCCCACCCCCCAAAAAAAGCCCTTTGGAGCGTGCGGGGCCACCCCAACCACCCTGGGACATGGGGACGAGGTGGCTCCGGGGACAGCTGGGGCAGAAAGGGGATGGGGGCCAGCCCCTGCTCCCCGCTGGGGGGCTGCTGGGCTCCCCCGGTGTCAGCACCAGCCCCCGGCTGGGGCAGGATCAGGCCCCAAGCTGGGGGGGGGACACGGGGATGGGGGGGGCGAGGTGCCGAGGGCAGCGAGGAGAGACCGGGGCAGGGGGAGGCAATGGGGTCGTGGTGGGTCCCTGGCCTGACCCCAGCCTCACAGGGGGGCAAGGAGCCTTTGGGGAGATGGCATTGCCCCCCCCCAAATAAACTTTGCCCGTGGGAGGTGGAGTTTTTTGTGGGGGGGCAGGGCAGGCGGGCTCCCCGCACCCCCAGGATGCTGCACCCCTGGGGGGGTCGGGGGGAGGGAGCCCCTGGGGACCTGCCCGGCTCCTTCCTGGGGGCTGCTCTCTGCCACCCCCCTCACCTTCCTCCTGCCACCACCCTCATCCTCCTCCTGCTGCTGACCCTCAGCCGGCCTCGGGGTGTGGGGGGGGGGGCCCGCAGCCTTCCTACAGCTCCCGGGGCCCAGTTTAGTAACAGCGCTAGCTCTTAAATTAAAAAATTAAAATATATATACATATATATATATACTGTATACACAGACAACAACAGAACAGTGCCAAAACGGGAGGAAGAGACAGAGAGAGGAGAGGAGGGCAGAGTCGGACATGTTCTTTACAATAAAAACAAGGGCTCCGCCTCAAGGCGAGCGGAGTTTGGGGTCCCCTAAAAATACCCATCTAGAGAGAGAGCTGGAGGGACAGAGCAGGAGAAGGAAGGGGGGAGAGGGGGGGACATGGGCTTGTACAATGGCATCTTCCCGACCCGAGCTGCAGCCTGCGGGATCTCAGCTTCTCCTGGACTTCGAGTGCTGGATAAGCCACTGTAGGGTGATGTCTGCGAAGGGAAGGGGTGGTTACAGCCTCTCCCTCCCCCTGTCCTGGACGTGGGGCACGGCCTGGGTGCGCTGCAGCACCCCTGCTCCCCCCCGTGGCACCCCGAGGTGCCGGCACTCACCGATGTTGTCCTTTTCTTTGCAGGAGATGGAGTAGCAGCAGATCTCTCGGTCCTGGATGGCAGAGAGGTTCCTGCGGGAGAGGGCGAGTTCAGGAGGGCTGCACCCATGGGAGCCTCCCCAGAGTCCCCGGGGAGCCTTTCAAAGGGTCCCCTTGGAGCCAGGCTCTGAGAAGGGGCACCCCGGCCAGGGCAATGTCACCCCAAACCCCTGGGGGGCTCCAGGCAGGGTAGGTGAGGACGCTGGCACATGGCTCCTGCTGGCTGCTGGGCGGCTTTGTGCTCAGCGCCCTGCAGGGGCTACGTGAGGGGCAGGGGGAACCTGGCCCCAGGGACAGCCTGGCCAAGAAACCACACAGCTTCCCTCAGAGCATCCCAAAACACCGCTGGGAGAAGGAGCAGCAAGGACTTGGGACTGCACGGGGTGCCCACAGGACAGGGGTGGTGCAGAGGTGCCCAGAGCCACGCTGCGGGGTCCCTGGGGTGGCGAGAGGCCTCGGGGCTGGAGCAGGAGGGCAGCAGGGAAGGGGCAGGACCCTGCGGGACCCCACACCATCACCGAGCCCCGAGCACCAAGCCCTGAGCGTGGCCAGGCCCCCGCGCCCCCCTGTGGCACAGGGAGCCCAGGCACCCGGCCCCGTTCCTGCAGCTGGGGTCTGGGGACAAGACGTGTCCCTGCTGGGGACAGAGCAGCCACCAGCACACTCACATCTTCTCGATGAGCTCCTTCTCATCCAAGGCACCGGGGAGGTCTCGCTTGTTCCCCAGGACTAGGACCTGCAGAGGGGGAGAGGGGACACGTCAAGATCCTGGCTGGCAGGTAAAGGATTTGCTGCCGGCACCCAGGACCAGCCCTGGGCACTTCTCCGGGGGGCACCTGGGTAGAGAAAACCCCCTCAGCAGGCAACGGGAAGGCAGAGCCCTTCAATTAACAGCCTAAATGAGCTCACATGCAGCATCTCCTGGGTACTTTCCATTCCCAGTCAGAGGCTGGCCCCTCCCCGGAGTGCACCCGATTCCCCCGTGCCACGCAGGACCCTGCCAGGAGCATTTACCTCAGAGCAAAAACCACCAGTGGAAGTGGCCGGGCTAAAACCACCGTTATCAGGACCCGCCCAGTAAAGGCAGAGCTGTTTGCACCAGCCTCGGACCTCCTGCCTCACGGCCCTTCAATTCCCCTGGGGAATTCGGGTTTCTGCGAGCAGCGCCGCACCCCCAAGCTTACCTTACACTTGGAGTACATTTGTTCTCAAAGAAAAAAAAAAAAATAAAAGCACCCAGAAGTGCTGCAAATGCAGCGTTATGTCAGAAGCTTAAATCAGCTGGCAGCCAACCCCTGGGATGCTCTGCGAGGTCCTGGAGCAGCTCCTCCCAAGGGATGCCCGCTCGGGATGCTCTCTTGGTGTCCCACCCCGGCACGCTCACCGTGCCCAGCGCCCACCCCAAACATCCCACCCTTCAGCTGCACTCCTGGGCGAGGAGCCCCCCCTAAAACCAGGTGTGGATTCCTGTAGGAGGACAACCTCAGCCAGAAGGGGTTTATTTTGGTCTTTTCTAAACCTCCCTTCGAGCTGTGAATGAGATCTGCAGCCCGGCCCTGGGCTCGGACGCGTGGATCCCCCCCCACGGGGTGCCCTGCCCAGGCAGCAGCTCACCGGGATGCCCTGGAGCTGCGGCTTGTCCAGCAGGTTGTGAAGCTCATTTTTGGAGGCCTCGATCTTCTCCTGGTCGGCAGCATCCACCATGTACCTGCACGGGAAGGACACGCTGAGCACAAACACCCACCGATGTAGCGGTGCCCTCTCCCCGTGCCAAAATGAGCCGGGATGCCCAGAGAAGGGGCTGGGGAAGGCAGCAGCCAGCAGGGCTTGCTCTGGGTAAACGAGGGGAGATTCAGCGAAGGAATCGAGCTCTTAGGGGTTTACACCCATCCTGCAAAGCATGAAAGTGAAGCCAAAAGAAAGGAGAGGAACTGACCGACGCAGGCTTTATTTTACAGATCAAGAAGCTGAGAGAGAAGTGAGAAACACCACCAAGATCCTCAGGCCTTGCAGAGTTCATTAAAAATAGGAAAAGAGGCTTCAGCTGCTTTGTAAGGCGTATGACACGCACTGCTGTGCTGAGAGGACGGGGAACGGCAGCCTGGGGGGCTGAAGGCAAGAGAAAAGGGACGTGACACAGCCCGAGGAATGGAAAGGAATGGAAAGCCCAGGGCTTTGTCATTCTTAGCTCACCATTGACAAAAAAAAAAAAAAAAAAAAAAAAAAGTGGCAAGGAAATGTCCCAGCCTGGTGACCACCAGCAAGAGCAGGAGCTGCTGGGGTCCCCCAGGGGGTGCTCGGCACAGGAGGTTCCCAGTCCCACTGGGAAGCCCCCCAGCAGCAGGGCAGGAGGCTCAGCAGGGAGCTGGGCAGTGCCAGCCTGCACAGGGATGTGCTTATTTCATGGCCCCATCGGTTCTGTGTGGGTTTCCCGTGCAGGACACGACCCCGCAGCACCCTCGCATGCCAAGAACCCAGCCCAAGCACCATGCAAGAGCCGCAGAAACGCCCCCGGGCTGCAACCCAGGAGCGAGCCGAGGGCTCTGCCACGTGCAGAGCTCGTTTTTAGGACACCCCCATCCCTCCCCGCTCACCAGCCCTGCAGTTCAGAGGGGCTGTGCAGAAAACCAGCCCTCCCCAAATCCCAGGGCACAGTCAGTTGGTGAAGAACACCAAAATCTGATTTTCTAGCTGGGTTTAAACACCGCCAACCTCATCTCCCAGGGAAATATTTATCCTTAGGAGCACGCAGCCAGCTTCCTATGCGTGTTTTGCCAGGCTCATCCCCACCCCGGCCTCTCTGGGACGGAGCTTGCTGCAGAATTTGCCAGCAGGGGACACGCAGAGACACTGGGAGGCTGCAGACAGGCAGCAGCGAGCGTTGCGGGCTCCTCTGGGCACAAAGTTCACCCGGCAGCACACAAACACTGAGCTGGGGACGTGCTGCTGGCCGTGCTGCTGCCCGTTACCCTCTTGGAAAGGGCCACGCCACGCAGGGACCTTTGCTCAGCAACCCCCCGAGGACAAGGGGAAAGGGGAAAGGCAGGGAACAGAGCTGGGCTGAGGGATGCTGAGCACAAGGGAAGGGTCCCCCCGGCTGTGATGCTGCAGGAACTCGAGGTCCTTTTGCTGCCTGTGCCTTGGGCAGGGTGATGGGGACAAAGGGACGGTCCCCCCCCAGCTGGCCGAGCTCTGCTTTGGCGCGCAGGCTCGCGGATACTCACACGATGGCACTGACTCCACGGCAGTACCGCTCCCACATGCTGCGAAAGCGGGGCTGGCCGCCGATGTCCCAGAGCTGTGACGGGGAGAAGAAAGAGGTGGCATCACCCGCTGCCCTGCCAACATGCCCCAAAACAGCCCCAGCCCTTCCAGACCCAAGCGGGAGGCTCCAGGTTTGATAAAGACAGAAGAAATCCCCACGGGGAGCTGGAGAGCGACTCAAACCGGGTGCAACGAGCCTCCGGTCGCGTGGAGAGCGCCCCTGGCCGAAGCCTGGGGTCTCTTCCCGTGCCCACCGCCCCGGGAGCCCAGAGGGTGCATTTGGCAGCTCAGAGCACTCGGCTTTGCTCTCAGAAGTGCTGCAGAGATGCCCACCAAGCTTCAGACTGAGCTGCAGCAGCAGACACCCTGCCCACAGCCACCTCCTCCTGCAGCCACCTCCTCCTGCGTCTCCTCCGGAGGGTATCTGCACGCCCCAAGGGGCAAATCCCCCGAATTGCAGCCTCCTTCAGCCCCCAGCAGAGCCCATAAACCTGCCTTCGCCCCCTGTCCCATCCCCAAATTGCCCCCCCGAGTTTCTTTCCTGTGCCCCACCTTGATGGTGACGTTGCCCTTGGTGATCTTCCTCATGTTGAAGCCCACGGTCGGGATCATGTCCTCGTTGAACTGGCCGGACTGCAAGGCAAAGCGGATCGTGTCAGGAGGCTCAGAAACCCCCCCAGCCTGCCCCGAGCAGCTCAGCGGGGCCCCAGGTGACAGCCTGGCTCCTGATGTCCCCAAACCCTCCGCCAGGTCCCTCCTAAAGGGAACAAAACCAGAGCAGAGGGGATGGAGGCAGCCCAGGGACACGCTGCCGCTGCCTGCCCTGCACCAGCTCTGGCCCTTGGAGCCCTCCAAGGTTTTTTCGGGCATACACTGAGGTCCCGCTCACAAAATCCTCATAAAACCAGGATGAAATCCTGTGGCCCGAGACCTTCCACTCAAAGGGGAGCAGAGAACATGCTCAGCCCTGTGGGAGGCCACCCGGCCCCATCAGGGATGTGGAAGTCCTGCAGGAGGCACCGGGGACAGCACGGCTCCCCCCGGCCACCCTTCGCTGGCTCAAAATCTGTTCCCCTAGGGCTCCTGGGGGGGATTTATTTAATTCCCACAGCCCTCAGAAAGGGAAATCCGTGCCATTTTCTGCTAAGCACAGTGTAGTGCCTGGGGGGTGACCTGCATGCCCAGACCCACGGTGTCAGCAAGTCCTCGGGACGCTCCTGCCCCCCTCCAGCACCCCGCAGCACGCGCTGCTTCTGCTTCTCCTTTCCTTCCTGCCTTCTGGCAGCAAATAGCAGCAGCCAGGAGGTCGCTGTGAGTGCTCCCAAACCACCCCGGGGACCAGCAGCTGGATTAGGAGCCGGGGGAGAGGACAGGAATTCCTCCAGCACGGGTTGACAGCGGGGATGGCGCTCGTGTACCCGAATTCGACCCAAAATGTGGCTTCAGCAGGCAGGTTTTGGGGTGTCGCCGGGCTTGGACTGGAAAATAGGATCGCTAGGGAGCTCCTGGGAGCTGCAGGGTCCCCCAGGGATCCCACCAAGGGATGGGGCCGACTCCAACCTTCCCCACAAAGGCCGGGCTGAGAAGGTGACACGGCACGGTGCAGGTCCCCGCGCTGTCCTGGCACCCATGGGTGCCCCCCCGGCACCTGCAGGGCTGCGATAAGGCCACTGGGTGCATCCTGTCCCCAGATTTGGGGTCACAGCACCCGTGCTGACCCCCCCCCAGACGCACTGACCGCTCGTGAGGACAGGAAGCAGCACCAGGAGGGATTCCTCCAGCAGGCACACAAATCCTGCCAGAAAAGGTCAATTTTGGGGCTACACCACGGGGACCAGGTCTCTCCACAAGCTGGTTCAACCCTGCAGTACAGCAACCCTCTCCGACCCTTCCTACCAGCCCCAAATTCGACCGTGCCAGCTCAGGAGTAGCACAGTAGCAGATTTTTGGCCCCCCCAAAAGCCCAGCTGAGCATCCTGAGGCACAGAGCCAAAGGAAATCCCCCCCGGGCGGCCAGGCCAGGCCAGCTCAGGCAGATTTCTGAGCCGTTTCTCAGCTCCCACGCCACCACTTCACAAAAGCCAAACAGCTTGGGCTGGCCGAGGGGCTGTGGTACCCTCCCCAGGGACCTGGGGAGCAAAAAATGCCCTGGGGACACATCTGTGGGTGGCCACCAGCCTGGCCAGGGAGCCCAGGAGATGCCAGCAGAGCCCAGGCTCAGCCCCAGGCACGCCGGTGCTCTCCAGGACAGACTCATCCTCCTCCCTGCAATGCAGCTGTGTGGATTTTTTTCTTTCCTTCTTTTTTTTTTTTTTTTTTTTTTATGATACTTAAGATAAAGAAGGTGGTAAAACAGAAGCTCCGGTTCTTTCAGGAAAACGAGGCTGCTCGGATGGAAGAGAAAACCCTTGGGCTGCTTTTGCTTCTTTGGTACCACACCGCAGCCCCGAAACCCCCTGAAACCCCCCCGGACCACGGCATGGACCTGGCACAGCCACAGGACAGGGACACCCAGCGGCCCCCCTCCAAGCCCTGGGGCTTTCTGAGGTTGCTCCGTGTCCCTCCATCGTCAAAGGGAAGCTGCAGGGGATCCCCTAGATAAGCAGGACAGAGGTGGTTATTGAGCTCTGGGGTAAAAAGTCACCCAGGGGAGAGCGGAGAGGCTGCGTAGGGGAACAAAGGTGGCAGCAGTAGGGTAAGGGAATAAAAAGGGTCTGGTGTGAGTAAAGTCTGCTGCTCAGCACCCACCTGGCCGTGCCCTGTCCCTGCTTCGTGTCCTGAGGTATCACTTGCTGTGTTTATGGGGGAAGGACTTTGTGCCCCAGGGGCCCAGCACCAGCAGCTGGGCTCCAAACCCCCGGGCAGGAGGCTGCCGGAGGGACCAGGAGGTGCGGGGAGCCTGCTGGAGCCACCGTGGGCTCCGAAGGTCCTCTGAGAGACTGGAAACACAGCTCCAAGCCCATCGATCCCGAAGGATAAATCCCCACAGCACAGCAGGAGAGGAGCAGGGCCGGGCTGCAAAGCCTCCCCGGGCTCGTGCCTTCCATTTCCTTGAAATTCCGGGGCGCGTCGCCTGCCCCCAGAGGAAAAACTGAATTTTTAACAACCCCCTGACTTCCTCCGAGGCAGTGAGGAGGAGACCAGGGTAAATATTGAAGCAGCGCCCGCAGAAACCGTTCCGCCTGCTGGAAGCTGCTGCTCCCGAGGAGCCGAGTCAATTAGCGGAGCAAACGCGCATAATGGCGATAATTAAAAAGCCGGAGCGAGGAAGCCCAGAGCTAGGCCGGTGCTGACACATTCACCACGTTTAGAGGAACTGAGGGCTGCGTTTATTTTTTGCATTGAAAGGGGAAAAAAAAAAATAAAACCAGAACATGGCAAATGGGGAACCCGGCGGCGGGTGCAGGCTGTGAAAGCCGAGGGGGGAGACGGGGACGTGGCAAAAATCCTGTGGTAAGGCTGGAGAGGGGGGATTTACACCACCAGGGCAGGGGAACCCCAGTGGGCTGCTCCTGACCAGGCAGGGAAATAAAGCCCCCAGCAGGCTCCCCACTGCCGGTGGTGCTCAGCTCTTCCAGCTGGATCCAGCTCTGTGGGGTTTGGAGGGCAGAGCTGCAGCCCAGGCCGCTCCTAACTTCACACCCCGCAGATGTTCACCTTCTGCTGGGGCTTCCTTTCAAGTCTGAGCTCTCTAATTTAAAAAATAAACAAATAAATAAAAGAAGAATTGCAGCACACCTTAAGGAGCCGCATCCAGACCTCGGGTTGTGCCGAGGGGTAACTCGAGGACCTCACCTGGGCTGCTCCCCCTCAGCATCCTCACTGCCCCCGGTGCCCAGGGGGCTTCAGCTGTGCGGGTTGGGGTTTGCGTGGGGTGGACGCGCACCCCAGGGCACCCACGCCCACCCGTGGGCTGGATCCTGCAGCACTGAGGCTGGCTCACGGCCCTGCCACGCTCTGCTCCTCGGGGCAAGCTGCTGGGGGTTCCTGCTGGGCAAAATGGAGCCAGTGCCCAGCAGAAAGGGGAGCGCAGGGTGCCCGGTCCTGCTCTGTCCTGCCCCCCGACCCTCTCCGGGTAGATTACAGCTGTTGAAGCCCTGCTCTGTGCCATTTCGCTGGCGTCCTGCTGCCCGTTTTCCTCAGCTCACGCTGCACGAGCTCGCAGCAGCAAGGCTCCTTCTCCTCCGGGAACGCGGAGAAATTCGCCCCCCAACCCCACCTCCTCCTGGGTGAGGAGCTCGGGTGCAGGAGGAGCAGCAGGGAAGGGGCGCGGGGCGCGGCGCCACCAGAGAGGTGGTCACAGCCCCGAGCTCCTGCAGCCTGCTTCTGGCTGGGAGAGAGTTAATTTCCTTCCCAGCAGCCGGCCCGGTGCCGCGCCGAGGGTTTAGGACGGGAATAACGTTGGTGGCACCCCAAATGCGGGCACCGCTTCCTTCCCTGCTGCTCCCAGCGGGGGGCACGCAGCGGGGCTGTGCCGCGCCGTGCCCGGCGGGGAAAAAGGGGAGGGAAAGCAGGGGGGGGGCACGTTCAGAGCGATTCAGAGCGATGGCGTTTGTCTTCCCCACAAAGCACCACGCGCGACGAGCTCCTGGAAATGGCTGAACAGCTGCCTGCCGGCGCCGAGCACCGAGCGGGGTCCTCCTCTCGCTCGGCTTCTCCTCCACCCGGGGCATTGCTTTCATCTCGCCCCGTTTTTCCTCGATTTCACCTTTCCCAGCCTCTCCCCGTGCCGCTGGGGGAGGTGGGAGCTGAGCTGCCCGGGGGGGAAAGCACAGCAGAGAGGCTCCTCGGTGCGTGCGCGACGCTGGATCACACGGAGCTGTCTTTTTTTCTGAGCACATCCCACAGCGAAAGGTTCCTGACTGCGCCACCGAGGGGATCCCAAAATTCTTGACCCTCCTTTGTGCCCCACACTCCCCCGGGGAAGGGGCAGCTGAAAGCTCCTGGTTAAAGCCGAGGTGAAAGCCAAGAGCGGAGGCATTTTACAGCCTTTCAGCCCCTGGAGCTTCACCTCCCTACAGCCAGGGAAAGAAAAAAGGAGCCTGGGAAGGAAACAGCACCCAGGCCACCCAGGAAAAGTCCCCGTGCTCCACCCGATGTGGCTGTCCCCAGACTTCCAGCAGCCTGGATTCAATTTTTGGGTGAAGAACAGCGGCCACGAGCCCTGCACGGTGAGGACACAAAGCCTCCTCCTCCCGGGGCAGCTCCAGCCCCGAGGCCAGGACGGCTCCGCAGCCCGGGGAACCTCACCCAGACCCCGGGCACTTCTCTGTGCCAAAATCTGACGCTTTTCCAGAGCTCCGTTTGGTTCAATTTTTTCACCCAGAAGCCTGAATCACGGCTACTTCCCCTCCGAGCACTTCTGCTCCACCACCTTCAGGGCAGGCGGGATGGTTCAGGCGCTTCTCACGCGGATCCTGTTGGGCTGGGAGTTTTTGGGGTTGTTTTTTTTTTTTTCCAGCTGCCTCCACCGAGTCCACGCTGCCGGGGCGTTACCTCAAAGGTCACCGCTTATTTTTTTTTTTTTTAAGTCTGCGTCTGCCACAAAATCTGAACTTTCCAGATAACTTCCCACAGGGACAGACGCGTGGCAGGGGCTGAGCACCTCGCTCGGTGATCGGAGCCAAACCAAGCACGAGGGTGCCGCAACCCCTCGCGGAGCTCCCAGCTCCCCAAACGTCCCTAAAAATGAAACCAAGCCCAGGCGCCGGAGCTCATCCCACCCCATCAGACCACAGAACAAACCACAGCAGGGACAAGGCGGCCCCCTAAAGGACTGGTTCTTAGGGTCAGCATCCCAGAGCCACACAGCTCCCCGCCACCCGAGGCTGGTGCGGGTTTGCTTGGAGAAGGAGCCCAGGATTCGAGCCCTGAGCGCTCCCAAAAAAGAAGCAACCACCAGGGACAGGGCAAGGACCAGGACACCCAGGCCTCTGGGGCTCGAAGCGCATCGCTGCGCTCGTGGGCATCGCCCCTGGGCCGCCAGGCTCCTCAGGAAGGACATTTTCCATCCTGGCCGTGCCCAGCACCGACAGAAACCCTCCCCCGGCGCACAGCTGCAGCGCGACCAAGCTCCCAAATCCTCTGCAGAACCCTGCTGTGGAGCCGAGGGACAACCCACAAAGAAAAAGGGTCAGGGCTGGGAACTGGGACAGCCCCGGAGACGTGTGCTGCGTCTGCCTCCCCCAGCGAGCCCCCAGAAACCCCAAAATGCCTCCTGAGAGCCCAAAAAACGGCGTCGGCACCGTCCCTTCGGGGTGCGCCGTGGGCAGGGCGGGCGCGCTTGGAGAGGGCGATTTTGGGGAGGGTGGCGGTAACGCAGCGGGGTCCCAAAAATTTGGGGGTGAGGGGGGCTTCGTGGGGACCCCCCGAGAGCAAAGCTGGCCCCGGGGGGGTGCGGAGCCCCCCGGCTGCGGGGCTCGGTGCCATGGGGCGCGGAGATGTCCCCAGCGTGGGGACGCACCGGGGCAGCTCCAGCCAGGTGGCACGGCACGGCTGGGGCCCCTCGGTGCCGCAGCGGGAAGATATTAAAAAATAATAATAATAATAATGGAAATAACGGGGAAAAAAAAGGAAAAAAAGGCTGGGTTTGGTGCTAAGGGGGGAGGCTGCGGAGCGGCACCCTGCAGGACGAGGCCGTGGTGGCGGCGAGGCCTGGGGCTGGCTGGGGGCACCCGTGACAAAGCACGGGCTGGGGATGGGAAGGGACCGGGACCGGGACTGGCACCGGGACCGGGACCAGGTCCAGAAGCAGGACCAGGACCGGGACCGGGATCGAGACCGGGACCGGGAGAGGAGCCCCGGGCGGTCCCGGGGGCACCCAGCGCTGGCAGGGCCCAGCCGGGCCCGGGCTCCTCGGGGCCGCCCCTTCCCGGTCCCGGTGGCCCCGGGGCACGGCTCGGAGCCGGCCCGGGGCTGTCCCGGGATAAGGGGGGGGTACGGGGAGGGTACCGGGGGGGGTTGGGGGGGGGGTCCCGGTGCTCACCGCGATGACGTTGACGAAGGTGGTCTTGCCCGAGTACTGCAGCCCCACCAGGGTGAGCTCCATCTCCTCCTTCCAGAACAGGGCCCGGAACCAGTCCAGGAGCTTGTTGAAGAGGGCCAGCATGCTGCCGGGCCCTACCGGGAACAACCGGGACCAACCGGGACCAACCGGGATAAACCGGGCTGGGCTGAACCGGGTTGAACCGGGCTGAACCGATCCGGGCCGGGCTGAACCGATCCGGGCCGAACGGGGCCGATCGGGGCCGAACGGGTCCGCTCCGCGCCGTGCCGGGCCCGGCCGCGCCGCCCCGGTATTGTCCCCGCGCCCCGCCGCCGCCCGCAGCCCGCCGGGTGGGGCCCGCACCGCGCAGCGCCGGCAACGGCGCCCCCTGGCGGAGCGGAGGACAAAGGGCGGGGAGGGGCGGGGAGGGGCTGAGGGGGGTGAGGGGGGTGAGGGGGGTGTGGGGGTCGCATCCTGCACCGGCAATATTCATCCTGCACCTTGCATTACCGGGACTCAGCACCCAGCACCCAGCACCTTGCATTACCGGGACTCAGCACCCGGTGTCCTGCACCACCGGGAGCCAGCAGCACCGGCATCCAGCACCCTGCATCAGTAGCAGCCAGCACCCTGCATCCTGCACCACCAGCAGCCCTGCACCCAGCACCGTCAGCACTCAGCATCCTGCAGCACTAACATCCCAGAAGCACCAGCACCAGTAGCAGCAATAGCCCAGCACCCTGCACCCTGTAGCATCAACAGCTCAGCACCATCAGCACCCAGCACCTGGCACTGCCAGCACCCAGCACTCTGCACCACCAGCACCCCAGAACCACCAGCACCCAGCATCACCAGCACCCAGCACCAGAGATAGCCCAGAACCCTGCACCATCAACATCCCAGCAGCCAGCACCACCAGCACCCAGCACCCAAAACCATCAGCACCCAGCACCCAGCACCCAGCACCCTGCACCACCAGCACCCAGCACCACCAGCACCCCAGAAACCAGCACCCTGCATCACTGGCACCCAGCACCAGCAATACCCAAGAACCCTTCACCCTGCACCACCAACATCCCAGCACCCAGCAACACCAACATCAGCACCCAGCACCCTGCACCACCAACACCCAGCACCACCAGGACCCCAGCACCCTCCACCACCACCACCCAGCACCCAGCACCCCAACACCCCTTCGCTCAGCACCCCCCAGCACCCCAGTGCCCCCCTCACCACCTGCACTGCCAGCACCTATCCTGCACCTCCAGATGTCCCCTCTGGATACGGCCACAGCGGGACAAATCGAGCCTGGCCAAGGGGCAGAGGCGGAGCAGGAGACGTGAGATCCCACTGCCACCAGGCTCGAGGGATCTTTTTGAAAGCCATCTACGCAGCCTGCTGCAATGCCAGAGGTCAGGCTGGGCCCTGCAGCCCGGAGCCCCCCTGGTTTTCACCCAGCTGCACTCCGGGGGGGCTGCAAGGGGATATTTGGCTGCTCCCGTGCCCCAGGTACCCGGGATGGTGAGGCTCTGCTTGGCTTTGCCCTTATGCCAAGGGCCGGGGCAGCATGCTGCCAGCGAGGCTCCGTTTCACCCAGGCTGGGCTTGAACCAGACCCGAAGGACGAGGCCTTCACCCCCTTCCCACATTTAGCCTGAGCCCCAAAAGGCATTTTTCCCCCACCGCAGGGGGAAAGGCCTTACCGAGGCATTGCCAGCAGGCTCAGAAGCGATGAGCAGCCCCTCCCAGGCGAATTTCAGGGATAAAGTGAATCAATTGACACCACAAACATTTTAGCTAAAGGGGTTGTGTGGCCGAGGAGAGCTCCAGACCGAGCCCACCCTGACATGGACCCTGTGGGACCCCCACGTGCGGCTCCTTGGCCATAAAATGCAAATCCGAGCTGTGGTGGGACCTGCCTCACATCGGGCATCCCAGAGCCCGTGACTACCAAGGGTGGGGAGCAGTTTCCATTATGCTGTAAGTCACTGGGCAGCTGCTTTTTTTCAGCTTTTTTTTTTTTTTTTTTTTTTTTTTAAGGTTTTCAGACAGAAACCATTTTGTTTCCGGGGATGCTGCAGCCTGCTGAAGATCCCCATGCCCCGCAGTAGCTCTGCTTTCTGTAGTTACTCCAGCGCAGCTCCTCATGCCGGTGAAAAATTCAACGTCCCCCAGTTTTGGTGTGTCATTTCTGCCTGAAGATGTTTTTTAACAGATTTCAGCCTGGGGAATGTCCCTCTGCCGGTTTGGGGCTTCCCACCCAAAACACCTGCAGCACTCGGCTGTTAGCAGATTGCCTCCCGATAGCAGGCCTTGCGCTTCACTCCCTGCCAGAGAAACTCTGTAAAACCCATGTTTTGTTTAAAACAGAGCTCACAGCACAGACAGGACCTGGGCAAGTCCGTCTCCACACTGGGAAAAACACGAGAAATGCTGCTGCTGGGCCTTGTTCCCTTTGGTGCCACCGCTGCTGGCCCTGTCTGAGATCCCGGGGCCTCTGTGAGCTCCTGGAGCCCCAGAGCTGCCCTCGGGGTGTCAAAGCCTGGGGTGTCAAAGCCTGCCTCAACATTTCTCCTTCCTGGCCAGGGATTCGGTCTCTGACCACTTGGAGCCCACAGGGATGCTGATGGGAGACTTCCCCGCAGTTCCATTGCTCATCTGGCAGGAGATTGTTACTGAGCACGCAAAACACTTGATTTTGGCTCATCCTACACCAATGTCCTCTTCTTCCAAGACAGGGACTCCACTGGCACCCTCCATCAGCTGCAGTGAATTCGGAGTTCCCAGGATCTCCGTGCCACCAGCACCGCCTGCGTGTGCCGCCCTGGTGGTGTGCATGATGTTGCCACCACCTTTTTTTCTCCCCTCCTAGGCAGCCTCCAGCTGGGTTTGCTTCCACAAGGATAGGAAACGGCTTTACCAGCCTGGGAAATCCCAGATTCAAAGGACAGACATGGTGAAAGGACCTTTCCTGAGCCCTGCTGGGCACCTGGCCTTTTGGGGATATGGTCTGTGGGAGTCCGCAGCCCAGAGCCCCCAGCACTGCAGCTCCCTGCCTGGTCACACAGCAAAGCAAGGCACACGTGTGAAGGATAAAGGCAGCTGGGTCTGTGTCTATGATTTAAGGGAGAGGAATAACAGCCAGGCCAGAGAGAGCCCCTGGCTTTGCCCCTGCTGTTGCAGGAGCCCTGGGACAGGGTTTGGCACTAATGCAGGCAATAGCCCGTGTGGCCCCCAGGAACAATGAGACTCGGGGAATAAATACAGGGAGGATGGGGAGATACCCAGATAGCACGTGGTAACAGCCTGATAAGTGCCTTGATGAGATAGATCTGGTAGAATTGAGATTGGAAGGCAGGAAAACTGCGTGACTGATTCTAATCTGCATCAGAGAGCTCAGCTGGCAAAACTCCCAGCACTGACAGGAGATGCGAGGGGGGCTGGCAGCATCCCCCCACCTCCCAGCCCCTGCTGCACGCCTGCCCTGGTGGCTCTCCTCCTGAAATCCTTCTGTAAGCGTGAGGAAAGGTGCAGAGAAAAAGTACAGAGGGAAGGTGCAGAGGAAATGTGCTGTGTGGGAGCGCAGGGAGAGCCCCTGCCATGGAGCAGCTCGCAGGCTGCTCGAGCTCCCCTGCCGGACACAGCATGGGGATGAAAGACTTGAAAGGAGGATGCTGTGGGCCACTCGGGTAAAGCCTGGATCAGCCGAGCTCAAAACTTCCACTGCAGCTCCATGGGGGCAGCAGCGTGATGTTAAAGGGTTCCCCAATTAACTGAGAAGGCAAAATCCTGAGCTGGGATTTTGAGCTTTGCTCTCCCTGAGACTCCTGGGGGCTTTGCGGGCTCTCCAAGAGCCTGGCAGAGGGTGGGAGCCCTGCAGAGTGGGGTACCCCCGCAGCAACCATTCCTGCTGTGGGGCCAGCACCAGGGTTGTTCCCAGGGCTGTGGGGAGGCTGTGTTAGCAGGGGAACTCTCACGGTCACTCTTCCATTCCCTCTGAGACATTGCACCAGAAGGATTTGCTCCCTACAGTGGGCAGATTCTTTGCCGTAGCTTTGTGCCCTGGGAAATGCTCCACCTGGAGAGTTTGTACATGAGAATGACTGGTAAGGACCACCAAGTTTGCTACTCGTACACGGTGAGATTAAAACCATGCAGAAAAAGCTGGTTTCTGCTCACTCCCCATTCCTGGACAATGCTGCTTCACTCGCTCACTTACTGCTTTTATACAGCAAAAAGTCCTCAGAAGGGTGCGTGAAGCTCACCAGCTGAAAACCAGTATGGAATAGGTTTAAAATATTTTATGGAATATTTCCATTCCCATGCTTTGTGCTAAAAGGTTTCACTGAATTCATCAGTGAAAAAATAAAAATAAAAACAAAACCTGTGTATTATTTTGCTCTGATTCCAGCAACAACAACAAAAGAA
The DNA here is from genome assembly GCF_964035555.1 of Netta rufina. Lineage (NCBI taxonomy): Eukaryota > Metazoa > Chordata > Aves > Anseriformes > Anatidae > Netta > Netta rufina. The sequence continues at coordinate 4,528,551 of NC_140150.1, read as the reverse complement.
CAAAACCAAACCCCGTGTATTATTTTGCTCTGATTCCAACAAAACAACAACAAAAAAAAATGAGAACAGAAAGCCCCAATCCTCATGTAACAAAAGGCTGGGTGGCCATGGGGAATGGGTCGCTGGCAGGACTGCAGCACGCTTGGGGGTCTCCTCTGCGTTAAGGCTGGAGGGAAGGCGATGGCTGAAGGCAGAGAGGAAGCAAGCAGCAACTGCCAGAGCTCCTTTGGCACTGAATAGTCGAGGTGGGTCTTTAGGAGGACAGCTTTTCCGTACCGAGGTGTGTCTGATTTGTCAGGGTGGATCTTTAGCCAGAAAAGCATCGCGGGGTGTTTGGAGCAAGCCCGGCCCCGCACGGGGCAGCCTCTGCCCGTGGGCACAGCCCGGAGAGGCTCCGGTTCTTTCCCTGTAGTGGTGCCGGCCCCAAGTAGAGCAGGACGCAGCTTTTTGGGTGGCTACAAGGCAAACCAGAGCCTTCAGATCCTCCGCACAACTTGCTCTTCTGGTTGAGGAGAAAACAATTTAAAAAGGCAAAGCTTCTTTCCACGGGTGGGATCCGCCTTGTGCCAGCAGCAGGCACCCTGAGCACCCCCTGCAGCCCCTGGGCAACCCCCTCCCGAAGTTTTTATTGTCCCCGGGGTCGCGATGCCATGATCCCGGTGGGTTTTCTCAGCTGTGCTTCTCCGGGGAGGCTTCCCCACGCCGTGCTGCGTGGCTGGGCAGAGGAGGAGAGGGCTGAGTGGAGGCAGCCCCGAGGCTGGTGCCGGGGAGGTCGGAGCGAGGCCGGGCAGCGGCGGAGCCCGGCGCTAGTGGCCTCCCTCCTCCGGCAGCTGGGAAGCGTACAGAGCTAGCGTGTGATGGAGGAACTGGTACTGCTCGCTCGTCTGGATCATCCCACCCCTGCAAGGGAAGGGCAGGAGCCGCTGACATCAACAAAACTCCTGGCACACGGATGTTCCTGCATCACCCACCCTGCCTGGGTGCACCCGAAACAGCCCCGGGGCTCCCCAAAGGGTGCCTGAACAGCTGCTGGGCTGTTCAAAATGCAGATCAGCAGCGGTTTGGGTGGTAATCCTACTGCTGCTTCTCTTTAAAGGCAGCAGATCAGCGCAGTTCTGAGCTCAGTGGTTGAGCTGGAAGGGGCGTGCCAGCTGCCAGGTTTGGGGCTGCTCCCCCTCATGTCCTCAGGTCCCCAGAGCCACCGTAACCCTGACAGCAGAACCAGCCCATGGGCACTCTGCTGCTGCCACATCTCCATCTTTCAGAAATCTGGATTCCATCAAAATTCATCCTCCACACCTCTTTGTTTTCCCCGTCCCCACGCTCCCCCCTATCCCCCCTCCCAGGCTCGGCACCCAGCAGCACCCCGTGAGGGGCAGAGTGCCCCGAGCACCGACCTGTCGATGCGGAGGTGGCACACGATGCCCAGGATGTCCACCTCTCCCGTGTCCTTCAGCTGCTGGCACCCGATCCTGGTGGCGATGAAGCACCCCGTCCGGCCGATGCCTGCGCTGCAGGACGGACACGGCTGTGCTGAGCACCCACAGCACTGCTCTGCCCAAGCTGGATGTAACCCCTGGCTGGTGTGCTGCCCTGATTTACTCCTAGAGGGATTTGGGGTCCCTGTTCCAGCTGTAGGACCAGCTTTCTTAGCCAGGCAGCGCCAGATTCAGGCTGGCACCGTTGCAAGGGGGTCTCGTCGTGGTGCCCAGCCTGTGCCTCGGTCCCTGCATGGTGCAGGGACTGTGGAAAATGCTCAGAGGCCACCTCCTCCAGGCGGGCTGCTGTGGGTTTTGTGGTTAGGTCCTGGCCCTGCAGAGCTCCCCTGCTCCCTGTGCGGTGTCCACAGAGCTGGGAACAAACCGGGTCTCTTCATGGCACCGTGCCAGTGCTGCCATCCCAGTGCCAGGGCAGGAGGAAGTTTGAACGCATCTCCTGGGGCAATGCCAGGGATTTCTGCACCCCAACGGGACCGGCTCGTGGGTGAGGGTGACCCCAAGGCAGGGACACACGGGGGTGAGGGGGACGCGTTACCTGCAGTGCACAACGATGGGCCCCGGGCTGGCCGCAGCCTGCAGCGTCTCCTCCACCTTGGACACCAAGTGCAGCAGGGGCTTGGCTGACTCGGGCGTCTGCTGGTCCGGCCAGGAAGGGAAGAGGATGTGTTTGACCTGACGGCGTTCACCTTGCAGCTTTTCCAGCACAGAAGGAAGAGAAATAAGGATGTGGGAGCACAGACTCACCGTGCAGGGCCAGAGGGAGGTGCGGAGCTGTGCTCAAGCAGGGCTGGGCAGCCTGTGCCCACCTCACCTCTCCTCAGCCTCTGGGAGCGACCCTGGGGCCAGGGACACTTTAGGGTGTCCAAATGCCCTGCTGGGGAGAGCCAGCCATGCCCCAGGACCCCTTCTCCATCCCAAATGTGGCATGGCCCCAGCAGGGAGCAGCAGCAGCACGTCCCCGTGCCGTCCCCACAGCCCCCGTGAAGCCAGCCCAGGGTGGCCACAGAGCACCGATGGGCTTTAAGGCACGGTGCAAAGAGCAACGGGGCTGATAGAGAAGCTTGAGAGCCTGGGGGTGTGGGGACACTGCCGGGGTCCCCCGCTGGCCCCAGGACAGGGCTCGGACCCACCTGGATGGAGAGGTCCCGGACCAGGTACTCCGCGCACTCGCTCACCCCCTGCACACGGATGGTGAAGGGGCCGTAGGTGCCCTCCTTCTCAGGCCAGTAGTGGAAGCATTTCTGCAGGGATACAGCAGGGTTGGGGGCTGTAGAGGTGCTCGGGACACCCACTGGGTGTCTAAGCTGCCCTTTGCTCGGTGCTGTTGGGAAGGGGCATCACCTGGGGAGGTGTGGGGGCACAGGGAAGGTGGAGGTGGACGGATAGGACAGATCCCTCTCCCCCTGCTCCCTTCCTTGTGCCATTCCCTATGGCTTTCAGACCATGGCAATCCCCATCCACGCACGTCCTGCCACCACAAAGGATGCCATCCCCACCTGGAGCCCCAGCTGGGAGCTCCCAGGGGTTGCCCTGATTCTCTCCATCCTATTATCCAGCTGGCAAAGCGTGCTCAGAGAAAGAGAGGCCACCAGAGCGGGAGAAGCTTTGCTGCATGGGGCCAAGGTGGCATCCCAGGGGATCTCCTCCTCCAAGGAGGTACCCTCTGGGAGCAAAGCAGGGAATCAGGCGGGTGCTCAGAGCCTCCTTTGGTCTCCCACCGCCCTGTGGCTGTTTTTATCCCCCCACCCCACCCTTTGCCCCAGGCCGGGGTGCTGTGCCGAGGCCAGGGGAGGGGCGGCGGTACCTCTTTGCGCTCCTCGAGCTTGGTTATCATGACGATGAGGGGCGCCTCCTCCTGCCACACCATCTCCCAGAAGTCGGTCACGGTGTTCGGCATGGGTCCCTGGGTGGCGATGTACTCCCGGGGGCGCCCCGCGTAGCCCTGCCGAGCACAGGGGCCGTCAGGGACGGGGGGCCCTAGGGTGCGAGGGGGTCCGTGTCCCGACCCTGCCAGTGGTGCTGGAATTCCTCTACAGGCCAGAGGCTGAGCTACGCTGGATATTTCCTCCTAAACCTGCCCTTGAAATCCTTTCATGGACCCAACCAGGAGCTGCCGGGCATCCTCTCCATCTTCCAAGCCTGGCAGCAAGCCTCGTGCCCCCGCGCTCCTTCCAAGCGTCCCCGGGTTTTGGGGTGACAGCACCCAGTGTGACGGACGCTTGGCGAGGCAGAGCTTGCTCAGTGAGATGCATGTGAAGGTGTTTTGCCTGGGATGGGGTGCTCCCAGATGGGCCCCACTGGAGCTGCCTCCCCCCAAGGCTCTGGGGGCACCTCGAGGGGAGGCTGGCAAAGGCTCCTGCCCTGCCCCTGCTCCAGGCACCCCCAGCAGTGTGAAATAGCCAAAGAAAGTAGAAAAGCTCGGAGGTGTTTTGAGTCCTGGAGGCTCTCCAGGTCCATCGTGTGCCCCCAAACCACCTCCAGCGGGTCTGCTGGTCCTGCCAGAGGGCAGGTTTGTGGGCTGCCTTCCCGAGTCCCCCCCTTCCCGTGCCATTCTCACCACCCACACACCCTCCTCTGCCTCCCAGCACCCCGGCTGGCCACAGGGAGAAGGATGCTGATGTGAGAACTGCTCAGAAGGAAGCTGAGGAGCCAGGCAAAGCTGGCACCTGCCTGAAATGAGCCAGTTTTGGGGTGAGAGCGAGGTGCTGGGGAGGTCGCACCCCGGTCCCCAGCTGGGCATGGGAGACCAGGCAGGCAGGGCACTCACCGTGATGTAGTTGGCATTTATGTAGCTGTCTTCCTCCTGGTTCCCTGCCCTCCTGAGGCAGACCCGGCTCTCGGGATCTGGAAGACAAGGCAGGAATTCCCCCCAGACGGTGAGCTCCCTCCCGCTGACACCACCTCCAGTGACCTCCTCAGCCCTTACACCCCCAGCGATGCGCCCTTGGGATGTGTAAAGCCCCACGGCATCAGGGAGCAGCCCAGGCTGGGCTGTCTTGTGCTGCACACCCCAAAGCATCCCCAAAAACCGTCCCCCAGCACGGCACAGAGCCCTGCAGCACAGCCGAGGTGGGCACAAGCACAGCAGGGCCACCGGGGCCACCCGGGAGCGCAGCCACGAGCCCCCTGCTCAGGGCACCTGGGTGGATGTGGGGCACGGGGGAGCACGTACTGGGGAGGATGGTTTTGTATCTGTCCTTGGAGGCATGTCCAGGGATCTCCAGCTCCTCCGGACTGACGAAGTTGGGTGGGATTTTCTGCAGGGGGAGAGAACAATTTTGAGGAAAACCCTCTCGATGCTGCTTGCGTCCCCTTGGCGTGGCGGGACTGGCCCCACAGGCAATGGGACGCTGACCAGGGACCTGTTGGCACCACCAGAGACCCCAGCTGCTGGGATGAGCCCTGTCCTCACCCCAGCTGTGGTGGGACACCTCACAGACAGGGAGAAGAGCTTGGCACCGTGTCCCCCCCACCCTGTCCTCCCACATCCCCTGCCCCTGGTGCTGCCGGGCTCGGAGCCTTCATCTCCCATGGGAAAGCTCCCAAACCCCACCAGCCCCTAAAGCACGAGCATCCCCGTGTGAGGAGGGTGAGGGGCTGGGGATATCTCACCGAAAACTCCTCCTGGAGCTGGGCCAGGCTCTGGGCGCGCTGCTGCAGCTCCTCCTTGCTCAGCACGCGGCTGGACGTCCGCAGGAACTGCAGCGTGATGTCCCGCGGCGTGCAGACGGGCTGGATGGGCTCCACGCTGCCCAGCGAGCTCATGTCCAGCATCAGCGACACGTTGGAGCCCCTCCTGAGAGGCAAAGGGTCCCCGGCTGACCCCCCCTGGCACAGGCAATGGGGGTTTTGGGGAGCCCCAGTGCGGGGTTGGCGTTTTGGGGCATTTTTGGCACATCCCGCCCGGCCGTGCTCACCTCTCCTGGAGCCTCACGTGCTTCTTAGCGGACGGGCTGGGTTTCTCCGTCCTCTCCATGTCCCCCCTGGCTGCCCGCGGGGTCAGGCTGCCCTTATGAGCTCCGGAGCACACCGAGCAGGTCTGTACCATGCTGCGGCAGCCACGGAGCCCTCGGCCCGAAGCACGGCGGGTGGCGGCGGGCGGCCCTCAGCTGCCGAGGGGTCAAGGAGCCATCAGAGGAGAAGCGGCTGGAGAACACAAGGCGGGTGAGAGGGATGCAGCGAGGCTGCCAAACCCCTCGGTGGGGTGTCCAGAATGGGGCTGTGCCCGAGCAAAGGATGGGGTTTGGGTGCTCAGCTGCCCTGGAACCGTGGGTCCCGCTGCCAGCATCCCTGGGGACAGGCGGGTGGCATGGGGACAGCTCCTGGCACGGTCACTGCGGGCTCTGCAGGTGCCCACTGATGAGCCCGGGCATGGCACAAGCTTGCACCGAGAGGAGGACGCCTACGCTCTGTGCTGCACAGCATGGGCTGGTTCTGGGGGAGCCCAGATCGCCCTCCATGTCCCCAAGGAGCTCGCACCTCCCCAGAACATCTGTTTTGCCCTGTGGACACAGCGAGGAGGCAGGAGAGCTGGGGCTCACGGTGAGATGGGGAAGGGCTGGGGGCTTCCAGGCTGCCCTCAGGGGGTAGAAGCCCCCAGGGGATGTCGGGCAGCAGGAGGCAGGGTGAGGGTGCTCGGAGATGCAGGGTGCAGGGCCAGGCTCCCTGCGCAGCCTCGCTGATCTGCTGAGGGAGGGAATGGCCCCGGGACAGCCTCCTCCATCCCGCAGGGCTCAGCTGCTGTCAAGAGGAAACTGTTTTATCCGGGTGGTTGAGCAAGAGGCTTTGGGGTGGCCTGGCTGGAGGAGGGTGCCGGGGCTCCACCAGCACCAGCCCTGGGCAGGGTGATGTTGGGTCACGGCCGGGCAGCAGCGGGCAGAGGTCCTCGTGCCATCCCCGGCTTCCCCCGTGAGGGGAGATGTCCCCAACGGGACGAGGGGTGCTGCAGGGTCAGAGCAGTGGGCACAGAGCTGGGTCCCAAATACCCCAGCAGCTCCCAGGGGTCCCTGCGGAGAGCCAGACCCCGGGGTCCCAGCGGGTGTACAAAGTCAGGGAGGACCCCAGCGTGGCCACGGCCGTGAATTTTGGGAATGTGGCTGGGGCAGGAGCTGTTCCCCGGGACTCCCCGCTGCCCAGCAGCATTCCTGGCCTGGAGGGATGAGCGTTCACATGGTGGCAGTGCCACCACCACCACATGCACCGTCCCCGTGCCCCGTGCTGTGGGGTGCTCCCCGTTCGGGCAGGGCAAGAGCTCCCCAGGAACCGAGGCACCACGGGCTGATCCCAGCAGATCCTGCATTTTCCCCCGGTGCTGGGAGCAGCAGGCTGTGACCCCAACACCGCCCCTTGCACACCAGCCACAAAACACCAGGGAGATGCCTCAGCAAGCCCCTGGCACGCAGCAGGACCTTGGGAAGAGCCTCGGCTCCCTGCACCTGCACGGAGAGCATCCCCACCTCCCCGCCAGCATCCCAACCCTGCCCCGGGCACCTGCTCTGCCTGCGGGCGAGCACATGCCCAGGGCACGTAGTCACCAGGGCCTGGAGCTGCCCGTGGGGGTCCCCTCTCCGAAGGGTGGCACGGGACCATCGGCACTGCGCCCGCGGGCCGGGGGCTGCCTACCTGCTGCCCCGAGGCATGGGCTCCGTCCGGGCCGGCACAGGGCCGCGGGTGCCGCGCGTGTCGGTCTAACACCAGGGTTTGAAAGTGTTCAGGAAGCTGCTTATCAAAGGAGCTGCTGCCTCTGCCGCTTCCTCTCCCTCCTTCTCCCCCACCCTGCCTGCCGCCCACACACATACCGGCCACATCGCCGCAGCTCGGCTCCGCCGGGCTGCCTGCAGCCCCAGCCCCGCTCCCCACCGGCGAACCCCCGTCGTGTGCCCGTGGGTGCAGTCTTTCCCCCCAAAAAAGATCCTGGGGTGCACCCAGGGGTGTCTCCGCCAGGGCCCGTGGGGCGCGCGGTGCCCTCTGCGCCCGGCCACGGCCTGGGCCGGCTGCGGGGACACGGAGAGACGGGTGGGAGCCTGGCCATGGGGACGGGGATGCTGGCAGTGTTTTGAGCGTGGCTTCCCGTGGCATGGTGGCACTGCCACGTGCCACCCCGTGGGGACCGAGGATGGGTCCCCCACCCGTGCCACACTGCCTGCATCCCCTCACCCGCTGCCCTTCCCAGCCAGGGCGCAGCACCTCGCACCCGCCGTGCCCAGCCGTGGGGTGACGTGGCCAGGACCCACCCGGGGGTGCCACCCTCACCCCCCTACAGCTGGGACCACCCTAGCAGGGTGCAGGGAACGGGGGCAGGCAGGTCCCGGGAGGGTCGGGCTCAGGTAGGACAGCTCTGCCTGCCCTCGGGCCGCTGCACATCCTTCCTGCGATGCCCTCAGGCGCTCGCTGCCTCCCGCCGCAGCCCTGCCACTCTTCCTGTTTGTCGTGGCCCAGGCCGCGCGCACAGGCGCTGCTCGGCCCGTTTCCTTCCTCTTCTGCCCCCACCCCGCTGCAGCAGCCCCCGCTGCTCCCCACCAATTGCTCCGGGCACGGTGGCCCAAATGCCTTCGCCGCTTGCCTGGCCAGCAGCACAGCCTGCCCTGCAGACAGGGCCACCAAGGGTCTTGTGAGCAGGACCCAGGAGCCCAGCAGGCCGGGGCTGGACCCTGCGTCAGGCCCGAGGAGTCGCTCCCTGCCCCGTGTGGGATGCAGGAACCTGGCTGGAGGGGTTCAGAGATGGCCCCACCGTGGCCAAACAAGCTCCAGCACTGCCTTTCCCTCCCACCCTCTGTCTTTTGACTAAGAAGCTTTCCGAAGACGACCCACAGCTCAGTATGAACAGGAGGCTGCATAAGCACGCCTTCAGTAGGGACCAGAGTAAACAGAGCTCTTCCCTGACCTATCAGGCAGAGGATTCCTTCCTAGGAAGGCTGTCGGGACTGTATCTGCCCCTTGAGTGTGCCATCGAGGTGCCTTCGAGCTCAAGGGGTCCCTGGGGACGCAGCCAAGAGGCAAACCCCTGTGGCTGCCCCTCCTGCCTTTCCCTGGCCCCCAAATCCCCCCTGGATTTTAAACCTTCTTCCCAAAAGGGGACGGGAGCCTTTCACCAAAATGCGTCCTTATCCAAAAACAAGTAGTGTGGAAAGAATCTGCTGTGGAGGCCAAGAGCTCCCCGTGTGCTGTCAGTTTTAGCGATCCCTCCTTGCCCCAGGAAATCTAGTTTTGAGGTTCCCAGCACCTGGGTTCGGGCAGTGCTTGACCCCACACGCCATATGGGAATACAGCCATGAAGATTTGGCTCCCTGACTGCTGCCAATGATGGGCAGGAGGATCTGTGGCCCCGTGTGATAAAAGGTCGTAATTTTAAAGGATTTCGAAATGGAGATCCCAAGGCACGTCCTGTGCCTCCAGGTGGTGCAGGGATGTGCCAAGTCCCAGAAACCCAGGGGCAGAAAAACGTGCACCTCCCAGCCCCTTGCATGGAGCAGCTGGTGGTGCACGAAGGGACCCCACAGCCCGGGGGGTGTCCAGCCACGTTCTCCCCTCTGCTGGAGCACCGGCAGGCTGAGACAGGACAAGTGGGGGGACACAGAGCACGGGTGTCCGTGGCCCCGTGGAGACCCAGAGCAGAAAATAAAAGATGCTGGTGGAAAATGAGGCAGGAGCAGTGCTGGAAGTGCAAGTGAAGGGCCGCACGTTCCTTTTAGCTGTGCTCATCCCACCTTGCACCCCCAGCTCCACACAGGGCATGCGGGTATGGAGCATGGGACGGCCACCGGGACCCTCAAAAGGGGGTTTCTGGGGGCTGGTGTCGAGGGACGAGGGACTCTGGGATGGAAGAAGACTCCAGCCCAGGGTCTGTTTGCTCAGGGTAGGACGGGGAGGCAGCACAGCCTCCTCCACCGCAGGAAGCGATGTCCCCAGAGGGCAAAGCTGGCAAGGGGCCGAGAGGGAGCGGTGCCGAAGGAAATGGGTCTGGGGGGGGGCAACACAGGGTCACAGCCCTGCTGCTTCCCATCTGGTGATGGGGAGCCCGTCCTGCTTCTTCCCTGGGACCGCTGATGGAGGACAGGAGATGGGGACCAGTGATGGGGACCGGTGATGGAGGCGCAGACCCAAAGGGTCCGGGGTGCTCAGCGTGCCAGGCATGGGACCCTGCGTGTCCCCTGTCTGTGCACACCCGTGCCAGTGCATTCGGGTCACGAGCTGGGGGTTAGGGAAGGGAGAGGTCCATTGCAGACCTCCAAGGGGCTGTATGGCAGTGGTTTTATTTTCAGCACGCCCAGCAGGAAATGGGAGATCTCCAGAGCTGGCGCTTCGGGAAGGGATGCCCAGATTTATCCCTGAGTGGCACTTGCTGACTTCACTTGCATTTTCAAACTCCGCTCCCATGGGGTCATTTTGCACCCTGAGCATCCTCTGGCCCCATCCTCATCCACCATAAAGAGAGCAGCTCCCAGCTTCGGGCTGGGGGTCGTTCTCCCCCAAAGAGCCCAGCCAGTCCTTGCTCCCCTTCCTGCCCTCCGGACCCCAGCACAAACCTCCCCCAGCCTCCCCACCCCGACCCGCACACCCCGGCACCTCTCCTCCCACACCCCAAGCAGCAGTGTGACCCCAAAACCACCGGAGCAGGCACAGCACCAGCACCAAAATTCATCTGGTGCCCCCCCCAAGCGCTGTCCTACCGCACCAGGGGCTCATCTCACCGCGCCTCCAGCATCTTCAGGTCCAGAGCCCGGGCAGGGCTGGTCCTGCTCCTGCTGACGCTGCGGGGAGCTCAGGATGTCCTGCAGGGCTCTGGAAATTTGCCCACCTCCTTCGCCGCCTAAACAGGGCTAAACAGGGCTTGAAGGTGAAGCGGCCTCCTGGGAGCAGACTCCGAGAGCAGCGGCTGATCAGCTCCCAGCAGGGGCGAGGAGAAGGGCTGCGCGATCAGCCCCAGCACCCCGCAGCGCCAGCACGGGAGCTGCAAACAGCCCGCTCGGAGCCCAGCATCGGGGGGCTCGGCATCACGTACCCCCTGCCCCGGGGACGGCCAGCACCCGGCAGCCGACCGAAGCACCTCTGCAGCTCGCTTTTCCTGGAGAAAAAAAAAAAAAAAAATCCCTCTGCTCCAGCTCCCTCTGCCTGAGCGCATTCCCAAGGACAGCCCCGGGCACCCAGCACCGCGGCGTGCCAACCTCTCGCTGCCGGTGGGGCTGGGGGGCACGGAGCTGCCCCAAACCCTGCCCGGGACCCTCAGCATCCCCCTGCCAGGGAGCTGCTCCCGGGGATGGAGGACTGGAAGCGCGGACACGACCTTGCTCCGCTGCCAGCCGGTGCAGAGTTTGCTCCTGCCGCTGCCCGGCTCCTGCTGGAAGCACTTCAGCCGTCGCTGCTCCGTTTTTTTGTGGTTTTTTTTTTTTTTTTTTTTTTTTTTTCCAAGGCATCTGCTGCTGGACTTGCCAGCCCCTGCCTGCTGCGTCCCCTCAAGGAGAAGGAAGATGGTTTGTCACCTGGATTGATTGCCTAGCCGGGTTTTTTCTCTGAATGACTGCTGAGCAGAGCCACTTTCTGTTTGTGGAGTTAGCTGCTGTCCTACATCTCTCACGAATGAGCTGAGCTTGGCTCCAGCTCATGCAGGCAGAGGCAAATCTGGCGGACCGCGAGCCCCAGCAGACCCAGAGCCGGTGCCACTGGGGGCTGCGTGGGCACAGGAGCAGCCCCCAGGAAGGTGCCCTCCTGGTGTGAAGGAGCCTCACAGCAGCGTGCTTTATTCCCCTCCCCGAGCTCTCACCGCTCTTTTTAGCTTTATGCACAGGGGGTTGTGGTGAGGGCAGAGGGGATCCCAGCCAGCCTGGGGAGCCAGGTCCCCGAGGTGCTGAGATGTTGGCTCCTTACACAACAACACCCAGAGGGGCACAGCAAGAGCCATGGGGCTGCTCGGTCACCCAAAACACAGAGCCACAAGGTGGGGGGGACCCAGGGGGGGCCCAGCCGCAGTGCTTGCAGCAGCACCGTGCTCATCCCCGTGTCCTTGGGCTTGTGCCTGGTGCACGAGCTTGGGCTGCACTCCTCCCGTTGCCTCCCAGTGATTTTGGAGAGGCGGCCTGTGCCTCAGTTTCCCCCAGGGAGACTTGGCCCAGAGGCAACCAACAGCAGCTTGCCCGAGGCCGCGATGCCCACACATCTCCTCGGGAGGCTCTAGCCCGCAGCAGCAGCCTGCAAAACACCGCGAGGCGCGTGGGAAGGAAGAAAACTCCCAAAGCAAGAAAAAAAAAAAAAACACCAACAAAACGTGACTCTCCATCCCCAGAGCACGTGGGACAAAGCAGTGCCCCTTGCAGGAAGGCACAGAGCAACCTAAAATTCCAGGAAAGTTCAGATCTGGCCACCTGCACCCCTTGGGGACCTCGGCACGAGCCTGGCTGGGGGCTGCTCCCCTCGCTGCTCCTCCTGCCCCAGGCTGTGGGTTTCTGCTGCTGGGGGAGGGCACGGAGCGTGGTGACCTCTCTCTGGGTGCTGGGGCCGTTATCAATAACAGGAAACGAAGTTGTCAGGAGGGGCAGGAGGGAGAGAGAGACCCAGAAAGAAAGGAAGCGGTTAGAAAGCAGTCACTTCCATTTTTTGCTGCGAGACGGCCCCGCGCCCACGCGCCGCTGGGCTCGGGGGGGAGCAGCACCGGCTTTCCACGGCTTTATCTGGCCTGGGATCGGCAGCGAGCTTTTCACAAAGAGCTCACAGATCCTCTCCCAGCCTGTGATAACAGCTACGAGAGGAGAGAGTAAACCAGGGGCAGTTAAAAATATCCTCCCGGCAGCCAACGTGCGGTGCAGAAATGGGCGCAGCGAGTCCAGCAGATGCCGCCTCTGTCGCGTTGTCCTGGCCCTGAGCTGGGCTCATCCCAAAGTGCGGTGCCGTGGGGTGAGGCTGAGCCAAAAGCAGGGATCCTCCAGCTCCCAGCTGCTCCTGCTGGCCAGGAGGCACCTCTCCTCCACGCAGATGTTTGCACAGCTCACCCCAGTGGCCTCTTCCTCTTTTCTCGGTCGAACCTTAAAGCCAGGGTTTGATGGATTTATTTATTTATTTATTTTTAATTAAAAAGCCGTGTTTGCCACACCTTTCCATGCTGTTTTCTTGTTCTCTTTTAGGGTGTGGGGAGGTCAGCACTGGTGAGGCTGCACCTGGGGTGCTGGGGCCAGTTCTGGGCTCCCCAGTACAGCAGGGACATGGGCACAGGAGGGAGCCCACTGAAAGGCCACGAAGGTGCTGGAGGAGCATTTTTGTTCGGAGGAACTACTCAGAGAGCTGGAGCTGCTCAGCCTGGAGAAGAGGAGGCTCAGGGGCAGCTCCCCAAGGCCTGCACGTTCCTGCAGGGAGGGGACGAGGGGACAGAGCCAGGCTCTTGGCAGCAGTGCCCAGGGACAGGCCCAGAGGTGCTGGGCACAATCTGGAGCCCAGGAGGCTCCCCTCCGTGCCCCAAATCCCACTGAGACACTCCCGTCTTGTAGGGCACATCCTACAGGCAGGACCTGCATCCAGACGGCCAGGACCAAGCGAGATAAAGGAGCACATGCAAGCAAAACCAACTCCCTAAATTCCAGTCCTCGATCCCGCACTTTGGCACTGGGGTGCCAGCACCCGAGCCGGGCTGGTGGTGCCCTGAAACGCAGCGACCTGCTCCCAGAAGAGGTCCCCGAGTCCCTGCAGGAGCCAAGCCCCATGCTGGCAGCAGCAGCTTTGCTCTCCCGGCTCACCGAGGGTGTGCTGGTGCAGGCAGAGGGCAGCAATGCAGAGAAGGTGCAGTCCGTGGGCCTGCCTGCTCCCAAAAGCTGCTCTGTGAGCTGTTTTATGGCCTCAGGATGTGAGGGTGCCCTGCAGGCACCCCCAGTCCCCTTGGACTCACTGCACCCACGCGACCATGGGAGCACCTGGAGCATGGCTGGCGGTGTTGGGGGATCCAGCTCGCTGTGGCTGGAAGCCACAAATGCTTGGATCTGGAGGGAAAAAACAAACAAACAAACAAAAATGCAAGGTTTTTAGGTTCTTTTCTTATACTGTCAGGACCAAGGTGGGTCCCCAGCTGCAGGAGACATGGGATGGACAGGTAGCAGAGGATGGAGCCGCGGGTATTTCAGCCCTGGACGAGAAATCAAGGCTGATGCTGGTGGCATGAGAGACCCTGGGGCAGCCCAGGCTAACCTTAACCCTGAACCTAACCCTAAACCTAACCCTAAACCTAACCCTAAACCTAATCCTAACGCTAACCCTAACACTAACCCTAACGCTAACCCCTAATCCTAACCCTAACCCTAACCGTAACCCCAAAAATGCTCCCAATGGAAGCCTTTGGGTACACCTGATCTCCCCAGGGGAGCCTTTACACAACTCCAAATGCAACCAGACTCTGTGTTGAAGGGAATTTATCACACAACGCCAAGCTGGTGTGCAACTGAAGCATTTATTGAGTATTCTTGCGTTTATACCCTTAGCATCTCTGCACGTGCCAGTTATGCTACCAGGCAAGCTCGCTCATACTCGTATGGTGTTCAACAGACCCCAGGCGATTGCAAGCCTCTATCATTTGTACCAAGGTTGTCCCATTAGGCACAGATTGCAGAATCTTTTTACAATCTGTGTTAGCATTTTCAATCGCCAGTTTCAACATGAGAGCTTCTTTAGCTTCATGATTATCTATTTGCTTGTCCAGCGAATCCCTCCGTCTGTCTATAAATTGCATATAGGGTTCATTGACTCCCTGTCGTATGCCAGTAAAAGAAGGCTGGCTCCTTTTTGCTTCTGGCAGTTTCAGCAGGGTTTGTAATGCTGGTTGGGCTGACTGGCGCAAGATGGCATCGTTGAGCCGAGCTTGTCATCGTGGGTCTGTGAACAGCTCCGTCCCCATAAGCTGAGGAAGCCCTGCACCCATGAGGGTCGCCTCATGTTCTTCCTAAATTCTGCAGTGCCGCTGTCTCACACAGCTCTCTCCATGTCTGTTCCCATAACAGTTTTTGAGTCGGGGTGAGGATCAGAGCGGCTATTTGTCGACAATCATACGGAACCAGCAACTGACCTGTCGTCACATTTTCTAATAATGATTGGGTGAAAGGTGCATGCAACACGTAGGTCGTGACTGTTTTTCTCAGTTCCTTTATCAAGTTCCACTTAAAAGCATTATGCTCATTTGCCCCGTTATTCCGTACTGTTACTGGAAAGGCTGTGCCTATCGGGTCCCCATCTCTCAATGCCTCTCGGCATATATCATCCCAACACTTGCAAGGGTCAAAATCTTTACTTGATCGAGAGGTATCGCTTTGGGGAGAGATGGGGGGCATAGAAACATCCCCTATCAGGGGCGCCGATGGTGACAAAGGTGGAGGAAACGGGCTGGGGCTTGTTTCTGCCTACATCAAACACCGCCGATACAGTCGACGGGGCGCCGTTTTTTTTGCAAAAAAACTTTAGCAGTAGTTTCAGTTTATATGGACCATACTTTATCCCTCTTTTCTCTAAGAGTTTGCTCAACAGTTTCACTATCGCCTTCTCCTCAGCTGATAGCTTCGCCCCCATACTTCTGCCCGCTGCTCACCTGGGGTTAGGTGTGGTCCCAGGGTGGAAGCTGCAGTCCTGCTGTCAGCTCGATTCATTCAGCGGGGTTCCCTGCGGACGCTATGCCTGCATTGCTCGTCCCGAATCACCCATCACGTCGGGATCACCATTTGAAGGGAATTTATCACACGACTCCAGGTTGGTGTGCAACTGAAGCATTTATTAAGTATACATTCTTGCATTTCTACCCTTAGCATCTCTGCATGTGCCAGTTATGCTACCAGTAGAACTCGCTCACTGGTGGCTATACTAGTGTTCACACGACTATCACACTAATTCTGCTCATTGATTTGTTGTCATGCGGACCGCTCGTGCTGGTTGTTTTCTCAACTCCTCGATTGTTACTTCTTCTTCAACCTTGTGCTACTTGTCTTCTACCGTATCTTGCTTTTTTCTACTAGCTATTTCTGTGTCTAGCAGATTCCACAGGCTTCCAAACTGAGCTCCCATACTGTGTCTTTGCTCTTTCCAAACAACCCTAAACATAACCCTAACCGGAACACTGAGATGAACCCCAGGTGGAACCCTAAAAAATGCATACGGCGACACTCTCCCATCAAAACATGCTCCCAACGGAAGCCTTTGAGTACATGTGAACCCCCCTGGTGAGCATTTACGTAACTGCACATGCAACTGGATGCTTTTGTCTTCGCTCTTTCTAAACAGCCCTAAACGATACCCTAAGTGGAACACTGAGCCAAATTTTAAGAGGACCCCAGAAAACACATACAGAGCCCCCTTCTCCCATCAAAAAGTCAAGTTTGTGTTGTGTCAAAAGTCAAGGTTGTGTTTGTGTTTCCCATCTTGCTCTTGAGTATAAATCTCCTGTCACTTGGTGGAAGTCGTTTGCCTATGTGAAATGGGACCAGCTCAAGGAGATGAGCTGGTAAAAATACAGAATTTGCCTTCATAGAATCAGCATTAATTGTAGCTGGAGCTGCTCGGGCTTAGCAGTGATCTCAGTTACACTTTCTCATGTGCTTGGGAATGGTGGTACTTCCCAAACAAAAACGTACCTGGCTGAGCAGTGCTTTGGCCTGTACCCATGTCTCGAGCGGGAGTCAAGTTTGTAGGAAGGCAACTAGTTGAAACGTGCACAGGAGACTTTGTGCTAACACATCTAACCTCTCACCGGCATGTGTCTAGAAAACCCAAGGCTGCATGTTTTGGCATGTGCGGTGTTCGACAGTGAAGCGCTGCTTAGTTCTTTGTGTTTTTTATTTTTCCCTGCCAGTGGATGGGAATCTTAGGGCGAGGCAAAGACGGGTGGCTGTGCATCAGAGCAAAGCGGGGAGCACGCTGCCTGCTTGGCCCTTCACCTGCTGCTCCTCACGCCTGATCCGATGGGAAAATAACTGGAGAATAACTGCAAAATAACTGCTCTCAAACTGGTGTGGAGCCTGGTTTTAGTACCTATCTCAGGACCCAAATTGCCCGTTTGTGTGCTGCTGCAGGCTGAGGCAGTGCCCCTTGAGATGTGGAAAAGATGCAGGGATAGAGAAGCGTCGGCCCAAGCTGGGAGCCTTCTGTGAGGAGGGAGGGCTTCTTGACCATGGCCTGGTGCCCCCGTTCCCCTGCCCCAAGGCAGGGCTGTGCCTTTCCCCCAGGAAGAACCATCTGGGTGCGGGTTTGTCCTCAAGCAGAGGCAGAAGCAGGGAGCTCTCTGCAGGGATTTGGAGGGAGGGATGTCTGCGCTGCCGTCTGAAGGGTACAAATGTTGGCTCGTCCCCTGCTCAAGCGATGCCCGGATGCTTTTTGTTGAGGCAAATGCTGTTCTGTGTTATCCCTTGGAAACTATTGATTTTTTTATTCTTTCTCTACCGGTTTCATTGAGATACAAATCCCCCAAAACCTGGCGTGGTGCTGAGGGCGAGGGGTGGCCGGGCTGCCCCAACCCGGCTCCGAAAGGAGCACCCGAAATGCTGGGAACCCCCCCTCAGGGGATCCTGCTCCGCTTTCCCTCCTCGCTCCACTTCGCTTTCCCTCCTTGCTCTGCTTCGCTTCGCTTCACTTCACTTCGCTTCATTTTCCCCTTCTTGTTTCACTTCACTTTCTCTTCTCACTCCCCTTTTCCTGTCCCTCTTGGCTTTTCCCCTCAGGATCCTCTCCCCCCCCACCTCCTCCCCCCTCTCCCTCCCCCCCCGTTCCCCCACCCCGCGTCCCACAGCCCCCAACAGCGTGGGCCGGGCCGAGAGCCGGGCCTCGGGCACATGGCTGCACCCCGCGGACTACACCCCCCAGCATCCTTTGCGGCCGGGTGGGCGTGCACCTTCCCTCCCATTGGCTATCCTCTCCCCCGCTCTGCTCGCCGATTGGCCTCCCCACGTGTCCCTTGGGGGGCCGTGGGCGGAAGCGTGGCGTACGGCGGCCGCGGAGGCTGGGGGCCGCCATGTAACGCGCCCGCCGCTCCCCGCCTCAGCGCCGCCTCAGCGCCGCCGCCCCGAGCCCCCCCCCCCTTCCCCTTCACCCCCGGCCGCCCGCCATGGGGGCCTGGAGCCCGGCCCGGCCATGAAGGGCGGCGGGGGGACCCGTTCCCACCTTCTGCCCGCCGCCAGGGGAGCACCGCGACGCCCGGGGACCGGCGGGGCTCCTCCTCGGTGAGCGGGGAGCGAGGGGGGGGGGGGCGCTGAGAGGGGCCGGGGGAGGCCCTGAGGGGGCCCTGAGGGGGCTGGGGGGGATGAGGGGGGGATGGGGGGCACCGGGGGGGCTCGGTCAGTGCCGGGAGGGGGTCGTGAGGGGGGCTCTGAGGGGTTTGGGGGGGTCGTGAGGGGGGGCTGGGGGTAAAAGGGGGTCCTGAGGGGCACCCACGGGTGGGGGCTTGGCTTTGGGGGGTGAAGGAGGCCCTGGGGGCTGTCCCGGGCCCCCTCTGCTCACCGTTAACCGGGGAACGGGGAAACGGCCCCGGCCGGCTCCGTGGGGCATGGGGGGGGGTCCCTCAGGTGCCCCCCCCTGCCCCCTCTTTTCCCCCTGTCCCCGTTTCTTGGCTGAGCGGGGAGCAGGAGGCAGCGATCGCGCCCTCGGTTGGGTTTTGTTGTTTTTTTTTGTGTTTTTTTTTTTTTTTTTCTTCTCCCTGCCTTCTGTGATTTCGTCCCTGATTTTCTGGAGCGCCTCTCGTGCGCTTCTTTGCGGGGTGGGTGGGCGCCTTCCCCACATCAAGAGGGGGGAACCCGTGGGGAAGGCATGCAAATGGGCGCCGGCTGCACGCACGCAGGCAGCTGGGCTCGGCTCGGCTCGGCTCCTACCTGCCTGTTACACAACCTCACCTGCCGGCCGGGCCTGCTGCCAGCAATCCCCCTGCTTCCCCTCGCAGAGGGGGAACCCGGCGTTGTTCAGACCCTGGTGGTTTTTATTTTTCAGCAGTGGCTCCGCGACGAGGCAGCAGGCACCCCGTGGGCGAGCCGTGCCGGGTGCCCGCGGGGTGCAGTCCCTGGCGTTGCTTTCTCTTCGCTTTCTCCTCCTCGTCCGCAGGGCGAGCGCGCTCCCTGCGCCAGGCGCAGCCTTCCCGGCGGAGCTGCGCCTCCGTGCTTTCGCCCGGCCTGTTTATTTTTAGGGGCTTTAGCGCCTGTTTGCGGAGAGGAGTTGTTCCATCGTCATGGCAACCCGGCTGCGTGTCTCATAAACATTATTCGAGGGAACCTTTTCCAGCTCGAACGAGGCTTCCTTTCCGTAACGAGGTTAGGATCGATGTGAAACGCCGAGCCTGTTGCTCGGGGCTGGCAGTGCGGGGACACGGCCTCTTGTTCCTCGCCGCGGATGCTTTTACCCTCAGCCGGTTCCATTTGCTGCTGGTAAACGCTCCCCGCAGCCTCTGCGATGGCAGAGGAGGAGGAAAAGCAAAGTGTAATCCACCGAAAGAGGAGCTCTCATACAATTACTTCATGGCTTATTAGAGGCAGTCACATCAGCGTTAGAAACAAACCAAGTGCCGGATAAAAAATGGAGTGTCTTTGAAGTTTGCCATTCTTTTTTTTTTCCCCCGACCGTTCCCATGCTACCGAAAGGTGGGGAAGGCTGGAAAATGCTAACTCGGGACACAAAGTGCTTCTTTCTCAGACAGGAGTTAAAAAGATGAAACAAACTGCTCCTAAACCCCAAAATATTTGCTAATACCTCAATTTCGTATAAACTCGCAGCTTGATTTTCGAGCCAAGAGCAGAGAATTTATTGCGGCGTTTGTTTAAAGTAAATATGCCTGTCAGACTTGGAGAGGGATTAGGCAATGAAAACTGTGGAGCAGCTCTTATCATGAGGACATCCTCCAGCGTTTCCTTCCAAGGAGCTTCCTGCCCTGATAACCACGGCTTCTCCTTCAGAACGAGCTGATTTTCCTGACTGCCTGGGAAACAACAGCACCGTGAATGCCAGGGCCAAGGGGAAGGCTAGAATTTACTGGGGGCTGGGATTTTTTTTTTAATCTTATTTACCTGATTTTGTTATTTACTGGAGAAGGTACAGTTTGAGTGCCTCTTGGAAAGCTACCAGGGTTTGGAAACCTTAACGATGGTGCTGCAGATGGGAAAATCTGCCTCTGATTTAATTCCTTGCAAATGGGAAGTTGGATTTACACGCACAGCAGTCCTTTAACAGGTAGTTCACCTGTCTGCAGGAAGAAAGCAAGCAAGCAGCAGTAGTTCAGGTGTCCTTACACTGCTCCGTGTGTCCCAGAAGCAGGCTGTGTCCCGCTCCTAGCACTCCAAAGAGGCAGAATTTTGGCCGGTAGGTTTCACCCGTGTCAGGCAGCAGGATCCTAAAAGGAGTCAAAATTGGTAAAACCCTGACACGAATAGCTCAGGTGATTCACCTTCCCAGGGGCTTGAGAGTGTTTTATGAGAGGTGTGTTGGTGCAGGGACGTTTGGAGTGCTGGGCTAATGAAATTGTTGCTTGATTGTGTGCTGATGACCACTTAGTTGCGGAGTTCATTAGTGCTGTTCCCACTCCTCGTCCCGTTAGTAAAATAAAAGGAACAGAGGGAATAGGGCAGCTTTAGGCTTGCTTTGTTGGCTGGCCAGAGACGCTGAACAACAGCCTGATGGTCCTTTGATGTTAACCCTGTTGTGAACCAGGCCTTGGGCCTGTGACCTCCAAAAACCTCCTTTAATCTAAACTGTTGCCTTTTTTTTTTTTTTTTTTTTTTTTTAATTTCCTGGAACAACCGTCTCAAGCCTTGTCTCCGCAGGAATATTGCACAACACAACAGGGCTCGTTGTCTACAGATTCCTTCTGTTCACGCACCATGGCCATCTTCAGCTACTAAAAAAAAAAACAAAAAAAAAAACACGGGGAGGGTTTTGTCCTGCAAAGCCCTAACGGCTCGGGTTTGGTGTCCAGGAGCAGGTTGCCCGTGTGGTGTGTGCGCAGCGAGCCCGGCTCCCTGGGATTGTGTAAGGATCTCATTTGCTCACCTGCTGGCCCGCTGCACGGCTGATTTGCACCACTAAACACGAGGACCCTGAGACCATCCCGAAATTATCGTTGCTGTTTGACTTTATGTATTAAATGGAAGTGTTTGGGGAGAGGTTTTGCTCTCTCCTGGTGGGTTTTGGTGCTGTCGGGGTGCTGTGCACGTTGGTGGTACTGATTGGGTTCGGGCTGTCTTCAGCATCCTCTGTGGCACCGTCACGCCGTGTCTTCTGCTTTGTGCTGCTCGCAGTCAGCTTGTGAGGTGTCCCTTCTGTGTCAGTGCCTGGACAGCTAGGAGCGTGCCCCTGACATGCCTGGGAGGGATTTTTGTCCTCGTAAGGACACTTTTTCTTCCCCGTGACACTTTTTCTTCCCCTCTCCTTTGCACCAGCCTCGGCTTCGGGGGGAGAGAGGGGGGATTCTGGCAGGGCTGTGGAGCTGCCTGCTGTAATCAGCCCATCTGGAAAAGTCATCAGCCTGCAGATGCTGATAAGGGAACAAACCGAGGCGCGGGATTACTGAGCTGCTCTCGGTGTTGAGTCAAAGCACAGGAAATCTGCCAGCAGGCGTTGAAAGGGGGGGGGCTGGGGCACAGCCCCTCTGTCGCTGCCCCTTCAACCTTCCCCGTCCCGGCTGGCTGCTGCCTACTGGGGCTCATCGAGTGCCCTTCTGCCCCCCAGAAGCTGGGGGCACTGAACCTTTTGGTTTGTTTTGCAGCACTGAGTACAGCTGCTGGCCGTGGTAAAATCGTGTGCCGCTTCCTAAGCTGTGCCACGCCGCGCTCGCACGCCCTCCTTCCCCCGGCGAGGCAGAGCCTGGAGGCTCTGTGATCACAGGGAGCGCACGGGGCGGCTTGTGGCGGAGATGGGTGAGAAAGCGCTCGAGAAGATGCCTATCTCGTGGCCTGGCTCTTGTAAACGTGAAGCTGTTGTGAAGGCAGGGCTCAGACGGAGCTGCAGCAACCTCCGAGAGGCTGCAGCCACCCGAGCACACTCAGGTCTGCAGCCTGCGCTCAGCAAACTGCAGCCAAACCCCGTCAGCTACTCGGTGTGCTGCAAGGGTCAGCCGTAGGCGGCAGAGAAGATCTCAAGACAATAATAGTGCTCTATTTTAGCATGCTCATTACAAAGTCTAACTGCCCTCTGCCTCTAGCAACTATTTTTTCCTCGTACTCAACTGGTGCAGGAGTGGGAAGGCTGTTGTCATAAACAGCGCCGTTGCCTCGCTGCCTAATTCCCTCATTGTCTTCTCAAACGAGACCTTTTTCTTTCTCCGTGGACTCTCCGAAGGAAAATAACCTTCAGCAGAGAGGCAGCGTGCCGTGGTGTGCTTGTAATTATTGGTGTATTCATCTTGAAGAAGAAGCAATCAAACGAGGAGGTTTGTTGTGCTGACAGGGAGCTGTGCTGGGAGATGGATGCCTTTTGATGAGAGGAGCTGTAGATGTGGAAGGGGCTGAAACGTGACGTACAAATCACGCACGAAGCAACGTCTTGCCATTGTTAGCGTGGATACGGGTGGGCTGCTGGGTTCCTGTCCTCATCCCCGTGCCTTTTAGATCCCAAAATCAACGGGCCTGTAATGTTTCTGGGGTGTGGGGTTTGCTGAATAAAAAGGATGAGAGGTTCCACCAAATTCCTGCCCCTCTTGGGGCAGAAGGAGGGGGACAGTTTTGAGCACGTGGCCCTAAAAAGGGCCGGGGTATGGACAGAAGCTGGGCTTGGCAGCTGGGGATGTGTAGAGCTGGGGTCAGACGGGGAGCTGGCACCGCTCAGGAGGCCTCAGGGCTGTGGGGTCAGGGCTCATGGAAGGGACAGGACGGCCGCCGTCTGCCCCCGCTGCTGGAGAAGGAAGAACTTAACACAGTACCTGGGTTTTCATAAATCAGACAAAGCGACTGTGCTCAGCTCTGCTCTACTGGTTTTATTTTTACATTTTGTATGATTTTTTTTTTCCCTAATCCTGTTTTTTCTTAAAGAAGCAACAGTTCTTTGATGTGTTCTTAGGCGGTATCAAAGTAAGTGCAATAAAGCCAAATGAGAGGAGCCTTTATTTGTCACGCAGCGTTGTCTCCTGTACATGTGCCACCCTCTGCCAGTTGCAGCTTACTCCTGGACACGGAAGGGGCGAGTCCTACCAGCGAGCCCATTGATTTAACCAGCAGGGAGGGCTATTTGCTGGCCGTCTCTGCTGGATTTACTTGTCAGGAAAAGCTCCCAGTGACGTCGAGGTACCTCTGTTGGTTCCTGTACACGTGCACAATAAATATTTAATAAGAGGGATGTTCATGCTTCTCGGCTGCAATACAACCTGCCTGTTGCCAACACCACGCTGCTCTGTGTGTGTGTTCCCTGGCAGCTGGGGAGTCAGAAAAACTGCCCCATTATGATGGAGACTGGATAAAGTAGAGGGCGATGGCCACATGCAGCATATCCTATAAGCAACAGGAGGAATCAAGACAACACTAAAGCCTGTAAATGCCAGAAACGTCGCTAGAAACTTAGCTGATGACCATGCAAATGCTGTGGCCCTGCCTGGGAAAGGATTCTGCCAGCCAGAAAGGGGCGGTGGTTGGGACCGTGAGCTCTGCAGAGAGCACAGCACGCAAGTTATTATTTTGGTCAGTGCTCCTTAGAACAATGTAACACGTCACCGTGAAAAGTGATTTATTTAAATCCTTTATCTTCTATCATTTCAGTCACTCCAGGCACAGGCCGTGGTGCTGAACTCGGTGCTGTGCACATACGGTTTGCTCAGGACTGTGTATCCTTATCCCAAACCAGCCTTCGCCTAGCAATCATTTGACAGCACTTGGTGAGCTTTGAGATGACAGCAGCGAAGTACTTCTTCCTGAAGGGAAGCACACCGGTGGGATTACGGCGTTTAAATTGGGGGATGAAATCCACGCAGGTTTTTAGGCGAAGAAAAGCCTGTGCTGCTCTGAAATTCTGCTGCTAATCTAATTTCTGTGTGATTACCTCCCGTTGCATCAGGCAGCGCTAGCTGGTGCAGTGCTGGTACGGGCTTTGGAGCTGCTGCGGATAAATGTAGCGTGGGAATAATCACTCAACTTCATTTGCCTGCTCCTTCGCTGTTAGCACTTAGCGCGGGCATTGACAGCTCTGCAGAACGGTGGAACCAAGTCCTTGTGCCTGCACAACAGCCGGGCGTGTGCATCATCCTGACAGGGTAACGAGGCTCTGCTCGTGGTGCTGTGCCAGCAGGCAGATATTAAACGAGATTCAAGGTTCCTGGTGAACGTAAGTCGAAGTCCTGGAAAGGATTGAATTGGGTTCCCTGCCCCAGAGGGCCGGACCTTTCGGCTCCCCAGCGCGCTGCGGGAAGTCTCAAAGCACCGGGCTCAGCAGCTGATGTTTTCTTAGAGCACTCAGCAATTAATTTGGGCAAGCGTGGAGTTGTACGCGTGCAGTAATTAACGAGGAAAGCACCTTAGGCCAGCATAACAAGGTGGTGTGGGTGTCCTTCATTTTGAGATTGTGCGTGTAATTGCAGCAATTTAGCTGGCTTGATCAATGTAACATCCCTCTGGAGTCGTGCAAGCGTGCCATGAGGCAGGTAGTCTTAAAAATAGGCTCACCGAGATGGGCTCTGCCCAAAAAACCACCTGCCCTAGGGCACCTTATTTAAATAAGAATGCAGAGTCCTGTGTGAGCTGTCAGCAGGAATCCTTTTACAGGGCTGAGTGAGTCGGGAGGCTCTGACACGAAGCCGGTTCTCTTCCTTATATAGGGCTGGGTGAGTGCTGGGCAGTGAGGAGGTTGGAATAAAAACCCTTGGTAACAGATGAACTGGCTGCCAGTCCCGCCTGGATCTTAAACCCAGCCCCACGGATGCGTGGGTGCTGCTTGCAGGGCTGGGCACGATGCTGGTGCTGAGCCTGGGGTCTGGGCGCTGCAGGCTCCCCCTGGAGAAACCCCCTGCTCTATGGTTTTTTTTTTACTGAGATTTGTCGGGGGGAACGGAGCAGTTCCACACAGCAAAACACCATCCCTACAATTCGCCGTGAAGGCTCTCGGTGCACGGTGGCCGGGTTTCTTGTTATTGCAGTGGAAGAAGGTGAAGCCGTCTGTGTGAGGAACACCTGCCTCGCTGGGAGGGTGGCGAGGGCTGGCACGGGCTGCCCGGAGAGCCTGGGGAGTCTCCCCTGGGGATATTCACAAGCCACCCAGACACAATCCTGGGTACGGGGCTTTGGAGACCCTGCCCGAGCGGGGAGCTTGGGGCAGCTGGTCCACAGAGCTCCCTCCAGCCTCCACCGCTCTGCCATTCTGCCAGAAGGAATCCGTTCTCAAATCGGTTCTGGACTAAAGGGAATCCATGTGGGACACCGCACGAATATAATTTGATCTGTTAATTCGCAGCGGAGCTTATCCTAATGCTTCCTCTGTGCAGGAGGGGTTATTTGTGTTCTGCTCCAGAACGTCTGTGGAAGTGCTGCTCCACGCGGTCAGATATGGTCAGGGAAGGATGGCATCTCTGCCGCCTCGTCTGTCCCCGATGGCTTTATCCAGCCACTGCTCAGTGTGGGAAAACCGTGCTGGCAGTGGGTGAAGCAACTGGCTAGTGCTAGAAAGTCTCAGCCTAGAAGACTGACGTAGGTAAGACACGAGAGGAATCAAGAGAAAAGCCAAGGCAGCGTCTGAAACCGTTTCATTTACTTTTTTTTTTAGCTTACTTCCTTGTAAAACACGGGGATGAAATTTGGGAAAGAAAGGAGGTTTGAGAGGAGACCGGGGGTCGATTGGGAGGGACAGCGGCGATACAAATGAGGGAAAATAGAGTTGTGCTGCACAGTGGCATCCCCTGCTAGCTTAAGCAGTTGATCCACCCTCTGCCTTGTTAAGGACCTGGAGGCTGGAGGTGGGTGCAGGCAAGAAACGGAGGAGGTGAGTGTGGGTGTTTGATTTTACCTGAGAGCACCTGAGCTTTTTTTTTTTTAATATATATATAAAGCAGTACAAGTCAGAATGGGTGAACATGGAACAACTTAGAAACTGTGGGTTTTTTGGCGTGTTTTTTTCTTTTTTTTGGATAATGACTCATTGCAACTTACCCAAAGTGACCTGATTTAGTTAAATGAGGCTAAATATAACCCATGTGAAAAGGACTGACATGTGGGAGGAGACGATAGCAGTTGGCTCTCAGCCTCTCTGTTCTGCAGGGAACATCTTTCACGACTGGTGACTAATAATTTTTACTCTTGCTGCCTTTGGAAATAACATCTCTGCACCCTTACCCCCCCTTCTAGGGAGATGCAGAAAACGCACCGGTCCTAATCTCTTGCCTCTTATCTGCCTTTCTGAATTTCAGCTTACTGCTATGGACAGTGCTATCACCCTGTGGCAGTTCCTCCTCCAACTCCTGCAAGAGCCTCAGAACAAGAATATCATCTCTTGGACCTCCAACGACGGGGAGTTCAAACTGCTGCAGGCAGAGGAGGTGGCCAGACTCTGGGGAATCCGCAAGAACAAGCCCAGTATGAACTATGATAAACTCAGCCGTGCTCTCAGATACTACTATGTGAAGGTAACAAAGTCCATAAATCCACCTGAAATCCTTATCCATCTTACCCGCCTAATGAGCTTTGTTTCCTTTTTCATTCTCTTCAAGGGGATAGGTGTCACTTCTGTCTCCCAGACTTAAGTGAGGTGCACTAGTTTGTGTTTAGACGTGCTTTTTTTGCCTTTTGTTTATCCTCATACCTGGTTCCTCCCCGTGGTTATGTTACAAGGTTCTAGATCCATTTGTGCAAAATGTTACCGTCTTTGATTTATGCCTTTGCTAATATGAATCTTTCTTTGAATCATGTTCTCCTTTCCAACCCCTCTCCAAAAATACGTGTCCTTGCACGTGTTAAAATCCTCAACACTCCAATTTAAGCAACGGAATAATGATGGTCTAGATGGTGAATATTGCACTACCTTGAGACCTTTTCTGTAATTGTCTCTATGAAGGAGCTATCAAAATAAGGATTTCCTGTGTGGCAGCCCAGAGTCTTTTTCTTTTCCTCCTTATGTTCAGAAATGGCACCCCTAAGGAGGATATTGAGTTTATTCCAGGAGAGGAAGGTGCTCCTCTTAGTTAGCTAATGTCTTCTAAGAACTTGCAGTAGCCTTTCATTAGTGCACGTGTAGTGTCAAAAAGCTGAAGTAGAACCGCAGTGTGGGATTGTGATCTTCATTTCAGTAACCTTTCGATAAGCCATTTATCCCACAACTGCTACTGTGTGGGTGTCCGGGATTGAAACACCAAAACAGTTCCTGAGGAACCTGTCAGTTTGTAGGATATGGTTTGTTGCTTGTCCTTTATGATTGGGTAACACGGTTTCCTTAATCTGACTTTATGCCAAGAGTTCTCAGTAATAACAATTGTTCAATAAATAATAATAATCTTTGGCCCTAATTGTGTGTGGCATTGCAGTTGGGAACAAACCAGGTTTGATGAATGCCGCTTTGATTATTGAAAAAGCTGATAAGCCTACGTTCTGCTGACCAGTCCAACTTCTTTCTTTTATTATCATCTTATTAAGAATAAGGGTGTTGTGGTTTGATAGATGACACTTACTGTATACATACCAATGATCTTAACTTTGATGGGGGGTATTGGCAATCTTTTGTGTCCTAGCTGATCTTTGAAAATATTGTAAACTGAATTGCTCTGCAGTTTTAAGGCTGCTGTTAGTACATTTAAAGTTGGGTTAAGTTCACCTGCTCTAGTGTTCTGTTCGTGAGCTCGGGAAGTGATGCTTTGGTGGGATAACCAACTTGCAAGAATGCAGCCTGTATTTTAAAATAAATAGAAACAATCTTCAGTGAAAGACTACCAACTATTTAATTCCTCGGTCTATTTTAGGCAATGTTTGTAGCAAGAAAATTAATCAGAAGGGCTAAAAATCTGTATCTTCTTACCCACAGAATATCATTAAAAAAGTGAACGGTAAGAAGTTTGTATACAAGTTTGTTTCTTATCCGGAGATTTTAAATATGGATCCACTTGTCGTGGGCCGTATAGAAGGAGACCCTGAAATGACTGGTTTTGCGGAAGTTAGCAGTGCTCCAAAGGATGTGGAAAACTGTGGGAAGGAGAAGTCTCAGTCATGTGCTAAGTCCTCCAGCCGCAATGACTATATCCACTCAGGCTTGTACTCCTCTTTCACGCTGAACTCCCTGAACTCTTCCAGTGTAAAACTCTTCAGGTCCATCAAGATTGAGAATCCAGCCGAGAAACTGACAGAGAAGAAACCCGCTCAGGATCCGACACCGTCTGTCATCAAGTTTGTAACCATGCCCTCCAAAAAGCCGTCCTCTGTCCCCCTGGTCGCTACCACTTCAACGGTCTCTGCCACTTCCACCGCTTCTGCCCCTTCGGCTGCATCTTCCCTCTCCATGGGATCAGAAGAAACTCTCCAGACCTTGGAGACTCTCGTCCTACCCAAGTTAACTGTCCCTGAAGCTCCAGCACCTTTGCCAAACTTAACCACCAGCTTCACCCCAACTCCGCCCGTATCCTCGGTGTCTCCCACTCTGCAAGTTCCTTCCACGCCCCCATCGCCCCCCCTGAGCTCTAATCCTGACCTGGACATTGACACGGACATAGAGTCGGTGGCTTCGCAGCAGCTGGAGCAGGCTCAGAGCCTTCAGCATCAATCCCCAGAGCCCAAAGAGCAGGATTCATCTGTGCTGGAGAAGGAATTTGCCAATCATCTCTCCAGATCTAAAAAACCCAAAGGGCTGGAGTTGGCTCCTACTCTTGTCATTACAGGCAGTGATCCAAGTCCGTTGGGAATACTGAGCCCTTCTCTCCCCACTGCTTCTCTTACTCCAGCACTTTTCTCTCAGGTAACTTAATTACCCCCACCATCTCTTTTTTTTTTTTTTTTTTTCCTTTTTTTTGTTTAAAGAGTAGTGGTTATATTTTTAAACAATAAAGGAGGGCAAATGAAATGTTAAAAGCCTGTAGATGGTGTTTGGGAGCTCTGAAACCCATGACATTACTTCCATTTTCTTATAAAACAGAAATTTTATTCATAATCTCCATTATCTTCCACTCCAAAGTGTGTCCAAGTAGCAAGCCAGCTAAACACATCTGTACAGCGTTAGCATGGGGAAGGCAGAGCCCAGCACCTGTAAGATCCTTTGTAAATCTTCCCAAAGTGACACTGAATCATTTCAAAAACCCTAAACCCTGCCCTTCAGGCTGATTCTGAAAATGCTTAAAAAAAGCTAACCACTGAGGTGTTTGTTTAGCCGAGTGCTTTCACTTGATTCAGCAGCCTTTAACTTCAGACCAGAGTGATAGGAGTTAACGGTGACAAGAATGGCTGCAGAATTTGGCTGTTACCACTGAGTGGGAAAGGAAAGCTTTCATTCCTCCTGGAAAATTTGGAAGAGAACCGAATCCAACTCTGCTGTTATATTGTTCTGTATATATTTAATCTCCTTCCTGTAATAAATTGGAGTGAAACTGCAGGGAAACCGCTGATAGAAAACTGAACTGGCTGAAGGCAGGGGGGAGAAATCAAGCGTAGCTGCTCTTCTGGCGCCCCTCGAAGTGCTTGGCTGGTGAACCTGCAACATCCAGAGCATTCAGAAGCTGGATGTGAATTTCTTTTGTTGTGGCTTACATCACCAGCGTCACCCAGACCATGTGTACGCTCGCAGCCTGCTCACATTAAATTCATGGGCTGAGTTTTCCCAAGTCCTTGCAGGTGCTGTGTACTGAATTGCAGGAGAGGCCAATTTGCTGCGCGCAGGATTTGGCAGCTGCTGGGAGAAGAGGGCCAATTGCTAAGAAAGGGGAGGGAGAGCCGATGACTGCTGCTGTTGTGGGGTTTGAAGGGAGGAGGAGGAGAAGGTGGGAGGAAGCGGAAGGAGAGAAGGGGAGTTTCTGAAATTTGGATCCAGCCCTCCGCAGCTGTAGGAGCTCATTATTGTGGCGAGCTTTCCATCTGCTATCTATTACTCAGTGCAGGTTTCAAACAACTGACTTGTCTCCATGTGTTTTGCAGACTCCCATCTTGCTGACCCCAAGTCCCTTGCTCTCCAGTATCCATTTCTGGAGTACCCTAAGCCCGGTTGCTCCTCTCAGTCCTGCAAGGTTGCAAGGTGCTAACACACTCTTTCAGGTAAGTTCAGCCAGTCTCTCTGCTTGACCTACGCTTAACCAAAGCCACCTTCTTCAGAAGACCTGCGGGGATCTGTTACCCCAAAAATCCGATGGCAAGTTTGGGCAGTGATACTTGCTGCTTAATAAGGCAAGTGAGCATTTCAGGGAGTAGTTCCTACTTTGGCTGCTTAGTTATTCCAAGTTTTAAGTGCTAAAAAGTCGCTTGACAGTTTCCTTGAATTCAAGGAATGATTTTGTAGCCAGTGGAAACAGAATGGACATCTTTGGTTTCTATTCCCATGTTAGCTTTTGAGAGCAAGTTTAATCTTCGTGGATGTTTACCCTGTTTTGTTTAAGTATATTGTAAATGTTGTTGTTTCAGAAATGGTCTAAATTAATAGCAGTCTGCTGTAGTTAAATTATGTTTTTTAAGTCTGCCTTTCCTGTAAAACTTGCCTCCTCATAACTTCACGGGTTAAGAGTTTCCTGGAAATGGAATTTTGCTATTCTCTCGTGGTTCTTTTAATAGTTTGTTAACAGCCTCTTCCTTTGAAGGACATTAATTAAATCTCAGCACTGGTAAGAAGGGAGGCTCTGTGTGTGATCTCTGGCAGTATGTAGCACATTTTCTGTACGCTCTGTATTATTCTGCTATCTTTTATTGTTTGGAAATTCTCAGCTTCATTGTTTTTGGTAAATATTTTTATTTATATAATAAATTTTAAAAAATGCCCTCTAAATTAAGAAAATGAAGTCTTTAGCTGTAATTACCTTTGATTTTCCTCCATGTTCCACTTAGGAATTGGAGCACCTCTATCTGTTGCCTGAGTCTGCTTAGGCAGGGGGTGAAATTTAAGTGCTTGTCTTTTGGGTTTATATCTGTCATCTCCATGGAGATGAAGGAAGTACCTTATGTGTACTGTCAGAATAGGCAATAAACAGCTAGGTCTGAAAATGCGTTGGACCTTTTCCTCTATAAATAGCTGGTAATTAATTGAGGAACAATGTAGGACGTGGTTTCTCAACAACCTCTACGAAGTCCCTGTCTTGTGACCTTATTAGTTTAGGAGATAGGCAGTGCTCAGCGCAGAGGCTGCAGACTGGGGCTGTCTGCTGACGCTGGTTGCAGTTGCACAAATCCAGCGATCTGTGCTGCAGGAGCATTTTAAAAGTCAATTACTTGGGGAAGAAAGAAGATTATTTGCGAGGTTTTGTTAGTTTGTTTCTGGGGGAGCTTCTATATGCAGAGATTGGAGAGGAACAGTAAGTTAAAATAGCCTCTTCCTTACTCATTTTTGTTTTGTCTCTCAGTTTCCATCAGTGCTGAACAGTCATGGCCCATTTACTCTGTCTGGACTGGATGGACCCTCTACCCCTGGCCCATTTTCCCCTGATCTGCAGAAGACATAGCACATGAACTCATGGAAAGGACGTATTGGCAAGCAAGGGAAAGATATGACACTTATATTTAACCATGTTTTTTAAACGAGCAATTTATAATTCCACAGAGATTATCAAGTCATAGTTTTTGCCATTCCCAGATAAAATGCCTTTTTTGCAAAATTCCTGTTTTTTGAAGACCCAGATTGGGAATGTATATGCAAACGCCTTAATAGGAGCTGAAGCTCCGGTCTCTTCTCTTCCCTCCTTGGTTTGGAAGACTTCACCATGGTTAAAGGGAGTTTCAGTTGGTGATGCAGTAACTGAGTCTGCACTGATGGCAGTAAACGGTATCAGAGAAGTCTTTTCTCTGTGACTCTTGGAAAACCTCTGTTCTTCTGCTTCCTGTGCTTGGCAAGAAGAAATCTAACTGCGATCGAAGCTGGCATTCCAGGAAATGCTCGGGAAAGGGGTGTGTGCGCACTCGGCTTTGCCTTGGGGCCTGATAACTTCTGCAGCAACAAAACAGCCCGCGTCTTATCTGCTGTACAAACGTCTTGTCTCTTTGCAGGGAGAAATTTTCAAGGAATACTCGATGATTGTGTTACTCAGATATGAACAATTTGTGAATGGCATTGTACACAGACAGCCCAGCCTCTCGGAGAAGTGGTCTGGCTGCCTTCCGGATGCTTCCTGGCCCTCCCTTCGGTGAGGAGGCAAGGCCTGGGGACAGACGAATGGTGGGATTCGTTCCTTTCAGTTCTCAGAAAGTTTGAATGCTGAAGTCCAAACATTTCTTGTGCCAGAGACCTGTGCTAAAGCCTGTAATCTCTCTGCTAGTTTAGCAGCGTGATGGATTCCCGTGAGGTTTGAGGGTGTATCTGTTCCGTGAGGTTGCTGCCTGATGCGGGATTTTCAGACCCAAGCCGTGGGTGGGAACACTAACGTCTGAGCGTTAACGTTACTGCTCTTTTCCCACAGGTGAAGTGGAGAAGCTCCCCTTCTCCCAGCTCTTATCTCGAGTTTTGCTTTACATCTATTGCTTTTTTTTTTATACGAGGAAGCACTCAGACCCCCCAAAACGTTAGGCTTAGTGCGTACAGCTGGTTGAGGGAGGTACCGTGGCGTATCAACCTTACTGTAAATTTGTGCTTGCTTTTCTTTCCTTGGTGGCCGTGTGTGTGGATGAATACAGGATCAGTTTCCAGAGCCATTCGAAACACTGACGAAATGAAATTTGTAATTAGATTTTTAAACCTCAGGAGGCCTTTTAAGAGAACTGAGGAATGACAGAAGCGGGACTCCCCTCGCACGGCCCCTCAGAGGTTGGATGTCTTGGTCTGCTGGCACCGAGCTCTGGGCCCTTCCACTTCGGGTCTCTGCTGTCAGGCAGCAACTTCGGTTTGCTACTCGCATACGCGTGGTGAGTTGGTGACGTAAGGATAAAATACCCACTAGAAAACAGATGGAGACCGTCTCTTTCCTTCGGTATCCTCACTGCCCGTCTCTGAGGTTTTGATGAGCAGAGAAAGAGTTACCTTTACAGCAAGAGGAGCTGGCAGCGTGCTTCCTGCTCTAGTGCACCTGTCTGCTGGGTGAATGCTGAGCTCTGCCTTCCCAGAGTTTTCCTTTTGCCACTTTTGTGGACTCTGAATTCACTTTAAAGCATACGTATGACAATACCCGAGACTTAATTTACTGCAGTGATTTTTCTCTCTGTATATTCTAGCATTGAAATGATGTAAACCACTTCGTATGTTCCCGGTAGGGCACCCTAGCCATGGGTGGGTGTAATGGAGTTGCTTTTTGGGCATTGTTCCTCCAGAAAGTCCTCTGCCTGGTGGGAGGTGGGAGAAAGGAGTGTGCCTATCTTGGGGTGCAGATAGCGGGGCGCGAGCTCACGTAGCGAACTGTCTTCCCGGCCGTCACGTCAGAGGCACGACACTGCTTCGCGTTTTACACAGCAGCAGATGCAGGATCAAGTTCCTGTGCCAGTGGCTCTTAAAATGACAATGTGCAATATTGACTTTTTGTTTTGTTTTGTTTTTTAAATGCAGAAAGAAACCTGCAAATCATAGTTAAGAGCAGGCATGTGGAATTTTCTGGTTTGCATGATCGCTTATGAGTTTGCTCTAGAATATATATATAGCTATATATAAATAGCAGCACTTTTAATGGTTGTTTTAGGTTGGCCAATTTTATGCCCACTGTGTGTGTGGATTTGAGAGCAACATTGCCGACTAGGATTAGAGTTTAAAAATAACTAATGAGCACTAAAGACTTGCAATTTAATTGCTTCCCTTTCCTTGTCCCCTATGGAGAAAAGCCAAGTTTTTGTTTAAAAGTTGTGTATGTGCACACGTGCACTTATTTTTCTGTAAACTGTATCACTTTCAGCATAGGTATGCAAGAGAACCAAATGCTAATGTAGCTTGTCAGTTTTGCTTGGCCTGGTTTCGTGCTCTTCTCCAAGTAGCTGCACAAGCTTGCACTGCCACAGCTGGTCGCTGAAATACGCGTTCACCTTCAGGAATGCCTTCTTCAGAGAGTGTGAAACACAGGCTGAACGTGTTGGCTTCGAGCCGGTGAAGTCCAACTTCCTGACGGGTGACATGAGAAGGTGACTGCTTTTGCTTGGGCACCTGCCTTGGAAAATAAAGGTCCCACGTAGGATTATAACCTCAGGAGGCAGTCGGAAAAGCAAGACTAGGCGAGGTGGGAGAGGAGTTCGCTCATGTTTTCCCCGTTAAAAC
The DNA here is from genome assembly GCF_964035555.1 of Netta rufina. Lineage (NCBI taxonomy): Eukaryota > Metazoa > Chordata > Aves > Anseriformes > Anatidae > Netta > Netta rufina. Next base: position 4,494,820 of record NC_140150.1, on the reverse strand, counting down.
TTTCAGGTCATTTAAGATAATAGTGTCTTGTATATATGCTGCCTCATTAAACGGACATTGACTAATAAGTGTATAACTGCCAGCTTTTTTGGATCACATTCCTGACAGCACAGTGTCCTCGGAGCTTGGTTGTGTAAACTGCTGGTACTCTGCTGGCTCACTGCGGGGGCAGTTTGCCACTTGGTTTTAGTGGAAGGAAGGTGGGGGGTTAATATAGGCTCTCTTTTAATTACCATGTTAGCAGTCTGTAGTATGGGTATAGTGCCGTGTTGATTTTTAAAATAGTGCAGCATTACAGAAACATTTTATTACGTTACAATTCATGTTGCTGAAGTACCTGTGGTATCGTTGAATGCTTGGTAGTATTTGCTTTGGTTAATTCATAGGTGGTGGTAGAATTAGACTGGATGAGCATGGAAGCTGAACATCTGTCTCACTTCTGGAAATCTCTTTTAAATGTCGTTGCTGCTGTATAATAGTACTGCAGAGTTGCAAAGCTTGCACTGCTGGTGCTGTCTGTGCTACGTCTGTCTTTTGTTGAGATCCTGAACCGTCGGGATGCCACTAGCAACGTGTGCTGCTAGCAGAGACAATCCGTGGAAAGCAGAAACGTCTTAATACCAGCCTACAGTCAGAGAACCGTCCCTGTTCTGTCTTACCCATTTTCAGAGAATGTGATCCTAGCAATGAGGGCGATGGAAGAAAGGTTTCTTTCTTAGCAGCTTAAGTCTAGAACCTTGTTTCAGAAATTGATTGGTCTTCAGCAGTGACAGCTGAATGTAATTCCTATGCACTGTCTTTGGCACATTCACATTGCGTTTTGCAATAGGTCAGGAAGTGATGAAATTCCTCAAATTGGAGAATTTGTTGTATTTATGTAGAGTGTCCTAAGACTTCAGTATCCCATGCATCTTTGGTGTAATGGAGTGGGAATTAAAATACGAAAGGTTTTGGCTATTCAGTAGTTTGTTTGGGGTAGTTTCTCCCTCTAATATGTTTTCAAACCTCAGATATCCAGCAAATAAATTCTTCTTGGTTTTTATGGTGTTCATTTTGACCGCAGTGAAGGCTGCTTATGTGCATATCTTCCTTCACAAGCTTTTCAACGTGCAGACCTGTTTCATGTCAGATTCCCTCATGACTTCAACTTCCATGCGAGAGCTTCTGCAGGTCGAGACCGGATAAAAGAGCTAGCCTAGCGCATCGATGCAGTTTCTCAGGTGAGCACAAGCGGAGTTCTGGTCCACTTCAGTAGCATTATTCTAGTGCTGAGTTTGGAACCTACAGTGCTGACGATCTGTTGGCTACCCATGGTTTATTCATTTATCTTTTAGTTACTTTTTGCTACTGTTTTATAGCTTTTTTTGTATGTACTCAACTTTTACTATACAATTTAACCTCTTCCATTTTTAATGCATATTTGTTTACAAGACACATCTCAGTGTTGTATCAAGAGGCTATCTTGGTATTGTCAGCTATGAAATAAACTACATCAGTAGTTAAGGAACATTGTCAAATTTGACAGGTATTTTAAAACTTGATGTTTGAGTTTTGGGTGTCCATAACGATTTTGTTCTGTTTTGTTCCTTAGTTCTCCTGTGTAAGAAATATTACCTACCTTCTGGCCTCTCGGGTCCTAGGTCTGGAGAGTTTATTTTGTCTTAAAAATGACAGAGCATGGTATTGCAGGCAGACAGCCCGAGCACCACGGGATCTCACGCTCAGCAGCTAAGTTGAAAGTACATGAAAATTGTAATCGTGTTGCTTAGAAGCTATTTGGGGTGCTTTAATGAGGTATAGTATGTCTTGCCTAAACAGGAATTTTTATGGTTTGATTTGAATTTAATTAAACAGTAATTGGCAATGGCTGCTGTTTAGTCTGAACAGCGTTAGGAAATCTGCGTAATGTGGAAGCCTTTGGCTATTGCCATCTAGAAGTGGTGGTTAATACGTGACATCCTGGAGTTGATCTCCTGAAATCAGAGGCTGTCAGGTGAAGATTAAAAGATGAAATGCAGCGACAGTTGTTTTTACACAATTCTTCAGGGCTATTACTGCAATAGACTTTCTTGGATTGACATCTGTGAACATGGCATTCCATGTAGTCGGAGCGAATCGCATTGACTCTGTAGGACCCCTTTATAGAGCTGGTTCTGGACAGAAATATTACTGAAAATAGAACCAAATCTTTTCTCTGTAGCCCGCTTTTAGTCATAAGGATGTAATATAGGAACTACAAAGCCACAGGAATGGCAGTGCTGCCATATTTCTACTTTGTGTTGAGTATCATCATCAGACCTTCTGCCTGTCTTGGTACCGCCTAAAGCAGAAAGGCTGAGCGTTGGTTTTGGGTGTCGGGCAGATTTTGGACTGGGGAATGTTATCCTTGCTTTTGTACAAAGAGCAAACAAAATTAAGGGAGGATATGTTCACTGCAGGAAGTTGATTCTTTTTGGAGGATGCAGCTTTTCTGACCATAAGCATACTTTTTTAAAAAAATAAAAATCAAGTGACCTGTAAGGTAAGAGAACTGGGCAGGGCCCAATATTTCTGCTTGGATGTGTAAGCTAATGTATTTCCCTTTTCAGATAGCGAGATGTCAGCTTCGTATAAATTATTCTATAGAAAACAGTAGAACTGACTAGAATTGATTTCTGTTTACCCTCCCCTTCCAAAGAATGTTGGTGAAGACTTTGTGGAGCTATTCCAGGCATCTGATTAAAAAGCATACTTCTACAGCTGAAGACTTGCTTTCTGTGTGCGTTAACTGAGACTGGAATAGCTCTCATCTTCTGAATGTACATGTGCACACAGTCACTGCCCCAGAGAATGTGTGTTGGTTGTGTGATCTGGCTTTCAGATTAGTGTCAGTGATGCTTACAGTGTACACTCAGAGCAAATACTGCACTATGCAGTTGCCACTTTTAAATGTTTTGCACATGCTGTTGAGGCTTTTGAGGGCTTTTTCTTTCCTTTCCTTTTTTTTTTTTTTTTTTCTTAAGAACTCAAATCAATTTTACCATGGTGTGGGCTAAGTATTTGCCAAAGGTTATTTTTAAATGCATCTTTGACATTGCTGTATGCCACGTCTTCTATAAAAGTGTCTTAACTGTATCTTTGAGTAATTTTATATTCATGGAATGACAATTTGGGCTTTTTTTTTTTCCCCTAAAACACTTCTCTGTTGAGACCATGCATTGCAGAAGGTTTTCATCTCAAAGTAGGGATTTTGGCAGGGTGAGAGGATTACAGTATAATTAGCAACCTTTGGAAAACAGGGGTCTTTTAGTGGAGACACCGAAAGAACTGTAAGCAGTGCAGTCCAAGAGGTTGGAAAGCTGTGTTTGGAGCCCGTTTCGGTCCTTGGGCAGTACATGCAACACTGCTGTACTAATAACTGGAAGCTGTTTTGTTTTGTTTTCCTTCTTTCTCTTTTTTTTTTTAACACAGGAAGGCTTCGAGGATGGCTTCTGCATGGTTCCTAGTGTGTGCTGTGTGCTGGGGGGGGGGGGGTTACAATACCTGGGTTTGCTCTAGGCTCCTTGAGATGCATTGTGGTTTTTTTTGGCTAGCATGTCTTAAATCTTCAGGCTTTGAAATTGCTTTATAGAATTGTGTTGACTTTTTGTTCTGCTGTTGTTCAGTTGCACAGAGTTTTATATATATGATGTACTAGTTTTAACGTTAATTCTCTGTGAACAGGGTTGAGATTATTCATTGTAGTTTAAAAAAAAAATGTATTCTAAAACTCCCTTTGAAAATCTTGTTTGTATTCTGTTGCAGTGTTACCAGATGGCCTTATGTACGTCACAGTGTTTTGTGATAAGTACAGTAGCACATTTAATGCTTATCTCTCCCAAACCCCTCTGTTTTTATAGCTGAGAAGTATATTCTTAATAATAGAGATGCATAAACGGGAAAATTTAAATGACATGTATGGTAAAGATAGTGGTCGTCTCCTCTAATGTATGTTAGGACAGCTGGAATTAATCTGAGACTGAAGTGGCTCTGAGTAGGGGCAGTTCACCAGCACAAGACTTTGTCTTGAGAATGTGAGAACCACTGGGTGAGCTGATGGCAGATTTGAGTCGTATGCCAGCAGCTTGTAAATTGGGAAAGATGCCTTGGCTTCATCAGAACTGCTCTAACTTACACCAGCTGAGAATCTGGTCCTTGCAGCTTTTTGTCCATGGCTCAGAGAGAGCCAGGGAGGGAAGGTTGAGCTAAATTTTTGAGAACTTCAGCAACCCAATCAGCTGTGGTGATATGTGACAGTTGTCGTTCTGTTTAAAGTGCACATCTGTTTTGGAAAGTGATTTTCTGATGCCTTTAGTGTTACTCCTCAAGTGAGTTTTTAGGTTAATCTGGATTCTCTGTAAATCAGCAAGATGACGTCTGCAGTATTCTCGATACTACAGCAGCTCTGACATTTCTGCTTGGGGCAGGCTATGGAGACAATCATGTAAGTTAACTTGTTAACTCTGAAATTGATTTGATTTTACTTTAATTTAAGTAAAAATGGTATTGAAGTCAGCAAATAACATTTTCAGTTACTCTTTCCAGAACAGAATTGCATTTAATATGCATATATAGTACCGAGTCAAGAGACAAAGCAAGTTGTGTTATAGCAAACATCTGCTGGCTTCCTACAGTGGAGACTTACTCTAGACGTGGACTTTTAGAGCCAACTGTAATCTTACACCGCTTTGGTGCTCGTCTTACAGTTGGGTAAACTTGCCTGTGAGAGAGTAGCTTCTCAGTTGAACTTTTCTTTGAAAAGAAAAAAAAAAAGAAAAAAAAAACTTATAAGAGTATCTTAATGCCATTGTGTTTTAAAAAAATGCTGGTATGTAATGCAAGTACATAAATAGCCAAAGTTTTCAGTAATTGTTCAGTGTTACTAAATTTGCTTTTATTTAACCTTCCAAGATAACATATTAGGAAGACCTTCAGCATGTTGATATCATATTGAAAAAAACTCCGATCAACTTGATTATCGCAGATATGCAGTTATTTGAACACATTTCAGGTTTGACTATAGAATTTGGAGGGCAAAGTTCTATGATGCAAAACTTACTTTGGAGGACGTGCACTGTATTGACACTTCAAAGTAATACTACTTTTTGAGAGTGGCATATTGGCAGTTTTTATTCAAACATAATGAAGGTCTTTCCTGAGAAATCAGGTGACTTTTCTATTGCTTCAATTTTTGTGCAAAAAAATAAATAAATCAATGTATTGCAATCTTTTTTTAAAAATGGGGTGGGAATAGTTAAAGAAAACTATTTTATGTAAGAACTGACAGAGGGATTTGCTTTGTATAATGCAAGCTGGCTTTAAAAAAGCATTGTAGCAAATTATTCAAGTCAATCATATGTTAATAGTTATGTGCAACCAGACATGCAAAACAATTGTATTTTTTTAAATAAATATTTTTAACAAAGTTCCTGATCTTTTGACTGTTTCTTTCAGTGGAGGAAATTGAAAGTGGCAGCTGCAGGGCAGCTCACTCTGTGATAGTGAGGGAGTTCATCAGACCTCGAGCTAACCTGTCTTGTTGACAGAAGCACAGGCTTCCTCCCATCTTGCTTGAATGGAGACAGAGATGGCGCTGCTGCTGGCTTTGTGGTGCCATGCAGTTTTTGTGCCAGAGCAGGTACCATTCCCCTCAGTGAGTAGCTCCTTTCCATATCCTCTCCATTTCCAGCAAAGTGGAAATCTGAATTATCAAGTACACTTCTATCAAAAGAAATACTGTTCTGGAAATTGCATTTTGCTAGGTATCGTCTGTCTACAAGGACATCATAAAACGTGTTTTGTTTTTTTTTTTAAATAGCTGACAGCACCTGTTATGATATAAATGTAATCAGCATAGATGTCTTTCTAAATAAACTCCCTCAGTTTATTGTTTCATGCTCATTTCCTCTGTACAGACATGGAGAGAATGCTGTCATAGTGGGAGGGTCTCTATTAATACCAGATTTATTTATTTATTTTTGCTGTGATTGGGTTTTGCAGTACACCACTTACTTTTCATCCCAGCTGTCTCCAGGAGTGTAACAGTGGCATCCTGTGGCTCTAGAGAAGAATTACAGCATGCGCTGCACTGGATGTGAGGCAGGAGGGCTCCTGGAGGGTAGGGATGAGTTAAGCCCCAACTTCAACTGTGTTTATCCTCCTTCGAGCACATTCAGGTTTATGTATGCAGCAGCAGCTCAACAAGACTACACTCTGAGAGGATTTCTACAGAAGCCACATGTGAAGAGATTTTAGGGAAGGTAAGGGCTACTGCTTGGGAAAACAGAAATTCTATTTACCAGCTGTTAGATTCAATCTAAATTTGAGAGTCAGAACTGTTGAATAGAGTAGCTGATAGTCTTGGCCACAAAGGGCTTAAGTTACCTGAGTCCAGTCGTGCTGAGAATCTAGCAATCAATCACCTTTAATTAAACACTGCTTTATATACACACGTACATATGTACATCCACATACAGCAGTTAAAGCAAAAAGTACATGTCCAATCACTCACTGAAGAAATAGATGCATGTAGCTTTACATTCTAAAGCCAGTCCTTTCTTCGTAGCTTGTAATAGGCCATGCGTGGGTTATAAGAGTACCTTACAGAAGGCACCTGTCCTGTTACAATAAGTATTGCACAGATTAAGCAGCTGGAGGCTGGCTCCAAAATACCTCTGTTTAAGCTTCAACTGGAAGCTAGAAATAAAACTGCCCTAAAAGACACTGCAACTGTAGCAGCTAACATAATGACTTAAAGCAAAACAAAACATCACAACTCATTCTCGTCTCTAAAAAAGAAAGCTAATGATTTTAATAATCAAGAGGCCCTAGCATGCTGAATAAGACACTGTCTTCGTGAACATCTGATACTGTGTAATATACAAGAATCAACTGTGCAAATATAGATAGAGCCTGCTACCACTGTGCACTTGGTGGGTTCTACCAATAGCATAATTTTTCCCATTTGGAAGTATTCACGGAGATCACATACACTCCTGTGTTGCACCAAAAAATAGTTCAAAACCAGTATTGTGCTGTAAATTGTAAGGGTTCCTGTACTTTACAGACCGAAAAAAAAGAAAAAAACCTGTCGAGGTCAATGACTTAAGCCAGAAGAATTTCAAAGTCTTACATACGGAACAAATTGTTCGCCTCCACCTTTCATCCTGAATCAGTAAGGAAAGCTCATTTGCAGGACTAATTGTTCTCCATCATCCCTCCCCTACTGCTGTAGCCTTTCAGGTACAGGGTAAGTCTGCTGTTTATAGTCTTTTTGGTACATGTGGTACGGGCAACTTGTGCTTAGCTTCCCATGGTGTATTAGGACGTTTCCTTGATTCTGACTTACCCAAACTAATGTGCTTTTGATTGCAGAAAACTTGCGTGATTTAGTCATTAAGTGTGAAATCATCCTTAATAGTACTGCTTAATTGTGTGCTGTTTTATTGCTTGTCTAGGGCACGGCCACTTCTTTAGCGCTGATACTGTCCAGTGTCATCCATTACTGCTGGTTTGTCAGGTGAGGCAGCATCCATATCTGCAAAATTGACATTAGACAGACATTTAAGTGAACGTGCATGAGGTCTCTGCCTGGATGTTGCTCTTCTATCACCCACCCCACTAGCTTTTTGCTTTGGTGGTCACAGAAGAAAGGCCTCAATCTCCAGTAACCTGAACCAGTTATTCGCCTGTCACACAGTGCCCCTTCTGTAAAAGGTGCTTGAAAAGGAAAAAAGTGTGCATAGACTGGCGCAACAGGTAAGAAAAATCTTTCATCGGTGAGGCTTTTCTCAAGAGCCTGACAGCTGTTTTGGAGGGCAGACCCAATCGTTCCCTGGGTTTTAGCCAAGAAACAGCCTTGGGAAGCCTGTGCTAGCAGGGCTTACTCCTGCTAGCTCAGCCATAGCATGCAGTGCTAGTACAGCTGGCAGCCGATTTGGTTTAAGCTTCCTCTGTGATATCCACAGACCATTCCTAGTTTTTTCCCTTGCTTCTCCAACAGAAAAGAAAGCAAATTCTGAGCTGTGGCTGCCAAGGCTTTGTGGGCAAGTCAAAGCAGGAAGAAGGGGCAGGAAGCAGCAGTAAAATAAACATTTCCTTGCATTTTGCTGAAGTGCTGCACCCTGGTTATGTATTGATGCATATGCCACTCTTCCTCTCATTATAAAGCAGGGCTTAGCGCTGGCGCTTTCTTACCTGACGGGGGCTTGGGGTACATCCTGTGGAAAAACAAGAGGAAAGCGTAGAAGGTAAAGGCCAAGCCTCCAAAGATCATTCCACAGACCAGGAAACTGTAGCTGCCCTGATCATGTATAATCTGCAATTGGAGGGGAAAAAAGAAAAAAGGAACAGACGCGTCATCATAGCACTCAAATACCTAATTAGCAATTAGTGAGAGCTTTACTTTTCAATAACTCAAATGTAAACCAGTGCTTTTCCCCACAGCTACTGTCCAAAACCGAGACTAAGGTTTCTATTTAAAAGTTCCACTCAGTTTTTGGCATGCCCTGTCTTTTTCCTTTGCCAACACTTACCGATCCCACCAGTAACTGCAGTACCATCTCTCCAATTCCAGCTCCAGTCACTAGCACAGTCGTGGCACAGCCTGCAAAGAAACAGTGTGAGAGATACTGCCAGAGAACAGATGATTCAGCCACCAGGACCAGGCTGGTAACTTCTTTAAACTGCTCCTTCACAGATCTCTCTGTACAAGATTTACAAACACTTGATGGATGTTTCCATCTAATGTTGAGAATCACTCTGCTAAAATGTGGGTAGTACAGAAAGGTAAAAGTTTAAGGCAAAAACCATCTCCTGTTCTGTAACTTGTCTCTGTCAGCAGAGGTGCTGCTGCTTTTTGCTGAAAAAAACTCATTTTTCTGTATCGCTGTCCCAGAGACTAAGGTTGGCAGAGACCTCCTATAAAAGCTGGCCAAACCAGGATTTTCAGTTCACTGATAACCTGGATGATGCTGTCAGAACAGAAACCCTCGTCAGTCCCTGAGAGCTCTAAAGCTGCAGGAAACTAAGCACCAGTCTGGATCCCTGCCTGTAGAAGTTATTAGTACAGTGAATCTGGGATTTGTGCAGTCGGGTTTTCCAATTACAAGCTTGAATGAAAATTGTATTTAGTAGCAGATCTTTCTTCCAGTCCTCCTAAGCATCCCTGAAGAGGGAAGGGGATTTGCTAGGTGTGATGGTGTCTGAGCTCTAGCCTTGAACACCTGCCTACTTTCAGAGTCTGCCAGGCGTGCCCAAATCCCTGCTTACCTTTGTACTGCAGGATGTCCTCAGTGTAGGCAAGCATGCTGGGGAAAGTGCTGCTGAGAAACAGACCCAGAGATGCTGTTCCCACAAACAAGAAGACAACACTGTAGGAGAAAATCAGGAGCAGGAGGAAGGTTATCAGGACTCCAACCTGTGGACAACAAACACAGAGTCAGCAGGAAGGTAAATGCTGAGTTACAGTAACTCTAGCTTTTCTCTTTTTCCCCCAGCAAAATACAACATCAACTACATTTTCACAGTCTAAAAAAAAATGAAGTAACAAGTCAAATTAAAATCCATCTATCTTTACAGTGCAGAATTTGGTTCTTTTTCTAATGGGACTTAAAATGAATATATCTAATTTATCTGTCTTGACTTCATTAGGTAGAGAGTTAAGATCATGTCTTGAAAAATACTTCTCTGGCTTTAAATACAACAGCACTGCTACCTCCATAATATAAATATGTTTCAATCATTAATAAGTCTTACTCAGCAGGCGAAAGCATTCGCTTGCTCTCAATAACTGTTCACAACCCTACCCCTAACAAGCAGAGCCAAATAAATTTAAACAAACTTGCCCTCGCTTCTGGCTTGCTTTAGTGTACAAGTAATGGCAAAAACATCCAAGATGCAGTTAGCCATGGCAAAGAGTCAGCAGAGGGAGCTCTGCAATACCAACTCAAGTTATGTTTCTTAATCGTTCAGGCCCTAATTAGGGGTGTGTGCACATATACACAAGAGCAATTTGGATTGTAAAGAAAATGAATTCCAACTGCAGTTTGCTATAATGCTGGAACGACTGCCAAGAGCTGCTCTGTCGTACTACACAGAGCAGCACTTACCAGCAAGCACAGCATCAAGTGTTAGTCAAGCCAATTTTTGTCCTTGGATGATACTACTACTGCTGCCTTTAAAGGGAAGTGAGAAGGCTTCTGTTAAGGGTTGGATGCTCTTCTCTCTGCAAATATGAGCAGCTGCTAAAAAACTAAATCCTGTCCTTGGGTTTAATAGAGCAGTCATGCAATTAAGAGAAGTAATTAAGCAGATACATAGGACTGCTCACACCAGCTATCTGATCTAGAGCTGCTGGGGCTGAGCTTTCCCTGCTCCCATGCAACTAGTGACTGTGTTCTGAAATAGGAAGGAATTATACTCATTTTTAAAATAATTGCAATTAATTTGGCTGCAACCGTTGATATCTAAAATTCGGTTTTAAAGTGACCAGCAACAAGGTGCCAAGCAAGCTTCCTCACCTGTGGCCTGTCTGCAACAGACCTTGGCCTTCAAAACATCCCCATGTGTACTGTCACCCCTCTTCTCTCACCACCTCACAATATTACTGTAAGACTTGCTATGAAAATAAATTCTGGTTTAAATAAATTGTAAATTAATTGCCATCTTTTTTAAAAAAAACAAACAAAAAAAATCAATAACATGATGGGGAAATGGAACCAGCTCCTGTGCTGTTGTCTATCACATCCTTCTATACATCTTTGTTATATATCCTTTACAGGCTTCCTTCCCCTTTTTTCAAACGAATATATTTTAATTTAAGCAAACTAACATTAACTTGATTTATTTCATAGCTGCTACAATCTAAGCAGAGAATTTACTGAACTAGTAGATTTACTTCCTTCCCTTTCCCATGGCTAACACAAGCATTAATTTCCGTGTAGATGCCAGAGAAGATAATGTGCAAAGTAAATAAAGTTGGCAGACACTTTACTAGGTGCTCTCAGAAATCTGGCATTAGATTAACTGAGGAGCAAGCTCAAGAAAAAGCAGTACAATCAAGTTGTAAGTCCTAGCTACCTCCTATATCTGTCAGCTGCAAACACAGAGAGGGTTGCAGAGGAAGATTAACGCAGCTCATGTGTGCTAGGCAGACTGCCTGGTGCAAATCTGGCCGAGGTATGCCCTGAGAATCGCTGCAGCTCTGCTCACCAAAACCAAAAGGAGCACCTTGGAGGCAAGCAGAGCAGAGACATGGTAAAAATAGCCTTACCACATTGATGAAGACCATAGTCGCTGGCTTCATTCGGTAGGACACGGGAATAGAAATGAGTCTGCCCAGTGTGATGAATCCCCAGAAGAGGCTGGGCAAGTAGCCAGCCACTTTATGGACCACAGAGAGAGGCTCTTCCACCGCATAGCTGTAAATGAAGCCCGAGTACTCTCCCTGTGGGAAAAACAAAACAGCATGTCACATCGACGTGGTGATTTACAGGCTTTGCAGCTTCATCCTGTCCCTCAAGTATTCACGCTTGTGACTGTGCAGGAGCCCACCTATGGATTTGCTATCGAACCTCAGTGAACCTCGTTCCTAAGAGTTGGCAGCTGGAGACAAGCTTCCACCAGGAGGAGAACACAGGGCTTAAGCGCTCCTAAAAGGGCAAGACTTAACAGCTAGGTAAAATACTTACTAAGCTCTTATCTATACAGATGCTTTCTTCCCTAAAGGCTGTCTTGGACCTTCACGTTCCTAATACCTCTCCTCGTAAGAACCCAGACTCAGTCAGCCTTGAAGATGGAGGCCCTAGAAAGTTCCAGCGTCTGACAGCTGCTTCGTGTAACCCCACTCCTGTTTCACACCTTAGTGAGACCCAGCAGCGTTTTTACCCTGAGTGGACGGAGACAAAACTGTTGAAAGAAAAGGAACAACAGCCAGCCAAGAGTGAGTCTTCCTCCTCTGGACAGAAGTGCTACGTACAGCAAACCCGCTGTGCCTGCGCTGGTGAGGGACATGCCGTCAGGCCGCTACAGGGACCCCATGCATGCTCTCCTCTTGGATTTTGTGGGCTCAGGAGACCCGTCAAACAAAGAACCACCGTTTCTTGTGACATAAAACAAAGCTGTGCTTGCGCCCTGGCTGAAATGAGAAGAGACCTCCGCTGCTCACAAGCAGACAACGCCACACCTCCAGCTCTAAACTGGCTAGGTTAGCAGCAGTAGCAATCCAGCTGCAGCACCGTAGAGCCTTAGAGAAATCACACAACCCTCCCAAGAAGCAGGGCAGGTACCAGCCAGACTGATTAGCTTTTAATGAGCTACCCTGGGAGCCAGACTGCTGCACAGGCAGACCCTCAGGTCCGGCCTGCTGCACATGAAGGACATGTGGTTGTCTCTGGGTTTGGGCTGTTTTAAGTGATTTGGAAGGAAGAAAGCCATGTAGCTTTGGTCAGACAAGAGCCCTCTATCAGCTGAACTCACCACAATCCCATCAGTCATGAAGAGAACAAGAGCCCCAGTGATGTGGACTGCGAAGTAGGTGTAAGAAGCCCCTCTGAAGTTTTTGCTTTGGCAGCAGCTAAATAAGTCATCATGACCTGGTGAAAAACAATGCAAAGCAAACTTAGCTGGAACGTCCCCCTGGGGCTGGGTGGTTGCCAGCCCGCAATGGGGATTTGTTTTGCGCTCGGCTGCAGGACAGAGACGCGGAGAGGACTGTGAACAACGTGGAACACTGCTGACCTCTGCCAGCACGGCTTTCTGTACCTACCTAGAAAACTTCAGAAGGAAGACATGCTTTGAGGCTGCTATCCACAGACCGGGATCCTAGCTCTCCAAGATACTTGCTGCTTATCTCTCAGGAGCTGCTTAGGCTCTTCTTCCCATTCCTGAGCTCCACTTTGCTGGCCCCACTCGTACAGTCAAAAGAAACAAGCCCATTCAGCCCCAGCACTCGTGTTCAGCGTCCCTCACAGCCACACGGACGAGCCCTGCCCAGGACAGCTCACATTCTTCAGCTAAACAATATTTAACCAAACAAGCCAGCTCTGGGAAAGAGGGTGATAAACACACAAGCTGGTGTCGCTTCCTCTGAGTCGACAGCAGAACAAGAATGTGCTCGAGCCTGCTGGGGACCGGGACCCCAGGCACAGCCGACTGGCCCCTGCCACACCACCTCATCACACTGCAGGGAGTGCAAAGCACCAGCCTTAACCTAACTGCACTCGGAGCCCGGAGCAGGTGAGATGATTGTTCCTGCACAGGCAAAGATGAAATTCTCACTGCTTCTATGGGGAAGGAGGGATTTTGCCAGCACAGACGTGCCTGCCAAAGATCACAGTAGTCAGCCAAATAGCCTCCCAGCTTCTCTAAGGATTCATCCCAAAGGCGTTTAAGAGAAGGATGGAGATTTGATGACCATGAGGCTCCAGTGGGTTGTATGAAAACGGGCAGCTGGGCTGAGGAAAGAAGCCCTCAGTGTCTCAGCTAAGGGAAATGCTATTAGATGAACACAGCCTTACTAGACACCAGAGAACCCACACCGCTAGACACAGTTACGAATCATTCTCTGCAGCACCTCACCACATCTCTAACTGCATCTGCTTCCAAGTTTTCCCTAAAATTTAATTGTTAAGGTAAAGCCATCTCTTCTGTAACAACGCTCCTCTCATAGCCCTAAAACGTGATTACTTCCGAGATTCACTAGCTGGAGAATTGACTTTGATATGTTTCTCTTGGGTAGCAAAGAACAATGCTACTATTGTCCACAAAACGGGGTGTAGTCACAAGTTCAAACTATTGCTGGAATTTAACTTTTCGCCTCAAAAAAGGGCACTATCCTTATTCCTTTCAGATCTATTAAAAAAAAAAAAAAATCAGCTTTCTGCAGAACGATTGCCACTTTTATGCTGAACCGTCAGAGGAGCCAGCTCAAAACCTGACTGCAAACCAGAAGGAAACAAAGGGGCACAACTTTCACGTGTGCTTAAAAAAACCTTGAGAGCCCAGGATTAATTTCGGGGAGCTTGCAGGAAAGCAGCCTGGGATCCCAGTGGCAGCATACTAACCTCTGCTCAGGGGTTACGGTCCCAACAAATCTGAGGGCAATTGGGCACCAAACAGGATTGTTTGGGTACTTTTGGATTACACTCACTTGTATGTTTTGGAAAGTTTTCTCCTTAGACAATAGCAATTAAGCTCACTTGTTAAACTCAATGGAGACATTCTGAAATTCATCTTTTTTCTTTTTTTTCCCCCCCAGCTCACCACCCATCCCCCAGACCCGTTAAGAGAGGTGCCTCCAGCTCACCTCCTGCTGCGTGGGGTCTCTGCACAGAGGTAGCGAGTTCGTCCTTCACCGTAGGTCGTGTTTCCATCGCCAGCTCGTCTGCTGACAGCAGCGGATGGCTGCTGCTGTTGAAGCACGGCACCATCCGCTCTTTGTAGAGCAAGAAGAACACTGCGATGGGGACTGGCAGCTGTGGAGGAGGAGCAGAGAGGGGCAGGTAAGCACTGCACACATCCCACACAGAGCACAGGCCAGTTCCCCACTCACGAGGGACTTTTAGGAAGCTGGATTCAGCACCTACAATGGATATTGGTGAGTTAATCTCCCTCTGAGAGCAACCTCATGCTGCCCTAACCTCAGGGCAAGGGCAGAAGCTGGCAAAGGGGTAAGGAGCCACTGCAGGAAGGACTGAGGCTTGTTAGTGAAACACACTAAAAAAAAAAAAGGCATCAATCTGAGAAGATTCTCAATCCAGACAATCTGGGTGCGTGGGCCCTGGTAGGGCTGGGACCATTCACCTGGGTTGGGGGACAGGAGCACTGGACCAGACGGCACCCGATACACACCTCCTGAAGCCTGTACCAACCCTTTGAAACCAAAACGTTCTGGTTTCCAAGCATGCGTCTACTTCTGCAAAAAGAATAATAATAAAGTAGCTTTTTTTTTTTTTCCTTGTGGAGAGCAGAGCAGTTTGAACGGGAGACCTTTGGCTGAAACGCTTTGTGAGGAATGCACAAGCTGCTCCACGACCTGCTTTGTCCAGCCATTAGCAGGGGTTGCTCAGCATCTCGTAAGAGACGAGCTCGTGATTCGCAGGCCAACAGGCACGGCCCTGCTGCAGCCAAGCAGCCCCAAACAAACCCCTCAGCACAGCCTCTGCTGAGGGACCTGGGACCAAGAGCAACCACGCTGCTCCTCTAGCCCCTGCCCTCTTGGCCACAGCTGCCTGAGAGTCACCCACACTCCAGGGTCCCCACTGCATGGGTGCTGGGCCCCACCAGCACCTTTCCCTGCAGTCAGGGCTTTCTGCCCAGTGCTGCACACGTGGGGACAAAAGAGGGGGACCTCAGGCTTGCACCTGCCCGCTGGATCCATCGCACAGCAGCATCGGGACCCCCCAGCACCACGCTCCCTCACTGCCTCGTGCCCAGGGACGAGCCTGCATCCTGCACACACCCACGACTCGATGGTGCCTGCAAGCCCAGAGGGACTTGGATCTTTTTTTATTTTTAGGAGGAGGGGGAGAGAAAATAGAGGGAAGTAAATGAAGCTGGGTCTGCCCCTGGCCAGCCCTCCCTTCTCCTCCTCCTGCTGCAACCAAGCGGTGTTTATTCTGCAACACACTGGGGGAGAAAGCCAGGAAATCCTAAGTGACAGCTCACTCTCCAGCCATTGAGCTCTTGTTTTCTACATGTCTGTGAGCAAGTGTGAGCTCTAGCTCCAAATTTCCTGCCTTTTGTTGGCTCGTGGCACTATTTAAATGTATGGAGAATTCCCCCCCACACCCGCCTCTCTTGCATGAATTCATTTATGAGGACTTCATTGTTCTGGGAACAATGGGAATAGGAACAGTTAGTTCGGTCCCATGGAAGAAAAACGCATTTGCTTGATAGTTCTAATCCTTCCGGAGGTCAGGACCAGATTTTTATTCTTCTAAACTGCAGATTTTGCAAAAAAAAACAAAAAAAAAAAACAAAAACACACCACACAGAGGGACTGGCCAGATAGATAACGGCTCCGGGCACTTAAGGAGCGCTCAGTGCCTATGCAAAGGGCCATGGTGGTTCCCAGTGGGACCACGGGCACGGCCCTGCTCCTGCAACCCCAAAGTAAGCAGGTCCCCTTCCTCTTTATCCAGGCAGTACCACCTCAAAGCTGGCAGTGCCTTGGGTGCACAAGTCCCAACTCCATCAAGACACGAACTGGTTGCTGATGGCTCACCAGCGCTGGCTGTTCCTGGTAGGAAATGCCCCAAACCTGGGCTCTCACTTGCCATCAAGCGCAGCCCTCGCCCACCACCACACCAAAGCGAGCTCAGGGAAGAAAGGAAAGGAAAGGAAAGCTCAGGAGCAAGCAGGTTTCCAGGGCCCCATCCCGAGCCAGGGCTGTGTCCCACACATCAACCTGCTGGCAGGGCAGCTGGGGACGGTCACCCGTGACCAGCAGCCCCGCGGGAGAGCCCAGCCATCAATCCAGGGTGCGCGCAGGGGACGGGGCGTCCGCAAAAGCACTTTGCTTGTTCCACAGGCAGGTGGAGAGGAGCAAACAGAGGCAAACAGCGGAGCCCTGCCAGGGCACACTTCAACCGGCAAAGGAACAGAGCCACACCGCAGGTGCAGCCTACCCCGTGCCCCAGGACAGCTCGACGACCGTCCCTTCCACACCACCAGCTCCTGCAGCTCCATGTGCACCAGCTGGAGGTGGAGCAGTGAGGATGAGCCCAGTTCACAGAGGGAACATCGAGCTGGGAGCCTGCACGGGGTGGAAGGCAAAATGCCCAGAGAGAGCCCCACTGCCTGTAGCCACCTCTCCAGCCCCAGCTCTGACCTGCTGGGAACGTCACCCCCGGCCCCGTGTAGTTTTTAATTGTCATTATAAACTCAACTGCGTGATGCAACAACTCGTTAAGTGTGAGTATAACTCCAGGCTCCTGCCCTCCAGTTTCTATTTCAGTCTTCCCCCCCCCACCAGGAGCATGGGGTTGTTCCCTGCCATCGTGTCCAAGCTACTTTTAAGCAACCTAAGCACAATGGAGCGCCCTGCACTTCCCCTGGGAAACCACCTTCCGGACAAACACGTCCCTCTCGGAGGAACATTTTCCTGATTTCCAGCCCCTTGGAACGGGCAGGATGATGAAATTTCCGTTCTGTGGGAAACTGAATTTTAAAACGTGTTTTTGTTCCAAATCTAGATAAAAAGCCAAAATTTTCTCTTAGAATGAAAAATTTTGGCTGTGAGTCATCCAAGCACTTCATTTTGATAATGCTGAACCATTTAATTCTACCAAAGCAAAAACATTTTGCTTCAAGAACACTGAACCAACTATTCCATCGGCTTTACACTTTGTGTTCATGCCAAAGCCAAATTGAGACATTTCAACTTTAAACAAAGCAAGAAATCGAAATGAATCATTTCAGCTGTCCTGTCAGAATACACACAGCCCTCAGAACTGGCACGGAATTGGGGTTTTGACCATTAAAAAAAAAAAAAAAAAGTTGCTGGTTCTGGTTTCCATTTCTACAGCTTACTCATTTCATCCCCTTCCCTGGGGTTTTCAGTTCCGTCTCCTTTCTCTGACATTTACACCTTAAAGGGTCGGTTCTGGAGCGCAGCTGCCCACACTACCTCCAGCCAGCGGGCTGGGTTACCCCGTTTAAATAAGGAATCGAGGCAGCTCCCTCTGCGAGGCTTTGGAGAAGACAATAACGGCTCTGCTTGGTAAGGAGACACACCGGAGCTGTGTGCACAACGCGTGTCTGACTCCCCAGCTCCCCTTGTCTTCATTACCTAATCCTCAGCCCAGGAGCCCAGCAGCATCCTGCTGCCTCCCGCTGCCTCCCCAGGGGTCCCGCTCGCTGCGTGCGCACACAACCCGCACCGACAGCGCTTGGGCTCGCAGTGATGCTCAAACCCAGCTCGTGGCCTGCCCACACCAGCTGCTGGGTGCAGAGGGACTCAGCCCGGGGTCTCATCGTGCTCCCACGGGCAGCAACAGCAGCAAAATGTCCAGGGGCCAGTGGTGGGAACAGGCTCTGGGTGTCGGATGTGAGCTGCATTCAAGGCAGATATTAAGCACTGCCTTTGAAACTAAATTAGCTTGCCCAAGATAGACTGGCAAAATAGATAATGCTCTGGTGTAATTAAAAGCACATTTCCCATGGCATACACAGAGTCAGAGGTAATTACAACAGCCTTCTCCTAGGCAGAGAACATCGTCCTCGGTACTTCTGCAGGGGAACTCATTTCAGCACCTGCCCAGGTATTTGGGCTGACTGCTCTGCTCACGTCAGCGATGAGCACCGCTGGAATAGGTGCACTGGGGTTTTAGTTTATCACCTAACGGGCAGACCATGAGCAGACAGAACCTGTGCCCTTTGCCTAGCACAGATGAAGCAGTGGAGGATCCAGGGCTGCTCGCCAGCCTGGAGTGGGGAGAGCACATCTTTAACCATCACCCTTCTGCCAAAATGCAAACCTGCACAGCTGGGGGCAGCGAGCAGCCACAGTGCCTTCCCCTAAAAACTGTCCTTGTAGTTGTTTGGGGAAAAAAAAAAGAAACATGAAGGAATTGCACTAAACATGGCACCGTGTACACAGAAACCCAGCTGGGCGCTCTGGATTTCTACACCCTCAGCATCAATCCAGGCACCACCAGCAGCACTCGGGGCTGCACCAGCACCCGCTGCCCTTATCGCTCCGGATCGACACGGGCAATTGAACGCACGCTCACAGGGCTGCTGCTGCCACCAGGGGAGCCACTGCCCCAGTAACCCCGTCCTTTGGTGGGCATTTTCCTACAAATACAGAGGCTGCGAATCGCCCTCCTGCCGTGCCTTCCTCACACCACCAGCCCCCACCCCAGGCTGACAATGGGAAGATTTTGTGGCTCTGAGCATCACGAGCTGCTTTAACTCCTGGATACGCGGATGCTGGAGGTACAAGCAGCTTCCAACGAGAGCAGACAAGGCACCCGCTGAGCAGCACAACCACCCGCTCGCCTCCTCCGTCGCTGGCACCACCCAACGGGAACCCCCAACCACCGGCACACCAACAGCCCCCGCAGCACTCACGTTGATGAGGGCCATGATCCAGAAGGCGTAGGAGACGCGGGTGACCACCATGCCTTTCATCGGCAGGTCGTAGTGGGACAGGTTGCCCGGGTGGTGCGGGACCAGCGACTTGCGGATGTGAGGGAGGTTGCTGGAGGTGTTGGCCGTGGCGTTCGAGAGGATGCAGTTGGTGTCCGAGAGGAAGGGGTCAGCGATCAGTGGGCTCAGCAGCGCTCCAAAACCCACGAAGAAATGAAGGGCCTGCAAGAGGTGAGGCATGCAAGTAGAGCTGGTGGCTATGGCCCTCTGTGCAGAGCCTGGCCGAGCTCCTTTCTCCTCTTCCTCGGGGGAGGAAGCACAGCCTGGGGGGGGGGAAGCAGGCTCCCTGCTCACCTGCAGGAAGATGGCCGAGTCCTTCTGATAGATCTTTACCAGCTGCATGTTGGAGATGGTGTCAATGCAGCCCATGGCCAGGCCTGCCACGGCCATGACCACAGCCAGGACCACCACATTGTGGCACAGGGGGATGATGGCGAAGACCAGGGAGATGGCGAGGGATGAGGCAAAGAGCGCAAACAGCGACTGAGCCAACCTGAGGGAGGGAACGGGGACAGGAGAGAATTAGTGCCTTGAGGAGCATCCACAACACAGCACCGCCTTGGGTTTTCAGCCCCAATCAGTTGGTGGCAAAGCCATTCTCAGGTGATGTCCCCACAGGCTGGCAGGGGGATACCCGGCTCCTCTGTGCCCCCACATCCAGCCGTAACCAGCCCAGGGCATGGCATCTCCTGCCTGGAGCGTGATGCCCCCCAGAGGCAGATCCTCTGGGCAGCTTTCAAGCAGAGCAACCTTCCCTTCAAACCTTTTCTGCACATTTCAAGGCAGACGACACAAGAACCTTCCCTTGTTAACAGCACGGATCCACCATTCGCCTGCTGCGCCCTGCGCTCTGCTCTGGCAGCATCGCCTGTCCCCCAGCACAGCAGGGCAGAGCTCAGGACCACAGCCGAGCTCAGGACCGCGGCCGTTCCCTCTGCAGCCAGCTGCTTTCTGTCCCGCTCGTGCCACGGGAGAAGCCCCAGGGACGGGCACGGTGTGGGAAGCTGGTGCATTGCACCGCGAGCCCAGCGCCAGCCAGAGAACGGCGCCCAGGCTGGCACCGCGCTGCTCCGGAGCTGCCAAGTCCAAAGGCAGGAAGGAAGGAAGGAAACGGGGACCAGACAGCGAAGCACTGGAACGACTGAGGCTAGCAGAAAGATGGGACTCCAGAGTCGCAGCAGCGAGTAAATAGCTCGTCCCTCCCAGCCCGGGCTCCCACGCCCTGCCCCAAGCCCCGTGCAGTGCCCGGCAGCTCCCTGCCAGGAGCTGCTAACGAGCAGCTGGGGTCTGCAGCAGGTGAAATGCCCCCAGCTCGCTCCCCCAGGCCATCTGCTTGCTGCAGCCACTTCACGCTCTGCCCAAAGAGGCAGGAGAAGGCATGGGGGAGGCACAAGGCAGAGCTGCCACGAGAGCCAGCTGGGCACCACTATGCCCGTCCTTCTGCCCTGGCTGCTCGTCCAGGACGGCTCAGCCTCAGACACATCACACCCGTGCTTCTGCGTGGCCCTCATTCACCTGCAAACTCTCAGTAATCTGCCTTCCTACGTCCTGCACTTCAGCAGTGTCAGGAGGAAAACAGTCCAAGAGCAGTTGTCCCTTATCCTCAGGCCTGGTGGCACAAGCTGGGTGGTGCCGGAGGCTCGGTGAGCCCACCTCACCCAGCCCAACCTCCCTCACCCGTCAGCGAGACCACGCTGGGCGAGCCAACGTTTTGTAAAGCTGTGACTCCCCATCTTCCTCAGGCAGCAACACAGGGATCCAGCAGGGGATTTCTGGGGGAGGGAGGGAGCAAAGCGAGGTGTGCACAGCCAAGGCAGGAAAAAAACAGCGAGCACGTGAGTGAGAAGCAGCTTCGAGCCTGGAGAGAGGAGGCAGCACTCCACAGGGTACAGCAGGAGGGCGAGCAGCAGAGGTACCAGCAGCTGGTGAATCCGAGGCTGGGAGCGATGGAGGAACGCGCACCGAGACCTCCCCAAACGCCTCCTCTCTTCTGCAGCCCCAGCAAGGCAGCCTCAGCACTGCGTTTGCCTGGCTAAGGGAGCACGTTCATTACTGGAGTTAAACATTAATTGCAAATAATCCATTCTTAAAAAGCACTGCACAGACAACCTCGCTGGTCCCCAAAGTGCAGAAATTCCTGCCTGCAGCCGTACGACGTTAATCACAGCATCGTGCCTGCCCCCAGACAGCAGCAGCTCACAGCCCAGGGCAGCACATGCCTCCCCCACTCCTTCTCTGGCTCTGGCATCAGTGCTGAGACCAAGGAATTGCCCTCTTCTCATGCCACATCACCCAGGGGTACTTGAGGGACACTGCCCAGCACCTGTGGAGGCACCATGCAGCCAGCTGGGGATGCCTTCAGAGACAAACCTCTTCGGGAGCAGCTTTTCAGAGCAAGTCTGAACCCCATGCCTTGCTGATGTGAAGCCAACGTGCCCTTCCAGAGGGCTTCATGAGCCACCCTGATGTTAATGCAGTGCCATGGCTGCCCTGCCCATCACGAACCAGTCCCCGTGTCCTCGGGTGCCATGGGCTAAAGCTTGTTTAATCTTGATTTTCAGTCCAAATACAGGCTGCGAAAGTGGGGCTTCATGTTCCTTCTGACCTCTTGGGTTCCTGGAGCACCCAGCGCACATCCCGGCTCCATCACAACCCTTGGGGGAAGATCTGCAGCCTGGCACCAGCAGGTTCGGGCTGACCTGCTGCAGGGGATGTAGCACCACGCTCCACCACTGCCAGCAAAGCTCGCCCTCTCCTCCCCTTGCAGCATACACGAGCCCCAGCTCACGGCTCCTGTTGCAGTGGGCGCTCTCCAACTTGCAGGATGTTTTTCCCTGCCTCAGGAAGCGTTTTCTAAGTCCCTCACATCAAGAAGAAAAACGATAGTCAGGTTAATTCCGTTTGGCAAAACCGATCATTAAAACTCCAAAGCCCTAAGAGGACAAGGTGAGGACACGGAGGAAGAAGAGGGCATGGATTATCCCACTCCTGCCTTCAGGTACCCCAGTCTCCATCGGGAAGCACTGGCTGAGGTGGAGGAGCCTCCCCCGAGGAGCCTGTGCTTGCCACCATGCTCCGTGCTCTCCCAGCAACAAAAGGCTTTGCTCTCCTCCCCCATGAGAACCGTCCTGCACGCACCATCCACGTGTCTGAGCAGAAACCTCCAGAGGACGGGCGTCTGAAGGGCAGGGAGGGGACGGGGCCACTGCTCCCAGAGGACGCTCTGCGGTGTGAGCAAGCACCCGGGGTTCAGGGGAGAGAAAGAAGGGTCAGAGGGTCCCATCTCACAACCCTCCTGGTCCTGGTGGGGATCACGACTTCAGGCAGAGCCTGCACAAGGTCCCAATGCAGCAACAGGCACGCCAGCCCCCTCCTCTCCTCTGCTCGTGCCAGCGGGGTCAGCTCAGGCTGACCTGACACTGGGAGCAAGAGCAAAAAACGCTCAGTTTTCACAAAGGCGGTTTCAGCATGACAAAAAGCCAGCTGGGGTACAGGTGCTCGGTTACCTGCTGCTTCTGTCCCAAGCACGTGTGACACTGCAGCAAAGGGCGAGCACAGCTTTAGCTTTACAATGCAAACATGAAACCCAGTAAAAACGGATTAAAAAGGAAAAGGTGAAGGCCAGGAGAGAAAAGCCTTCGGTATTCTTCACCCATGGGTGCACAGAGCTCCTCACGAAGGGCATCAGCTGCTCCCAACGCTGTGTTGGTCACGGCACCTCTACCAGGACCTCCAGACCTTATTCCCACCTATGTGAGAGAACAATTTCACTGTACCTCACCAAAAAAGTTGAATTCTTCTGAGCCAGAGCTGCAATTAGAGCCCAGTGATCCCCGGGCACAACCTAGCAGAGAGCAGAGCCCATGCTGTGAGCCCGAGCTGCCCAACGTGCACGGCAGCGAGGCGGGAGGCTGCTCCATGCTCCCCGGCCAGCCAAGGGGCCGCAGGGCACAGCCAAGGCCCCACTGCAAGCACTGGAAGCAACAGCTACATCCGTACACTGCTCGTGATGACAAACTTTCTTCTTTGAAATCTAGCAGGAGAGGGAGTTTTGGAGCTGGTCCTGGCAATCCCAGCTCGCAGCGAGTTGCGGAGGGAACGGTGCCATCGTTACGCTCTGTCCTCGCAGCGCTCCAGGACTCCAGCAGGACCAGGAGAGCAGAGCCCACGACCCTGTGTTCAGCAGCTTCTCTGTGGAGAGGAACCAGAGCCTCATTCAGGTGCCACCTGCCCCCTTCTGCCACTAAACCCAGCCACAAGGCTGCTTTCTTGCACGCGTTCGTCGTTCAGAGCAGAGGGCTCAGACCAACAGGATTTTAACCAAAAGCAAGCCTCTGTTCCTCAACATGAGAAATTAATTGTAGCCAGACCATGGCTCAGCTGCACTGCTGCCAGGTGAGGCTCTGGGACCCTGTCCCAGCCAGCAAAGCCCACCCCAGTGCTCCTGCCTGCCCCGGGATCGCTCAGTCCTCCAGCCCGTGGAGCAGGAGCGCACGGCAGGGCAGCACGGGAAGGAGAGCGGAGCTCAGAGCCCGCACACGTAACATGCTTGCCCAAACCCACGCATCAAACCACTGCACTGCTCTGAGTAACCCGGTACATTCACAAGCCACAAGCACCCAAAATGCCCTCCTGCCCGGCAGCGCTGCTGCTGCTCGCCACGGCTCGTGGGCACGGCAAAGCCCCTTGCTCAAGGAGCCCTGAGCGCGTCCTGGTGCGCAGCCCCAGCGAGCAGCACACGTGCTGTCCTCCCCAACTCGCTGCTGCAGAGTTAAAAGTTCAGGAGCCTCCAACCACGAAACCTCAAGCTGGTTTTTACGAGGTGCTGGCCAGGGGCAGGAGGTTTTGGGTAGGAAGCTGATGACAGGAAACAATTCCGCCTTTTCCTCCGCCGCTGCTTCAAACACTCTTGCAGCAGAGCGGGGCTGACGGAGCGCTGCCTGCCGACCCGGCAGCCTCAGGTCTGTGTCAGACCCAGGGCGAGGTCCCCACACACTGTCCCTGTCCCCCCACATCGTGCTCCTCTCCTAGCACAGCCCACAGGAGCACAGCCCAGGCTGCTCCACAAAGCCTCTGGGCTCTGCCTGGGCACGGCGGCTGGGACAGCTCCCGCACCACGATGGTGACTTCACAGGTGCTCTGATGCCACCTAACTCAGCCATTCTTAAACGGGCTTTTGACAGAAGCGAAGGGCTCGTGTGAGATTCTTTTCTACACATGTTAAATTTATCCAGGTGACATGTGTCTGGAGACACACGCGGAGGTGAAACGTTACACCACTGCCCCGAGAATGAGCGGCAAGGTAAATAACCAGCTAAGCCTCCGGAGAGCGGAGCTGTCATCAAGCCTCCGACCTAGTGCCAGTTTGGCACCCTTCAGGGTTGAGCCTTGCACATTACTTATTTTAAACACATCCTGGGCAGAAGCTCGGTGTGAGTCCCTGCTCGGCTGCACCTCACTGCTGCCCGCTGCTGCCCTCGTCCCCTGGCATCGCGCTGTGCCCCCGTGGCCGGGGGGCTGGCAGTGCCTCAGCTCCCGACCCGGGGTTATTAAAACAGGCCCTCGATGTTATCTTTGTGATAAGCGATTCGGGTAAGGGAAACATCCTCCAGGAAGTTCTCACTGTAACTTCGCGCCGCGGCTGCCCCTGTCCCGAGCTCGGGGGCACGGGCAGCGGGTGGCAGGGAACGGGTGTGCAAACAGGACCCCGAGCAGCCCCCAGCCCACACCCCCGGCCCTCCCTTGGCCCCCTCCCTCCCTCCCATGCCCCCAGCTGCCCCTCGGCACCCAGCACCCGGCACCCAGCACCATTTTCCAGGGGGGTCGCCAGGCTCCGCGCTCCGGCTGAGCCGTGCGAGCCCTGGGGATGGGCGCGGGGGGCCCGGCGCTGGCCGCCCCCAACCCGGGGCTGCTGCGGAGGGGAGGGGGGGGGCTCCCGGCTCCTTACGTCCTCTTGAAGACCCCTCCGAGGCAGCTGCCGAGCAGGAGGCAGAACTGCTGCGAGAAGAAGACCCAGGTGATCTGCGAGAGCGAGCTCTGCGTCTGGCAGCGCAGGTCCAGCAGCGTGGGCCCCAGGAAGGCGATGCAGAGGCCGAAGCTGAAGAAGACGCTCCAGTAGGTGAGGGTGGGCTGCAGGTTCCTGCGGAACCTCGCCGACACCCGCTCGTCCCACCACATCCTGGGGGGCGGCGGCGCGGGGCGGCCCGCGGCGATGCGGCTCCAGCGCCGCCCGGCCCCGCTCCTCCTTCGCGGCTGTGCCTCCGGAGCCCGCCGAGCCCCGCCGGGCGCCGCCTCCTCCCTCTCCTCCCTCTCCTCCTCCTCCTCCTTCCTCCTCCTCGTCCTCCTCCTCCTCCTCCCGGGGCCGGGCGGAGCCTCCCGCGGGCGAGCAGCGCGCAGCGGGGTCCCCCCGGAGCCCCCCGGTGGCCGCGTCTCAGAGCATCCCTCGGCGCTCAGCCCAGGTCCCGGCCCCCGGAGCTGACACCCGCCGTCCCCCTGCCACCCTCTGTCCCTCGGCCACCCTCTTGTCACCGCGGCCAGCGCGATCCGAGTCGCCCCTGCCCCTTCTCCAAGCGAGCTGGCTTTTGGGGAGCGCGTGCGTTTGGAAGCCGGAGCGGCTGATGCTTACGCAAAAGGTCTCCTCTAGAGGCTGGGTTTATAAATATTTCACCTACTTTTAGGGGAAGACTGGCCATTTTTAGAATGCTCTTTCCAGGCAAACCGGAATCGCTGGAGCCGAGCCAGGGCAGAGGGCTGGCTGCAGCCCTGAGCCCCTTCGGTGCCACCCCGAGCTGGGGACCCCCCTCGCTGCTCCCCCATCCCCTGACCTCAGGAATGCTGCTCCAGGGCCCTGGGTGCTGCCTTCCACCTGGACATAGCTTAATGTTTAGCTAATCCAAATTGCATCTGAGTCCTAATTCTTCCCCATCCATGGCATCCGCAGGAGCCTTCCTGGCGTAAGGAGGGCAGGATCAGGCCCTCTCCCATCAGCACAGCAAACAAATGAACAAACCGTGGGCAGTGGCAGGGGGCAGGTGGGAGGTGAAGCCCCAATTGCCCTGAAGGGAGACGTGTGGCTCCAGCACCTGAAACCAGGGAGCAATCAAGCTCAGCTGCCTGGAGGCACGGGGCAGTGTTGTTATCCTGCTTCACTCACAGGGAAACGGGGCCAGAAAGGAACGAAGGCATTTGCTGACAGACACCGAGTGAGTCAATGGCAGGGCCGGAAAGAGGGTTTTGTCATTAGGTGATAACCATCTCCTTAGCAGCACCCACAGCAGGATGGTGCCTGGTGCACGGGGCCCCAAGCAAAAGCCACTCACTGTGAACCTCTTTGGTTTCTCTTTCTCCATCCATCTGTGGGGATAAAAGCCCCCGGGGGTGGCAGGGTAGTGTTGGTAAGGGCTCCAGTACATGGAGCTGGGGTTCCTTGCACGATGCAGCAGATCCTTCTCTTCCTCACACCAGGTACCAAGCCCCCAAAAAGGGGCTGCAGCTGCTCCCTGCAGCTTCTCGTCGCCCCTTGGCTCTGTTCTGGTCAGCTCCAGGTGTGTCTGGGCAGAGGGGGCCAAGCTCCAGCCTTCCTTTGAAGCCTACGGTACTATAAATCATCACACGTTTTACACATACCCTGCAAGTCCCCTGGAAGAGCTTGGGAACACGCTGGTTTTACAAAACCTGGCGTGACCACATCTCTCCTGCTGACGGTGACCTGATCTGGGCCACTCTGAACTTGGTAAAACTTTATTTTAGCGATGCCAGATGGCAGGCAAGGAGGCCAATCTATTATGGCTGGCCAGACGCACTACATCTTCAGCACGGAGCAGCCTTACAGCAGCAGCCAGGCAGGCAGGCAACATGCGCTGTCCTCCCAGTTTTCACGGCTATCTCACCATCACTTGATAGCATCAGCTCGCTGGGCCTCGCCTTCCCCAGCTATGAAATGGCTGAGCAACGCTCTCCCCGCCTTGGCAAATTCCCGGCACCCCCAGCTTGATGAAAAGGCAACATCTGAGTGCCAGAGGCTACAAATGCTAGCACGGCCCCTGTCCCAGCGACGGCACCTGACCCCGCTTTGCTAAGCAGTGGCGTAAACGCCGGTGCGCTGGCTTCCAGGAATATCAGGCCGTTTCATCAGGGATAACACAAATCATGCAAGATATGCTTGCAAATAAAAACCGAAGCGTAGGTGGGTTACTCAGCAGAAGAACACACAGATCTTTCTGGCTCCACATACTGAAACCCAGCTCCTCGGTGGTAGCTCATAAAAATGCGAGCCACAGGACTCTGAGTGTATGCAACACCAGAATTAGCTTCGTGAGGAGGCTCTTTAGGCTGTTTTCCAAACTGAAGTCAATGTTGTACTTGCAGTGAGTTAAACACCCACATTTCTCTGCTTGCTGCAAACTGCAAAGTGAAATCATGAATGAGCAAATAGCGGAGCCGCATGCCTACGGACAGCAGCGTCACTGCCAGGCACTGCTCCACGGATCCAAGCAGCGTTGGAGAAACACCTTCCTTCTGCTTCCTGTGCGCTCACATGCTCTTCCTGGGGCAGCAAGAGGCACAGCACAGATTTTTCCGCCGATGGAGCAACTGCTTCTTTACCACCATCGGTCCTGCTTTGCTCTGCCTGAGCAGCAACCCAGAAACCCGATTTTGTCCAGATTTGCTGTTGTGGTGCCAGCATCACTTCTCTTGGGACGTTCTGGGGAACACCTTGAGTCACTGAACGCTGCTGGGGAGAGACGGGATGCTTCTTGCACTGCAGCACAAACTGTCCATAGGATGGGCTGAGTTGTCCTAGGCTGTGGTGTCAGATGCTCAGCAATCCGGCTGGAAGGGCAGCACACCCGGAGGTGCTCACCTCGTGCGTGTCAGGGTCAGGAGTTTCACCACACGCTGGGGGAGCTGGGGAGCCTGGCAGCCTGGCTCCACTTTTAGGTCAAGCATTATCCTGAGATCTCGGCCCAGCTGTTACAGATCAGGTACTACAAGTGGCAGCAGGGAGGAAGCGCTCACCTGCCTGTACCAATCCCACACGCCCACCCCAATTCGGCTGCAATCAACGCGCTTCCTCCTTCTCTGCGCCTAAACTGCTGCAGAGGAGGGCGGGCAGGCTGCGACCTGGTGACACGCAGGCCTCCTGGAACGCACCTGCACCCTAAGGACACGCAGCCAACCTCCCTGCAAGCACCAGGGTCACGTCCCCGTGGTCAGGCATGCCACGAGACCTGGGGAGCCGCCAGCGAGCGCCGCGGAGCATGCGCCCTGATGAGGCACGAGGATGCCCTAAGGGATGAGGAGCCGTGGGCAGGAGCGGTGCCGGCTGTTGGGGCAGCTGGGCGCATCCGGCCCCGCCGTGCCGAGGATGTGGTTGTGGCTGCTCGGCCGCATTCCCCCCGAGCTGGCACCACGGGATTCGGGAACGAGCCGAGGGAGGAGCTGGTTTGGCAAACAGCTTGCCACCGGGACCTGCCCACGCTGCAGCCTGAGTGTGAGTCAGGAGGGCTGGGCACTGCCCCGAGGTGCAGCTCAGGGGAAAAGGGGGCATTGTCCCTTCCCCAGTCCCACCACACATCGTCTGTGGGCTCACACCATGGGCCTTGCCCCAAAAATCCCACAGGTCCCCCCCGTGCTCCATCCCTGGCTCTCCCATCTCCCTGACCTCGGTGGCTGGAGCTTCCTTACTGCAGATACCCACAGGGATTTTCGTGCTGGGTAGCCCTGATCTTGGGGGTTTTTAGCTGCCAGAACAGTGGGAAACAGGTCTCCCTTGTCCCTTCCTTGGTTCTGCCCTTGAGTCACTTTGCAGCCATGGGCTGGGCACAGCTGCCCCGTGGTTTATTTGATTAACTTATTTGTCTAGGCAATATTTGTCTAGGGCATTAGGATCCACATAAGGGACAACAGAAACATTTCTTATTGCGCACAAGTTCCTATGGTGCCGCATTTCAGCTTCCTGCAAAGGTCACATAGAGGGAAACTCCTTTGGGGTTAACTCAGCACCAGCCCGGGCCGTTCGGCTGCAGCTCCCCTGCCACCCATGTGTGCCCCAGGCATTGGGGGTCACCCAGCTGAATCCCAAAACCAAAGCAGACCCTTCCCCTAAAAAAAAAAAGAGAGAGAGAGAGAAAGAGAAAAATTATATCCCGTACAAAACTCCCCTGTACTCAATAAAGTTTATTTTTCAAGCTTGGCTTTGGAGCATTCACAATACAACCGTAATAGAAGCCTTAGCAAGAAAATGAGCACACCACAAAATAGTCTATGTCACGTCTGAAATACAAAAATTGAAGTCTTTGTATAAAATGTTCAGACACAAGATTGATAGATGGATACAGTCCTTTATTCTTTTTTTTTTTTTTTTCCTTTTTTCACCTCTCCATTTATTCCAGAAAAAACTTTCTATATATAAAAAAAAAAAAATCATTGCTTCTTTTGGAATAAATCTTTAAAATCACTTCTTTTAAAACGCATCTTTTGTTTGTACAACACGAGTTAAATATATTATCGGTATTCTGCAGATGAATCACACCAGAGAACATTCACAGTACGCGGATCCTGGCCACTTGGGTCGACTTCTCCTGCAGGAGGACAAGCGCGGTGCAGAGGACGAAGGCAGGCAATGAGGAGAGCAAAAAGCAGGCGTCACAGCTTTCGTGCCCAGTGCCATTCTCCCACCTGCCTGTGCCTTTCCAGCCCCTGGGAGCTCTGGGCTACTGCTTTACGCCAGCCCAGCTCCCGACCGAAGATAAGCCATGGGAAAAAAAAAAAATCAAAGAAAAAAAAATGTGAGAAGCTTGGGAAAATGGCCTTGTTATTTTTATTTTTTTTTTCATCGTGTGTAAGGGAGAGGAAAAAATCCCCTTATTTTGTTCTTAGCCTCCACGATACAATGCAGGTTTGTTATTTAAAATCTTGCTATAGATCTGCAAAGGGCAGGGCCAGGAAAGGCGTGAGCGTGTGTGTGGAGAGTGACATGCAGCCGCGCCGCCGGGAGCTTTATTGCTGCCCTGTAACATGGACCTTGCTTTGCACATTACTTATGTTCCTTTAACCAGCTATCAGCTGGAGAGATGCAATAACAGGCTCTTTCCCGAGAGCGCAGCCAAAACTCCATTTTCCACAATAACTGGTAAAAAAAAAAAAAAAAAAAAAAAAGCAAGGAAAAAAATGTCTGGAAGACAAAACAACAGCTTCCTTTTGTCAAAACTCCCAATCGGCGACGGGTGCCAGCTACTCTGCAAAGCGGCGGCCGGGAGAACCCACAAAATGACAAAAATTCCAGCGAGCCACAGACATTCCCAGCATTTTCATCAGCGCTACTTTAAACATCCATCTCCGGAGCCGCCTGGCGCTCCCAGCGCAGGGAAGGGCTGCCCGCAGGGAGCTGCGGCAGGAGGGGGCGAGCACTGCAGGTCCCCCCCTGGGACCCTGGGGGCTCTCCAGCCTCATAAACCCAGCCGGACCCCCTCTGCCCTTGGGGGGACTACGACCCCTCTCCTGGAGGGGATTTGGCTGCCTGGCAGCGGGCAGTGCATGGCAGGAGCGTGGGCATCACGCAGCGGCCGCCACGTGCGGGCAGGGCAGCGGCGGGCGCTCATAACTCAAACCTTGCTCGGCGGGGCACCAAATATTTACGCACGCTATCGTCCTCCTGAATGGGAACGAAATACCCTCTGAAGGCAGCGGGACAAAAGGGGTTATCTGAAATTTGGGCTGCTAGCAGCGCGCGCGGGGCTAATAAATAACAGCGCCTCCACACAAAGAGCTCCTCTGGGGAGGATTTGTAGGAGGAAAGGCAAAGGCTGTGAAAGGATAAACAGCAGCTAGAAGGCCCTTTGTCTTCGTTATCTGATCCCAGATAAGGTAGCCCTGTCTACGGTCAGTGCTGGGCTTTTCCCAACCTTTCCCTCCAGCTGCTGCCTTGGGTGACCTTGCCGCTCGGCGAGATGCCTGTCCTACGGGGAATGCGCTGCTGGGACCCATTTCCCAAGGGCTCAGCTTGCAGGCAAGAAAACTGCCTGAAGACAGGTCAAGCACATCTTGAATGGGGCTCCCGAGAGCAGGAGGAGAGGGCTGCTTCTCCCTAGCTCTGATTGTGCTCAGGGACCTGGGCGCACCAGCACCCGCAGGCAGGGGCACTGGGGATGCAGTGTCCGTGAGCTGGCCGCCAGCTGAGCGGCCAATTTTGGGGCAGGAGCTGGCAATTCTGCACCACGGATCCCTTCCATGCAGAGGAAACTTCCACATAAATGCCTTCGTGAAAGAAAAGGTGACAGCGTGAGAGTTGAGACTTCCTCCAGCCAACATCTCCCTCTGCGAGCCTCGCTACCGACGAGCCCCTTGCAGCAGGAGCAGGGTGTAGGAAACCAGGCAAAGCCCTGCCCTCACATCAGGGCGAAATGCGTCACTGGTGGCTGATGGCTATTCATGCTCTTCCCTATCAAATGGAAACAATTAATGAACTATTCAGCCTGCTGTATGCTGGACATACCGAGAAGGGAACCGAGCAGGGATGGGCAAACCTCAAACAATGCAGACGTCTGGATGCTTGTCTAGGACAAACCCGACTTAACAGCTTTGGTCTGATGGGGGGAGCGCAGGGGGTGTCGCGGCGAGCACTGGCACGGGGAGGAGGCGCCTCCGGAAGCCCCGGGGTCTCCTCCTTTATCCTCACGCTTTGCATTCGCAGAGGATCACAGAAGAAATCCCTCACGCATGGCAGAGTGGAAAGGAAAGAGAGCTCCGAGAGCTCGGTGGGGAAGCAGCGGCGTGCGGCAGTCAGCGTCCCCAGAGCACTGCCCTCCCTGGCGGGGTGGCAGGTTTGGACATGGGCACGTCCTGCCGGGCCCAGCACCAGTCACAGCACCCACCAGAGAGTCCCAGCCGTGTCCAAGGGCTGCAGGACCCATGGGTGGGAGGAACGGTCATCCGGGAGAGCCACAAAGGGGACGTGGATATTAAACAGAGGAGACTTCCTGCAGTGCTCGCACACCTGAAGACATTTCAGGCTGGTGGCAGGCTGCAGGGAGAGGTGCAGCAGGGCTCCCTCGCTCGGGCTGGGTTTGGCAGGCTCCTGCTGTGCTCCGTTTGGCACCAGGAGCAGCCCTCGGCCAGCCGAGTGCGCTCACATCTCCACACGCACCTCGGTCCCGCGGCGGCCGCCTGAGCCAGGGCTGCTGCGAGGTGGTGCTGGCTACGCACGGCGAGGCCAGGCAAGAAGGTTCGAGGGATGATTTGCTTCTCCCTGGGTCTATTTCTGGTCCCCACAGCTGAGCTGTGGGAGGTTTGGCACCTCTCCCCCTTCCTCCGGGTAGAAAAGCACTGCGGTGGGTGTGCGCAACGCTTGGGTGCGGCGAGGCTGCGCGGCTCGGCTCCGCCGCGGGGCTCAGCGCTGGCACGGGGGCAGACGCGCTCCTGAGACGGCACTGGGGATGGGGTCCCGTCCTGGTGGCCAAACTGGGGAATGCGGTGGTGGCAAGGACAGGGGGATGCTGGTGGAAGCCCCTCTGCTCCAGCTGCTCCCCCCTTGCCAGGATCCAGGTACCGAAGATGGGCAGCGAGGAAGGGGTTGCGCAGGCAGAGGCAAGGGCGCAGGTGGAGGGGGCTCCGGGGCTCGGGCTTCAGCTGCAGTCTCTCTGGTGCCCGGGGGTGCAGAGCAGGTTGTCTGAGCAAAGGTACATCTTCACAAATCCCTGCCTGGGCCGAACACGATGCAGCTTTGCAGACACCACCCTCTGCTCACCAAACCTCCCTGTGCCCAGCTCAGCCCCGCAGGCAGTGAGCGGCTCCCCCAGGGCAGGGCACGATCCTGGGCAATGCCAGGGCAGCTGCTCACTGCAGCACCCGCAGGGAGGGTGGCAGCTCGCATCCGACAGGGGCAACGTGAGAACAAGGGGGGGAAAAGGCCCCGGGTCCACCAACAGCGGCTGCTGTGGGCTGTGGGGGCAGGCGGGGAGAGCCTGCGGCCAAGGGCGCTTCATCAGCATCGTCCTGCTGGGGTCGGCAGTGCTGCGGTGGGGCGGGTGGGAGCGTGTTGCTGTCTCCTTTCTCAGTGCTCTGATCTCCATGGTGACAAGGGGAACACGAGGTCCGGGTTTAAAATATGCTCTGCCGCCTGTTCTTCCCTCGGGCTGAGGAAGACAGAGAGACGAGGGTCAGACAGGTCAGACGTGAGCGGTGCTCGGGGGGCACCAAGCCCTGCGGTGCTCTGTGGGTTCTGAGCCTAAGGCCGTGTAGAAGAGGGAGCTGCGCCCCAGGAGCACCCAGGTGTGACTTAGGTACCAGCAGGTGATGAGTGAGGATGCCTCAGAGGTAACTTGTAGACTAAAGCAGGGAGCAGGTTTGGTTTTCTCCTACGTGGGTACCCACTGGGAGTAACCCCGGTGCCAGCACGGCCTGTGGTGCCATCCAGGAGTGGAGTCAGTGCCATTTTCCCAGACCTACCTGACTGCTGAAAGGCTGAGCCTCGGTAGCCAGGGTCCTTCTGAAGCTGGATCTCCTTCAGGGAGAAGATGGAGACATCTGGGCAGAGGGGGCAGAGAGAGAGGGGTAAGTCCGGCCAGCTGATGGGATGGGGGGAGCAGGAGGGATGGCAGCGCAGCGCCGCGCCTCTGCAGAGCCTTCCTCTTGGGCTCACCCCTGCTCTAAGTCACCCTGCCCCAAAACATTTCTTGTTCTCGCAGCCCCCAGGCTCCCACCCCACCCTGCTGCAGCAGCGCTCGGCTCCTCTGAGCAAGAAAAGGCGAGTGGCAACCGAAAAGCCCTGGCTGCAAACCACCACCCTCAGGCTGCAAACCACAGTCCCCAGGCTGCCAACCACAGCCCCCAGGCTGCAAACAACCACCTCGGGCTGCAAACCACCAGCTCAGGCCCCACAGCCACCTTGCTCCACGTCCCCCGGGGCCGAGGGCAGTGCGCACTTACTGTCGGGCAGGAGGTGCACCCTCTCGCCCAGGCTCTTGAAGTAAGGGTGCCTCAGGGCTGCCTCCGCCGAAATCCGGCTCTTGGCTTCGTACTGCAGAAAGCCCCAGAGAACAGGCGGTTACATTCACACCAGGCGTGCAAAATGGCATTTGGTGGGGTGTGCACCATACGCTGTGCACACACCCGTGCGAGGTGTGCACCTAAGCAGTTTGATGTGCTGCCTGGGTGCCGGTGCGTCCAAGCGCTGTGCACACCACTGGGGCACGCAGGCAGTCACCAGTGCCACTGGCACGGGCACAAGGGACACCACACACGGTGTGACCATGGGAGTGCACTGCCCACATCACACCTATCTGGTTTGTGTGCCAGAGGACACTGGGCGAAGGCTGGCTCAGCACCCTGATGGGAAGTGGTTTGAGACAGCATCCACCAGGCTGCTGCTGTACGGGCAGGGCTCGTTCTGCACTCGCAGCCCCTCTCCTGCCTGGCTCCGAAATCAGCACGAGGGCAGCTGGAGCACTTTGCTCCACCAGAACCCCTCGCCAGCCACCCGGGCCGCTCTAACACTTACCAGAAGGAGGTTCATCAGCAAGTCAATGCCTTCTGATTCCAGCCTGAGGAAAGGAAGAAAAAAATAGTGGAGCATTACTGCGCCCAGGACACGTTGTCAGAGTCCCTGCAGGGGACAAGGGGCAGCTGGCACCTCCAGCACGTGGCTGCATTCGGCTGCTGCCAGCAGCACATCGAGGAGCTGACAGCGGCGTCCCCAGCTCCCGTTTACATCCCCTGCAACCCCACCGTGCCCTCCGCGCGGGTGCTGCGGGAGGTACCTTGGGGCGTGATTTATGAGCGGCTGGGCTCGGTACTGCGTGAAGCTGTAAGCCTTAAACTCCTCGTTGGATGTTATTCCCGGCCACGTGTCTTCTGTTGGGGTTCCTGGGAGGGGGAAAGAGGGGAACCTGTCGTGCTCACCGGCTGTGGGGCCAAGAACCACGGCAGCCCCCGGCCGGCAGCGCCGTGCCAGCTCCCCCGGGCGGCCGAGGCTGCGCCCCGGCCCCGCTGGCGCAGTCAGCCGCTGCCCTCAAGTGGGCGTTTGGGAAAGAGCAGCAGACTCACCCAGCAGCCTGAAGATCAAGTGCAGCTCTTCCTTCACCGTGGAGCCAGGGAACATCGGCCGGCCGGTGACCATCTCGTAGTGGATGCAGCCAACACCCCTAAAGCGCAGCAGGAGCGGTGGCGTTAGGGAGAGAGAAGCCCCAAGGATGCCCCATAACGAGGGCTGGGGCTGCTGGGGGGGGGAAATCAGCTCTGACAGGGACAGCGAGGGGCCCCAGGGGATGCAGAACACTCAAGGAGAGCCCACCACCCTTTGGGACACCCAACGCCGTGGGCACGTGCGGCACCGCACCACCAGCGGGATGGGAACGCCCGGCTGGGGGCTCGGAGCCCCTGGGGACCCTCGGCTGGCAGCCGTGGCTCACCACATGTCGATGGGCGTGGAGTACTCCGTGGAGCCCAGCAGGACGTCAGGGGGCCGGTACCACAGCGTGACCACCTCATTGGAGTAGGTTTTGGTGGGCACCGACTTGGCTCTGGCCAGCCCTGAAGACGAGAGGGGTGGGCATTGAGGGAGCGGCGCCTTCCTGCGGGGCCGCGTTTTCCCCAGAGATGCCTCGAACTCTGCCAGGTAGAAAGCAGCAGCCAGGCAGAGCCAGCTTCAGGAGCACACGCAGCATCGTGTGGGAGCCCTGAGCTGCTCATGAGGGTCCCCCCCATCCCTCCCCGCTCCAAGCTGCTGCCGGAGACCACCCGGCCTCTGCCTCTCCCCTGCCCACCGACCGAAGTCAGCCAGCTTGAGCTCTCCCCTCTCGTTGATGAGCAGGTTCTGGGGCTTGAGGTCTCGGTGCAGGATCTTCCTCCCGTGGCAGTAGGCCAGGCCCCGCAGCAGCTGGAACATGAAGATCTGCGGGGGCAGAAGGGGTTGGCGCTCAGCCCTGGGGGCACAGGCACCGAGAGGCCGAGCGACTCCCAGCCTTATGGCCGGGGAAGACCCCTGGAAGCTGGAGACACCTTGAGGAGACATCCAGGCCTGGCTCACCTTCACGTTGTGCACATTCATCAGGTTCCCGCAGTTATCGAGGTACTGTTTGAGGTCGTTGTCCTGCAACGAGAAGCACCCATCGGCCTCTCCATCCCCTGCACCCCGCTACCCGCCTGCAGGAGCGCAGCGCCCGCCGGGACCCACCAGGTACTCGAAGACGAGGGTGAGGGAGCGCTCCGTGTGGATGATGTCGTGCAGGGTGACGATGTTGGCGTGCTTGAGGTTCTTCAGCAGCGACACTGGGGGAAGAAGAGGTGGGTTTGGGGCAGCAGGACCAGGGCACCATGCCGGTGGGACGTCCCCGAGTCTGCCCGCACGGAGCCAGCCTGGGACCCAGCACTGTTCACCAGGGCTGTGACGAGGGAGAGCCCCCCACGCCCTCACCTTCCCGGATGGCCGTGCAAGGTGCCCCTTCCTCGTGCTCCAGGCGGATCTCCTTCAGCGCAACGAGGTTTTCCGTCAGCTTGCTGCGCCCCTTGAAGACGGTGGCGTAAGTGCCCTGGGGGAGAGGGAGGAAATGGAGGGCACACGGGCCATTTATTGGGGTGGCACAATGGTGATATAGCCTGTACCATTTGCAGGAAGGATAATTTGAAGCTAAAGGGCTCAAGTCCACAGCAAGACTTGGTCTAAACAGTGCAAGGTATTAAAGATATTTGGCTCCATTCTGCCCTTCTACAGTCCTTTTAACCTAACTTAAAACCTTGGTGAGGGTTCAGCATCTCCTTACCTCTCCCAGTTTGTCCAGTTTAACATAGGTCTCCAGCTTCCCGAAGCCGATATCCGACTGTAAGAGAGAAAGGAAAACATCCCTGGGAGGGATCTCATCCAGGGAAGGATGAGTCTCCAAGGCCGTGGGGTCATGATTGATTTGGGGGCAGATTGATCAAGGCAGGTGCCTTCACGATGTGGATTTGTGTCCTGCAGAAGCGGTGCAGGCGAGCATGAGATCCATCAGAACACCTCCACAGATTGTAAGGAGCTGACGATGCCCTTTCTGCTGGAGAAGCCCGGTGGGATCCTGCCGCCAGCACCCAGACCTTTTCTTGAGTGCTTTCCTACGTGCTGCCCTGTACTGCAACTCCTCTCACTTCTCTGCTCCTCAAATCGAGCGTGAAAGGGACATTTCCCCATTTGGAACAGCGACTTGTTAATGTATTGCTGGGACCTGCTCTCCTGTACCCAGTGAAAGAAAGGGCAACCACCGCAAGGCAAGGGCTTCAGGTTTCGCTCCCAGCAGACCCCTCACTCTGCACTTCTCTGCGGGCACACAGACCCCTCGGTTAGTCCGGGTCGTTCACGTGCCAAGGCAGGGGATGGCTCCCAGCACTACAGGCCCAAAGCCCAGGGCAGATCCTAGCTCCTGAAGCTTAAATAACAACCCCTGCCATGCTCTCCTCCCTCCACACGACAGGCACACCGGATCAGAAGACACCTGCCAACACCTCGCCACTGGACGCGTGCTTGCACGTTTGCCAACAGGACACCAGGTTTTTGTGCCTACGTATGCTGATGCTCTGCAGAAAAAGAAACTGAAATGCCAGCATGAATGCAAAGGCTAATTCATTATTTATCAGCATTTGCATTTCAACCAGCAGAGGCTCCAGCGTTCGTGGCACTGCAGGAGGTTTCCACCTCCTCCCCCTGGAAGGGCGCCAGGTGTGCGCGGAGCTGGGTGAAGGAATGCACGGGCCTGGGGATCTGCACAGCAGTGCGTGGATTTGCACGTGTAGGGGTGGCACGAGGAAAGGATGAGTGCGTGCATATGCACAGGGGCAAATGTGCATGGGTTACACGGGAATCTATTGCTGGGAGTGCGCAAAGAGGGATTTGCAGTGTGTGTGTGAGTTGGTACAAGGGAGCTTGCACAGGGGGACGTGCGCAGGGTGGGTGGTAACTGGCACGTGCATGTGCTGGGTGCTGCATGCACAAAGCAAGGTGCTGTGCCAGCACTGCTTGCTCTGCACACGGAGACTTACGAGGGAAGCCCGCCGGGACATCCTGCTGAGGGGTTTGGGGAACTCCGGGCTCTCCATCTGCAGCTTCTGCAAGAACTCGGGGGGCAGGCGGATGTCCATGGGCAGGGAGAGGCGCTTGCTGACATCCTGCAGAGAGGGGCAAGAGAGTAGGTGATGAAAGCACCTGATGAAAGAAACTTCCAAGGGGCAGCACCCTCTATCCAGAGCTGATATCAATGGCAAAGAAATAGGGACACCTGTGGGACCCTTGGTCAGGGGAAGAGGGAAGGTGTGTGCATGGGGATGCGCTTGGGGCTTTGTCCGGTACCATGGACATGCTGAGCAAGGGCATCAGGGCTCTGAGCCCACCAGATCCCCATGAATCGAGCACTGGCCCTTCCAGCCAGCAGGCAGGTGACAGCCAGAGCTGTCCCCATCCCTCCTGCCCCCCAGCAGCACTTGCCTCCATGGAGAAGCGGCGCTGGTTGTTGTTGCGGTAGCGCACGGCCATCGGGGACTGGCCTTCCACCTCGGAGGGGGAGATGGGGGTCGTGTCGGCTCGGAAGTCCCTGCCCAGGTGCTCCAGCTGCAGGTGCCCTTGAGCCAGGTCTGAGGACAAAGAGAAAGGACAGAGAGCTGCTGGAGTGACAGAAGTACCACCATGACCCTCGTCTTGAAGAAAAGGGAGCAGGGCAGGGAGGTCCAGAGATGCTCCAGGGCCGCAGGAAAATCCTTTTCTGTCTCCACACCCAGAGGCAATACCTGCTGCTTGCTACAGGCTCCTGGTGCATGGGCCAGCATTCATCTCAGCTTCCCAGCCTTATCCTCACTAACGTCACCTTAGACAAAACACGACGTGTGCTATAGGGACACCTAGGTGCCTGACCACGGCTCTGGATCTGGCGGTTGTTTATTGCAAAACAAAACACTTAGCGAGATGTGCCATCACCCTGGGAAACACAAAAGCCCTCTTGAAAACCAAACCAACTCAGAAAAATCACTCTCCTCTAGGGACTCCGGGTGTGAAGCCTCATCAAGCCCAAGAAACCCTGAAAGGAGCAAGAAATCGGAACAAAATAAGCCACTGAGCTCCCTCTGGCCTCCGGTTTGAGGCTTGCACTCAAAGCTCCTCACTCAGTAATTAACGGCCGGCTGGTAGGAAGCGAGTTCCCTGATTCATGGGGAGGCAACACCAACTGGGTGTACTGGGACGGAGGAGGTAGAACTGGGAGCTCTGGGATGGAAAAGGCAGCTCTAACTGGGCATACTGGGACGGAGAAGGCAGCGCTCTGCAGGCTGCACAGAGCATCCCTCCCACTATGCCTAGCGCAGATTTGGGCGGCCGATCGCGGCGTGCTCGGGCAGCCAGCGATGATCTCACTGCTGAGGACGGGCGAGGGAGGGCCGGGACCTGGCCGCACGCTGCTCATCTGACGGATGAGAGGTGGCAGGCAAGTGACCTGGGAAAAGATGTGGTTTCCTGCCACGGGCACGGGGAAGAAGGGGACCTGCGAGCTGAGGGATGTGGGGTGCCCTCTACAAACAGCCCGCACCCACGGGTGGGGTGCAGCCCATGCCAGGGAACCCCCCAGCACCTGAAACCGTGCCAGGAGGTTTTGTACTGGTGGGCAGGGAGGCACAGAGACACTGCTGCGGGGCTCCAGTCCCTGTCCCTTTCTGGCCATCTGCCTGCGCAGGAGCAGCTAGGAAATCTACCCTGAATTAAGCACGGGTACAGAATTAGTGTCGATCAATTAAACTGGATCAAAGCTTTTTAACTTATTCGCCTCCTAAGCAAATTATCTGAAAGAAAACCAAAGGCCACTTAACGTCTGACCAAACGGAGTTCAACTAATCCCACTTTAAAAGATAGTTTGGGAGAATTTGTGCTGCTTCCTCAGGCCCAAAGTCCTGCTAAAAGTTGCAGCCTGTCCCCAAAAGGTGCAAGGTCTGTCCGAACCAGCAGCCCACCAGCTCTTCATCCACAAAAGCATCCGAGGCAAAGACCAAAGGCAGAATAACAAACCGGCCTCCCAGTGCATGTGCAGGGCAACAGGACACAAAAAAAAAACCCTGAAAACTACCAGAAGATGAAAACAACACCTAAAACTACACCCAGGACTCGCGGAGATGAGGGGAATGGTGCCCTGGGGCCAGGGGCAGGCTGGATGTGCCAGCCCAGCCCTAAAAGTTTCCCTGACCCCGCGTCCCACAGGTTGCCCTGGGTGCCCAGGACCTCTCCGGGTGCTCACGGGAGGGGATGTGGGGCCGTGGGCCAGCAAACCGAGGGCCTGTCTGGTTCTGCTCGGCGTTTCACGTGGCTTGCAGTGAGCCCTGGCACCCTGCGAATAATGAGGCTGCATGGGATATCAAAGCAAATTAAAGCGAGACCGCAGACACGGCGGCTGCCTTTGACAAGCCTCCTGCCTTTTTTTTTTTTTTTTTTTTTAATAAATATATTTAAACACTGTCTCTGCCAAAACAAGCTTTGATCTCCCAAGGAAAGGGGCCAGAACCCTTCACTCCTTCCCTGACTTATAACTTTTAATTACTTTGCTAAGTGTGAACCCTCCTCTCAAAGCTCTGTTGCGCTCTTGAGGCAGATCTGGGCTTATTCATCCTCCTTCCTCCCCCTCATCCTCAATTCTTTGTGGCCGTGCGCTCCAGAGGCCAAATTTTGGCTCTGATTTATGCCATTTGAGCTGGGAGTCATGCCGGCTCCGCAGCCCTTTTTTGGCCTCAGAGCACGGACCGGGCCGTGGCTGTTCTGGGGCAAAACAGCTCTGGGCACGGGCACGAGCTGCTGCTGAGCACCACCAGCCCTTATCAAAGCCAGGCCCAACGCCTCTGCAGATCCCGAGCACAGAGAGTGCCTGGGGAAGGGCAGGAGGGAAGCCAAATCCCCCTGCCTTCAGCCTCCAGGGGAGCTGGAGCAGCCACGGCGAGGTTGATGCAGAGATGGTGCCGGCTCTTGTCGAGGTTCAGACACTGCCCAGGGCCCAGCCTGGGCTCTCCATAACCCAAAACCTTTCCTCCACCCAAGCAGAGGCCGTGGTGGTGCCCAGAGCAGAGGCCCGGCGGGTTGGGGGCACGCAGGAGGTCCCAATGGGATACCAGAGCTCTGAGCCCAGCACCCCTTTCCTCTGCGCTCTGCCAAGGTGACATTGCCCACGACGGGATGTGCCCGTGCCGGAAAGCTGTTTGTTTGCTTTTCCATTTGCTGGCTCTGCTTCTCTCGGACCCCCTTTTATCGGCCTCCTAACTGGCAGCGAGGTCGTGGGAACTGGAGGCTGGGGAGGACGGGGCTGGGGACCCCACCGCAGACCCTGGTGGTGTCCTCGCCTTGTCCTCCGCGACTCTGTGACCCCCGAGTGCTGATAACCTGTGATTTTTGATGCTGGGGGGGGAAATAAAACCTGCAAAGGACTCCCCAAGGGGCTGATGCCTGCTGTGAGCAGCGCCCTTCATGTGCCCCCCTCCAGCCCAGGCAGCTCCCACAAGCTCCAAGCCCCCCAAGCAAACCCCGCAGAGGAGCAGCTTGCACATAAACCCCGTTCTCATCCCCTCCAGCACCCCCAAAGTGATCCTGCTCCCCTACACAACCAAAGCATCCCCACCAGCCCCTCCCCAGCCACGAGGAGGGGGGCACAAAACAGCCAGGAGATGCCTCAGACAGACGTGGTTACCGGGGCTCTCCAAAAACACCCACAGCAGTGGGACTGAGGGTGCCGTGGGGGTGACCCCTGGGGGCTGTTTACACCCCAGGGAAAATTCAGGGGTTACAGCAGCAGGACGGGGAAATCGCCTCCCTGACAGCCTCAAGCTGGCACGGTGGAGATAACGAGCCCGGGCTCAGCCATCCCAGAGCCGAGGTGCCCCGAGGGAGGCAGCAGCAGCAGCAGCTGTCAGTGCCCGGCGCTTTCTTAGCCCCGCACCGTTTTTATCCTCACGGCTTCTGCGCATCTAATTAAGGGCTCTAGTCTAATTATAGCCCCGGCTGCTTGCTAGGGTGTGAGGGGCGGCGTGCGTGCATGAGGAGCAGGGAAGGAGGCTGCGGAGGGGAGCTGCTGAGGGTGCCTGGGGTATCTGGAGGGGCACGAGGGGTGTCACGAGGGGCAGGGATGAGGAAAGGCAGCTCTGTATCAGGTTTCTGCATCTTGCCTTCTGAAGCAGGCTCGCTGGCACAGACGAGCCCTCCCTGCTGGGCCAGCCACGAGTGCCAGGCAATTACATCACGGCCTCGGCCCCTGCTTGCAGCACAAGTTGCTAGCAATTGTGGCTGCAGGGCGAGGGGAAAAAAAAATAAAAAAAATAAAATAAAATGTGGACGTGACCCGAGCGGAGCCCAGGGCAGCAGCACATGAACGGGCTGGCCCGGACAGAGCTGTTTTTTGCTGGGAGGCAGCAGCCTCTCCCATGCTGTGCCCGCAGGAGCCAGCCCAGCCTGCCCCAGCACTGCTCGGGGAAGGGCCGAGCACCACCGGGCTCCCAGCCCTCAGCATCTCCTGCACCCCAAAGGAGAAGGCTGTGGGGCTAGGAGGAAGCTCAGCAAGCCCCAGGTGCACCCCAGGAGCCCTGTGGACAGGCAGCGAGGTCTCAGGATTTGGTGGCAGCGGGTGCTGGCAGCAGTGGGGTCACTTTGGGGTGGGCAGGAGGAGATCCCAACGCTTTCACGCTCTTCCACCTTAACCACAGGGGTGCCATTCCTCTGGGCGCTGTGCAAATACCTGTCCCTCCTCGAGGCTCGCCCTGCGCAGGCAGAAATCTCTCCACAGATCAGGTTTAATAACCAGGTGCTGCAAATCCTGCCGCGCGGATGGGGAGAGGAGCGCAGACAAAGGGGCAGCGGCTTTCCACGCGGCGGGGGCCGGGGGCTCCCTACCTTCGTTCCTCTGGTTGTTGAGCTGGTTGAACTGCTCCGTGAACTCCGTCAGCGACTCCTCGATGGTCTCCGTCCGAGGGACCGAGAGCGAGAACCTCCGCTTGAAGTTTTTCATCTTGTTCATTTTACCTCGTGCCCTGAGGGACGGCAGAGCCCTGCGGGGAAGGGGACGGAGCTGGCTGCGGGGTGCTGGGGGGGGGGACAGATCCGCAGCCCCCCCAGGCATCGGGGCCGGCAGCACCCAGAGCTGTGTGCTCCCACTGGGATCCCCCGGCATCCTCTGTGCCGGAGCCACCAGGGGAATCAGGAACCTCGTGTCACCGGGAGCTGCCCGCGGTCAGGAGGTGCACGGGGCTTTTTCTGAGCTCATTGTCAGAGATGAGCCCAGGGCAGAGCTGTGGACACTGAGTCACGGCTGTCAGCGCGGGGCATGCCTTAAGAGTGTGCTTGGAAACTCCAGGAATGCCTGGAACGGGGAAAAACGTGGCAAAAGCAGAAGGAAAGCAGGAAAAAAGAATAAGCAGCGAGAGAAAAGGCACCTTCCCAGGCAGTCTCATCTCCCTGCTCTGTCCTTGCACAAAACCCCCCCTGAGCCAGCAGCAGGGTGCTGGGGGCAGCCAGGACCAGCAGGGGGGTCCCTGCCCGGGGAGGTGCTCCGAGCTCAGCTTGCTCACAAGCTCTTCCTTGACTCAGATCCGGTACAGGCGCTGGAATCTCCTTAGCTGGAGATCTGATTAGAGCAATAAACCCCTTAAACAAAGAAAACC
Source organism: Netta rufina (assembly GCF_964035555.1). Taxonomy (NCBI): domain Eukaryota; kingdom Metazoa; phylum Chordata; class Aves; order Anseriformes; family Anatidae; genus Netta; species Netta rufina. The sequence goes on along the minus strand of NC_140150.1, from coordinate 4,451,014 downwards.
CTCAAGGGACACATGGCGAAGCGTGCTGTGCCTGAGCAGCCCCACGAGCGGGCTGAGGGGGCTCTGGGCATCTCCACCTCGCCATCCGTGGCACCAGCACGTTCAGGACTTGTTCCTCCTGCCAAGCACAGACCTGGCAAGTGGCCATTGCTCCCCAGAGGTGCCGACATCGGTCTCACCCCCAGCCAGCCCTCGCAGACCCCAACCCATCTCCCAGGGTGTTTCCATTTGACCGCACCGCACTCCTTTAACGCTGCTCTCCTCACCCAGCAGCCTGAGGGGGGATTTTAAGTGAGAAATCACCCCTGGGGGCCCAACGGGCACCCAGAGCTACCCGAAGGGGGGCTCCTTCCCGCACCCCACCCCCTGTGAGCCCAGCAGCCCCCAGCCCCCTCCGGGCCAGGAGCCCGAAGCCGCGGTCGCATTCCAGACGGATGCGCTCAGCCGCAGCATCCCCAGCCAATGCATCGTGTCGCCAGGGCGACGGGAACACTTGGGCTGACATGCCTGCATCTGAAGGCTTAAAAGATTACCGTCAGCAACATAAACACGGCTGGCGTGGCTGCCACGCTCGGCTGCGAGGCACGGCCTCCTGCGGCGGGCGCAGTCCCCCGAAAATCCTTGGGATTATCCGCGGGATGCACCTGAACGCTGGGGACCCGCTCCCCTCGAGCACCCCGCTCACCTCCCAGCCTCAGGGATGCAAAACCCTAAAGCTGAAGGCCCTCGGTGCTTGCATATGCGGGGGTATTTGGCTGGGGGTGGGAAGAGAGGCCGGAGGCTGCTTTGAGTTGCAAAGTGAGCGAGGAGGATGCCAGACGCATCCACTCCGGGCCTCAGACATTTAAATGTTTTTCTCAGCTCTACAGGAGCAGGCTTTGACAGCAAGATGCTGACGCTAATGAATGCTGCATTAGCAAAGTCTCCACGCTGGTGCTTTTCTCATGGCCAACAATAAAGCCTCCGAGCAGCCTTGCTCCTCCTGAAGGGAAGGCAAACCTTTGGAGACTGCTTGCTGAGCCCAGGGCTCTGATCCAGCTCCTCACCTTGCAAACTGGGCAAATTTTACCCTTGAGCACTGCCAGTGAGTGGAAATGCCACTGGTGACAGAGGCACCCAAGGAACTGGACAAGGTGCAGACCCTCCTGTGCTGTTACAGCCCCCAGTTACCAGGCAGGGAGCAGGGGAAATCCGTGCTGCTCCCAGCAGCTACACCACAGGCTCAAACAAACAAAAAAAAAACAAACTCCCCACGTTTACCTCCAGCTAGTCTCAATGATTATTCTTTCCAAATGAGAGCATGCACAAGTTTCCTCACACCTCTGCTGAAGGCTGAGCTCACGAACTGCAGGCTGGCAGCACCCTGAGCCACCCTTGCACAGGCGCATGCAAGGGCGCTGCTCACCCCGCTGCCACCTCCCCTACACCTCACACAGCCACCACGGGCAGCTTTGGGTTCTGCAGCCCCTTCCTTCAGCAGGGGCACCCTCCTGGGACTAGGGGCTGCTGCACCCCCCTAGCACACCCATCGTGCCCAATGGCAGCGGTCACCCCACTGTGATGGGGACAAAGCGCTGCCCTGGCAGGAGGGGCACAGGATGGTCAGAACAAGCTGCAAGGGGGGACCAGAAGGTCAGGAAAGGTGCTGGCCATGAGCTTTGCCCTCCAGGGAACCCCACAGCCTCCAGAAGGGCCCTAGAGTCCAGGACTGGGGAAGATGCATGAAATAAAACAGGGGAAAGAGCGCAAGGGGTCTTTCCATCTCCTCCCTCTTAACAGCGCGAATAGCTAGAAGGCAAGCACCTTAGCACTGACAAATTTGTGCTCCAGATTGCTCTGAATCCTTCCCCTCCCTGCCATCGTTTAGCTCCAGGCTGCTAAATATAAACCTCCTTGGAGAGGAAGTGGGGTGGGGGCAAAAATAGCACCGGGAGCGGCAGCTACCTCTGCTGCTCTGCGCGAGCCTGCCCCGCGCTCGTTATCTTTACGGCTCTGTCTAATTGGGGCTGTTCTTTCCAGGCAGCCCTGGACCTGCTTGGCATCTGCCGATGGGGTTCACGTCGAGGCATTTGTCAGGTGGATTTTATGGGTTCATTCTATTCTTAGCCTTCCATGCCTGCCGGAGAGGAGTTTGCTCTGTCACGACAGGGCCGCTCGGATGCAGGTGCCCCACGGCTGGAATTCGGCCCCCCTCCAGCAGCGGTGGCATCCCACGTCCTGCCTGGGTGCACGCACACCGCACGGGCAGGAGCACCCCATGGGGTGCAAGGGGCTCTGTCCCACCCTGGGGAGGGGGTAACCTGCGGCTGCGTTGCTTTAGGAGAAGGTTTTGGGAGAGGGCATCCCCTTCACAGCTAAAGGGAGCCGTGCAGCCTGCTCCCACGGCACGGATTTGCAAGGAATTGTTGCTCGCGGCTGCCTGCTTGCCCTGAATTTTAGCAGCAGGGCACTAAAGGAAGCAGGGGCACTTAGTGGCTTGCTGCGAAAGTGACACTTGGTAAGCAGGGCGATGAGATCACTCGTTTTACAGCCCCGAGGCTCTCCAGGCTCCCCGGGAATGAGGACGGCCCCTGGCCAGAGGCACCTTGGGGATGGAGGAAGGCTGCCGACATGCCGAAACACGACGTGGCGCAGCGGGGCACGCAGGGGAGAAGCGATCTAAAATGGCAACGAGGAATTTAGGCACCGACAGGCAGAAATGAAATCACTCAGCCTGGACTTTGGCCAAGAACTGGGGATTAAAGCCAGCCGCGTGAATGATCTGCATTTACTGTAAGACAGTCAGATAGTAAATACTTGGCTAAAACACTTCAAAGAGCCCAAAGCCGAGTCCCGCCAGGGAAGCTAATCACATGCTCGAGATGAGATGTTAACAACTCCTTAAACGCCGCGTTCAGAGCCACCTTCACTGCTCTAGCACCGACTGCTTGCTGGTTTTTGGTGAGCTATTCCCACAGGCACTCGGGCTGCGACTCTCCCCACGAATCTCCTGCATTTGCACAGCAAACCCCCCTGCCTCTCCGCTGGGAAGCCAAGGGGCAGGTATTTTCGGCACAGACAAACCATCTTCAGCATGTGGAGCTCTCCCCTTCCTCCTGCAGCGCATTGCAGAGGCTCGGAAGCAGGGCTGTCAAGCCACAACCACTTTACTGCTACTCACAAATAAGTCTCTCTCTCCCTCTCTTTTTTTTTTTTTTTTTTTTTTTTTTTTTTTTTTTTTTTTGCCGTTTTTAACAAACTCCTGCCCTCGTTTCCCAGCTGAAAAGGTGGAAGGCTTGGAGGGAATCGTCTGCTTTTTTCAAACCCCCGAGATTACCAGTTGTGTTTACAAGGCAAAATGAACAGCCCCATTCAGCAGTTCCAGCCCCTGCCCCTAGCTATTGGGTAGCGTGGATTCGCTGCTCCCGCGAGTATCGGGGAGATGGGGAATTCTGCTGGTGGAGCCCTATTTGCTCTGCAAACACGGCTATCGTGCAGCGCTGCGTGTGGCGAGAGGGCCGAGCAAACACCGCGCCGAGGCACCAGCTGAATACGTGCCCCTGCTCACATCCAAGGCCTGGAGAACGAAGTCGGAGCGACCAAGAGCTCAGCGGAGCAGCCCTCGAGCCCTCTCCGTGGAGCAGCAGGAGCCGAACCCACTTCGCTCCTGGCAGGAGCCCCAGAGCAGAGGGAGGGCAGGGAGAAGTGGTGCAAGAGCGGCTCCTCCATGGGACACATCCTCCATGGCCTCCTCCTCCTCCTCCTCTGCTCTCATGGCCTTACAGGGCCAAAGCCAGGTCCTTGGAGGGGTGCTGAAGGGAACAGGGAGAGATTCAAGGCTGGGAGTCAGGCAGAAACCGCAGCTGGCCTCAGGGACAACTCCAGCAGACATCGGGGCGATGCCGAATTTGCTGCAGCAGCTGGGAATCCCAGCGGGGTGAGGGCAGAGGGGCAGGGAAGGATACCAGCCCCTGACCACCACAGCGAGGTCTCCCCGGCTGCTCAGCTGTCGGCACAAATTCCTCCCTGGGGTAACGAGCTCCCAGCTGCTCCCTCCCTGGGAGGGATGCCACGGAGCAGAGCACAGCCCAAGCACCAAGAAACATCGGTTTGGATGGCCAGAGCTGCTCTGAGAACCAGCACAGCCCTGCAGAGAGGGGGCCACATCCTGGGAGCCCCTGGGACAGGCAGCCCACCCCACAGCCACCACCTGGACCCTTTCCCGTGTGGCTCTTCGCAGCGATGACAACCAAAAAGGGGAGAGGTGAGGGGAGAGAGCGAGGCCAGCTCTCCTCCTGCACATTTGCCTCCCGTTGCTGAGCTCTGCTACGCGGGGGCCCTGACATTTCCCTGCCACACAGGAAACAAAGCCCCCGCCAGGAGGTCGTGGTCCTGCAGGGGAGGGAGTGCAATCAATTCCTATTAATCTACGGGAGCCCTGTAGCAAACGGCAAGCCCATCATCCCAAGGCAGAGACTGCGCTGGGCATGATTGGAAAGGAAACCTTGGGTCTCCAGGGAGTCCATCCACCCTTGTGTCACAATTTTTCTCTCTCCTGTACTGGCTCCCATGATTACAACAAATGCAGTGTGCCAGGAAGGTGATTACAGCAGCCAGGAGTTCGCTGCCCTCTCTTCTAACGTCTACTGATCAAGGGGAGGCTTGGGAGGAAAAATGACCCCGCATCAAGCGCTCGAGGCTGGCTCCCACCCCAGCTGTCTCCGCATGCCTCGCCTTCCCCAGCTGTAAGTGGGGAATGACGATGCATCCTGCCCCCCTTCTCATTTCTTTGCCTTCTCCTCGGTCACAGGACGCTCACAGCCTGGTTTGTGGGGCGCACGGAGGGCTTCCACCCTCCTCTCCGCAGCAGCTTCCCTTGGTGCCAAAGGACATTGTTGGAGAGGAAACAACAGCCCAGGTGAAACTCCAGCCACATGGAGCACATACAGCCCTGAGCCCAAAACCACAAAGCCATCCTGGGAAGGTGAACGCTACAGACAGCTTCCCGCAGCCCCAGCCTTTCTAGAACCTATAACCAGTGCCTGATGCACGGCTGGGAGAAGAAATCGCCGCCGCTCTGCTCGACGCGGCTCCGCTCCCGGTTGTCTCAGTGCTGACAATGAGCCCAGTAACACGAGCGCACAAAGGAGAGTTGTTCTGCCTCCTGCCGTGCCCGCAGCCCTGCGTGGCGCAGCCGGCAGCTCTCCCTCGGCTCTTCCCTCCCCGGCCCGTGATGAGATCAGGGCAGCGCCCAGGAGGGCACTAAAATGACCCTCATTATTCCGGCAGCCACGAACACTGGGTGCTTATTCCTCGGCAGAGGACAACCTGAGAGAAGTGTCCAGTGTTCGGCTGCATCAACAATAGGCTGATAGCAAGCAGCTCGCCCACTGCAGCAGGACCTCAATGCCTGCCTTGTTGCTGCCTGGGAGCCACACAGAGCCACCCGAAGGTGCCTGTGCCAGCATCCCTCTGGTACCATCACTGTCTCCAGGGGATGAGCAGCCCGGTGTCCGTCAGCCCGTCCCGTGCTCCAGCAGATGAAGTGCTGCTGCTGCTTGGCTCCAGCTGCAGAGCAGACCCTCAGGACTAGCAGTAGATGCACGAGTCTCGGCACAACCGCACGACTTTCTCTGTCTCAGAGCCAGCCAGGGCTGCGTTGGGCTCCAGGGGATGCTCCCTCTGATGCTCATCTTGCAGCAGGAGCTATTGAAGTTACTGAGGTTGAATTTGCTGTCAGCTGGGCATGCAGGGCACACGTCCCACTGGCAGCACTCACCACGATGGCAGCACTGCCCCACGGTGCCACACCACGGCCAGGAGACCCGGGCTGTAATGAGCTGTCTGGAGGCAAAAAGCCAGGGCAGCAGCGCTTTACAGCTCGGGTGTGTTCCTGGAGGTGCTGCTGATCTGCCGCAGGACATTTAGCTACTGTCACCCCTTTTCCATGAACCACGTTCTCCTCTCACCCTTTTCCTGCCCAGCAGGCGCGTCCCTGCCAAGCATCACGCCGTGGCGAGCAGCTGCTGGGAGAGCAGCACAAGTAATTACCGGAGAGGAACACTCGCAGCAAAAGCCAGCCTGGTTCTTGCCTTTTATGACACTCAGCTGGTTACTGGCTGACAGTCAACTAACAGCACCCAGACTGCACCCCAGGCAGGTTGGCTCTTCCTGCTGTGCCACCAGGAACTCGCTGGGACGCCCGCCGGCTCCTCAAGAGCCCCTTGAGATCCGGGGTTCCTGTGCTGCCCTCTCCCAGCATCACGTCCCAAAATGCTGGAAGGCTTCCAAATATACAAGCGCAGACAAGAAAGCGTCCACCAAGCCCACTGAATGCTCCCAAAGCACCAACCAAACGCTGTCCCCCCCATGGCAGTCAGAGGTCCCAGGCAGCTCAGAGAGCCAGCACAGGGGGGTGCCAGCTTCCAGCTGCCAACGAAATTCGCTGTCAGCAGCACAAAGCCCCTTCTTTTCTCTCCAGCAGTGGTTTAACCTGCGGCTCAGGCTGTCAGCACCTGCCCTGCCTTTATTGACAGGTGGGAGGAGGATCCATGCAGGAGGAGATCCCTGGTGCAGGAGCACCGAGCCCCTCCGAGCCTCCCCCCAGCACACCTGTGGCTCCGTGCCGCTGGAGGAAGCTGCACCACGCTGCCACCCACACCCAGCACGGGGTACGCAGAGTCTGCTGGCTTCTTAATTGCTGTTTTCTTTCCTTGTCTTTTTGTAATTGGAGCTTTCATTCCCTCCCCAGCCCACACAGAGCTCCCCAGGCTGCGAGCTCGTACGCTGCTCTGCAACTGCCACGCAGGTGAGCTCACGGAAAGCCAGGAGTTGCTTTCCTGCAGCGGTCACAGGAGCAGCCATCTCCCTACCAGAAAATACTCCAACTTTACCCCTGTGACCTCTAATTTCATCTACCAAACCCTCTCTTCCTGGCACAGGGCTGCAAGGAAGGCCACCAGCAAAGGCTGAGGGAAGCCAGAGGCAGGGGCTCGGACCTGCTGCCCATGGCCACGACCACCACGGCTGGTGCCACACTTGTCCCTGCTCCAAAAGCCACATTTGGGGATCGCACAGCCCTGCCCAGTCCCCTGCTGAAGGCATTCCTGGGAGGGTATTTAAGGAAACAAATTACATCCTGTACACCCGATGCCGCATTTCTCAAATTCCACGCAACTACCTCGGAGGAAACGGAGGGGGACAGCAAACAGCACGCACCAAAAAGGTGGAGAGGAGAAACGAGGGCCAGACTCCCACAAAAAGCTTTACCAGGGGCAGTGTGGCATCAAAGGGTCTTGGCATGACCTCATTTTCCAGAGAAAATAGTTTTATCAAAGCCAGAAGCCCAATGTTTGTAAGGAGCACCACCACAAGCACTCTGAGCAATGAGTAGCTCCGCTCTTCTCCGTGCGTTTTCGAGGAGAGTAGATAAAAGCGCACGGAGTCCAGCTTGCCCTGCTCTGCTGCCACGAACCTCACTTCCAAACCCTCCCTCTGCCCCTCGTGCTCCCCACCCGCTGCAGATACCTGGGTCTGTGCCACTCAGCCCCCCGGGAGGCAAAACACCACCTCGTGCACCCAGCCCGGCACAGGGAGAAGCTGCGGAGACTCCGCAAACAGCTCCGTGGGGGATTAAGGCGCCTTCCTCCCAGCGTGAGCTCAGACCCACGAGCTCCTTGGAGCCAACCCCGCTAATAAAGCAGCCCCACGGCACACGTGGACGGATCTTTCTGCAGCAACAGGAAAGGAAATGAATGAAAGGAGCCGGTGTTCCTGGCCTACTGCTCCCCGACCCGGCACCAGCTGCTGGGGGGGTTCTCCCCAGCCCTGTGCCCCGCAGCTGCGGTCTCACCGCTCGGCATTAGGCACATAAAACTCCTTGCAGCAGGGTTTCAAATCTGTTTTATTTAAAGCTCCGGAACAGTCACATGATAGCAAGGTAGCGAGCAAACACTGCAAGTCTGCTTCCCTGCCAAGGATTGCGCTAATCTGGTATTTAATCTTAAACCAGTTGTGCACCCATCCTCGGAGGGCTCTGCGCACGTGTGCCTGTGCGTTTCTTGCTCGGAGACGCAGCCACACAGGTAGGAGCACAAGGAGCCAACGCTCGAGGAATCGGAGGATTTCAAAGCACAGCACGGGCTGTAATTACTCCTGGCATCCCCATCTCCTCCAGGATGGGAGCAGCGATGCTGTGAGCCCTTTCAGCCCCTCCTTACCAGGGCTCCTGCAGCGGTGCTGAGCCCCAGCCGGGGGCAGCACCATGGGGCTGGGGGGGGGGGGGTTAAGCAGCCCTCTGAAGCAGCAAGGGGGGGTTAAGCAGCCCCCCAAACCTGCAGGTGGCTGCTGGGGGTCCCAGTGAGATGGGTTACGAGGCACCGGACTCTGCAAGAGCTCTGCCTGGGTGCTGGGCTCCCCCGCGCCCCCAGCCCAACCTGAAGCTGGCAGCTTCTCCCTGGGCTCTGAGGGGAGCCGAGCGTCCCTTCCTCTCCTCCTCTCCTCCCGTGGCTTCCCAGATCTCAGTGCTGACACAGCTGCAAGAACGCCGCGCGCCTTCTTTCTGCGCATGAAGCACTTTGCAAAGAGCCAGGGGCTGGGCAGCGCAGCGAAAACCAGACATTGTCTGGGCCACACGCAGGGAAGGAATAACGCAGAAACAAACAGATTTTCACAGTAGCAAATGTCTCAGGGAACAACCGGCGCAAGCAAATGAAGCTAGTCCTCAGGTGGTGCAGCTCCAGATGGGATCTGAGCACAGCAGTCGCCAGGAGATGGGCAGCTCCACGTGCCTGAGGTCTGGGGGTTGCCAACCAGGTTGTGCCCAGACCCCAAAACCCTTCTCAGTAACAGCCTCACCCCCTCCACCAGCTTCCAGAGGAAGAGCCAGAAGAGCAGAAAGGCAGGAGGCTGGTGCGAGATGCAGCGAGCTCCCTGTGCTTTGCTCCTCATCCTCATGTCCCCAGATGTCCTGACATCTCCTGGCAGCCCAGGACGAGATGTGCCAGCAGCCTGGACTGTCCTGCTACATCCCAGGTGCTGCCTTCCAGGGAACCCCACTGTCCTTCAGAGGAACCCATCCAGCTGCAGCTAACCCCCACCACCACAGATTTTCATGCTAAACCCCACGCCGACCTGCCTGGGTACCAGAGGGAGATCTCCCAGATGTATAAACAGATTAAACACGCCTCGGTGCCTGCGAACCTCTGCTCACTTCCCCATGGAGGGCAACATTTCATGCATATCTGGGAACTCGGCGAGCGCTCACTGTTTAGATAAACCTTGTTCCGTATTAAACTGTAAATAACGTCTGCTCTGCCAAGCCAGGCCCCAGCTTGGCGTCCTGAAAGCTGCGGAGTCAGTCACGAGAATGGCAGACAAAGCAAGTGCAGTTGGTGGTTTTTAACAGAATCTCTGTTTTCTGAACCTTGTTTTCCCCTCCCATCCCATCTCTTCCCTCCCAAGCCCCCTCCCTGCTCCTCTTTCGGCCCCCCTGCAGTTCTCTTTGCAGGCTGGCTCGGGCTCCCCCAGCTTTGCCGTCCTTGACAAACTCAAGGCATTTCTGCACGAGTCTTGGAAGCTGGGGGAGATAACAGAGTGCAGAACGAGATAAACAGAGGGGAAGAGAGGGAGGGAGGGAGATCTCTGCAGGAAAGCACACGGCTGGGCTCACCAGTCCTTGGCACTGCTAGTGGACACTGTGGCCTGCATCCTCCTGGCCTCTTGTAGGACACCAGAAGGCCTGAATTGATTTCAGACGTATCCCCCCAAAATCAGAGCACGCCCACACCTCCACGTGGTGCTCAGCAACAGGCTGGTAGAGTCCAGGGGGCTCCAGGCTCAGAAAGGGAGATGAGAAGGAACTAATTCAGGCAGGAGCGCTCCAAGCTCGCTCACTTGTATTCAGCCCTGCTCCTCTCCTGCCTCGCAAGCCGATAAGCCGTGTGCCTCACAGAAACCGCTCGAGATAAGGAAGGATTATAATCCTGAGACCCAAAGAGACAGGAGATTTGGCCGGTGTTCACACGGCAGGCCGTCAGCTGAGCCGTGCCGCCCCCTCCCACCCAATTCTCCTCTCCTGTGCTGCCTGCGCCCACCGCAACCCCCTGGCCCGCAGTGCCGCTATCATGGTGCGATTAGTTGCACAATTAATCGTTAATAGGAAGGGATTGGAAGGGATTAAGTACTTAAATAGAACACACGCTGCTAATGGTAATTTATAAAAACACACCTTCTCCCTCAGATACTGTGCCACGCTTTCAGGGAATTAAAAACGACCGACGTGGGCCTTTTTCTCTGCACCTCCTGCACAGAGGAAACGCGTTCCCATCCCTGTGGAGCTGCAACCTGGGGCTGGGAGGCTCTGGGCAGCACAGCACACCCCAGCCCCAGGTCCCTAGGGACAGGGCAGCAGCCAGGAGAGCTCCTCTCTGCTGGGGCTCTCAGGGTTACTGCTGAAGCAGGAGGATGGATGGTGCTGGGAGGGTTGTACTGCTGGTGCTGGGTGTAACCAAAAAGCATTAGAACTGCTGGTTCTGCCTCCTCCAGGCTCCCAAGCAGGTGAGGTTCCCCTCTTCATCCCGTCTCACACACACCGGTTTACATTGCAAATAGAGTTTGCTGCCTAAAAACCCAGGTGCTGGGAGGCTGCCCAGGTGCCCCAAACCATCCCAACCCTTCTGAGCCCCCTCGAAGGGCTGAAAACAGTTTGGAGGCACCTGGTAAATGCAATGCTCAAACTGTGCTGCTGCGGCTTTGGTCCCTGTGTCCCCATGTCCCCTCGGCCACAGACTCAGCCACAGCCCTTGGTGCTGAGCAGGACTTCTCATCCAGCCTGCGGCAGCCCCGGCAGCCCATCCTCCCCAACCTCCACCCCACGTCAGAGCAGTTTTCTGCCTTGCATCAAAAGCCAAACAGGCGGAAAAACAAACCCCTTAGCTCTTCCGATCGGGGCAGTCTGAGGCGTCCCTTTGGGGTTTCTTGCCTCGACCACACAAGCCTGCAGTGTGGCTTGGCCCTGCAGAGGTTTCCTCCACACCGGGCAGCGTTTCAGGCTCCTGCTCTTCCTCTAAAAGCAAAATACACCAGGGCTGTGCCAGCTGATGGGCTCTGCACGGGTTCTGCCCCTGTTCCATCTGCTGTGAGGGGTGACATGGGCTCTGCAGGGTCCCCTGGGACCCCAAAGGATGTTCAGCTCTGCTCGGGGCACGTGCCATCATGGGCAGTCCCCCCGGTGCAGCTCTGCTGGCAGCCCTGAACCTGCTCCTGGGACAAACGGAGGCTTTCAGCCTCCGGGGCTGCTCGTTTCCCTCCTCTGGCCAGTGCCACACTCCCAAAACACACGGTATCAATGCTGCCGTTGTAGAGGCAGATCACAAGGACTGCAAAGCTCGCCCCTAGATGTGGTCTTCTTCAAGCAGGACCTTGGCAGACCTGCAGGAGAGGCTCTCCCTGCTGCCTCCGCCCGGGATGCAGCTGCTCCCTGCTCTGGATGAACACTGGCCTTCAGTCCCCTGGCTGCAAACACTGAAAGCAAAGAGCAGGCAGAGGTACCCAGCTGGGTACGTCCCTCCTGGGAGCCTGACGGGCAGGGCTGCAAGTCCGATACCACCAGGATGGGCAAAATACAAAGGACAGATAAGAGCAGGCTGGGATTTGTGAGATACAGCTTGTTCCTGACCGCCCGTACTTCCTGCAGGCTGTGGCACAGCAATTACTGTGCAGTAGTTAGTTAATAATTACAAGCTGACCGGCCCTTGGGAACATCCGTAGCAGATTCTCCTTGCTCTTAAATCACTGCTCCCATCTGAGGAACGAAGAACAGATGCTGGAAAGGTTTTTGTGCCTAAAGTAACACAAGAGCAGTTCCTCACCCCTCTGATGACTTTGTTTGAGGACAGCCAAGCCTTTCACCAATACCTCAGCCAAGCAGTGAATTTGGCCACTTTCCCCTCTTGGAGATGGGATGGGACCGAACTCACCCAAACCCAAATAGCGGGTAGAGCCAGGAAAAGCATCCAGGCCATCTAGCACGGGATACGACCTCCAGACCACTACCTCAGCACCATTTCCTTCTCCATTCTGCTCTTTATAGAGCCCTGCTGCCTTGATTTGGCGTTCTGGGAGCAGACCCTGCCTGAGCCTCGGCAGCACGCTCCCTGCCAGGCCACCGGCACTGCTGGCACTGCAGAAATGAGCGGGTAGCTTCTAGCCCTCCGTGCCATCTAGGTGACAGCACACATCACAGCACAGATCCTACAATGAAACTGGAGAGGATTTGCGATGCTCACAGCCTTAGCTGGTGGCAAAATCACCACGCCCTTTGCTGCTGTGGGTCCCCTGACTTCAGCAGGGCAGTGCTGACTTGCACTCGGGTGCCTGGTGAAGCGTGGCATGGAGCAGTTTAACACACTGACACAGGCAGGTGCAGCAGGAGGACATTTCCTGGGTAAAAAGAGGTCACCTGAGCAGCTATGACACCCTTCAAACCGGATTTTCGTAGAATCACAGAATGCTTTGGGCTGGAAGGGACCTTAAAGATCACCCAATTCGGGACACCTCCCACCAGCCCCATCCAGCCTGGCCTTAAACACTTCCAGGGATGGGGCACCCACAGCTTCTCTGGGCAATTTTAGATATTTAGAGTCTGAAAGACAAAAAGAGGAACCAAAGTGCTACTGTAGACCCCCAGTTACGTCTCTGGTACCCACAGATCAGCAGCACTTGCTCCAGCACAGGCTCATTGCATAAGCTGCCAGCCTAAGAAGCTTTCCCCCAGATAATTCAAGCCACTCTAGGCAGCGTAAAACCAGGCTCCCAGGGGTGCTCCGTGCTGGAGCACAAGAAACAACAAAAAAACCTCCATACGTGAATTTGTATGCGCGTGCATGTTCGCAGAGTTAAGGCTCCCGTCCACAAACCTCATCAGATTCAGCAACTAAAAATAGAGACGGCTCCAAGAGTGGGCAGCGCGGGGAGAAGCGGGCACGACAGAGGAGCAACGGTGAGGGAGGGTGCAGCTAAATCTAGTGGGGATCATAAATCACAGCCCCCAAGTGGTCCCAGCCTATTAACGCTTATCAAGTAATTAACTAGACGGAGTGGAAATAAACTGCTTCAATCAAAATAGAGAAATGGCAGAAACAAGCAGAAGGCTCGGAGTGTTTCTGCTTCCCAAAAAAGGCACATTTTGATTTGTTCTGAGGCTGCAGTGCTTCTGATCGGCTTCAACAGTCTCCTCTTTCTAATTTAGCAATCCAATTAAAAGTCATCAAACCCACAGTGGCACTCTGTGAACCCAGCCAAACCCAGCCCCCTGCCCTGCTCCAAAGCCCCCAGCTGGGGAATTTGGGGTTGTTTTTAAAGGAATCAGCCAGGCATTGCAGAGGTTGGAGAAGAAAGAGAGGGAGGGGGAGCGGGTTCACGCAGAAGCCTTCTGCAATAAAACATTTCCCTGCATGTCAGGTCGTGAGGAAAGGCTGAACAGGTGCCCAGAAGAGAAATAAAAATCTTGTCACAGCAGTGTCCCTCTGGGAGACCTCCCCAGACCCCAGCGCTCAGCTACAGCCCAGCACAAAGCAGCACATCTTCGAGGCTTGCTTAGACCTCAGGTTTGGGAGCCAGGGCCAGGAATATGCTCCGGGCCTCAGTTTCCCCATCTAATAAACGAAGATGATAGTGCCAGCTCAAGGGTGTCATGAGGGTGAGTTGTATGGGTGTAGCAAACGAAGAGTAACACAATAATTGGATTAAATGCTCCGTTAATTGGCCACAAAGTGCCCTCATTAGCAGTGCCATTCCTTCCAGGTACAGAGAAGCCGTGCACCTTCACCTTCCCTTCCCATATACTAATAAAAGGGCAGCAAATCCTGCACAGCTCCATCCTGTTTGCTTCCTCTGCTGTGCATCACCAGCACTAACAGCTCCGATGATGCCCTGTGTTCCCACAGCACTGCCAGAGGTGGCCGGTACCAGGCACCGATGGCACCGCATCAGAAATTCGCTGCTGGAGTTATGGATTATTTTCATTACGCTGGCCCCAGAGACCGAGGACTGCTGTGCAAAAGGCAGCGATGAGAAGCTGTCCCTGCTTCCAAATGCTCCTGATTTAAATCCACAAAGGGAGATAAAAGGGAAGCACAATAGAGGGACAGGCTCCCAGCAGGTCAGCAGCAGGCCCAGGGACAGATCGCAGCGGTCTGTGCGCAGCCAGGGATGCTCTGAAATGCCCCCACCTGAGCTGCTTCCAAAAAAAAGCAAGGAACATGAATCTTTGAAAACAGAGGTCAAACAGCCCTCAGCTCCACAGGGCGAGCACTCTGCAAGTTATTTATCCTCCCAGCCCCCTAGTGTGATATGGACAGTACCTGATAGGAGATGGTGGCACAGAGACATCACAAGCAAAAAGTGCCCAAATCCAACTACCCCAAAGCCTCCTGCTCTGTGCCCTGTGTTCCTGCAGCTCTTAAAGCTGTGGGTCGTTAAGCATTCAGCACAGGAGTGAGAATTTTAGCAGGAGCCCAGCTGCTGCTCAGGTGCAAAAAGGGTCAGGGGTGCAGCAGGGATCAGCGCTGGGGGCTTTTCCCGGTGGGAATGCAGAGCACCAAGCCTGGCTGCAGAAGTGGAGCCTTAATTGTGGTGGCTCGGAGCTCATCCCTAAACCCAGCAAGGAGACACAGAAGGCAAGAGAATACCGATCTCAGATCGGAGATGGAGCACAAACAAGCCACGTGAAAAGAGGGAGGCAAAGAAGGAATCAAAGGAGATGAGATATTGCAGTGGTGTCAGCAGCACAGGCCAACCCCAGCCATCTCTGGAGGCTTGCTTGCTCTGCTCTGTGGCTTGGAAACAATTTTGCACTGGCTTCTTTTTCAGCCAGGCTGGCTAGACAAAGATAGGAGCTGAGATTGTGAGTGGCTGAGCAAACAAGCAGCAGATGAGCAGTGCTGGCTGCGGGCAAAACGCTACCTGAAAAGAAACCTTGATTAGGCATGGTAAGAGAGAGCAAAAGATGCTTCATCTGATTACAGATCGACTCTGCAAAGTTAATTGTTCACCCGATTGTAATCTAGCCTTTCACATCTACATTAATCAACAGGTTGCTTTCTGCTATCAGTTTTCCCTCTACAAACAGCAGAAGTGAGTTAATTTGGAGAAAAGCAAATTCAGCAGGTCAAACCCCTGCCTGGGCAGAGTTTGCTCAAAGCGGTTAAAGGGCCTTTTAAATGGAGACCTTTTCTTGTTTGTCTATCTGTATGGATGCGAACCAAGGGCACGTCATCAAGCAGGGGCAGAGCTGACCTCTCGGGGTTTTACTAATTACCCAGAGTGAAACTCACTCCAAGCTGGGCTCGGAGCATTTCTGAGCTCTGTCGCTGTCCCCAGAGCCCGGAGTCCCTGTCCTGCTGCCAGTGCCATGGAGCTGCTGCTTTGCCTCGGTTTTCCCGAGCGTGGAATGAGAAACTGGGAGGCCTTTAGTGAGTATAAACCTTCCTGGCAACTCCTAAAATCATTTGGACGTGACTCCAAACATACAGCCCAGGTTTTCTGGAGATTCTCAGAGCTCCTGGCCCAAACCTCAGGTCTGTAAGGAAGCCAGAGGAATGTCTCGGGGTTTACAAGGAATGACCAAACATTGATTTCTCTCCAGAAGGCCAGACCAAGGGGGTGGCTTGAGTGGAAACTGCAGCATTAATACCTTAATGCACGCGACATACGTGAAGTAAATACACCGGTTTCTGTCTCACCAAGTGGCGGGGGGCACCATGTAGGACAGAGCAAAAGGAGGCATCCTGTGGACTTGGGAGGTCAAAATCCAATTCCCCTACTGCCACGGGCTCCTTGCTGCACCTGGAGCAAGCCATTTGTCTCTCCACTTTCCCATACGCAAAGTGAAGCTTCCTTCATCTATCTTGTCGGGTTACAGTGCCAGCAGCAGAAGGCCAAACCTGCAGGGCTGTGCCCCAGCCGTGCCCAGCTGTGACAGACACAGCCACGGCGGCAGTAAGTACATACGAAAGGCAGCAGCTAAAGATTTAAAACAGCTACTTTGGAAGCCAGGAGAAAGGGCAGATCTGCTGCATTTCGGTCACCTGTAATGCCTGGCTATGGGACACCCTCGCTGCGCTTTGTCACGCTCTTGCCAGCGAAGTCTACGTGAAGGGTCCATTCAAGGGACCACAAAGGGAGCTTGTTTGGTGAAAGGGACCTTCAGGTGTTGAAATGAGTATTTTAGTGCTTCCATGCCTATCTCTGCCAGCATCCCAAGGCTCTACAGATCTCAGGGAGCAAACCTGGGAGAACAAAGCAAGGTCAAGTGTTAACAGATGGAGACTCGGACATGGGGGTACAGCGACGGGTCCAAGGTCAGAGAGGATCCATGGCACGGCCAGGGACAGTCAGATTGCTGGAGTGCTGCTCTTCAGCTGTAACATTTCTGCTCTTTTTCAAGCAGTTAAGAGAGGAGGAACTCCCAGTCATTGCTGGGGAGGTTGTTCCACTGCTGATTTATTAATTATCTTCATTCAGATCCTGTGCATAAGTCTGGGTGCCTGGGAACAAATCTGTGAGCTCTGCAAACCCTCCCATCAGAAGGAAGTGGTCCTGCAGTACAAGCACCAAAACTGGCATAGAAATCTTCTGGCATGACAGTCAAAGAGAGTCTGAAAATCAGAGCAAACAGAGAGCTGGATGCCTCACACACAAAGAGTTTCAAGGCCAGGTTCCCAGCTTCTATCCCTGCCTCTTCCTTTTCTGCTTCTAGCTCTTGGATGTGTCGTGTCCCACCAACGTGCTCGTATCTCCTGGAGGAAGGGATGCTCTGGACTATGAACATCCTTTGAGACCCATGAGTGAGGCACTGCTGATGTGTCCCCATGACAGTAACTGACCGACTGCCACCACAGCCTGGCGTTTGCATCAGGGGAACCCTCCCAGGAGCACAGGAGCTGCCTCTGACGACCTCTGCATGGATGGGGTGACCCAGGTGCCCTGCCACAACCACGTGAGGCTGGAAGAGAAGGCTGTGCTTGCATTTACCCCATTTCAGCTCTGTGTTAGCACACATCGCAGCGCCACGTGCTGCCCCGTTACCACCCAGGAGGAAACCAAAGCAGGACACGGGTCCTGCCCGAAGGCACTGGCCCTTTCACAGACCTCATCCAGGAGCACCAGCTCTCTGTCTGCTGCTCATCCAAAGCTCCCCCCTCAAACTCTTCCAACCCCAGCATGCCCCCCGCACGGTTTATTTGGTTGATGGGCACAAATAGCCCCATGCCAGCAGCCCCAGGCCCATCTCTGATGCTTTCTCCTTTCACAGTTCATGCCACCAGCGCACCCAGCAGCCTGCAGGCTCTTCCCAGTTTATTTTCACCAAGAGACAAGCTGGTTTGTTAAAGGGAGACTGGCACGGGTGCTGGCAGGGCAGGGACACCAGCTCCCCGCGGTCCTGCCTGGGGGGAGCTCCTTGCTCTTCACCCCGGGGGCTCAGCAACAGGCACCTCGGAGGGACACGGCTGATACCGACGGGCACAAGGAGCACACCGGGCAGAGCGCGTGGCTCCTGCAAGCAGCCCCACGAACTTCCACACTCCTGGAGCCAGCTCCGTGCCCCCCGCAGCCTCCAGGCCACCCTCGCCCCCCAAACCCGTGCTGGGCCCCCAGCAAACAGCACCCGCTGGTAGGAGCTGAGAGAAGGAAAAGCACCGGGTAGGGCTCCCGAAGCCACGCTCAGCACCGAAAGGCGCTGGGGGATCTCCTCCAGCAGCGAGCAGCCCGCTGGAAATCCCTGCTGCACTTGGTCCGGAGCTGAACCCTCCCTCACCGCATCTCCAACTTTTGCCATCCCCTCCCCGACAGCCCCAAAAGCAGAAGAGGGAGCCCCAGCCCCCGAGTCCAGGCTGCCCGGCTCGGGGTCGTCCCCCCCTCGCCCCCGGCTCCCCCCGGCACTCACCGGGCCGCGGCAGCGCTGCCTCCTTCCTCCTTCCTCCGCCGCCTCGCCGGGGCCGGGGCCGAGCGGGGGCGGCGCTGCGGGGCCGGGCGGGGAGCGGGGCCGGGGCTGGGACCGGGACCGGGACCGGGAGCGGAGAGGGGCCGGGGTTGGGAGCGGAGACGGGGCCGGGGCTGGGAACAGGAGCGGGGCCGGAGTGGGGCTGGAACAGGAGCGGGGCCGGTACTGGGATCCGGAGTGGTGCTGGGATCCGGAGCGGTGCTGGGATCCGGAGCGGTGCCGGGGCCGGAGCGGTGCCGGTGGCGGTGCTGGAACCGGAGCGGGGCCGGTGGCGGTGCTGGGATCCGGAGCGGGGTCGGTGCCGGAGCGGTGCCGGAGCCGGTGCTGGAACCAGAGTGGTGCCCGCTGGCGGTGCTGGAAGCGGAGAGGTGCCGGTACCGATGCCGGTGCCGGAACCGGAGCGGTACCGGAGCCGAAGCGGTGCCGGAGCCGGAGCGGTGCTGCCGCAGGACCCGGCGCGGTGCCGGTGCCGGTGCTGGCTCCTCCCCGCCGCAACCCGGGGCCGAACAGAGCCCGCTCGGGGCCGTGCCGGGATGCTGCGGGCCGGGAATTTCCCCCCTCCACCCCCCTGGGCTCTTCCTCCTCGTCCCGGGGCAGATGCCCGGCGGTGGGGGCAGCCCCGAGGTGCCGGTGCTCCGCCGAAAGTCGGTGCCCGGTGCAGGGGAGATCCGGGGAGGGGGGGGGGGGGATGGCTGCGTGGTCCCCACCCGAGGGCAGCCCCGGGAATTTCAGCCTCCGTCACTCCAGCGAGGCTCCGTCTTCAGTGGCAGCCTCACCTTCCACGCCAGCTATTTATGATTGCCTTATATTTAGCCAAACATTCCCCGTTTGCCAAAAATAGACGGGCCGTGGAAATAAATCAGGCTGACTGGAGGTGCCAACGTTGTCTGTCTGGAACTAATTAATTTCTTATATCCCCAGCTATATTAATCCTCGCCCTCCCTCCGCAGACCGACCTGTCTGTCAGCAGAGTTTTTGTAATTAATGGGTTTTATGCTTAGATCTGAGGGATGCGCAGGATGTTTAACGTGGCTGGGGAAGGCAGGGAAGGGACAAAATCCATCTGCACGGGGAGCAGAGACCCAGGGGCCAGAGCAGAGCTGATGTGGAGGAAGAGAGGAGGCACAAGGTCTCTGGGGAGAAATCCTATCCCAGGAAGCATGTGGGATCTGCTCCTTCCAGGCAACGTGAGTCCACAAGGAATTTGTCCAGAAGAGACAAATTTGGGCTCATTTAGTTCTGCTGTTGCCAGAACTCCTTTTTCCCTTTTCCTTTCTGAACGTGGGAGTCCGGGGGGACTTGTTGACTCTCATTTCCTATATTAGAACCATCAACTTTGCTGGGAGACACTCGGAGGAGCGGGGAAGTGCACAGATGGCACTGCAGAAGCGTAAGAGCTGAGCCCCCATGGAGGACCGGGATGCTTTCCAGGCTGCTCAAAACTCCCTTTTATTTGTTCACTTAAACCTGTCCCATGGCAACACCCAGCTAAAACCTAAACCCTTTAGTAACGCTCTGTGTGGGGGGCAAAATACCCGGCACCAGCTCATCTCGGGGGCACGTGAGCCGAGACTCAGCCCAGCAGGGCTGAACAAAGGGGCTCTGGACTGGAACTGCCCCCCCAGGAGCGGACTTCAAGCTCAAGGCACGTTGTCCCAAGCACAGCTGGGGCTCGATGACTTGCAGCAGGGACAAGACACCTTCCCCTGGGCTAGGGGGTGAGCAGCTTACTCCTCGTGTCCCCACCTGTACCGGGGGATTCGCATCCTTTGCTCTGCAGGACCTGGGGAGCAGCAGCAGAGGATGCAGCCCCGGAGGTGCAGCGTGCAGGCTCTCTGCGTGGAAGCCTGCCCTGCCTTCACCCCTGGTCAATGTGTACCAGGTCATGTGGGCTGCACAGTCAGCGGCAGCTCCGTGTGACGTTGGCCATCACGCTCCCTTTAGGGCACCGCCTGCACAAACCGGCTCGCTTGCTGCGTTTGCTGCAGCCCCACGGTCCAGCCGTGCTCGGCATGCCCCTGGTGCCACCCTCAGCCCTCTCCTCCCTTTGGAGGGGAGCTGGCTCCTGGGGCAGATGTCTCCAATGCTTCTGCGCCGTTCCCAGCATGGTGCAGCCCGTGGCACAACAACTGCTGTTCCATTCCAGCCCCATGAGAGCCACCTGGCACTGCAAGTCCATTTTAAACCAGAAATCAGAGGAGATCCCCAGCACAAGCGATGGCTAATTAAGGAAAGGAAGCCCCCGGGCCGGAGATGGCCAGAGAGCCCAGCTGTGCAAGAGAACCAGGCAGCGTGCAAAGGGCAGGAGCGTTACACGCAATTAGCGGCGGAGGCGCGAGCTGGGCTGCTGTGTCACGCGGACTGCCACCGGTGCGTGACGTCCCTCATAACCATAAATCACAATAATCACCGTGCCGAGGAAGGGAACGCTGTAACCCCGACAGGGATGACTTTGCGAGGAGGACGCAGAGAGGCAAAGCCGGCAGCTGAGAGCCATTCCTGGAGCCGTGTGCCGTGAGGCTTGATGGCAGAAGCGGTGATGGATGCCAGCACGTGGGATAAGAGCACAGCTCAGCTCCCAGGCACAGAAACATGGTACCAATGAGACTTACACTGCATAACGGGGCTGGGGATGGTCCACCAGTAATAGCCCAAAGCAAACCATCCCTTAATGTGTGCTCTGCAAAGGGCAGCACGGGCTGAGGTCGCTGCTGTTGGACTTGGCACCCAGCGGTGGATGCCTCTGCAGTGGGGAGCAGTGCGGGTGCAAGGCAGAGCCTGCAGGGTGTTTTTCAAACATGCCAGCTTAATGGCTGAGCAGAAGGCAGGCATGTTTGCTTCTCCTGATTTTTTTATTTTTTTTCTGAAATTACTTCAGGCTCCGTGGTTGTTGTTTTCCCCTTTTGTATTGTCACGGTGAAATCACGCAGCCTCATGTGGTTCCAGCAGAGATCAGGGGTGAAAATGGGATCGCTGCAGTTAGGGGTATTTTACAAAAAAAAGTGGGACTGGCTGGGAAACTTCAAGACTTTGTGTAAGTCCATGGCTGTGCTCACTTCAGCTCATGCTGGGGGAGATTTTGCTCAGCAAATCCTTCTCCTCCTCATTTTGCATTTCCTAGTGTGTCACCCTCCCGCTGCAGCCAAGGGAGTGCTGGCTCGCACTCTCCTTTTGGGTAAAAATTGCATCTCTTAAAGACACGTGGGCTGTGCTTCCCCCCTCTGCAAACAGCTCCTCAGCCCAGCTGTGAACGGTGCTGGGGAGAGGAAAGAAGCGGGGTGTGAAGGAGAGCAGCGAGCAGGGAGGCTCCATCCAAACGGATGCTGCACCCCGAGTTGCTGCGATGCGCGTAGCCCAGGCTGGTGGCTCTGCTCTGCCTGCCACTGGCCCCATTTGCACTGCCTCCCCCCCTGCAGCCCAAAAAACGCACCGGGTGTAGGGCTGGGCTGCGGGGCCGCTGCTTCTGTTTGCAGGCAGCGTGCAGGCGGGGGTGTTTTTCGGGAGCAGCAGGGAAGGCTGCAGCATCCTGAGCAGCATTTTAATCACGGACCCAAGGGGTTTGCTAGGGATGTTCCTCTCCAGAACCCTCCCTCTCAGCAGACGCTGCTGCAGGGATGTTGGAGAGACCACAGCAAGCCGAGGGGCTGGCACAGCCTGGGGGCAATGGGGAGAGCACGTCCCAGCCGTGCAGGACCAAGCAGAGGGTGCCAGACACCACTGTCACCCCTTGTCCCTGTGCAAACCTGCCTGAGGATGGGGCCGTGGGAGCACTGCAGGGATGAACACGGCGCTAGGGCCAAGGCAGCACTCGTTTTGCAGAGCTACGCCCTGCCCCAGGCATGCTCCCTGCGTGGCTCCCAGCCAGAAGCATTAAATCCTCTCCTTTCTCCCTCGCGGTGAGGCCCCAGCGGGGACACCGCATCCAGTCCCGGCTTCGGGAGAGGGGAGGGAGAGTGCCCAGGGCAGCTGTGGGATGGGCAGGGGGCTGACAGACCTGCGGCTGTTCAGTTTTGATGGCAAAGGGCTGAGAAGCATAATCATAGAATTGTTTAGCTTGGAAAAAAAAAAACTCCAAAACCATCTAGTTCGACCTAGGAGGCCACGGCACCTCCAGATGCACCAAAGAGGAAGGGAGCAGCCTGGCCTCTGTCACCACGCTGCAAAGCATCCCTTGCAAACAGTGTAAGGACATGCCATTTTTTGTTGTAAGCTGCTAGCCCCCATTTAATTCAATCCCTGCCCGCCCACCCCAAGAGGCTGCAGAGTGTGGGGCTCACCTGCCTGGTCTCCAAGCCAGGGGGCCGAGTCCTGTAAAAAGGGGAAGGTGTTTGGATGTGCTCAGCAGGGAGCTGAACGGAACAAACATGGAAATATGCACCAAACAACGAAGCTCCAGACCCAGTAAGACTCAGCTGAGGAAGATATATATGGCCACCAAACAGTGCCCTGCCCTCTGGGCATCACTATCTTGCTGGGGAGAAATTTGGAGCCCCTGTCACAGCCCACCGCTGTCACGGAAACGTCCTGGCAACCCTAGTAAGCGCATGAAGTATATTAAAGACGACAGCATAGACTGGAGCCTGGGCAAAACGATAGCAGCACGAACGTGCTTGACTCACGGAGGAAGCAGAGGCCAGCTCCAGGGGATTTCACCTGCTTCCTTCTGCAGCCCCTCCAAGCTCCCTTCCCCTCCGCGCAGAGCCGTGGCTGAGCTGTGGATCCCCCCAGATCCCCAGCAGCTCACAGGCACGTTTTCCCCACCACTACACTCACATGGGCACGCATGTGTGCTGCTCCAAGGCCAGTGGCCGCGCGTAGGTCTGCGGGGAATATTTTACAGTTGCTGCATCCGGGCGGCAATTCTCCTCCGCGCTGCCCCGACATTCAATAGTAGCGCAGGCAGCGAGTCATGGAAAGAAAATGTGTTCAATGCCTGCCCTGCCTGTGGACAGCAATCCCTTGTGCACACGCAGGCATGTGGAAATCATTGCCCGGAGACCAGCGCTGCAGTTCAGCAGCAGAGTGCTTTGCTTTAAAGGCTGGCTGCTAAGGCAAGAGGGCAAACGGCCCCATGCTTGAGTGCCCAGTCTGGTGCATCTGGATCTGCTCTGACCGAGTGCCGAGGGGGCGGCTGCAGCACTGCTGTCCTTGGGAAGGTGCCTGCTGCTGCAACGTGAGGCTTGGTCTGCGCCTGTGACTGTGCACGGGGTTAGCAAGGGGTGCGGGGGCTGCAGGTCACCCCAACAGCCACCCCAACAAACCCCATCTCTGCTGGGTGCCTGCAACTCCACGGACTCCAGCTACGTGTATGGGCAAGGCACAACGAATTTTGCTATTCCCATTTTACAGGCAGCAGGAGAATGGGATGCAAGCTCGTCAGCCCTTTGCAATGCAGCCTAGAGCCTGCTCCTGGTGCCAAGGGAGCTCCTCAAGGTCACCCTGCAGGTGCCCTACAACACGCACCCCGAGCCCTGCTGAGCCCTGTTCTGCTGTTGGCCCACGCAGGACCTGGCTCCCTGTAAGCACCGCTTGCCTTGCAGCTGCAGGCAGTGTAAATCGCTGCACAAGTCAGCCTGCTGCATGCTGCACACAACATAAAGTCACCGTCCACAAAGCGGGGCTGGCCAAAACACAGCTGGCCACGCAGCCGTCAGGCCAACAGCAAACGGGTGAATCCACCGGCAGCTCCCCTTAATTTTGTCCGTGGAGCATCACCATAACAACAAACCCTCCAATCCAGGACAGGGATCCACGCACTTAGCAACCAGAAGCTGCCAAATTATGAGAAAGTACAAAAGATGCTCCAAGGATCTCCTCCAGGATCCTGCTGCAAGCGCACCCGCTGCACAACTCCTGCGGCACGATGGACAAAGCCAAAAAAAAACCAAAAAACATACAAGAGAGAGTACAACTGATACCAAACCCTCTCCCCCAGCAAGGATCTCTAGAGAAAAAGCATCCACTGCCCTGCCAGGGGTGCCATCGGAGGTGAGCCTGGCCTTGGGGTGTGACATTTGGCTCAGGGCTGTGTTCGCCCCCCCTGCTCCGCAGCAAGGCAAGGCGCTGGGCTGGCACCACCCGGCACGCTCAGGTCCTGCAGAGCCTCCTGGTCTTCACAGGGCCACAGAACCTGCAGGAACGGAGCACAAGTGCTCTGCCTGAAGGTCTCCAGGTGGGCTCGGTGGGTGCTTCATGGAGGTTGAAGCATCTGAGCTGTGAAGAGAGGAGCCCAGGGGCCAGCGCTGGGCAGCTGCTGCAGTTTGAAAGCAGCCAAACCCAGCCCCAGAGGAATTTGCTCCTGGGAGCAGACCTTGTCCCTCATGACCCTGTATGAAGCAAGCCCAGGGAGGAGGTAAGTTATGGGTTTTTTTTTAGGGAACAATCCATCTCCATCCCAGTGACTCACTGACAAGCTTCCCTTTTCGAGGCAGTTTGCAGGGTGAGTTGCAGGGTGAGCAGCCCGTCCCCGCTCTGCCTGGAAGAGATGAGTAAGTGTCCCAAGGGACTTAAATCCGCTTCCTCTTAGGGCCAGGGTCACAGTTCTGCGGGGAGATGTGCCCGGCAAACCGAGCTGACCAACTGCTTCTCCTCTTCAGCGCGCACCAGGAACACCAGCAAAGTACCTGGCGCTTCCCTGCCAGCAGAAGGTGGGAGTCCTTGGTACCAGGCATACAAGAAATACTCCGCAATTCAGAGCAGAGCATCAGAGGGGAGTTTCCAGCCCAAACCACTGAGACCCCCAT
Source organism: Netta rufina (assembly GCF_964035555.1). Lineage (NCBI taxonomy): Eukaryota > Metazoa > Chordata > Aves > Anseriformes > Anatidae > Netta > Netta rufina. Next base: position 4,426,288 of record NC_140150.1, on the reverse strand, counting down.
TAGCAGGGTGCAACCTCTGGCCTGGGCAGTGCAGGAGGTCTGGCTGGAGAACCACATGGGCTCTCCCCAGCCTGCTGCTGGAGCGAGGGATGGATGGAAAAGGAGGAGCCTCAGCAGCAGGCTGGCACTGTTCAGCAAGAACAGCTTGGGTGTCACCAGAAAGGGACTCCCTCGCTGCTGACTTTGACAGCCTCAGGAAGCTACGCCAGGATTTGCTGCTTGCCTCGCAGCCTGTTAGCTATTTTCAGCCCAAATGAGTGATGTAGCCCAGCTCTGGCTTCCCAAAACACCGATGCAGGCGTGAGAGGGATGATAAACGCGAGAAGGCTTCCAAAAAAGAGAGCCAAGAGAGGGTTTGACCCTCAGTGCCAGACACAGGCACGGGAGGGGGCACAGAGCAATGCACCCCGGGGAGGGCAGGAGTGGTAGGGGCACGGCCAGGGGGGCTTAGCAGGGGGAGCAGTGGGTGCATCCCCCCTTCTACGAATGTGCCAGCCGAGCTCGTGGTGCCTGGGAGCTGCTCCAGCCCCTGCGGGTCTGTCACTGCTGCTGGAGCTGATGTTCTCCCCCGGCGCCTGCTGCTGTAATCGGGGAATTGGAGCAGATGGCAGCGGTTAGCTGAAAGGAGGAAAATCGCATCCACGGCTGCCACGTGCTGAGAGCAAGCTCTTCCTTCCCAAGCCTTTCCTTCCCAAACTCTTCCTTCCCAAGCCTTTCCTTCCCAAGCCCTTTCCTCTTCAGCACCTTTGGGGCTGAGGGTGCTGTGATCAGAGGGGAGCTGCCAGGGCAGGGCTCTGCAGCCGCAGCACCCCCAAAAAGTGCCCAGCTGCTTTTCTCTCTTCTGGGAGAAAATAAATCTGGCTAGGGCAGGTGAGGACCTTGCCCCGTCCTTCCCAGCAAACATGTGTGCTGTGTGTTTGCAGACGTGCAAAGGTCACGATGGGCAGAGAGACATTCCTGGGGGGGGGGAGATGAAGCCTCGCGGGCCAGCCCGCATCCCAGGAGCTCTGCTCTGGGCTAAACTGGTGCTGGGGTACCTGGCAGGGAGGAAAACACCAATTTTCTGGTGCATGCAGCCCCCTACGAGGCAGGCTGTGGGGAGAACCTGCAGCACGAGCCTCCTCGGAGCTGTCTGCAGCTGTGATTTCCTTGGCCCTGCCATTCCCCAGGCACTAAGTGCTCTCCCGGCATGTTGGGTCCCCTCTCCTGCTCACCTGCTGGAAGCACAGCCTGAAATCATCTTCCCTGGCAGGCTGCAGAGGAACTTTCCTGCTGACTTCTTCTGGCTCTGATCCCTCCTGACACACGCTGCCTGCCCTGCGGACGGGGCGGCCGCAGCCCAGCACCACGCGCGCCCTCAGCCTCATCCTGCCCTCGGCTCGCTGAGCTCTGAGCATCCACAGCAGAGGGAAAGCCGCGGGGACACGCAGTCTGTGCAGTCATTTCCAAGGCACAGGGCTTAGGCAGGACTGTGCCGGGTAAACCTGTGCTCTTGTCTCCCAGATTAAACCAATTAGCACCACAGAAGAGGTCTGTGCTTGCAGCTGCTGAGCCTGACTCTCCTTGTGCTGGTGCTGATTCAAGCCAGGAATAAATAAAGCCCATAAAGGTACTTTGATGTAGAACTGAGAGTGAGAGGAAAATACCAGTTCTGTTAGCCAGCGTTCAGCCTTCACTCTCTTGCTTTTAGTGCTTCTCAAAAGCCCCTTGGGTATAACCAACTTATTTTTAGCTGTTTACTTATTAAACAAACGCAAGGGAAGGCTAAATGTCAAGGCATTTCTGCATACCGAGCCGGACTCTGCACATTCACTCTGTCACAGGCGGGGATGCTGGAACAAATTCGCTGCTCTGGACCTGGGGGAGCAGCAGAGCCAGCCAGGGGAGGGCAATCCTGCCCCAGAGCTGGTGCTGCTTGTAGCATCCCCCCAAACATCTGGATGCTGAGCACCTCCCAGCTGGGGGAGCATCTATCAGAGCAGCGCAGCACCCACTGGATGGCTGTGCATATCACCTCCTGCTGGGTTTTTACTATGTTTAACCCCTCCACACACGCAGCTAATAAGGAAATGCCCGGCCGCAGAGGCAGAAGCAGAGAAGAGGTGAAGGGACTTGCCCAAGGGTGATGGGAATCAGGTGGCCGAGCTCTGGGCAGGAGCCTCTGTGATGGAGGCAGACCTCAGTGCCATTTTCCTGCTGCTGACTCTTTTATCCTCTCCATTTATATCTCTCACAAAACATTGCAGGGACATATTTTCGGCATTGAGGATCTGCAGGAGAGGAGTAGTCTTGCTGCGCAGGCTGATGGCCGTAAAGAGACCCACCAAGGCTCTGCAGCCTGCTTTGTGCTGGACCCTGGCCGATGGGCTGAGCTCTGCTGGCTGGAACAGGACCTCTGGCGTGTGCTGTGCCACGACAGCCTCCCGGCAGGCTGGTGCCAACGATTTCTGCCCTCCTGGGAGGGCCAAGAGGGGATGGAGCAGCTGCCTGCTCGCCCAGCTGATAAGGCGCAGCTGAGCGGCCGTGACTCAGCACCCAGAGGTGCAGGCATGTGCCAAGAGGTAAATCCAGCTCCCGGCTGGGTTACCTGGGTGCTGCCAGACCCTAAAAAGCAGGGACGGGTCCCTGCTGCCTTCCTCGGGTGGGAAGCAAGGAGGGATTGAGGCTCACAGGCTGCTGGTCGGAGCTGGGGGCTCTGAGGAGCTGGAGTCTGGATATCTGTTGGCCCCCCTCTGGGCAGGAAGGGGGTTCCACAGAGCTGCCATAAATCCCGTTCTCTGTCCTGTTTGGAAGGGGAAAGAGAGGAGCCTGGTCAAATCTCAGAGATGTCTGGGCTCTAACCGGGCTCAGGAGCTGCACAAACAGTGAGCACCAGGCAGGCTGTCTGCGTGGAGCAAGCACAGGGGACCCAGGGCATGGTGCACAGCCCCATAATGCTGCCCTCCAGCCCTGAGCTGCACAACACCAGGCTCTTTCCCCTGGGCTGGGAGATCCCCGAGCTTCGGGAGATCCCTGCAGCCAGGATGGGTGAGACCCCCAGGGGTATCCCCATCAATCTGGAGATGGCAGCAGGCAGAGAACACCATGGGCAGCTGCAGGAGCCATTCCCAGGAGATGGGGCTCTTGCCCTTGTGGTCTGTGTCCCTGCTCAGCCCTTCTCAGGTCTTTTTCCCACCCCACATCCCCCCTCTCCGCTCCTTTGCCGTCCTGCCCCCCCTTGCCGAAGGCAGAGGCAGGAGCCCCGCGCTCCCAGGGCACCGCAGGAGTTTTTGGAAAATGCTTCCACCTCGTGGCCCTCTGGAGAAATGACTGCCTGGGAGATGCCAGGATGCCCCCACACGAGCCCAGCTGGTACCTGCAGTGCCAAGGCTTTGCCACCCCGTTGCTCCTTCCACCAGCTCCCCCCAGGCTGAGCTGGGGAGGGATTGGAGCAGCCCCCATGCCCGCAGCCCACCCGTGGGCGCACAGACACACGAGCGTGTGCCAGAGCTCAGCCCGCTGCTGCCGGCCCCATGCTGCTGGGGGATGGCATCGCCACCCCTGCTTCTCCCCCAAAATCTGCAGCTGGGGGGAGGAAGGAGTGGAAAAGCCCAGGGTGCAGGGTGGTGAGCACCAGCACCTTGTGATCCCCATCCTGCTCCTGCCAGGGATGCCCTCTGAAACGCTGGGAAAGTGGGAAAACTTCACACAGAAGTTTTGGCTGGTTTGGGTTTATTTATTTATTTATTATTTTTTTTTGCACAGGATGGGGCTGACACATCTGCAGGTTTGCTCTGGGCCACAACTGCTGCACTTCACGTTAAATATCTTTAAGACAAATGATCCCTCTCTTGCAATTCTCAGGTGTCGTCTCATTTCCCCCATAAAAAGCCTCTTGTCCTGCTGCCTGCTAGCGGATAGGCTTGGGAAAAACACTTTAAAACCCGGTGGTGCTTCCCCCACATGCTGTTACAGGAACCAGGTGGCTTTCGCAAGAACTCTGTTTCAGGACAGCTGCATCTCCCTGAAATATTCCACAGTGGACGGCCATCCCTCATCTCTGCCCCTGGTGGAGCTCAGCAAGTGCTACAGAAATCCGGCTCAATCTGTGCATTTTAGAGGATGCAATCACTCTTAGAAACAGCTTTCTCCACATTCCCTGCAGCTGAGCTGCAACTCTCCTGGCTGTAAAACTTCTGCAGCGAGGGATGCGTTGCTCGGCTGTGCCGGTCCAGCAGCAAACCCAGCCTGACCACACCACCGATCACTTCTGGGAGTACCAAATGTCCTGCACTACGCTGTGATTTGGAGGAATGCACCACACTGTTCATCCGAGTGCTGTGTTAACACAACCAGCCCCTCTTTGGTGGTGTCCAAAATGTCTTGGTCAGCAGCTTCGCTGTTCTGCACCGCAGTTTTTGTCCTGGAAGCAGTGTCCCAGGCTCAGAGGTGCTGCCAGGATCTTCACCCCACGCATCAAACACCCAGCAAAGCCCTTAGTGCCCAGCTGATAGGATGCCCTTGCAACCTCAGCTCTAGGGAAGAACCAAACAGAAGGATTTCCTGACGGGCTGTGCGATCCCAAGGGACCCCTCTTTCCCTGCACAAAGGTGAATGATTCACAATATTTGCTAGGCATGAGCGAGACTCAGCTTTGTTTGTAACAGCAGCAGGGTAACGTGATTACATTTTTAGTAGTCTTCGCTTTTGTTAAAAAAAAAAAAAAAAAAAATCCATGAAGATGGCAAATCCATTTGCCATGCTCCTTATGTGCAAAACGCATCGGGATTGTTCCTCCCAACGCCAGCGAGAGGACCCCAGCGCCACGGGGATGCTGCAGGGGAACGGCTGAGCTGGACTCAAAGGGTGAAGCACACCCATCCTCACCAGGGCAGAACTGCTTCTCCACCAGCATTTGGCCACTGCAGGCACCATGCTGCTGCTCCCCGTGCTGATCTGCTGCGTGCAGATGTGGTAAGGCCGTGCGGAGATGAGACAGAGTGGAAGCAGCGATGCTGCTGCTGTCACCACCAGCAGAACAGGCAGCCAGGCTGCTGGCTGCCCATTTGTGCTCAAACACACAATCCCTGACCCAGTCTCGGCTTGAACAGCCTGCAGAGTGGAAGCTATTCCTGCGAGAGGTTGGTAATTAACACAGGAGAGTGAGCAAACCTGCGGATGATCTGCAAGCACACCGTGTGGATGTGGAGATGGAGATGGTGCCTGCTACCCAGAGGCACAGCACGGCTCCTCCTCATCACACAGGGGTTTGTCAAAGAGGGGCTGATCTCTCATTTATTGAGGGTTTCACGTTCTGCAGAAAAAGTAGCTAGGATTGCAGAGGAAACTTTCCCAGCAGGACCTGAGCGAATCTCAGCCACTCCGTGTGTGTTTGGAGAGCTGAGGAGCCCTGCACGGCCACTGGACTCTCGCATTGCCTCTGACTCAAAGCTCAGCTTGGCGAGCTCGATCCTGCACGGGGATGGCAAGGCGCAGGTAGGCAGGACTGCAAAAAGATGACAGCCTGCCAGTCACCATATGCAGCACCGGCCCCAGGAAATTAAATCCCCGGGCCATATGCTGCGCGGCACGGGAGGGAGCGGGGGGTCTGCAGCAGCGTCTGCAGCTGCCCGAGCGCACCCGTGGCTGGGGGTACATAACCCAGCAATATCTCGCTGCTCCCCGGTCTCCCCGGTGCTGAGCAGGGAAGGATGGGGCCGGGGAAATGAAGGGAAGGATGACACGAATTCAGCCAGGCCCACTGGCAGAGCAGCCGTGCAGGCAGAGCCAATGGCTGCTCCTCGCCGTGAGTCCGTCCACCTCCACCCCCCCCTCCCCGAGTCCTTAAGTCGCAGCTTTGAACTCCCTCGGCGTTCAAAGCAAGCACGATGCTCAGCGTGAACAGAAGGACGAGCCTGGTGCTGGCAGGTACACAGCGAGGACGCTGAGCCCGGCAGGGCCGGCTGCTGAGACAGGTACGTGCCTTCCGAGGCAGGGCGCCGAACGCAATCGCATTTGGGATGCAAACTCGGAGCCGACTTGAATTTTCCAGCAGGGGGAATGATGGAAATCTGGCTCCGTCGACATGATTCATCCCCCTTCCCACCGCCGCCACCCCCCCCCGGCGTCCTCTCCCCACCCCTCGCAGCGCACAGCCCCCTGCTGCCGTCCCTCCTGCCCGCTGCCTTCGTGCCGGGTGTCCCGGCCTGTGCCGAGCGCGGGTGGCACCCACGGGGCTGGTGGGTGCTGGAGCTGGGGTGCTGGGAGCCTGTGCCAGGTGCTGAGTGGGGATCCCGGCTGGTAAGGACCGTCCTTGGGGAGCTGGGTGCTGCCCTGCTCAGTGTGGGGGTGCTTGGGGTGCAGAGAGGGGCTCACCCGAATGGGTGCTGCCGCCCGAAAAGTGTCTGAGACCCGGCGCTCCTGGGGTGGAGGGAGGGCAGGCAGTGAAGTGGGGGTGTCTGCTGAGTTGGGCTGTCCCCGTCCTCAGACTTTGCTCTCAAAGCATCCCGAGACGATGCTGCATCCTTCTCAGCTGGTGCTCGTGTCCTAGGTGGGTTTGGGGAGCGGGGATGAAAAGAGGCCTGGCTGCAGGATGCCTCTGGGATGTGCCGGCGTTGGTTGTGCTGGGTGCTGGCCCTTTTTTGGCTGGGAGGGTGCAGGATCTGCTGGCACCAGGCTGGTGGGCCCCGAGTGATGCCCAGATGCAGAGGGTGGTGGAGATGGCACCGGTGTGGCCAAGTCCCTCCAACATCCCTTGTTTGGTGGTAGAAGAAAGTGACTTCTTCCCCAGCACCACGTGGCTCGCAGCCCCCAGGATTTCCACGTAATTCGGTCTCATGTGTAAAACGCAGGGCTGCTCTCTCAAGCAGAATTTAAAGGGATTGGGAGTCATGGGGGTGCCCCAACCTGGACTTGCAGGATCTGCTTGGCTCCTGGGTAACACAGGAGAACTTCTGTGGTTTGGAGAAGCGAGGAGGCAGCGTGTGCATTCACCAAACTCACAGCCTGGAGCTGCCCACCCCGGGGCAGGGGCTGCAGCTCGTGGCCCCGTTTCCCATCCCCTGCCTCCCGGTGCTGGAGCAGGGCTGGTTCCTGCGGCCGTGCCGATATAAATATTGTCTAACGACCCACTTTTGGAGCTGGTGCCGTCAGGTGGCGCTTGGGAATAGGCAGCATCGCCACGGGAGGCCGGGAGCAGGCACTTGTTGCTGTGAGCTCAGGGTGGGCAGGGGAAGGTGGCACCGAGGGTCTCCGGGCACCAAAACCCAAACCTCGGCCACTGCCAGGCGGCATGGGAAAGGAGAAAAGTCAGGGGATGAACGGTGCAGAGTGATTTGTGCTGTGGAGACGGGAAGAGAAGCGTGAAAAGTTTTTTTTCTCTCAGCTCCGAGGAGCGTGATTTTAATTATAGACCGCTTCTTCAGATTTAGCCTTGTCTGGCGTGTGACTCCAGCCCCGTAACCTTGGCAGGCTTTGCCTGGGCGAGCTGCCCCGTGCGCGTGGTGTGACGTGGGGCTGAGGAAGAGGCCGCCCCGGGTGGAAGTTTCTGGGCAGGCTGGGGAGCCGTGGGGTGCTCGGGGCATTTTTTGGGGGAAGCAGATGCTCGGGGTGCAGAGCAGCGTGCACCCTGCGGGCTCCAGGAACCTGCTGCTCCTGGCATGGGGCTGCCCCAGCCCTATAGCGCTTGGGACAAAACCCACAGCCCGATCTGCCCAGAAGGGCACAGGGCTGCCTGGATTTATTCCCCGCATCCCACGTGCCACCTCCCCACACCACACAGGGGTGGGAATCGGCTCCTGGTGCTTGGGGACAGCACCGGGCAGAGGCGGCCGGGTGGCAGCATGTTGGTGGCCACGCTGCGGGCTGGCTGGCCCCGTGCCACCCCTCTCCACCTGCAGGGTCAGGCAGGGTTTGTCAGCCCCCCCCCTGGGGGCAGACACAGCCCCAGCACTGCCCGGCCCCCCCCTAACCTCAAGGAGAACCTCCCCATGGCTTCAAAGGCAAGGCACGGCTGAGAGGACAAAGAGCAGCGGCGTGGCTGATAAGGCTTAGGGACCGTATTTAGGTGCATGAGGTGGTCTGGGGAAGCCCAAACACAAAAGGCATTTTTACAGCTTTGCTTTTAAGTGCACAGAGAACAGACAGAAACTGAGAAAAAAAAAAAAAAAAAGAAGAAAAAAAAAAAAGAGCTGCTCAGACTAAAGTCAGAGCATTCACGTTGGGGTTTGCAGCCGGTTTCACCAAACTAGCTCCAACAAAACTTCCACTTGGAGGCAAAAAAAACACAAGCCTTGCTCAGGAGCTAGATGGGGGACTGGGGACAGGGCACAGGAGCTGAGCAAAGCTGAGCAAAGCATTTTGGTGTCCTTGTAGTGGTGTGAGCCTCGGGCCAGGCTGCTTTGGTCGGGCAGGGCCAGCTCCCACAGCTCGCCCACCTCTCCTGCAGCTCGCCCCGTGGCTGCGAGCATCGCCCGGGCTGCCCGCGGGACGCAGTGCTCCCAGCAGCAGCCCCGGCTCCAGAGCAAGGGCTCACGTCCCCTGTTAATCAGCATTTAATTAAAGGACATGCTGACATTTGGAAATCAGAAACAACTCTCCTGTGTGGGCTGCCTCTCTCTGCCGCTCGCCTCTTCTCTGAATCACTCCCTGACATTTTGCCAGATTAGGATGCGACTCTCCCTCCCTCCTTCCTTGTAAAAATAAATTGAAAAGGAGATGCAAAAGCCACCGCCGCTCTCGAGGGAGGGGACGCAGGGGCTGGGGTTTCGCTGGGGAAAACTCCCGCTGTTACCGGCGCTGCGGCAGCCTCGTGCACAGACCCCGCGGGGACGCCGGGCAGGGGGCTCTCACCGGATCGGTGCACGGCAGCCAGGCGGCCCCCGTGGCTGCTCTCCAAAACCGTGCACACCCGGAGAGCCATGTGGGCTTCTCAGGGGCCCCCCAGCAGCCCTGGGGGTGCAGCTGCAGGGACAAAAGCAGGCGGTGTGGGTGCCCTGCGGGGACACAGCACGTGAGGGGACGACACCCCCCTGCTCGCCCCCAACCTCCTGACCCCACAGCGGCAGCAGGGATCGTTCCTCTCGTGTCCTCTCCATCCTGCTGACCCCTTCCTTCTCCTCACATTTACCCCCACAGCCAAACCTTGGTTTTGCTCAGGCTTAGCCTCACCTGACCCCCCCTGCTCACGAGCACCCCGCACGTGTCCCCCTGGCCATCCTTCCTTTGCCACCCCCCCGGGGAACAAGCCCCTGTCCCCCCCAGCCCTCTCCCCTCGCCTCGCACGAGCGAGAGCGCGGCGGCACCCAAGTGTGCTCCGAGGTGCCCCCCGCTCCCACACCTTCTGCTGCTCTTGAAACGGGGCCAGCGTTTCTGTTTGTCTGCTAGCCCATTGCCAGAGCTGGGAAAACGCAAACAGCAGCGAGGGATGGGGGAGGAGGAGGGGTGGTGGTGGTGGGGGGGGAACCCTCACCGTTCGCTTCCCCTTGGCTGCTCATTTCAACCTTCTTTCAAGCAGAAATTACTCACATTAATCAAGAGTGAGAATGTGTTTGCAGCCCTGCAGATTTGGCAGCGCGGAATCAAATTCCATCAGTAGCAGCAGGAGGACGGGAGCCTGTATCTCTGCTGTGCACAGCCTAATAGAGCCATTGCCAGAGGAAATTGGATCTGAGAACTCCCCTAAATTAATCTACCCTTTAAAAAAAAAATAAAAAAATGCCAGGAGATCTACATGACAAATGAGTGTTTGCAACGGGAACTGATGCAAACACCCCGCACGTCGCTTCAGTGTGGATCTCCCCCTCTGCCAACACCTGCGTGGAAAGAGGTACAAAACAACCCCGCCCAGCAGGGCTGGGGGCACACGGGGGGACCCCAATGGGCAACTGGGGCCACGAGAGCTGCTGGGATGGGCAGAGGTGCAAAGACATTGCTGCCACTCAGCAACAAGCCCCTTTTTGCAGGCTCGGAGCTGGCTGCACCTGCACCGAGCATCTTGGTGGAGCTTGGAGGGGTGCGGCCGGCCCCAGCAGCAGTGTGGGGCCGTGGGGCAGAGCTGGGGGCTGCTGTGCCAGCCCCCACCTCCGTTACACCGTGGTGTGGGGCAGAGCAGGCAGCTGGAGGCTTCTGGGGCTCTGGCTGGCGTGCGTCATGGGGCCGGGGCGCAGGTGCCACAACCCAATCTGCTTTAATGGAGCTGCTGCTGCTCCAAGGTGATTGCTACTTTATTGGCTTATTTTTAGCCGCGCGGCCGAGCTGGGAGGAAGATGGATGGGTCTTGTCTTGGGAGAGACTTTTTGCTTGCTGTAGGAGCCCGGGCACAGGGCTTTGAAAGCTGCCTTGAAAACAGCCGGGGTGAATCTCCCCGAGTGTGGGGCTCACCGGGTCCTGCTCCTGCCCAGGGAAGGGTCCCAAGGGTGGGCATGGGCTGGGGGCTGAGCCCGTGGGCTGGGACAGCACCAAGATGCTGGGCTGGGAGTAGAGCAGTCTCCAGCAAGGGGCTGCCAACACAGCTGCTTGCAAAACCCCCCTGGTAAAGCACAAAATGCCAGGCGGTGGTCAGGACCTTGTCTGCCTGGAGGGTCTCTGGGCCTGGGGTCTGCCTGCTGGTTGAATCCTCGCCTTTATTTCTTGGGTTTCTTACCTCCCTGCCCCTTGAGTGGGGACTGAGCAGGGCCAGGTGAGAAGGAGACAAAGAGGATGCCCGGTGCTGCCTTGGGACCACCGGGACTTGCACCAGGGAAAAGCAACCTGGAGCATCTCTCGAGGAGCATCCCTGCGGAGGGAAACGCCTCGCCCCGGGTGCCTTGGGCACTGCGTGTGGGCTGGGTTTGCAGTCCAAGCGGGCTGGTGTGGTTGTGACTCGGTAGACGAGTCCTTCAGCAGGGATTTCAGATCTCAGACAAGTCTTCCAGTCGGGATTTCTGCTCCCTGGATAGATGTGCTTCGGGGGGTTTTGTTGCAGGAGCGTTGTCAGGTGTTTATGGCAAATACGCAGCAAGGTGGCGGGATATTATAGGAAGGGGAAAATAAAACACCTCGGTAGACAGCTCAGAAAGAGTGTGAACTCATTTTAAAAATGAAGAAGCCTGCATAGACAGTGCGTGGCAGTACCTGGGCATCTCTGCCTCCCCTGAGGCCGTGGAGACCGATGGCAGGAGGGGAGCAGCGCCCGTCCGTGCCAGCACGAGCACGGCACACAGCCTGGTGTGCGGCGAGGCCACGGGGGATATTGATTCGTTTTCCACTGTAACCTGACAGAGCCTATTCTGGGGATGTAATGAAGACAGATGATCCCATCCCTTCGCCACAGCGCTTTGGGGAAGGGGGAAATTATCCGCCGCATCCTGGAGGGATGCTCCGCATTCCTCTGTGCCTCTCCCCAAGATCTCATCTAATTTCCACCTCTCCCCCTGATTTTTCCTTCCTGCCGGCCTTACGGCTCCCTGCCTTGCCTGCTCAGCACCCACCACCTCAGCTGGCACCAGGAGAGGGATGTGGGGCTCGGCGGAGCTGGGTTGAGACCCACTGGGTGCAGACCCCTGGGATGGGACAAGCTGGGAGAGGACCCACTGCAGCTTCTGTTTTCCTGCTCTGGGAAGCACCCCAGCTTCCCCAGCACCCTGCTGCCAGCCCAGCTCGCTGCCAGCTCACATCCCTCCTCTGATACCTCCGATACAGGAGGAGACATCCCCAGAGCCACCCTGCTTGGGAGCCCCAGGCATGAGCCCAGCGCCTCCTCCCCGGACCTGTTAGATGTCATCTAAGCACAGCTCCACGAGGCTGATGAGCCCCTTTCTCAGCCTGATCTCGGCATTTCAGAACCCACAGGCAGTGCTTTTTTCCTCCGCTGACCAGCGGTTGTGAATCCATCTTTATGGTAACACCAGGCTCAAGCATTCGCATGCCAGAAGGCAGTTATGTACGGCCATAAAGATGATTTAAAATTGGCCAGGGTTTAAAAAAAAAAAAAAAAAAAAGGAAAGGAAGAAAGAAAGCTCATATATTATCAGGTCTTTATTTCTCTTCTAGCTTTTACCCTTTAGAATTCATGTTTTCAGGCTTTTCTCCACAAACAACACAGTTGGAAATGCTAAAACGCTTTTATATAAGAGCTGAGAAGCCTTCAGAATCACAGGGCTGCGGGGAAAAAAAAATACCGCCTGCTGTAACACACGAGATATGATCTCCAGAGCTGCCAGCACCCTTTGCAAAGTAACCAGCTCCTAGTAAATCTTCAGAAAGCCGATGAGTCTTGCTGCTATCTGCCATCAGACCCAAATCCCGTCGGTGCACGGAGCTGGGGTTAGGCAAGGGTCAGCCCTGGCTTGCTCCAAGGCTGTTCCCCAGGGCTGCCACGCGTCCAGCAGCCCCCCGAGGGAAGCACCCAGCCCTGCAGGGAACGTGCTCGGGGTTGCAGGGCCCCGTGGTGAATTTGCAGCCTCTCTTGGAGAAGTTTGAGCCTTTCCAGGGGGTTGTGCTCCCCTCGGTTCCCTGGGTGCCAGCCAGCCAAGTTCCTCAAGGTGAGAAACCAAATCCTGTAACACTGAGGGGAGCCTGTGCCCGGTGATTTTGAAAGAAAAACCTCTAAAAATAGGGCACCCCCGGGACCTGCCCACCTATTATTGGGTATAGGCACGCCACAACCCCAGCGATGAATTTTTCTATGCCTGCAGCCCCTCCACCAGCCCTTCACCCGCCTGCTTTTGGGCTGATTTTGCAGGGCCAGCTATGGAGGGCTGATGGGGGGTGAGGAGAGCATCCTCGCCTTTCGCAGCCATCTTTTCCTCCTGCTCCCGGCTCGCAGGCTCCAGTCTAACATCTGGCAAAGTTGTGCACCACGGGCAATGCAAGCGTTGCTGCTCATGGCAGGCCAGGCTGACAGATCCTGTGAGATCAGCCCCACGAGCATCAGCTCGCTCGCAAAGGGGGAAAAAAAAAAAAAAAAAAAAAAAAAAAGGAAGCAAATCTTACTTGACACATTTATTTTTGTCATCTATTTATTAGCTCAGAGCAAAAGTCCTGCTGCGCTGCATTGTGGGGATTATGCAAATGAGGGACATCAAGACAATTAAAAAAAAAAAAAAAAAAGCCCAAGTGAGCACAATGTCAGAGCCGAGCAGATGCTGCGAGAGGCGCAGCCCTCCCTGGCCATTCCCGACCTGCCGCAGCTCGGGTGCTCCAGCTCCTCCTCTGGCTTGTGCACACAGCCCAGAGGATCAGCTCGTTAGGCCTCTTGGCTAACGAGCTGCCTGCCACGTCCCTAGCACGCTGGCCTTGGCTGGGCTTCGCCTGCTCCCTGCCCAGGGGAGGGATGCGCTGGGTGGACCCTGCTGCAGCCACCCCGCATCGCTGCGCTCACCTGGAGCCATGCAGCCAAAGCCGGGGGTGAGGCTAATCCGGGGCTGAATTCGGATTTATGGGGTGTCCGACGGGGCCACCCACAAGGCAGAGAGCAGGGAGGGATCCCTGTCCCCAGTGGGTCCCCAGGGGGGAGCAGCCCAGAGCCCTGCCTGAGGGGACCGGTGGGGTGATGCCGTGCTCACGTTGGGTCGGACGCTGGCTCAGGAGCAGGACCAGCTCGCTCTGCGGGTCTGAAGCCTGCCGAAATCCCCCCTGAGCCACCCGTTGTTACACTGACAGCTCAGGATTTATGAGCTCGAGTGAATGGATAGCAATGAGCCAGGAAAAAAAAAAAAAATCAGGTCCCAAATCCGACTTCTCCTTGCTGCTGCACACCCCAGAGGACTCGGGCTGTGTGTTCGGGGATTTAATTCGGTCTGAGCCCCTCTGCTTTGAGACGGAGATGGAGGAAGAGCTTAAGGCAGCTGAAGTGCATGTCGATAGCTGTGTTCAGGCACAGCTCCTGCCCCGGCAGATCCTGGAAGTGGAAAAAGGCTGTTTCCCTGAAGCGTGTGGAGGAGATCACGCCGGCTGGCACTCGGAGACACCGGAGGATCCGGGGAGCAGCGGGGGAAACACGCTTCCATCCTCACTCCGCTAATTATACTCATTAGGGAAGGAATGCTGCCTCTGATTTCGAGCATTACCAGCTATTTTTAATTTCCCTGCCTGCTGAAAGCACAAATCGGAGAGCTCGGGTGTTTCTCTCTGGAAGCCGGTATTTCTCCTCCCAGGTCAGAGGCTCTTTGTGTCTGCCTGGCTGGGAGACGGGGGCCGGAGACAAAGCAGGAGGGGAGGAAGGGGGAGAGGGCGCGGGGGGCGAGCAGAGCCCCTGCCCGGGTGGGGACATGGGGGGTGCGGGGGTGTCCCCATCCCCATCCCCGTCCCCATCCCTGTCCCCATGCCACCAGCGGGTCGTGCAGGGCTTGGGGACGCGGACGTGTGCGCGGCTCCGCAGCCCAACGGGGAGAGCAGGGAGCGGGAGCTGGAGGTAATTTATGCTCTGAGCTCACCCCGGGGTTGCGGGCAGCCGTCCCCAGCCGGCGTGGGAGGGAGGCCTCTGCCCATCGCCCCTCCCGCCCGCGCCACACACAGCCACACGATTCCCCTACAATTAGGAAGACACCTATTCAGCCCCGCTGCTATTGCCGGGCTTTTGTTCCTTCTCTTCTTCTCCGCTGGCCAAAAGCGCTTCTTCTCCGCACGGGCGCTCGGCGGTTTGGTAACTCGCTTCTCATGACGCCTCCCAAGAAAGAGCCAGTCCCGCCGAAGTCCTGAAATAGAGAGGAGGAGGGGAAAAAAAAAAAAAAAAAAGAAAAGAAAAGAAAGAAAGTAAGGCGGCATTTTTCTCTTTCTCTCTCTTTGTTCCGAGCCTCGCGTAGTGGAGTTGTGTGTGTGAGTGGGAGAGACGGTGAATCAGAGCGAGCCCACGCTGCGTGCCCGGTGCGCGGTGGGCAGCGAGCACCCGGCCACCTGCAGTCAGCAGCGGGTGTGCGTGCACTGCCTGCACAGTGCCCGGGCACGAGCAGCCCGGAGAAATTCCTGCTCTGCGTCTGGTTACGGTGTATATTGAAAAATGTGTTCCTGGATGTGTGTGGGGATGTAGCTCCGTGCAGCGATTTGCGGCGTTTCGGGGCTAATCCGTGGCATTTGCTTGCAGCAGTTGTGTTCTTGTGGCTGTAGATGTGATTAGCTGAAAAAAAATATATATATATATATGTAAATTCTCTTTGTTTCAGGCAGGAATAATCACCAGTTAGTCATAATTCAGCCGTGTGTGACTGTTTGTGAGGCTGTGTGTGTGTGTGTGTGCTTTCACGTTGCTGACATTGCCACGATTGGCATGCAGCACGTCGAGGTGCTGCTCAGCTGGATCGCACAGCAACTCTTCAGCTGGTGCCTGCCAGCCCGAGGTGTGCACTTGTATGAGTGTTCCTGCTCATGAACACACGTCGCTGCACATACGTGAGAAGTTTTTTGTGTCTCACTCATGCTGGTGGGGGGGGGAGCACTGTGCCTGCGTGCACACAAGGACTTTTGCACTGTTTGCACCGCGTGTAAAAGCCGTGCGTCGGCCCCTGCTTGCAGGCAAGGAGAATGATGAAGCGTGCCCGGGGCAGCAGAGTGATTTTCTTTCTCCCGAGCGTGAACTGGAGAGCGAGGAGCAGATTTGTCAGAGCTTGTGCCTTGCCGAACAGCATCGAGTCCCGTAAGAAAAAAAAAAAAAAAAAAAAAAGAGCCAGGTGTCAGTGCGCTAGGAAGAGATCAGTGCTCTGAGGAAACGGCACCGGAGAAATCCTTCCTCCGGCTGGGAACCTGCAGTTCAAACGGCAGTGCTGGCATTCGGCAGGGCGGAGAGCGCTGGGCTCTGCGATGAGGTAATCCCGAGGAAAGATAAGGGAAGCGGTGCGTGCGTTAACCTGAAGGGAGCAGTGATGTCAGCGAGGGGAAAGGGGATTAATTACAGCGAGATGGGCATCGCCTGGATTTCGGTGCCTTTTGATTCCGGCTGCTCTTTCGTACGTGCCTGGCTGCGGGAAGCAAAGGGACGGTGGCGGGGTCCTGAGGGCGGGCACGGTCTGGAGAAAGCGATTGGTGCCCTGTGGCTTGGGCAGAGCCCGGGTGCTGCAGAGACTGTGTGTACGTGTGTGCATGTGTGTGTTCGTGTGTGTGTGTGTTCATGTGTGTGTTTGTGTGCTCGCCTGCCTGGGCTGCGATAGCCCATTACAGAGGATAACAATTTTTCTCTGCTGCAAGCACCAGCACTGGCAAGGATGGGGAGGGGAGGGCAGCAGAGCCCCCGACCCACCCCGAGCTGATGTGCTGGGGTGCCCCAGGGGACCCGGTGATGTCCCCTCCTGCTGTCTGCAGATGGCCAGGGCTCGTGGGAGTGGGGCTGGGATGGCTCTGGGAAGGGACAACGGGTTTGGTGTGAGCTCGGGGCACCTTCACGTTGTGCTTGTGGGTCTGCCCCTGTGGTTCATCTCCCCCCAGCTGTGGCTGTCCCTTGTCACCCAGGACCCCGGTGCTGTGTCCACGGGGGTGAGCAGGGGAGGAGAGGTTCCCAAGGTGGAGGAGAGGCGCTTTCTCCATCAGGATTTGTCCTCATGCTAATAGGTGTCACGTTATGTCACGGGTCCCTGGTGGGTTGTCAGCAGAACATGACAAATCGCTGGTAACGGCAAACAACGGCAGACGAAACACAAATATCTCCCGTCTGCATCACCTTAGATCTGACACTGCTGAATTTTTCACGTGGTGGGAAGGCCGGGAAGGTCACCGCCGAGGAGCGAGGTGCGTGCTGGGGACGTGCCCAAGACCTCCATCGAGGGGAACGCCGCTGAGCATCTTCCCCTGGTGCGAGGAGCCCCCGGGGGCTCAAAGTGAGCCCAAGCCTTGTGGTGCCTGGCCATGGTGCTCCAGATCCCAGGAGGGCACAAAGAGCTGAGTGAGGCTCGGCCACCCTTCTGCCTCGCACACACATCTACATGCGCACGGCGGTGGCTCCCACACGGGCACATCATCGTCCCGTCCCGTTTGGGTCCAAATCACCCCAGCTCCTGCCCGTCGCCTCCAGCTGGTGATGGGGAGCAGCACCCCACGGGGACGCTCCAGCTTCTCTCACTCGTGCCACTGCAAATCCCCCGTGGCAGCGAGAAGAAGGGGTCTGGGTGGGAGCAGGCTGTGGGGCGAGGTTCGGCTGGGTGCCGACGGCCGCATCCTGCCCAGGGGGCTCGAGCTGGGGCTGAGCTCAGCCTGGCTTCACAGGCTGCAGCCGCCCTCCCGTCCCCTGCCTTAGAAAGAGCATTTCTCATCAGTCCCGTGTGCTCCTCCTCCAAACCCAGACAAATTCCCCCCCGGCTGCTGCAGCGTCTCCTGCCTCGCAGCCCAGACTTAATTACAGCTGGGGCCGCGGGAGCTGAGGCGGCCGTGACCAGGAATGTGCTAAAAGGCCGGGAAGGATCTGGGTTACCTGGGTCCCCGAGTCGCGTTTGCCCTCTCTTAATGGACTGCATGGCAAATTGGTGGTTGGTTTGCAGGAGCAGATCCCGGTCATTATCTTGTCCCTTCCCTCCCTGTCTCTCTCGTCCCTTCATTTTGGAAAAGAAGCCAGAGAAAGCAGCCACGCTGTGTGTGTTGGGCTGAGCAGGGGGGCTCAGGGGTTGGCAGGGCTTGTAGGGACCCAGGACACACCAAGCAGTGGCCTCGGGGTCCCAGGGCTGGATGTGACCCTCCCAGGGCTGCTTGGCTGCCCTGCTGAGGACCGCTCTGCTGGGGACCTGTTTGGTGGTTTGCAGAGCACAGGAGCACCAAGGAGTCAAGACAAAATGAAGGTATCCTGAAGCTTTTTTAGCACCCTGGAAAACAAAATCATCTGAAGGTTGGAGGGCGTTTTTTTTTCACCAAGAGGAAAAAACTTTCGTTATGTTTCCAATCACCTGAAATGTGTGGTTTTGGGTCAGAGCACAGGAGAGCTGGAAGCGGCACGCTGTTCCAAACGGAGGGTGGGAAGGTGAGGCTGCGACTTCGCAGAGCTGGCTTTGTACCTGGAGCCAATTTGTACAAACTCACTGGATTTGCAAAACATCCCTCCTGGCTCAGAGCTGCGTGTTCCTGCGAGAACATTTCTGCTCCCCAAAGCCACCTCAGGCACCCCTGGAGCAGCCCGTCCAGGAGCCTGGTGCTGGGCTGTGCTGTGCTGGGGCAGCCTCTCCAGAGAGCCTCGCGGCACCTCTCCAGCCCCATTTTTGCTGCATAATTCCCTGAGGTAGGGAAAAATGGGCCCTGGACCCACTGGAAAAGGAAAACTGATCCCATGGGCTGCCTGGGCAGCGAGGAGGGGCAGATATTCCTCTCCTTAAAAGAAAGCTGAACAGTTTTGTGTTGCCTTCTCTATTTTGGAAGGAGCGTGTGATTGCACATACACCTGCAAAATTAGGACTATTTTGGCTTTTTCTGGGTCTGTTTGTTTTTTGTTTTGTTTTGTTTTGTTTTTTTTTGTGACTGTCAAAGATCCTGAGAAAGGAGCCTGGGCTTTGCTGGGCTCTCGCTAACGCCACACTGCAGCGCTCGCAGCGCTGCATCAAGCACGGATGCGTTGAGCACATCTCAGTACGGGTGCTGCACACAGCGTGGTCTCCTCACCAGCCACCTGCTTTGGGGGCAATGAGGAAAAAAAACCCGTGTCTGCTTGCTGAGCTCACCGCTAAGGGTGCTGTGCGTCACCCAGGGGTGCTCAGCTCACCTGCCCTTCCTTTCTACTACCTGCAGGAGCCAGGCAGCTGGGGGGTTAAAAGATTTTGCCTCTGTGTGTTTTGTTAAAGCAGCTATCGGTGGGAACTCAGGTGACGAGGAAGCTGATTATAACCCATAAATAGCCCCGATATCACCCCATCCGTGGGACGTACAGGTGGCAGACAGCGTGCACCTCAGCTGTGCCCAGCACCGACACAACAAGCGCGTTCCAGCCGCCTCTTCCCCAAGCAGATGTTCCCATAAAGCCAAAAAGTCCAACCCTAACGGCTTGGAGGACATGGAAATGCACGCTGAAGGCTTGGAAATGACATTGTTACAATGACAAATATTCTCCGAATGCCCAATTCATGATCCTGGGCGCCTTATAAATATGATTAGCAGATCTAATCTTGCTGCGCTGGAGCCAGTTGTCAAGACAGCTTGGAAATGGATCGTTGCCCAACGCTGACATCAACTGCTCCCCAAGTTATAAAGTTAATGGTTAAAAACTAACCAGGAGCTCGGCCCTGCACACCCTGTCCTGAGGCAGGAGCCAGCAAGGGGCTGGGGGGTGAAGGGCTGAGCAGGGGGCTTCAGATGATCCCCTAAAGGAAAGGCTGATGGCACCTCGTAGGGATGCCACCGCTGCGGACCACCGAGGAAAACAAAATCCCCTCGGTGAGCCTGGCGTGGCTGGTCTGTGTTGGATGCCCGTCCATCCGTCCATCTGTCCGTCCATCCCCTCCTTCCCCATTTTCAGCAGTGTGGTTTGGTTTTTCTCCCCCTTGCAGTAGGGATGAGGCAGCTCTGGTGAGACTCTGCACGTCTCCGCTCTCCCCGCTCCTGGGACGTGGAGCAGGGAGCTGGGGACGGGGGGATGAGCCCCAGGGGAAGGCGAAGCGGCGCTGAAAGCCCTTGGCTCCTGGGAGGCATTGCTCTTGTGCTGTGATTCCCACTTTGGGTACTGCTGTGTGGGCACCCCAGGGGCCTGACAGCTCCGGAGGTGCCGCTGACACGCGGCTCTCTGCGTGCTGCCGGGAGCTGCCGGGCACCAGGTTTGCTGCAAAGCGGCTGGGAAGGCAGGGGAAAAGGATTTCCAGAAGCATGCCGGTGCCTCTGGGCTGCCGGGACGATTTCCAGCCAGGTTGTGGCAGCATCCCGGTGCCCCCCGGGACTGGTGGAACCAGGCTAAGCCCCGAGTGCCCCTGGCTCAGCAGGGAGCGAGGCAGGTAGCTGGCTGAAGGCAGCAAAATGCATTTTAAAGCATCACCCTAAGCAACGAGAGTCCCTGAGGTGTGTTTGGTGCCTTTACCCAGGATTTTCTGGGGCATCCCAGGAGGGACACAGCTTCAGAGCAATGCAGTAGTGCTCTCTCTTTGCAGGTGCCAGCAGCTGGGCCCGTGTTTTTGAGGCAGCCTGGCTGGGGTGAAGGCTGGGGGGGCCTAGGGAGAGCCCCCGAGCCGCTGCCCCCCTGCCCAGCACCCAACCTGCCCAAACGGCCCCCACCTCCTCCGGCCAGCCTGCGCCTGGGACAAACAGCACGGGGGAGGCTTTGAGCGTCTCCAAGATACGGCGGATTTGGGCACCCTGTCAAATGTTCTCATTGTCTGACCCTTGTCCAGACGCCAGCAAAACCCTTTGGGAAATTCCCCCTCCACCCAGCACACCGGCTTTAATTACAGGAGAGGAATGCGAGGCGCAGAGCGCTGCTCCTGCCGCCTCCGTGCGCCCAGCCGGCACGCTGGGAGAGCGGCGAGTTTTGGGGGGGCAAAGGGGGGCAGAAAGAGGGGCCACAGGGAGGTAGAGCCATGGCTGGGTGCTCCTGGATGCTTCCCAGTGCAGGGCGAGGAGCGGGGGAGGCTCGTCCCCCCCGTCCCGCTCTGGCAGCAGTACCCGAGCAGCAGGACATGAGTAATATCCATCCCACTGGGGGAGTTAGATCAAAGGCACTGAAGTAGATACAAGAGGTTTCTGCTTCACAGACCAGAGAGGCTGCAGTTCAATAGCGCCTTTGTTACCGGCTCTCCGGAGCCGGGGATGGAGAAATACCTGACCCCCGCCCCCCCGCTCCCGGCCCCTCGGTGCACAACCATTTCAAGTATGCAACCGCGCGGCGAGGCTCGGCGGGGATGCGGGGACGGGGCGCTGGGGACGGCAGCAGGAGCAGGGGAGGGCTCAGGGCTGCAGGGACGAGCCCCCGGAGCTCGGAGGTGCCAGGGGTGCTGGGCACCCCCAAGCAGGGAGCATCGCTTTGGCGCCCAGGTCTTGCTGGGGGGGACCAGGGCGATGCAGGAAGGAGAGGACGGAGCGGGCGATGCCGTGGCGGCTCCATCCCAAAGCCCGTGGTGCTGGCGTGGTGCCCTTCCCGTGGAGAGGATGCCGTGCTGCCAAAGGTGAGGTCAGCCGCGCTCGGCCGGCGGCTGCGGGGCGTCCTCGGGGAGGTGTGGGCAGGTGCTTGCAGTGCCCAAGGGCTGCCCGGCTCCTCGGGGTCCCTGTGGCACGGTGTGGGGCTGGTGGACCTCCAAGGGGAGAGCAGCGTGGTGCTGGAGCTGCCCGCAGGTGGGTGCAGCCTCCTTGGGAAGGTCTTGGGTGCCCCAAAGAGGCAGCAAGTGCGGCTTGACCATAACACCTCGACCCCGTGGTGCACGAGGCTCTGGGAAATGGAGGCCGGAGCTGGGGAACAGAGAAGGGCACAGGGCACCTGGCACCCATGGGTGCACACCGGGGTCTTCACCTGCAGCCACACACGGCAGTGCCTGCACCCAGGGCTTGGTGCTGGTGCTGAGCCACGGCTGATCCTGCAGGGCTCAGGGCCACTCTGCCCACGGGTACATCCAGGGCAAGGGGCTGGGACACGAGGGTGGCTGCGTCACGGAGCGTGGCACACGGTGGCCTTTTCTTCTTGCCACTCACACGCGGGAGTTCAAGGAGAAAATATCTTGGGAAACGGCACTTCAGAGCCACCCTGTGCTTCACAAGTTTGGCTTGCAGGTCAAAGTCCTGGTCGCTGCTCTCCCAAGCTGCAGGGTGCAGAACGCTTCCCCCTTCCAAACCTGGTGGCTGCATAGTTTTAGAAACATTCAGTGTCCCCAGGATTCTTGCTTAGGCAACAAGAAAGAGACTTTCCTGGGCTCAGCAGCAGAGCTGACCTCACCAGCTCCTGGCAATTCACAGCCGCTGCTGCTGAGCAAGCCCAAGGCTGGGCAGGGGAAGAGAACGAAGGCAGGAGCCAGCATCTTTCCAGGCACAAGCTGGCAGTTTGGGGGCCACCAGAGGAGCTCCCCCAGGTGCAGGGAGATGCAGAGGCTTTGTGAAAGAATAAGGTCAAGGAGGTGTGTGTCGGGCTCTCGGCAGAGCTGCCCGGAGCAGCTGCTCGCCGTGAAATGTGGCACCTTGTCCTGAGAAGCCTCTCCAGTGGCTGCCTCGGGGTAGGTGGGGGAGCAATGGAGGTTCCCCCAAAAGGCAGCAGGGAAGGTCCCCCCCCCCGGCAGGCGGCTCTGCAGCCAGAGCTCTCTTTAGCCCTTTGTCTCCCCTGACAAAGGCAGGTCTGTTCGGCTCCCTGCGCACGGCGCATCTGCCCGTGACGCTGCCAGGTGAGCCAGGGCCAGCTCTTGTTCCCCATTCTGCTGCTGAGTGATGGTGGCAAAGCCCTCAGGGTCCCATTTCCCAAACAGCTACAGGACAGGGCGCAGCAGCACCCTGATCCCAGCTCCTTCCCCCTTGCTGACAAAGGGGATTTACCTGCGGTACCCTGCAGAAGGGGTGCCTGGTCTGCAGGTGTGCACCTCTGCTGCTCCCTTTGCAGCCAGAACGCTGCCTGGCTTCCAACTCAAGCTTTATCGGGGTCATTGGGATCCTGAAAAGCAGCACAGAGTGATGTGATGGGGAACACACGGCACTTAGAAAGGAGATAAGGAGTAGCTTCAGCCAGGACACTGGCAAAGGGAAAATAAACCTTTTAATTTTCTGCTCCTTGGGCACGCTGCCTTTTAAGCACCTCTGCTGCAAGGGGCTGCTGGCCCTGCAAGCATGGTTAACTCAGTGTAAGGAGCAAAAAAGGCTCCTGAACCCACAGGTCCCTGCCTGGGAGACAGAGCTGGCAGGGGTGGCCATGGCCATCCTGCAGGGACCCTGGGGATGACGCCGCAGTGGCCGGAGCGATGCCGAGAGGTGACCTGGCAGAGGCCGTGGGGGCTGGATGGGTTTCCTTGGATTTATAGGTCAGCGCAGGGGGAGCAGGTTCTTGGTGACAGCTTAGACAGGGGGGTTGCTTTCCCCACCCCCCCTCCTTTCCCTTTTTCCTTTTCTTTCCCCAAAGACTGCTGGCTTATCCTCGGTAAGCCCTCTGCTGTGGTCTATGGCTTTTTATTCCTATGTGATTGCTTTTCCTAACTCATGTAGGGCGAAAAGCCATGGGCTACGCAGGGGAGGGACTCCACCTTCCAGGCACCTCTGCAAACCACACGGACTCCTGATCCCTTTTTAATCACCCATATTTATTTGGTAACAAATAACGAGTGAAAGGGGGCATTGAAGCCTTGCGGGGCCTTAGAGGTTTAGCAAGACGGATGGGGCAGGGGGCGGCGAGCGGAGGGGCAGACAAAAGGGGCCGGGGATGGCGGGGGGCACGGCCTTTCAGGCGCCGTCGTCCCCATTCAGGGGGCTGAAAGGGCGCTCCGCGGCGCTGCGGAGGGAGCAGCCTTTCTTTGCAGCGAGCTTTTCTCACGCGGTTCAAAGCGTCCCCACCTGCAGCCCCCCAGAACAAAAGTGGCAGGCGGGGACCCCAGGGGCATTTCCAAAGGGGCGCCCGGGGAAGCGGCGCGGGCACAGCCGCCAGGTGATGGCAGAAGCCCATTTTCTGCTTTTGTCTGCTGTCCCTCACCGGGGGGGTGGCGGGTGGCTGAGAAAAGCCCCCACACCTCCACCCCATCCTCCCAGCACGCCCTGCCCTGGAGCGGGGATGCTGCAGAGCCAGGGGGTCACGGAGAGCCTGGTTTGTGCCATGCAGGCACCCCCTGATCTGTCCCTGCCACCCCCCAGGATATCAGATGGGAAAGGGCGACAGGGAGCATGAGAAAAAGGCAGAACTTGGTAAATTTTTAAATTTGCACTTTCTAAATCCACATGGGCAGCACCTCCGAGCACAGCACGCGGTGGAGCCATGCAGGATGGGTGTGGGTACGGGTGCTGGATGGGGTGGGAGAGGAGGGCAATGTACCACTGGCCCCACCACCTCCAACAGCACCCGAATAACGGCAGGGGGTCACAAAGCACCTCACCGCACAGGAAGCCAGGGATTTTTGTTCTTTTTTTTTTTTTCTTTTTCTTTTTTTTTTTTTTTCTCTCACTTCCTGAGCTTTGAGTCATTAGGTGTCAGGCTTTCAAGTTTAGTTCACCAGCCTGGAATGCATCTTTAAAAATAATAGTCATTGAAAAAAATGAAAGCTGAGATTCAGCTGTAATCCCATGACTCAAGGAGGTGTGGAAGGAAGAAAATCATGAAATCCCATGAGTTTCAACAATGAAAGCATGAGAGCTGGCAAGGCTGTGGCACATAAATCATCAAAACTAAACACCATCAGTCAAAATGAAAGGAATTAAGCCAATCTCACCAGGCTGTTTTAATTATTTTTTAATGAGGATTTGCTCATTCAGAAAATTCACCAATCACAATGGCTGCCCCGAGCCATTCATGCCAAGCAGGGCCAGATCCTGCGTCGGCCACGCATGGCTTGGCCCTGGTGCGAGTCCAGGCTGGGAAGACAGGGGTGAGGGCGTCGCTCCGATAATTAATTGGCAAGAAGAGGAGAATACTGCAAAAGAACCAAAACCCCATGGAAGGTCCCGTTTCGCCACCAACCCAAAATGTTGTGCTGGGAAAGTGATGAGAAAATCCTTTCCAGGCAGTGCTCGCGCCTTCGCAGGTGCCATGGTCCCTGTGCTGGAGGCTTCGTTTCGTGGATATGGAGCCTGCACTCCACAATTGGGGCTGCTGGTGTTAGGTTTAGACCCCATTCCTAAGCTTCGGCTGCTTCCAACTGTCGAGGAGCCAGGGAAGAACCTGAGCCTGCCTTGGAGCAGCCGCGGCTCCCATTAATATTTTGGTGGCTGTTGCGCAAAGCCGCTCAGAACGGGATTATTGGCAGCCTGTCTGCGGAGCGCCAGCTGGAAACGCTGCCCCCGAGACCTGCTCTCACTACCCTTTATGCTATTGATTTTTCTTTTAGCAAGGCAGGCGTTAAGAAGGAAAGAAACGCAGGGAGCACGAGCGGCTCTGTACCGCGCCGGTGTTTGGTGAGGGCTGGATCCGAGGGCAGCCTGGGTGGGAAGCAGCTGTGGGCACGTTTCTCACGGCGCCTGGTGGTCAGCAGCCGGGGCCGGTGACTTTCTGCCAGGTCTCCTTCTTTCTCGCCCTTGTCTGGGCAGATCCAGCTCTCCCTGGCAGTGCACAAAGGCTTAAGCAACACGATTTGGCTCCTGCTTTTCCATCTGTTTGATCCTCAGAGGGACATCTGACCGGGCTTACAGGAGGCGAGGGGGGGAGGCGTGCATGGGACAAGCGTTTCTGTGCAAACTCTGCTGTGCAAAAGGCCTTGGCAGGGACCCCTGGACAGGATCCATCGTGGAGAGGAGATGCTGCCAGCATCAGGTGAGCTCTGGGCTCGGCTTTGCCCAGCTCCCTGGGGCAGCTCCCGGCACCTTTCCATCCCCACAGCCTCAGCTACCCACGTCCCAGGGCACGACACGGGGACCAGGGCTGCTGGCAGCTGCTCCCCCCATTTGGGTTCTCAGTGCTCCCTTTTGGGTCTGTGAAAATCCCTGCTCAGAGCCTCCCTTTGCCCGGGGGAAGCCTGCAAAGACAAACCCCAGAGAGTACAAGGCAGCAAAGCAAAACCCCTCTGCTCTTGTGTTATAAAACATTCACAGCGTGGAATAGAACAGGAGGCCGGGTTGGCGTTTTCAAAGTGTCTTAGAGGACTTCAGCACACACCTGTTTTCACAAAGGCAGGGACCAAAATCCCATCCCAGGTCCAGAGGAGAGAGCTGGACGAGCGGCTGCAGGGGTGCTCCCGGGCAGCTCCAGCTCCCGTGCCCAGCCAGAGCCCTCCTGCGCCTTCCTGAGCTCCCGGGAGCAGGACAAGTCACTAATTACAGATAATAACTGCCATTTAGGAGACAGGCATCCACCGTCCCCGGCTTCCTCTGGGTGTGGAGCTGCCGTACCCCCGAGCTGGCGGCGGGCGAGGTCGGGGCTTGTTCTGTGCTGCCCTGCAGGGAGGAAAAATCGCAGCCGCATGCCTCGACACACAGCCCTGTGCTGCAGCCTCGGCCCCGGCCGTCCCTCCTCGCCCCCAGCATGGCACCAGCCGTAATTTTGGCTCTGGGCACGTGGGAGCCACCCGGCTCGTGCCCAGCTCACTGCGTAACGCTGCGCTGGGAAAGCCACCGCAGCTTCTTGCTGGGTCACCCAGCCCCGAGGATGCCAGTCCCGAGAGATAACCAGGGGAAAGAGTGCCAATTATGAACGTTTTAATTACAGACAGGTGATAACGAAGTGAAAAGCTGTTGCTGTTTTATTTTATTTATTTTTTTTTAATCAGAGCTGTGACAGCTCCCAGCCCTGATGGGGCTCCGTGGGATGCCAGCACCTCGCTGGCCGCCCCCAGCACACATGGGGCTGGGCACCGGGGATCCCAAGGGAGCAGAGGGGGATGCTCAGTGGGGACTGGGGCAGGTTTTAAGCCCAGCCCTGGTGCAGGCTGCCAGGAACGGGACCAGGACACTCCTGAACACGCCACAGCCCACATCTCCGGCGGGCAGAGCCATGGCACGTCCATGCAGGCTGCTGTCGGAGCGGGCACGCACGGGTCTGCGCGTCATGCAAGGACTCATCGGGGCTTGGGGTATTGTCACCAGGCATTCATCTGCTCCTTGCATCACCATCCAACCCATGCTCCAAAGCAGGAGTCCCAGAAAGTGGCTTTTTTTGGGGTAGAAACACAGATGGAGAAGCAAGCACTGGTGTATCTCCATGGGGGTGTCGGGATGTGCTGGCACCCCGGCTCTCTTCTCCTCGCAGCGCTGGAAATCGCGGGGTAAATAGCTGAAAGCAAAGTGCAGCTGGGAGGAAGGAGGTGTGCCCGTCCTCCTGCAGGACTTGGGTTTTCAGAGCTCATTTCCTCGAGTGCTGATCCCACACAAAATTCAGGTCACTTGGCTGCTCCCGCACGGCTGTTGAGAAAACCTGCCCCCAGTTAGCTGGCGCAGAGCTCGGGGAGCTTTGCCTGGACGATTCAGGAACGAGACAAAACGAGATAAATCTGTGACTTGCTGGGAATTATTTATTCAGCTCTGCTCTTGGTGGGGAATTATGGATGTGCCGGTGGTGCCACCGAGCACCTTCCTCCTCCCGGCTGCTTGGAAATGGGTTATTTAGTAACTGGTGAGGCCACCGGTGCTGAGTCAGCCCACAGCTAATGAACACCCTGGCTGCCCATTTGAAATTTATTGCACCTATTAATTACAACCATTAGCTGCAGCCAGTGAAATTTTTATAATGAGGACCCTTGCGACTTTGCCTTCCTAGCAGCAAATTAACTGTGTGGGGGGAAGAATCAATGGGATCAGCATACTTTACAGAAGCGATGTTTTAATTAGCGATTCTCTGCAAACATGCCAAGCAACAGCCTCTCCGTTCATTATCTCTCCTTAAAGGGATGGTGCTTCTTTTCAGGTTAGCTTTAGCCCGGTCTCGTCTCCTCTGTTGCTGGCTTTCTAATGCACTGCTGCTCGTTACAGACGCTGCTTTGAAGTTGGCTTTGTCTTAGGTTTGGCTGTAAGCAGCGCTACGTTCGAGGTTTGCAGGGAAAAAAAAAAAAAAAAAAGAAAAGAAAAAAAAAAAAAGCAGCCCTAGGAAATAATGGCTTGGAAAGCTCAGCTGAAATACAGACAAATTGGGCAAATCCTGTGGCTGCGAGGGTCTGGAAGGGTTTGAGTCCCTTCGTGTGATGGGTGCTGCGTGGGGAGGGCTCCCATGCTCAGGAAAGGGGCGCAGGGAGCAGCTGCCCTGCGTGGTGCTGCGGTGCCTCGAAGGGATGGATGCTCCTGGAGCATGGCTCTGCCACCCAGGGCACTCCTCTGAGCATCTGCACAGCAGCTTTTAGAAGTCCAGGCTTGAGATTCCCCCCCCAACCATCCATCGTTTCTTGGCTGTAGAGGTGGACAGACTAGCTGTCATGAAAGGCAAAGGGAATAAAATTTCTGGGAACTTTTCTACGTTTCGTTACAAACGGTTTAATTGCATTCAGTTCCTGCGAAAAAATAAAAGGGGCCGATTTCCATTGCAAATGATCCCATTTCCCAGGAAAAACCGACATGCTGGCGGCAAAAGGCAGCTTTGAAATTCAGGGCTTAAAATGCAAAACTTAATGTTTTTTTTTTCAACCATGTAGCTAAAAGTTAATTCGACTGCATTTCTCAGGAGGGGAAAATAAAAAAAAAAAAAAAAAAAGCAAAGCTGGGGCAGAGGAAAGTAAGAAAATCAGCCAAAACGTGGGCTCCTGATCCTGTGCGTGCCTTCCCCGTGCCCGTGGCCACCGGGGCCACCCAGCAGCCACCACCCTGAGCCCGTCCCCACCGTGATGTGCTGGGCCCAGGGCAGCGTGTCGGGCTCTCGAGGGGAGGAATTGGGGCTGGGCGAGAGGGAGAGAAGATTTCCCACCTCGCCTGCGCTGCTGAGAGTTGCCTGGATGCGAGGCAGAACCCAGGGAAACGGGTAATTGCCGGGCTAAGGAATTGGCTCTGTCCAGCTGGTTCGGAAAGACATTTTTTAGGGTCCAGGGAAAGTGACATTATTAAAGTGAGCATGCTGATTCCAGACAGCTCCCAATTCATCACTGTGACAGTGACAAACATGGCCTGGGGTTATGCAGTTGACTAAAGAGAATTCTCTAGCTTTACATTTTTAATGTTCCTCGCATTTTCCCTGCTGCAGCCGAGTTTTATCCAAAGGATCTTCTCCCTTGAATAGAAAGGGCAGCATGGGTCTGTGAAGCATGCCCAGCCCTTGCAAATCAAGCAGGGCTTCTGTCATCGCTGCCCAAGCCAGTTCATTTATTTTTTAATTATTCCTTGCTCCTTCAGGATCCTTTTTCTACCTTTTCAAGAAGAACAGGAGCGCCAGCCTCAGCTGGGCTGCCTCTATTCTCCGGGGCTCATTCATCATTGTCCGCTGCCTGAATGGGAGGCAGAGGGTCAGCCTGAAAAGCCTCGCCGTTACAAGCTCCTCTAAATATATCAATAGCTCCCTACTGGACACGGGGGTCCTGCCAGCCCGACCGCCCAGGATTTTGGTGGTTTTTTTTGTTTTGTTTTGTTTTGTTTTTTGTGTCTGCAGCGTGGGGACGGATGGGCACGGGGAGACGTGGAGGGCACGGGGAGACGTGGAGGGCACGGGGCTGCAGGGACGGGCATGGGGGGACCAGGTATGGCTCAACCCAGCCTTCTTGGGGGGTCTGCCACAGGCGTTTTCCCCCAATGAATAAAGTGCTGGGCAGGGTGGGATGCTGTGGTGGGGAGCTCTGCATGAGCCTGGGGGTGTGCAGTGCCGGATCCAGACACTGTGCCCACCCAGGGACTGGTCCCTGAGGCTTCCCCCTCCCTGCAGGCAGAGGGGTTTTGCTCTGCTCCCACTGGAGCTCTTTGCAGAGCCGGGAGGGTGCAGCAGCCCCTCGCAGCCCCTCTGCCCCAGCCGCTCCCTCCCAAATCCCATTCTCAGGCTCCCAACAAAAAGCAACAGCACAAAGAGAGGCGCGGGGACCTGCCGCTACGCTGGGAAGCCATTCAGAACGGGAGACTCATTAAAGAGCCTGTTGTCGTGATTTGTGAGCTCCAGAGGTAGCCTGATTGAATTTGGGAGCTGCTGGGCAGGTACCCAGATGGCTGGGGAGGGGGGCAGAGAATTAAACCTCTCGCTGCTGCCCTTGGCTTTGTGCTGCAGCTGGGCCCCTCGGAGGGGGGAAGGCAGGGAGGCGGTGGACATCCCCCCTGCATGACGGGAAGGGCTCACGGGCCCCACCTGGTTTGTTTTTTTCCCCCACAATTGGTTTTCTCCCCACTGTCTGTGCTGGGGTTTGAATCACTCCAACCTGCAGAGAGGTTAGGGTGAGGGTGGTGGGATTGGGGGGCTGCACAGTGCCCCCCTCCCCACTGTCCAGGGTTTCTCTCTGCTCGCTGCCCTCAGTGCCTGTGGCTCTCTGGGTCTCATGCACCAGATTTCCACCTGGTGCTTCGATAGCCTGAGCGCTGCCCATTGCGCCCATTTCACAGACAGGTAAACTGAGGCCCTGAGCTATTCCCTCTCGGTGCTGCTGGGGAATAAACGCTGAATTAGGGCTCTGCAGAGAGCCCACGTGCTGGTGGTGCTGGCGGTGCTGGGGTCTCTGCTCCCATGGGGCTGGAGGGCGATGTGGTGAGGATGTTTCCCACTGGTGCTGGGCACAGCTTGCCGGCAAAATTAGGGCTGGTAACCTGCAAACCATGCTACCATTTAAAACAGGGAGAAAACGAAGGTTTCACTTTCAGATGGTATTTCTGCCAGTATCTGTTGTTTATTTTAAAAAAGCAGCCTTTCGTTTGCATAATTACATTCTGCAGCTGCTGGGCCGTAATGCGGGCTGTGCTTTGGGGCATTATTTTATCCTTTTGGAAATGGACACAACGCCAGCGGATGCTGCTCTCAGCTGAGCCCCCGGGGCCCACAAATCCCCATCAGGCCCCACAAGCTGTCCCCACGTCTGTCCCCATTGTCCCCTAGAGCAGAGAGGGGATGGAATTGGCTCGAGCCTGGTTCCAGTCGGGTGATTTTGGGGGATCTGTCCCATTCGCGCATCCCCTGCAGGGCACCTGCAGGAGCTGCCCTGATCTCTCCACCTCTCCCTGTCCCCGTCCAGGTCTCCTGGGGTGTCCCCACACCTCTCCTGCTCTGGGGGATGCCCCAGTTCACCTTCGCCTGCTTCTGCGGGCTCCATGGCTTCTGCAAGATGAAGAGGAAGAAGGAGGAGTCCAGCGCGGAGCAGGAGACGGCGGTGTGAGGAGCAGACAGGCCTCAGGACACCGGAGCTGCTGGGGGGGACACATTTGGTGCCCCCTCTCCTCTCTCCTCACCAGGGACCGCAGGTGGGAAGGCGCAGGGGGCTGGCAGGGGGCTGGGGGCTGTGCCCGAGGAGATGCTCAGCACGGGTGGCTTTGCTCCTCAGGGTGGGCAGAGGGAGAGAAATCATCTTCTCCAACACCCTTTGCCTGCAGCCCGGCTCCTTTTCTCTCCCCACAGACCTGCCCGGCCAGGAGAGAGCCGAAGCAGAGGAATGGCCGCACCCAGAGGCACAAGGAGGAGTTGTGGACATTACCTGGGTGCTGCACCCATCCTGCACGGACCCCCCCGAGCCCTCAGCACCCCAACGGCCGCTGTCGGATGCCACCTGGGTCCCAATGGGGCAGAGGATTCCCCCCTGAGCCCGCTGCCAAGGCACACAGACAGACCCCAAGGGGGGTTCAGCAGCCAGGGCCAGGCCTTGCCCCTCCTGGGGCCGTAGTGTTGGGAGGCTGGCCTGGGGTGGTAAGCGGTCTCGCTGCTGCAGAACCTAAAAACGAGCTGTACTTTTAATTTTTTATTTATTTATTTATTTTTAAGCAACTCTCAAGAAAAATGCCTGGGACTGCAAGAAGCCGTTCTCCACGCTTTGGCTGTGCCTGGCCCCGCGGCTGCAGCACACCGAAGCATTTTGGGGACACCAAACGCACCGGCCGGCTTGGACACAGCTCCCGTGGGACCGGGGCTGAGGGGACACGGTGGTGACACCCACCCTGAGCGATGTGGCTCAGCGGGGGATTGATCTGGGTTGGCAAAGGGGCCAGCAGCCCCCAGCTTGAGGCACTGGAGTCTTGCTCCAGGGACATTTCCAGCACAAACCTGTCCTGCAGAGCAGAAACCCTTAAACTCTTCCTGCTGGTGTTTCTCTTCTCTGTCTGGAGACCCCCCCAGCCAGGGGCTAAAAGCAATGCCTGCGGCTTCCAGGCAGGGGATGCTCACCCCAAGGGCTGGTCCTGCTCCTGCCACCTTCACCCTGTGCTTTGTTGCTGTCCCCAAGGTCCCCAGGGTCCCCTTCTCTTCTCTCCCCTGTCTGTGTGTCCTTCCTACCTAGAGTTGAAGCCATACAGGAGCTCCCTGCATGCTGTGCCTTCCAGGAGGCGTCTCACAGATGTCCCTGCTCAGAGACCCCCCCAGCCAGCCCCCAAGGACTGTCAGAGCCCCCACGGATTTGGGGATGTTGCTGGGGTCTTGGTGCTGCGATGCCGGGACAGGCTGCAGCCTGCCTCCCTGGCCCTAAACGCACCCAAAATTCGAGATCTCATTTCAGGAGCAGGCAGCTACCGTGGCCTCGGTGCTCTCATTTCCAAGACATGCCGAAAACCAGGAGGGACAGCCCGTAGGAAAGGGTAAATCCGGGGAGGGCAAGCCCCCGGCATGGGGGCGCATGGATTTGAGCAGCCTGACACCCCCACAAAGCCCCCCGTGGTCCCAGCGGGGGATGAGCAGGCTCGCAGAGCAAATCCTCCCCCCGTGATTAACCAGCCTGACCTTTCCAGGGCTCACCCGGTGCTCTCAGAGCAGATTTGCCCTTAACAAACAGAGCTGTAGCTGCCAGTGACAGCTCCCCTTTGGAGCTCTGTTGGCTCAGCCAACACCCAGAGCCAACAGGACCATTCTTTTATTTTCCTTATCCAAAGGATTGAGCACAAAAAGCCGGCCAGGAGCACCGATAACACGAGGAGCTTTAAATCCTCCCTACTGGGTGCCCGCTGCGGTGGGACACAGCTGATGGATGTGGGACACAGGGGTGGCAGGGAGCGGGCACGGGGCAAGGGCAGCGCGTGGTCCCCATGCACCATCCCCAAGGTCGGGGGGCTCGGGGCACTTTTTATCTCCCCTCTTCCAGCCCAGGAGATGTGAGCTGGGGGAACGCAGCGGTGCAGCCCCAGGGCAGCGTTCCCAGCTGGGGATTTCCTTGCTGAGCTCCTGGTTTCAGCAGGAGAGGAGGTGTGCAGGGTATCTGCCATGCGATGGCCAGCCGGGATAGCTGGCCCTGTCATTTGTCACCATCGAGCTCAGCAGATTTCAGCCCGGCATGCACGGATCGGTGGAAAATGCCGCGGTTAGTGCAGGCTGTAATGTCTCCTCTGGGGCCTCTGAGGCTGCATCAGCCTTTTACTTAGGCAGCGCACGAGGAACAGCTTTGTCAAGGCCCCGAGGGAAGCCGAAGCCTCTCAGATTAATGCCTATGCACCCACGTTTTGGCTTGGCTGAAGGTGCCCGGCTCCTGGGGGGACACATGCAGGGTCCCCACTAATGAGGGTGTGAGCAGGGTTGACCCGTGTCGGTGCAGCAGGGATGTTCTGGCAGCCGGCGTGTGCTCCAGGGAGCCCATCAGAAGCAGAGCTTTGGGAGAAATCTCGGGCAGCTTCTCTCTGCCAGGTTTTGCAGAGGCTAAAATACTGCTGTGGGGTTGGTGGGGGGGGGTGGCCCAGTTCCTTACGGTGTAACCTTCGGTGCTAAACCTCTGCTTGCAGACCCATCAAGGTCTGGCAGGTGAAGATCTGCAGCCAAGAACCGTGCTGAGATCTTGTGTCGGGCTGGGTGCTCGGCTTTGCACTGAGAGCAGCCCTGCAAGGGAGCCTTGTGTGTGTCGGGGGGGGTGCGTCAGGGCTTGGGGGTGTCCCCTGGGTGCTAAGGGACGAGCTGGGAGCTCTGCTGGAAGAGCTGTGCTCACTCTGCGCCTGCTCAGGCTGTCCCTGCATCTCCAGCATTCCCGTTTCCAGCAAAAAGGTCCTGAGACAGGCATGGAACAAATGCAGGATGTAGATGGGAGACAGGCAGCCGCTCACCCACACCCATTCCGTGTGCATTCGGAGACCCGAGGAATTAACCAGGTGCAGCACGAATGCTAAACCACCCCAGCTGCATTTATTTTTAAGGAGAGCTCTCCACCTCCCTGGATGGATGGAGCTCTCAGAGCAACAATATGCTTTCCACCGTGGCTCCGAGCAAAATGCTTTGCTCCTGGCTTGACCTCTATTGTGTTCATAAACGGCTCGTGGTGCTTTTTGATCCCCCCCCCCGTCATAATGACTTGACCTCGGGCTTTATGGTGAAGGTCCTTTCAGCCGCGCGCTGTTTCCCACCAGGCTCAGCCCCTCGCTTTTCTGCAGCGAACCTGCCAAGAGCTGCGCCCTGCGCTGCTGCTCGCCCCTTGCTGCTGTCAGCTTCCACTTGACAAATTTGAAGTGGGCAAAAAGCAAAGTTGTTGTTTTTTTTTTTTTTCTTTTTTTTTTTTTCTTCTCCTCTTCCCAATGGCAGCATTTTGGCAGGGCAGCATATGCTCCTGAGATTGCGAAGGCTGGGAATTCGACAGCTCTTGTCAAAGAAAAACACTCTCTCCCCGTCTCTTTCTGTCTCCCCCACATTTGCACAACCCTGGGCATTTTCAGACGCTGGGATTTTGCTTCTTGTTCGGGATTTCCTCTTGCTCTCCCAAGTGACAGACATGCCGCCTTTGGCTCATCCACCCGGCTTTCGCTTCTCCACTCCAGAAGCGACTGCACATGAGTGAGACCGTAATAGCTAAATCTTACCAGCACCAATGGCAATGAGCTGCAAGCTGGAGTTGTCCCTCCAGTGGTTTCCAAGAGCTTTTCCGAGGCTTCTCCACCCTCCGGAGAGGAAGGAAGGCACAGGGACCCTCAGGGAGCCTGACACTGCCCTTGCCAAATTGTCTTGGGTGCTGAGCAGCTTGGGGCTGCCCTCGGGGCGAGGTGTGCAGAAGTGCAAGGGCTGCAAATTGTCCTCTCCGTTACACCCTGCACACCACTGGGCTCTCTGCAAATCCCCTGGCACGACACGAGCCTCATCCGTGCCACGGCTTCCCAGGTTTTATGGAGGGAGCCTCCACCACCATCGCTCCTCAGGAAGAGGAGAGTGGTGCTCCTGAAAAAATGCATTTATTCCCACTAGCAATAATCCTTCCTTAATCCTATTACACCAGGGAAAGCATCCAGGGGCAGGGTGCAGGAGGGGGGCTGCCCTGGCAGGTTGCCCATTGCCCGCGGTGCCTGGGGCTTTGGGGACGGACGGGACACGGCTTGGCCCCTTCCAGCACGCCCTGAGCTTCCCCTCCAGTGCCAAAGGGCCGGGAGAAATCCCTCAGCAGGCAGGGACAACCACGCACCAGCCCTGGGGATGGAGCCCGTAGCATCGTCTGCAATGAGCAGCCGCCCGCGCTAAGGACTGGGAGTCGGGAGTGTGGGGAAAAATCAGTTTTAATGATCAACATAACCAGAGCATTGCCTCAGGCTCCCTTCCGAGTGCGTCCCCTCTGTAAATATTGGCTCACTTCAGTACAGATGTGTGTTTGCACGACGGGAGCAGGGTAGGGGACCGAGCACCAGCAGCTGGTTCGGATGCAGAGAGGTTTGGGCAGCGAGCTGGAAGGGTGCACGTGCACCTGGCAGGAGGTGAGCCGAGGAAAAAGCTGCAGCCCGAGCTCCTCTGCCATGTTCTTAAAGGTTTTGCTGGGGACAGGGAAACAGCAGGGAGAAAACCCAGGCCAGGGTGCAGGTCGGGGACACCACACCGGGGTTCTTGAATGCATTTTTATACTGATTTGCAGAGTCAAAATAAAAAACAATAATAAAAAAATAAGCGTGCTGACCACACAGGTGAGGCACTCGTGGGCTCGAACCGCTGCGAATTAATCCCTGCTCAGAAGTTCATTGCGTGTGTAAAGATACAGGCCGAACCCACCTGCGCTTTATGCTGGCATAAATCCAGCAAACCAACCTGTACAGTGATGTGAGGTGGCTACAAAAATATTAATTGTAAGGAGATGAGCTTGGACGGGACCCCAACACCCCCAGACTTCTCCCCAGTGCAGCTCAGACCCGTCCCCAGAACCAAACCCTGCAGAAGGAGGCACCGACAGGCGTGCAGCAGGCCCTGAGGACGCCCTGGCTCAACAAAGCGCTGCCCGTTTGGAGGTGTTTGCCTTGGGATCGGGCTAGATCCAGCCAATTTGCCTAATTCCCCCCTAATAAGCCCGTATTGATCACTGCAGTTCCCAGGCAGACGCAAGGCACAGAACTCTCTCTGCAGCGGCTCCGCAGCGGTGTCTGAAGAGGATCAAAGCATTCACCCTCCTTTATTGTCCTTCCCTTTCATCCCGCTGCCTGGATTTCATCACGAAGGGACCTACCCAGACTTGTTCCTCAGGAGTCTCCCAGCCCCAGTAGCCATAGAAACCGGCTATTTTTAGGCTGTTTTCATGATGCCAGTAAATGACTTTTCTCTACTTCGGAGAGACAGCAGACCAGGTCAGCCTTGTGTGCTGTCGCACGGTAAATGATCATCTCTGGAAAGCCATGCAAGAAGATAAACGTGGCATTTGCAAACGAGCGCACGTATCCACGCACAGAGCAGCTCTGTCCCCGTCGTATTTCCTACGCCAAATGATTTCGGACAATTTTTGGAGTATGGGTTTTACAGACGTTTGGAGATCGGGGGTTTTGCTACACAACAAGCTTTGCCCTTCCCTGAGCTGGTTTCAATACAAATACAATTCCCTTTCCTCCTCGGTAGTACAAATTGAAATCCTTTTGAAATTCGACCGCTGCCGTGGGGCACCTGGGATGGGCAAACCTCGGGGATGGGGACGGGGACACGGGTGGGGACTGCCCCATCGGGACTGCCCCATCGGTGCTCACCGGGTGGCCTGGAGCTGCAAACAAACACACCCAGCCCCATGGCCTCTGCTGTAGCGTGCCCAGTTTGCAAGATTGTGCTGTAAATTATAGATGATCTGCACGTCACGGCTGTGGTTTGCTCTGAAAGACTGGCCTGCTGATCTGATCCCATCCACCCCGTTCTGTTCGGTTCAATCCTATCCTAATCTAGTCTGCTTCTATTCTATCCTCATCTAGTCTACTTCTATCCTATTCTAATCTATGCTATTCTATCCTTCTCTTCTCTTCTCTTCTCTTCTCTTCTCTTCTCTTCTCTTCTCTTCTCTTCTCTTCTCTTCTCTTCTCTTCTCTTCTCTTCTCTTCTCTTCTCTTCTCTTCTCTTCTCTTCTCTTTTCTCTTCTCTTCTCTCTTATTCCATTCCATTCTATCCTACCCTACTTTGTTCCTACTCTACTCTACCCTACTCTACCCTACCCTATCCTGTCCCGGTCTGGTCTATTCTGCTCGATCCTATTATCGTATATCCTGCTTCTATTCTATTCTATTCTATTCTATTCTATTCTATTCTATTCTATTCTATTCTATTCTATTCTATTCTATTCTATTCTATTCTATTCTATTCTATTCTATTCTATCCTATCCTATCCTATCCTATCCTATCCTATCATCTTATATTCTGCTCTATTCTGCTCTATCCTATCCTATCCTACTCCCACCCCACTCTCTGTCTCTGTCCGGTCGCTGTTGG
Organism: Netta rufina; assembly: GCF_964035555.1. Taxonomy (NCBI): domain Eukaryota; kingdom Metazoa; phylum Chordata; class Aves; order Anseriformes; family Anatidae; genus Netta; species Netta rufina. The sequence continues at coordinate 4,389,132 of NC_140150.1, read as the reverse complement.
GTTTTGCCCCGAGACCCGCGCGTGTAGCAGCCGTCCATCCGTCCATCCATCCGTCTGTCCCTCTGTCCCCCCGCCCCTGCCACCACCCCGTGCCCGGCCGCTGGAACAAACCCGTGTTCAGCCCCCGAGCCGCCCCCAGCCGGAGTGACGCCGGGTCCCGTTTACACGTGCGAATGGGGAGAGGGGGCGGGCAGTAAAGCGTTGCGGGGGAGGGGGGGGATGAGCCCCGCGGGGTGGCTCGGCGGCGGGGATGGGGGAAGCGGCACCCGCTGAGAACGCGCACCCGGCCCCAACTCATCGCATGTAACGTGGCGCGGCCCCTTTAAATCCGAGTGACGAGCGCGGGAGCTGGAGCGGACCACGTGAGGGGGGGGGATTCTCGCCGAGGGGTGAGGGTCAGGTGGGTTCCGCCAGGCGGCTCCGCGCAGCGCCCCCCCTCTTCTCCTCCCCCCGGTGGTACGGCCCGCGGGTAGGCGTGGCCGGCTGAGGCTGGCGGGCAGCTCGCTGGGCGGCGGCGGCGCGCATGCGCGGGGAGGCGCGCAGGCTCTTGGAGGCAGGCGGGGGCTGTGGTTTCGCAGACCTCGTGGCGCAACGGTAGCGCGTCTGACTCCAGATCAGAAGGCTGCGTGTTCGAATCACGTCGGGGTCACGGCTTCCCCTGCGGGGATCCATTTTACACCCGGGGCCGTGCGGCCACAGCCGGGCCCGAGTTGGGTTGCGGGGACTGGGAACCGGAGTTTACAGCGTGGGCCGGGCCCAGGGACCCGCAGTGGGGCTGGATTCTCTGGTTCGCCCCACTGAGGGCCTGGGGCAGGCCGCAGACTGGAGCCTGGTGCCCCCGTCCACCTGCATGAGATGTCAACAGTCCTACAAAACTGCAAAAGCACCTCAAATAAACTTATTTTCCCCCAGAATAATACATAAAGCTTCCAAGTGGTTGTTACCCTCTAACATGAGTTAAGTTACGGTTGTGCACACCCAAGTTCCTTTGGTCTGGATCCCTTTCTGTTCACTGCCTCTTTTCTGAGTGCCTTTTCCATGGAAATTCGTTGTTTCATCATAATACACAAGAACAATGCCTTCGAGCTTCTCTTTCCACAAAGATTACCTTTGTTTCAAAAATCAGTACCAGAAAAATGACAGAAAACTCAACTTCTATTTATTTTGATTACCCTGCGCTGCCTACGCTGATACGATTTTAATTAAGAAAAAATGGCTGGGTGAAAAAACACTTCATATTTGGAAGCATTATCCACAACAGTGTGGTCACTGAAACATGCAATATGAAAGCCCTTTATAAGGTGACTGCAGGATATGTTTAAACATCACGTTGTGGTTAAAATGAAAGTTATCTGCTTGGTATTTAAAAAAGAAATTGTAACCAAATGGCTTTTTATTTGCATGCGTATTTTAATGCCAGGTGCTCAGTAAATGTTTTTCCTTGTTAGAAGTCTATACTCGTCTGTTTCAGGGTAAAAGGCCCTCTAATGAGTTCTGCAGAAAGTGTCAGTTCCTACATTTTCCTCACTAAAACCTCTTCGAGTATGAGATACTGTCAGTGAGCTTGGGTAGTGCATAGCTGAGGGAATATCAGCACTTCAAAATGGCTTTCCACGCTCCGTTTCCTGTCTTTTACTGTTTTAAATAGGTATATAGCATTGCCACAATTTTCTTCTGAAGCCTTCTGCCAGCTAATGCTGCCTGAGAGGGGCACAATGCAAACATCTTCCCTGTCGTGTGTTCCTTGGGAGCTGGGCTTATTCCTTAGAGGCTTTGAGTCTCTTGCTTTTCTCATTACATTATAAAAACTCTTTCCTATCTGCAGGAATTTATCCAGTCATCCTGTTTCCAATTTATGTTCTTGCTTCTCTTCACCTTGACACTTAAATAAATCCCTTTAATCTCTTAATTGTCGTTGGTGTTTTTTTTGCGGTGTCCTGCATCTCTGCTGTACTGCGCCCTTCCCAGCCACATGGGTGATCTTGGTGATCCACCACGGCCTCTGGAACACACGTGGGACTGATTCATTGTGCTATTTTGGGCCTTTATCCGCAGTACAATATTTCTTTCTGTCCTTCAAAAAAAAAAAAAAAAAAAAAAAACAACAACAAAACAAAGACTTGTCACTTCTTGATGTATCACCTTGGACTTCCTCCAAAAATTGTTGATTGTAACTTTCAAATTTTGTTTTGAATCCACAGATGATGTGGATTAGCTTGTTCTCACATACATTTAATTGCATCACTCATATGATTCTTAAAACAGTTCCAACGTTTGTTCTTCCAGTAGAAAAATTTTCCCCTTTTCAATGAAATTTCTTTCCCAGTGACTTCACTGCTGGTTGCCGTGGAAGTTCCGATGTCACAGTGATCACGGATGCTGTATCACAGGGTGAGGGCTTCCAGGAAAGGGACACCCCTTAACATCTCCCCAGCCATTGGATTCCACCTGGCCATGTGAAGAGGTAAAACAGTTAATTCTGAAATACTGGAGTACTGTTTTCTGGGTAAACATCCCCATTTGTGAATTGATGTCAGCACAGCTGAGACCGCAGTCCATCAGAACAGCGACCTTCCCCTCGCATCAGGGCAAGCTGCTGAGCACTTCAGGTGTTCTTTATAGGGAGTTACTGCAGGTGGTTCAGCCTGCTAGGGGATAAGTGTTGTGTGAAAGAATCCCACCAGTGGGACAGAACCTTTGCAGAAATCAAACTTACTGCGTTAACATTATTTTTATCCTTTAATCTCACCAGAGGAAAAGTGAATGTGAATCTAAGCACAGACTTTAGGCCCGCACTGATGTTTTTTAAGTGGAGGTTACGTGGTTTAAATCATCTTGTAATGTGCAACTGTGCTGTAGTGATGTGCCATGCACTATGAAAACACACAAATAATAGAAGTAATTGTATATAACTCAAAGGTGAGTTGCAGTTTCTTAATTAAATTAACGAAACAGCTTTTAAAGTGCTGTGCAAGGCCTTTATTTTCCCTTAGAAACGGTGCACTGAGAAGTGGTTGTACTTTCCAGGTCGCTTGGTGTTAAGATTCATGGTGTGGTTTTAGTTAGCCTGTTGCATGGACTGCAGTGCAATCTGCTGGGATCTACTTGATCTGTTCCCACTGTGATCTGCTGGGGGATGTGCCCATCTTCTTTCCTCCCATATTTTGTTAACTAATAAACAGGGATCCCTGAGATGGTGCCTGGGGGTGAACAGCTTTGCCCTGTGATGGGGGCTTGCCTGCCAGCTTTTCCTGCGTTGCTCCAGAGGTTTCCTCCCAACATTTGTCAGGGGATGTTGAGAAATTAAATGGGAAAACTGCCAACATTTGGAGAGGCTCTAATGAAGAGAGTGCTGATGCTGAAACAGCTCGGTTTACATAAAAACCTCATCTTCCTAAACCACCTTTCATCCCAGTATTTGCTAGTGATGTTTGTATATGCCCACAACTAGGATTTTGTATCTCCCGAGGTTGGTACCTGTCTGTCTCTTGCTGCCGTGCAGAAATGGAAACAAAGACTGAATGCCACTGAAGCTGTTTCATTTAATCTTGTCCCAATTGCTTTGCTAACTAGTGTAGAGTGAGGAAAGAGCGTTGTTCCATAAAAGTCTGGAAAGGCATAAAGAGCAGATCTGAAGTCTTTCCTCTCATAAGGGGAAGCAAATGAGGCGTGGCTTTAGGCAAGATTCTTGCTCCTTAAAATGAGCAGTGTCTGCTCTCTGGAGTTTTTTATTCCCCTCCCCAATCAGGATGGCGCATTTTATAATCAAAATCGGGTCACAGGAGACCGATGCGTGAAAGAGCAGCTGTTGCATGCAATTGTGCACAATATTTCTGTGCTAGAAGTGATTCATTTAGTCTGTAATATATATGGAAATGTGCTGCAGGAGCACTGCTGAAAATAACCTATTGTATTCATAAAGCCCCAACAAAGCTGATTTTTGATTTGTGGATTTTACATGCCTTTTCCCTTTTACGATATGTCACATAAACATAAGCAATCTACCTTTTAGTTCTGGTAGTGTTATTTGGCTGTATTTAATCTATCTGTATTGCTTCTTTTACACTTAGCTGAATGCAATACCTTCAGCACTGAAGGCATAAACTAAATGAAGGCTGCTGCAGGGAGTTATATGCAAAGAAAATAAAATCTTGCTGCAGAAGCACTCTGGATGAACAAATAAAGGATATAGAATGAGAATGAACAAGGGGAAACAGATCATTTCCAAGGTCTTAAAATACCCTGAAAAATCTGAGCTAGAAGGGATATTCTGTACTTTTCCATGTGTAGAGAAGTGGCTAGGTAATTTGCCACTGCTTCATCTCTGCATGATGCATTCCAGTAAAAAATGGTAGGGCACGTAGATGTCCTCTGTTTCTGCTCTGGAAAACTCTCAATTTGCGTATACAATATATTATTCGGTTTAAATATAATTGTTAATTACACATAGTTATCAGTTAAATGCAACTCGTTACTTGTAATTTGCTGCTAACTTTCTGAAAATGCTGCAGAAGGTGTTGAAATCTTGGGATGGAATTGTGAAGCAGTTAGAAACCATTTCAACAGTGGCAGGAATCCCAAAGTTTTCTTAAACACGTCTGTATTTAAGTGTATGTGATCTGTGAGGCAAGAGGATAAATGCTGACAGATGTCTTTCAAACCATGGTAAGCATCTCCACTAAATGTGTGGTTTTTGTTTTTTTCCAAAAGCTGTGCATTTGGAAGAGATGGCCGAGACTACAACTGACATGCTGATACAACGGCCGGAAGAAAGCACAGATGAGCACAGCCCAGAGAAAGTCAACATGCAAAGTGAGTGACAGCCAACTGGATTCGCAACAGGACCAATGCTGTGTACGCATTAAATGAATTACGCTTGGTTTTGTAGAGAATGTGACCTAAAGCGTATGAATGTGGGGTGCCTGGGGAAGGGGCTGAGTGAGAAAGAGGATATTGCCTTCCTCTGGAAAGGCTAAAGTGACTTTCAAAACAAAATCAACTCCTGTAAAGGTAATAGTGGGGTTTTTAGCTCTCCCCGTAAATGAGACGGCATCCAGCAGTCAGAATTCAGCAAAAACAAGTTTACTGGCACAGTAAATGTTGTTTGTGTTCTAAATGATGTATTTTAGCTTCCACAAGGACACTTTGAGAATAAGCTTCTGCAGTTGATAAATGGAAGCCCTCTTAACCTGCTGTGGGAAGACAGATGAAAGTAAACGCTTTGATCAGAGTTCAGAAAATGTGGATCAAAAACGATGACGTACAGTACTATTACTTTTGGAAGGCAAAAATTAAAGTTACCAGAAGCTACAAGGCTTTGCAACAGCATGTTTTGCTTAGTGTTGGGTACTCCTGAGGGACGTATCTTAAAACTCTTCCAGGTCTGACTGCAAGAGGTGTTTAGGGACCTAAAGATGCAGACCATGAACTGAAATGAATTTATTTTCCAATTTGGCAGAGGGCAACCAGTTTACTGAAAGTAAGGAGTGTGTTTCTCTGGGGGAAAAATGAAGAATACCCATATTAATAAAAAGTGCTAATACTAATTTTCAAGATCTGAAGAGAACAGTGTTTTTTCACTCTCATATACTCAGTCTCTACTGAAATTACGAAGCAGCTCCCTCTACAGTATTTAGCCTATACCTTCCAGAAATCCTTGAAACTGCACATTTCATACTGTTCCACTTCTCCTACCACTAACTCTTAGCAATGTGTGTTGCAGCAAATCTGAGCGCTGCTTTGATACTTAGGTACATGTGTTTGCTACAGATCAAGCTACATACTAGAGATAATTACGAATAATCCCGGTAACCGCTGTCTGACTAACCAGTGGAATTCGTCTTTCTGATCTGCTTGGAAACTCCTATGCGAATATCAAGGTGTTTGAAGTAATCTTAGAAGACATAATTCTCTTTTTACTGAAGTACAACATTCCACATTATAATCTCAAAAAGCCTTTTGGGGAGTTCCTTAGTACTAACAGCTGTTTTGTCCCTACCTTTTCTTTATTGTAATGTTCTTTGAAGTTTTCTTCAAAGATGAAACTGAACTTCCCATTTATGTTTCAGACTAATGAATATCCAGCTTTGTTTAAGCAATTAGCTTGGTGGGATGATTTCTGTTGCAGTTTAAAAAAAAAAAAAAAAAAAAAAAAAAAGTTCCAAAATCCTGAGTGGTTTAGACATGTTTTGAAAAAAAACACTAAGCCAACAGCTGTGCAGTGGACTAATCTGACAGTATAGCAGCTGTCATAACAAAAGCAGAGCTGGTTCAAACACAGCCTCTTTGTATAGTGATTGAAAATGATTTAAAGGAAAAGATTATGTACTGGTTCTACTGTGTTGAGCTCTGGGGCTGGATAAGTGACTGTTCACTTGCTTTTGGTATGTGATCCCCAACAGATGAATGGGCTCTTAACCAATGCTTTACTCTGGCTTAGAGGCTTGATTGTTTCACTGCTCAGCTCTGCTTCTTTCTGCTGGCTCTGTTTCTGCAACCATGCTATATGGGTGCCTGCCTGAATTCTGCTTGGTTGATGGCACACCACTTTAACATGCACACAAACCACATCTGTAATCAAAGAATACTCCAGTGAATGCACAAGAGGATAATTAAGCAATGCAATTTGTAAAGATAGCCTGAACTGTGGCTTTTTAAAGTATCAAATTATGCAACCTGCTTTAGATATTTCAGGCTAATTTGCTTGCGTTTTAAGGCCCTCTTTATTTCTTTCTCCTTGTTCAGACAGAAGTACTGGAGTAACCTTTGAAACAAAGGACTTCAAAGTGACAGCAGGCTGCCTATCTGGCACTAGCGAAGTAAGTAGTCTGCTAATGCGTGAATATTTTATGTATCTACAGCTAAATGAAGGAAATTGCAAGTTGATATAAACTGATGTTCTTTGTATTAGCTCATGACAAATGCAGCAATTACCTCCAATCAGTTAATTATAGCATCCTTCCATGGCCTGCCTTCTACTTTCCTGGGCTTTGTTTCGTGTTATCAGTTAACTAGCTGAGGTGTTTAGGAATATGCCAAGCAAGTTCTTCTTCTGCAGTACTGAAGTAACTGTAAATGGAGATTTAACAGTGTACTCAAAATCTAAACTGGCCTCTGATGCAGTCGTTACATTTCATATGTTAAATGATAACTTGTTTTAAGAGATTCCATAGTACTAAAGATCAGTACCAGTAAAGCTAAAGATCTATAGCTGCTTCTTGCATCGTCACTTCTCACATAAAAGTGGATGCTTGGCTTTTAAGTGCATTAATCTCCAAAACCCCTCTGTGACAATGTGCTTTTCTCCATGTTGTATGAATGCTACGAGTGCCTGAGTAGCTTTTGAGCATGGAGCTGCAAGTGGTTTGCCCAAGGTGACCTCTAGAATCTGCATGCTAGGTGCTGGTTTACCCATAAGCTGTTTTCCTTCTTCCACTAGTCCCTGAGTTGGAAGGGAAATGATGGTGGGGATCGTTTTCTACAGGGAAACGTCTGTAAGAGGAATGAGCACTTAGTAAACTTGCAGTTCTTGTATTCCATATTCACTGAAGTACTACTTTCTTGTTATACTGTTGGAAAATATATTGATTTTTAATAGCACAGTGAAAGTCATTGGTGTTTCCTCTGTCCATCTTGCTGCTTTCTATTTTGCTTTATACTCTTCACACCTGGAGATGTCTGGATGGCATGCAGACCTTCTGTCACTTGATGTTGATTAGTCTCACTAATATAATGGCAGAGGAAAGTAATTGTCTTTGCATACATCAATCCCCAAATCTTAGAAGGGAACAAAATCGGGTTACCATCACTGTTTGCTGTCTCCTAATTCTGACTTTCTAGTAATGATTACCGGAGGACGCCGGGTCTGTTTCTGGCAACAGACCGTTACGCTGAGCTTACTTGTACTCTATTTGGATAATCTAGTGCCTTTCAATGCAAATAGAATGTATTTACAATAAAACTAGTAGTTAACAGTTAAATTGGTGCCACTTTGTGATCGGTCATCTCACATGCACATGCTCTCTCATTAAATTTTAAATACAGAACAATTGGATAAAGGATTGCTAATTAAGAAGAGAGTATATATCAGATGACCAATTAGTGATAAAGTAGAAGCTATCCTAAGGATTCCTTTACTCACGGAATGCAAATTATTTCAGGCTCTTAACGTATGTTTAAATCAAGTTTGCATTGTAACTGTATGTGTAGATTTGTCACAGGTGGAAAAATGCAAGGAGTTTCATTAAATCAGTAGAAATAACAAGAGCATGGTCTGTGTTGTATGGTGTTCAGGACTTGGTGGTAACTCACCATGAGAGGCTATAATTACATACCCACAGCTTTCGTTAATGAGTCTGTCTTGAAATATTAACAGCTAGAACAAATATTGCCAGAGGATAAGCTTGATAACGTTGGATGCAGGGACAGAATAGATCAGCTGGTAGCAGTCCCCAAGGCAGTCCTAAGGCTGTTTTGCAGGAAGAGGGCATTATGGCATTGTTGACTTCAATAGCTACCTTCCTGCATTTCCTCCATCATAAAATGCTTCCGAGGTGCAATCCTCAGGCTAGTGCCCTGCTCCAAATGATCGCAGTCATTGAATCTCCTTTCATTTACTAGTGCAGCATTACAGAAGTGCTTCCCTTAGTCTCCTACTTCTTAGAAGTCTTGCATCTTATCTGAATTCATCTACATGCACTTCACAGCAGTGTAAGGATCCTGAGTCAGCTCTGAGCAAGTGAACTCGCATTCCAGAAGAATGCTGGAGAGGTAACCAGATGTTCCCCTCGAGGCATCTCACTTCCTTCTCAGCACAATATGTAGCCCAGGAGATGGCTATCTTAAAGAAGATGGCACTCCCTTTTGAAGAGAATTCTTGAAACTTTTTGATGTAGTTGTAGAATGAATTCTGCTTAGCATTTAGAATTCAGCCATGGATCATCTTGAAACGAGAGACTTGTACCAGCATTTACATGTGTGATGTTAAATGCAAGTAATTTGTTGAAAAATACAGTATTTGTTTTGGCTTCAGCCCTAGGATTGGACTGTGCTGCATAATGTTCGAGAGAATGGCTGTATCCCTGAAGGACAAAGCCATCAATCTTTGTCACAGGACTTCTGTCTCGGTGGCACCCAGCACAATGGGGCTTCAGTCCCGAGGGAGGCCTCTGAGCATCAGCATAGCAGGAACGTTGAGTGCCGTGCTGCTTTCCTTGCCTACAGATGAGTTTCAGCCGCTGTGATTAGATGACGTGTCTGGAGGCAAAGGACTGTTTATTGTGCATTACTCACTGACTTGTGCAATAAATCTGTTTAAAGTAGTGTTTCTTCTTGCAGCAGGATGAGAAGACGGTGGACAACAGTACGATGACATCCTGAATGCCAATTAATATTCCACGGGCATCCACATTAGACAGAGTAGGCCGCAGGCAACCAACCTTTATTTTAACCTAATCTCTTGGTGATTTTAAGTACTTCCCAAAGGTGTGTTTTTGCTATCTGCAAAAAAGGAATCCACTTTAAATGAGATTATTTCAAGGCAGCTGCCGTTGACTGAATTGCTTCTCATCGAGAAGTAGCGTGGTGGTTCTTATGTCTGGGCACCATCACTGTTAGACTCCTGCGATCATTGACATGCATTTGCTTTCTCATTAGTCCTGTTCTGATAACTCCAGGACCTCAAAAGATGGAGCATCCTCCCCCTTGAAATGAAAGTGGCCTCATTCCTAGCAATCTGCAGCTTGTTTGGTACTTTAGCTTGGTAGAAATAATCTTGTGTGTTAAGTCTGCTAAACCTCTAAGCATAAATGTGTTGTTTTTTTCATTAGACAAGTGGAACATCCAGTGATGGAGATGATGAAGATGACCAAGATGAAACATACTTTTCTGTTTCTCTGTCTCCCACTGGAATCAGGTTATATACGTTTAATCTCTCTTCCATCTTTATTTTGGCTTATTTTAACATTTTTGGAGAAGTTTGTTAACCTGCAGGTAAACGTCTTTGAAAGCACAGAGATTGTGGAAATTCCTACTTAGAAAAAGCCTTGAGAAATATTTGGAGCTAGATAAACAAGACTTCCTGGAGTTAGAGTGCCTTAAGTGCAGCATTTAAGTCTTGCCTGGGATTCCTGTGATCCCACTGTCATGACTGCAAACAACAAAGAGTCTGTTGTGCTACTGGATGTGCTAGGGCACTCAGAAACTTCTGAAGCTGAGTCAAAATGATACTCGTGCAGTTGTGTTGAGTTGTAATAGCTCTTCTTGATGCTCAGAAAAAATGGATTTTCCTATCATTCTTAGAGCAACAAACAGCAAGTATATTCAAGAATATCATTCTTGTTAATTACTTGTGTGCCATGTCCCAGATGCATCTCTATCGGGAAATGAGGTGTCCAGTATGAGAGTTAAGAAGCACTGCACTGTCTCTCTGTTCCAGTTACAAAAAGGTGGTACTTGGGTTAATTTCAAAAGGTAGTTTTATATCTAGATGTTCTGCTTTGTCATTTGTGTTTGTTGTTTTGTGTTTTGTTTTTTTTTTTTCTCCATTCTGCCCTAATTACAAGATTCATTTCCTTGCCTAATTGTAAGTCTGTATTATAGTCTGTGATATGCCTGAAAGATAACAGATGTTGGTTCTGTAGAGTCAGTGATGCGAGTTCAGGTTACCTGAAACAACACTTGTTTGCTTGTCTGTCTTATAGAACCAGCAGGAAGAGGCCAAAGAAAAAGAGTAGGCAGTCACCAGCTCAGAAGAAAATGAAAACAGTTGATACGGAAGAAATGATGTTGGTACCAGAAAAGGTAGAGGACAGAGAAGCAGCAGTACAGGAAGAGGGGGAGAACAGAGCAGAAAAAGCACAGCAAGCAACTGTTCAGTGTTCAGTATCTGAAACTGTCAAGTTTGTGGTCCTTGCACTCTCTGTGTTTCTGATCTTCGTGCATCTGACTATGATGGTAATACTAACAGTCTGCTCGTGATCTGCATTCTGGAAAGAAAGAGCACTGCGACACTAAGCAGTGCGTAGCAGTGACTACAGAACTGAAGAATGCTCTTTCCTTTCCCTGCTATGTGTGAACAAGGTCTTCAGGTAGTGAATTAAAAGGCTGGTTGGAGGGTAAAAAGTCTGTGACTTGTCTGTACATAGTGTTCACTCTATGCAGTGGTTCTAGCTCCTGGAACTGTGACTTGCTGTACTGTTTCTTTTCTGCTGAAGCCAAGTTGACACTTGGATGCATGTTTTGTGCCCCAGTTAAGAGATCTTCACTCAGAAGGGTTTGGAGTTCTGTACGGCTTATTTTTTTTTCCTAAACTGCCTCCAGCAGGGATTATTCTGTCTCTGAGAAAGTAAAGCTCCTCTAAGCTCTGGTTGTATTACATTTGAGAAACACCAGATATAAATTGAGGGAACAAAGTGCTTCCCGTCTGGCAAGACAGGTGATGGCTGTAGCATAATACAAGCTATGAAGGCTCAAGGGAGGAGTTATTATGTCTTAACCACTTCTGGAAGAATATCCTTTCCCCTTCAAGTCTAGAAATGCTACTAACAAGGGGGAGTGGTGGAAGTGAGGCTCTGCTGTACATAGCCTGCTACTTTCCATCTGAAGAAGATCTAACTTTGTGTGATGTTTTCATAAATCATGACACTTGGATTTAAATGACTCCTGGGTTAAGATCAAAATGAGTCCTTTCAGTATTTTTTCATTTCACAGGAGAAATGCAGAACTTTTGGTCTGGCACATAATCTGAAGGAATACACTGAAGCATCCTAAAATTGCTGAAGGCATTTGATTCTAAAAACTGCTCATTTTCTCTTGTCTATGTGTGCTTTGCCAAGAAATAAAACTTAATATCCTTACATCTGACACTGCTTGGTTTAAGAGGAAAATCCTTCCTGTGTAAATTGTAACACAGTAAGTTAATGGTACAAGATAGTGAATGATTTCCTCAACTTTTAAGTCCTTCATCTTTACTATGTGTGCACTTTATAATCTTTACTTCGTATCTTCACAATGCCTTTAATATGAGGTAAGAGGTTACCTCTCTTCTAAGTAGGATAAATGGTAATAAATGAGGAGTTTGACTCCTGTAACAGTCAAAGTAGGATCAAGGTTGCTGGATTTCCACTAAGGTGTGGTGTTAGCTCTGTATTCTCAGAGGTTTCCTCCTTTATGAAGCTCATTTTCCAGTTTAGCAAATGCGATGAAAGCTGGAATGTGTAGTATATTTGCATGATGTTGCTTTCATAGGAAAATAATTTAGCTATTTCAAATTGCTATGTAAATGCTAGCCATCAAGTAGAATCGCTTCCCTGTTAAGTAACTGATGGACCATGTCGGTTCTGCTTCATGCTTAAGGCTTTGCTCTGCAATTCTTATATGCCCCCACTGTCTAGCCATCTCACATTTCCTCTGCAAAACCTTGTCTGGGATGATCCAATCGATGCATGGTTGCTTTGATGTGGTTATGTAGGATGGCAGAGATGTGGCCGTGCCATTTCTCCTGGATTTAACAGCCCATCCTGCTATGAAGTTTAACGTGTTCCACAGCAGGTGGGACTGCTGTTTAACTCTCAAATCTTCATTGAACTGCAGAATACATTGCCACTGGAAAAACGAAATGGCCAGTGGGGGCTGCTTGTAGGTTTGGAATGCTCCAGTTCTTGTCTGTACCCCCACATTCCAGTTTCCTGTGGGTCCTGGGAAGTGCTCCTTTGCTTCTGAAAATACTTATCTTCGTGTTGGTAAAGGGTAGCCTTGCAAACGGATCTGTTTATGGCTGGCACAGCAGAAAAGTTGTTAAACTACCAGGTCATTCTCCTCATATTGAAATAATCCTTGTGGATCACAGGTAGAACTCCACGCCTTTTTATGTACTAGAATTGAGGGCATTGTGAGACAGCAAGGAGAGCACACAGCAGACAATTGATGTTGAAAAATAACTGGCATTAACTTCAGAACCTTGTTCTTTTCAGGAAACAAGTTGTTGGTTGCTGTCATTTGGACATCTTACATGCTGGTATGGAAGGAGGTGGAATTCCTCCTCTCTTAGGGTTAGCTGGGGTGCCCCATGTGTATTTTCCCACTTCTTTTTCTGTTCAGTATTTACTGGGTTGTCTTAGTCTGTCCTTTCAATTAAGGATATCAAAGCATTGGCTTCAAGGATGAGGATTTTCTAAATCCTTCTTGGCAATGGATGACAAAAACATTAACCTCCTGTTGCTCAACATATAAGGGGTGTATCCTCATGCTGAGGAGCATGTGCTGTTCTGATCTTTATATGAAATAAGCATGTTAGTGCCCAACGTTGTTTTATTGTCTTCGCTTTGTTATACAAATATTCCTCACTTTAAAAAAAATAAATAATAAAGTGTAGTGGGAGGGAGGATTAGAGCAAGTTCCTGGGCACATGAGGTGCTGCAGCTTAAGCTGTGCTTGGAAAAGAAACTCGCAATCTGCCTCTTTGTTGCACAGGAGGTAGGCTTGCTGGGCTTGTTGGAAATGACAGCTAGCCTCAGGTTCCTCCCAGCCTCAGGTGGTGGTATTGACCCTGTTACTGACCAACCTTCTGCAAGAAAAATCTGTACGCGGCTGCAAGTCTCGTTAGTATTGGATTTGAATTAAAAATGCCTTCATTTAAACTCAAAATGGGGAGACACAGACAGCTTCCTCCACCCCCAGAGAAGTTCAGTTTGTGCCAAGTCTCCTCTAGCTCAGTGGAAATTAGTGAGGCAGCGTAGCAATCTTGCCAGAACAGAGTAGGAACCAATCCTGCTTCCCTGGGGAGCGAGTTTAGCACACATTGTGCTTGTTCATTTTATTGAGCAGCTCACCAAAACAAACAAGTGTTGTGTAGGTGTTGTCTGACCCACTGAAGGTAAGCTGTGCCCATTCCATCACACCTCCCAGTCCCTGCTCCCAGGTTGGTGTAGTCTCAGCCACTAAAATTAGACTTAAAGGGAGTATTCACTTGGGAGGGGGCTATCTTTAAGGTAAGGATGCGGTGCTGCTCTACTCATGCATGCTGTGTACTAAAGGGTATACCAAGAACTGCTCTGGAACTGCTAATGCTAGCTCTAGGTCACCATGTGATTATTTTTTTTTCCCGTATTTTTTTTTTCTTAAGGCTTTTCTTTTAACTCTGTAAGACAAGGTTGTGAATCCTTGTAACGAGTGCAAGGCGCACTAAATGGGCCACATGGTGGTGACCTCCAGCAGTAGGTCTCAAAGTGGGGCAAACGCTGTGTCCCAGGGGGACTGGGGTGGTGACTGTCTTAACTCGCTTCCAGTTGTTGGTATTTACAAGAAGTCTGCCTGTGGGATAGTCTGATGAGGAAAGAAAATGATGATCCTTGAAAGTGAGCTGGAGGATCTTGCCCTAAAGGAGGGATTTAGGCTGCACGGTTTGGGCTGGCCTTCTCTCCCTACCCAGGAGGCAGAATCCAAGTGCATTCTCTTTCTTCCTCAGAAGAGGAAACTCTTTTAAGGTGTGATTTAAGGAGCACATCACCCACGGGGATTTGTGCCCCACACATGACATCCTTACATCTAAAGGAGAATGGGCCTGGCGCCTCCCTCAGATGGCAGCAGTGTCCTCATCGCTGCTCTGCAGGTTTTCTTGTCTGAGCTCTCTTTGCCCCCAGCCCCTTCACCCTGCTTTGTGAAGTTCCTGTGAAAGGTTAAATAGGATCACTGATGAAGAGATGTCCCAATGCCACCCACGTCCCCCAGCCCAGCAGCTGGCCCTGCATCTCAGGCATTTTCCCTGCCACTTGGAGCCCGCTGCAGGCCGGCTGCGCTCCGGAGCCGTCTCCCCACATCTCCAATTCCGTGTGCTGCAGCCTCCTCCACCACAGACCTGTCAGCAAGGATCTGTGCCTGGCAGAAACAGCTCTGGGAGAGCGATGACAGCCAAATGGTTGCTAAACGGGGAGTAGCTGGAGCGCTGCTGTAGCAGGGAGGTCAATTATAATCGACTTCCCTGTAACACCGCGCTGTGTTCTCAGAGACACCCCCAGGATGGGCAGCAGCTGGGGCTGGAAGTTGTCTGGAGATGGAAAGCTATGAAGATGAGAACGGGTCTGATGGGTGAGAATCTTCTTCCTCCAGTGTTTGCCTTGCTCTGCCTGGGGACAGCTTTTCTCTGCTGCCGCAGCCACGTGAGCAGCTCGGAGTCCACTCACTGCTGCCCTGGGCTTTAGCTACGTGCATACGTGCCCAAGATCTTACAGGTGGAGAACCAATTTTAAAGCCAATTTATAAGGAGCAAGGAGCACACAAGGGAGATGCCTGTCAGAGGTGTTTGCCAAGCAGTCGTGGTCCGGCCAAGCCAGGAACAAATTCCTGCAGAAGGACACACGCAGGGTTTTGCTGGCTTGTCACAAAAGCATCAGGTGTCAGAGCCAAGAAAAGAAATTCTCACTAGTGAGAATTGGGTAAAAATACATTGTTAGAGATTAATGCATTTGCCCATAAATTTAGCTTTGGGGATCAGCAAAACAGAAGGAGGAAGGCAGGTTCTGAGATGTGGAAGTGTTTCATTGTGGCAACCTTTGGAACAAAGCACCTTGGCTTCTGAAAGCATTTCAGTTTGAAACTGCTCTTTTTCTTTTGACAGCACAAAATACTTACATATTTAGACCCCACCAGAACCACCCAAACAAAAGAAAAAGATTATCTTCAATTTAAATGAAAACGTTGAGGTCAGAGTAGGAATTAATTCACCGAAATCTATTAAAATAGTATTTCTGTTGAAACAAATCAGAATTTTGCATTTTTTACCCACACACCCCTTACAAATCCTTTCTTTAAACATTCTGCTCTTGTCTCTTATCGTTGCCTGGTCCATGAATGATTAACCCCTCCTTCTTTTGAAGAGTAGAGAACAAAACCCCGCAGTCCAAAGTCCCTTTTCTTGCTTAGGCATTCAGCTCTTTCTCTGAGCTAGATGCGTTTTGCAAAAGACCCAAGGCACGTTTCCGTGCCCTGCACTCGAATACATTGACTCTTGCTGGGCTGCTCAGGAAGGCGGGTGTGATCTCCCACTCTAACAGACGATCCCTTAGTGAATACAGAAGAGATGCAGCTGGTGATACCAGCAAACCATTGCTTTATTCCACCGTTCTGGTAACCATTCATGGAGACCAGCTATTCCCTGCTATGTCTCACATAAACCCTCTCCCTAGAAACAAACCATTATTTTTTTCCAGTTGTAAATAAACACGAACTTGCATTTTTTTTTTTTATAAAACACACGCAAACCCAGATGCACACAGCCTCACTGGTTAAACAGCTCAAAGCCTTTCCGTGCTGCTGCTGCAATCCTGCTAACTGTAGCTAATCTTGAAGGTTACTGGGTGTAGTTTTTTGTTTTTTTTTTTTTTTTTTTTCCCAGCAACTGTCTTTTCAAAGTGCCTGTCTCTGCTGAAATGATGTCTCTCTGCGTTTGTCAGCCGGGCAGACACAGCTGGTGGACTTCTCCCCGCGGGTTAAATATTCTGATTGAGAGATCCCGAAGCTCTCAGCTCCTGTCTCCGTGCATTAAGGTGACTATCTGCACTGGAACCAGCCCAGGGCCCTGCAGGAGGGAGAATTAATTAATTAACTAGTTAATTAACTGTCAGGTTGCCAAATCTCCAGAAGAAATGACGGTCCCCCTGCATTGCCCCCCACCGTTTGCTCCGGGGGCTGCAGCCACTGCTGGCACCCAGATGCGCATGGGCAAGTCCTGGCCCTGTTGCTTGTTTTTTTCCCCTTCATCTCCATAATTCTGGTTTCTTCTGAAAGAAGGCTTTTCTGGTTTTGGGGGCAGTGCTTTTTGGCTGTGTTTTTTCCTTTTTTTTTTTTTTTTTTTTTTTTTTTTATTTCATCTCCTGGCCTGCTTGCTGCAGCTGAACACGCCTTTCCCAGACCTGATGGGAAGTGGTCCTGGCAGGAGCGCTCGTTGGACTGAGCTGGCTCAACCCAAAGTGATGCAGGTAAGAAAAAAAGAAAATAAAATGTTGCTGTTTGGCTCATTTGTGTAACTTACAGGAATTCCAGCAACTCTCCTGCTGTTCCCATGGAAACAGATGTTGAATTGCAGGAAACTGCTACAGGTTTCCAGCACTATTTCTCTTCCTTTACCACCGACAGCACCTTTATCATTTCCCAAGCAACCCGGTAAAGTTACCTTTCCCTTTCTGCAGCACCAATCTGGAGTTTCCCTGGGCTGCCTCCACCCTATGGGTTCCTCGAGGTATCCCGAGGGGCACAAAGCTGTGCAATTTTCACCGTTCAGAAAGCATCTGCTGGGCGAAGCCCTGCCTTTGTGGGGAGGCTGGGGTGGTGTGGCACGGCACGCAGGCTCCGTCCTACAGACACACACGGTTATTTTCCAGCCTGTCAGGTCTGGCTCATCCACCAGGCAAGGCAGCAGCCGGGGACCGAGCATCTGGGGCTTTGTGGCCATGCTGCTGCTCCTGCCTCAATGATTTTGTCCAGTTTAAACCCGCCTTCTTCCCCTGCCTTCATCTCTCATCTCCTTTCTCTTGCCTTTTGCAGGTGCTGCTGTGGTGCGGAGCGCTGGCAGCGGGCAGGTAAGCCTGCCTGGATCAATCTCAGACCCGACCGTGGCAAGTGAAAGGTCACTGAGGGGTCTGTGGGGTTTACTTTGTTTTGTTTTTAACTCGGGGAATGAGATGCTTATGAAGATGAAAGGGTATTTGGATTAATAAGTTGTTAGCGTTACGTATGTAGGACTGGGAGGCTGAGGAGGGTCAGGGCTGCCTGGCTGCACCCTCCCTGTCCCCCTACAGTCGCTTACCTCACTGCAAAAACCCAAGAGCCTCACCCTTTGGATGCCCTGCAAGGGGACGGGGCAGCTCCCCATGACACTGAGCAACAGGAGGAACGGGATGTGGGAAGCAGGGAGGAAAATGAAAAAGAGATGAAGGGCTCGAGATCAAACAGCCGCATAAAACAAAACACCAACAAATAAAAATCCCACTTGGGATAAATCCTCGTGTCCTGAGCCAAGGCTCTCAACCCCAGCCCCTAAAGCAGGAGCTCCCAAACAGTTTGAGAAACCAGGCTGCTGTTATGTTTCAGAGGGGTTTGTAAAGCCTGGTCTGCCCTCAGCTTGAAGAGGGTGAGTGGTGCATGGTGTGGCTGCGAGGGGCAGCTGCAGCCCTCACTGCATCTTCCAGCTTGTCCCTGCTCAGCTGTGCCCTGGGACCAGCTGCCTGCTGCTCCCCGCATGGTGCTGAGCCCAGCCCCTGGGTGCTGCTCCTGGCTGGAATTACTTTCTAGTTATTTTCGTGTCCTTCTGAAAATGCCTTTTCCGCATGGGAAGGCTTTCTCCTGGTGGCAAGTTTGAGACTTGCACTACTCGTGACTGCACCTAAGCCTTTATAAGTTAGCATCTTGCCAGCTCGCACCGTGTGTTTCAAAATAAAAACATTCACTTTGTGGAAATGCCTGTATTAACTGAATTGTAGCTGGGGAAGGAGAAAAAAAAAATAAGCAAAAGCTGGCTGGTGACATGGGGCTTGGACTGCCAGCCCTGGGTCGGGACCTCATTTGCTCAGTAGTGCACAGACAGAAAGGCCCTGCTCATCTTTGCTGCTGAGAGCACACGGGGTGGATGAGAAGGTGGTTTTCTTTTTTTTTTTTTTTTTTTTTTTTTTTTTTTTTCCTAACAAACTCTGAGTGGTTTTAAGCAAAACACAAGCTTTGGTTTCCATTTGCCCTTTCCATTTACTTGGTTCAGCCGGCAACCTGGGGCCTCTCCTTTCCTTCCTTACGCCTCCTAACAGCTGTGAAATGTTCTGCAGGCAGGTTTTTGGTGGCTTGAGAAGACCTTTTGTGCTGGCTCTTACCTCTGGCTGTAAGCAGGGCAGCTTGGAAACCCGCTGGAGACCTTCGCTCAGAGCTGCCTGGCCTGATGTGTGAACAGTCTGGTAAATAATAATAACAAGTTACAAATACTAACTGTCCAATAATGCCAGACTGCTAATAGCCCCCCTGTTAAAATCCACTTCAGTGAGGTCTTTTAAAATTTCTTAAGAGGTAAATGCCTTTGTAATGAACATCTTCGTGTTAGATGGGCCCCGTGCTTGAGGTTTTTATTTAAATGTAAATTGAATCCTCCCATCGGAAAGCTAACGGGAGATTAAAATAGCTGGTAGGGGATGAGAATTTGCTTTTATGTAGTCGTTTGACTCAACTTCTTGTTGATTTCCTCATTTCTCTTATTTTATGGCTGGAGCTGCTTTAGAATAGTTTCTTATCTGGACCAGCACGAGCTATCAGCGGGAGCAAACCTTGGCTGCCTCGCTGCAGGCTGGCCTTGGGGCAGCACCGAGGGGTTTGCAGGCCAGAGCTGAACCTGGAGCCTCTCGTGGCCACCTCTGGGGACTGTCACCCCCGTGACAAGGAGCAAGCCCCTCCAATCTGACCACCTGGGACCCTTCCAGCTCTGCAGAGTGGGCTCGGGCAGTCAGCACCATATGAAGGCCGTACGAGTGATCCCCGAGGATGTCGAGGGCTTGCAGAGCTGATGGAGGGTCCTGAAGGCTCGGGAGCATCTGCTGGGCTGAGCTGCGAATGCCCCTCTGGGAAGGAGCTTTAAGGCTTGCTGGAAGATGCGTTGAAAGGATATTTATCTTTTGCTCAGAGATGTTTTTTCTGGACTTGAAGTTATTCTGCATCACCTTCGGGAAAAGAATAAAGAGGCAGGTCAGGGAAAGAAAAGCCCTGGATGTCATCAGGCTGGGAAACCTCTGCTTTGGAGAGGGCTGGGGCCCAAAGGTCCCAATGTCCTTATCCCATCTTGCAGCGTTCTCATTTCTGGACACCTCGAGCCTTAATTTGGTGAGCAGAAGCTCTGCCATGGCAGGGGCTCAGCAGGGGCTCAGCTTCCCAGCCCCGAGCAGCAGCACCGGGCCCCCCAACACCACATCCCCAGCCCAGCAGCCTGGAGCAGGGGGCTCGGGGGCAGCCCCCCCGTGGGGCAGCTCCAGCCTGGGACCTCTGCAGCACTTCCACTGCTCCCTTCTGCCTCCTTTTTCCCCGTTCCCTCCAGTTTCTGGTAGTTTTGTCATCGCAGCAGCGGAGGGCGGGCGGGGGGGAGCCGCTGTTACAGAACATCCTGTAACAAGGCTGCGAGCGTGGGGAGCCATAAAAGGCTTAAGTATGGGGCTGGTAATCCAGTGTGTACACACGCACGCACGCACACCCCCAGCTGCAGACACCGAGGAAGATCCCGGCCGCCGCACCAGATGGGGAAAACTCTGGCTCCGCTCGTCCTGCGTCTCCTGGAGGCAGGCGAGTAGGGCCGAGGGATTTCTGCTGCTTTCCTCGCTGCCCTCCCACGCAGCCTCCCCGGCTCCTGCCGGCGTCCTCCTTCCCCTGAGCGAGCGAGGGCTGCGGGGAGGAGAGGGGTGGATGCGTGCGGGAGGAGGCGCTGAGGATCGGGGCTTCCCTGCCTTGGAGTTGAAGGGCGGTTTTAGGAGAGCCCCACGCTGCACCCGGGCTCAGCACCGCGGTCCCCAGCTGTAAGTAGAGCATCTTGGGGGGGGGATTGCTGCTGGGGGGCTCGTGGGGCAAAGCAGATTGCACCGAGCACAAAACCAGGCTTTTCATGTGCAACCAGAAAGGAAGCTTTGATTTTGTGTTTTCTCCCTAAGAAGTGGTTTTAAGGAGGCTGTTTTTTTTTGTTTTTTGTTTTTTGTTTTTTCCCATTTATTTGTTTTGTTTTCCCACTAGGATATTTTCTGCCTCTTTCCCAGGCCAGGCCCTGGGAGCCGCAGCAGCTGGCAGAGCTGGGTGCTCTTGGCATTCCCTCCGGAGGGATGCAGCCTAAATTCAGAGTAACGGGAGATGTACAGACAACCGGAGGGACTGCGGGGCTGGGGAAAGATCTGGGGTATTTGACCCATGGAAAGGAGAAGCTCTTCTTGCAGTGCAGTGACAGCGTTGGGGGGTGAGGGGAGTGGACGCAGGACGCAGCAGGGAGCAGGACTCCCAGGGACAGCTGGCAGATTTTATTTTCTCCTGGTGACATGATAACTCCCTCTCTCAAGATAAAATGTAATGCAAACAAATCGTATCTTTTTCCCACTCAGGAAAAAAAAAAAAAGGATGCTCTCCATGCCTTCCCTTTGCTAACAAGTGACAGAAAATGAAACATCTCTCCCCGTCCCATAGCGTGCTAAAGCTTCTGCCATCCCTCTGATTTACAGCCGCTGGGCTGTTAGCTGGGGAATATTTCCTTCCACAACCTCTCTACCTTCCTGTTACCGACCTCAGGAAATTGCATTCGGCATGATGAGGCTGAAAATGATCCCGAGGGACTGCTGCTGGGGGAAGGGGTGAAGCCTGGGGGGGGGTCAGGTTGTTCGCAGCTCCAGCGGCACACGCGGCTATCTGCAAGGAGATGCTGAGAACCAGAGGGGATGAAACGAGCTGCTGTGAGTGCTGCTGCTTTTTCTTTGCTGGCCATAAAGGTACCGTTAATCCCCGTTCATAATTGCTGTGCTTTTGCTCTGTCCTTGAAACTAAACTAAAGTCTCTTTTTATTTTTTTTTATTTTTTTTTTTATTTTTTTGCTGGCTGGGTAATTGGCAAAGCCGGGGACCCGATGGGTTTTTAGGTTGTTATTTTTCTGGGTAGCTGTTACTATGGAAAGGAAACTTGACTCAGTGTGAGGAGAGGTCAGAAATACCAGGCTGCGAATTTCAGGCGTGTTCCGTTTAAAACCTCAGCTGCCAGGGTCTGAGCAAGGAAGGAGCAAAGGCAGCCCCGGAGTCCTTGGTTTGCAGCGGTGTTTTTAGAAGTCTTTTTTTTTTTTTTTTTTTTTTTGCTTAAAAGTTGTAGTCGCTTGAAAACCCAGACTTGGTGACGGCTGACCTTGTGGGCAAGCGCCGTAATAGGACTGTCAAAGCTTATGAAAGGCTGTCTGTGTGCGGGTCTGTGGCACCCAGGAGTGGCACCAGGCTGGGTCACGCAGCACCTGACTGCAGGGGACCTCAGCAAGGAGCAGGTTGCTGCCGTGGGACCACGCAGGAGGGTGAGGGTTTTGAGTGGAAAACTTGGGTTTCTTCCAGGCTGGAGGGACACAAAGGTGCCAGACTCTTCCAAAGGCCCTGGTCCTGTTCAGGGATGTAAATAAGCAGTGAGGACGTGATGAGAGCCGTGCCTGTGTGGGTGCTGAGCCCTCCGGATGGTTGTAGGAAGGGTTTTTGGGGTGCTGGGCCGCTGTGAACCTGATTGTGATCAGGTGAAGGAGCAAAGGAAGGGGACAGGGGGGTTCAGGGCTCCTGTCTGGGTGCTGAAAGTGGGAAATGTGGCCCAGGAGCTTCCTGGGACACCCAACCCCATGAATGTCATGTTTCCTGTCTTTGCTGGAGCAAGGAGGCATTTTGTGCAGCAGAGGCTGTGCTGAGCCTGCAGGGACGGGGCCTCCTCCCGCGGTGCCGATGTTTATCTGCCAATGCAGAGGGCGATCACACCGTGACATTTATGTGCTTCTAGAGGAAAAGCAGCTCCCTTCAATTACAGTGATTAACAGCCAGGTTTACGTGCTGCTCCCGCATCTGAAACTTTTCCACGTTGCCTTTGTTCGGATTGCTCTGCGTCCTGCTGTCTTCCAGGGTGGCTGGAAACAGCATCAAGGAAATCCCCGCTGCATTTCCCCTCCGTTCTCATCATCTGCTGGTTTTCAGCTCGCGACAAACTCCCTGCTCCCATCCAAACTGAGACGTTCCTGCCCCGAGCTGTGCCTTGGGTGCTGTGCCCGAGGAGCAGGAAAGCAGCTGAATATTGCCAAAGCCTGGATGTGGGGATGGGAGAGCAGGGACACAGGGGGATCAGGGCTGGCAGCTGCCCCGTCCCCATCCCGGCAGCTGGGGAAACTCCAGGGGATCTCCACCAGCCTCCTCCGTGCCCCCTCCTGCCTGCTCCTGGCCTTGCTCTGTGACTATTCCTTGGGTCAGGAGTGGGTTCCCTGCCCTGAATCATCTCCTTCTCGCTGTCTTCATCACAGCCTGTGCTGTGTCATCTCTCCCTGCTCTTTATTTAATAGAGTGCAGGCAGCCAAGGCAGCGCTGAGCTGAAGCTGCTGACTCCTGGGTGGTGCTGAGGAGCAGGAGCTGTGATTCCTTCCCGGTGCTCGCGTGCTATTTCCAGCTCATTGTTGCCCCTGTTCCTGCCTCTCCTGTGACGCCAGTCCCCCGTGCATTGAGAATAATCCCCGCAGGGGCTGGGGGGCTGGCAGACAGGCTGGTTTCAGCCGAGCTTTGCAGCCCCTTCCTTTTCTCACGCTGGCTGGCACGCTGCACGACTGCCCAGGGCTTTTCTGGCATGGCAGCTGGGTGAGTACGAGAGCTTTTTCTCAGCGGGGAGCAATCTCTCTGATAGCTTTCCCTGTCTGCATCTTTGTTTTAACCTGCTCGTGGTGACAGCGAGGAGCACGTGGGTGTTTGGCAGGTGGAGGCGGTGCGGGGAGCGGTGATGCTCTGGGCGCACGGCTCCTGCGGGCTGTGGAGGGGCCCTGGGTTTGACGGGTCGCTGGGTCCAGCTGCAGAAATTGGGGGTCAGTGCTGATGGCAGCGGAGCTGAGACTCGAGCGTGGCCGCAAAAGGATGCCAAGGACATTTGTGGTGTTCACCTGGATCTCTGGCAACCCTGAAAGGAGGGGAGGAGTGGTAGGGAATGGAGCAGGCACAGCAGAGGGCTGCTCCTGGGGCCGTGCAGGGGCTCTAGGTTCTTTGGAGCAGGTTGGGCTGGCATCACACCCGATCAGTAAATAGTGGGTCCTGTCTGCTTGGGGGCTGTGTAAGGTTGGGGGTCTCTGTCTGTTCCTCCCTGGGTAGAGGGTATGTGCCTGTGAGGCACGGGGAGCGTGTGGTGATGTCTGAGGGTGCCTCTGAGCATTAAAAATAGAAGGTTTGGGAGTGGCTCCGAGGCCTCTTTGCACTTCCTTCAATTTGGAGAGCTGTAAATAGGCTGCCTTTTCACCCTGCGCTTACGCAGCCAGTTGCAGTGCAACATTCAGGGGAGCGTATCGCCCTGGAGAAAAGCCTGTTGGATGCAGGGTGGGGATTTCAGCTCCAGCTGGGCCTGGTGCTCGCCCTCCCCAGCCGAGGAAATCCAAACCTGGAGCATAAAAGCTGCTGAGTCCTGGGGAGATGAGACAGGGGAGAGAGCACGAGCAGCCACAGGCAGCAGCGCCGGGTTCAGCGACAAGATCTGCCCTGTCGGGGCAGCTCATCACTTTGGCACATTCAGCACAGCCTGGTCTCTAAATCACAAATCGTTGGAGGTAATAAATGCCACTAAAGCGGGCCCTGGTGGGGGCTCAGCTCCGTCTGCCATCTCCTCTGATAGGAAAGCAATTACCATTCATTTGGATTCTAATGTAGCCATTTAGGAAAAACACGTTAATGCCTCTGATTTGTTGGGTATAATTAAGTGATAATTCCCTCTGCCCTGGAGGAGAACGTGGCTGCAGCGCGCTGGGCGTTTGGGCAGCACATTTTGGCAAGTCCCACGGCACAGCACCAGTGATGCTTTCTAGTGAGGCAGCGGGTGATGCTGGGCAGCTGGAGACAAAGGGTGCAAGTGTAGTGCTTCAGACTGACCTCGATTTTCTTTTAAGAGCATAAAGTAATAGAGAATCCTTACTGCAAGGCAGCTGGGTTCAGGCAGGGCTTTGCACCAATGCTGCTAAGCGCGGTGGCTCTCTGGGTGCCCCGGTTCCAGCTGTCTGGGACCGCAGCTGGGATGAATTTGCAGGTCTTTGCTCTGCCTGTTCTCACAGGGAACCCAATAGAAATGCTCACCCACCCCCAAGTCTTTGAATCTAGCTCCTGGTCTTTGTGTGCTAATATGCTGGAAAAGATTTTTTTAGGCAATGCCTTGCTAAAAAAGGACCAGTTAGAAAATTATGCTCGAGATTTGGATATCTGTAATGACAGCAGAGAAGCTGTCTGGCAGCAGCAGTGAGGTTCTGCTTTTGTCAGGCGTTTGAGTGACGTGTTTCATCCCAGGACTGCACTTTGTAGTTGAAGAAATTGAGGGACAGGGCAGGAGAATGATTTATTGGAGGTCAGAATGCAAATCTGACACGCTCCTGGAAATAGGAGCTGGCTCTGCTTTCCTAATTTGCTGGACCGTGCTGAATTTGTCCACGGCAATGCATGAAAATTCACCTGGAGAGAAAAAAAAATATTAATTATTCATGAAAGCCCTGGTCCGGAGCTGCTTAAACTGCCAGGGCAAAAAATCCCCGAGCTGATCCAGTTGCAGGCAGCGATGCACATCAGAGGACAAGGTGCTGCAGAGATGGAGGACAACAGCTGCCGGTCTCATCTGCTGCTTGCCCCTTTCTCTTCGGCTGCTGGGAAGATGCAAAGCACGGCGTGACTCGCTGCTGCTCTTGATTGTTGCTTTGTGTTCCTTTGTACCGTGGCCCCCGCGGTGCCGGGGCTGTGCGCATGTGCTTGCGCCGGGTCCTGCTGCTGGGGGCTCGCATCCCAAGAAGTGTTTGTGTGTGATGAACCGAATTCTTTATGCAACACATAACGCTCAGCTGGCTAGTGAAATTTATGTGGGGGAATACGTTCAAATAAACAAGAATCTCTCCATCAGCCCCGCTTAAATTGATCGGGTTTTGTGCCAGCTCGGGCTGGTAAGTGAAGCAATTTTGATGGATCTCCATCCAGTTGTCTGCGGCCTGCTGATCCTTTTCCATCGCTGTCCTCTAATTCACACTTTCAGGGGAAAATCGGGGAACTAACATGGTCAGATGCTCCCTGCGGGCCATGCCCCGAGGCAAAGCAGGCGGCGAGGAGCTTTTGGTGATGCCCGAGATAACCCGAGGGCCACATCCACCTCCCTGCTTGGCTGGTGGGCGCAGCAGGCGCGGAGCTGTAGGAGGAAGATTTGGTGACCCCAGTGTGCTGCACGCACGGGGATGCGGGGTCTGATCCTTGCAGGGAGCTCTGCCCCGGTGCTGTGGTCCCCCAAAGCACCCAGATCCCCACCCGGCTCACCCAAAATGTGGTGAAAGGCGGCTGTAGGTGGCTGTTGCTATGCTACAGGCTCCGGCTGTCGGAGGGGAGCCGTGGCCAGGGCTGGAGGAGGAAGCTGAGCAGCAAGGCGAGGTGTGGGGCAGCCACAACTTGGTCCCAGGGCAGGCAGGTTATGGGGCTGGAGGCCCACTCGTGTCCTCTCAGGTCTAAATGAAGCAGTAGGAAATGGGTCTGGCTGTCTCTTGTGGGAGAAAGGAGTCTGCCCCCCCCCCAAAAAATAAAAGAGGACCATAACAATTTGTTGCTTTGTTTGTGCTTAAGTATTTTATCTGGGAGAGTCCAAGTTGCTTTGTAGCCCATCCACTGTGCTGTGTCAGAATAAATACGAAATATCCCCCACCAGATCTGCTGGCTGGCAGCCAGGAGGCAGAAAAGAGGGTTTGGGACCAAACGTCAGCTCCAGGGGCTTCCAGACCCCAGGCTGCAGAAACGGGGGCAGCCAGCCCTGCTCCACCACCGGGCAGCTCCTGTCAGCAGGGACGGGCTCCATGGGGCTGCAGCATCCTCAGGGAAAGTCTCAGGGGTCTGCAAAGGGGACCGAGAGGGAACTGCACCGTCCTAGAGCACAGCAGTGTGGGGAGGGGTCTGGGCTGTGCTGTGCTGGGGCAGGATGCTTGGACAGTGTCCTGCACGGCTAAATGCCCTGCCAGGAGCGTGCCTGCGGTGTCAGCAAGCTCCTACCCTGCTCTTCTGTCCCCAGATGTGCGTGCCAGGAGAGATTAAAACAGGGTGAACACAACCCCTCCGGTGTCTGAAGGGCAGTTTCTGGCCCACGCTGGTTGCACAACCAAGGTGGAGATGCTCGGTGCAGGATGCACCTTCTGCCACGCCGCGCGAGCAGCTGCCTTTGTTCCCTCCCGTTTGCTCTCTCTCTGCCTTCCTGCACTAATTAATCTCATTTGCATCGCTTAACGGCCGTTCCAAGGGAGAAGAGGGAGAAGATAAAAAGGTGTGCATCAGGGCTGGTGCCTCTGCCCTGGTGCTGCTGGCAGGACCCCGGTCAGGGCTGGGGGGGCCAGCGCTGGTGGTCGCTGTTCACAGCCGGGGTGGGGGCAGGAGCAGGGTGTCCCAGAGTGTGTGGGCAGACCTAGCCAAGGGTCAGGAGGAGAAATCAGGTCAGAGAAAAGGAGGGCATGAGGAAAAGTTCCCGAGCAGGCAGGAAGGCAGCCGAGGAAGTGAGCAGACGGCTTGCAGCCTCCTCAGCTTGAGCGTCGCTTGGGGGCGGGGATGCTCAGGGAGCAGGATCACAAACTGACTCCAACCTCCCCTGCCTTTTTTTTTTTTTTTTTTTCTCCCCCCTTTTGTTTTGTTTTATTTTTAGGCTCGTTCTCTGCGTGAGCTGCTGAGGCAGACCGGGAGCTGCAGGATCAATGGAGACGCACTGAAAGGTACCGCAGGGTGCCGCGCCGTGCCGGGGGGATGGAGGGGCTGCTGGTGCAGATGCGGTGCTTTTGGGGAGCTTTGCTCTGCTCCTGGCTGCCTGCAGCTCTGTCAGGGGAAGGACGGTGACCACGCTTCGTGCTTCTGCACCTCTCCACTCTGTTTTGCAGCCTAGGCACCTCCCCGCGGGCAGGGAACCCATGCTGCCACCATGGAGGTCGCCAACAGCAGAGATTTCCAGTGGAAAACCCTCGCCCCGCTGCCCAGCTGCAGGGTCTACTCCACCCTGGTGGAGGCTGGCGGGCAAGTGTTTGCCATCGGGGGCTGCGATGACAACGGTGTCCCCATGGACTGCTTCGAGGTCTACTCCCCCGAGGCCGACCAGTGGACGGCGCTGCCCCCCATGCCCACGGCCAGGGCCGGGGTGGCGGTGGCCACCTTGGGCAAGAGGATCATGGTGATAGGGGGGGTCGGCGTGAACCAGACGCCGCTGAAGATAGTGGAGATGTACAACGTGGACGAGGGCAAGTGGAAGAAGAGGAACTCGCTGAGGGAAGCGGCCATGGGCATCTCGGTGACGGCAAAAGGCAAGGGGGGGTTGGTTCTGGATGCATCCTTCCAGGCTTGCTGGGGGGGGGGGTCAGCATCCCTCCTTGCACCAGGCCCAGAAGCTCTCTTGGCAATACCACAGGGTCGTGTTTTTCCCCCAAAACCTTTTCTGTGCTGGTAGAGGTTGAGACCCATGTGTTCCATCCCACCTGCTGAAGGCAGCAGGCTGTTCTTGGTGCCTAATGCGGTGCTCAGCTCTGCCCCGGAGCCACAAGTGCAGGTAGCTGGCTGGATTTCACGCAGGTCCAAGCTCCAGAGTCTGGAGCTGAACTCCTCCAGGGCTTTGCAGCCAGTTCAGGTCTACTTCTGCCCGAGTCCCCGACTGGGGGAGAGCTGAGTGGGTGCACAGAGCTGGGAGAGCCCCAAGCCGAGCCGGGGAGCTGGAGACGTGCAGGTCTCCGAGCTGTAGACCAGCTTTAACCTGAGGACACAGCTCTGGTCTAGGCCCAGAACCAGGCAGAGGGGTCAGCTTCGTAGCGGTGGGCTCAAATCAGTACACAAGAAAGGGAAGCACCTGGGCTCCTGGGGGCTCCTGCCTGCTCCCCTCTGTGAGCTTAACCACAGCCTTAAACACACGCTGCTAAATGCCTGCAGGGCTCTGCCTTTATCAGCCCATCTCATTTTTTTTTTTTTAATTTATAAGCAGAGATGTGGAGCATTGATTTCCTTTAGCGCCTTGTGCCGTGCTTTGAGGCCAGGCAGCTTCCCGGCGCTCCTGGGTCACCAGCCCGATCTCTGGGCAGCCTCTTTGCAAGCTGCTCCGTTTGTTTGCTTAAGCGGCTTTGAAAGCTGCTGTCAAGGATTATTTAAAAATAATATTTACCATCTTGGAGGTGATTTTCTCCCTGAGCTTGCCTATTGACTGATGTGGAGGGGCCAATCCAGTGTGTGGGGCCGGGAGCAGAAATAACTCCCCAAATCCTCCAGCCATGTGCTGGGTCTCTGCTTTTCCAGCTGCTTTGTTGTAGGGCCACTGTCGCTATCTCCTGAGCTTTGTAGGGTGCCGTGCTTGCTGAAGGAGATAATGTGGGTGCCGTGGCCAGTAGGGTTTTGCTCTGGGGACCCAAGTTTGCTGCTAGCCAGAGGTGGACGTGGCCAACTCAGAGAGGAACCGGCAGCTTGAGTGTGGTATTTGGGCTCCAGCCCTTCCAGTTTGGGTCACATCCTGACCCAGAGCTCGTGGGGTGAAGGCAGCAGCAGAGAGGTGCTGGGTTTGCTGCAGTGCTGTAACCTCTCCCTGTTGGGTGTGTGGGGCAAAGGAAGAAAGGGAGAAATGATGTTACCAAAGGGAAGGGGACGCAGGCTTACATCTGCCTGCTCCTGCCCAAAGGCTCAGGAGCAAAGAGCCCTGCGGCTCCCACCCTCCCTGCACCCCGAGCACTGTCACAGCACCCAGGGGTGCCAACGCCATCCTCGGCTCCGTGTCCCTGTCCCCTCCAAGGGGCTGTGCCAGGAGCGGGGCTCTGGGTGCTGAGGGAGGGGATGAGGAGTCCCATGAGCAAGTCCCAGTGGGGTTGCGGGCATGGTGTGAGGATGTGTACATTCTTGCACGGGGCTGTTTCAAACCAATATAATAATTTTGTGCTTTTTTTATTTTATTTTTTGCTTCTTGGCCCTGCCCAGACTACAGAGTCTATGCGGCCGGAGGGATGGGGTGCGACCTGCGGCCGCACAACTACCTGCAGCACTACGACATGCTCAAGGACATCTGGGTGTCACTGGCGGCCATGCCCACACCCAGGTACGCGGCCACCTCCTTCCTGCGAGGCACCAAGATCTACGTGCTGGGTAAGATCTACGTGGGGCTGGCGTGGGCTCGGGATTTGTGTTCACACCTCCACAGCAAGCACCAGAGAGAGCCCGTGTGCCTTGACCGCCCCGGGAGCTCAGAGATCCTGCAGCAGCTCGGTGCCAGGGCGATGCCCCCCTTTGTTTCCCTGCTCGGTTTGCAGTCCTGGGACTGAGCTACTGAGTGAAACCACTTCTGTCCGTGCTACATCGCCCGAGAACTGCTCGCCTTCCAAAGAGTCAGCCTTTGACAGGGAAGGTCCCGCTGTCGCTGGGGAATGCAGGACCGAGCCCGTTACAGGGAGCAGTTTTCCTCAGCCTTAAAGAAAGGGGAACCACGGCAGGGAAGCGTTGCCGTTAGCTCACAGCCAAACGCACAGAGCTGGGATCAACCCAGCAGCCCCAATGGCCCAAACCACCAGATAGCACCGGCTGTCTTTAGGGTGCTACCAGAAAAAGGCTCTTTTGATCTATTTTGCAGTTTGTTTGCTGCTAGCAAACAGTCTGGGGGCCCAGCAGTGAGCACAGGCTCTGCTTTCAGAGGCACGGGGAGCATCCGAGCGGAGAACAGCTGCTCTCCTTTGCCTCTGATCGCTGGGAGAATAAAGCAGGTCCTTGGCGGCCGCGGTGGCAGCTGCCTTGGCTCTCCTGCTCCATTGGGAGCGGGGCTGGGGCTCGCTGCCTTGCACCGGCGCTG
The DNA here is from genome assembly GCF_964035555.1 of Netta rufina. Taxonomy (NCBI): domain Eukaryota; kingdom Metazoa; phylum Chordata; class Aves; order Anseriformes; family Anatidae; genus Netta; species Netta rufina. The sequence continues at coordinate 4,358,589 of NC_140150.1, read as the reverse complement.
AACTCATCTGAATTGCAAAGGCTCCCCCAGCGCCCAGCCCTTCTCTGCTGTGCGTTTGTCTTGATTAAACGGGCGCATACTAAACACCTGCCTGCGCTCCCTGCCCGCGGCTGCCGGCACGGAGGGAAGCGGCGGGTGTGACGCACGGGGAAATGAAGTGCTTTAATTTTATCAAGCTGCAGCGCAAAGAGAGGGAGTGCGAGGGGGACAAGGTGCCAGGCTCAGCAGCCCTCATTCCAGGTGATTTAGGACGTGAGGACGGCATCAGCTGGCAGCTCGCTTGCTCTCAGCCTGCCCCAGGAGCATCCCCAGGGTCCTGCTGGTGCCGTTGGCCAAGCCAACCATCCCTTCCCATTCCCATTCCCATTCCCATTCCCATTCCCATTCCCATTCCCATTCCCATTCCTTTCATCCCTTTCTCCCCATTCCCATTCCTTTCATCCCTTCCTTCCCATTCCCATTCCTTTCATCCCTTTCTCCCCATTCCCATTCCTTTCATCCCTTCCTTCCCATTCCCATTCCTTTCATCCCTTTCTCCCCATTCCCATTCCTTTCATCCCTTTTCTTCCCATCCCCTCCCCCAGGCGGGAGGCAGTCCAAGTACGCCATCAACGCCTTCGAGGTGTTCGACACCGAGACCCGATCGTGGACCAAGTTTCCCACCATCCCCAACAAAAGGGCCTTCTCCAGCTTCGTGCCCACGGAGGACAAACTCTTCAGCCTCGGGGGCCTGCGGCAGGGCCGGCTCTACCGGCAGCCCAAATTCATGAGGACCGTGGACGTGTTTGACATCGAGCAAGGTGGGGCTGTCCCAGCTGGGAGGCAGGCGGTGAGGGTTTGGGGCTGGGAGGAGAGCAGAACCTCTCATCTGCTGAGTGTTTTGGGTGTTGAACCCCGTCTGCAGCGAGGTCTGCAGTCTGGGATAACGAGAGAAGGAAGAAAGGGAAAAAAACACAGGCCAGAGAGGTTCAGCAGCTGCTGGGTTTGGCAGCTCCCTCCCTGGCAAGGTGGTGAGGAAGCTGAGCACCGTGTCACGGGGTTTTGTGACCCCGAGGTGCAACTGCACATCCACAGGGAGGTGGGAGGCTCGGGAATCGGGGGGTTCCCAAGGATCAGTGGCTCTGCCATGCCCGTCTGTCCTGTCCCAGGCGGCTGGATGAAGATGGAGCGCTCCTTCTACCTGAAGAAAAGGCGAGCAGACTTCGTGGCCGGCTACCTGAAAGGCAGAGTCGTCGTGGCTGGGGGGCTAGGTGAGGCGCTAGGGGCAGCGGTGACACTTGGGGGTCGGGGGGTGTCGTTACCGAGCGGGGAGCAGGGGAAAAGGACCCCATAAGGGGATGGGCTTTGGGGTACGGATGAGGGATGCTGGCCGGTGCTTCCCCCCTTGCTTTGTGTCCCCAGGGAACCAGCCGACCGTCCTGGAGTCGGCGGAGGCCTTTCACCCCGAGAAGAACAAGTGGGAGAGCCTGCCCCCGATGCCCACCCCGCGCTGCGCCTGCTCCAGCATCGTGGTCAGGAACTGCCTGCTGGCGGTCGGCGGGGTGAGCCAGGGGCTGAGCAACGCGGTGGAAGCCCTCTGCGTCTCCGATTCCTAACAGAGCCCTGCCCCGATTTGGGGACCCCGCTCCCTGCTGGTGCTGGGCCGGCTCCTGGTGGTGCTGAGCTGCGTGAGCATCGCCTGAGCCGCCCCAGGAGCCTGCTGGAGGCTGACACCAGCCTTGCTCCGAAGCTGCTGCTCCCATCCCTCCTGGGTGCTGCTGTTCGGGCCCCGCAGAGGGAAGGAGATTTTGGCCAGGGTCCCCCTTGGTCATCTGCAGAGCCCCGTGGGGAAATCCAGGTGAAGGGACCGCTCTCAGCACTGGTGTGTGCCGTGTCCTGCCAGCAGGAAGGGCTCTGGGCAAGCATCTCCCCGCTGCCACCCTGACCCACCACAAGGGCGACGGGTTTGAGGGTCAGGAGAACCCATCCAGGTCCGCGGCGGTTCAGGGAGAAGGGACGTGATGCCCTCGGAGCACCCTGGGGTCTGCGTGTGCTTCCCTGCACAGATCCCTTTGGTTTGCAGCGAGGGAAACCCTGGACCCGCAGCCAGGCTGAGGGGATCGTTCTTTTGCCTTTGTAGCAAGGCTTTCCCTGCGCACCCATAGCATTTCACTGTCACTTTGCCAGGAGCCGGAGCACGGGGCTGCCGGTGCTCCTGGGAGGGCGAAATGCCCAAAGGACTGCTTCGGCAAGAGGCTGGCCCTTACCTTTGGCACAGGAATGGCACAAACACGCCTTCGCAGGGGTTCACGTAGAGGTGGCCTCAACCTGCTCTGTTCCAGCCTGGATTTTGGCTCCTCCAGTGATTTGGGATCTGCTGTTCGCTCCCGAGAGAAAGGAGCAGAACCGAGCCCTGCGGCTGGAGCTGGAGCCCTCTCCTGCCCCCAGGGCCAGGCAGTGACTTTGGTGACAGCCTTGTTCCAGGGGCGAGGACAAAAAACCCCAGGCCCCACGGCCAGCAGCCCCCAGGCACCGCTCCCTCTTTGGGTTCATCCTTCCCGGGCAGTTGGAGGGAGGGCTTGAGCCGCCGGGTTACACTTCCAGCTTGTAGCAGCTGCCTCATTAAAAGCTGTCTCCAGAAGAGCTCTCGGACGAGCCCGGTCTGTGCTAAGGGCTGGGCCAGGACCCTCTGCTGTGATTAGGTGATGAGGGGGGATTCAGGGCCAAAAAGGGGGAGATGGGGCCAGCTGTGGCTGAGGTCAACACATCCCTGCTTGGGCATCCCTTGATATTTCCAGGGATGCATCCCTGTTTGGGCACCCCTTTATATTTCCAACATGCCCCATCCCTCTCTGGGGACAGTTCCTGACCTGAGAGCACCGTGGGGGTCCTGGGGGCGACCCTGCCTGGCACAGGCTCTGCAGGCAGCACAGAGCACGGGGGACACCGTGCGGCTGCCGCTGCCGTGGCGCCGGGGCTGCCTCCCAGCCCTGAGCCCCCTGGGGACAGGGGCAGGGGTCAGGGCTGTCTGTGCCCCCGGTGTCCCCTGGCTGCTGTCCCCCTGGGCCCTGCCGTGGGTGCTGGGGCTCCTGGGCTTTGCTGGGAAGCAGCGAGGCGAGGGCTGCGTTTGAAGCACGGCGCTGTCAGCTCCAAGCCCTCTCCCTCTCTGATCTCCAAGCGCCGCAGCGCAGAGATAAAAGGGGAACAGCACCGACTGCGGAGCAAACAACCTGCTCGCTAATTATTTACATCCCACCTGCTTGTCTCTGCCAAAGTACAACCAGCCTGTCCCCTGTCACGTTCCCATCCATGGTGCTGCCACCCCGTTCCCGTCGGGGAGGCTGCAAACACAAGCCCCAGCGAGGGAGCTGAGCCTCGACATGCGGCTCCGTCCGGGCTGGGAAGGAGTCCAGGGCACCCCCATGAGTGCATCCCCAGGGTGCTGCCTCCCGACCCCACGAAACATCCCTAAAGCTGTGAAAATTGGAGGAGAGGGGGCTTGGAGGAAGGGAGGGAGCCTTCGCCCTTTGTGGAACAACCTCCCCGTCTCCCGGCACAGCACATCTCCATTGCAGCCGCCTCTGCACGGCCGAGAGAGTCTGTGGCTGGTAACGAAGTGTTTGCCTTTGTCCTCAGGGGACCTTTCCCACACACGGCACAGCCTGGTGCTCCCCTGCTCCCGCACCAGCCCCGGTTATCGCTGGCTGGGGCTCGGGTCCGGTGTCTTTGTGAGGCTGGAGCGAGGGGAGGAGGAATCCACCGCCTTTGTCTGGCTGCAGCACAGCTGGGGGCTGATCCTTCGCTTTCTCCCCCCCCCTCCCAGAAAGGCTGCGGAGCGAGGCAGACAAAGCAGCGTCGTGGGAATAAACCCGCTGCAGGACTTAATGAAGAGGTGTCAGGGGCTGGGGACGAGGCGGGGGGGAGCTGGTCGGCCGTCAGAGCTGGAGATGTGCCGAGCATTCAGAGAGGGAGGGAAGGAGCTCTCCGAGCTGGCAGCAGAGCAAGGAGCTGGTGCAGGGCAGCCTCCTTTGTCCTGAAGCCCAAGCTCTGGTTCCCAAACCGACCCCAAGCACATCCCCAGAGCTGCACTCTCTCCGGCCAGCAGCAGGTCGCCCTGCAGGGCTCTGCTCCCACATGGGTGCGCTTTTCCCCACGGGCTGTGCCCGGGCAGGGAGCTGCCGAGGTTTCAGACACTTCCCACACGCCTCCGCTGTGCCGAGCTCCAGCTAACGCCCACCCGGGGACCTCTGCAGCTGGTGGCTTGATTTTTTTTTTTTCCCCTTGTGCTAGCACCACTCGCTGCCTACCAGCACTGTGTGAGCTCGGAGAGGCACCAGCAGCAGGAAGGTGAGACGAGAGGGATCCGTAATCAGTGGCAAGAGCTAGGGTGAGAGCTCGGGGTGACCTGTCCCCGTGCTGGGCTCTGCCTGTGGGGCAGCATCACCTCGGTGCGGCCCCGCTGGGTCAGTTTTCGGTGCCCGAGGTCCAGCCTCGTCCCACAGCACAGCCACGGGATCCTCAAGCTCTGCCAGTGCTCAACCCCTTGTATGGGACCCACCTGGGATGTCAAACTCATCTTGAATTATTTCAAGCCTCCACCCCTGACATTACGCATGCTGTGTGAGCGACCCTGAGCGCAAGCGACCTGATTGCAGAGATGGAGATGAGTATCCTGCCCATCCGCAGCGCTTGCATTGCACCCCAAAAGTGGCTCTGACAACCTCACTCCTGCCCCCAGCCCCTCCTGGGCTCCCCTGCTGCTGCTGGCCTTCCCTGGGGCTCATCCTCAGGGCTGTGGGGATGGGGGGACCCAGCTTTGTGCAAGGCAGGCTCTGAGGCTGCTGAGCACCGGGTTATTTAAAGCCACCGTGGGACTCCAGCAACAGCCACCTTCGTGCCAGCCTCCTCCGAGAACAAGCATCCCTTCCCTGGCTCCTCTTGGCTGTGGGAAATCCCAGGCCCCTTCCCGTGGGTTGAGATTCCCTCCGGGAGCAGGGGAAATCCTCCAAGCCTTCCCAGTACCGCTGCAGCTCGACGGCAGCGTTCGCTGCTTCCAGCCTGCTGGCAGACACGAGTGGGAGGACGCCGGCTCTCCCCCAGTGGTTCTCACCACGGCACCGTGAGTCCTGCAGCTCCTACTGCTGCGGGAGAGGGGAGGCTGCAGGAGATACCCTGCTTTTGGTTGACAGCAGAGCCCTGCCTGCCCTCCAGGTGACAGAGAGGTGACCGTGAGCCGAGGCTGGGGAGCGGGGAGGTGAATCAGCGACACCCGATGTTTGTGGGGTTGGTTTGACCGGGAGCCAGCATTATGCGTGTGCGGGCTGAGCAGTGCTGGATGGTTTCCCTTCCTCCTCTCAGTGCTGTCTGAACGGCAGATGGCATCCATGGGCTGAGCCCCGGTGCTGCCAGCACCTCCCAGCCAGCAGTGGGGACCCTGCGCTGCTGGGGTGGCTCCTGGGGCCCCCCGGGGCTGTGCAGGGACCCCTGCTAATGGCATCCAGCACATCTGAAGGATCTGGCAAGCGACACGATGTGAAAAGGCTGATAAACGTCTCCTGCAGTGCTTCAGCTCCCATGAACGGGCACTGCCTCCGAGCCCAAGCACCTTGCCATAGCTGGGACAAGGCTGGATTCTGCTCCCCAGCCCTCCAAGCAGGCAGTCTGTAATGCTGCTGCTCTGTGCCAATGCCTCTGTGGCCGAATCCTGCTTTTGCTCCCACTGCTGCAGCTCCCTGAGCTCCTCTGAACCTCTCCAGCTTGGATGGCCGCAGAGTTTCTCTCCCCAGACGCCTGTTGCATCTTCTCAGCGGGTGATGGCACTCCCACCTCTGACACCGATACCCGATGGATCCCATTGTGCCTGGAGGGCCAAGGCAAAGCCTTAGCCGGGGGGTCAAGCCCAGCAATCAGTCCGGGGGCCTTGAATTGCAATTACCAGCTGCCCCGGGGTGAGTTTTGGTGGCTGCTGGGGGCAAGATAAGCCCCTCTGTCCTCCCGGGCAGCTCAGCAGCGGTGTCCCACGGGGCGCAGGGCACTGCGGGTTGGGTTTGTCCCGCATGACACCAGCGCTGCACATACCTGCTGATCACCTCCGGCAGGTGCTGCAGGTGTGAGCAGCACAGATCTCGGGGAAGCAGCTGCCTGAGCTCACCCACTGCACCCGCTCGGTGAGCAGCAGACACGCAGCAGGTCGGAGCGCACCGGCCCCAGGTGCTCGTTCCTCCGTGCTTCATTCCAGGGGAGCATCCACGGCCGCTCCTGCTCACAGATCAGAGGGTTTGTGGCCTCAGCTGGCTGGTGCCGCCCTGGTTTGTCAGGCAGGGCTTCCCAAGGCCAGCTGAAAGCAAACTGCAGTCAGTGCTCCTTGTTCAGGGGCAGGGAATTCAATGAAATGTCCACCTCGTCTCGTATCGTGAGGGTTGCTGATGTCTGTCTGACACCGAGAACCAATTTAGATGCCAGTTCAGGAGCGGGCACACTTAGACTTCAGCACAGAAGCCCTGCTGATGACAAAGCAGTTGGCTGGGATTGGCCTTTAAATTGGTGCAACTGCTGTGGGTGGTGGTGCAGAAGGAATCGTTTAGAAATAGTGCAAACAAATACAACATAACTGGGTTACGACCCAGCTTCCTTTCCAGAATTTGTAGTAAATTTGACCTGTTTTGGAGAAATGTTGACGGCAGTCTTGAGAATGGATTGGGAATTGTCTGCAGTACCTTTTTTTTTTAATATCTGTATTACCACTTACAGTGACTTGCATTGAAATGGGCTCACGCATCCGTACGCTGAGTGCTTTTAACCACTCATTGTAGCACCGTTTATTACTGCTCAGTAGCAGGACTGTCAAACAGCTCCTCCTGCTTCTGGGGAGCTTCAAAAAGCTCCGCTTCAGCCCTCCTGACCTGCCCAGCCACCAGGCAGCACAGCACCGTGCCCACCGGGCAGCACAGCACCATGCCCAGCAGTCGCAGTGGGCACGGTTCTGTGCGCGCCCTTATCTGCAACCCAGCTGAGCCCTTGTAATTTTCCAGCTCCTAACGGGGCTCAGCAAATCATGTAGCCGGCTGCTGTCGTGTCCTCGGCTGAACTCTGGATACTCGAAGTCGTGCTCGCTGGAAGCCAGGCTTTTCAGCACCGGCGCTGAGGGCTGTTCCAGCACGGCAGCGGAGCGGTCCGGTCGCTGATTGCTGCCCGACTCTCCTGCCAACGAGCATCGCTGCTCATTGTCCCCAAGCAGCCTTTGTCTGCATAAACAGGAAATTTCTTTAAAGCAACCTCTAATATATCTGGTCGCAGAGCAGAAATAGCTCCTGTTCCTTGTCACAGTCCCACAACAGCCCCACGCTGTTCGGCTGGCCCCGGTGGTCAGCGGGAGCTGCTCCTTGGGGTGAATGCTCCCCTTGCTCCCCTTCCCAAAAGGGGACCCAGTATGAGGGTTTTGTGAATGCTACCATACAGCTACAGCTGTGAATTTCTCTTCATTTGGAAAGGAACAGAGCTCCTCCATGCTGCTGGAGCTGCAGCAGCACTGGGAGGCACCGGGGCCATCTGTCATTGTCACCGTGGTGCCCTGCGCTGTCCCGGCCCTGTCGCCTTCCCAGCCCTGCTGAGACAAAGCCTCTCCGTCGGCATCCGCCCGCACTGGAGAGGATATTGAGTCACTGCCGTGAAATACAAATGCTTCCTGCACCAAAAATTCAGGCTCCAGCTTTTAGGGGGAGTTTGCTTTTTTTGTTTTTGTAAGTGCCCCGGGGTTTCTGCAGCTCCATGAGCTGCCCAGGCTCGGGCGATCCCTGCCGCAGCCTTTCAGGGCTGTTCTTGGGCACACAGCGCAGCCTGGCCCCGTACAATCTGTGCAGTATTATAGAAGAACCTGTGAGAAAAATAATCATTTTGCGATTATATTTTCTCTCCTTGCTGTGGGGAGCTTGCACGTGCTGGTGTGTGCGCCAAACTCCCAGTAACTGCGTTAGAATGATCTAGTTGTATATATGCAGGAAGAAAGCAAAACCTGGGGAATTGCTCCAAAATGGCAAACCCAGGAGAAAATTGTGTTCGGGCTGCTGCTCAGCCCTTGTCCCTGCTTGTCTGGGGTTTCCAGAAGTGGAGGTTCAGCAGCAGGGCTAGGAGGTACTGCGGTGGTTGAACTACAGGGGCTGCATTGATCAGGGCTTGCCATTTTGGTTTTTATTCACAAACTTTCTAATTAGAGTTTAATTCAGACCACTGCACATCTCTCACCTCTACCAGTTTCTAGGGTAAATACCACATAACAACAAAAACCATGTCACCACCTGAAAACGTGATTAAAGCACAAAGATAAGTTTGTATTTTGAAGCGGCTGGTTCCTGGCCTCTGTGATTCCCATGCTGAAACCAGCGGGTCACTGACTTTGGGCCACTCGTTCTGCAAAGGAGACTGGGCAACGAGGCATTGTGGCCATCCATGGCCTGCTTTGATAAGGAGCGAAGAGGAAACCAAATCCAGGCACCCCTGCAACCCTGGAGTGACTGCACCAGCTCGCTGCCCCAAACCAGCTCGCCCCTGCCTTGCTCTTTGCCTCTTCTCCGTGTGCCTCACCAGCCAAACGACTACACGCAGAGCTGCCTGGTGATGCTGTTTTCTCTGCCCTGCCCAGCTGGATGAGACCCCAGCTGTGCTTTCTGCTGTCATGCCTCATCTTTGACTGCTGCACATGTGCTTATCTCGGGGGCTGCCCGCAGCAGGGAGCTCGTGGCCGCTCGCCACCCCCTGCCCGTGCTGGAGGTGATAAGGAGAGGTGGCAGGACCCGGCCGCCCGAGCAGCGAGAGCCTTATCGGGCTGATGGAGCTGGGCAAAATGATCCTAAAAAGCAGCCAGCTGGAGCACAAACCCTTCCCACCGAGGGGTTATCGAGAGGGATCACCGGGAAAAATGAGCTGAGCTTGACACCGAGTGGAGGGCTGAAGGGTGTCTGCAGGCTGCCTTAATCCCAGGCAGCTGCAGAAATGTGGGTTGCAGAGGTGGCCTGTGCTGTAATCATTGCGTTTGATAGGCCATAAATTACTTTCCCAAAGGCTCCCATTGCTGCTTAATGTGTTTCCCTTCTTCTGCTGATGGATGGGGCACCCAGTGGGGAAGATCAGAGCAAAAATCGCTTCCTTGGTGTTTTCAGGGGAGGAATGGGTTTCACACCTGCCTGAGCACTACCCAGCAGAGGGTGAGGAATGCTGCCAGCCTGGAAGACCGCTAAGCAGAGGTGATCATCTGCCTCTTTGTCCTCTTTGGCATTTTAATGCCTGGCAGGACCCTTCCTTTCCCTTTTGGTGGGCTTGCTGCCACAAGCGTGTCCTCTGGGGCATGTTTGTCCCCTTAGCAGCTCACAGAGGTGAGCAGAGCCTGTGTGCACCAAGCCCAATGGCAGAGCCACAGGTTTGGACCACGACAGGGATGCTTTTAGTAGAGAGATAACGCTGCAACATTTATATAAAATTAAGAAATAATAACAATAAAAGAATAGGAGGCTGGAGGAGAACAAAGCTTCTGTCCTTACAAAGCGTCAGGCTGATCAGGCTAGCTTTGGGGAGGTTTCCCTGACACGGAGCCAAATCCCCTGTTGACTTTCACGTTGGTGTTAGCAGATGCTTGGTTACAAAGCAGAAACCACCTTTAGGATGGCTGCGGCTGGGGGCAGGGGGTTTTCTGCGGGTTTCCCCGCTGCTGAGGAAGCAGCACTACCACTGCCACTCACTGCTGCAGCGCAGGATCCTTATCAGTGGATTCCAGCAGACTTAGATCTGTGTCCCTTGACATTTCCATTAAAAAAGGCTTCCTGAGGTAGTCTGGAACAAAAGCATACCTAAGCTTATGTGTCAGTGACTGCACGGAAAATCACAGAGAAGAATTCCTCCGGTAGAAACAGAAAGAGAAGCAAGCCCGACAGACACTTCATTTCCTTTCATCGCAGGGAAAGCCTCTGGAAGGCATCCTTATAAATCAAGAAGAGCAATAAGCATGTGCTCAAAGCTAAATGCGTGCTCGAGTGCTTCTTGGGCTGGTGGGCTCAACCCCGAGCGATCCCGCAGCCGCCGGGGGATGGCTCCGTAGGCAGCGGCGTGGGCTGGCCGTGTCCGGGAGCCACGGCAGCTTTCATCCCAGCCCCAGGAACTCGCCTGCCTTGCTGCAACAAGGCCTGCTCCTTCCCCTGCCACCCTTCTGCAATCTCTGGGCTGTGCCTGAACAGGATCCTATCTGTTTACTTTGACATTGAAATTACAGCAGTTTGGTTAATCTCTTCTCCGCCTTGTTTATCTCCCCTTTGGGCCCTGCTCGCTACCTTCAGATTGAAAAGCAGCTCCTGTTACGGGCACAGTGAATAATTCAGCAGTGCAGCCCTGCTGTGGTATCTCAGGACATCCCCCAGCCCCCCGTGCCGTGGGGGATAACTGATGGTAAAGCAGGCAGCCGGCTTTGCCCACGGGTTGCTGTGTGGGGCAGGTTCATGGTGGAGAGGATGCAGGACACTGCAAAAACTTGGCCATCCCCAAAATCTTGTGCACAACAGAGCCACGCAGCCACAAGATACAAGAAACCTCTGTGTCCTCACTCTGCCTCCATGGTATCTAACCTGGAGCCCGTTGAGCGGTGAGGTTGATCCCCGGCGGGGATGAGCAGGAGCCCAGTGCACGGCTTTGCCCCACGACCTGGGCTCCAGCCGTGCACGGGACCTCTGCCGGGGTCTCACCCTGCTGTTGCCGAGGCACGGCCGCTATCTCTGTGCTCGGGGGCCCAGAGCCTGCAGCAGGGGGCTGGCTGAGCTCATCCCCTGGCTGCACGCTCCAGCCCCTGCCCTGCCTCACCCCGTCTGCCCCAGACCGCTGGAAGCGGTGGGAAAATCCAGGTCGGAGCACGGGGATGAGTAATGCCGCGGTTATCTGCCGCTTTGATCGATCCACTGTGTCCTCGCACATGCCAGAGCTGGGCAAAGAGCTTTTGTTTTGGCTGCTTTGGGAAATCGCTGCATTCTTTTAATATCTCCAAACAAAGATTTACCACAGGGGCGAGAAGACCACACGGGGAGGTGCTGCAGGGTTAACCAGAAACGTCCGTGAAATGTTTTTTTTGCGTGGGAGCACTGGGGCAGGAGGCAGCCATGTCCCCCATTTATTTATTTTATTATTTTTATTTTTAGTTGTTTTTTATTATTTTTATTTTTTAATTTTATTTTTTTATTATTTTTAATTTTATTTTTATTATTTATTTTTATTTTTACTTTTATTTTTGTTTTTACTTTTTACTTTTATTTTTATTTTTACTTTTATTTTTATTTTTACTTTTATTTTCGTTTTCGGAGAGAGTGCTGGGTGCACTGGGGCTCCTTGCAGCAAACCCTATCCACCTGCCTGTGTCTGTCTGTCTGTCTGTCCGTCCATCCATCCCCGTGTCCCCGCACCCCCCGGTGCGAGCCCCCCCCAGCTTTGCCCCGCATCCTCCCTGCACCCCCTTGGCCCTCCTTTGGGTGCGAGCATCTCCCCGCAGCACCCTCCCCAAACCCTCCATCCCCAGCCCCCAGCCTCCCCATTTCCCCCCCCGGGCTCTGCAGCACCCACTTCGCATCCCTCCCTCAATTCCCCCCCCCCTTCCACAACCCTCCCTGAGGGGGCTGCCTCTGCTCCCCCTCCCCAAATCCCCCCCCTACACCTTACAGCTGCGCCCCCCGGCTCCGGGGGCTCCCCTTTTACCCCATCCCTACCCGACCCCATCCCCGGTCCCCCCCAAATTTCTCCTCCCGCCCCCTTTCTGCACCGAGGGCCGGGCGGGGCGGGCGGGAGGGCGGCCAATGGGTGCGGGGGGGGGCGCGGCCGGCGGGGCCGCCCCGCATTTAGCGGCGGGGCCGGGCTGGAGCCGAGCCGGGCTGAGCCGGGACAGGAGCTGGGAATGGAGCGGGTGGCGGGGTCGGGGGGTGCCCCGCAGCCGGGGGGGCTCGGCAGGTCGCCGCCACCGCCCCCCCCTCTTAAGAAACAAGCGGTGAAGCGGCACCACCACAAGCACAACCTCAAGCACCGCTACGAGTTCCTGGAGACGCTGGGGAAAGGCACCTACGGCAAGGTGAAGAAGGCTCGGGAGCGCTCCGGCAGGCTGGTAAGAGCTGTTCCTGTCCCCCCCCACACCCCCTGCATGCCCCCCATCCCGAGCATTACCCCCCCCCCCAAGCATCCTTCCCTCATCCAGCCCCACTTTTCCCCTGCGGATAACCGGGGGGCAGCGGTGGTGCAGCCCCCCCATGGCTCGGAGAGGGGACAGGAGCCACCCAAGGGTGCTGGGGGGCAGCCCCCAGGGACCTCGTTTCCCCCCCCCATTTTCTTCCTCCTCCTCCTCTTCCTCCTGCAGCCCCTCGCCCACTTGACCGGGGTGCTGAGAGGGGCAGGCAGTGGTGGAGAGCAAACACTGCTCTCCAGTCTCAAGGGCTTTCCCCTTCCTCTTGCCCTGGTTTTGGGGTGGCGATGGGATGTGTTGACTCTGCAGCCGTGTGTGAGCAGAGCCCCAAGGGTCTGCGTGGAAGCAGGGCTGGCAGAATCCCCCCTTGGAGCCCCCTTCCCCAAATCTTCCCTTTGGTGCCCCAAAGCTGGGGGCTGGAGGGAGCTGGGGGGCACTGCCCTGTGAAAATGGGGTGCTGCTGGCTCTGGCAGCCCTGGCCTTGGGCAGGCTGCAGGTGTTCAAAGGGCAAAGCTGGCGGTGCTTTCCCTGCCTCATTTCAGCCCTGAGCACCCTACGCCGCAGGGTGAGACCTGGAAAAAGCACTCAGCCCCCAACCCAACCATCTCAGCACCACGGGTGGGCAGTGAGAGCCCCCCCAAGGTGCCCTGAGCACAAAAGGGGTGCGGGTTCAGATCTCTAGCATGCCACTGAGGCACGTCGAGGAAAACAACTGTAAATCGGAGAGGTTTTCGTGTAACGCAACAGCTCTTAATTAAATCAGGCTTGCTGTTCCCATTAGCCTATCTGGTTCTGAAGGCGCTGCTGTTCTGCTGCATAATCAGGGCCTTGAAATGCGGCTCCCACCCACTGGCCTGGGAGGATCCCTTCCTTTGGGATGGGTGAGAAGTCTTGGCTTTCCCTTTCTGCCCCTAACTAACAAAGCTTCTGCGGGGAATCTTTGAACTGCCGGAGCTCACCTAGCTGCGGAAGCCCCTTAGGACAGGGACTTGTTTGTCTGGTACCATAAGTCTGTTATGATGCAAATTAAATACACAGACCAATGCCTCTTCAATAAATTCCAGAGATAGTCAAGGGCTCGACTAACTAGTACTGCAGCAAGCTGGCCGTGTAGGAACAGGAGGCTTAACCACAAATCTCTCCTCTTCCCACAAATTCTTTCTCGCACCACTCAGCGTTTCCGGACCTGTTTAATCTTCAAGCTTATCCCGAGCCGGGTCATTATTTGCTCCTTCTCTAAGTGGCTTTCACTTCCTAAACGGCGAGGTGTGAGAGCAGGTACTGCTGCCTCCTGCCACCCCTCGCGGGTCCCACGGTACCGGCTGGGGCTGTAAGGCTGGAGCTGCTCCACGCAGGGCTCTGGCTGATCAGGAGCTGCCTCTGTCAGATGCACTGAATGCTGAACCATCTCGTTATACTGCCTAGCTGTCTTTTTTCCCCTTTTCCTTCTGAATTTTAACCTGCCTGGTCTTAGCTCAGAGCAAAGTGTGTCTAACCAGCTGGTGGGCTGCAGGGACCAGGCTTCATCAGCCAGACTTTTTTTTGTGGGGGTTCTGTGATCATTCTTTGTCTCAAGGTCTTGTTTTCTGGCTAGAAATCCTTTAGCTGAAATGGTGTTTGTGCCTTTTGATGGATCCTTCTGAGCGCCCTCCCCACTCCTTAGAAAAAACTTCTGTACCCCAGAAATGTTGAGCAGGTGGGGAAAGAATTGTTGTTGTTTTTTTTTTTTTTTCTTCCTTCCCGTACCTCTTGGTTTTGGTTTGAAGACTCAGTAATGCGTGGTGCAAACTGGCTCCTGCACCTGTTTGCATGGCAGCATCTGGCCTTTTTTTTTTTTCCCTCCCTGCCTGCCGTTCCTTCCCCAGCCCTGGCCCGCAGCCAAGTCAAATAGAAATCAAATAGAAACCGGGACCTCCTGTGGGACGGGCTGGCGGTGTCAGAAACGGATCTGGGGGCTTGCGTGGTGTCGAGTGGAAGGCAGCACCTGGAATATTCCGAGGCGGCGAAGCCTCCTTTGATCTGCTGTAAGGGGCGAGCCCCGGTCCCTTCCGTAGCGGGTTGTAATCCATATTTCATGGCGCGTGAAACGCTGCACTTGCAATCTGGAACAACTTCTGAAGGGCTGCCTGGGGTTGTAGCTTAATGCATCTTCCAGCAGCTGCTGAGAATACCTGTTCTGCCCTCCCCCCCCCCCCCCCCCCCCCCCCCAAAAAAAAAAAAAACTTTTTAAATTAGAAGCCTTTTTGACTTGGAAAGTACTTTTTGTTCTCCAGGCTCCTGCAGCGGGAGTTCTGGGGGCTGTTTGCTGCAGGGAATTTTTATCATATAGCATCGGTGGTGGAGGGAGGGTGTAGGCTGCATTGCTGCCTGTCCCTGAAGCTCCTGGTCCTAATCTCAAGGGTGCCTTCCCCTTTCTTAGAGGGAATCCTCTTCTGCCAGCCCTGTTAGGTAAGGGGAAATCTTGGGACAAAGCTGCTGCCCAGTACCTCTGGGGAAGGACAAGAAAACCAAGGGATTAACCTCCCCAGCAGGGATTGACAGGTGGATAAATCATCCCACCCTAAAGGGTCGGTTCAGTCTCTGTCGCATGAGATGTGGGCCCTAACAGTGGCTTTTCCTTGCTGTGTTATCCCCGTTATGGCTGCAGGGCTGAGCAGCACTCATCCTGCTGGTGCTGCAGCCTCGGCGGTCACTGCTCTGAGTACAGCCAGGGGCATCTCCTCGGGCTTCCCTTGCTTGCAGCCACTTTGCCTTTTGCCAGACAGTGAGTCTTGCTCTAAGGCCTGGCTCAGAGTTTGCATTTCAGTCAGCAACGTGCTGCATGCACCCCAAAATGCTCGGGCTATTTTGCAGGGCTGGGTGCTGAGGTTTTTAGGGGGAGCTGAATCGAGTGGGCCAACGGAGAGGGCAGCAGGCTGGCTCCCTGCGTTCTGCAGGGGGTCAGGTAATCAGGGGCTGGAGCAAAAATCGTTAAACTTTAACCTGCTAGCGTAGCGCAAAGGTCACGGGGAAGAATACCTGGGTTTCAAGAAGCTATTAAGTGCCCTCAGTATTGCTTTGTGCGGGGTTATTGAACCTCTCCTGGTCAGAGTCCATTCTGCTTGTGTGCTTGCCACCAGCCTCAGCTGCTGCAGGGGACAAACCTGCCCTGGCCTGAAGCCCCAGAGATGTTCTCCAGGGCCAAAAGGGACTCGACCAGCCCATGTCCTGCATGCCTGTCCGAGCCCTTAAAGCTGGTGTGAGCTCCAAGACGCAGCTGTGGCAGCTGAGATCTCGCTGCTTCAGCACCTGGGGGCTCGCTGAGTGTGAGATGGGCTCTGCTCAGAGCAGCTGTATTGGAAAATATTGCTTGGGCAGCGTCAGGTGGGCACTTTGTGGTGGCAAAAAAGGTGGAAATGCGACATAGCAGCAAGTCAGGGTGGAAAAAGTCTGCTCGATGCATGGAGGTTGTGCAGCTCTCCCAGTACTGCTTGCTGGGGGTGCTGGGAAGGAGCAGGGCTTCCTGACCTTGGTGGGCTGGGGGTCTCACAGCAGGGTTTGGGGCTCCCCTAAAGGAGAGGGGGACGAGGCCACGTGCACGTCTCGCAGCTGTGAGCGTGGGCTGGGGCCGCTGGGTGTCTGCGGCCCCTCTGCGCGTTGCTGGGAGACCCAGCGTGGGTCCCTTCAGGATTAACGCTGTTCCGCATTCTTGTCTGGTACAAGAAAAGAGGTTCTGCTGGATTCAGTTGTAAATTCAGCCCTGGGACCACATTGTCTCTCCCCAGCCCTTTTGAAAAAGGATTAGAAGGCATCTATTCTCCAGCACTTTCTCTCCTTTCCCCTCCCCTTTCGGTTTCCTTGTTGAGGATAACTGGGAAACCCAAGCGAAAGGGGTCCCCGGCCGGCTGCAGCGCTTTCTGGGCGGGATCTGCTCCTTAACACCAAACTTTCCCTTCCCTCTACGTAATCACCTCCTCGAAACAAACATTCGTGATGAAAACAAAACCTGTTTTTTCCATTTCCGTGACCCTAAGGAGCTGTCGTTATCTCCCCGGTCATGTGTGCCGGTCACATTCCTCTGGCCACAGTCCAGCAGCATCTGCAGCCTAGGACCTGGTTCCCGTAAGCCACTCAAACAGAGGAGAAATTAGCAGTGCTGCCTACCCAGGGGGCTTGGAGCTGCTCTTGTGGGGGATGAGCAGCCCCTGTATGCTCAGCACCAGGGCTTGGAAGCTGTAAAACCCTCACAGCTGAAGCTGGCTGCTAAGCTGCTCCTGTGGAGAGGTGATGCCCTTGGATAGTGCACGGCTGTGTGGGGAGCTGGGCTGCTCATCCCTTGTGTTGTGGTTTAACCCGACCGGCAGCTAAACACCACGCAGCCGTTCGCTCACCCTCCCCCCTCCCTCTCTGGGACAGGGGAGAGAAATGGAAAGTGAAGCCCGTGAGTTGAGATAAAGACAGTTTAATAAGACAGGAAAAGAAAAAAAAAAATAACAAAAATAATAATAACAATAATAATAATGATGATACAATGGGGATAATACGAAAGTAATAATAGTATGTACAAACAAGTGATGCACAATGCAATTGCTCACCACCCGCTGACCGATGCCCAGCCTAACCCCGAGCAGTCCGGCCCCCTCCCCCCGGCTAGCCACCCCTATATATTGTTTAGCATGACGTCAGATGGTATGGAATACCCCTTTGGCTAGTTTGGGTCACCTGTCCTGGGTCTGTCCCCTCCCAGCTCTTACTGCACCCCCCAGCCTGCCCGTTGGCAGGACAGAGCAAAGGCTGAGATGTCCTTGGCTTAGTATAAGCACTGCTCTGCAACAATTAAAGCATCGGGGTGTTATCAGCACTCTTCTCATTCTAAGCCAAAACACAGCATTAAAGAGCCCCTTCCCAAAAGAGGGGGCTCCCCCTCTGTAGGGGGCTGTGGTGTCCTCTCCTGGCATCTGGGTGACCACTGTGTGTGTGTTTGTCTGCAGGTGGCCATCAAGTCCATCCGGAAAGACAAAATCAAGGATGAGCAGGACCTTGTCCACATCCGGAGAGAGATCGAGATCATGTCGTCCCTCAACCACCCCCACATCATTGCTGTCCATGAAGGTGAGCCCCCCTGCCACCCCCTTTCCTTTCCAGCCGCTTCCCTGACCTCCCCAGCAGCCCTGGCAGGGGCAGTGCCTCCCCTGCTCCTGCCCCGCTGCTCTTTGGGGAATTACCAGCTCCAGAACCTGCCCCGTGCCCTCCCGCACACCCTGGGAGTTTGTGTGGTCTTTAAGAGCCTGGCACCGTAGCGGTGGCAATCCCTGCGGTGGAAATCCCCGTGGCTCTGCTCTCAGCCCGGGGCAGGAGCTAACCTCAGTGCTGGAGCCCTTCCCTTTCCTTCCCCTGGGGCCCAGCAAAACCAAACCACGGTGCCCGTATCGCTCCCCGTGCCGCTCGCTGGGCTCTGCTCTGTGGCAGGGGCTGGGCTCTGCTCCCAGGCTGTCAGGACAATGCCAGAGCAGCCGAAAGGCAGCTCCTCGAGCTCCAGACACGATCAGATTTGGAGCGAGCCTCCGACTGGGTCAGGCTTTGCTCAAACCCGAGCGCTTTGGCAGCGAGCCCAGCGTGCGCAGGGTTTATCGCGGTGTGCCCGGTGCGTGCGTGCGGCCGGTGCTGGGCTGCTGCCACCTGGGTGGTGTACGTGAGGTATCCAGAGCCCTGTTGTCCTCCCAACAACAGCACGCTGCCGGGCAGCTCGTGTGCTGTTTGTGAGGGCTGAGTCACTCTGGGTGCAGGAATTCAGGAGCAGTGAGGTAGCTGCCCCCAAACAAGGGGGAAAACGCGCCCTGTGGGGCATGGCAAGCCCACCCGGCTGTGCCTTTGACCCCTTCCCTCTAAGTAAGGAGGGAAGCTTCTGTTTAGGGAAGAATGGGGTGTCCCAGCCTCCTCCTGGAGGATCAGAGCCTGTCCCTGTATGAGCTGCAGGAGGCCCCTTGGGTAGCTCTGGCCATCCCCATCCGACCCCAGAGCAGCACAAACCCAACACCTGGTCTGCAAACCAGAGCGAGGGGGACAAGCAACGTGTTGGGGTCAAGTCGGGGCTTCTGGGACCAGCTGAAGTCCCTCGGCTCCACGCATCCCCCCCTGATGCCCTGTGCTTCCCCTCCCCGCCTGTGCGCAGTGTTTGAGAACAGCAGCAAGATCGTCATCGTGATGGAGTACGCCAGCAAGGGGGACCTCTACGACTACATCAGCGAGCGGCAGCGGCTGTCGGAGCAGGAGGCACGCCACTTCTTCCGCCAGGTCGTGTCGGCCGTCTACTACTGCCACAAGGTGCGTGGGGGGCCGTGTTCCTGCGGGGGATTTTCGGGGCAGGGCAGCTCCCCTGGGCTCGGCACCGCTGCGTCAGAGGTGCTGGAGCTGTGGCAGGGATGCTCTGCGCGGGGCTGGGAGGTGGGGGCAGCTCGCCCGCCTTTCTTGGGAAGTGGGGTTAACCCTGCCCCTTATCTGCAGGGTGTGGAGGCCCTTGGGAAGTGCCCCAGCAGCGTTTTGGGAAGGCTCAGCCTCGCCGAGCGGCTGCTGCGCCGTCGGGCTGACTAACCCCGCTGGTGGCACCAAACCCTGGCCCGCCCAGGGCTGTGTGCGAGGGCTGCGGGCCCAGCCCTGGGTCACCACCTCGGCAGCAATGGGAGGCTGCAGGGTGCCTCCTGAGCCCGGAGCACCTCGGGGTGCTGCTTGGGCAGGTCCCAGCAGAGCTCAGAGCTGGGCTCGCACTGGGGAGTGGGACCCAGTGGGTGCAGGAGCCTGGTGCGGGGTGCTGGCATGTGGGAAAAGCCCTGCTGGTAGCACCCGGGTCGGGACGTGGCTTCCAGCTCATCCTCGACTACAAACCTGGGGTTATTTCCTGATATCTCACCGCCGTGACTTGGGTCAACGCCCGAGCAGTCACTGGTGAGCCCGTGGGTGAACGGCAGTGACCTCCCCATCCCTTCCCTTCCTCCAACACTGTGAGCTGAGCCTGGCTCTGCCTTCCCTTGCAGAATGGGATCGTGCACAGAGACCTGAAGCTGGAGAACATCCTCCTGGATGCCAATGGGAACATCAAGGTGAGGGGCTGCGGGGTCTGGCCACGCTTTGGGGTTTTGCCCAGCTGAGGGCTGGGAGGGATGCTGCCCAATTTGGGGGCTGAGGAGCAACTTGGTTTCCTGTGCTGCTCCTGCCCCATCCCTTGCAGGTGTCTCTGGGGCCAGGGGGAGCAGGGCAGCAGGGCTGGGGGTGGCTGTGACACCCTGTATGCCCTGGGGCACCCGGTCCCCACCTCCCTGGGGAAGCTCTGCTGGCCCACAGGCTGCTGTGATCGCCTGTGCTTTGCTTGCCATGGTTTGAGGCAGCCAGCCCGAGAGATGGGGACCAGGAGGGCTCCCAAATCCCCCTTTTGGCTGCCAGGGCAGAGGTTGCAGAGGCAGAGCCCGAGCTCCAGCTGCTAAAGCCACCAGGGTTTGTTTGGCAGCTGATAAGAGGGCAAAGTCTGAGTGCCGAGCTCCAACCCAGGCAGGCTGGGTGGGACGGCTCCCAGTGCAAGTCCTGCTTCCAGTAAGCACGGAGTGGGGCAGCTGGGCCCTGCTGATCCTGGTGGTGCTGCTCCTTTTGTGCCTGCCTCCCTGGAGATGAAAGGGCTGGGTGTTAGCTCTAGTGGTAACCCCGTGAGCAGGGACTGTACCTTCTGCTCGCTGAGAAGTGGCATGTAATGGGCACAATGAACGGCTGCGTGCCAGCTTTTGGGGCAGAGGAGGAGAGAAGCAGCCTCTCGTGGCCGTGATCGAGTTGGAGCAGAGCCCTGCGATGCTCCCTCTGAGCACAGCTGCCCCTGCTCGTGGTGTGGGGGTGATGGGGCTGGAGGGGCAGAGCTGGGAGCAGGAGGCTGCGGTGAGCTTGCTTGGAGGAGGAACAGGGCAGGGGGGAAAGCTTGGGATGCTGCCCTCCCCAGGGACATCAGGAGGGTGCCCAAAGTGAGGGCAAGACCCAGGGTGACAAGGGAGGGGGACTGGTTTCTGCCAAGCCCAGAGCTGGAGAGCTCCCTGATGGCAGGGGGAGCAGCACAGCCACCTGAACCTTGCTGCATGCTAACGGCCTTATCTTCCCTCTCCAGATCGCAGATTTTGGCCTGTCCAACGTTTACCAGCAGGACAAGTTCCTGCAGACCTACTGCGGCAGCCCTCTCTACGCATCTCCCGAAATCATCAACGGGCGGCCCTACAAGGGCCCGGAGGTACGTTGTGCCCCCCAGGGGGGTCTGGGGTGGGTGTGTGAGCCCTGTCCTGCGCCCCAGGAGCTGCTGTGAGCCTCTGGCTGGGTGGTGGGGGGTGGCCTGGTCCTGCTGCCCCCCTCCAGGGTCACCTCTCCCTGCGGCAGGTGGACAGCTGGTCCCTCGGCGTTCTCCTCTACATCCTGGTGCACGGCACGATGCCGTTCGACGGCCACGACTACAAGACTCTGGTCAAGCAGATCACGAGCGGGGACTACCGGGAGCCCACCAAGCTGTCAGGTAGGCAGCCCCCTGCCCCCCTGTGTGGTTTTTCCCCCCACCCCGTCCTAGCTCTGTGCTCGGCTGGTGCCTGACCTGCCTTTTTCCCCCCGCCCCAGATGCCTGCGGGCTGATCCGGTGGATGCTGATGGTGAACCCCGAGCGCCGCGCCACCATCGAGGACATCGCCACGCACTGGTGGGTCAACTGGGGCTACCGAGTGCCCCTCGGGGAGCAGGAGATGCTGCGGGAGAGCGAGTCCCCCCTGGCCACGGTGGCGGAGTGGCTGCGGCGCTCCTCCCGGCCCCTCTTCGAGAACAGCTCCAAGGTGCGCTGCTTCTTCAAGCAGCACATCCCCGGCGTGGCCCTGGAGCGGCAGCGCTCGCTCAAGAAGTCCAAGAAGGAGAACGACGTCTCCCACGTGCTGCAGGAGGCGGCTCAGGCCCCCGAGAACCCCTCCAAGTCCATCCTCAAGCGGCCCAAGGGCATCCTGAAGAAGAGGAACTCCTGCGAACAGAAGGTGCCCGGCCCTCCACCAGCAGCTCCTGCGGGAGAGGTGATGAAGAGCGAGGATGGAGAAGCGGCTGCCGTGGCTCTGATCCACATCCTGTCCCCAGAGGCACTGGCTGGCAGCGAGGGCAGCGTCGTCGTCCCCGCGGTTGTGCCCAAGAAGGGAATCCTAAAAAAGCCCCCGAAGAGGGAGTCGGGCTATTACTCATCCCTGGAGTGCTGCGAGTCCGGGGATGTTCTGGACACAGGGAGCTTGGACCTTGATGGGAGCGTGTTTGCCGACAGCCCCTCTTCAGATCAGCCCCCCCCCAGCCTCCCCTCTGGCCGAAAAGGCATCCTCAAGCACAGCAGCAAGTACTCCCCCAGCAGCACCGAGCCAGGCGCCCCCCCGGGGCAGGGCTTTGGGTGTTTCAGCGAGGTGTCCCTGCCCAGAGCCCCCCTAGCCCCCCGCGCCCGCCCGGCCAGCGCGGTGAGCGAGGACAGCATCCTCTCCACCGAGTCCTTTGACCAGCTCGACCTGCCCACCCGTGTCTCCCCCGGCGGCGTGGGCATGCGGGGCTGCGTCTCCGCCGACAGCCTCCTGCGGCTGGAGGAGGAGGAGGTGGATGAAGGGTGCCGGCTGCGCCGCTGGACCATGACGCACTGCCCCAGCCCCCTGGGGGAGAGCCGCTTCTCCCTGGAGAGCTGTGACAATGTCACCGAGGCTTATCGGCACGCGGTGGCCATCGGCATCAAGCTGAGCTGAGGACACCCTGTGGCCACCCCACGTGTCCCCGTCGGGCTCCCCTGAGCCCGGGGTGGCTGCTGCTGCTGCCCCGTGCCCCACGTATTTATTTTGGAGGCGCTGGGATGCGCAGGGAGGGAGCCGTGGCGGCTGCGGGACGCTGGAGGGGCTGCAGTGTGGGGAGGGGGATGGCCTGGGCGCATCTCCAGGGGAGGGGATATAATGGGACCAGAGCCCTGAGCTGCTCCAACAGCCCCCCTGGGGTCTGGGGGTGCTCCAGGAGCCAGCTCAGCAGCACTTTGGGTGATCGGGTTCCTCCCTGCCGCCCAGGCAGGTTCATCTCATGGGAGGGAAGGAGCTGGGGGGGTGGGATTTTTTTTTTCTTTGCACTGTTTTTTGTGTTTTTTTTTTGTTTTTTTTTTTTTTGGCTGCACAAGATAACGGATAGGGCAGGTGATATACCTCAACCAAGCTAGAGATGTAGCAGGGTGCTGGCAGGAGGCTGAGAGGTGCCGTCCAGGCTTTTTTGGGGATTGCTGGTAACAGGGTCCAGCTCCAGCCCTTCCCTCTCCTGCCCTGAGAAACCCAACTGGAATAATGCACGTGCTTTGATGCTGTGGGCCTGGGCCTCATCCTGCACACAGAAGGGGAAAACCCTGGCTCTGCAGGAAACCTGGGTCTGGCTGAGGCCAAAACCACAGCCTGAAAATGTGCTCTGATGCCAATTTTTAATGTTGAAAGGAGAAAAGAAAAAAAAAAAAAAAAAAAGAGGTGCCTCTTGTAAGGCACTGCTTTATTTATTGCCTCTTGTCTGAGGTTAATGTTTAACTTCAACAGCACTGGATTTGTCTGGCTCAGAAACAGCCACCCAATTTATTTTTTTTGGGGGGGGGGCAGAGGTGTTTGGGCTGTGCTCCTGTGCTGCGAGTCAAAGCTCTGCAGCCTCTGCCGTGTTTGCTGGCCGTTTCCCTTCCCCTTCCTACAACCTAAACCATTAAATTAAAAGCAAAAGGTGGATGCTGGCTGTTGTCTTGATTGTTCTTCCCCTGCCTTGTGGCTGGGGGGTGCTCAAAGGTGACCCTCGGCATTTCTCCCCCCGGCGCTGTGGGGTGCTGAGCCCCTGCCGGGGGGGAGAACCCAGCTCCCTCCTGCTTTCACGATGCTGTACAGCTGTGGAGCAGCTTCAGCAGCAGGATCTGGCCCTGGAGAGCAGAATCCCATCTCCCTGTGCCTGCAGGTGCCATCTGTAACAGGGCACAGCATCTCGAGTTCCTTTGGGGAGGTCTCCTCTCTGCCCCTTTCTTCCCCAGCTTCCTTTGTCCCCTTCTGCTGCAGCACAAAGTGCTTTTATTGCTCTCCAAAGCACTGTAACAATTCCCCTTTCCACCCCAGTAAATAGGAGATATTTCAGGTCCCTGCCACGGGGGGGGGGGGCTGCGTGCCAGGCCCCTGCTGAAGCCATGGGGGGCACGCTGCGCTCTGCCCCCCGCCGTGCATTCCCCGCGTGCTTCCAGGCCCATTAAGGACCAGCAGAGAGCTTAAACCAGTGTTGGGCCAGCCAGGGCAAAGTCCTATCGCTCCCTGCCTGCCAAGGGCCCGCAGCACCCATGGGTGCGAGGGCAGAGCCCCTCGCAATGCCAGGAGCGCCCCGAGGCAGGATTTGAGCAGCCGTTTGTGGGTTTGGTTTCTGGAGCATCCCTGGGTGCTGCCGTCCCGTTGCAGGGCTGCGAGGAGAGGTTGGCGTGGTGCTTTCAGAGCTGGGCTCAGCTCTGGCACCCTTGGGTGTGCACCACAGGGACCTGAGCCGTGCTGTTCAGGGCTTTCATCCCAAGCAGCCACAACTTATTTGAACCCCCCAGCTCCCCCCTCCTGCCTCCCAGGCTCCTGGGAGCTCCCTGGCAAAGCCCCCTCCCCAGCTGCACGTGGGCGAGGGGCTCAGCACCTTTCCCACAGTGCTGGCCCTGCAGATTTACACAATTAGCGTCAGCTTTCCCTGCCCCTGTCAGGGGGGGTTACGTGGGTGAAGCCAGCCCACAGCGAGCACCACGGCGGTGGGATGCAGCCTGGCCCCCTTCCTGCTGTCATTTTTAGGGGTCCTGGCTTCTTACCAGGGCAGTCGGTGCAGCCCCTGCTCAGGAATGGGTGCCGCAGACCTTTCTGAGGATTTTTTTCTAGGATTTTCCATCGGGTGCTGGGCTTGGGGTCCCCCACGGCTGGATGCGCTGCGCCCTGCCCCAGCCCCCAGCAGCACCCCCAGCTCCTCTGGGGCTGCCGTGGGAGCCACGAACCCGTGCAACATCCACGAGCATCCACAGGGTCCGGGGGGGCTAAGAAAGGGGAGAAAAGGGTGTTGGGGTGCAGGGGGGGCAGCAAGTGGCCCCTGCATCTCCTGGCCGTGCCGTGCCCAGGAGCGGCGCTGCCGGCGTGAGTCAGCCCTGGCCCCATCCTGCCCGGGCTTGTGCCGGGAGCCCGGATGCACAGAGCCCAAATTTGGGGCTCAGATCAACCCCGGGGGGACACGGCATGGGAGGAGAGCCTCGTGCCCTGCCGGGTGCTGGGCCCCCCCCCGGAACAGCCCGCAGCTGAAGCACGTCGCCCCTCGGGCAGGGCTGGCAGAAAACCCCGTGGGTTTTCCTATCAGCTTCCTGCTGTCATCGCCCAAACTCTTCCGACAAAGCCTCGCCGCCGCTCTTTCTCACCAAAATCTCCTATTTTGTTGTCTGTTTTTTTTTTGTTTTTTTTTTTTCCTCCCCCCCTCAGGTTTCCTGCTCTGGTGATCCTGCCTGTCTGACGCATCGCGGGCCTGGAGCCAGATATTTCTGAGTCGTGGAGCAGCGATGAGTGCCAGAACAATTAACACAACAAAGTTGAGACGTTTCTTTTGCATACGATGCTTTCAAAGTGGTGCTTTTTATAAAAAGGTGCCTCCGATATTACCTGTTTGATTGCTGGATTTCTTTGAAGATCAGAAGAGAAGAAATCCCCACATGAAAGCCCTCCTGTTTTCAAGGGCACTCGGCTGCAGCCTGGAGCGGCCGGAAAAAAAAAAGGGAGAAAGCAAAAAAAGGGAGAAAGCAAGAAAGGGAGAAAACTTTGATCCCACTCCCCAGGAGCGCAGGGAATGGTGCAGCTCTGTGGCCTTTATTCAACTCATCCCACCCCGAGACCTAAAAATGTGACCCCAGACCCTGCTGGGGCCCAGGAGCGGAGGTGCAGGGGGGATGTCCCCAAGCAGGGTGCCCCATGGTCCCCAGGCTGTGCTGAAGGAGGAGGGGGTGCAGGGGGTCCAGGGCAGGGTGCTTGGCTCTGCTGGCACTGCTGGAGCTCAGCATGCAGCAGGGGGGCTGCCTGGCTGTCCCCTTCCCTTTCACACCCATAATTTGTGGGGTTCTCCCCCGGCATCGTGCCTGCCTCTGGCTCTCCCCTCACCCCCACCATCAGCTGATGGGACGCAGAAACTGCTCGTGGGACCTGCAAACCAGACAGCGTGCAGCCTGCCCGTCCCTTGCTGAGCTTGGGGGAGCCCGGGCACGGCTGTAGGGACAGCCACCATACAGCAACGAAACCCCAAAAGCTTCTCAAACCCTTCCTGCGTGCGCAAAGCAGGCGCAGGAGGCGCAGAGCTGGCGGGGCTCCCGCGTGGATGCGGCGAACGAGCTGCTCTGGCTCAACCGCCCGGCTGCTGCGGGGCCGTGTCCCAGCCCGGTGCTGTCTCGCTGCCAGGCTGCCACCCCAGCCGGCTGAGCCGCTTTTTCAGGGCGCAGCTCCTTGCGAAAAGCAGCCCAGGTGAGGATGGAGCCCGTTTTTCCGGAGGCGGCGGCTTTGGGTTCGGGCTCAGCGCCGCTCACACGCAGGGCAGCGCTCCCAGCCGGGTGGGGAACCTGCTCCGGGGAACTTCTAACGTGGCAGGGGCGTCCCAGCCCATGCAAAACGGCGTTCTAGCCTATGCAAACACCGTCAGCAAGAACCGGGGCTCCCGGCAGCTCCGCGGTGGGTCCTGCAGGTAGATGGGTATCAGCGGCCCCGTTTCACACCCGGGGGAATCGGAGTCCCACAGTTACTCGGGTGCCTGAAGATGCAAAGCGGTGCCTAGCTGGATCCGCCGAGCTGCCTTGCTTGGCTGGGCACCAGCCTCCCAAATCTGGGACCCAGAGCTGCAGCCCTTCCCCAAAAACCTGTCCGGGTGCTTCTTTGCATGGGTAGGCGACCAGACGGGCTGGGAACCCCCCTCCCCTGCAGTTCCCGCAGCCCCGCTCTCCTTCCCCTGCGAGACAAGGGCTGAGCTCCCTCAAGCCAGGACGGGCACCCCGTGGTGCTGGGGGGTGGCCTGGCCAGGCTGTGCCTTCCCCCTGCACATTGGGACCATGCCCAACCAGAGGGATGCCTGCCCGGGCTGTCCCGGTGCTGCAGGGGTGCCATCGTGGTGCCATAGAGGTGGCAGAAGGTGCTGCGCCCCTCGGTGTCCCCAGGGCCACCTGAGTCACTGCAGTGTCACGGCTTCGCCCCAGATGTGCCCCATCCGTGGGAGATGCTCTGAGAGTGGCCAAAGGGTCGGAGGGGGGTGGCTGTGGTGGGGCAGGGTGCCCAGGGACACGGGGATGGGGATGGGGATGGGGACAGCAGAGCTGCCGGAGAGCCTCCAGGGGAAACGTGACCCTGAGCCTTCTCCTTGTAGTAGTCGTGTCCTGTGAGAGCCACCTCTGCCACTTTTCTGTGTCCCACAGGCATCTCATCGGGCAGAGCCATGATGAGAGGGGCAAAGCAGCTCCGCTTCCACCTGCAGAGCTCCTGCCCGCGGGACTTGCCAGCCCTGAAGCCTGGGAAAGCTGTAGGATTTGCATCGCCAGCGGGAAGCGGAGCAGGCAGAGCTGGGCGCAGCGGTGTTGGTGAGGGCACAGCAGCAGGGGGATGGCAGCAGCAGCCCCAGCCCTCAGCTCCTCGCCCCTGCTCCACCCCTCAGCGGGCAAGGGGCAGCACAGAGCACGGAGCCCCCTCTCCCACCTCCCAGCGAGCAGCTCCAGCATGCCCCGGCCGACCTGCGGGTCCCGGTGGCCCCCAGGGATCTGCAGCATCAATTATTTCTCTAATCTTATCTCGCTGTCTCTCTCTCACTTTCTCTTGTGTGCCTTTCTCTCCCTGCCTTCCCCTCCCTCCGCTGTACTTTGTACCCTCCCTCCAGCCCTGCTTCCCCCCCTCCAGCCCTCTCTTTGATCCTAGGAAGAAGCAATTGATCCTTCTTATCTTTATTGTGGTAGAGACATTCCCAGCACTGCCCTTAATTAAATTCCTTTTCATTTGCTTCCCTACGCCTTTCTTTCCCCCAACCCCAGAAATGGATTTATTATTAAATGCACAATTAAATCCTCAGATTGGCCGTGAGCCTAAGAGGGGCCAGATCCTGCAGGGCTGTGCCCAGCACCACGGTGCTCACTGGGGCACAGTCCCGGTGCTTTCCCCGTGCTCTCCATCCTCAGGCACGGGCTGCTGGGTCTGCATCACCTCCAGAGCTCGGTGTCACCAGGAGCTGCCCCGTGGCGAGGCCGACGGGTGCCAAAATGACTTTTGGGCAGCCCGCAGGTGATGTGCAGCCGGGCCCCAGCCTCCAGCCGAGGGCAGCAGCTCCAGGAGGCTGAAAGTGGCAGCCTGCAGGGTGATGGCAGCGCCTGGAGGGGATTTGCTCACCCCTCTGCCGAGCAGCACCGCCTGCCTTGCCCCAGAGCCCGAGGACAGATTGCAACAGGCTGGAACGCAGCCGGTTCCCGGCACGGCACCAGGGTTACGGCGTGGGCAGGCGGCACCGGAGCTCAGCTCCCACCGGGGCTGCCTGCCCGCCGCCCCCGCCGGCGGCTGCATGAGCTCACGGTGAGATTTGGGGCTCACAGGTTGAGGTTTTCACTGCGGTGACTCAGAGGAAATGGGGCTTTGCCGAGCGCTTTTGGCTCCCGGCGCCAGCAGCGGATCCCTCCCCGCCGCTGCCCCATTCCCCTCGCTCCCTGCCCTCTGTCCCCCAGCACGGGACGGGCACCCCGATGCACTGGGGATGCTTGAAAGAGAAATCCCCGAGTGGGCGGCAGGGGAGGAATGCGGGCTGAGCAGCGAGCCCCCCGCAGCCCCCGGCCTTTGTGGCTTTTTTTTTTGATGTTTGGTCCCCTCGCCGCCCGCGCAGGTGCGAGCGATAGATCAGGGCGGCGGAGAAGAAAGGGAGAGGAAGCCCGCAAACTTCACAGGCTGGGAATTCAAAGCTTTTATGGTTATTGTCCCCTCTCCCCGGCTGCGGGAAAGCCGAGAGGGGCCGCAGGTGGGAGAAGGAAGAAATCCCCCAGCGCTGAGCGGGCGAGGGCAGCAGGATGGGGGCGAGGGCAGCAGCACAGAGCCACAGGCAGCTGGGATCTCCCATTCCCGAAGCCTTGGTGGGTGCTGGCCACGGTGGCGTTGTCACCAGCACGGTGGCAGTGTCACCAGCCGTGCCACTGGTGTCACTGGCCACCAACACCAGGATGAGACCCGAGCGCCCCAGCCCGCTGCCGGTGGCTCCCCTGCGCCCCGCTTGAAGCCTTTCCGCTCGGAAATTTTTCCTCCAGACACTTTGACCTCGGGGGGAAGGAGGTGGGGGGGAGTGAGTATTTTTCATGTAGATCAGGCGAAATTCCCCCGGAGACAGCGCAGGAATGCGAGGCATGTTATCCTTGGTACCAGCTCTTTTCTTTTTTTTACAGCCTAAGCTTGGCCAAGCCAGCGGGCAGGGGGAGGGGACGTCTGGGGTCCCGCCGTCTTTCCCATTGCTGATTGCCAGCTGCCCCCGGCCCCCCTCCTCCTCCTTTTTCTCCTCCTCCTCCTCGGGAGGAAGGCTCCTGAGCCAGGCAAAGCCACCAAGTCCCCCTGTGCTGGGGTGGCACAAGTCAGGGCGAGGCAACGCCAGCGGCATCCCGAAACACAGGGCGAGCGCCTCGGGTGCTCGGCAGGTCCCAGCACGAGGGAGCAGCCTCCGGTGTGGTTTCGGGCACTCCTTGGGCACGCAGAGAAGCACCCGGAGCAGCAGGGATCCCGTGGGGACCTTTGGGAGCTCCATAATACTTGAAATTGTCCAATACTTGATTTTATTCTCCAAGGTTTGTGCGGCTGGAAACCTGGTGAGAGAAATCAGCGCCTCGTCCATCTCCATTAAGTGCCGTTACCCCTTGGATCCCCCCAAAATTTTGTGCCATTGCCTCTCGCCAGCTCGCCATGCCGACCACAGGAGGCAGAGCGCGGCACCAAGCCCTGCCCGAGCACCCACACAACAGGGCTGAGCACCCCAGGGTGCCTTTGGGTGGCACAGGTGACATGAGGGCTGCAAACCCGCCCCGAGCGGGGAGCAGAGGGGAAGGCTGCAGCCCAAGGAAGGAGCTGATCCAGGTGGAGGGGAGGACACCCTGGCTCCGGGGCGGTGCTCGCCCCATGGGGTCCCCGTTTTTGGCAGCTGGGGCTCGGCTGGGCCCCCGCTGCCCCCTCCTCCCACCCTCAGAGCAGCCTGGGAGCCCAGCTGCAGCTATTACATAAAACGCAATTAGCAAGGCGGGCGAGGGAGGCCTGAATGGCATTAAGGAATTCCTCCCGGGCTGACGTCAAAGCTTCACCTCTCCTCCCGCCGGCACAAAGGGGGCCGTTATGAGCCCAGCCCCAATGCCCGCTCGGAGAATGCGATTCCCCGGGGAGCTGCGGGCTGCACATCGCCCTGGGCATCGTCCCTGTGACCGGCACCGATGTCACCAGCAGTGCCTGGCTCCTGCGCAGCATTTCCTGGCTCCTGCCTCCCCCATGCTGGGCAGGGGAAGGTGCCAGCAGGCCCCGGGGGCCAGCAGAGCAGGGATTTGGCCAGCACCCAAAGGTGGAGGACGGGGGGATGCTGAGGGGGCAGCGGGGATGTCCCAGCCCCTGGGTCCTGCTGCTCCCTGAAGGGGGTGGTGTGGAAGTGGGGAGCAGCCCAGGCAGCTGGGGATGGGATGTCTCAGAGGTCCTGAAATTCCCCTGGGGACAGTGGGGGCAGAAAGCAGCGGGGAGGACCTGCTGGAATTTGGGGACAGGGAGGTGACGGCCCTGGAGAGTTTGTGGCTTTGCTCCGGGCCACTTTGGCCGAGCACACGGCTGGTGCCAGGCAGTGAGAGGTGATGGGGATGATGCTGGCTCTGTCCCAGTTCCCTGCTGGCCCCAGCAAGTGCCCGGAGATGGTTCCTAGAAGCCCCCAGCTCACCCCAAACCACACAGCAGCCTGCTGGGGGGGCTTTTCTCCAGGCCAGCGGCCGCACCCTCGGCGGTAGCACCCATCCAGCGGGTGCCTTCCCCTGGGAGCTGTGGGCACACCCTGTTGGGACCCCACTTTGCAGGTTCAGCTGCTGCCGAGCTCTCAGGAGGTGGCCACATCCAGGACACAGCGCCGCGATGCCCCAAGTTGGCCCAGGCTCCACCAGTG
The DNA here is from genome assembly GCF_964035555.1 of Netta rufina. Taxonomy (NCBI): domain Eukaryota; kingdom Metazoa; phylum Chordata; class Aves; order Anseriformes; family Anatidae; genus Netta; species Netta rufina. Next base: position 4,328,237 of record NC_140150.1, on the reverse strand, counting down.
CCAGCCGAGGTGAGGGGATGCAGCTCCCACCCCTAAAACCGCATCCATTTAGCCCTACTGCGGGCAGGAAGGGGTTCACGGGCTAATTTGGGTCAGGTTCCATCCCCCCCAGCCCCAGCACCCTTGGGTGGGTGCCCTCCCAATGCGTCCCCCCCCCCCTCCAGCCTCTGGTCTCTGGGCTGCTGCCAGGGGCCCCCCTGTGGCTGCAGCCCCCGGAGCCCCCCCCAGGGCCCTGAGCGGAGCCCCCGGGGGGGAGCGGGGAGGGCAGGGGGCAGTGAGCATCCTGCAGGGGGCTGCGTCCCCCCGGGGTGCTGGGGCACAGCCACGCGGGCAAGGGAGCTGGTCTTGGAGAGCTCGGACCTGAAAAGTTCAATTATTCACTTTTTTTTTTCCCTTTTTTTTTTTTTTCCAGGTAATTAGTGGTGCCCTGGTGCTGAGGCAACCCTGATGGGGTGCACAGCCGGGCTGGGTGCTGGGTACCACTGCCCGTGTGGGATGGGATATGGGATGGGACGGGGCAGGAGCCAGGAAGACGCACCTGGTGGGCGCAGGGCACGGGAGAAACACTGCATGGGAATGGGGAGCGGGGGGCAAAAGCCTTGGGGGGCTGCTAAAACACCTGGAAGGCACAAAGGGGAGGTGAATGGGGACAGCCCGAGCTGGTGGTGGATCAGAGATGCGACGCCCTTTGGCAGCGGGGTGTTTCGGGGAAGATAACGCCTCCTCCCCATCTCCACCTCTCGTTTACGCTGCTTCCCCCTGCCCTGCTCCCTGGTTGTGTCGCAAAGCCCGGGGCTGCAGGGACACTGAGGCACAGGTGGTGGCCTCCTGGGCTCCCTTCCAGCATCGACCCCGAGCCGATGGCTTTGCAGAACCTGGGGAAAGGGCAGGCTGCCCAGCCCCGTGCCCACCAACAGCTCTGGGTGCTCACACGAAGCCCGCGGCGACGTGACCGCTCGCTCCAGCGAGGATGTGCCCAGGGTGTCCCCTGCAGGAGGTGTCTGCGTGCTCTCTGCGTGTCCCCTGCCCATGTGGGCTCCGTACCAAGCCCGTGCCACCCCTGGAAGCCCTTCCAGCAGGCGCAGGGGATGCCTGGCAGCGGGGTTTATCCCCCAGCCACAGGCACCGTGGGACCCCCGCCGCCCCGCCGCTGCCTCCTCCCCGCCGTGTTTGCTCAGCTGCAGCTCAGCTCCAATCGCTGTCTTCCCAGGTCAACAAAAGCAGCTGAACCCCAACCTGCTGCTGGGTTCAGAGCACACCAGGCTGACCTCCCAGCACAGCTCTCCTCCAGCCTCGCTCCCCTCCCCTTCTCTCCTTGTGGACGCGCTGAGCTGGGGCCCACCGGGTGGCCAAAACGCTCCCAGGGGTGCCGGCGCCGGAGGGGATGCAGCCACCCCTGCCCCTTTTGGGGTGCCCCCCCAGCACCCCAACCGAGCAGGAAATGCTAAAAGCCAAATTCTCAGCTGAGGCAAACCGGTTCAGTGCCTCCGACCTCGGCGGAGTTGCACCCATTTGCACCAGAGGAGGATCTGACCGTGCGTGTAGCTTGTATCGCTCTCTATATTTATATACGTGTGTGTGTGGAGATGTAGTACAGAAATATATATGTAGGAAATAATTTAAGAAACATCCGAGACAGCATGCTGTGCTCTTGTGTAGGGCTGGGGAGGCAGCTGCCCGCCTCCCCTGGCACTACCAGCTTTGATTCACAAATGGAAACAGAGTCTTGAATTAAATTAAAAACTGCACGCGCACGCACACGCACACACACACGACACGTTGCAGAGGCTGGAGGACTCAGAGGCGTGATGCTGGCAAGTCCAGGTGTCCCTGAAGAGATCAGATCGACTAAAGGCAAAGGGTGGGTGTGGGGGGGAAATAAATAAATGAAACCAGCAGAGGGGGTCTCACTCGTGCCAGTGCTGGTGCTGTCTCTGGCGGGGTCGGCAGGAGCTGCTCAGCTGCGCACGTCCCGCTGCGAGCTCACCGGGCTCAGCGACACTTGCCTTGGACCCATTTTCTCCTTCACCACGTGCTTCGCTTCTGCTCCATCCCTGGACTTTTTACCACCTTGGTCTTTAAGGGCGAAAGGAAAAACCCAGCCCTGAGTAACCCCCCGGAGCCAGGTTTGGTCCAGCTCGCTCCTTCCCGACAGCCCCGAAGCGGGCTCTGCAGACCTTCCCATGGGCTTTCAGACCGGAGTGACCTCAAAAAACAGCCTAAAACCCCTAGAAAAACCCCATGTAAACGACCAATTTCTTCCCAAACTCCTCCTCGTTCCCCATCCTGCCCTCCCTGAGCATCCTGCGGGACCGACTCCGCCACGCTCCGAGCCATGGCAGCCAGGCGCAGCAGGGGCCGGGAAAGCGACCGAACCGCGTGCGAAGAAACGACCCCAAGGCTGCAGACTGCTGCCATCCCCCCTTCCCCTCCCGTCCCACTCCTCCACGGGATACGGAAAGCCCCTGGGGCTGCAGCAGCGGGGTCGTGGATCAGCTGGGGAGCAGGACGTGCTCCAGAAAGTAGGTGATGGAGTCCCAGTGCTTCCAGAGGAAGAAGAGGAAGAGGACGAGCAGGGCGGTGCTGAGGATGCGCATGCGGGTCTTCATGAGCGGGGTGATGAAGTTGGCGATGGTGGAGACGAAGACGAGCAGCACGGCCATCAGGGCCAGGATGACGTTGATGAATTTGCCCAGCAGCGCCCGGGCGTTGGCGTTCTCCACCCCTTCCAGCTGCACCACCTGCTGCTGCTGCTGCTGCAGCTCCAGCTTGGTCACCCGCGTCAGGCACGACTCCACCGCTTCCTGCGGGACGCAGCCGTGTTAGACCCGACCGGTGGCGACGAGGGATTTGGGGATTTGAGGATTTGGGGATCTGGGGGTTTGTCCCCACGCTCTGAGACTGCGAAGTTTTGCTTGCGCAGCTCCGCTATGTGCCTGACCTCATGGCGATGTGCTGGGGCACAGACAGGTATTTTGGGGACATGGTTTAGGTACCAGCTTCTTGCTGTGATGCTGTCCCAGCAAGGACCTCACCTGGAAGGTGCTGGCACAGAAAAAGGGCTGCCCCCTCCCCGCGCCCTGTCCCCCCCTGGTGCCGCGGGTGGAGGGCGCAGCGTGGTGCTGAGCCCTGGCGCTGCCCTACCTGGATGTCCCGCGCCCTCTCGTAGGACTGGTAGGCCACCTTCTCCTCCATGCTCGCCAGCTCCTGCTTCAGGTTGGTCATTTCGTTCTGGTGCAGCTCGGTGAGGTCGTTCAGCTGCTCCTCCAGGCGCTCGTACCTGGGCATGGGGACAGAGGAGCTCTGGGGCGGGCAGGACCCCAAAAAGCCCCCCTCCTCCTTCGCCCTAATGCTGGGAAAACCGTTCTGGTTTTCCAGGAAGGGGCCTCGTGGTCCCCAAAGAGCCACCCTGGGCGATGCATATCACCACCCCAACCCCCCCGGTCCTACCTGTAGCGCTCCTCCTGCAAGCACTGCGTCATGTAGGTGTAATCCCGCTGCAGCTGCGCCTTGAGGTCCTCCATGGAGTCCTCCAGGTGCGACTGGCTGTCCTTGATCTCCCGGAGCTCCTCCAGGATGGTGTCGAAGTTGTTGTGGTGGCTGTCCAGAGTGTTGGATTTGGGGCTCCCCAAACCCCCGGGCCCTGCCCCGGAGTTGCTGCCGCCGGCAGAGCCCGAGGTGGCACTGGAGCACTCGTCGTCGCTGCCGTATTTGGGGCTGGACACCAGCGTGGCGCTGCCGCTCAGCGCCCGCGACGCCTCCTCGGGGTGCCCGTCGTCCAGCGTGTCCTTCAGGTGGGCGATGTTGTCGGCGCTGCCGAATTTGTTCCGGATCAGGCTGGCAAACTCCCGGGGCTTGGAGACCACGGCGGTGTGGGTGGCTTGGGACAGCCCCGAGAGGCCTCCCTTGACGCCCTCCACCACGCCGCCACCGAAGCCGCTGATGCTGGAGCGCACGTTGGCGCCCACGTCCTTGAGGCCTTGGTGCATGTCCCGGAAAACATCCTTGGGCTGCCGGGACGGGCCGTTCTGCTCGATCTCCTTCAGCTTCTTGTGGTAGTGCTCGAGCTTCTTGTGCAGCTGCGCGATCGTCTGCGCCGACTTCTGGTTCTTCTTCTCGAAGACCTGCTTGATGCGGGAGGCCTGCTGCTTGTCCGCGTTGTTGGCCAGCTTCAGGTACTCGGCCACGTTGTCGTCCCGCGCCTCCTGCTCGATCTTGATCTGCTCGGTGATCTTGAGGATCTTCTGGTGCAGGTGCTCGATGGCAGCTTTCGTCCGGTGGGGGTCGGGGGTGCCGTCGGGGACGTCCAGGCAGATGGGGCCGTCGGCATCGCCGTGGCCGGCGGCGGCGGCGGGCAGGCTGAGCGCGGTCACGTCCCCCTTGTCCAGCTGCGGGCAGAGACACGAGGGCAGGGCTCAGCGGGGGACAAACCCGAGAAGCCCCCGGGGATGGGGAGCCCCGAGTGCCACGGGGGTGCACGGGGGGAATGGGAGCGGTGGGGTGGGGAGGAAGGAGCAGGAGAATGGTTAACAGGGAGGAGGTTTGGAGAAAGTGGGTTTATTTTGTGTTTTGTTTTTTCTTTTTTCTGGTTGCTCGAGCGTTTTCCAGCCGTGCCGCTGCTGCAGGCATCCCAGGAATAAGCCAGCTGGAGGACGCAGCACCAAATTAATTATACTTAAGGGCTGGTTTGGGCTTTCAGCGAGGAAAATGCACCGCTGGGAGCTCAGCTCTGGCTTTCTGTCCTCGCTCAGAGCAGAGACACCCGTGGCTGCCTCTGGGCTGCCTGCAGCACCGGGCACCAGCACCGTGGGAGGCGCTGAAATGGAAACCCATCGCCCTGCCACCAGAACGGAGCTGAGCAGGGACCGAGCAACCTGCAGGTGATTCAGGCGTGCTCTCAGCCCTTGGCTCTTAGCCTAGACAGGGAGCGGAGTCACCCAGGAAAGGAGAAGCTTTGCCCTAGCCCCTGACTCAGAAGCGGCTCCCGAACCCTCGGCAGCAGCAGGCGGGATGCTCGGAGCCACCCAGCTGCCTTCTTTCCCTGGGATTTCTCCCCTGGCATCCCTACACCCCTCTGCAAACGCGTGCTGCCACCTACCAGCGCGTTTCGAGATGGACAATTTTCACTGGGAAAAAAATCCACCTGCCCGAGGCCGCTCTTCAAATCCCAAATCCTCCAAGCCAGCCTCCGGCCCCGCGCTCCCCAGCCCTCGCTGCCCGAAAATCCCAAATCTTCCCCTGGCTGGGTTTTACAGGCGGATTCCTATGCAAATCTCTGTGGTTGTATAAATGGCTCCTGGCTTCTAATTAAGAGCTGCTTGAAAGTTAAATACTGTTGGCAGCCCTGAATAATTTCTCATTTCCATCACACTTTCCCCGAATGACCCTTTAATAGGGATAATGCTGCGAGATCGTCAGGCAGGGGCGTGTTATCACCAGGAAATGCCTTGTGCAGGAGGGAGGGATGCTCTCCAGGCGCTGTGTCTCCACAATCCCATCTGTGGCGAGTCCCAGGCAGGGCTCGGAGAAGCACTGAAAATGTTTTTTCCCTCCCGTTGCTGCTGCGTCTCCTCCTCCCTCGCTGCTCAGCGGGTCTGCGAGGCGGCTCTGCCTGCCTCCGTGGCTCTGGGGAGTGTGTAGGGTGGAAATGAGGCAGGGCTTGCACTTGCTGGGGACCACCGGGACGTTGGTGCTTCATGCAGGGGTCTTATTGCGATGGTTTGAGCCTCGCAGCTGGGCAGGGAGGGAGCTCAGGCACCCCCCAGCCCCTCTGCTCCTCTTCTCTCTCCGTTACTGAACTACTGGGGCAGGGAGGATGCGAGCAAAGGGGAAGGACAAGCAGCCCCCAGCCTGCGCAGAGCTCCGGGGACAGAGCTGCAAGTGGCTTCACCCCTGGTGGACCAGCATTTTCTGAAAAAAAACCCAAAGCACCCACCCAGCAAAGCTGCAGGCTTTGCAGACTGTTCCTGGCTGTCCTCGGTCACCCCGCAGCCCACGGAAGGGTTTCGCTTTTGTTTCTTATCGAGGGGCAGAACTTGGAAGTGGCAGGAAATTGCTTTTCTTTTTTTTTTTTTTTACACAAAGAACAAAACCACCCTTAGAAAAGGAAGGCGGCTCTGGAGAAGCCGAAACGGGAACCCCAAAGGGGGCCAACGAAGCCAGGAAGGCTTCGTCTCTACGACGCACGGGGTTATCGTGGCAGAGCCTCCTGTTCCACTCATCCTGAAGCTGAATTTGTTATTTCCATGCGTTTACGAGGCACATCGGGTACAAGCCCACAGCACGAGCCGTGCCGGGGAGCTGGTGCTGGAAGGAGCCAGGCGAGCAGAGCTTTTGGGAGATACCTGTGGGGATCTGAGCTGTGCACCAAAGCAGCGGTGACGGCGGGGAGGTGAAGGAGCCCTCGTTCGTGGGGTGCTGCAGGGGGGTGCAAGGACCTCCAGAGCACTGCTGCCAGGCTCCCTGGGTTGCCTGCAATTTGCTTAATTAGGAAAATTGCTTAAAAGGCACGGCTGGAGAGAGGTGGGGAGACCCCAGACGTTTCCCAGGGGGTTCAGAGAAACAGGGGAAGGTTTGGGAAGCACCGAGCCCCCTCCTCACAACTGCCCCAGCTGGGCCTGACCTCGTGCAGCGCTGAGCTCCTGCAAATCCACTCTTTGGGATTTATTTGTGGGAGTGTATTTGGGAGCACGGGGGGAAGGGAGGGCAGGGTGGCGGTGAGCGGCACGGCCCCGATGCTGCCCATCTGCGCTGACGTGGCCGGGGTGAAATCCCTTCCCCACGCACCACAGAAAGCTCTGCCCTGTGTGAGGGCAAATCCTCCGATAACCCCAGCAGGTTCTTGCTGTGAAAGCAACAAAAACAACCAAAAATAATAATAATAATAATAAAAAAAAAAAGCCAACACAGACCTCTGCAGCATTAACAGGCAGTGCCGGCTAAATCCCAGCAAGCCCAAATGACTGTGCAGCGGATTTACCGGGGGGATTAGCAAAAGCCACACTTTCCCTACGTGCAGAAAACATTCTGGTAGGCACGCTGAGATGGAAGCGTTCAGCTCCTCCCGCTCGGTCTCCGGGCACGCTCGGAGAGGAGAGCAGGGGCTGATGTGGGAAGCAGGAGGAATGCAGGACGCGGGAAGAAAAATGCTTCTTATCACCAGAGTTCAGCCCAGGAGAGCTGAGATATGCAGAAAGGCTCAGGCTAATAAGCTGAGCAAACAGGGCTCGGAGGGCTACAGGCGGGCACAGTTACGCAATGCCGCTTTATTTGCCGCTGCGGGTTTGGTGGAAGAGAGCCCAGGTGGCAGGTGAGGAGCTCGGGGCCAGGAGCTGCCCCGTGGGCTCTGGGGGCCGGGCTGCAGCTGTGTCCCCAGCGCGGGGCTCTGGGTCAGCCGGCACGCCCGTGGGCTGGAAGGGAGCGAAACCCGTGTTGAGAAATCGCAGAATTGGTCCAAAGTTGAGCACAGAACTCTTGAGACGCTTCCTCGAGCTCCCGGCTATTCTGCTTTCCGTATGCTTACAGCCCCCCCATCTTCCTCGGGGGGCTCCAAGCACTTTACAAGCATAATTTGGGATCCTCCCCGTGCGTTCGGCACCGCGCTCAGCCCAGCACGGCACGGGGACGCTCGGGATGTCCCCAGCCTGTGCCATCCCCGTGTGCACCCCCAGCCCTTTGCCTCCCGGAGCGGAGCCGCTATTCCCACCACGCTACCCAGCCCAGGAGCTGAAAATAGAAGCAGGAGCCCTGACTCACACTTCCCACTCTCAAGCCCACAGCACAGAGCAAAGTGGGCAGCCCTGTACCCCTTGCGCCCTGCCTGCTGGCCAGCACCAGCCCTGGCTGCACAAAGGGGAGGGCAGCAGCTGCCCCCGCACATTTCCCAGCCTGAAAATATTTTTTAATTACAGGGAAGCAGCACGGTAAGGATTTCAGCTGACAGCAGAGCTCCCCACCCTGCCCTTGCTGCTCCGGCACAGATCGCACCTTGGGCTCCGGTCACCCGGACACGTGTCCAGGTCCTGCGGGCAGCACCAGAAAAGAACCACCGAGAGAACCTGAATTTCTCTCTGCCCCCCTCCCTGCGATGCTATTCCAACCCAAAGGACCTCAGGACCTACCTCCATGGCGGGCAGGGTCAGGTCCCCCAGGACTACTCGGCGTGGGCTCTCCAGCCGCGTCCCCGCCGTGGCGCAGCGCCCGGCCGCGATGCGCGGGCTGCCATGGCCGGGAGCAGCGGCAGCCACGGGGTTTAGGGGCAGCAGCGGGGAGGACGAGGGGGCTGCGGCCCCTGTCGGAGCCCCCAGCCCGATTTCAGGGCTGCAGCCCCCCCGGCAGAGCCGTCCCCGTGGCCCCACGAGCTTTGCAGGCGCGCGGGCAGCGAGCGCAGCATCGGGGCTGAGCTGTGTGCCGCGGGCTTGCCGACTCAGTAAATCCACCCGAGCTGTTTACAGCTCTCACCGACTGTAGCTCTCAGGGCTGTAACGCAAGAAACACCCCTCATCCATCCTCCCCCCCCCCTCCCCAGCGGGAGCTTCACACCGCCTCCAGCCCCACCACGCTGCCTGTGCCCCGCCACGGGGTGCTGAGCCGCTCTGCCACCATCTGCGCCGTCACAGCCCGGGACGCGAGGGGCTGGGGAGAACCCAGCTGAGACGCACACAAAGCCAAATTCCAGGGGGGAAAAAATACAGCAGAGAAAGCAGGGAGCAGCCACCAGCTGCATCCTGCAGCCCAGCACCGGCTCCGATCGAGGCCGAGCTTGTGGGATCCTCACCTCTCCGGGGTGAGCCCCGCTGCGGGGGGGTCTCCAGGGGGAACGGGGGCAGCGCAAGCTCCGCGCTCTCTGCCTGCGTTGTTTAACGCCCACGGCTGCCTGCAAGCGCAGGGCTTGCTCTCCGCTCCCTCCCCGCTCTCCCTGGGGGCTCTGTCCCCAGCTGAACGTGGGCACCCACCGCGCTCGGGGCTGGCTCTGCGTGGTAATGGAGGCTCGGGGCTGGGGGCTTACGCTGGGAAATGTTTTGGAACGAAACCCACCACGTTTTGGAATCGCTCTCAGCTTCCAGAGCCCCAGTTTTAGCACGGCAGGAAAAAAACACCAGGACCTCACCACCACCCCCCTCCCGGAGTCACTCCGGGGCTGTGGTGCTGGGGACCCTGGTGCTGGGCCCCCCTTTTTGGAGGTTTTTGCAGGAGCAAAGCAATTTTTGCACAGTGCCTGCACCCCAGCACGTGCTGGGGGTGCAGTGAAACAGGCGCCGTGCAGACACGGCACAACCACAGCCCCCGGTGCAATGCCACCTCGCGCTGTGCCAAAAGCCATACAGCAGCCCGGGAGGGTTCCCGTAGCCCAAACCAAAAAAAAAAAACACAGCCACCAAATGGGTTTGGGAGACAGAAAGCCAGGAACCAGCCAGCTCGGAGTGACGGGGAAGCTTGCACCGACTGTGGGAGCCGCTGCCACGGGAGGAGGCAACGCCGAGCGCAGCCGTTCCGCCCGCTCGCCAGCTCCAGGTACTTGATCCTCGGCTTTCTCTCAGCCGTGATTCCCCCACGTGCAATTAAAGCAGTATTAAATGGCACAGCTGAGAGGCGAGCAGGGCTGTGGCAGGCTCGGGTACTGCAGCAGCTGCTGGCAGCCTGCAGTCCCCCGTCAGCCACCGCTTTATGCTGGGGCCGGTGGAGCTTGTGCTGGCCAAAGCCAAAGTCCTGGGCAAGGAAGGAGACCTGGAGCCTGTTCCCAGCTCCCAGGACCGAATACGAGCGGTTGAAGGAAGCAGAATTCGAGCCCAGAGCCTTATCCTGTGCCAGCCCAAAGCCCCGAGAGCACCGTGATGATGCTGGGCTTGTCTGCGACCTCCAACCACCTGCGGCCACAACCCGAGCACCTGCACGGCCGCAGCGCCAAGCGCCAAGGATTCAGCTGCGGTTCTCCGGTCAGGCTCTTTTTCCAAAAAAAAAAAAGGCATAAAGACAACAAGAGCTCGGGAAGGATTTCGAGCCATGCATTTAATTGTACGGACCAGGGCGATGAGCTGATCATGACCCAGATCCATGTTTAATGGGGAAGGCCGTGCTGCTCCCGCAGCCGAGGCGAGCAGACAGCCCGCAGCACGGCTCAGCCTCGCCTCCCGTCATCTCTCGGGCTGTCCCTGCGTCTGTCCCTGCCCTGGAAGCTCACACTGCCGCCTCTGAGGTGCTCTGGGTACAGACGTGGGCTCTGGCAGGCCTGAGAGGAGGGTGGCTGTGTGCTGCCGGTGCTCCTGGGCTGCAGGACCGCGTGTGGCTGCAGATAAGGGAGCGGCACGACAGGAGGAAACGGGCACAGGGGCAGGGACGCGTTTCCCGGAGCCACCCTCAGCACATCCTCCTGCACCAGCACCGTGCCCACAGCTCTCTGTGCTGCGAGGCTGCCAAAGCACAATTCAGCACCCCGCTAAACCCCTTGGTCCCTCCGAGGGACCCGCTGCGACACCGCGGGTGTCTGTCTGCCTGAACAGGTCGGGGCTCCTGCCCCGAGGTTGGGAAGTGGCCCTGGAGGGGACCGCTCGGTCCCCACGCCCCAGCCCCAGGACACGCAGCCCCACGCCAGCCGAGTGCCTGGGGACACAAGGGGGGGACCCTGCAGGCCACAAAACCCCTATGGGTGCTTCCTACACCCCGCACCGTCAGCAGCCCCCGTATTTCTCAGGTTTGTCCCCATGGATTTCGTAGGAAAAACTTCCTCCCTGCGTCTTGTTGAGGCAGCACGAGCAAGCTGCGTGTGTGCCAGCACCATGCCCGAGGGGCAGCGGGTTCCACAGACCCCTGAGAAGTGCCGATTCCCCCCCTAAATTGAACCCCCCAGGAGCAGAAACCAGCCGTGCCTACCATAGGGGGCCGAGCCCTTCTTCTGAGGAAGAATCTGCCCTCCCCAGGGCAGGTCGTGCAGCCGGGCCGAGCCCCGGGCAGCGGATGCCTGGGGACGTGACACATCTCCTATTAGTGGGGCACGGTCATCTTCGGCTCCAACACCTCCTAACGCCGCTTCTCCTTTTAGCACAGCAGCCCGAGGTCACTTCCCATTGCTCTACCGTGGCCTCAGCAGGGCAGGAAAAATCCCCGGGTGCACGAGGAACTCTGGAAACCCCCTCGCTGCTCGGTGCCGGACTTCGCCTTTCCCTGGGTTAAAGCACTGCGGTCGGGGAGGAGGGGGCTCCTCGGGGCTGTGCCCCCCTGGTTCAGAGGAACCCACCTGCGTGCAGCTCCTCAGCGCATGGGGAGGGCCAGCAAATAATGGAAGCAGTGGGAACGCAACCTATAAATGCCCCGCAAAGCCGGGTGAGGCAGGGCTGCAGCACCTCCATCCCCAAGGCACGGCTCCCTCCTGCACGGGTGAGAAGCCCACGGCACCCTCCAGCCCTGGGACAGCTCGGGCAGCCTGGCTGTCACCCCCGGGGGGCTCGGCACAGCCCCAGCTAGAAGGAAAAGGGGGGAGATGTGCAAGGAAATTACCCGAGACGCCGGCGGCGGCGGACTCCCCTTCATCCTTAGCACCGGTTCTGCTGAGGAGGGTTGAGTCGGCTGCTTAGAAAGTGGGAGCTAGGGTTTTTCAGGCCTGCCTGCAAGCAGCAAATTCAGAAATAAATAAATCCCGGCTCCCGTGCGAAGGAAATCCCTGGATCGCCACAAAATCTCAGCGCGTTTGGTGCCTGCTGGGGCTGCGTGGTGCAGAACCCAGCCCCGACTGCCTACCGCAGCCCTGCCCGAGCACCTCAACCCACGGACGGGTCACCCAGCACCGACACACGGCGAATTTGGGGCTCGGGCTCTGCCTTTGCTGGCTGTGCCTGAGCTTAGCAGAGAAGCGAGGACAAAAGCAAAGGAGAAGCAGCAGCCGAGCTGTGCGGCGGGGTGGCTGCGACAGGGCTGGGCAAGCTGCAGGCGGATTCTCGGGAGCCAAACTCTTCCTCACCCTCGCTTCCCCCGCTGTGTTTGGAGTCCAAAGTGGGGGACCTGCCCCAAATGGGACCTGAAAGCTTGTGACAAGACCCTAGGAGCCAGCCAGCCCCGCGCACATCCTGACCCAGCACCCGGGCACTGCCCCCTGCCCCTGCGCACCCCGAGGGCCTCGCCGGCACCCGGAGGCTGGAAGGAGAGCGGGGGGGGGGTACTTACAAAGACACCCAGCAGGGAATTTAAGAGCAATATCCTCTTCCCAGGGCAGGAGTCGGGAGGATGAGGTTCGGGCATGAGGGTGCCCTGCTCGCTCCTGCAAAGGGCTCGCTCTCCCTCTGCCATGGCTGCGGTTAAGGAGCGGAAAGGGGCAGAGGAAGGCGCGCCGTGCGCTTGCAGAGGAGGCTCGGCGAGGGCTGAGAAGCAGCCAAGAACAGGCAGCACGGGCTGGCGAGCGGGGAGGGAGCCCAAAGAGGGGAGAGGCAACAGGCTGGGAGCCGCAGGGGCCAGTCCCAGCGCCGAGCACAAGCGGCACCGCCGTGTGCTGCCTCGCCGCGCCGCCCTCGGCACCCAGGGGACAGCAGCTGAGCACAGCGTGGTCACCACGAGGGGCTCCTCTGCTCGGATCACCCCTCACAACTAGGGTCCTGGCCGCGCCGGGAGAATTTTGGGGGAAAATTCTGGCTGTTTTACCGGAGGGAAGAACCCCGGGAGCTCTAGGGGTGGTGCTGCCACTTCTCCGGTTGGGTCCCGCGGTGTGAGAGGTGGCAGCAGCAGCCCCAGCCCGTGCTGCAGCTGGATGTTGGTGCTGCTGGTGGCTGAGCTGGTGCTCGTGCTGCTGGGGGGGATTTGCAGCAGCTTATATGGGCAGGGTTTGGGGGTGGAGGTAGGGAGAAGGGGACGCAGCAGGGCGAAGAGTCCGGAGGCAGGACCCTGCTCTGCTCATCCTGACTCAGCCTCCAGGAGCCCAGTTCTGCTCCCGGCCCCACCGCAGCCTCCAGCTGCTGCTTCTGAGAGGCCGTGGGATGGACACAAACCCTCGCCCACCCCATCCGCCCCATCAGGTCACCCCTCCCCACCCCAGCTGCCTCCCGGGGCAGGCGGCAGCGTGCGTTTGGCATCCCCTGCCTGTCGGCGAGCAGGAGCCGGGGGTGGGCTGGAAACAACAGCCATATGTCAGAGAAGGCTGAGGAACACGATGTCTTTTGCTAGGGGGTGAATCAGTACGAGAGCCTGATATTCTCCTTCTCCTGAATTAATTAAGCAGCAATCCCGGGTGTCTTTGTCTTCCCAGCTATTATCTGCTCTTCCCCAACCGCTCCGCAAAGCGCCAGCCCGATGGAGGGAGGCGACGAGCCCCCCCCCCCACTGCCACCACGCAGGGACTGTTGTTCCCCTGTGGCACGTGGGGACAGGGACATGGGGGCCAGCACTTGCCCACGTCCAGCTCCGGGGGCTTGGTTTGCCGAGGAGCTCAGCAGCTCCTCCCGAGAGCCACGGCACTCGTGGGGCCGCACGGAGGCGTCGCCGCTCCCCCTTCTCCTGCTGCAGTCACCGCTGGCCTCCTCCAGCTCCTTCCTTTGGGATTTTAGCACCACCAGAACCTGCCCGGGGTCTGGGTGGGAAGGGAGGACGTGCCTTGCCTTTGTCACCAAATCCTCCTGAAGAGGCGCAAGGAACTTCACCGTGCGCACGGAAGCGTTGGCCCCGTTCCCAGCTGGGGAAACTGAGGCAGGGAACCAGGAGAAACCCTACCCAAAGCTCCCGGCAGCATCCCCCTGCCCGAGCCACACCACCCGTGCCATCCCCGTGCACAAAGGATACTCCAGAAGCGCCCTGGAACAAACCCAGCTTCCTAGCAGCAAGCTCCTGGCACCGCGGCATCTCCTGCTCAGCACCCCCGAGGCTGGGCTGCGCAGGGTCCCCGCCGTCCCTCCGCCCGTCCCAGTTGTCCCAGTTGTCGACTGAGACAAGTTCTGGGTAACCGGAGCCGTGGGAGGCGAGCGAGCCGTCTGTCCCCTCCCCGCCCTGAAACCCAAGGCGCTGGGATGCCAGCGGAGCCCAGTCGGTGCCAAGCAAAGGGGAGCTGAACTTTGCCTGAGTGCCCCGAGCAGCGGGGCGAAGGCTGACAGCACCCGGCTGCTGTTCGCCCGCTGGGGCCGCCCAGAGCCCCCCCAAAATCCCCTCTGTGTCCCCAAGCCAGTGGAACCCCCGGGGTGGGTGCTCAGGGGACGCTGGGGTCTCCAACCGGCCTCACCCCAACACGGCCACGCACACAGAGGGCACCTAAGGAGAGCGGGGTGAATCCTGTGCCTCTGAGGACACCGGGGATCGGGCTCCAAGGACCGACCCCCCCACCCCAAAGCACCCACCCTATAGACACACGAGGCTCCAGCCACAAGCCTGAAGCCGGGACACACACGAGGAGCCCCCCATTGCCCCCCGCTGTGTCCCCGCTGTCCCACGGGGGAAGCATCCGCGCCGGGAGGGCTCGGGGGTGTCTGGCAGCGGTGGCAGCTGGTGCTGTCACTTCCCTGGGGACACCGAGGACGGACAGACGGACGGATGGACGGACAGACACCCGCGTGCCACCCGTCACCACGCATGCTGCTGCGGTAACGCTGCCCTCTAACGGCACCATCCAGCCCCCGGTTCCCCCCTTGGCCCCCTCCCAGCCCCGCTGCCCCTGTGTTTTTTTTGGGGGCTCACCTGGCCGTGCCCCATCCCGCAGGCCCCGCAGGCTTCCGCGCAGCTCCCCGGCAGCACCATGCCCACGGCCCCTCCGTGGTTTCCCCCGGGGTGCTCTGACCCCACCAGCTCTCGGCTGCTGACCCCGCTGCCAGGGGGGGGGCTCGGAGCCCAAGGGGGGGCCCCGCAGCCGCTGCTGCCGGCTCGGTGGCTGAACCCGGTGGTAATCACCTCCTGTCCGCCTGCCCGGTGCTGGCGGGTCACCAGGAGGAGATTAGTGAGATAAGGGGGCAGCTCTCCAGCACGCCCCCGTTGCCGCCCGCAGCCTCCCTTTGCCCCACTGCTGCTGCTGCCACCACCACGTGTGCCACCGCGGCCGCAAATTGTCACCTCCTTGCATGAAAAACCCAGCAGCACATCCCAGCTGAGGCACGAGGGTGGACCCCAAAAACGCCTGGGGGAGCAGAGGAGCTGGAAACCCAGCCGTGCGCCCCGCAGGGCTCCCCCAGGACACCCGAGGGGCTCCGTGGGGAGCAAAATCTGGTCCAGGGCAGGCTTTGGAGGTCAGGCAGATGGACTAGGTGACATCTGAAGGTCTCTTCTGAGTGAAATGTCCTGTCCTGTCCTGTCCCGTCCCATCCTGTCCTCCTGTATCCTATTCCCAACCCCTGGGCACGCAGGGCACAGCTGCAGTTCTCAAAGCAGCCCCAAGCCGCAGAGCCGCAGGTCCCAAGCCGTGTGCCACTGCCCGCAGGAGGCAGGGGACAGCTCCGCCACCTCCCTCTGATCCCACCCTCACCTCTGCTGCTTTTTGTGCCCAACGGGGACGGTTGGAGGCAGCCACAAGGATGTGCACTGCAGGTGGGGGCAGCCCCGCAAAGCGGAGCCTTGTCCCCAGCCGTGTCCCCTGCCTGTGGCGCACGGTGACGGTGCCAGCCCTTCTCTTGGGGGCCTGAGTACGGCCCCGTGTGGCTCCGGTTACTGCTCGGGCTGCTGTGCCAGGGCACGGGATGGCTCAGACAGCGTGGGGGCACACGGGACAGCTCTCCAGTTACACCGAGCCCCAGCCAGAACCAGCACCCGGCGCTGAGCACCCAGATGGTGCCGCGGTCCTGTCCCCGTGCCCCCCCAGCCGCTCACCCCTCCGTGGGTCCCCCCCAGGCAAAGCCTTGTCCCCTCTGGTGGGGAGGACACAGGGGGGGGGGACGGGAGCTGGTGGGGACCATGGGGACTCAGCGAGGAACCAGCTCAAAAAGGTGGGGAGAGCAAAGCCGGCAGGAGCCGAATGGGAAAAACGAAACGAAAAGGAGAGAGCTGCTCAAAAACTGAGGCTGAGCAATTCCACGAGGGATTAATCCAGCGCGCTCGGGCGGTCATGGAAAATTCAGCATGAAGTTTCTGGGGGAAAATGGCTTTTCCGCAAGGGCCCTCGCTCCCCTGGGGCTCCGGCTTCCAGTCCAAGGGTGAAATGGGGCCGTGGTGCCCTTGGTGCTGCCAGGTCCCCCCTGCAGGTGCCTGTGGGCACGCAGGGGCTGGTTCGGCCCTTGCAGAGCTGAGGGCTTCCTCCCAAGCCCCAGGAAGGTTTTCCTCCTGCCCGCAGGGATTGATTTCCAATAGCGTGCAAGTGCCAAACGCTTTAATCATCCTGCAAGGCTCCTGCGGGCCCCGGGACCTCGGTGGCTGCTGGATTTGTAGCTGAAGGAAGGGGAAGTATTTTGGCCAAGGCCAGGTGAGGCCGGTGGGCTCTGCACCCTCTCTGGCACCCTCTCTGGCCACGGTACCCACGGAGGGATGGAGGAGGCAGACGGAGGGGGCAGCGGGCAGGAGGCCGGCCTTCCTTTGGGCCCTGGAAAAATAATATGGCACGAGAATATCACATAGCTCTTGTTTCTCTAAATAGCTCTTTTTCCACTGCTCCACAAAGGCGCCAGCATTGCCTCTCTCCTTACGACTCTTTGTGCCATAAGCAGTTAATTATTCATCCCTTTATTGCGCGCTTTGTGCTGCTCCGTGAGCAGTCCCGGACCCGCTCTGCTCCCCCTCCCCAAGGTGTGGGTCCTGCTGCGAGCTGCTCCGGCTCCAAACTTCGTCTGCAACCACAGGGGGACCAGCAGGACCGGGCTCCTCGCAGGGCAGAAGCCAGGGGCCAGCTGGAAGAAATTTGGGTTTTCTGAACCTGGCCCTGCGCTGGCACAGCTTGGAGGAGAGGGAGCGGGGAGGAGTGGGGCTGCTGGGACACGGGCAGGCGGTCCCGGTCTGTAAATGAGGAGGAGGAGGACCTAAAGAGCTGGTTCCTGTGACGTGTCTCCCCTCTGGGGCCAGATTCCCACGTCCTGGAGGTGCCCCCGGCCCCACGCCGCTGTCGCAGGGACCGGCGCTGGCACCAGCCGCCAGCGTCAGCTGCAGCCCGAGGCGGCGGAGCAGAAAAAGCCGAGCGAAAAGAGAAAGAAAAAGGATCTGGTCAGCCTCTTTCCATTACCTCACGGGGCAACGGGAGTCTCCGGGTCAGATTTCCCTCTCGGGCACTGAGCACCAAGGGGAGAGGAGCAGCCTCGGGGGGCGCGGGGGAAGCATCGCCCCGAGCCCTGCTCCCCGGGACCTGACACCCCCTCCGCTAGCGCACCCCAGAGCTCTGCCCAGCCGCCTTCATCCTATTACAGAGCTATTCCTGGCCGTGCAAAGCATCTTAGCCGCATGCTGCCGCCTCCCTCCTGTGACCTGCTACCGCTGCCCTCTCTCTTTTGGTGCTGCTGAGCCCCCCAAAACTCAGCAGCTCGCCCAACAACACAGGCAGGGGCTGCCTGAGCCCAGCTGGCCACGTCCCTGCCCCGATCCACAGCTTTGCCAATCCGCTGCTGGGGCTTAAATCATAAAAAGTGGATGTTGCCAGCTGCTGGGGCTGCAGACGGCTGACACCCGCCAGCTGCAGACACTAAGAAAAGAAGCGGAGAATCCTTGCAATCCTTTATTTCTGAGTGCTGGGCTCAGGTTTTTGTGGCACCGCCAAACCCAGCGCGTTTTGGCAGGGCTGAGCAGCAGCAGGGGACGTCACGGGGGCAGCCCAGCCCCTGGCAGCAGCCCCCTGCCCTCCCGGCACTGCTGCGGGTGCCGTTCGCCTCCCGCCACCCGTACCTTGTCCTCAGCGCGCCGTGTGGCTGTGCTAATCTCGGCTGTTTCATAATTAACAGGGCTAAACGAGAGATGGAAACACCAGCCTCGCCGTTAGCTATGCGCAGCGCGGTTTAACAATCACAGCGGGGGGGGGGGGGGGGCACCCATTTGCAGCCTCAGCCCGGCACAGAGCAATCCTCTGCTGGGCACCAGCAGCCCCACCGGGCAGTTTTGTCCCCAAAGGTCACTTTTCCTTTCATTCTGCCTGCGCCCATCCCTGCCCCTATCAAATAACCGGCTCTGAACGCAGCCTTGCTCATCCCCATCCCTTCTGAGCCAAGAACCGAGGCGGTGTCTTGGCTTTTCCTTGCTCATCTCCATCCCCTCTTGGTGAATAACCAAGCTGGTGGCCCTGCTGTCTCGTCTGTCCAAACTTGGGTTCGTTCTGGCTGTGGCCTGAGGCTTTACGAGTGTCCCGCTGTCCTGGTTAACAGCAGGGGCTGGGTGCTGGGAGTGCTTCCCAGCACAAATTTCATTCTCAAAATCCATCCACGGGCTGGGCCACGGGGCTGAGCACCAGCACCCCGCAGCAGTTTCTGCGCACCGAGCCCTCTCTGGGTTAGCAGCAGATCCAACCCGTGTCTGCCAGGCAGTAGGGCAGCAGTCACCTCCTGACTCACGCCTCAAAGCAACAGCTGAGCGGCACAAATGGGAAATATTTGTCCACAGCACAGTGAAAAATCTGTGATATCCTGCCACAGCTCTTCCAGGAGAAAACCTGAGCGCGTGGAGGAACGGGAGCAGCGCTGCACGTGGCTTCAGTCCTCAGGTGGGATTCATTAACAGGATCCCACTCTTACCCGGCCTCCTCCATCCCCCAAATCTCGCTCTGGGAGCGGGTGTCAGCACATCCCTGCTTTCCCCAGCCCTGGGAGAGGCACAGACCCCAGCAGCCTCCACCCCTGGCTCCTCCACAACCCCCCTGCGCCCCGAGGGACCGTTTCACCACCCCGTGCCCCTCTCCAGCCCCCCCTGGAGCAGCCCTACCTTATCGGCCAGGCTCTCGGTGTCCTCGGTGAGCAGGTAGACGGCCCCGCTCTCGGCCAGGAGGATGGCAGTGTCGGTGGTGGAGGAGGACCTGGGCCGGCCCTGGTGCTGATGCAGGATGGCGGTGAGGCTGCTGTCCTGGGGGGCTTTTCGGACGAGGTGGGGGCTGCCTTTTTGGGGCTCGAGCGAGCCGCTTTTGGCCCGCCGGCTGCCGCTGTGCAGGCTGGTGCCGCGCTTGATGGAGGGGCGCGAGCGGATCTGCTGCAGCACCCGGTTGAAGGCGGTGGGGCGAGCCGGGAGGTCGTGCAGGGAGACGGCGTAGGAGACGCGGTGCATCTCGGGGGAGCGCTCCTTCTCGTCGGGGGACTCGTGGTCCGACAGCCCGTAGTGCGGCGGCAGCGAGTCCTGCGAGCTCTGGTGCTCCCGCTCGCGCGAGCGCCGCCGGCTGTGGAAGAGGTGCTTCAAGCCGTGGCCGAACATGGAGCCCTCGGACAGCTGCTGGATTTTCTGCGAGGGGAAGAGAAGAAAATGATGCCCCCATACTGCCCGCGAAGGCTGGCATCGCCTCGCTCCCAGGGCTGGCAGTTTGATGGCACAGATGCCCTGGCAAGTGGTAAATGGTCCCCCCAGGGATGTCCCCGGCACGGCTCTGATGGACGGTGCCGGTGCCAGCACCATGGGATGGGATGCTGAGGGGGTAAAATTGCTGCTGGAGGGTGCTGGGGACCCTCGCACCCAAAGGGAGCCGCCAGGGTACCTGTGGCTGTCGGATATCAGCGCCCAGCTGGTGGCACCGAGGGCTGAGGACACGTGAGGTGGCTCGGCGCGGCTCAGGGCTACGGCTCCAGCAGCATCACCCGCACCAGGGGAAGGTCTCTGACGGGTGCTGGCGGCCCCAAGAGCTGCAGGAAGCCCCGTGCAGAGCCGCACGTCCCTCTGAGACACCTCGACCTGAGGCAGCAGGGGCAGAGCAGCATTTCCTTCAGCAAGAAACCCACTGGTCAAGAAACCTCAGAGCCTCGGCCACCAACACGCTGCCAAGAGCCAGCTCCTCTCCGAAATGGGATTTTCCACAGCCCCCCAGCCCAGCATAGACCCGTATAACAGTGACACCACAGCTCCCAGCCAGGGACCAGCAGACAACGTGGCATGAGGCTGCTCCGCTGCTCTCAGCTCCAAAACAGGGACGGTGCCAAGCAAAGCGCCCGAGCCTTGAGGCCGACAATCCTGACCCTGCTGCGGTCCGGGGACATTTCAGCCCTGATTCAGTGCGGCTGGGACCTGTCCCTGGGGATGCTGGTTCCTGGAATCGCGGTGCCGTCATTTACTCGTGCCTGAGAACCAGCTTGCAGCAGGCTCCGAGCTGGGAGCCAGGAACAGCCCCAGCAGATTTGGCAAAATCCTGCTTTCTCGAGAAGGGGACGAGTCTGGGACAGGCTCCGGGAACTGCGGGTGCCCACGGGACTTCACATCTGTACGGCAGGGACCCCACACCCTAACACCCCAGGCATGAAAACCCCGATGTCCCAGCCCATAAGGGCCTAACTGGCATCACAGCCACAATGTTCCCAAGGAATTGGGGTGCCACGGGCAGCACGGAGCCCCCGTGGTGCTAAAGGCTGTGGGGAAAACCCTTAATCCCGCCGTTCCCCGCCCGTAATGAAAACCCTGATCCTTGCGGCTGTCCCCCAGAAGTACAGGCGAAATCCACGGTGTCGGCTTGCTGCTACTCGGGGAAATTGTGATTTAAATTTTCTGCTATTTATAGGGTCTCTATGGAAACAGAGGCAGCGTTTAGGTAGGTAATAACGCCAAACCCCCGGATTCCCAGCACCGAAGCTACGGCGCGGCCCCGGGCGTGCCGTTAGCCCCTGGGGAGGTGCAAGGGGGAAGCAAGGACCCCTGCCCTGCCCTGCATTAGGGAAAACGGGGAGGAAACCAAAAAGAATCCTACTACGAGGGCTCTTCTACAGCATCAGCACGGCAGGGGGAAGGCTCATCCCAGGATGCTGCTCCCCTGCACTGGGGGACCGCTGGGTTTTGCCCTTGATGCTCCCCCTGTGCCGAAACGTCCCCGTTTCCTCCCTAAATGTTTTTTTCAGCTCTTGCTGGGTCCTGTCCCGATGCCCAGACCGTCGTTTTTGGGTTTCGGATGCGCAGGGAGGGGATGTTGTTGCCGTCACCTCCCGGCACAGCCCCACGCTGTGCCATCCCGCTCAACTCTTGGTGTTATTAACAATTATTTACAGCCCAGGGGCTCCAGCCAAGCCTTGGCAGCCCGCTGCAAGCACTGTGGAGGGGCTGGAAAACCACCCCGAACCACCCCAAACCATCCAACACCCAGCATTTTAGGGCACGGGGGGAGCCGTTCGAACCAGCACCTCGCAGCCAGGCTGGGGACCAGGGCAGGGTCCCCGCCGTGGGGCAGCACCCGGAGCTTTCCCTCCTCCACCTCGCCTGGAACGAGCCCTGGGAAGGTGCTGGGGTCCCGGCCAAACATCTTCTGCCCAGGAGGATGCTCTCCTCGGGGGCTGGGGGCTCAGCGTGAAGCCCCCCGGGTGGAAAAGGGGGGACCCGGTGGGGTCCCTGCTTGCACCCCGAGAGTTTTGGGTGAGCTGGTGCTGGATGAAGCTGCTCCGGTGACCACGCTGCTGCTGCTGCTGCTGCTCGAGCTGCTTGACAGCAGCTCTGCTCCGCCAGCCACAGGGGACCCAGCTCACCTTGGCAGTGTCCTTTTCAGACCAAAATACGCTGGGAAAATTGTTCGGGCGAGGGATTAAATATAAATGTACCTCGGCGTTCGGAATAGGGACCGGCGACCTTTATGCAGAGGCGGCGTCCTCTGCATCCTGCCCCGGGAAGGGGCAAGAAAAATGAACCCAGCCCGTGGGACGGAGCTGCCACGAGGAAATGGGGGGTTCAGGCTTCCCCCCGACCCTCCAGCCACCATCTCCCAGCCTCACTGCTCGGGGCAGGGCACCCTCTGCACCCACAGAAGGGGCTGCACGTCCCAGGGTGGGACCTCCCCGTGTCCTTCATGTCCCCTGCTCCAGGAGAGGCTCCAGAAAGCCCCTGGGAAGTTGTTCTTCCATTTATATGGGCTTGGATCAGGCCCGGGGATGGAGAAGGGCTCAGGACAGCTCCTTGGAGTCCCTGCTGCTCTTTTGGGTTTGGGGTTTAAAGGAGGGAGAGGCCGGAGCCGTGAAGATCGAGAGGGTGAAACTAGCAAAAACGCTGTCAGGCTTCAACTTGCAGCCCCATCAGAGCAGTTGGAAAACCGTGTGGGAAAATAGGAGGAAACCCAGGGAGAGCGCTCAGCTCGGCCACGCTTGGGGAAAAGTGGGAGTGGGGCCGAGCAGGGAACGGCTCCGGGGAGGCACCGCGGGGCCGGGCTGCTTCCCTCTGCAGTGTTTTGTATGGATCCAGTCACTCTGCTGCAGAGCACAGAAATCGCTGCCACCCAACATATTTTTAAGCAGAACTATGTGTCATGCATCTGCTTTTGCCAGAAGTTGTTTTTTTTTTTTTCTTTTTTTTTTTTTTTTTTTTTCCCCCTAATGGAGCCTTCGCTCTCAGCGCGACGGAGCTGGATGTGGGGCTGGGGAAAGCGAAGCTGCCGCGGCTTTGCTGGGGTTTGGGGACGGAGACAACACAAAGCAGCCTTTTGTCCCCGGGTCACCAGCTCAAAAAGGTTCTTAAACGTTAAAAAAAAACAAAGTTGACATCTGACGCTCGCCGGCTGCCCGCTGGGAGCTGAGCTCGCGGGGCTCGGTGCGGGGCACGAGGCCAGGCTGTGGCCAGGCACCCCCTGCCAAGGTGGATGCGGCACGGGAAGAGCAGCTCCAGCGGGGTTTGGGGCAGGAAATCCTTCTGATTATGGTTTCCTTCCTCAAGCTGCCACCGATTGCAGCGACGGGAGGGGACGCAGTGGTGGCGGGGTCGGGGACGAGCGCCCCGATCCCCCGCGGAGGCTGCGGGCGGCACCGGGCTGCGATTTGTCCCGCGCCGTGCCCGGCAAAGCGACTTTAAGGGTTCGGGCAATTAATTGCCGAGCTGCCAACGCGTTAACGGCGAGCATCAAGAGGGCAAACCCCCACCAGGGCAGCGTCCCTGCATCGATAAAATCAATGGCACTTTGGCAGGCTGAGCTCCGGCCGGGGCTGGATGCGCCACCCAAGGGACACGGGTGGCGTCCCGGTGACAGCCAGCTGCTCTTCACCCCAAAAAGCTCCAGGTGACACCAAACACCTCAGGATGTGTGATTCCCTGGCACAGGGGACCCTAAGACCTCGCCAAAGCGGGGCTGCCCCACCAGCAGGGTCCCTTTCCCGAGTGCCAGGCTCCCTCTGGGTGCCCAGAACCATTTTCCCACTTTTCTCCCAATTTTTTTGAACCCCCAGCCTGGAAGTGCCACCCCCCCGGGGTCCGAGCGGGGGAATTCACCTCTGCGGGCAAACCCATCCACCCCACAGGGACCTTTTTAAGGGCTGAGGATTCGAGTTGCTCCCGTCCCAACCCCCCGAGCAATTTCTGCCCAAACTTCAGCCACGACCAGCTGCCCGGACCCCTTCCTCATTAACCAGACCCAGGGGTTATTTATTAGGGTCTGCTCAGGCCCCCCGCATGGGGACAGTGCTGTGACCCTCTCCTGGACCCCAGGAAAGCCTGCTGGGGTGATGCAGCCCCCCCTGAACACCCCCAAGGGGGCCCGCAGCCCCCTTGCCCAGGGCTGGTGGTGACAGCGGGGTCCCCCCCAGCTCTCCCACCCTGCCCTATTGTGATCGCTGCTCTTTGGGGTCGGGTGGCAACGGGGTGATGGCCTCAGTGGTGCTGAGCCCCGTGTGTATCCTAACGGACCGTGAGGCATCCCCAACCTGGGGATGGATGCCCCACACCCCGGGGCATGTCCATCCCCGGTGGCACCCTACAGAAGGAGCATCCCTGTCCTGGAAGCGTCCCAACTGGGACCTGCTGGGAGTGGGAGCATCCCAAAGCATCATTCCTGTAGGGACATCTCCACCCTGTGATCGCTGTGGGATTGTCCTCATCCCAGGAGCATCCCCAAACCAAGAGCATCCCAAGAGCATTCCCATCCCAAAAGCATCCCGAAACCAAGAGCATCCTGAAACCATGAGCATCCCTAAACCATGAGCATCCCCAAAACATGAGCATCCCGAAACCAAGAGCATCCCCAAACCATGAAGATCTCCATCCCAAAATCATCCTTATCCCAGATGCATCCCCAAACCATGAGCATCCTCATCCCAAAAGCATCCTCATCCCAAAAGCGTCCCCAAACCAAGAGCATCCCCAAACCATGAAGATCTCCATCCCAAAAGCATCCTTATCCCAGGTACATCCCCAAACCAAGAGCATCCCAAGAGCATCCCCATCCCAAAAGCATCCTCATCCCAAAAGCATCCTGAAACCATGAGCATCCCCATCCCAAAAGCACCCTTATCCCAGGACCATCCCCATCCCGGGACCACCCTCACCCCAACCACACCTTCACCCCAAAACCCCCCCCCCCCGGTGTGACCCCCCCCTCCCCCGGTGTGACCCCCGCACCCCCAAGGTGACACCAGCAGCACCGTGGGGGTGCCACCACGCCTTCTCCCCCCCACCCCACAACCGCTACCCCCAAAAGGACCCCCGGGGCCCTCCCCCCCCGCTCCCCCCGGTGCCCCCCCGGTGCCCCCCGCTCCCTCACCTTGAGGTCCGGGGGCTTGGCTCTGGCCACAGCCCCTCCGCCCCCCACCTCGGGGGCCGCCGCCTCCCCCGGTTTGGGCTCCATCCCGGCAGCGGGCGGCTCCCCGGTGCCTTCAGCCCCCTCCTCGGGCTGCCGCAGCTCGTCCGAGCGGCACCGCTTCATGCCGCCCCCCCCCCCACACACACCCCCCCACAGCCCCTCAGCGACCGGCGGCGGCGGCGGCGGCGGTGCCTACGGCCGCAGCAGCACCACCACCACCGGAGACGGTGGTGGAGGTGGTGGAGGAGGCGGCGGGGGGCGGCGGCAGCCGGGAGGCCGCTGCGGGGCCCGAGGGCTCAGCGCCGCCCCCCCCCCGCCCGCCGCTGCTGCCGCCGCCGCCGCCCCGCCGGGCCCGGCCCGGCCGCCGGCCCCGCGCCGCGCCGGCCCCGCGCCCCCCGGCATCGCCGCCGCCGGTACCGGGCGCCGCCGCCGCCTTGAGCGGCACCCGCCGCAGCCAATGGGAAGGCGAGGAGGGCGGGGAGAAGGGCGGGGATTGGCTGAGGGGGAGAAGAGGGGTTGGGGAGGGGAGGGGGGAATAGGGAAGGAGGGGGGGGGGGCACGGTCCCGGGAGCGGGCAGCGGGGGTGAACTGGGGGCTGCGGGCGGGAGCCTTTGGGGAGGTCAGAGGTCTTGTAATTAAGTCATTCACATTTTTTTCATGTGGTGGGTTTATTTGCTGGCTTTTTTTTTTTTTTTTTCCTGTAAATTAATAAATTTATTCTTTTTTTTTTTTTTTTAATTTAGAATTTTTGTTTTCCGGATTTTTTTTTTTTTCATTTTTCAGCCATCAATTCGTCCTTTTTAATTTAGTATTTTTATTTTCCGGCGAGTTTTCATTTATAAATTACTAATTTTTAAGTTTTTTTTTTTATTATTATTATCTTCTGGTGGTTTATATTTTAAAAATATTTATTTAATTTCATATCGCTTTGGCAGTTTTCTATTTTCAAATCAATTCGTTGTAATCTAGTATTTTTATTTTCTGGATTTTTTATTTTTAAATGAATTCTTTTTATAATTTAGTATTTTTATTTTACGTTTATTATTATTATTATTATTGTTGTTGTTGTTGTTGTTTTTTATTTCATATTTTTATTTCTGTTTAAAATTTTAAATTATTTTTCATTTAGCAACGTAGGGGCAGTTTTTATTTTAAAATTAACTTATTTTAATTTAGTATCTCTATTTTCTGGCATTAAATTTACCTTCTAAATTATTTTGTAATTGATTGCTTTTATTTTCTGGCAGATTTTCATTTTTAAATGAATTAGTTAATTCTAATTTCCTCTTTTTCTTTCTTTCCCCGTCTCTCCGCACTGAACATGCCCGGGGCTGCCCTGCCCATGGTGCTTCTTTGCCCCTGCCCTGGTGCAGCCCCAAGGCTGGGGCCCAGCCTGCTGCTGCCACCCACGTCCCCAACGTGTCCCCAGCCGTGTCCCCATCCTTGTGGGCCCCATTCGGGGTCAGCAGCGAGCAGCCCAGCCAGCTGCAGAGTTTTGGGACAGGCCAGGCCGTGTGGCAGCTCCCCGCTCTGCCTTCCCACGGCATCTCGCCTGGCTGTCTACAAGAAATAAAGGCCGGGGGAGCAGCACAGGAGGGGTTTTGCAAGCAAGCGGCCGTGCTGGGATCCCGTGCTGCTGTGATTCCATCAAGCAACGGATCTACGGAGCTGTGAATCTGTGCCTCTGTGCTGTTCCGGCTCTCTGATTCCTTGGTTCTCTGATTCCTTAGTTCTCTGATTCCTTGGTTCTCTGATGCTGTGCTGCTGTGGTTCTGTGGTGCTACAATCACGGTTCCGTGATTCTATGGTTCCGAGGTTCTGGGGTTTTATGGTTCTGGGGTTTTATGGTTCTGTGTTTCTATGACACTATGGTTCTAAGACTTGTCTGTTTCTGTGGTTCTCCGTTCCTGTGATTCCCCCTTTCTGTGATTCCCCGTTTCTGTGATTCTCCGGGCCGGGGAGGATGCCGGGGCAGCACCTCAGGGCCCTGCACCCCCCGAGAGGGCCCGGGGCTCGTGGGGTGACCCAAGCGGGGCCGCGAGGCAGGAGCTGAGGACCGAGGACCTCCAAGTGCTTTATTCCATTTGGGGATAAAAACACGGGTTTTGTACTGCTTTAACTGGACAGTGGCACTGGGACAACAGGGGTTGCGCTGAGGGGAGCCCCTCACTTCACCGCGGGGCTCCGCAGCCCTCACAGCGCCTCCCCAAACCCCAGCGGGGTCAGCACCATAGGGGGAGGCCTCAAGCATCCCGCCATGACACGAGGGGAGGCCCTCGCAGAACTACACTTCCCACAACCCCCCGCGGCGGCGCAGCGAGCCTACAACTCCCGGCACTCCCCGCGCGGCGCACTGCCCCCTATGCACCGTCGAACTACAACTCCCAGCACGCTTTGCGCGCTCGGGGTCCGCCCGCCCTCCTCCCCCCCTTTGCCCCGCGGCGCCCCGATAAAGGTTCCGCGCCGCCCGCCGCCCTCCTCGCTCAGGCGCTGCCCCGGCGGAGCAAAGCGGCGGCGGCGGCGGGGGTCGGGGAGGCGGGGAGGGGGTGGGGGGGGGGTGGCGGTGAGGCGGAGAAAGGAAGGAGAAGGAGAAGGAGGCGGCAGCAGCGTGGCGGGGGCCGAGCGCGGCCCGCGGTGGGGAGGGGATAGCGGGGCGGACCCGCGGGCCATGGAGGGCGACGGCGCCCCTTCATGGCGGGGGCCCGGCGGGGTGGTCCGCGAGCTGTGCCGCTCCTTCGGCCACTACAACCGGCACCTGGCGCGGCTGCAGCACAACCTGCGCGAGACCAAGAAGTTCTTCCGCGACGTCAAGTACTCCCAGGGGCACCCCTTCGCCTCCGCCGCGACCGGAGAAGGGTCCCCCCCCCCCACCTCCTCCGTCACCGCCGCTTTTGGGGACGGCTCCGCCCGGGATGGGGGTGAGGAGGGGGCCGGGGGTGGGTTTGGGGTGGGTGAAGGGGGATGGGGGGGGGTTTGGGGGCGTTGGGAGGGGCTGGGGGGGTGTAGGTGGGGGTGTGGGGGGGTGAGGGGGTGCGGGGGAAAAAGGGGGCTCTGAGGGGTGGGGGTGTGGGGTGGGGGCGAGGGGGGCCTGAGGGGGGTGGTTGGGGTGGGGGTGAGGGGGCTGTGGGGTGGGGGGGCGGCTGGGAGGGTTGTGGGGGTGAGGGGGGCTCTGAGGGGTGTGGTTGGGGGTTTGGGGTGTGTGGGGTGAGGGGGTCTCTGAGGGGGGCCAGCTTTGGGGATGAGGGGTCTGTGGGATGGGGGACGGCTGGGGGTGTTGTGGGGGTGTAGGTAGGGTCTGAGGGGTGCGGTTGGATGTGGGAGCTCGGGGGCTGTTAGGTTATGGGGTAGGGGGCAAGTAGGGGGTGGTTGGTTGTGCTGTGGGGGCGTAGGTGGGCTCTGAGGGGTGCAGCCCTATAGCAGGGTGCCGTTGAGGGGCTGCAGGCAGCGCTCTGGGGTTCGGAGGGGGGCTGTGGGATCAGAGCACGTGCAGGGAAGCGAGGTGAATCGGGGTGGAGGTGAGAGGGGCTGTGGGGGCAGTTTGGAGCCTCGGTGAGGACAGGAGGGGGCTGGAGCCTGCGTGGGGGTGGTGGGAGGAAGGTGAGGTGTCCCCGGTGCGGGGTGGGCAGCCGTCAGTCATCGGGGGCATTCATTCACCCTCTTGATCTTCATCTGGGGCTGTTGACAAACATTGCTGCTGCTCGCAGGCCTCCTGCCGAGCACAGGTCCTTCCTATTCCATAAGACTGTCTTGTGAGGAGAGCTGAGCGTGACATTAAATATATATAAAGATCTTCTTTATGCGTTTCCAAATGGTTCATGAGTCATCTCTGCTGGCTACTCGTCTGTGCTTGTCTTATGCTTACAATTCTGGCTTGAAAATTGGAGTGTTGTTGAGCTCTTCTGTCAGGCTGTGTCAGAAAGGAGTGAAGTGCTGCACGTGAACTTTGGGAGCAGAGGTGGATGGCAGTCTAAAAACCTGGGCTGTTTGTTTACATCTTTCTGTGACTTCCAAGAAGCAGGAACTGGTGGGTTTCGCTTGCTTTCTATTAGTCTGGGCGCTGTTGGAATGGCAGCACCCAGCTGGAGGTGTTCTTCTGCTCGGGTACTTCTGGGCCAGCACTGCTGGCCACGTACCAGCTGCATCCCAAAGTCTGTTTGTGGGGCTCTGTAGGTGTGGAGGCCTCGTTGATTAAATCTTCCTGACATAGATATGCGTTTCACCAAGTATCCTGCCCATTCTTCTTACCACAGGGTGCTTGAGGCTTTCTAGTTCTCAGATCCTCACCTTGACCTGGTTTGAGTTTGTACTTCAGGCGGCACGGACTGCTTTAGGTCTCGTTCATGCAAGCTCTAATAACAGCGTAGGCTCTTGGGTTGGGCTTCCAGACAGGAGAAGTTGTATAACGTTCACCGTCCTTCAAAATAAAACTTAAATCGGCTTGAAAACAGCGGATTTGAGTGGCAAGATGCTCCAGGGGGGTGTGGAGCGAGGTGATAAATGTGCTCCGGGTTAGGTGGGAAGCCGAGGTGGCAAACCCCAGGGGAGTGTGGAAGGAGGGAGAGGATGAAGAGCAGGGCTTGGTGAAGGGTGGAGGCTGGCTGCCTGCAGTGAGGCACCAGCAAAATAACTGAACCAATGCGATTCTACGTGTGTGTGTGTGCATTATAAAGGCACGAAAAGACACAAACCTTTGAAATCTAGAGCATTGATACAGGCTTTGTGCCCGAATAACCACCTCTGAACGGAGCTTCTTGTTTCTCGGCAGTTTTAGTTGGTGATTTCCACCACTCTCTGAAACTCAGGGGATATTTTCTCTGTTAACAACCGTTTTTCCCCTTTCCAACATGGGGAAATGAGTTTAAGAGGCCCGTTTTGTGCCGACTCCAGACTCATTTTCCTAGACTCTGCCCTCCAAGTGGTTTCGAAGTGAGAGGCGTTTTGATAAAACAGTTCCCAAGCCTGCTGGCAGGGCGCTGCGGAGCGTGGAGGTGTGGATGCTGATGGTTTGTGAAACGAGTTGGAAATGGGAAGTGAAACGGACAGGACACTGCCTGCCTGCAGCTGAAGTGGAAAAATAAACTGCGAAAGTAAACCTCGATGTCTTGGAAACAAAACAAACGTGTAGATTCTGCTTTTGAGACACCTGCGAAGCTGTTGGAGCAGCCTGGAAACGTAACTGCCCTCTGAATCAACAGAGGTCGAGCAACCTGAACACAGCCTGGGCTGCTCCCTCTGAGAACAGCCCCAGGGACCTGCGAAGCTGGGCGATGAAAGGAGCAGATGTGGCCCACCTCCCTCTGAGGAGGGTGCCAAGCAATATCTGGCAACGCTGGAGCGTCACTGACCGGGTGATTCCTCTGTGGCCTTAGCACCAGGGCATCTTCCTTAGGGTAAGAGAGGGAAAATAACTTCAAGGGAGCAAAGAGCTGCAGAAAGAGAGGCACTGAACAGAATAGTGCCTGCTTTGTCGTGAATAGCGTGGTGGTTTTTGTTAAAGTGCTGTGCCAACCTTGCGCCTTCAGCCTGGGCAGATCTGACCGCTGCCTTTTGAGTTTTCACCTGGTTTCCTTCTTGGTGCTGTTAGCTGACGGGCTTTCTGCAGAGTCAGGATGAACCAAATCTTAATTAGGGATTCAATAACTTTTTTTCTTACTATATGTAAAGGTACTAAGGGAAAAAAACAGCAACTGTGCTTTGTGCTAGCTGTATTTTTCTATAACCAGCACCCATGCTTTGTACGAGCTGTGTTTTTGTTTGTTCTGTGCTTGAAGCAGTTGAAACTCCTTGACCTAGGGCCCCGAGGAGTTTTTTTCTGGACGTTTCTTGCTTTACTTTGGGAAGTAATCTGAGCTGTGCCTTTTGCCCAGGTAACTGCGGCATCTCCAGAACTCTGGGTAGTGGCTGTGGTGTTATTTTAGGCTGTGTGTGCTGGGGGAGAACCCTGGGCCTGGTAACCTGATGGTTCCACGCGTGTGTTTTGGGAGGGGGGGGTGCGTTAACCAACGGGCTTGGAGGAGTTCTCGTCCTGGTGCTGTACTGAGCAAGGGTTAAAATGGGATAAAATGGGTTAAAATGGGATGGTTCTGCCTGTGCTCCCCAAAAGGCTCGTTAGGATTTCCGTTGTGCTGGCAGGTCCGGACAGGAGGTGAGCTTTGGGCCTGGGTGCTGCATGGAGGGCTGGCAGGGAGGGTTCTCGTGCAGAAACTCCTCAAATAAAGACGGTGGAGAAACGAGATGGAAACAGTCAGCTTTCCTTAAAAAGGGGGTGAGCGAAGCACATCTTCGGTGTCCTGCAGCCATCCGCAGGTTGGGCAGCTCCAACCTCAGCTTGTTTTGCCGAGACTTGGGCCGAATTCTGGGGCGAGCCTTGGTGAGAGACTTCCTTGTTCTCGCACAGGCTGCCTTTCATCCGACGGGCTTTAATCGGATGCACGCGCTTGAGGACTCCCCTGCAGCCAGTCGTTTGAAGTGTTTATCACATGTCTCCCAATGGTACGATGCACGGGTGCAGCGCAGCACCAAGGGAAGGCTTTGATAAAGCCCTGCTCCGGACAGGAGGTGCTGGCGCAGATGGGAACCTCGCCGCGTCTCCTGGAGAGCCGAGTGCTGAATCTGCTCTTTGTTTGCTCCGCGCCGCGGGGGGCTGTGCTCTCCCCCAGCTTGTCCTGAGCTCCTCGCCGAAACCGACTGCAGGCAGCTCGTCCCGTGGGGGCCATCGCAGGGAGGTGGTGTGTGAGGAAGGTGTCTGAAAGAGGTGGTGTTCCTACATCCCTCCTGTGCCTCAGTGATTTCAGCTGAGCTGTTGGACACCAAGCACCTTGTGTTGGCATTTATATGCAAGTACAGAACGAGCAGAGGGTGAAATCTGCTTGTTCCTTGTTAAAAGCCCCCATAAAGGGGACTTCGTGGCCTGTACAGCTCCTTTCAGATCTCCTTTTTTGTGCTCGATACCTGAAGGGCGAGCTTGGCTTCCAGCACAGTTCCAACAGATGTCACTGGATCAAAGAGATCTCTCCGATGCAGGTCTAAATGTGCCCCAGTTGGGTTTTTGCTGCTTTCTTGGTGCACTGCCAGGCAGATCCTGCCCCTCAGCCACTTGCTGTGGCCTCTGCTGTGGCCGCATAGGTTGAAAGGCTTGTCTGAAGGCAGCTCCAAGAAGCGCTGCCTCCCGGAACCTTTTGCAGAGGTTTTTTGGTGTGCCAGGGGGACAGGATTCCCCAGGCAGG
This sequence comes from Netta rufina, assembly GCF_964035555.1. Classification (NCBI taxonomy): domain Eukaryota; kingdom Metazoa; phylum Chordata; class Aves; order Anseriformes; family Anatidae; genus Netta; species Netta rufina. The sequence goes on along the minus strand of NC_140150.1, from coordinate 4,296,482 downwards.
GCTCAGGGGGTCTCCAGGTTTATGGGATCAGGTTGTGGGGCTGAGGTGCAGGGGCTGTGCCTGCGTGGGATGGGGTTCCTACAGCACGCCTCCCTCCAGACCTCCGGCTGGGAGGAGAGGCAAATCTTGGGGTAAGATCCTGAAGAAGCCTGAAATTGGCTTTAAGACACAAGCAGCTCCAAGGGGTGCTGCTCCTGGTTTGAATTATTTTAGCTAAAATAAAGGAGCGTTGCCCAAAGGAGTGCCTGCTGCCTGCCCTTCGCTCAGCGGCGGTGCGAGTGTCCTGCTGGATCAGGACCTTGTTTTCCTGGGCCTGGAGATGCTGAAACAATTTTGGGTGCCAGAAGGTGACTCACGAATGGAACTCTAATAACCACGGTGAAATGGGACCTTTTCCCCAAAATCCCTGCTGGTGCTGCTCGGTGCCGTTCTCGCTGCCTTGCCTGGTGCCTGGCAGGCAGCTCCCAGGCTTGGCGGCCGCTTTAGGATTTGGTGTTTCGTTCCCGGGTGCCATCTGCCTTGGGGTCTGGAAGCACGGGCTCTGCGGTGGAACAGTGGCTGGTTTGTACTCAGGAACTGTGCTGAAGGGCAGCAGATGGGGAATTTGTTTCTATCCTTTTATTTTTATTTATTTATTTTTTTTTGTACTACCAGAATTATTCCGTGGCCGTGTGTAAGGTAACGCCAAGCTGCTTAGGCTTCAGCTGAGATGCCTGAGCGTGGGAAAAGCTGTATTTAGCGCTTCTAAAAGAACCCAGAAGCTAAATTCAATGCCGAGAGTGTTTTCTCCAGCCTTACTCTAGTAAGGCAAACCCAGGGAGCTGCAGCATCGTGGACTAAATTGAAACTGGGTGAGGAGAGCGACTGCGGGGAGTTCTGGCTCCCCTGCAGCAGACAGATGAGATGCTCAGCAGTTCCCTTCTGCAGATCAGATGTTTGTGAAGCTGATAATATCTGGCCGACGGAGCTGATTTAGATCAGCTCTATAGATTGTGTCCTCTGGGATGGGAAGGAGAGAGGTTGGCAGCGCAGCCAGGGGGAGGAAGCTGCTGCTTCATGTGTTACGGACCGCGCCGAGAGCCTGCTGGCTGCTGGCAGAGCATCTTCCCTTGGGCTCAGCACTGCCAGGCTGGTGAAAGGCACAACAGCTTCTTTTGGTGCCGTGGTTGTGTTTCCATCATGGGGGATCGCTGGCAGAAGCTTTTAGTTTCTCAGGAGTGCCTCTTCCTGAGGCTGGAAGGGAGGTGCTGCTGCTGTCACGCCGCCGTTCTCAGCCTTTGGTCAATGAGTTTGTCGAGGATGCTCTTAGACGTGAAGCGTGTACCCCTTGTGAGTGTGGCTGGGGCTGTTCCCAATTCATAGCTGGTGCATTTATTCCTGCTGTAAAAAAAAAACTTGGGGAGAGGTCGCTGTAGGGCCCCTCCAGGCTTCCTTGAGCTCTGGAGCAAGGTTAAACGCTGTTGCACCCCCCGGGTGAAATCAGCCCTTTGGTTGCAGCCGGGACAGTTGTTTCCTCTTGGCTTGTAGGGCCTAGGGTTAATCTTCCACTCAGCTGCTTAAGAGAGCTCTGTGTAAACACTTTCTAGTGAAATAACCGGGGGGGAGCTGTAACAAATGGGCCTGACTTGGTGCGAACCAGGCGGCTGCGGACGGCCGTGGCGATGCAGTGAAAGCACTTCAATTGCTGACGTGAGCTCCAGGGTGCTTAGGCAAATCCTTGGTGCTGCGTGGCCTGCCGTGGGGCAGCGATGTCTGTGCTGTAGCATCCAGCTGCCTTAGAGATAGGAGAATTATTGTTCAGCCAACCCGTTCTCATGCAGTCTGTCCTCAATTTCAGGGCAGAACTTCATTTCCTTCCCTCGCCACGAGGAAGAGCACCTCCAGCGCACCGTGAGCTGGCACCCTTGCCTTCTGATTCTGGGCCAGAACTGTAACGCCAAGTGCCAGTTACTCAACATCCTGCTGGGGGAGAAGCTGCTCCCCACCACCAAGATCAGCAGTGAGGAGAACTGTAAGAGGCGCCGGATCCGTTTCACGCATGGGACGCAAACGCGGCTCAGTCTGGCTCTCCCTGAGCAGTACGAACTGGTCCATATGATGGCAGCCCACCGGGGGCAGTGGGACACGATACCAGAGGAGGACTTAGAAATTGGTGGGGACAGCGAGGATCCTGCTCACCGGATAGCAGAGCTGGAGGTCATGCTGCCCTACTCACTCCTAAAGGTAACTGGGTGTCTGTGCACCACTGCGGTAATGAATTCGTTAAGGTGTCGCAAAATTATGTCCCTAATAAACTCGTGGTGTCAACTCTCAAGCACAGGAATGTTCCTACTTAACTAAAACTGAAAGCCTGGTGTCTTTTTAATCTCCATCCTAAAGGGCTTGTAAGGATAAAGCTGCTTAATTCCAGCTTCTGATAGAATGAGCTGACTTCATGAGAGCGGCTCTGCTGCTGCTGTGATGTCAATCGAGGGTGAAGGCGTTAGGAAGGAGGTGGGAGTCTGTTCTCAGGGCTGTGTGTGTGATCTTGCTGGTACGTTGCTTTGTCAGCCACCTTTCACTTACTTGTGACCCACGCTCCTGTCCTGGAAGCATTGTCATTTGGTGCTTAGCAAATATCTTCAAAGATGAGTGTTGAATTTCATTTGTTTTTATAGCTTCGATAAGCTTTCTTTGCATTTCAGATCTCACACTGAGGTCTTGTTGCAGTGTAACACAACCCAGAGCATTGTACTCTGGCAGTCAAACATCCACAGTAACTTATTCTTACCAGTAAGTTGTTCTTGTGCAAGGAATCTGATCTGTGTTCACACAAGTAAGAGTATGAACTCTATAGCTGAAGAGTGAAATGTCAAGGTAACATTTTTTTGGGGCATCTGAATTGAGAAGTGATTGTAATTAGGCACAAAATGGAGACTTGGTCTGTCTTCATCAGCTTGTAAAGCTTTACAAACCCAGACTGCAGCTGAAGTTAAGCCTACCCTAATGGCAGCAGCCAAGTCAATGCTATGTTGCAGGGTGTTTGTGGCTTTCCATATCCACTGAAAGAGCAGAAATGCCGTGTTTACAGACTGTACACAGCATCCACCACCTTCCTGAAGAGCGCCAGATCTGGTGCTGCAATGTAAATGCCTGCTCTGGATCTGCATGTAAAATCCTGCCCTGCTGTTGCATAAGGGTATTACCTTTACATTAATTTCACTGAGATGGCTTCATATGGGCCAGTTTAACCACAGTGCTGTTCACAGCCCTCCTTACATCTATATTTCTCATGAGCGACAAAGATCTCTCTGTCTGGCCCTGGTTATATTTAGGACGTTTAGATGAAAACAGCTACTCAGATTAATTTGAAAAGGGTTGGTGAAATAACAAGCTCTTCCACTAAAAGGAGAGGGAGGGTGAATCACAGCTAGCCTCAGATTGAGTCAAAGGATTCCTTACATAAATTTTAGGGACTAAAAAGGAATAACAAAGCTATATTTTTAATGGTTTTAGGAGGGTTTAGGCATTTTAGCAGCTCATGGGGCTAGGGATAGCTTCTTGTTAAGTTACTGGGTCCGGTGTCCTGCTGAGAGCCGTGTCTCTTTCACCCTTCTGGCTAATGTGTGTTTTCTAGCTCTGCCTAGCATGCACCAAGACAACAAAGTTAAAAATACCAGCTAGTCATGGACACGGCTTCTGTAATTAATGGAACATATATCTGGAACAGGCACGGATGAGGTTTGTTGGACATGATCCAAAACTCTGTCTGCAAAACTACTCCGAGGGAGCTTCTGCTTTTTATTAACTTGTGCAACAAAGCTGGTAGCCTAATAACAGTTGCGTGCTTGACAATAACATGATGGTCAGTGCAGATCTCAAGGATTTAGCCTTGCCCAGAAACCAGATAGCTTGGAGGAGCTCAGCACCCTTTTGGGCAGAGAGGGAGGGAAAGAAATCTGAATTTTACCCCACCTGACACATCGAATTCCTGGTTTGTGTTTTGTTTTTTCTTCCCAATAGCAGAGTGCTTACAATATAGTACTGCTTCGTGGTAACTTTATGTTCTAGGTGTTGGGAGGGCAAGGAGACCTAGCAGTCTTGCTGGTCTTTAAATGTTTCCAGGTCCTTCCCTGTGGGCAGTGTGAGATGAGGATGCTGTTTGTGTACTGCCTTTGATTTTTGACATTTGAAATCTCCATCATTCTGCGTGATGGGAACACTTATCTGCAGTGGGATACCATTCAAGGGCCCTCAGTGGCTGTAGGATCTGGGGAATGCTCTGCAGCCCTTCAGGCCTAAACAGCTCTTCCCAAAAGCCTTTAATTGCCCGGGCTGGCTCGGCCACCTGGGCTGCACGCTGTGGTTGTGTGCAGACACTCGGTGCTGACTCATGCTTCGTGGGGCAGGCACTTGCTTGCTAAATCTAAACTCCTTAGCCACTGCTCCAGTGGGGAAAGGTTAACAGGACTGAAATATATATGGATTCGATCGCAAAAGTGTGGAATGTGATGGGGTTCAACGTAAAAAACAGTACGCGAGTGTAGCACCCTGCTGGTCTGATAACCCCTCGATGCCTGGGCTGGGACCATGCGTGTTTTGTGCTACTGGAGGATGTCTTAATCACAACTTGGTTTGCGGAAATAGGTGAGGAGGAGGGAGCCAAAAAATCCTTTGCTTGGGTTGTCTGCTGGGAGAACAGTAGCTTGTGCCATTAGGTATGTGAATTTAGTTGTGTTTTTTTGTTCTTGTAAATGATCAGGGAAGGAAAAACACAGGCAAAGCTGCTCTGTTCCTTGGGGATTGCTGTGTGCAGGAATGCATCTAAGTCATGGGGAATAATCCCTCAAGCCAGACAGATTATTAGATTTGCAGTGGAAGTAAACAAGTCGGTTCTTTCCCTAAGTCTTATCAGTTGTGCCTAGATGCCCAGACAGACTTCTGCGAGGCAGTGCTTTTCCTCTGGATGGTGCAGCTGAATCAGAGCAGGGTAGCCGAGCTGAAAGCTTCCTTTTTCATGCCCTCGTTTTGCTGTGTGCTTCGTTCTACTTTGAGCCTTGGACTCACAGTTTTAGCCAGGGCTTTTAGGGAAAGAAGAAATTTCAGCTGCTCTGGCAGAGTTGGAAAATGCGTGAAGAAATGCAAGCTGGCTATGTGAGCTGCGACAGAAAATGAAGTTGGAGTTTATTGTTGTGTTTCTGAAGGTGCTGTAGCAATGATTCAGGTCGTATTAATTAGTAGTTGTTACGAGCAGCAAGAAATGTGGTTACATACCTATGGAGTTATTTTTAAGTACATCCTGCTTAAAATACTCTCCAGGAGGAGATTTTTGACACATTGGCTGTGGCAGTGATATAGAAACTTGAAAGGCTTCTGTTCTGCCTGAGATGCTCTTCCCTCCACGCAGCACTGGTGTGCTTTGGGGCATGCTGAGATGCTCCTACTGGGTACCAGCATCCAGAACCTGGGGTTGTCCCTCCTCTGCCCATTTACACAGGAATAACCGAGGGCAGAAGATACTGAAAACACCAGCAGCATGAAATTTCTTCCTTCTTTGTGAGATCTGTGCTCCGCTTCTGGTTTCGCTGGCGTAGCGGTGTCTTCCAGGGGAAGATTTCGTGGTCAGAAAAAAGAACATTGCTTCTCAGGCTCTTGGGTGAGGGTGTAGAGCTTGGGCTGGCCCTTCCAGCAAAGGTAGAACAATTTCCTGATGAAATTGGGGTCAGTCAGTGCACAAAACCAAAACACAAGCTTTGTAGGTCTGTGAAGGGCAGCAGTATCTGCTGGAGACCGGAGGTATCGCTCAGCTTACCTGTGGTTCTCTAGGCTACTTACCTGCCTTCTGACCAAAATCCCCAGGGAAACAAGAAGTTGGCAAGATCTCAATAAATGAGTAAAATGAAATAAAATCAGCTGGGGGAGGAGCTTAAAATTTTCTAAATATATGCTAATACATACCCCTAGATTCTCGGGTTAAAAGGCAGGCTGTGAGATTAGCTCTCGATGGAACAGAAGCAGAGCACCTGGCTGCAGTGATTCACAGCTGGTCCTTGCAAGGCAGGGTCTGCCAACTGCCTTGGAATAAGACTGAGCTGGGCCTTCAATCATAACCTGGTAGGTGTTTGGGTAGAAATCTGACCCAATTGGGTTCGCTTCTCAGCACCTCAGTTAACTAAATACTGATTAAGCTGCCCAAAGCTGAGTGAAACAGGACAGGCTCCTGTTGGGATGTGGCAAACAATCCTCACTTCCAAACGAGTTAACAAGAACTTAGCTGCTGACTTAACCTTAAAAAATGGCACACTGCAGTGGTCCCGGGGTGCTTCAGTGGGACTCGGCTCCTCGTGTTGGAGCTCGAGACCTGCTTCCTTCTGGATTTTAACTTTTGGGTTGGGGATGTGGGAGGCAGAGGTCATCCTGGCCTCGCAAGTCCACTTCATGCTTGAAGTGGAAGAGCTGTGACTTTGCGTACCTGGTGCTCAGATTTCTAGGTAGAAAGCTCCGGTATTTATAGAAAAGAGGACCTTTTAGTTAAAGAAGCTACGACTGAGGTTCCTTCACAGCAATGCCATGCGTACAGCGATGTCAGAAGTGTTGAAGCGTGTTCGCAGTGCGTGACCTTGTGAGAACCAGCTGGGGAATTTCAGGAATCCGCTGTGATTCACAGGTAGTCCCCGTACAGACCCCATCCCCAGCAGCTGCACCGGTGTCAGAACTTCTGCAGGACATCGACAGAAAAATAAAGGCGGGGGAAGAAGAGCTGCTAGCGTTCCCTGGAAAAGCCAGGAGAGGCCTCTATGGCAACAGAAGGACCAGTTGCTCTGCACTCTGTTCTCTGTTGGTTTTCTCCCTGTCTCCTAGAGACAGCGCTGGCTTCCTCCTTTGTTTACAGGCGCTGGCGTTGAGTCACCGGCCCGGGGAGCATTGCAGGCTGCACAGCCCCTGCTGCAGCTCAGTCCCGTGGCACTAATGACTTCCTGCTATCTGGGGGAGCAGCTCGTACTTGTGGTCAAGGCATTTAAGTAGCTCTAGGGAGAAATGATTGAAGAAGGCTTAATTACAGCCCCTCGTTGGGAGCTGGGGACTTCGGTTTGTCTTCAGTTCAAAGCCTTCAACACTCGCTTTCGTTATTTTAGTGAAGTGATGCATGAAATGCCAACGCTGTTCTCACATACCCAAGGGTGATTACCATCTCCTGGCTTGTAAGAGAGAGGAGCGGTCTTAAAAGTGTGCTTTTTGAGTAGGATCGCTAAGAATTAGTGTCAGCAGGAAAGCAAAACTCTGGGTAGTAAGAGAATAAATGAATAAAATCGTCGGCTTTGGCTGGATTTGCAGAATGTCACAGCTCAGCTTGTCACAACCATGTGTTCCTCCTCCCAGTCCTTTGGCTGGGATCTCTTTGGAAGAGGGTGGTGGTGGCAGTGGTGGGTGGTGTAGTGCTGTCTGCTACGCTGAAAACTGACAGCACGAACATCTCAACAAGCTGCAGATCAGGTAAACATCAATGGGAGGTTAAGAGTATTTATTCAGAGAGGTTGCTGCAAAATGGGGCAGGCATAAACCACAGAACAACAGCAATTCTCTGACAGCACCTCCCTGGGAAACCGTTTCTAAGTTTTTGTTCTGAGCTAGGCCAAACTTTAAGGGCGCTTGGTGCAAAATAAGAGTTTTGGAGTCAGTGGGCACTGATTAACTCCTGGCTGCATCTCTGCCACTGGGCTGTCCTCAGCCTTACAGGTAGGCTGTGTGCTAAGGCGTGCTGCTGTGTGTGAGACCCCGTAACTGTTCTAAAGGGTGTGAGCGTATTTTGAGCTTTGAGAATGAATTGCAGTGCACTCTTGCCTCTGTTACTGTTAAAAAGGATCTGTACCAAACTGTTTTTTTACCTTCTTGCTTGTTAGGAAGTGGACGTTGTGGTAGCCCCGTGTCGCGGATTGCAGTCTGCTGAAGCCACCCTGGGAGAGTACATGAACCAGGTCTTGCTCGTGGTCATCTTTGCCATCAGCGAGGCTGAGCTTTCGTCTTCCGACGAGAACGAACTGCGCGAGATCAAAGAGAAGTTCTCGTTGCCCATTTTCTTCTTCAAGGTGCCGGAGTCAGGGGTGGAGCTGATCTCTCCCAGAAAAACTGACAGCGAAAAGTCCTCCCTCTACTGCCAGCTGATGGACCTGGAGTACCTGAGCACCAACCACTGCAGCTGCGGGGCGCCCAGTCCTGACGCCGATGCCCAAAGCATGTTGGTGGAGCAGTTTGAGAAGCTCCGTCTCCTCAGCACTTTTTCCAGGCAGGTGCTTCAGAAGCATCTCGTGGAAGCAGCCACCAGCTTGAACGAGGTGCACTGCCGCTGCCTCAACATCTTCATCAATCAGGCCTTCGACATGCAGCGGGACCTGCAAATCACCCCCAAGAGGCTGGAGTACACCCGCAAGAAGGAGAACGAGCTCTATGAGTCTCTGATGAACATTGCCAACCGCAAACAAGAGGAGATGAAGGACATGATCATAGAGACTCTCAGTAATATGAAAGAGGAGCTCTTGGAAGATGCTGCTAATATGGAATTCAAAGGTAACTACTGGCCGGAGGGTGACTGGAACAAAGTGGTTAGGGGCTTTGAGGGAGACCATGGGTGATGGTTGCAGTCTGCTAAGGGATGGTTGAGTGGTTGTCTAGGCAGGTGGCTCTGCCAGCCAGCTCAGAACTGATACACAAAGGGATTAGTTCTGCAGTACCTACTGGCTAGAAAGCACTGTCCTTAAATTTGAGGTCTCAAAATATGAGGTCTTGGTTTCTTATAAATCAGATGGATTTTCCCCCTTCTAGCTCGCTGCATGGTTTTGGGTAGGGTATTTTGCTTCTCTGTTTTAATTCCCTGTTCTGCAGAAGAAGAAAGTAAGTCTTAACTTCACTTCAGCAAGTGTGCTGGGACTTGGAAATAAACCTGTCCTAAGGAAAAAAAGTTTAGCTCTAGCAGAGAAGACTTGACTTGTGGTTTTTGCTCGATTTTCTTCGGGAGAGATTTGCATTAGACTTCTGAGTATAGAACCTGCTAAGATGAAACCCTTTTGGGTAGGTAAAAGTTTATTTAAAAAAAAAAAAATAAATCAACATAGTGTGCTCCTGAGGCCTGTACGTGCCATTTGGTGTGTGGTTCTGGGAAATGTGGGGGTTCTCACTGCATCGTTTAGTACTGGTATTTCTAGGAACACAAAAGCTGGAAGGATTTGTAAGGGTGTTAGGTGTGTGAGGGGTGACGTGCCATCTATTATTCTCTGTGGTGCGAGAGGTCAAAATTGTAGATAATTTTGTCTTGCCCTATTTTCCCTGAATTTCAAACCATAATGCTATGTCCTGGGAGGGAGAGGCGAGAGAAATGGTGAATTATGATTAATCCTGCAGGTTAGCATCTGGATCTTTTTGCTTCTGCAGGTGGGAAATCGATGAGATCTTCCCTGTTTCTTGAAATGTTTTTTTTTTGTAGTGCCCTTGGAAAATGTGTTCCTCATAAAGAGCTGCTTTCAATCCTGACACCAATTTGTGTGCTAGGAGAGACAAAAAAAAAAAAACCAACTAGCACGTGTTAAGGGTACAGTCAGTGTGTGTCAATTCTACCTGTTTAGGGCTGCCATTACTCCATTATCACAGGGGTAATAATCATTCCTGGTACTTTGTCTGTCTCACTAGAAGAGACACTCACCCATACAGAGCTGGGGCACTGCTGTGCCCGAGTTCAGGTTTCTGTATTTACAGAATGGGACAGCACAGGCCAAAACACCTGCGTACATATTTGTTTATACACACCAATGAAACAAGAAAAATCACTTCCTGAGAGCCAACAAGATGCTACGCTCCATTTGGAGTAATATCCTAAAAGGAGGAAGGTGTTATTTTGAGGAGCTAATGCCATCTGCCGATCGCTGCGTTTGTTTGAAGTCGGCTAGAACTGTTGTTGGGCAAAATCCAAAGGCAAGATCTGCAGCTCCTCGTAGTAATCTGGTTCTGTTCAGACTGGTTGCAAGGCACAATCAGTGATTTGCTCTGTTTGTTTAAAAATACCAAGTGATAATCAACCTTCTCAAGGTTCCAGGAAAAAAAGAAATTGGGTAACCAGCTCAGCTGGTGTCTCTTTCTTCATAACATCCGACATCCAGCAGTGCTTATGGATTGTGGCGTGGCTTGGAAGAATTTCCTGACCTGTTATTTTTTAGATAGAAAACCAGCATTGTGCTTCTGTAACTGCCCTCTCATTTCCGAGGTGAGGCTTGCCTTGTTCTCACTGTACCACTGTGAAGGTGGAGTGGCTGCAGAACGCTCGGATGGAGCCCGTCAGGCGTTGCAGCATCCTGCACATTCAAACCCCAAGGAACGGGAGCAAACATCACAACACTTTCTTTTCATCGTGGTCAGATTTGATTTTTAGCTTCCTTGAAAACGGAGTAAGCATAAGTGCATTCTTGAAGTTACTCTGATGCTTTTGTGTGTTCTGGCACAGCAGAGTGAACTGAAGGAAGATCTGTAGGATCGGTTTGGGGGCCACGTGTAAAACTGGCGCTGTGGCAGTAGACAGGCAGACTGACAAACTTCAATCCTCTGCAAACAGCTGCTCTGTGGGTTCTTCTGTTGCTCATAGGCTTCTTTGTATGAGCTAAATGTTGCTTGCTTCAGGTTATATCTGAGTTTAAAGCAAACAATGAGCCTCTGAAGGACCAAAATAGCAAAAAAGCCTTTGGAGCAGCTGTCTGGAGTGGTGCTGTGCTGCTCTTTTGCAAAGCGTTCACAGCAGCTTCCAGTAGCCAATGCTGTAATGGCAATGTGCTGATTACAAAAGATTCCTCTTTTCTTTTCTTCTGTGCAGATATCATAATTCCTGAGAATGGGGAACCTGTTAGTTCCAAGGACATAAAGTGTTGTATTAAGCAAATTCAGGAACTGATTATTTCTCGGTTAAACCAAGCAGTTGCCAACAAGTTGATTAGTTCAGTGGACTATCTCCGAGAGAGCTTTGTAGGGACTCTGGAGAGATGTCTGAAGAGCCTGGAGGAGTCTTGGGAGGTCTCAGTGCATCCTGCAAGGAATTTGGAGAAGTCGAAGGATGTTTCTGTACACATCACAAGCAATTATCTCAAACAGGTACGGTGGCTCAGATGGCTATCTGGAATGCTAGAGTAGGCTTTTTTTTTTTTTTTTTTAATCCTGATGTAGCAAGAGTGGGTGGAAATGTAGATGCTGAGTGACATTAGAGAAACACAGCTTTGTGGTGTGTGGGGGACTGGTGTCATTAAGGGAGGTGCTAAAACTTGGGAATGGTTTTATTCTTAAATTTTCACTTGCAGGCCTAGCACTTACCCTTCCTAAATCGGTGTAAAGGGAACAAATCACAGCCTAGAAACACCTATGAGCTTAATAAAAATAAATGAATTGAGCTAAGTGAATCGTGGAGTGCTCCATATAGCGTATTTTCTCTTTTTTTGGAGGGTGTAGCAAGTATTATAGTGCGTGTAGCTCGCAAAATTCCCATACTTTCATCTTTCCCCTGCTTTCCAGATTCTGAATGCTGCCTATCACGTTGAAGTCACATTCCACTCTGGCTCAACAGTAACCAGGATGCTGTGGGAACAGATCAAACAGGTATGCACATGTGATTACTTCTGGTAGGTGTCAGCTTAGTGAATTTCTTAGTGCAAAAAATATTTGAATGCTCATGTGTTTCCTCTAAACCTAGGCTTTGGGCACATGCATTGCAAAGCTGTTGCTTTCTTGCTTTGCACTAAGGCTGTGTGTATAGTTTTATTCCTGGGAATGCTAATATTTAATTTAAAGCAAATACCCCTTTAATGTTTCTTCCTTTGGTTCTGAAACAGCAAAGGAAAAAGAAGAGTATTTTGAGACTTTTTGCTGTTTATATTTCAGATAATTGCTTGCGTTTGAGGGTTTCTTGCATTTTTCATTTGTTTTGTAATGCTTCTCGATTCAGTTCAATTCACTCTTCTCCCTCCAGATCAGACCAGACTTCTCAGGTCTTTGCTTTAAATTTGTCTGTTTAAATACCCATCTTTCTGAAGTTCTTGCTCTAAGAGCTGTTGATGACCTACATGGCCTTCCCCCTCCTGAGTTTTCTGTATGGATGGCTGAGAGGAATGTGGGTTTTCTCCCAAATAGGTGCAGCGTGGACTGAGTAGTAACAAACCTTCAGATTCCTTCAGTGGCACAGGGAAGGATCCAGACTGGGTGTGAAGGAGCAGGATTTTTGTGGCTTCTAATATAGGGCGGAGAAGGGCAGCTTAATCACCCAGCAATTTAAGGGAAGTGATGCATACCAGCACCTAGGACTTCCACACCACTGTGTCCATCCACAGAGCTGCGTCACTGCAGCTTCCTCCATTTGAGGAACATCTTTCTTCCCGAGGCTCTGGCTTACTGCGTGTGCTTACAAGCTGAAAGCAGCCTGTTCTGCTGTGAGCTTTGAAGCAGTTCAGAACTGTCTTCCTTAAGATCCCTTTGTTCAGGGGCATTTATTCCATTATGGCTCCAGATATTTCTGTAGCCTGATCAAGTTCCCCCCTTGCTGGGACTGATCCAGCCCTTGCCCTGTACCACAACTGAGGCTGCCCAGGTGGTGGCTGTGTAACTCCATGCCCTCCTGGTCAGATTTGAAAGGGTGACTGGCTTGTAAGGATGGGCAGAGGAGATATTTAGAAAGATCAGATCTCTTATGTATTGTATGCACGCAACGATACTCTGATCAACATCTCTAAATCAGTCACTGCAAGGTAACTATCTAACCTAATTCTGTGTGCAAATGCTGGTATTGTTACAGGGTTTTTTTGTTTGTTTTTTTTTTTTACTAGATAATCCAGCGGATTACGTGGGTCAGCCCCCCTGCCATCACCAGCGACTGGAAGAGGAAAGTTGCCCAGGATGCTATCGAGAGCCTCAGCGCATCCAAGTTAGCCAAGAGCATTTGCAGCCAGTTTCGAACCAGGCTAAACAGTTCCCACGAGGCTTTTGCAGCTTCCCTGCGACAGGTGAGTGAGGGGCTGTTAAGATGGAGATCTTGTTTTGCACATTGATGCTCTTAGAGGATTTTTAATAGCTGGAAGAGCAGTTTGTGCAGTTAACACTGCTGTTCTCTCGGTAGCAGTGCTAGAGCAAGTGCCCTAATACAAGATCCTATTTTTAAACGAGGGATGTTTTAAGTAGGATCCTCAGCCTTCTTATACCACTAGGGGTTTGGATCAGGCAGGATGACAGCTGTGTGTGATACCTCTTACAGCTAGAAGATGGCCATTCTGGCAGGCTGGAGAAAACAGAAGACCTGTGGCTGAAGGTGCGGAAAGATCACGCTCCTCGGCTAGCACGACTCTCTCTGGAGAGCAGATCCCTCCAGGATGTGCTGTTACACGGTGAGCGCTCTGCTTGATGTTCTCAGCGTTCCCTTCTACGCCCTCCTAGTTCTGAAGCAGTCAGTGGGTGTAAACGGGTGGGAGGGATGTTTTGCTTTGCACTAAACCACTTCAGCGAGCCTCCATCTGACACATACTGAGTACCTTGAGCTGTGCAGCTGCTAGCCTGTGAAAAGCTGCAGGCTGCCAGCCTGCCTGTGTACCTCTCGTAGAACACGAAGGAATAAACACATTTTAATTTCTGATTACGTGGCTGTTGTGCCTTCCAGGCAAACCAAAGCTGGGCCGTGAGCTGGGCCGAGGACAGTACGGCGTGGTCTATCTGTGTGACAGCTGGGGAGGGCATTTCCCTTGTGCACTGAAATCTGTTGTTCCTCCAGATGAGAAGCACTGGAATGACCTTGCACTTGAGTTTCACTATATGAGGTGCGTGTTGTAAGTGCTTTTCTCATTCCATACAGATGTCCTTACATTCACTGCTGCAAACAAACATTATTTGCGTAGGCAGAGCCTTGCTTGCTGTATTTCTACTCCACACTCAGTGAATTGACCTCGTGAAATGCCAAGCCGCAGTTTCTAGCAGAGGCAAGACAGTTTGCTGGTGTCATTGCAAAATGTAACAGGCACAGAGCGGTGGGCAGGCAAGCTCTTTCCTGTCCTAATCTGATTCTCTGGTATCTATACTGTTCCAATGCTCGCTGGTTTTCAGATTAAATTAGAATTAGTGGAGTTTGATAGCAAACAGTTCTTTCTCCCTGGATTTCTGGTGTTCTTTTTCCAATCTTTGTCTTCTCTAAGGTCACAAAATAAAATGATGGGTCTGCACTACAGAAACTGCCTTAGTCTTCAGTCAAATTGCTGCAGGCGGGTGCTGCAGTAGAGGCAGCTGAAATAATAGTGTTTCTTTGGTACTGCAAGCTTTAATAGGCTTTCTTGAATCTGATTAGATCAGATGGTACTATACTGTTACGGTCATCAGAGCTGCGGGTGCTGTGATTACACACGTGGCACGGGGATAGCATTGGTCTAGGTGGATCGTCCTCTTGTTGTACTGAAGTTGCAGCTACTGGGTGCTTTTCCTTTAGAAGATGAGGCTTGGGGCTGGAGAGGAGATGAAAACACCCACCTTTCTGTGCTGGACTTGTTACAGGTCTCTACAGTCACACGAGCGGCTCGTACATCTCCATGGTTCTGTGATAGATTATGGCTATGGAGGAGGTTCCAGCATCGCCGTCCTATTGATAATGGAACGACTGCACAGAGACCTCTATACAGGACTGAAGGTAACAGCAGTCTGTGTGTGTGTGCATTTTAATATATACATTAAAAAAAAAAATCTTAAATATCTGTTCATCTGTGAAACTGGCTGTGTTGAAGGGAGGAAGCAAGAGGTGTGGTTCTGTCTGCCACGTCCCTCTTCTGAAGGGGAAAATTCTGTATGCTAAATGCAGGGTTATGGATTTTTTATTATGCAGATATTTTTATTTTTTTTTCTGGGGTGTTCTGGGGCTGTACACAGCATCAGAACTAGACTTCATTGATGCAGTGGTATATATTCCTTGGCCTCAGTCCGTGTGCTGGAACATCTTGTATTGCTGCAATGTCAGAAGTCATGTGGCTTTGCTCTTGGCCTTCCTGTCTCCCTGTTCCTTGGGCTTCACTAAGCTCTTCTGTTTCCTGAAGGTTTGTAAACTCCTCAAGTGTGCTGTGGCTACAGCAGCATGCTTATTGTTGTTAAAAGGTAATAAGCAAGACCACCACCTCTCAACCTGGTAAAACCAGTGCATTGGGAAAATAGGAGTAGCTCCCCTTGCTTCTGTTGCCTGGTGAATTTTTTTGGGAGGATGGTCTTGCAAGAGTTAGGAGTTGGATTTTGATGTCTTCTTGATAAATAAGAGTAAGCAAAAGTGACTTCCACTTGTAGAAATTGTCTGTGTTTATTTTTCCAGGCTGGGCTAGAATTAGAAACACGATTACAGATTGCCTTGGATGTGGTTGAAGGAATCCGTTATCTTCACAGTCAGGGACTTGTGCACCGGGATATCAAACTTAAAAATGTCTTGGTAAGGAAAACTTTTGATCTGACTAATCCAGAAGTCTTATGAGGCCCTTTAAGTGGGAGGGAGGAGCATGCTATAAATGAAGTAATAGCATTATTCATATATCACGAATTGAAAGATTTTATCGTTAGCAGCAACTGGTCTAGCTCAATTTCAGTCAGCCTAGGGGAAAAGGAACAGTGGAGTCTCTTCTTGAAGGTAGAGAGCTTGAGCTACAAGTAAGGCTTCTGGTTCCTAGCCTTATTAAGCCCAGACCACACCCTCTGTAGAAGACGAGTGAAGACATGTTTTGTTGCTGAGCTTAGCTAGGAAAGTGTCAATGAGCAGCCGAGCAATCAGAGAAGCTTCCTTGAGAACAAATGCTCAACCCTTCAGACAGACATAGCTTAAAACTGTAATGTTAAAAAGCAGTGATACTGCTGGGAAGTATGATTATCAGTTGCCTTTGTATGAATTCTTCTACAGCTTGACAAAAAGAATCGAGCCAAAATCACTGACTTGGGGTTCTGCAAACCAGAAGCTATGATGTCTGGCAGTATTGTAGGCACACCTATTCACATGGCTCCTGAACTTTTTACAGGTATGCGTGTGGATTTAATCCACTACTGTCATTCTTTGGCTTGTATTTTGCAGGCCATTACTTTAAACGAAGACGTTAACTTGCTTATGAAGGGAAAAATTATTTAAAAATGGGTCAGAAGACTGCTTACAATGCATAATATGTATTGTTTTTCTGTTTTTTAAGTCTTAAATCTTTGTTTACTTGAAAGAGGAGAGACCTGTTGGATTCAGAAGCTTTGCTGAAGTGATCAAAACTCTTACAGTTGGAAAATTAGTAGTTATTAGGTGGAAATATTTGGCTTTCACAGGTTAATACCTCAGAAAGGATCCTCTGGTTTTTGTATAGCTGCTGAGTAAAGGGTTTCTGAGCTGTTGTGAACATGTAGCATATGTTTACATTCACTGTGTTGTGCTTCTGGCAGGCACTTTCTCTAAAATTGAAAGTTTCCTATGCAAGCATCCTGCAGTAGCACTTAAAGGTCCACCTCAGGTTCAACAGAGTCCTTCTGGCCTGAGATGGTTTCCTTGCTTTGACAAAATTGCAACCAAACTGAAGCAATCCTATTTGTGTTAACCTAGAAAACATTATTCAAGTGGTTCTCAGCACTAACAATGAAATACTTGTGACTAGCAGCCTAGATCTTGATCTTACAAAGACGTGAGTATGGGCTTAGCCCTTACGCACTTACTGTGCTCAATCTTTTCTTATTCAGTGGGTGACCTTGCTATAAACCAGTACCTGCCAAACTTCTGGATTGAGAGGCTGTTGTTAGGTCTATGAGCCTCAGCTGGGGAGCTGCTGGTACACGTTAAGTGTACAAATTCTCTGAGAAGGGAAGGTCTTCGTTTCATCCCTCCGCTTTTAGCAGTAACTCCTGTTATGCTGCTAGGCTTCATACAAGTCCTGCCTTCTGGCAATGAAGTTGTGGTTTTAATCTGAGGATGTGGAACACTGAAGTGGTTTTGCTCGGTTTCCAGTGATGAAGATATTTTTTTTTGCCCTGCTGATCAGATATATTTATTTGTCCCAGGAAAATACGATAACTCAGTGGATGTTTATGCATTTGGCATTCTGTTTTGGTACATTTGTTCGGGACATGTGAAGTTACCAGAAGCTTTTGAGAGATGTGCGAGCAAAGATCACCTCTGGAACAACGTTAGAAGAGGTATAAATGGCTTATGTTGAACTCTGTTGGGTGACATGGTGCTTGTGTAAAACTTGAGGGGAGGTGAGGAAATTAAATTTTTATCCTCTTGTTAACTGAAAGGTAAAAATACAAGTTGTATTCTTTCATTGACTATCTAAAAATTGAAATTTATTTATATCTTGGAAACGTTCTACCGAAAACCTAGCTGAAATCAGCAGGGATGTAAGGAGCAGGCTTTCTTTTAACTACCTCCTCACCATAGTGTCACAGGAGCTGTGCTAACACACCACCTAAACTAACCCCCGCACAGCAGTACAATGCTTATGATGTAAACTGGATCCCAGAATCAGCCAAGCATGGCCTGATCCCCTCAAGAATGCTTTAATCCCTCACAGCTCCTGGAGGCCGTGGTGATCTGTACGTTCAAGTGCTTAATGTGCAGCATCCAGGAAGCTGGCAGTGGTGGGCTGCATGTTGAGTTAAAGGCTGATGGTTGTTCCCCAAAATATAAACTTAGTTTCGCATCAGGCTGCTGTAGGGTTAGCTGGGTACTGTGTTTTGAGGTAGCTTAATCCTTCATGCTGCAAGGTGATGTCAGAACGCTTTACTGCTTCGTGTCCTTAGTTGCTGTCCGTATAATCTCTCCCCTTCTCATGTGAGAAAGATTAACTCAGATGAGTGAATCTTGTGTTTGGTCAGAAGGCCAAGTACACTGCACTCATTGCTTGTTCCCATGATGAACTTGCTCCCAAAAGTACTATTTTATTTTATTTTTTTAGCTGGGGAGAGTACTCATTTTGTTTCCAAATAGTGAAGAGGAGCTTTTCAACCTGCACCAAAGAAATGAACATCATCAGACAGTTTTCTATCCTTGTTGATGGTAACTGGGTGCCTCTCCCTTTTGCAGGAGTTCGCCCAGAGCGCCTTCCTGTGTTCGATGAGGAGTGCTGGCAGCTGATGGAAGCCTGTTGGGATGGAGATTCCTCCCAGCGCCCTCTCTTGGGGATTGTTCAACCTATGCTGCAGGGGATCATGGACAGGCTCTGCAAGTCAAGCTCTGAGCACCCAAATAAAGGGTTGGATGACTCTACTTGAAAAGGAAGCACAGAAGAATTCTTGGTTATGGGAGAATTCTGAACCCCTAACTCTGCAGATGGCTTCTTCAGATGCAGCTTTTTGTGGCTAACATGAGTGGGACAGGTAATAGCAACCAAAAGGTTGCTTGTAGAGGTGCGACTCTGGGCATGTTTCATCTTGAACAGAGGCCAGAGAAATCTCCCTGGGACACCCTAATGATGCTAGTTACCCCGCTGCAGCTTTTACTACGGAGTGGCACAAGTAAAATAGAAAATCCACTCCCTTGAACTGAAAGGGGTTTTTGCCAATCCCACACAAACACCAGTCAAAGAAAAGCATCTCGTGTGTTTGGGTAGCATCTGTGTTGCTCCGAGCTGATCATGACAGTCTTTACTCAGTAAAGTAAAAGCTCTCTTCCCATTAACTGACGGCCCTAGGTGGCCTTCAGTCAACACGGAACTATCCCAATCACTTAGATTGGCACCAATTACAGTGCAGTCAGAGTGGAAAAAAAAAAAAAAGAGGCTTTAGGCTTGAAGGTGTTTAGAAGCTAAGAGTGTCTATCTGTATTAGCTTCTTGCAACACTCCAAATGTTTACATTGACAGGAGCAAAGCTTCCATGTTTTACCTAAGGGGGATTATGTACTGTTCCACTGCAGTTAAAATACCCCAAGTTATAAGCTATTTATCTCTTGTGTACCCTTCACCCCTGAGTTCTGTAAACAAGCTCTTTTCTGGTAGTTTTGCTTCATAACCGTTATTTAAATATCTGAAGAAACCTGACCTTTCTTTTTTACAGTCTTCTGGTAAAATGGAAGACTGCTCAGAGATTACATATTGTAATAGAGAAACATAAAGTCATTACATATAATGACTGTCCATGGGGGAAATGCCAATTCATTTTAATTAAATTTGGGCTTTGAATTCGTTGTGAAGGCAGTAACAGTTTTAAATTGTGCTAGCTACGACAGATGTATTTTTAAAATAAGGTTTCTTCAGCTTTTTTAAATTCACGTGCTTGGTGAGAGCATAGTCGAGGGAAAACAGGTCATTCATTCTTCAGTAGCTGTGTATTGTGGCCATGTCCATTGATTTGATTGCTTCACTCTGGGATCTCTAATTTGGCTGTATTGAAAAGAAAAAATGGGGGGAGGGAAATCCTTGCAAGGAAGGTATGGGTTGGGATGATCCTGGTGCCCTTACGAAGAGGGCTTCTCTTGAAAATATCCTTGCCCCTTGTCTTTTGCATTTCTAGGGCAACATACCTGTGGGGTGGAGGCTGAAATAGAAACTGCACCTTGTTTACTACGTGAGGAAATAGTGAGTTGGCAAGTTCTCCCTAAGCTTACCGTTCTTCCCAGCTGCAGGGGATAGTCACCAGTGGCTTTGTTTCCCAGGAAAGCTAACGTGCTGCATCCAGAATAGTGTAGGCATGTGGAATTCCTGCACCCTGTTGCTGGAATTTATTGTCTAGTACACAGCAAAAATACAACTGATAATCTGCCTGTTAAACAGCTTGAGCAAAGGAAAGGGATACATAACCCTGCAGTATTAGTTTAGTTTAAATCTTCCCTTCTTTGTGCAATAAACAGAATTAATGCTTTTTTTTTATATATATATAAACATTTTTTACTTACCTGCATGTGTGGGCATTTTTCTGGTCTGGGATGGCATTACCAGGGCGGTTCTGTACAGCTACAGCTTCTCCAGCTGCCCCAGCCCAAGGTGCAGCGACCAAGAACCACATGCGCAGAAGAACAAATACTTTTCCGAAGTAGAATTGCGAGGCATTTCACTGCCTTGGTGCACGTCCATGCCACCAATGACACTAATAGTATTAACTCTTTTACTGTGTGTGGTGGTTAGTAACCTTACCTACAACTAGGAGAGTCGACGTCAGTCTCTTGCGGTTAATAGAGATAGCTTATGTAAATAATAAATGTATGAATAAAATTTAAACCTCTGTATATGCAATTCCAGAAACGTCTTGTATAGCTTTTCCAATGTACTATCTCCAGGCACTTATCTGATGCATTTTTTTGTGTGTTTGTAGCTACGTTGATGTCTTGTTTCCATTTGGTTTGTCTTGTTGCATGTCCAGCATCACCAACCAGCAGGTTTACTTAGACTTAGCACTGCTGCTCCTCTGCACTTTTTTTTTTTTTTCCCTTGGGTATAAAGTTCTTCCTGGCTCAAAAGAAGTTGAGAGGCTTCACATGTTCTGTTTATCCTTCAAATCACTATTTTCCCACTGCCCTCACTTACAGCAAGGAAAACAAAGCTCATGACAACTTGAACATTCTCCGATCCCATCCTGGTGTGCAGTTGCATGACAAGATGGGGAAGTGGGACCAAGCCCAAGTCCTGTTCACCTTGTGCAGTGAGCTGAGCAGGTTCTCTTCTCCCAGACAAGGCTACCTTTATAGCTTTGTCTGCTGGAGATGTTTGTTAAAATATGTTTTAAAATGAGGCTGTGAAAGGGTACCTGTCACTGAGGCCTTGTCCATCGTATCCCTGCCTCACCAGGCTGCTGCGGTGTATGGGAACAAACTGGGGGGTTGTAAACCAGGGCTAAAACTGCCAGCACCTGGGGCTGACTGCTGTGAGCAGTAACTCCCTGCCTGGGGGCCTGCCCTGCTTAAAGGGGAGCTCAGGCTGAAGATTTGGGGGAAAATATAACAAAACCGCTGTGTTTACAAAAGCGACTGTGAGGTGTACAGCTCCAGGTGGGCGAGGAGGCAGGAGCCAGGTGTAAGTACAGAGGGAAAGGTGCTGGGACTGCCTCCACATTTGGGATTCCCCAGCCCCCTGCTCAGCCTTCCCTTGCAGACGCAAAGCGGGGAGAGGTGAGCGGGGAGAAAACCCCAAAAAATGAGGGAGGGCATGGGGCGGGGGGGCACTGGGGGGCTTTCAGGGGGAGCTGGGGACACTGGGTGGTACTGGGAGGGCCGTGGCAGCGTTGTAGCACCGCATCTGCAGAACCCGAAGGCCCAAACACCTTAATTAGGAGGGTTAATTACTGCCCCTAAGGGCTCGCTACAGACCCCCCCCCCATCATGTCCCAGGGCCCTGCTCGGGGCTCGCAGCTCCCTGGGGCCGTGACAGCGGCGGGCGCGGGGCCGGGCCTTCGTTTTGCGTTTTATTTTGTGTTTTGTTTCGTGTTTTATTTCGTGTTTGTTTTATTTGACTTCGCGTTTTGTTTTGTGTTTGTGCGGCCCGCCCCTGACGGGGACAGGAAAACGTGAGGGAAACGCAACGAGCCGACTGCGTGTGGGAAAAAAAAAAAAAAAAAAAAGCACAATAACCATCAGACCGGCCGAAACCGTCGTGTTTTTACTAAATATTTTTTAATTTTTATTTCCTGCTGCTATACCCGCGGGGAAGCCGCGCCTTTCACCCCCCCCACCCCCTCCCTGAGCCGCCAGCGGCGCCCCCCGGAACCTTCGGGCCGCGGCCTCGGCGCCCGCCCGGCACCTTTGTGCGTGCTCCCCCAGCGGGCTGCCCGCCGCGCTGCCTGAGCGCCGCCCCCGCCCCGCCGCCGCCAAACGGAGCGGAACGGAGCCGCCGCCGCCCGGCTGCCTCCGGTCGAAGCCTCCCGGAGCCGAGCGGAGAAGGAGGGAGAGGAACCTGAGGATCCGGCGGAGGAAGGGAGCGGCGAGCCGTCAGGCGAACGGCGTGGGCGGCACAGCGAGGCGCGGAGGCCCCCGGAGGGGTCCTTGGGGGACGGGGACGGAGGGAGCGGGACGGCGCCGCGATGAACCTGGAGCTGCTCGGTGCGGCCGGGGGGGGCGGGGCCGGGCCGGGCGGGGGGGACCCGGGGCCGGGGGGTCCCGGAAGGCCAAGGGGGTCCCCGCCGGTACCGGGAGGGCGTCAGGGGGGTGGTGGAGCCCCGTGAGCGGCTCTGGGCCCCTCAGCTTGAGGATAGGGGGGGCTGAGGGGGGGTGGCGGAGGGGCTGGGGTCCTGTGAGGGGGTTGAGGGGGGTGGGCTGGGGGGGGGGGAGGCTCAGGGCAGGGCTCGTGGCTCTCTGCAGCTCCCTGAGAGGGGTGGGGAGCTGGGGGTCGGCCTCTGCTCGCAGATAACCAGGGACAGGAGCAGAGGGAACGGCCTGGAGCTGTGCCAGGGGAGGTTGAGGTGGGCAATGAGGAGCCATTTCTGCTCAGACAGAGCGGGCAGGCGTTGGGACGGGTTGTCCAGGGAGGTGGGGGAGTCCCCGTCCCTGGGGGGGCTCCAGGAGAGGTTGGGGCTGGTGCTTGGGGACACGGCTCAGTGGTGGCAGGGGGTGGTTGGAGCAGGTGACCCTGGGGGGCTTCTCCAACCCTAATGATTCTCCAACTCCGGTGCTGTCTTCGCATTTCGTTGCAGAATCCTTCGGGCAGAACTACCCCGAGGTAAGCACCCCCTCTCCTACACCCCTTGTCCCTGTCCCCATCCCGCTGCCAGTGGTTTTCGGGCAGACCCTGACCCTGTTCCCCGCAGGAGGCCGATGGCACGCTGGACTGTATCAGCATGGCCCTGACCTGCACCTTCAACCGCTGGGGCACGCTGCTCGCCGTGGGCTGCAACGACGGGCGCATCGTCATCTGGGACTTCCTGACCAGGGGCATCGCCAAGATCATCAGCGCCCACATTCACCCCGTCTGCTCCTTGTGGTGAGAGAGGACTGATGTTTTTTTTCCCCAGGAATGCTGTAACTGCATGCTGAGTGCTCTCTGAGCTAATAGCTACCTCCTCAGGAGCCACCAGGTGTGAGAGGCTGCTCTCCTTTTTGTCAGAATTTGCCTGTGTCTGTGTTTGCTGGGGACCAGGTGCTGCGAGAGCCCGACTGCTCTTGACAGCTGTTCCTGTTAGCTACTGAAACACAGAACATTGTGGGATACAGAGTTGCATTTTAGGATGTAGCCCTTTAAAATAGCGTGAGAATATAGTATGTCTGCTAAGTTTGGGGTTGTTTAGAGTTCAGAAGTTGTTTTTCACAGTAACGTTTTTATAGCTGAACCCAATAATTAGGTCTGATAATTTTAAGTGACTATTGGTGGACACATTGTATGCATTTGAGAAGTAACTTGTACTTGAATTCATTCTTGTCACTGTAGCTGGAGTCGAGATGGTCACAAATTAGTGAGTGCTTCAACCGACAACATCGTGTCACAGTGGGATGTGCTCTCTGGAGACTGTGACCAGAGATTTCGGTTTCCTTCGCCTATCTTGAAAGTTCAGTACCACCCTCGAGACCAGTAAGTCCTGTGGAAAAGAAAAAAAAAGTTTGAATGTTCTCCTTTGGGTAAAATTAATAGTTATTAAAATATTTCACTGTGTTTTGCAAAGTAAGTGCTTTCAGCATGTCTTCTTTACGTGATTGGATTTGTTGTGGCTCTTTTTATTATGAAAGTATCAGGAAGGCAGTAGAGTAAACGTGAGAATGATTCTTAAAACTGTGCATAGAAATGTCTAGTTTATAAGTTAACTTTATAAACTTAAAGAAGCTTCCAAAGAAAGAAAGGAAAGGAAATAAGATACCAGTTCAATGTCATTTTGCGGTGTAAGACTAGAGAAAATGTATTCTACGTAGCTCAACATAGATTGAGATTTTTTTTTATACTTCTAAATGTGAGAACTGTTTTGGAGAACAAACTATTAACTCTTCCTTTTCTGCTTTGCAGAAACAGAGTTCTGGTTTGTCCCATGAAGTCTGCGCCGGTGATGCTGACTCTGTCAGACTCCAAGCATGTTGTTCTGCCTGTGGATGACGATTCTGATCTCAACGTAGTGGCCTCCTTTGACAGGCGAGGGGAATACATTTATACGGGCAATGCCAAGGGGAAGGTGAGACTGTAGCAAGAGGCACTGGGTGCAGTAGCTTAGATTATTTCCTGTCTTTATCAAGGTGCTTGATGTCTCTAGGTTGCGTTCTTTGCTTTAATGTACAAGTAAGGCTTCCTCAATGTGTCTTGAATAATTCGATATGGTGTTGACACGATCATCTGCACTGTCACATTTCATCTTTGAAGATCTGTAGCGTCTTTGTAGAGTC
The DNA here is from genome assembly GCF_964035555.1 of Netta rufina. Lineage (NCBI taxonomy): Eukaryota > Metazoa > Chordata > Aves > Anseriformes > Anatidae > Netta > Netta rufina. The sequence goes on along the minus strand of NC_140150.1, from coordinate 4,272,224 downwards.
TTTGAGTTAGACCTTTGTGTTCCTGTTGTCTTTGACTGTATTTGTTGGATCCTTTTCCAGTGTAAATAAACCAATGTTAACGTTGCAGAAGTGTCGCAGAAACTATAGTAGAAACTAAAACTACAGTTGCAGAGCCCCAGCTATTCCTGTGTAGATTGCTGAGGCTTCTGTTTTCAGGGTTAGCAGCAGATGTGAAAGGTACCGAAAGTGGGGTGAGTCATAATGAGGGCACTGATTGTCTTCTGTTTCCTTCATCTTCAGATCTTGGTCTTAAAAACAGACACTCAGGATCTTGTTGCTTCCTTCAGAGTGACAACTGGCACCAGCAACACTACAGCTATTAAATCAATTGAATTTGCTCGGAAAGGAAGGTGAGTTATTTATCAAGTGGTATCTTTAAAGATGATCTGAAAGCTACTGACTATACAAGGCCTTAAGAATTGCCACAATTATTTCATGCAACATATTCTGACTCTTTATTTTCTTATTTTTTAATGCAATGCATGTTCTGTGTAATCTTTCCTACAGCTGCTTTTTGATAAACACAGCTGACAGGATAATCAGGGTGTATGATGGCCGTGAAATTTTAACCTGTGGACGAGATGGGGAGCCTGAGCCGATGCAGAAGCTGCAGGATTTAGTGAACAGGTAAGAGGCAGCAGAATGAGTGAAAGCCTGTCTTGAAAAGGTTGTGTTTTGTGTGTTCTGTACTAATGGGAGCATCTGCACAAAGGGTAACTCAGTATTTTGTTTGGTGTAATGGACAGGTGTGTTTATTTGAATCCTGTGAGTCACAATTTGATGTGAAATGTAAATGTTATTTGTGGATGGGAGGATATAAGGTCTTGGTCTGGAGAGCAGTCCTCTGTATTGTGCTGTTGTTTAATTGCCTACTTTGAATTTTTTCTTTTGTATGTAGGACCCCATGGAAGAAGTGTTGTTTCTCTGGTGATGGCGAATATATAGTAGCAGGTTCGGCACGACAGCATGCTCTATACATTTGGGAGAAAAGCATTGGAAACCTAGTGAAAATCCTTCATGGGACCAGAGGAGAGCTGCTCTTGGATGTAGCAGTAAGAACTAGTGCTGAGTTTCTGGTTATTTTGCAAACTAAGCTTTCTTAGTTCTGTTCACCAATTAAGCTCCTCCTCTTTTCTCTTTCACATCAACCTAGTGGCATCCTGTCCGGCCGATCATAGCTTCTATTTCCAGTGGCGTTGTATCCATATGGGCTCAGAATCAAGTGGTAAGCATTTCAGGTTATTTCCTTAAGAGAATTCCTTGGTTGGTTTCCATCCTAGCAGACTGAATATTTGCATGTTGAAATCCTTTATTGAATCCCAGTTCAGCAAGCTCCCTAGCTTCGCCTGCCTGACTTGAAAGATGTTTGCCATCGAGTTGAATGTGAGAAGGGTGCATATACTTCAACTGCGGAACTAGTTAAGCTTTGTGTTAAGTCACAGGGACATTTTGTGCAGGGGATGGCGTCCTTCTGTATGTGTTAAGTATAGGAAGTCTGAGTGAGTGTGTGTGTGTCAAAACTGCAGTGGTTAGTATTAACATACGACTTTGGTTTTAGGGATAATGACATACGTTGCCATATCAAAGGAGTGTGGTCATATTTTCAGTAGGAGCTGATTCATGCAGTTCCTATCTGGCATATGATAGAGCTATGACTTCTGTGATGTTGCACATGGCTTGGGGGATTTTAATGTGGTATGAGATTGTAAGTGCACGAGTCCTCGCTGTGGTTGCTGTTGCGTAAAGTAAAATTCATCTTGAATTTGTGGTGGTGTAGGAAAACTGGAGTGCCTTTGCACCTGACTTCAAAGAACTGGACGAGAATGTAGAATATGAAGAGAGAGAGTCTGAGTTTGACATTGAAGATGAAGATAAGAGCGAACCAGAACAGACAGGTAATGCCTAAACTTTGTTCCTGTGCAGCAACGGTGTGGTCAGCAGTTCAGTTATTATCAAATCATTTGTAGTCCAAATGTATGATCATAATAAAAATTAAAACTAGTGGTCACAGTAGTGTACATGGGTAGTAAAAGTCAAACAGCAGTGGATAAATGAAGGTATCTAAATCGACAATCAGTGTGATTCCTCCTAATTGCCGTGCCATATTTGCTTAACAAAGCCTCCCCTTTCCATTGTGTTTTCAGTCGAAGGCAGTAGCCTTTGACCCGTGGGTGTGTGGGCTTGCTCTCACCAGAAGCGATGCTGAATTTGAATCAGTAGCAGCACAACTTGGCCGCTTGGTGGTGCCAAAAAGTTGTGTACTGGAAAAGGCTAACCTATAGAAAGAAGTAAGGATTCTTCCCAGCACACCGCAGAGCTCTCCTCGTTACCAGGCTTTGCAGTACTTCACGCTTTTAGATTACTCTTTCTCTAGGACTTTCTAATATTAAAACATAACATTGGCTTGTGGGAACAAAGCATTAAAACAAATTCTAAGTAATTTGTTCTTTTCCTTGTTGTCTTTAATTCTTTTTTTCCCTGATTCTTAGGTGCTGATGCTGCAGAAGATGAAGAAGTGGATGTAACTAGTGTAGATCCCATTGCTGCCTTCTGTAGCAGGTAAAAGAATAATTTTGTTTAAAGTATGAATATAAAATGTAGCACTAATGTATTCCCTGTATACTATAACAGCCCTCCCCACATACTTGTGTTTTCTGTGTCTTTCCTGTATCAGATAGAAAGAGTTACTTGTGTAAAGAGCCCTTTGCAGAAGCTAAGGTGCATCTTTGGATGGATTGCTACATTTCACGTAGTTACAGCACAAACAAGGTGTAGGCTTCAGTTGTTAATTGTTCTGGGCAAGGAAGATGAAAGAAATAAGACCAAGATGAACCGTGTTCCTTTGTTCTTCATTTTTTTTTAATACTGAGTGCGTCTCTGACAGTCAAGAGTTGTCTTTTTTCTGTTCTCTGTCCCAGAGTCCCCTGTTAATCACCATCAGTCTTGCACAGGAAACCAGGCAGTCTATGACTGTGGCACTCATGTGGCATGCACTCCCTCCAAGAATGACAAGCCTTGTCTTTGCAGCATTTCCATGTTCCTCCTTAATGTCTTTGGTTAAGGTATCAAGTATCTATTTGTACAGAGTTCTTAAGCTGCTGAATGCCTTGCTCAACTACACAGTGTGGCTGTCTGACTGCTCCCTGCAGAGACGGGGCTTGATTTGTGAATGAGAAGATGTCAAAGATCATTAATTTTAAAAGGCAGCCTACTTTTTTCTTTCATAGTGATGAAGAACTGGAGGACTCCAAGGCTCTGCTTTACTTACCCATTGCTCCTGAAGTGGAAGATCCAGAAGAAAACCCCTATGGGCCTCCCCCTGATGCTGTTCAGAGTTCTTTAAGCGATGAGGGAATAGGTTCTGAGAAGAAGAGACAGTCCTCCTCCGATGGACCTCAGGCACCAAAGAAGAAGCCCAAAACCACCAACATTGAACTACAAGGAGTACCTAATGATGGTGATTAGAAGCTGCCATTGTTTTAGTGCCTATTTTGCATCTGACATAGATTTTAGCTTTGCCTATACAGAATACTAGGTGGTCACTCATTGATTTTCTTTTCTGTGAAGTTACTTCTCACAACAATGATTAATGGCCACCTACTTACAAAGTGTGCTGGTGTTTTGCAAACTAGAAATGAGAACAGGCATCCTGAAACTAGTTTTTAATGTTGTTTGTATTTAACGTCTGATTTCAGTGTCCTAATGATGACTCCTCTTGGTAACACATTGCTTTCCACAGAAGTCCATCCGCTGCTGGGTGTGAAGGGAGATGGTAAATCCAAGAAGAAGCAAGCAGGCAGGCCTAAAGGATCAAAAGGTAAAGACAAAGATTCTCCATTTAAACCGAAACTCTACAAAGGGGACAGAGGTGCTTTACCTCTGGAAGGAGCAGCGAAGGGTAAAGTGCAGGCGGAGCTGGGACAGCCTTTGACAGGTAAGGACCCAGTGTGAGCGTCGTTGCTTGCTTGGTGGCCTTGCTTTGTACAGACCCTGACTTAATATAGTCATAGCGTTTTATCTTCCCAAATGGCACCTGCTCACTAAATGTTTAGCTGCTGTCAAGGATAGGCAAAATTTTACACTTCTTTTTGCAGAGGGGCTTTTAATAGTTTCAGTAAAACTGATATCCATGCATGTGGTGTTGCATAATATAAAGCACATGTAGGGTTTTTAATAGACGGAGCACTGTTTCAAAAGTAAAGTGTCTTTGACATTAGTCATTTAGTTATTAACTTCTTTCAGTTCTTACATTTGCAATAACTGTGCTCAGTTTGGCTGGGTAGGTTTTGACAGCAAAAATGTAAATAGTGAAGGGTTCAGAAGCTTAAATTGATGTTTTGTGCCATCGATGGTATAATGAAAAAAAAAAGTTCTGTAATTAGAACTAGGAAATGAAGCAGGTATCAAAAACTTTTTGAAGGTTAGAAATACTGTCCGTTGACTTAGGAGAGGTTTTATTTCCCTCTTCTCCGGGACTCAGCTAAATGACCTCGTAACTGGGGTTTTCCATTTCCTATCTGAACTAGAATATTGTTGTTTATGGTTTCTGCCAAAATACGCACCTGTGACTTTCCACTAGGCAAAGTGTAGTGTTGCTTAAAGGAGTGTAGTAAAAGACTGAGCATTGCCTGTTTGATCAATGGACCCTAAGATAAAAATTTTCTATACCTAGATATGCAATAGCCTTAGTTAAATCCCGGAAAGCACAGATGCTGTAATAGAGGACAGGTTTTGTTGGCTCTTTCCACATTTTTTTAAAATTGTGTTTTGTTGGTTGCTTACTCTAGAACAAGCCTTGCAGTCACCTTCGTTAGGGCCCAGCTGGTGACAGTGTTTTCCATCTGTCTCATTTGCTACTTGAGCATGTTTGGGAAAAGTTCACTCAGGTGTAGCAAAGGAAGTACACGTTTGGATTAAATGATGTGTGTCCCACAGAGAACGTAGGGCTGATACGTAAAGGGATTCAAAGATATGATATAATTGATATATCAAATTTTGCATTTCCTTGAACTCAGCAGCTGCTGCTGTGGATTTTAGACTGCACAGAGTTGATTTGATTTTTGTTTTTTAACCCCTTCCTTCCCTCACTGCTGGTCCTATGTTACCCACCTTGCTCATTGTCCTTCCTGCTCTGCTCCTGTTATGTTGCTTATTCCAGTACTGGTAACTGCTATATGCAGAAAAAGGGGATGTGATAAAAGAAACCTGTCTATAAGTGGCAAAACATGGTGAATGTTTTCTGGGCTTCTATTTAATCTTTTCACAATGCACCTTACAAAATGTAGAAATTAAACAAATAGCCGAGAATATCCTTAGCCCTTCTGAGCAGCACAGATTAGCTTCTAGTGTCAGGGTTACCAGGCAGGGCAGTTCTCTCTCGATTTCTCAGGTCATGAGGGGCAATCCAATGTGCTTAGAAGTACAATCACAGGGAGTTGTCTGGGTCAATACAGATTCTCAGATGTCTGCTGGCATCTGTTAAACATCCTGACTTCTCTGTTTGTGCCATGCTGGGTGGACAGGACTAGTCTGAACACCAGATGAGTATAACCCTTCATCAGCAAGCCTGTTGATTGTTTTCTTTTATCACGCTGCTAATTAACGTAGCCATATGCAAAAAGACATAAAAGAGAGAGGATTGTGCACTGGAAACTTAACATTGTGGCTTCCCAAACAAATTTCAGTGGTTAATTGTTTCAAAAAACAAACAAACAAAGCTGAGTATCTTAACTTGTCCATTTTTAAGCAACTGTGTAAGCACTTCAGAGAACCGTGTGTAATCACTTTCAGATAAATGGTTTAAATAGCAGATATGTTTTTCCTTTTTTTTTCCCCAAGGTGTATGTTTCTGTAACTTTCTTATCACTCTTTACTAATTTGCTTGGTCTATCATTGTAGACAGATCTCAGTGTGCTTTCTTCTTGGCAGCTTGTAATCGTTGTTGCATCAATCTGCTCTACAGAGCTGTAGGAAAACACTCCCATTTCCTCTACCATATTTCAAATGAAGCAAGATTCTGGACAGGCACCTGTGTGTTTTTTGCACATGATTGGAAATCATATTTGGGAGGATTTTTGTGTGGCTTTGCTTATAGTTTTCTGTGCAATACTTACAGTCTGACTTGCTTTAAGAGACAACTGTGCACTTTCACTTGTTATTGCTGCTGAGCTTCGGATGCAAATAATCATAGCAAATAATCAGTATTGCTGTGGTGGACTTCTCTCTCAGTAGCATCTGTTATTGTGCTCCCTTGTACAGTACCATTGACCAAACAGGTCATGCAGTAGGTCCCGCCAATTAGTATTGGAAGCATCTGGATGAGGTGTGATGAAAGTAACAGTCCACTGAAAAAAAAAAAAACAAAACAAAACACAACATCACTTGGATCAAAGCTCAGTCATATTCTCATGAAGTTCATGTCTGTCTTCCTTTGTTCTCTTTATGGCTTGTGCTTACAACTTCTGTTTTGGGCAGCTAATTTTTCTTGTGTCTGCTGACGTTTCACCACTTGCAAATGCGTGCTTGCAAACTGAAGTGGCCTTCTGCTTGCAGTGCTGGAGCCAGACCGGCTTCTCTGGGTCTCTTGCATGAAGCTGTCAGTTCCGCTAGTTCCTTGTGCTGTTGCTTTCTGATGGAAGTGATCAGTCCCTAAACCAGCCTCTCGATGAGCAGTTTTTCTCTGGCAGCTGTTGTCTGAATTGCCGTAATACAGTGTCTTCTGTAAGCTGCGTGGCTGGGACCTGGAGCCTGCTGCAGGCTGTCTCTGTGGCTGGGCTGTGCAGCCTGGCAGTAAATGTCCTAGTGTTAAAGCAGATGTGTCAAAATCAGATTTCAGTAAAGACAAACTGGGAAGCTTGATCTATTTTATGGTCTTGGAACAAAATCGTGCAGCATTCTGATATAACCCCAAATTGGGTAAAACGTTCATTTCAGTTGGGTTTCTGCTTTGAGATTTTGGGATTGATGAATCCAAAAATTTTCTACCAGGTAAGTTTGCTTGCGCCTCTGTGGAATAAAAGCTCAGAGGTTCTTAGCCACCTTGTCCATGCCTATGCATGTGATCTCAAATGCAGAAATACCGAAGATCTCAATTTGTCATAGGTACTGTCTTGTTGATTGTATCTAATTCTGGAAAGAATAACTTTATCTAGAAAGTCCTATTCTCTTTTTTTTTTTGTTGTTTTTGTCTGGAAATGCTTGCAACATTTGGTGGTCTCTGGTTTCTGGTCACATCTGTTTGAGCCTGATGATTTATTTTTCACCTGTCTTTGATCTCTTTAGCAGGTGGTGCAATCTCAGAATTGCTATGAAGACATTCTTCCTTATCTTCCCCTGTTCTTTCCTGTATTGGCACCATAATATGGAAAATAGATGAAATGCTCAGTCAGAATGGACTGACTATAATGCAGCAGCCTGATTGTTCATGGATTCAGGGAGTGACTTTTATAAGAAATGAATATTGAAGAGGAAATGGCCTTCATTCTTCCTTAATTGCCTCTTCATCGAACAGTGTAAGATGCTGACTCTCAGGTCATGCGATTTGCAAAGAGACTTAATTGGACTGCCTTTGTGTTGTCATATATCACTATTTCTCAACTGAGCTGGTACCCAACACGTTGCCACTCCAGAGCTTGTCAACCTTTTTTTTTTAAAAAGTAATTTCTTTTGTTCCTGGATTGAAGAATACCTGAAGTGTATGGTGTTTATTCCTGATACCATATGGCTTTGCATCCTACAGACTTCCCTTTCTCTGCTGTTCATTCTCATTTCAGCGAGCTGTAGGTCCTTCTCTGCTAGCTGCACTACCTTCCTAGCTTTTCTGTTAGTTCAGTGCGATGTCTTCTGTGCTGACATGCTTAGTGAAACACTGCTACTGATTATGTGCCAAGTTTGATTTCATCTCAAGTGGATAGAGATGTAAAGTGAAGAATCAAGACACCCTCTGAAGTCCACAAAAAATGAATCTTCATAGAGTGGATATTTTAGACATGAAGGATGACTCTGCTTCTGGGAAAAGGAACAAAGGAAAGTAGCTGCAGATAAAATACTCAGTTTATATGCTTTCATCTAGACTGTAATATGAAGAGCTGTGTTGGCAGTTCCTTTCCGTCCTTGCAAATGTTTTTATTCTGTTTCTTTCCTTTAAGATGTACTACCAGAAACAATCGGTTTCCTCCTTTGCTGGTGTATACTAGCAGTTACAGAAGAAGCAGAGCCAATATTTATCCTAACTGCAACTGTATTTTTTCAGTAATCCTTCCAAGACGTAAAGATGAAATGAATAACAATGTGATTGTATGAAAAACAAAACATATGGAACTCGAATTTTTAAAAGCAATCTTTTGTTTTAGTTCTCTTCTATTTCTGGATCAAGAATAGAAAAACGATGAATGCTCGGAGCTTCTTCCCAGCTGTACTTCAACCTTTTATTTCTTAATGACATTTGTAATATTTTCTTTGTGGGAATGGCAAGAGACACTTTCTCTATCCAGTACCTACAGCCTGATCCTTCTGCACTAGACCAACAGCTTGCTAAAAGAAAGTTTTCATTCCTAATGCCCCTTGTTTTGTAGTGACTTTGACGGTTCCTATGCAATTACTTCATTTTTTTCCCTAGATGTAATTATTGAGATATCTCTATGTATTTAAATTTTCAAAGTACACTGCAGACATTAAAAGCCAAGAAGAGGAGTAATAAAGAGATGTGTTAATTTATGGTCGGAAGTGTGCAGTAATAGCGTGAGATACGAGCATGGGAAGAGAGGAGGCATTTTAAATCGGAAGGATTTTTTAAAACTGGTATTTTCATTTCCGGCTTTGGTACAGTGGTCTGCTTAATGAAATTTGTTCCCACGTGTACAGTATTAATTTTCTTTGTTCTTTCTGCTTATAGTACGATTCACATCTTTTCTAGAACGCTGTCATGTCAAATCCACCCGTATGTGGCGTGGCTGAGCTCACAAGCTTTCAAAGATGCATAGGCAATGGTTCTCTAGATTATTTTAAAGCCTATTATTTGCCACAGACTCCAGCCTTCATTTCTGTTAAAACTTCTTTGTACAGTGTATATGTCCTTGGTTTATCTTCTTCCATCTTCTATTTTATTTTTTGGTATGCGTAGTTTTGTACAGTATGTGTCAGATACTGGCTTGCTGGTAGCACATAGTGATATTAGTTTTTGTGTCTGTAAATAAAGATGTATGTTTTATTTCCTAAAGTCAATGGTTAAGTCTTGGCTTCTCCATGCTTCATGATCATTTATATTGTGACAGTGGCTGGGAACCCCACAGCACAGCTCTGGTGCAAATGCAGATGTATTGTACCTTCACCACAGCTGGTGTGTTGTGTTCCTTTTGTTTCAATTTAGTTTTTCTTTTATCTTTTTTCTTTAATGGGGCATTTGGTTGCAGTAGTAAATCTCTAATGTAATAAAAAGCGCTGTGCACCTGAGTGCACATGAGACAGCTGTGCTGAAAGGGGGGCTGAGCACAAAGTGTGCTGCGTGTAGCCGGGGTAACTGGATGTGAAATATAACTGGATTAGATCTTCAAAAGTTATCATTTTAATAAATTAAGTGGTCTTAGAAAAAGAAGCAAGGGTATTCATTAGCAAAGCTGTTTAAGAACAAGGTGATCTAACCCTTCCTGTAATCCATAATTCAGTTGCTGGTAGAGAGGCAATTGATTATTGAACTGGCTTGACCATAGTTTCATTACTGCATCGAAAGAAACAACTTCGACTTTTTTTTTCAAGGAGAACTTTAGTAGTGCATTATTCTTTTGGGATGCTTGAATACTTGGTGAGTTATGTTGGGATGTTTCCTCTTTATGCACTCTCTAGCTATGACAGCATACAAGGGATTTCAGTTTTACAAATTCATAGATTGAATGTGGAGATCTTGGCTCCGAGACTGCTCTTTGGAGTCAGTGGCTGTACGTGACCAGCGGATGGGGCTCAGGAGATCCCCGGAGGTCAGTGCTGTTGAATCCCAAGCAGAGCTCGTCTGTGACATCGTCACCTGGGAACGTGAGCTCACGGAATTGCTTTGCTGAGCCCTGTGTAGAGATGAAGGGCATCGGTGATACAGCCCTGGTCACCTGGCCTTTGATCCCTGGGTAGTGTGATAGCAGTGAAGTCAAAATCTTGTTTTCGTGGTCTTGGTCGCTTGGGCATTGCCTTGGATTTTTGGGATAGGCATGTGTGATAAAACCACAGGTGCTACCTAAGTCATGATTTCCTCACACTGAATAGTGCTCCTTTAAAAGTGCCAGTAATGAGTACTTCTGTTGTTTTATAGCTTCATAAGAAAATTAAACTGGAACAATAGAGTGGCAATTCATTAAAATAGCACATAAAATCTTAAGGAGGGAGGACTTCATCTTTTTTAAATTGTCAAATAGATCCCAGTTGCCAGATAAGGTGAATTTAAACGTTCTGCTGCTCCATTACGAGAACCAGAACTCAGATTCCTTCTGACCGACACAGCGATGTGCTGCACCTTCAGCAGTGTTACACTTCAAGCTTGTCTCGTTAGAGGATTTCTCCTAATGGAAGGATTAGGTCTTAAAGGTGATGCTGGTGGCACTTCAGAAACACTGAGTACGGAGGCTTACAGAGAGTGATTTATTTTATTATCATTATTTTTTTACTGCTGAATTTGTGCAGCTTTAGAGTAGCACATCTGACTGATAACTGCCATGAAGGCCTTAGGGAGCTGGTGCACCCTTGGGGTGTTATCTTGTGCTTTCTACCTTCCACTGGTGGTCTCCTTTCAAAGAGTCACCATCCCGGCAGAGCTGAAGTCGGTGGTCGCTAAAGTCGCCGTGAACGCCACGTCCTGCAGCGTCACCTGTGGGCTGGGCTTCAAGCTGGAGGAGATGTGCAAGATCACCCCGGCCGGGGAGAGGAGGAACTGCACCATGCGCAGGTCCCCCTGCCTCACCACCTGGGGCTGTGGTTTGCTCCATTTCACCGTCCCGGTGGGCAAACCGTTCAACTTCAGCTGCCTGAGCTCGGACACGGCCGAGTTCGTTAGCCGAGCCTATACCTACACGTGGAGGCTCGCCCCAGGGCTCATCACCATGAACGACGTCCTCTTTGTACCTTTCAAAAACCCCGGTTTTGTCGTGCAGTTTTCCCCCACCAGGGAGTCGGACGCGGGGACGTACCGCTGCGATGTGCGGATGCTGAAGACGTTCAGGGTCATCAAGAGAGTCTACTTCGGGGTGAGAGTGATCCGAAAGGACTTTGTGGATCTGAACTTCCAGAAGTCCTTGACTCACGAGCAGCAGCTAGCAGCGAATGAGGTGGAAGGAATCAAAGGAAACAACACCAACGTAGAAGTGCAGCAGCACTTCTGGCAAAGAAAATCGTTTTATACATCCCTGGTAGGAATTGGAAGCGGAGTGGTAGGAGTTGTCTTGCTGAGAGTGGCTCTCCGCTCCTTGCAGAAGACTTTGAGGAGAAGTGATGCAGAGACACAACCTGAGTTTTAAGGCAATTGCTGTTCTCTGTCTTGTTTATTGTAATAAATCTAGCAATATTAGTATCGACGCAGCATTTCGTGGTGAGGTTTGTTAATTTGGCAGTTTGTCTGTTACCAGACTGAGAAACTTAATGAAAGAGTTGGTAAGTTAGCACCAGAGCGTGGGTCTTAGTGGTGGAGTGCAGGCAGTGTCTCCAGGTGGGGCAAGGCTCTTGTTCCCTGCATGGTGTGAAAGGGTGGCTGATGTTCTTTACCCCTGCAATGGTCCAGACAGAAGTTAAGAGGGCACTGAGCCACAGAAAACTGCCCGACACTCCTCTAACCAGCCTTTATTTTACCTCTAGTTGCTTTCTTTGTTTGTTTTATAGCTGATAACTTGGAACCCTGCTTCTGCCTTGTTGTTTCTTCTGCCTTGCCCAGAGCTGTGGCGATGCGGGCTGACCCAGATGGCTGCTTTTGGTAGGTGGTGTTCTCCAGGAAGAGGCACAAAGAAGCGAGGGTGCAGCAGCTGTGCTCAGAAACGTGGTTTCCAGGCTGCCTGCTGTCCCCATCAAACCCAAGCACTCCATCCTCGGGAGCTGGGTGTGCAGGGACGAGGTGAGCCACCGCTGCCTGCTGCCTCTACAGATGTTTGTCTCCCACCGCTGAAGCTCAGGAAGCAAGTTTCAAGTGAGAGCTGGGAGCTTCCACTCTCCTTTGTAGTTCAGAACAGCGAGGCAGGGAGCAGTAGGAAGCAGAAGCCAATCTTCAGTTTGAGCACGGCTGCTTGGGAACGTAACGGGGTGTTTTTAATCACAGCTCCGAGCTGAGCTCACTCCTAAAAATCTTTAAAGGGGGAGGAGAGGGAAGAGTTCAGTGGGCTTGTGGATCTTTCATTTGTCCTGGTGACTAATAAGTATAAAACATGCAGCAACTCAGTAGGGAGTACTGGTTCCCCCTTGGTCGCAGAATCCACAGAGGGACCTATTAAGTGCCTTCTGCTTCTAGTTTCTGCCTCAATTTTAGAGTAAACAACTATATTTACCAAGTCCGTTTCCTTTTTTCCATGAGCTAAGGTACAGGAATGCGTAGTACCTCCAATTCTGTGGAAAATAATGATACAGCTCTAATATTTAAGATCAAAGTGTACTGTTTTTTTTCCTTTCTGCCAGAACAAAAAAAATGCTTTAATGTAGAAAGAGTTGGGTATACAAGGAAATGCCTTGTTTGCAGAGCCTCCTGCATAAGGAACAAAAGCTGAAATGCAGTGAGCCAAGTCTTCATGTATGATTAAGTAGCTAATAAGTTTATTGAGACAATGAGCTGTAGAGCACGGGGCTGCCTGGCTGTGTCTGAGCGGAGAAGCAAGCCCACGATCGGGCTGGAGTTCTCAGTTTGTAGCTCTGCCAAGCTCCCTGCTTCTGTGGGAGGACTTTGGTGGGCACAGGCGCTGCAGAAGTCTGTAAACGTGAAGGGAGCCGTTCAGCAGGGACAGGAGGTGCCTCTTTTCCTAGCAGCCTGGCTCTGGGGGGCACGTGGGAGCCCTTGGGAAGATGCGTGGTCCCCTTCTTCTGGTTTCTTCTGTGCTCAGCGCTGGCTTTGTCCTCGCTCCGCTGTTCCTTCTGGCTCTGCAACTCCTTCCTCTGCTTCTGGTCCTTCACCAGAAGCACACGCTGCTTCCTCTGAGCCCTACTCCAGGATTTCCCAGTCTCGAGCTCGCTGTGGGTGTCCTCATCTGTGGTCAGCCTGCTTCCACCTTCTGTGCCTCTCCAGGCCCTGTCTTTTAGCATTCTTGTGTTGCTTCTGCGAGGACCGCTCGCTGCCTTTGTGCAGCAGCCTCCATCTGTTCCCGTTAGCCCTGCTTTGCCTCTGGGCTTTCTCTGCTTTTGCTGATGCTCCAGACGAGTGGCCGAGGAGCTCTGCAGCAGCCGTGTCCTGCAGCAAGCTGTAGCGATGCGCCTGACAAGGAGCTCTAAGCTTTTTTTGGGCCATCAGGGGTGGCTGGTGGTGGGCACACATCTCTGGCTGCTTCTGCTCCTTGGTTCTCACTGGGCACGAAACTGGATTCATCATCGCTGTGGCAGCAAGCAGTCAAAGAAAGCCCTGCAGAGAGACCAAACAGATGCCCAGGTTCCTTCCCAGGCAGTGAGAGGGGCTGGGGCTGTGCTGGGCATGCTGAGGGTTAGGTGTATAGGTGTTTTTTCATTGAATGGCCAAAGCACAGAACCAGGACCTAGACAGGAGCTGGCTCAGGCTGCTTTAAGCTCCGTAGCTGCTGCTCTTTGAAACGCAGCTTGGAGAAGCGTGGGCTGATGCTGTGCTTTGCATGCCTTGGAATTGCTGCTTTTTAGGGGGTGTTTCCTTATCTCCAGTAACTCGTAGATGTCCATCTAGGCAGGGATTTAAACATGATTTGCTGCACTTCTCTTCCTTGTGGTGTTGCTCATCCCCTGCCACAAAGTCCACCTGGGTTGCAGATGTTTGGGGAAGCTTTTGGGCAGACTTCTCTTGGTACATTTCCAGTGTAACGTGGTCTCCAGTGCTCTGGACTATCTCTAGGACCTCCTGTGAGCTGGCTCTGGAGATGTCTTTCCCCTTGACCTGGTTAGAAGGGCAGCAGATTGCAACGAGTCCGTTCGATACTCACTAATTCATGGTTTTCAATGCAGAATTCCTCCTCCCTGGCAGAGCTCCCCCATCCCCGAAGCTGGTGGCTCTCCTGCTGAATTCACTGCTCCGAGGCTCAGCGACATCTCCCTAATTTGGGGACCAGGTCCATGTAGTTGGGCTTTTACTGGCTTCCTCTTTCTGCTGCGGGGATAAGAGCTGAAATCCTATCTTTGTATCTCAAGCGTGCTCATAAGATCAACGTGAAAAAATGATTACAGCAAACTCCGCGATTTGCACTGATTTGCTGTTAAACTTCCCTGTTGATACCTGCTGTAGGTTAAAGGGTTTCTTTTATCCTAAAATGTATTTCTTATCAGCTGAAGTAAAATCATGGCAAGGCAGAGTGAAGGCTAAGAAAATCAAGGCTAAGCAGAGTGAAATGCGTTGACTCAGCCTCTTGCCCAGATTTAACACCGCCCTTTGAGCTGGCTCTAACAAGTGAGACCTGGATTTTGGCTCTTCTCGGTGCCTCGTCTTCTCACCCCCAAGGAATTCTCTTTCCCAAACCTGTACAAAGCAGCAGCAGCAGCAAGCTGCCCGCTGTGCACTCATGCCTCAGGCACCCTGGGGAGCCTGCTGCGTGCCTGGCTGTGCTCATCCAGTCCGGATCTCTCTGTCGATGGCTTTCCTGGTGGTGGGTGCCCACGGTGCACAGCCCTAGATATGCAAAGGGACCCTTGCACCCTTTTAAATAGAGCTGGGCAAGAACACAAACAGTTAATAAAAACTGCAGCAGGCACCTTCTGTGCACAGGATTTAGAGAGCTCTGTTTGCTCGCGAAATAGGAAGAAATGGGTAACAACTTTGTAAGCTGGGGATGCTCGTGGTAGGAGAGAGGAGGCTGTGGGGACCCCTCTGTGCTGAAGAACCCCCTGCTAGCAGGAACAGGCTTGTGCTGGGTTTGGGAGCTGATGGTTAAAACCAACAAAGAGAGGCTGACCCATCTGGAAGGGTCTCCTTGTGCTTTGTAATGCAAATGCAGGGCTTGCTCCTGTGGGCAGCTGTGTTTTAGAAATGCAGAGAGATTACATGAAAGGTCCAGGACAAGCCATTTTCTCCCTGCTTAGCTGAGGAGGTCAGAGTGGGAGCCCAAAGGGTCCTTCGTCTTTTTATTGCATCCTTCCTTTTTTTTTTTTTTTTTTTTTTTTTGCCAAGGGGAGCGGGAAAGATGAATGCATTTTTTCAAGTTAATTTAAAGATGGAAGGCAGCGATGGAGAGCGAGGCTCCAGCATCAGAAAGGATGGAATGAGGTCTCTTATTGATGTGGCTGCTGCCTGAAGTGGTACTTTCCCTGTAAGCTTTTGAGTTTTACAACAATCCGAAGTGTTTTTCCTAATGTTTGCTTTAGCAGGTCTGCTGGGGGATGGAGAGGAAGGGAGGGAGAGCAGGCTGTGCTGCAGGGTAAGAGGTTACAGAGGGGAAATGGGAGCTCAGATGGACAGGGAGGAAGCAGCCGAAGCAAGGACCCTTTGAACCATCACTCTCTCCTCCTCCCTATGTGTTCCCATCTCCTCCCGTGTTCTGCACGTTTTCTGAGTCACCAAATCTGTTCTTCCCGAAGTAAGCATCAGATCTGTAGGAAAATGTCTTTCCCTGCCCTGACTTTGTAATACAGTGCCCAAACTTCGTCCTCCACCGTTTATTTCAGCAATTGTTTGCCTGCCTCACCTGGAGGAGAGGACTGCAGAGGCTGCATGCGAACCCAACACTGCTTGCTGCCAGTTCCCAGCCAGAGATTTTTTTGTGGTACAAACTTCTGCTGCCTGCTGATGGTCCTAGGTATTAGGAAGCAATTAGCATTGTACATACTAAAGCCAGACAGATTGTGTGAGGGAGGAAGTCAATTTGCTAATGGAATTAGCACTTGGAAAGGAGGAGGTAATAACAGAATGGTGAGGCATAGGCAGCTGTTTAAATTGCTGTTAGCTACTGAAGCTTATCTAAATTGAATAACTAGATTGCCTTAACTGCTGGAATTTGAATGGCAGCAAAGAGAAAAACAACCCCCATATGCTGCTTTTACACCGAGGCAGTGCCTGGGCTCCCATTCTCTGCGCGCTGATCTCTGGCACTCCTCCTGCCTGGCCCTGCGGTTGCCTGCAGCAGTCGGGTGATCTGCTGGGATGCAGCTCTCGGACTTCAGGTGTCACAGAAAGGCAGCGAGCTATTTCCCCTTGGTATTTCTGTCTACAAAAACCCCTCTCCTGGGCCAGGGCTTGCCCAAATCCCGCAGCAGGGGCTGTCCTCGCAGCGACTGCTGCCTTAATACCTGCAAGCCGTGTGGGGAGGCTTTCTGCAAATACACAGGTGCTCCTAGAAAAAAACAAAACAAAACAAAACAAAACAAAACAAACAAAACAAACAAAAACAAACAAACAGAAAAAAAAAAAAAAAACAAAAAACACAACAGTGGTGGGTCTTAAACGCAGCTGGTGGTGGGGTTACAGCGTGTGGCTCTGGCTCCATGGGAAGAGCTGGGACGGGTGGGTGTCAGTGGTGCTCACAGCACCCTGCACCCAGCATCGCTGCGGCACGGCGTGCTCGTGTTCCCAAAGGCCCCTCCTGCTCACCAGGGAGGACACGTCTCTGCTCAGTCCTGTGATGCACGGTGGCATTTAATGATGGCTCTCGAGAAAGCAGAAGTGCCCTCGCAGAGGACGGAGCGGGGAGCGATTCATCTCCGTCCTGGCCGCTCCCTGCTGGGTGCTTTGATGACGCTTCCCTGCCCTTTACAAAGCCCTTTTGCTGCCCGACTCCCAGAGCTAATTACGGGGCTCCGGCACCGAGCAGCTCGCCCCTGGCTTTGCACAGCACGGGGCAGAGGGGCAGGAGCCTGCGAGGGGCCAGAGCACAGCTGAGCCCGGCCTCCTGGGGCCTCGTCCTGTCCTCCCTGCGATCAGCTTGTTATCAGGCACCTCAACCTGGGGCAGCTGGGGCTCCTTGGAAAAGAAGCGGCTGCTCTACACCATCCCCCTGACAGCCCTCGGGGCTCACAGCAGCTCCTGGGCACCCGTCCTGCTGCACCCAGGGGTGCTGGGGGGAGAGCTGGTGCTGGAGGAGGCTCTGGGTCTGCCTGGGGCTGGGCAGGAACAGTGCTCGCTCGACAGCCTTGGAAATCCTTGGGGCTGGCAGCTTACAAAACAGCTTCGGGGGAACAGTTGGGGTTATTTACGGTGTTTTTGCTGAAAGAGGCCCTTCGGGTTTTGTTCCAAAAATGAGACTTGGATCTGCAGTGCTTTACTTTAAAGTGTATTCCTTTCCTTTTTTTTTTTTTTTTTTGTGAGCTGTTTTATAGGGTTTTAGCCTGTAAATAAAAAAGGTTAAACATGGTGATTGTTTTACAGGCTGCATAAAAGCAAACGCATCCCGGATGGGCTGAGGGAAGGGGTTTGGGTGACATCTCCTACGGCCGGTGCTGCTGGGCCCCCTTCCTCCCCTGTCCACTCCTCAGCTCCAGCAGGGCCCGCAGGCCTGTGCCACGCACGGCTGCTCCACTTGATCTCTTGGCACCCTTCCTGAAGGTGGAAGGAAGCTAATAGATTTTTTTTAAGGCCAGAAGGGGGGACTGTGATGAATTCATCTGACATAACGTAGACCAGGTGATTTCATGCAGCGCCTCCTGCAATGATGGAAATTATTTTCAGTAATGTAAGTGAACCTTTGCGAGCCTGCTAGCTCATGGCTGATCTCATGGATGTCTTTCCTGGAAGATTTCCAGCCTTGGTTTAAAGGCTGCGATTGATGATGAAGCTTTTCTGGCAAGCTATTTCGAAAATCAATTACCCTTTTTGCTAATAAGCTGCGTGAGATTTCTGACTTGAGGTTTCCAGCATTACTTTCTGGGTGTTGGAATACCAGCCAGGTAAAGCACGTTATGTTGATGTATTTAACCAGCCCCTCAATAACCTCAATTCCTTGCCCCAAGGACAGTCTCTCCTCTTTCCATTAGTTATCACTGCCATGGGATAGAATTGGAGTTTACGATGTCTTAATTGAATTAACTTTTGCCGAGGAGTTCAGCCCCACGTGGATGGGGTCTCGCCGGGCTCCTTGTTTGAGTTCATGCAATGGGCAGCCAGGAAAATACTCCAAGGCCAGGGGGAATCCTGAGCAAGCAAGGTACCCGGTGCATTTACAGCTGGACAGAAGCACTCCAGACTCCAGTAGTTGTCTAAAGTCTCTGAAGGTCTTTATTTATGAACTGCGTGCTACCGTAGCCAATAAATAACCATAATTACAGTAAATACAGTATGCCTGCAATGTTTCCCATTCTTTTTTTCCTTAAAAAAAATAGCGTACAACAAAGTTACGGAGAAGAAAACTGCCCTGCCCGTGTTTAGTGGCGTTGGATGAGAACATTCACAGCAGAGGGCTCGTGCGGATGGGGGAGAGCTCTGCACGTTCAGAGCAGGTGAGGTTGAGAACCCCCAGGCATTAACTGACGTGGGTGAAGGCATGAAAGGCATGGAGCATCTCCCGTTCTGGGCACAACACTTAATCTGTCCTGCTCTACATCTGAGCTGTTCCTGACTCAAACCCACATAGCCCAGTGCTGAATTCAACCTGAAACCACGAATGCAGAGCTCCGTGTGTGACTTCAGTAGCATCAGGTAGATTCTTGTGTGTTAAATACAAATAAATCAGAACTGTTTAGCTCCTCATTTGGGAGTCTCAGAGCACTTCGCCCGTGTTGCTTATTCCTCGCAGCATCCTCGTGAGGTTGGTTTTGCTGCCAAGAAGTGAGGCGGACCCTGTGAAAGGAGCTGACTTTCCTTAGTGAGCCATCACAGCGCTGAGAGCAGAAAGCAGGCACTTAACTCATCCCTGTAAGTTAATCCCTAAAGTAAATGCTCCGAGCAATTACATGTAGGGGATTCTTAATGAGACAGGAAATTGATTTGCAGCTTAATGCGATGGTGTAAATCCAATGAACTCAGTTAAGATGTTGAAATCTAAATTTTCTCCCCTGGCTCCGAACACCTTTCCTTTCTTTCCTTTTAACCCCTGTGCTGCGTTTTAGAAAGCTCTAACTGGTGTCGCGGGAAGTTTTTCCCATCTTTTTCTCCTGTTGATGGCTTTGGTTAGGCTTTGCATGTAGGGTTTTCTTATAGCCTGGATAAAGTTTAACTGGGTGCAAACGCTGCCTTGGCTGTGCCTTGCTAAATGGGTAGGGGTGTGCGCAAATCCTCTGAACGTCTCCTAACCCCGATGAGTAAACCAGAAAAATATTCTGTTGGAACGTGGCTTGTGTCTATGTACAAAAACTGAGCTGTCTGGTCTGGAAGGGGTTTAGCCTGCAACCGCCCTGGCCTGAATTTGGCCTCTCCCTGCAGGTGGAAAACCTTCACCATCCCCTCCTGCCCCTGTCCTTCACCCAGCGGGTGCCCCTGTGCTCACCTGCAGCGCTTTGTAGCGTGCTGCTATCTTTTCCTTGGAGTATCAGCAAATCCCTCCAGCATCCCTGGGGCAGAGCCTGCCCCGTGACCGTGCACAGGTTTTGGAGTTTCTTCGTGATAATGCTCGGGAAGCTCTGGGGTCAGCTGGGCTGTGGCTTTCTGGGTTAGGTAGTGGCCAGGTATGATCAGCACAGTGACAAGGGCACTTTTGCCCCCAGGGACTTGGCAGTGGCTGTCCCACCTCACTGAAATGTTCCTGCTGCCTGAGCTGGGCAGTTAAAATCAGCTCTGACACCCTCCGTGAGCTCCGATCACAGCTGTGGCAGGGGCGTGAATACACAGAAACGTGCAAAGAACTTGGGGATGCACGGTGACCTGCTCGCGCCTTGCTTTTTGGGAAGGGAAACTGAGGCAGCAAGTGGTGAGATAATTGCTTGGAGCAGTGAGTGGAGAACAGAGCATCAGAGCTGGGCTTAGAGCAGGTGGCTGGAAGGCTCTTGTGGCTATCTCCAGCTCATACCTTTTGCTTCTGTGTGTAATCCTCACAACACTGCAAAAACCAACCAGCCTTCTGGTTTCAAATGCATGCTGAGGAGGCTGTGTGCGCTTCCCTTTTCAAAGCACAGAGGCACAGCTGAATTCACGTTGAGAACCTTTAACTTTGAAGGGGACCTACGTGTCACTTAAAGGCTTTAGGTAATACTGGGCCATGAATTTACATCCTAGAATATATTCAGCCCGTTTGCAACGCTGCGCAGTGCTAACTGCAACACTGGAAATCCAACTCTTGAAGTTTTCCACTTATATAAAATGTGCCTGTGGTCTAGTTTAACAAATAAACATGTGGAAGATGTATTCACCTTCCCAGGGAAAGGGTGCAGGTAGCTGCTATTTCAAACCCCGTGGCACTGCAGCGTTCAGACGCTGCTTTCACCGTGCTATAAATCGTCTTGTTTTCCAACACCGTGAAGTTAAATATAACAGGCAGAGCCAGCAGTATTTCCAGACGCGTTTGGAAGCACCTGTTGAGGCCAGGTTTGTGTAAGAGACATCTCACAGCCCGTGTGGTTGCACCTAGGCTGATGCTGAACCTCCGTCCTTGAATTTCACGGCAGTATTTAGCTTTGCTTTGCTGACTTGTGTGAGTTTGTCCATCCAGGTGCATTCGTTTGCCCTGCAGGTGCCAAGTGTGCACCTCCTGAGGGTGCTCAGCTGTGCCCGTGGGTAAGCAAGGATTGTGGTGGGGCATCACGGCTGTTCTCACAGAGTCTGTGCCTGAAGCCGGAGGGGACCTTCTGACCACAGCCATGCACCAAAGCAGCTCCTCCAGCTCGGCGATTCCTCCCGAGGAGCACAGAAGATGTCTTTGGGGTTAGGGCTTTGATTCCAGTCCCAGCCTGCAGTGCTGGGCGCTCCCCAGGATCCACCCTGAGCGCCTCCAGCCTCTCCATCTCAGTGCAGTGACAACCCTTTGGGCACATCACTTCATTTTTCTTCTTTCATTTGCTCTTCTCCCAAACCAGGCCCACGCTCTGCAGGGCTGCTGGGGGAATCGTTCTGCAGTGCTCTGAAGCTCCGTAGGTCCGGTCAGATTATGCCTCCTAAATATTTTCCTCGTGGCTACCACTAGTGCTGCATATCGATCAGGTTACTAATGCCCAAGCCCTAATTTGCTTTCCTTAGAGCTAACGCTGAATTCCTCATTTTCCTTTCATCCCATCTTTTGTGGAAGAAAGGTTGAAGGCCCAGCAGGATGGACGGAGGTGGTAACAAAAATGCAGAATTAACAACATAAAATACTTTGCCAACAAATAAAAGCTTCCAAATGTCAATAGAAATATTTTAAAGTCTTCAGGAACTTAGATCATACAAAAATATAATTTATATTTGGCTGTTGTCCTTAAAGAAGCGTTTGAACCTGCCAGGGGAACCAAGGGGGTTCTTGATGGAGAGCTGCAAAGGAAGGTGGAAGCTGTGGGGCAGGCTCAGGGGGTGGAGGGTCCCTGCCTTCACTGCCTGCCTCAGCCCATTGTGGTTTTGGGGTTTTTGGACGTTATTCAAGGCGTTGTCTATAAGGGAAAGTGAAGTGCCCTTTCTTTTTGCTGTAGCTGTCCTCTAAATGTTTATTCTATTTATTAAATTTGTTTTTTTTTCCTTGCATGTTTCTTAAAACCCTTCTCTCTCCCTGAGCACCTAGGGACCTACCTTCCTTGCACCAGACTGTGCTGTTGGTGCTGCACACCCCGACCCTCCCGGAGCATTTGCCTTTTCACTTCCAGGGTAGGCCAGAAGCAACAAAGCTGTAAGGGGATGCTGGGGGTGTATGCACTACGGCTAGCTCCTCCGGGAGGCCGGGGATTTACGCCTGTAATCTCTTAAATGCTCACTAAAGCCTAGGACACGTTAGGTTTGAGATGATTAGCTGGAGCGAGGAGTTGGCAGCTGCATGTCAGGCCCTCCCCGTCACGTGGGATTTTAATAAGCAACAACGCTTCCCAGTTCAGTTAACGGGGCACCCCAACAACCCTGTACAGCTTGGGGGTGTCAGTCCCCCCACATACAGTCTGTGCGAGCTTGGACCTGGCAGCCAGGTGGCTTATCCAGGCTGGAGCTCCAGGTTTTCTGTGTGGTCTCAGTGATGGTTCGAGTCTCCAGCTCTCGGTTACATTACGCAGTATTCCTTCCTCCTCCTTCTTTAAGATCCTCTCCATGTTGAAACTAAATCTGTTGAAATCTTCCGTACCAGGCAGAGCTGTCTCTCCAAACTGGTGGATGCTGGAAAATATCTCTTTGACTTACCCCTTCTCCTCCCCAAACAGAACGGACGGAAGCAAATAACAGAACAAAAACACCCCCAACACCACGTGGGATATGGAAACATTGAGCATTGCACCTCACAGCAAGGCAGTTGATACAAACAGTAGGCTGGGGCTGCAAGTTAACACCAGTGGCATAAAAAAAGATCCTCACCATCTAAGCTCTGTGTTCACCCATCTCCTCGGGATGGGGCAGAGATGGGTTTCTCTCGTGGCTTTATCTCCTTGGGCTGGTTGCTGCAGAATTTGGCTCCTGTTACGGGGGAAATGATCCCGTCCCCTAATTCATTGGAAATGGCTGTGATGGGGATTGGTGTGGAATATGCTGAAATCCTGAAACTCATTTTGAAATCCTCAGTCCCCGTCCTCCCTTTCCCCTCCCACAAATACACTGTACGTATTAAAAAAAAAAAAAAGTCAAGTTTAGCAGTCTATTTTAGTACATGGCTTCATAAGGCAGAAAACCTACTCGATACAGTGTGTGGGGCAGTTGGCTGTCAGAATTCACGTGGAATTCCTTGTTTTACTCAGTTCTTTAAAAAACCTTTGCTTGGTTAAAGACCCATGTCTTGTATGAAACCTTGTGTTCTTCCAAAGAAAAAAAAAAAAAAGCCGTTTCTTTTCTTCCTCCCTTAAAACATCGTTGTCAAATCCTTTCTCTGTGAAGCTGCTGGGACACAAACACGAAGTTTCAGCAGCCCAAAATGGAGCAGTTCCCCGCTGCCTTGGGAGGAAGCGTGGCCAGGAGTCCTCGGCTGCGCTGGCCACCATCAGAGCTCCAGGTAGCCGATCAGGGCCAGCATTACGAGCGAGTTGGCGACGATGACAGCGTGCGGCACCGGCCTCGTCACCGAGTCCTCCACCATCATACTCGTCCCTGAAAGAAAGGGAGCAGGGAAGGAGCAACCTGGTGGTTGCAGTGCCAAAAGCTGGGGCTGGGCTGAGACCGGGGCACATAAGAGGAGTCAGGATTTCACTCTTAGGCAGTGTGATTTGGGTGGGAGTGGGGGACTACAGGGCTTTAGCAGTAAGTGTTAATTCTGGGGTCAGACCAGACTAAAAGGTTGCTCGGAGTCTGGATGGAGGTTACTTGATGTGGTGCTGGAGAGGGACGCTTCAGAAGTTCCTTTAAGCGAACAACCAAAGGGAACCACAGATCGGTTCCAGAGATTTGACATAAAACACCAGGGCAAGGTGTTCCCTGGGCTCCCGGAGGGGAAAGGGGGATTTTAAAACATTACGGTGCTGCTGTGCTGCGTTGGCCGTGGCGGGGAGGAGCGGTGACAAAGTCATCGCTTGTCAAAGAGCCCTGGCAGGGCTCATCATCCCCAGGAGGCAGTCCTGCAGATGAACTGGGCTTGTTTTTTGGTGGTCTGGGATGTCCCCTGTAAGCAGTGCAGGGGGTACGTGTGGTCAGAGAGGCGTACGTACCGCTGTTCCGCAGGATGTGAACTTCGGCGGGGACCCCGTCTCCCCCGGGCCCCGTCACCCGGATCTGCACGAAGGCGTGAGTGAAATCTTCAGGGACCGGGATGTCGATCCGGCTCTTGCTGGCCAGGTACAGCGTGGGAGCAGAGTGGGAATCCTGCCGGTAGAGCATCTGTTGGGAGAAGTTTGTGTGTTCACCACGATTCCCTCGGGGCCACGTGTAAGAGGCCGGCTGCGCGCTGCAGTACCTTGTACCCCGTAACCGCAGACTCATCCGTGTGTGCCACCACGGGGTCCCACTTGATGCTGACCGTAGACCCCGAAAAAGTCCAGGAGATGTTGCCAGGTGGCCTTCTTGGAGCTAAGAGACACAAAAGGAGGCAGATTCAGCAAGGCGAGGGGCGAGGAGGAGCTTGTGCTGCCTGCAGGAATCTCCTGGGACTCTGACTGATAGGGCTGCTGGCAACACCCTGGTTGGCGTAATGGGAAGTATCCCAGCAAAATGTACAATGTTCTTGCAGAAGAGAAGGAAAAACACGGTATATATATATTTTTTTTCTAGGTGCTATTGGTAACAAATGATGTTTTCTCCCTGCAGGGCTCAAGGTATTTCTTTATGACTGTGACTCTGAGCACGGATCTCAGAGCGCAAGGCTGATCTGGGGACGTGCAGGGAGCTGTGCTATTGACCAGCTGAAATGGCTTTAGGGCACCAAGAGGTAAAAGCTAATCGATTTGTTGATCACTGGGGGTCCACTGGAGGAAACAGCTGACGGGGAGAGTAGGATGCTCGGGCTGGAGGTGCTCAGGGCTCACTCACGTGGCTTCGTGGTCGTGACGTTGGTAGAGGGGCTGGGGGGCCCGGTCCCAGCGCGGTTGTAAGCTCTGACCGAGACGTGGTATTTCGTGTTGGGGTTTAGGCCAGTTACGTGAGCTGATGTGACCAGCCCGGCTGTTCGCACTCTGTCAGCTGCCTCCTCCTTGTCGCCATCCTTCCAGTACCGGATCTAAATGGAAAAGCGTTCAGTAAGGGTAGAGGCATCTGCAAGTCTCCATCCAAGAGCAGTGCTGGACACCTTTGGTACTCGTTTCTGAGAATTTCCCCTAGCGTGTGCCCAGCAGGAAGGTTACAGCCTGTGAGCAAAGGCAAGTACCCTTAGGAGTACTAGCAGTGGCCCCATAAGAGCCTCACGCTGTCATTATCCCGTTATCCCTTATCCCGTTATCCCGTCTTTGGAAACAAAATGCTGTTTCCTTTCATCTTGCTTAGCCTGGGGGAATTTCCCTTGCTGGGCCCTCCCTGTGCCTCTCAGCATCCCTTGTTCCCAGGGCAGTCTGGCACCTCGTAGCCCAGAAGCACGCCGGTCATGTCTCCCTGCTCCACCGGCTCCCAGGACACGTCCATCTCCGAGGACAGAACAGCCTTGGCCGTAACTCTGGACGGAGCCACTTTTGGTTCTGAAAAAGACACAAAAAGGGAATAAAAGCCTCCTTCCACCTCAGGGCAGCGTATTCAGTGTACTGAAAGGAGGGATTCGCCTGCAGCACCGATAACTCGCAGCCTGACAGCTGGCATTGTGTGTACGGAGCAAAGAACAGGGAAGGGATTTAGGGACTTAGTAGGTCAAGGAGACCCACAGCTGCAGGCTGTGAAGATCTCTGTCTGCTCTCGGTGTACGGTCAGGGGTGTGCTGAGGGAAACATCTATCTGGGTACTTGAAGTACGAGATAAATTCGACGCTTTGCTACCAGCTGCTCCTTGAGCAAAAGAAACCTCTCCCACCAGGGAGCTCCGACACCGTGGCTGATCAGGTGAGGAGCTGTGAGCTCAGAGCCACCGCAGCCCTCCTTACCTTCTTCTGCAGAGTACACGATGGCAGTGAGGCTCTCGGGGCCCTCTCCTTTCCTGTTGTATGCTTTGATCTTCACTTCGAAGGGGGTGTAGGGCCCGATGCTCTCGTTGCGGTACACGTAGTGCAGGGACTCTGCGTGAGGCACCCGTGCGGTGAGCCACCCCTGGGTGCCCTTCTTGCGAAAGGACAAGATGTAGCCGAAGCCGTCCCCGTTCTGGTAGTCCCGTAGTGTGGGCTGCGAGGGGTCGGAAAGAGAAAGGAGCGTGGAAAGGAGCTGGGCACTCACACCCCTGTGCAGATCCCATTCAAACGGGCAAGGCTTTGGGGCTGCCACTACACGCGGTGTTTGGCACGAGCGCACGTGGCAGTTGTGTTGCAGCACTGATTTCCCCGGAGAAATGCCTCGCGCTCCTCCCCCTGGCCCTCTCCCAGCCTCCGAGGCCGGAGCAGGGCTGACTTACCGTCCAGTTGATGATAAGCTCGTTGGGAGCCCCTCCGCCGCCGCCGAGCCCAGATGGTGCCACAGTGGGTGCTGTCACGGCCCCAAACAAAAGCAGACAGCGCAGGTTGGGTAAAGAAAGGATAGCGGGGAAGACAAGCACAAAGACAGGGAGCAGCCAGGCTTTGACAGCTCATTAGAAAAGTGCTGGTCTCCTTTTTTAAGCTCTAAATGTTTCAGATGTCTGTGGCAACGAGGTCTTGGACACTGGTTAGTCCCTGGTGTGCTTATTTGTAGGCAGCACTTCTAAGAGGGGATGAGAATCAAGCTCAAAAGCAGGGATATGTGAGAGAGCTTAAATTAGAAAGGAGTTAATATGCGTTCATTATGTTAAGAGCGCTTCTCCTGCTGGTCTTACATCCCTTCTGCTTATGTGTTCGAGCTACAGAAGATAGAATCAACATGCACAGCTGGGAAATTTATCTCGTGTTTGCACAGTTGTGCTCTGTGATATATATAGTAGGGCTCTCGTCCTCTTCTAAGCTTTGCTGCCCAGACTGCACAGCATTTGAAGCTAGGATTTATAACGGTTTAATATATTGTAACTAAGGCTGGGGAGGCTGGCTGCCAGTTCTGGCACTGCTTTGTCTTTGATGTGTAAACGGGCAGAAAGGCAGAAAATTTCATGGTGGGTTCACCTCTAGGAGCACTCAAGGAGAAGACTAATTGCCGGGGCCCGGGGGTTGTTGCAAGCCAGCCTTCCCCTTCTGGCGTGTAGGGTAGGTGCCTCTGATTCCCCTTTTCTCCCCTGAGCATATCTGCACGTACCTGCTTCTTTGGTGCGGATTTTGCTGGAGGGTAAGCTCGGCTCCCCGACTCCCAGAATGTTGCTCGCTAGGACCCGAAACTCGTAATCCATCCAGGGGATGAGGTTCACCACCTGGGCTGTCTCGGCGTTGCCCTCAATGTTTACAGGATCTATATAATCCAATAACACGAGAGGGGAGCGACCAGAGCGAGTGGGCAGCGTGCGAGCACGGAGCAAGGACTCGGCAGGGAGCTGGCGTCCCTGAGCCCGACCAGCAGGGACCACGCTGCTGCTGCTGCCCCAGGACACTTACTGGTGCGCATCTGCTTCCACTTGTTGGAGAGCAGGGTCCGGGCCTCCACCAGGTACCTGGCGATGGGGCTGTGGTTGTCAAAGCCGCGGCTCCAGCTCAGCTGGACGCTGGTGTCACCGATGTCTCTCACCACCACACCCCCGGGGGGGCCTGGAGGTCCTGGGATGGTGGGGACAGACGAGTTACTAAGATGCCAGCGATTTGGAGGCTTATTGCTCTTTCTATTCTGCACATCATAAATTAAAATCAAGCCCTTCTTTTCCTTTATTTTCTGTAGCCTGGGAAGTGTCACCTCAAATTTGGGTTCTTTTAAAGCTTCCAAGACTTCACCATCTAATTCAAAAGTGAGATCACGACGTGACTGCAAGGGAGGAGCAAGCCGATCCCTGCAAGCACCGTGCTGCTGCTTCAGGCTAGCAAGGAGCAGGGAAATTACCTCTGACAGTCAGCGTGGCTGACTCCGAAGCGCTGTCCACGACTGTCTGGGCTGTGCACGTGTACCGCCCCGAGTGCTTCAGCTGCGTGTTGAGGATGGTGAGGTCCCCGACGGCTTCCTTCTGCGTGGGGAAGAGGAGACGCGGTGGGGAAAGCGTTTGAAGGTGCCCCATCTCAACCCAGCTTCTGACATGCAAACGAAGAGGCTGGTGTTAGTGCCACGACCTCGTTGGTGGCACACAATTCCCCTTTCTACTCACCACGCTGGCGCGCCGGTAGTGCCCCTCCGACTTGTCGAAGTCGATGGGGAAATCATCCAGCGACCAGGTGAAAGTCAGGTCCATGGTTGGATCGTGGGACGCGTGGCATTGCAGGGTGAGGTTCTCACCGACGTTGATGTCGGCGCTAGATGGTGCCAACGTGATTTTGGTGGCATCTGCAGGGAAAGAGGAGGGAGGGCTGTTAGCTGCAAGTGGCCTCCGTGTGCCAGAGTTACGTTAACGGGGTGGAGCATCCAAATGATCTAACACTTCCTAAATTGACGTCGTCCCTCTCTAACAGGAGCTGGCTGTGGTTTTGTCAGAGGAAGATAAGGGATTAGAGTGAATGGAAATTAGAAATGCTTTTCCCAAGGACCAGTTGGTGGTAGGTGTGATTTGGTGGGTCGGGCAGAAGCTTTGCTGCTGTACAGGCTGAAATGTCTCTGATTCCCTGAGTACTGTACAACTGAAAGGGTTGTGAGGCATTGGAACAGGCTGCCCAGGGAAGTGGTGGAGTCACCATCCCTGGAAGTCTTCAAAAGACGTTTAGATGTTAGAGCTTAGGGATATGGTTTAGTGGGGACTGTTAGCGTTAGGTCAGAGGTTGGACTCGAAGATCTTGAGGTCTCTTCCAACCTAGAAATTCTGTGATTGTGTACTGCTTTTGGGGGTGTTAAGAGAGGAGAAATAAGCTTTAATTCACATTGTGGCATTCTTAGGCGTTTCCTGCTTGATTGACCCCAAGTCAAGCCAAACATCTCTACCTCGAACGGAGAGGATTCCCGTGCTGTTGGCTTTGCCCATGAAATTCTCAGCAAAGCAGGTATACTTCCCCTCATCAGATTTGCTTATGTTCTGCAGGATCAAGGTGCCGTCTGTGGTAATAGTCACCCTGGAAATGAAGAAGAACCATAACAAGAAAGAAGGTTAAAAAGCCTGTTTACTCTACCCCTGCCAAACACTTTCCAGCTCTTGTTGGTTTCGGACAAAATGATGATAGAGACAGGACCACAAATACTATGGAAGAGGTTTTTTAAAGAAGGAACTAGAACAACAAAGCGTGTGTGTCGAGGGATGTAGCAGCACACTTGGATCATCGAGTCCAGTCTTCTGGCAAGAAAAAAAGTGATTTTAGCTATGGTTTGTGTGTACTCTGTGCTGCTACCTGCTATTGTTGATCAGAAGTTCAGTCCCTTTGGTCCAGAGCACAGTGGCTTTTGGTGCTGCTCTCGGTTGGCACGGGATGATGACCTTCCCGCTTCGGGCTGCAGGTATCAGTCGTTTCACTGGGTTTAGTCTAAAATCTGGTGCTAAGGCTACGGGGGGGGAAAACAGAGGATTAAGGAACGATTAGAAAAACCCTGCTCTGTAAGCATTTTAACTGCCGTGTAGCTAGGTATTGATTTGTTGTTAGATGGCCTGGTAACAAAGCATGGCAGTATCTGGAGCGGGATGAAGGCGTGATTCCTCTGCTGCCGGCTGTCAAACGCCTGCCAAGGCAGGTGCTAGGTGGCACGCGTCGTACTGAGCGATGGCAGTGTGACCCTAACCAGTGCAAGGTCTTTGAGAGGCACAAGAACAGCTGCTTCTGAAAATGTAGAGGATGTTCCCTTCAGTATCCCGACCAAAATCCCCTGGTGTAAGTACAGACACCCAGCTTGCCTGAAACTCCTCCTGGAATTGGGCTTAATTTGGTGCATTGCCGTGCATTAATGTTAAATAATTGCAGCTTAGGGCCTTTAGTTTGTCTCTGGCGTTACTGCCCATAAGGAATTAAACTGTCAGACTCACGGGGAACAAGTTTGGCCTCAGCCCGCTTCCAGTCCCCATCCATCTAAGCAGTCTGGATGGATACTGAGCTCTTTTTTTGACATCTTTCCTCCCCAAAAGGGGAAGGTTGTGTGATGGGAGGGAGCAGGTCGTGCTGCTGTCTGTCCTGTACACTTTCTGTAGCTAAACAGATGTCCTTGTGCTCTTTCAGCAGTACTGAGCTTACAGGAGATTCAAATGTTAAGGGCTTGTAGAGCGTCTTGCTGAGCCAGCAGCTACATTTCAATGGTGAGTGAAGCAGGATTTGTCTGCTCTCATCTCACTGAGATTGCCAGCAGAGTATATCAGGAAGAGATCTAAAATGCTTCAGTGTCCCATTGAAACCCAGAGCACTGGGGAATGAGAAATTACCTTGCACTGTTAATTCAGCACTTGCATATACCGTGCCATGCTTGTTCTCAGCCACACACTGATACATGCCAGAGTCCTCCAGGACTAGCTTGGAAAATCTCAGCTCTCCACCGCTCACTTCGATGCGGTTCTGTACAGGCAAACGAGAGGACGAACCCATTAGATGAGAAAAACAAAAACGGAACTCAGGCCTCGTGTGTTCAGGGCTGAGTTTCATTACAGACTCATGTGGCAGTTTGGAGCCAGCCTGGTTTTCTGTGGGAGAAAACGTGGGCCGTTTTTTTTTTTTTGCGTCCAGCCGGCACCACGCATCCCTGTGCTGCCTGCTGAGACTTCTGAGTGCCTGAGCAGCAGCTTGCAGGTCATACAGCGGCAAGTCCAAGGTGCTACTTATCCGCCCCGAGAACTGACCACGAGCTCCTGCAGCTGCATGAAACAATGGCTGGGATGGCAGCGAGACGGGAGGAGGAACCTGCTGCGGGTAGGGACCATGCCATCGCTTTGCAGCCTCATGGGGGCGCATGGAAGAGGGGTGATAAACCGGGGGGGGTCGAGATGGATTTGCAGCGAGGCAGAAGGGGCTCGAAGTGTGGAGCAGCAGCTTCGGTACTGCGAGGCCTGGGGCGCACGGAGGAGTTGCTGCTGCCCGTGCTGGTACCTGGGAGGTGAGCGGCTGCCCGTCCCGCAGCCAACGCACCGCCGGCCGGGGTTTGCCGGCCGCCGCGCAGCTCCAGCGCAGGTCGGACCCGATGTCGGCTTCCGTGTCCGTGATCACCTTCAGCCACTCCGGCTGAGCTGCAAAGGAGCAAGAGAGGGTGGCAGAGCCAAGAGGATCAGATGAGAGGCGCGCCGTGCCAGGCAGGCAGAAGGACGCTCATTGTGTCATCTCCGCTGGCAGATGTATTTATCGCGGCGCGTTTCACCATGGGAACAGCCTTTTGCCTTTTGTGCAGCGACGCAAGGCTGAGTCCTCCGTGGGTCTGGCTGCTGCTGTGCATGTGGGCTGCACGGAATTATGGCAGAAGCCAGATCTGAGGAAGAATAGCGTGATTTCTCTTCCTAAAAATAAATACAGCCATTCCTGACCTTCAGGAACGACCGGATTCGGACTGGGAGAACCACGTTAAGTTTGCAGCTTGTCTAGGTCTGATGAATAGCTCCAAGCCCTAACCCTTGTGAAAAGAGCCCAGGCGTGGAGAAGACTTCGGGTGAGAGCCAAATCTGCTTTTACTAACACTGCGCTCCCGTCCCTGGTTACCTCATTTTTGCTACAATTATTTTAGGCCAAGTTAAGAGGTCTCTGTGCTTGCAATAGCCTTTGTCAGAGCTTTGCAATGGGTTTAGCTGGGGCTGATACGAGGCAGGTGTTCCTCTCCCAGGGGTTCACTCTGCTGCCCGGACCATCTCGCTGTGCCCTGTACGGCGTGGGGTTTGTCTGCCTTACCTTGAATGATGATGCGGCCCTGGTAGGTGTCCCTCCCTTTGATGTTTTCAGCCTCACACTCGTAAGTGCCTTCATCCTCAAAGCCAACATCCTGGATCTGCAGGAGGGGCTCGCTGGAGATCCACTTGGAGGCCTGCGAACCGTCCAGCTTCCTCCACTTTATCCGAGGAACGGGGCTATGGGAAAGAAAACCCGGTGAAGCCCAGCCCTGGGCTCTGGTGCAGCAGGCTGCCCGCGCTGTGCAGCGTGGTGTGACTCCAGCCCTGGTCAGCCAGCTCCCAGCCCAGCTAGGCCTCGGCCAGCAGGACAGCTTGGTTTCACCCCTCCATCCCTCCTGCTATTCCCCCTCCTGGCCTACATCCCTCAGACAGGGGCTGTGATGCCCTCCCCTCCCCGAGCGACGCGGTCGCTGCACTCACTTTCCAAAGGCAAAGCACTCCAAAGTCACCATCTGCCCGGCCAGAGCGTAGGTGTCTGCAGGAAACCTGGCTTTTATGCTGGGTGCATACTGCCTGGCGTCTGTTAAAAGGAAGGCACTGGTGAGGAGTTCTGGATGGCTTCAAAATCGCACGCGTGAGGTCTTAGAGGGCAAAGATACCTGCAAGGTTTCAGTGCTTTGAAGAACCTTCATGGGTACGGGTAATTCGTGGGTGGGCAGAGGCTAAGTTTCATTTTCCTTTTAAAAGAGCTTCTACTAAGGACTCTAAAAACCTCCATGTACAGCACCTCAAGACTATTTCTCCTTGATTTTCTACCACTTAACTCCCTTCTCTCTGACCGAGAGGTCTCTTTAGCTGCACCTCTGCGAGGTCACCAAAGGCAGAAAGTCACCCGCGGTTCCAGGGGTACAGGAGCCTGCCCAGGCTGTTCCTGGTGCTGTTTCTATTTTACAGACAAACAGAGCAACCCCACTGGTGGCAGCAATAGCAGCGAAGCCATAAGAGAGGGCTGCTTCCCCCAGGCTCCAGCCAATTATTGTTTTCATAAGCTCTTAAACTCCCCCGAGAGTCTGGTGGGTGAGTGCTTAGGGCCTCGTGGAGCCCGTGTGCTTTGAGGCAGTTTGTTAATTTTTGCATTTCACCCAGCCCTCGTAGGACACTCCAGGAGCACTGACCCTCTGCAGCCAGGCTGAGCCGGGAGAACTTGCTGAAAACGCTCTTGGTGATGAAGTCGATGTGGCTGGTGGCAAAGCACGAGTAGTTCCCCAGGTCGGAAGCCTCCGTCTTGGCGATGTAAAGGTTTCCTGTGGTCTGAGAGACGAAACGCCTTCCGTCGGCTGGGATGAAGTTGGGAAACTCGTTCAGAAGCCATCGGTAGGACAAGCCTGTGGGGAGCAGAGAAAGGAACAAACTGCACACGTTGCCAGCGTCCTCTTGGATGGGATTAAGCCAAACAGGCCGTTTTCTAGCCCAGAAACTGCTCCTTGGATAGCACTTATTTTCTCCCCGTGTTTAGTCTTATCTCCGCTTTCTTGCTTTATGGAGTCTGAATTGAAAAAATACCGCTTCCCTAAAATTCCCCCAGAAACCAAGGAGCGAGTTCCATGTCTGGGAGCTGCTCGCTCTGTCCCATCTCTTTCCCTGGCCCTGGCCCCGCCGCCCTTACCTGGGTAATGGGGCGGGGGGCTGCAGGCGAACATCACTCCCCAGCCTTCCGTAATCTTCACGGGGTCTCGCTCTTCGGCAGAGAATTCCTGCAAAACTAAAAACGCAGAGTGAAACCTGGCCTTTATTTGATCTCCTCTTTATTTTATCGGATTCCTACGGCACCTCCTCGGCCATGGGAAGCGCCTGGGGACCTCTCCAAGTGCCGCTGCTGGTACCAGGTACAGGAGAGCTCCCCTCCAGCCTTTATTAACGGGGTACGGGGGGGCTCAGTTCACCCCAGTGTCACCGTGGCTGCGTTTCATTTACCTCGTGGGGACAAACATGGGACTTACAGCCAAAGCGCAGGGAGGCTTCCCTGCTCACCACCGTGCCCCTGGAGTTCGAGGCCACGCACTGGTAGGAGCCGGCGTCCTTGGCTTTTACGGGGTTGCTTATCACCAGGTCGCCTGCAACCAGCCGGTAACGGGAATCTGGCTCCATCTTCAGCTCCGTGCCGTTCATCTTCCACCTGCCAGGAGCATGCAGAGAGAGGGGAAAATGAGTACAGGGAGCTGTGCTCGTTCGTTCTTCCAGCTGTGGTGTTGGGATTGGAGTTAGATTTGTGGCTGGGACCTGGGGGCGAGGCACACCGTGTGTAGGTAAGGAGGCTGGTTCCTGCGTGGTGATCTGCTTTATGTGAAAGTGGAGAAGAGAAAACGGAGCTCATGGTTGTGTCCTAGTCCTGGTACAGAGAGGGGAGAGGCTTTGGCCTTGGCTTGGTCATTCCTCAGCAGGGAGCAGCCCCGTCTCTGCTGGGACCACTGGGCTGGAGCCCTTTGATGGGCAAAACTCTCCCAGTGCCAGAGCTTCAATCTCAGCAGTATCTGAGGAGCTCTGCTGGGATGTTGCCACCTCGGGCTGGGTTCAGGTGCGGGTGTTACCGAGCCCTGCACTGCCAACCAGACCTCCAGGACTCCTCCTGGGACAGTTTCTGGTTTCAACACACCCTGCTCCCTTTTTTTTTTTAGTGCCAACCTGCCAGAGCCATGCTCACTTCTCCAGAACGTCTCCGCAGGAGCTTATAGACACCCGTTCTCGCCGTGTTTAACCACGCAGAGGTTCAGACTTGGTGTCTGAGAGCAGGCGAGCTCACCTGTAGGTCGCAGGAGGACTGGCTCTTGCTCGACAAGCCAGCGTCACTTTCTCTTCTGCCGAGCCTTCAGGGAAGAGGGTGTGGGCAGGCTGCTCCTCGAACACAGGCCCGTAGGTCCTGCTGCTACTCTGGGCTTGGCACCAAACTGCAAGGGAGGGGAAAGCAGCTGAGCAAAACTGAGCTTTCTCTAAAAATCCCGACGTTTGGTTGCGTAGGGTGTCCCTGGCGGCATCAGAACTCGATGTAGAATAAAAGAGGGAGCAAGGTGCAAGTCGCAGCCCATCTGTCGCTGCGGCCCAGCCCCAAGCAGGGCTGGGGCAGACCGTGTGTGCCTCGCAGCGAGCATCTCACACCGACTCTGCTGCGCCACGGGGAGCAGACGTGCTGGAAGCTGAGCACACGGAGGAGCGCTGGCACACGCCTCTCGCACAGCCCTGCACAGACGGGGCTGGGGCTGGGAATGCCTGGGTGCCCTCGTTGGTCCTGGCAGCGAGGACGTGCTGCTATCTGCTCGGCACAGACCTTGGCTGCTCGGTTCCTCCTTTGTCCTCCAGGATGAGGGAGGAGAGAGAAGCCTGGATATTCGCAGTAAGCTCTCGGCTCTGCCGCTGACTCCCTGCGCAGGGGTCTGACCCCCTCCATCCCTGCCTCTGCTCTCGGTTCGACTCCAACCTACTGCTTTCGTGTTCAGACATGGGTTCGGTTCTGATCTTGAGCCTGCCTCAGGCAGAGGCACGAGAGGAACCTAAAAACCTGCCCTCTTTCTGGGGTGCTGTGCCCAGGCCACCCTTTGGCACGATGTTTCTCCGGGAGGTGCTGGCTGTCCGCGGTGACAGCTTCTGCATCTCAGATAAAACACAAACCCTAGCAGGCTCCCTTCCACGCAGGCTTCGTGGAAGTGACAATGCAGAGAGGCGAGAACAAAGCAGAAGCTGCCTGGAAATCTTTGCCTGCAAAAACAACCGGCGAGATAATCGCTGCCGGGATGTTCTGTTCCCGGCACCTGGAGGAACGCCTGTCCCCTCGCGGGGACGGAGCCACCTCAAGGCTCTGTGCTTCCCACTGTGGTCCCCTCGGTCTGCAGCGATAAGCCAGGAGATGCTCGGCTGCCCCCAGGATCCTTCATTGCTCTGTAATTGCATTAATAACCGCCTCCAAGCCGCCGTGCCAACCAGCAAGCTGCTTCCTTCCCTACCGTACGCAGCACGCTCGGCGGTTAAATTAAGCGACTCCAGCCAGTGTGATGTTTTATGCAGGAGGAACTTCCAGCAGGGAGCGGCCAGCTTGGCTCTCCGGGGCTCGGGGGAAGCAGCCCCGTACCTGTAGCTCCCGGGGTTCGTCTCATGTTCCTGCTGCTCCTGCGTGCGGAGACGAGGGCGAGAAGGGAGAGGGGCCCGGCTAATTGGCTCGGTGGGTTCCCAGCAGCTGTTTGCTGCCTGCCTCTGCTCCTCCTGTCCCAGCCTTGCCCAATTACCGGGGCTCTCTGCTCCTGCCAGCGTGGATGAGCTGCTGCAAGGGAGCCCCACGCAGGCAGCAGCCTGCTGCTCCCTGCTGTCACCCCAGGAGGGGGGCTGCAGCCTGCGGCTCAATCTTTGGGATAAGA
Organism: Netta rufina; assembly: GCF_964035555.1. Classification (NCBI taxonomy): domain Eukaryota; kingdom Metazoa; phylum Chordata; class Aves; order Anseriformes; family Anatidae; genus Netta; species Netta rufina. The sequence goes on along the minus strand of NC_140150.1, from coordinate 4,236,353 downwards.
GGAGTGGGGTTTTTTTGAGGATCGTATTCCCTCCAGATCCGTGTAGGTGCCGTTTTCTTTCACTAGTAGCTGTATTCACAAAGAAGCTTGGCTAAGCTGGAAATGGTCTCTCGGTTGGTTCAGCAGAGGCTGTGCTGAGCAGGTCTCAGCTGGAAATAGCTCTCTGCTGACCAGCACTTAAAATAATCATGAGTTAATGGAGAATTAATAAGAACGTGGCGTGTTCCTTGTGTCCTGGTGGGTGGTGGAGAACGGATTAAGGATTAACGGCTCTGCATTCTGAGATTAATTGGGAGCGTATAATAAATAATTTCGACTTGTTTAACAAATAATCTGTATATTACTGACACTCCCAAGCACGCCTCTTCTCATGGGATGCTCTTTCCCGATGAAGCCACCTTAACTAACCAGCCCTTCTGGTTCCACCCAGAGCCTGCACCCGCTGCTGTCCTCTGCTGTCCCTCTCTGCCTGCCAAGGTTGTGGACTCCAGCAGCCGGGCATTGATTTTCTCACGTGTAATCAATGCCACGAGGCCGGATGATTTTGTGTGGACGGCTCCAAGGTGCCCGGCTGGTGCTGGAGGTGAACTGCCTGCATCTGCCCCGTGAAGCTGAACAAGCGGCAGGCTGAAGCAGTAACTGAGCAGTTACAGGTTCGGGATTGAGTTAAGAGCTGAGGATTGATATCATCCAGGAGATCTGAGCACCTCCGAGGCTGTTCAGCTGCTGGTTTCTGGCCGTGTGGCTCCGTGCTTTTATTGTTAGCGTTTGGGGTGCGCTGGCAGCCAGAGCTGGAAGGCTCGGGTGTCCAGGAGGCTGAACACCGTGTGCCGAGCCCCACGCTGGCTTTGGAGACCAGGAAATGAGAAATGTCTCAGCTGGACGTGTTCCAGGATGGATTCCAGTTCACGAGCACAGCAGCAGCAATCCTTTTGCCCAGCCCAGGCAGCAAACCCTTAGCTCCGGCGCGCTGACCACAGCCCGAAGCCTGGCACGTGAGGGAGCCGGGCGATTAATTGGGTTTAGAGAAAGTCTGAACACAACACGTGTGCACAAAATCAAAGTGGTTATTTTTAAAGAAGCCTTCTGAGGAACAAAGGGACAGCGCTTTGGGTAGCCTTCAAGGTTTTTTTTTGTGGCCTTTAATGAATGAAGAAAGGCCAGAGAGACCTTTAGACTTCCCTAACAATTCATTAGACACCTTTCTATTCACTATAAGCTTTAAACCTCTTTGCATCCTCGGGAAGTCATTGTTTTGGGGATGAGCAGAGGCACGGGTGGTGTTACCAACCCAGCCTGGAGCTTTTGGGTTCTGACCTCACCCTCTCCAGAGGGTTTCCTTGAGCCTCATCTAGAGCTGCCATTATTTGGTCCCTGGTCCCTCGCTCATGTTTCCAGTGAGGATTTCTCTGTCCCAGCTGGTTCCCGAGATCCATGGCATCATCAGCCAAAGGTCGAGAGAAAACAACCCTTGCAGGGTTTTGCAGCGAGCCGCTTTTTATGGGCTCAGCTTGGAGCAAGTTGTAGGAACTCAGCTGGTTAATGGGAGAGCCCAGCTCCGTCTTGCGGCCTCTACCAGATTTGGGTCAGAGTGATTTCCAAACAGGCTAATTGCCTCCCAATCTAGGGCAGCCACCCCTCCCTTTTCCTCCTCTGGGACCCACAGAACATTAAAAGGTAATCAGATATTTATAAGGACAGCCAAGCAGTCTCTTCCTGGGATGATGAATTAGCTTGAAGACATTATCTAATTCTCAGCTGTCTGAAATGAAACATCTCCCTGCTGAAAAGGGGCCTTCAAAATGTAGCCTGAGACTCCCCAAGATCCAGGAACGGTCCCCAGCGGATGCCAAATGGGAGAGTCTTTGCAGCCGGGGCAGGGCAGAAGAGGCACCCCTAGAAGAACCAGGAGGGGAAGCAGCTTCACCGCGAGCGAGCCCTGCTGGCAGAAAGAATTCATCCCGGTGCAGAGGCCAGAGTGAAGCCAAGGGAACAAAGCTGGGCGACCACAGACACGTTCCCTGGCTACAAAAACCACCCGGGAGGCACAGGCAGTGCCGCAGCCACGAAAGCTGAGCGTGGAGAGGTTCGTGCCCGGTGAGCAAAGCACCACTGCATCGTGTGCCCGGGGTTGTGTCCCATTTGGGACCCCCTACAGGGCCTGAGCACCCTGCTGAGCCCCTCTCGGCCACCCCACGACAGCTCCAGCCCAGAGGGGCCAGGGGCTGCTCTTACCCACGCAGGTGACGACAGCCAGGGACGCGCAGACAAATCCCACGGCGCCTCCCATCTGCGGCCTCCGGCCGGGTTGTGGCCCCTGTGGCCGTGTTCTCTATGGGCGAGCGGGAAGCGCAACAAGAAGTCCCGGGGCGCCGATCCCCTGTGGCCGTGTCTCTATGGGCGAGCGGGGACAGCGGCCCTAAAAGAGAAACACAGCGATTGTCTGCGGGCTTCTGTGGCTCCCCGAGGACCCCGTGTCCAGCTGCACGTCCCCACGGGCCCGGCACCAGGGTGTCTTTTCCTGGTGAGGAATGCAGAGGTCTGAAGGAGCTTTTTTCCTTGGGAAATTATTCCCCCTCCACCTCTTCCCCTTACCATCCGCTCTTCTTCCTCCCTCCTCCAAAACTAATGCTTTCTTAGCATATTTTTCAACTTAAAAAAAGCCAGAAGCATGCAGGGTACTGGGGGGAGAAGGGAAAAATAATTTCTTGTTATTTTGTCAGAAAGTCGTCTCATGTTGACTCTCTCCAGGCAGGCTGTGGCTGCCTGCAGGTGTCCTGCCTGCCCTGAGCCGCTCCCCTGCTCTGGAGATCTTGGGGGGGACCCAGCTCATCGCTGCAGGCTCCCGGGGGAGCAGGGGGGTGCCCAGTGTGGTGCCCACCTGCTGGGTAATTTCCTGCCTTTCTTCAAAGTAAAAAGCATTTGAATAGCTAAGATGAGATAAAGGAGCACCGAGGCATCTCTGGTGCCGCGGGGGGGCACATCAGTAGGTGGAGGGGTGTTTTCCGGCCCCCTCCTCATTCTCCTGATTTCCAGGCTCTTTCTCAAAAGCAACCAAAACCAAACCAGAGCTGTTTGGGCAGCCCCGTGTCCCTGCAGCCAGCGTGGACAGCCCCAGCTGGGCCGTGTGTGCCCTCCTCCTGGCTAAAAACACCACGGGAGCAGCTTCAGCGCGTGCACCCCTTTCCTTGCAATCCTGACAAAGGCGCCGCGGTGCTTTTGCATCTTATCTCCCCCCCTTTTTGTGAACAACGGCATCTGAAGTAAGGCACGGAGGAGCCCCGCGTTCCCTGGTGCTCTCCCCAGCCGGCGGCGCTGCCAGGAGCCGGGCTGCGAGCTCTCCTTCCCCCCAGCTCCAGCTGGTGCCGCTTCCCCTCGCTCCCTGCCCATCTGCCTGCCCGAAGCAGGCCGGGCTGCCCCTCGCCCCCCGCGGCTAGGGCTGCCTTTTTTCTGGCCCGTGGGACACGGCGAGCATCGCTGCTCCCCAAAATCCAGTGCCCTGCTCGCTGCTAGTAGCCCTTGAGATGCACCCGAGCAAACACGGGGACGGTTCTGCGTTTGCTTCGTGGCTCTGGGGGCTGGGGGAGCCACCTGGGCTCTGAATCCTCGCCTGAATAAGATCGTGCTACCCACACTTTAAAGGGAAGAGACGGCATCCCGCATCCTCCTCGATTTGCCTGTGCTTGGGCTGGAGCTGGCCCAAGGGGAGCAGAGCCCAGCCTGCCCCCACCAGCTCACGCTCCGGCCAAACACCTCCTGCAGCACAGACCCCAAAATAGGGCCGGTGCTCGGCGCACGCCGCAGCTGGGCAAGGAAAACCCTGCCCCAAAGCAGGGGCAGTCACGGGGTGGCAGAGGGGAGGGTTTGGGGATGGAGCACGGTTTGTGCCAGCTGCCCCGGAGTGAGTCAGCCCTATGAAATCACTCGATGGCACCGGGAATCATGCCCCAAACGGCGTCCTGAACCCGCGGCCTTTCAGCTAACACTGCCTCATTGTTTCCTGGTGTCCCCCCCCTCCGTGGCTGCTTCCCTCTCGTGTGTTTGTGCGCCCGTCCTAAGCGCCCTGGGATGAGCAGCAGCCTCCTGCTCGAGTCGTTTCAGTCCCAGCTCCTCGTTTCTCTTTTCCTCTCTCTTTTAAAGCAAATCCGAGATGAAGAGGGGAAGGGTGCTGCGTGAAATGCAGGGGCTGTGTGAGGGGGAGCAAATCGCATCCCGCTTCTCCCAGGTGTCAGCTCCTTCAGGAGCCCCGTCCTGGGCAGGGAGAGGAGGGCTGCTGTGACAGCCTCCCCCTGCGGCTTCCTTCCCTGTGGCTGAGCAAAGCTGTTACTTGTAGGAATTAAGCTGATTTGAATTATTTAATTAGTTCTAGATCAATTATTTATTGGGTAAACTACAGCTTTGTTCCCCACTTCTGCAGCTGGCTTTGCGGCTCGCCTCTTTCAGCCCGGACCTCCCCATCTACTCCGATCCCCGATCTGCACATTTTCTTTCCTTGCTTCCTCGTGTGCGCTACCTCTGCCTCTCCAGGCTCCTGCACGCTCAGACGTGGGTGCTGCGAGGACCTGATGCAGGTGGGGACCTTTGTAAAAATTAGGAAAGCGATACCCAGGGAGAGCTCCAGGCGTGGTCCGCATCACAGGAGAGTGAGAGAGAACAGAGTAATGTCTACAAGTGCTGAGGTTGTATCTGTTTGCAGCTGGACCAAACATCCCTCCCAGGCTCTTTGCATGCCCCTGGTTGTCGTAGCACCCGCGTGCCGCGAGCCAACGCTGCCGGGGGCCCTGGCGCTGCAGGAGCACATCTGGGGCTGCGGTGCTGAGTCTGAGTCGTGCTGCACACCCTGGGGCATCCCCAGGCACTGCCCCCGGCCTCCTTTCCTGCACCTGACTCCGAACTTCTCCTGAGCGCGGCCGTGCACTTTGCATCTGATCCCTCGGTCCCGCTGCCCGTCCTTAATTAGGAGAGGGCCCGCGGGGACCTGTTCTTTCCCCTCTTCGCAGGGTATTTTGACAGTCACTTGAGAGCCTGCTGTTGTACTGAAAGGGGATCTGTCAGCCCCGCTAATGGATGCTGTCATTAATACCTCCAGCAGCAAGGGAGGCATGGGCACACCAGGAAACATGTGCAGGGGCTGCATTAGCACTCTCCGCTGGAGCCCCTGGGAGCCGCGCGCGATCCATTATCAGGGAGGCAGAGCTCTCAGGAAAGAGCTGCTGAGAGAGTTCGAATCCCCCGGAGCCCCTGGGAGAGGAGGTGCTGCCTCATCCTGGGCTCGCTCGGCACCGCTCCTGGCTCTGGAGGAGCATCGATGGATGCTGAGCGCCGAGCCCTGGCGTGGGGCACAGCGCTGGCACCGCCACCTCCCCGCTGTCACCAGGAGCTGGCCTTCAGCAAGAGCTGGCACGGCCAGCACAGCCTCAGTGCAACGCGTTACCGGGATCAACGAGTGCCATTTAATCCCCCACGGGTGTGAGAGGAGCAGTGGGGTGTAAGCGGGGCTGCTCCAACGCTTCCCGATGCCGGAGAGCTCCGGAGGGGCAGCGATGCGGTTTGTCCTGCGCTCTGAACGTCCCTTTCACTAAGGAGCGTTGCTGAGGCTGGGAAAGGCACACTGCTCATCTTGGCTGGAGGCTGAGCTGCAAAACCTGCCCACTGTTAGGTACATTTTGTCCACCTCCAGAACAGCGTGTTTCAGCAAGCTGGAAGTGGTTTTATCGGAATGGGTCTGTCCTCCTGTACAACCCGGCTGTGCTCAGGAGAGGCAGATTTCGGTGCCAGCTCCGGATTCAGCCTTTCCTGAGCTTCTTGGGGCTGACAATCTGCTGGGGTTGACAACCTGGCGGCCCCAGGACACGCGGCAGCAGAAATCCAGACGCCATCCCACAACAATCCTAAGCAGGGAAGTCCCCAACGCCCGGTGGCCAAAGCACCCCCAGAGGGGTTTGGCAGCCCCGTGGGGGATTTCAGGGGCTGGATGCATTTCTCGTTGCCCCCTGGGCTGCGGTGGTAGCACAAAGGGTGAAGGTTTGGGGTCAGCATGTGCTCTGCAGCGCCCAGCCTGGCTCCTTCTGCCTGGGGAGGGGGTGAAGGTGGCACCTGCAGACTGGGAACTCGCACCCGGGTGGGGTGGATGGAGCCAGGTACCTGCAGCCGAGCCTCAGCCAAGCTTTGTGCCCGTGCTGCGGGCAGGGGAAGCGAGGTGCACGGCTGAGATGTTCATGGGGACGAGGGGAATGGCTGGAGGCAGAGGGAGAGGGGCCCCGAGCTCAGTCCCTCTCCCTGTGGAGCTCCCCACGGAGCTGAGAGCTGCCATGTGGGGAACAGGGGGGGCTTGGAGGCTGATCCCGAGCCCCCAGAGGTCGGGGGTGAAGGGCCTGGCTGGCCCCGTGCCCCCAGGTGTGAGCGGTTGCCATCAGCCCTCGTTAGTGTAATTGCACAGAGGACTGAGCTCTGCCCTCTTGGCTCAGCACAGAGGCTGGAGAACGTGCTGGAAGGAGGTAGGAGAGGAAAGCAGATAAAAGAAAGACGTTTTGGGGGGTGTTTGGGGCTTTAGAGGAAGAGAGGGGGTGCTGTAGGGTGGCAGCTTGGGTTACCCACTTGATGTGGTGATGTGGCTGGGGAGCCCGAGCTCCCCTGGTGCTGTGTCTGTGCCCGTGTCCCTGCCCTGAGAGCAGCCCCAGCATCCTGCCCGTCCCCTGGAGCTGCTGCCTCAGCCGTGTTATGCTTTTAGAAACTAAGGTGAGCAGGAAAAAAAAGAAAAAATGTAGTGCAGCCTGCAAACAGCTTTGCTTGGGGCTGGAGGAAGAGTTAGTTGTGGTTGCTGGGCCCCCAAACTGGGCATCTCTGAGGCTTGGGGATGAGGTTTGGGTTTGTTGGGGTCTTGGTTCCTGTTGCTTTTTGCTCTGTGGGCTGGGAGCTGTGGTTCCCCCCTCGTGCAGCAGTGTTGCAGGGCTCGGAGCAGTGCACCACGAGCTGATTTACATCTGGAGTGATTCTGAATCACCACATCCATGGAAACCAAGGCGCTTCTCCCCCTGGCACCTGCGTTTGGAGAGGTGCTGCCCTGCTCTCCTCACAGGGCTGGGGCTCCGAGGCGTGGGGCAACCCCGAAGGCAACTTTTGGGGTGGTGCAGCTGGCTGTAGGATCTGGTCTGGGAGATGGGTGGAGGAAAGAGCCTCACGTGTGCATGGGGGCACCTAAAATAACCCCCAGCTGTGCAGCCTACACGGTAAATCAGGTGGCTGCTGTGGGTACGTGCACCTGTGGGGGTACCTGGGTTTGTACAAAGTTTTTTGGGGGTAAGGTGCCATGGGGAAGGATCAGTAACTGTTCTAGTGCTCTGGTTTCATTTAATAACCTCGGTGCTGTGGCTAGGAGGAGGCTTTGTGCCCTCTGCTCAGGGAGGAAAGGCTTTGGGCAGCTCCTCTCCGGAGCTGGGGGACACGAGGTGGGTGCTGTGCCTGCCCTTGGGCTGCGCTGCTGTGCCTGATTATCATTGGTTAATTATACTAAATTGATCAGGATCAGTGTTTGATCAGCAGCTTCAGCTCTTGAGGAGCTCGGAGCAGAAGCTCAGCTGGGTGCCAAACACCCTGAAAAAGTTGGGAGAAAAGTCTGAAAAGGGAAGGTGCCGCTGTGGGGAGCGGGAGCTGCTCCGGCGTGGGGCTGCCCAGCGTGCAGCTCCTGCTAACGCTGGGGGAAGGATTATTTTCACCTGGGGATGGGATAAACCCATCTAGTGCTGCTCAGCCCGGGGCAGGGAACAGCAGGACTTCCTGATGGGATCCCAGCGGTGTTTGAGCACTGTTTTCTGTGTTTAACTCCTTTTTCCCTGAATAATTGGACGGTGCCTTTGTGTGCACCGCAGGTCACGGCACCCCGATGTAAGAGGGTCTCAGTGGGAGTTCTCTTTAGTTCAGCCCCTGTCCAGCAGGCAGAGCCTGGTGCTCGTGCACAGCTCATCCTCTCTTTGTGCAGAGGACAAAGCGGGGATCTGCTTTTGGTCAGGAGGCGTTGATTGAGAGCATGTGGAGACACGGCTGCGTGCAGGCACACAGCTGAGGGGTAATGGCTTTGGGACCGGAGTCGCTGGCACGGTGAAATCTAATTGCCATACACCAGCCAGGACTATGCGTGGCCCCAAACAAATGCTTTTTCCTGCTCTTCTGGTGTGTCGGGCAGCTGGAGTTAAAAACCTGAGCTTCACAGTGAGTTGTTTTTTTTTTTTAATTGGACCAGATCACGTCTCTGGCTATAATCACCCCAGAGCTTTGGGGTGCTTGGAAATCCAGCCCCAAACTGAGCCTCTACTTTGCTGCAATCACCCCTGGATAAATCCTGGGGGCTGGAGCTGCTGTGGCTTAACCCTGAGCTGCCACAGGGGCAAGCTCAGTGCGTGGGGAAGCGAAGCAGCCAGCAGAGCTCCTTGCACCGGCCCCAGGCAGCAGCCGAGGGCGGGGAGGAAGAAATCTTGCTGGATTTCCCCTCGAGCTGGACGTGAGCGTGGTGTTCGACCGAGGCCGCCAGCATGCGGCTCCTAAGCTCTCCCCGAAGACTGGTATTTCAATCGATAGCCTGAGTCGATAGCAGCTGGAAGGATGCTCAAAGACTTTGAAAACAAGGCCACAAGTGACTCCAGTTTAGCACGTGGGTGTTGGAGAGATGATGTCTGCCTGAGATCCTTGTTAATGTGCTGAGTGTGGTCGCTCAAGTTCAAGGTATTTGGTGCTCCTTATGGAGGAGCAAATCCGTGGTATGGCAAACCACGGCGTAAGCGCAGCGGGGTGCAACCCTGCAGCATCTTTGTGTAGGAAATGCGGGTTGTTGGGCTGGGGTTACAGCAGATTAGAGGCCTGATTGTCCTGGCAGAGGGGATGGGAGTGGGGTCGGGATGTGTTTGTGCCCCGCGCCTGCTGCCACAGTCACCCCAAACTAAAGCTTCCCCAAAATAAAGCTTCAGATCTCAGGTTTCCCTTTCCTATATCAGAGCACGGCACCACCCACTGAGCACGCACAGCCCCGGGACATCCTCAGCCCCGTCAGCCTCACGAACTCACCCACTTCGTGCTGTCAGTGCTGCCGTGGTGTCACCGGCAGCAGCTCTTTGATGTGGCACCGATATAAATAGCTGCCTACCTGCGCCCGAGCCTATCTCCTCGCTGCCTGGTAAGTCACTTGGTGAGAGCTGGACCCCAGGAGAGGCTGGAGCAAGGGACAACAAGGTCCCTACAAGGCACCGTGTGCCTGTCCCAGCACCGCAGAGCTCCTTGGCCCTGCTGCACTGCTCGGTGTTTGTGCCGGGGTGATGGGGATGCTGGGGAGGTGGTGAAATGGTGCCAGGATCCTCTCCCTCTGAGCTCCTGGGGGAAGCTTGGGATCTCCCCTGTAACGATGCTGCGTTCATCCTGCTCCTCTGAGAGCAGCATCCTTATGTTCAACCTTCTCATCTGTCTCTGTTAAAGTGTTGCTTAACATTCAGCCTCTCCAGCTAGTGCCAAGCTGCTCTCTGCCTTATAAAAACAAGCAAGAACCCGCACAGAACACATGTCCCACTTCCCTTCCCGAGCAGGGGCTCCCTGCTTTTACAGCTCTGCTGTGGGACTGACAGCTCGGCTGGGTGTGCAAGAAATGTCACGGGGTAATTCAGGACGTAGGCTGCTCAGCAGGAATAACTCCTGTGCTCGCTGAGCTCTTGGGGCATCTGCATCGGGGTCATGTTGAAGGTCCCTCTGGTAAGGTCCTGGACCCTACAGCTGTGTTGTGGCAATGGGACTAAGGGCGTGTGTCAAAGGGGAAGGAGGGGGGGGAATGATAATACATTTTGGGTTCAAGGAAACAGCTTTTTATAGCTTGAGGTTTGACCTTGCTTCCTTACCTGCCAAGACACCTGGTCTCTGTCTACAGCTCACCAGGTACCCAGAGCCATGTAGTGTCTGGAAACCCCAAAATGAGTTAGATTTGGTTTCCTGATCTAGGAAGAGCCTGAGAGTGCTCGTTAGGGCAGGTTTTGGTCATGTTTCTTCCTTTCCACCTGCACTGCCTGACTCCTAAAGGACTCTAAGGAAGCCCGTTACCTCCTCCTGTGCGTCTGGGCTTTGGTGCCATCCCTGGGTGCCCCCGACCAACACGGGGTTCAGCTTCGGTTCCTCATCCCTGGGAAGCCTGATGTGGTCAGGAAGGAGAGAAATGTCCACAGCTGTGTAGGGAGATGGCAGGCAGCATTACCTGAGCTGCTTCTCCCCTTGGCAGGTGGCTGCAGGGGCTCGCTTTGTGCCCAGCACCTTCAAGGGAAACCCTCAGCACTTTCCATAAAGCTTGGGATGCCCCCTCACTGCCACGGCTGGGTTCTGCTTTCTACAATTTGCTTGTGGTAAGCCTGCAGAGGCAATAATCCTACAGGCTATGAAATTCTCTGCAGAATGACTTCCAGTGACCGAAGTGGTGGTTGCTGTGCTGGGCAGTAATGGATCAGGTGAGGCAGAGGAGCCCTGCGGTTCCTTTGTCTCAGTCCCTCATAGTCGTGCTCCGGGGAGGGCACGCGGCTGGGCTGAGCACAACCTTGGCATCTTCCCTCAGGCATGGACCCTCCTCATCTCTCCCTGGAAAGTGTGGTTATTTCTAGAAAGTTTGGGAGCTGTGCTAGCAAAGCAGGCAGCTTTTGGGGTTGTGGTTGTGCAGGTGCTGCTGTCAGGCACAGTCACACCTCTGCCTTCCCTCGCTGCCCCAAGCAGGGTGCTCAGCAAGGTATCCCCCAGCTCTGGGGTGCGTGTGGTGCCCTGCTCTGATTTTCCCCTACCCCGGGATCCTGAGCTGCCCTAGAGGGTGGCAGGCACACTTCTGCCTCTACTGAGGTGCTGAGAAGTCAGGGACCGTGCATGAGGAGATGGCTTTCCACGGTTTGCTGCCAAATACACGGCCTTGGGAGGTTCCCCTGGGGCTGCAAACCTGCTCCTAAATCTCGTGCTTCAGCTTTGTGCCCTGCGAGCTCCTCGTGGATGTGCCTGGAGGTGGCCTGGGAGGAGCAGGAGCTGTGGGTCCGGCCAAAGCCTGCTGCTGGGGAAGGCTCGGGTTGTTCCCAGCCCTCGGATAGAAGCTGCTGCCTCCCCTCTCAAAGCAACCAGTGTTTCTTTAGGGAGATTACAGTCTCAGGAATGCAACGCCGAGGCTCGTGGGAGGGGTGCAAGCCTTGGGGGAGCAGGGAGGGATTGGTGTGGATGGGATGCAGAGGGAAGGGGAGCTCAGGAAGTTTAAAACAGGGACCGGGAGCCCCCCCAGCCAGCCCCGAGTGGGGAAGGAGCCACGCCAAACCCTGCTGGGTGCTCCCAGCCATGGGTGAGCTTCTGTCTGTGACTTTGCACTGAGCCCCCCCCGCTGCCAGCTGCAAATCCCCAGCCAGCCTCGATCGCAGCGACACCCCCTGTGCCCAGAGCAGAGCTCCCACCCCACCCGAGATCTGCGGCCCTCGTGGGAGGCGGTGGGGGGGGGGGGATTTGGGACACCACGCTCATCCTCATCCTCCCTGCCTGAGGAGGAAGCTCGGCTCCTCGGGCTGCGCCGCTCTGGAGGAGTTTTGTGCAGCCGGAGCTTTGCAGCCCCCCTCTGACCCCCCCCAGACGCAGCAGCCGAGCGAGCCGGGCTCTCCGAAGTGCCACCGGCCAGAGCGCACCAGGGAAGGCGCAACTGCACTAATTAATAACTAATAATCCCCGACCTGCTCCAGAACGGCTATTTCCGTGCCGATCTCGCTCGGCTCAGCCCCTGCCACAAGTGACACCGCCGTAGCCCCCCCCGTTTCCTCCCAACTCCACCCCCGGCTCCTCTCCAGCTCAGGCAGAGCCTGCGTCGCTCCTGCGGAACCATCGCATGGCGAGAAACGCCCGAGCCCACCCCGCGCTCTCGCCTTCCCCGGCCCCGCGTGGGACCCAGCAGGATGCGGCCGCTTCTCCCGACCGCGGGTGCCGGAGGAGAATTGGCCGGGCTGGAAAACGGAGCCCAAAAATCCGCGGCCTCCTTCCTCCGGGGGCGGCTGGAGGAAAGGATGGAGACGCTCTTACCTCGTGCGGCTCCTCCGCTTGTGCATGAGCCAGGGCAGAGCGGGGCCCCGCTGCCTCCGGAGCCTGTGCTGCGAGGCAGAGCTCGGTGCTGCCTGCCCGAGCGTGGCTGTGTGCGCCCAAAGCCACTGCAGCATCTCTGCATTAGGATGTGCTCCTCCCTCTCCTCCCTCCTTGCGTGCGCGCTCCCTCGCTCGCTGCCAACCACCACGCCGGTCCCTGGAGAGGGTGTTTTTTTTTTTTTTTTTTTAATCATTATTTTTTTTTTTCCTTCTGCCTTTACCTCACTTGCCACAGTCCAAGGACCAGTCAGAGAGGCAGAGCGACTCGCAGCATCATGCATAATTCATGGCCAAGCTCAGCAGCCGTGGCTGCTGCTGCTGCTGCTCCTGGCTCCGGCAGAAACCCCCTCGCCTGCGCCCATCGCCTCCGGCTCGCCCCGTCCCTAGGGCCGGAGCAGGTGTGGGGCCCCGGGGCTGAGCAGCCCAGAGTCTTGGGGGGTGGGAGAAGAAAAAAAGGGACCTTTCTGAGCCGGGGGAGTCTCAACGGGGACGCCCACCCCTGTGCAGCGTGAGCGTGTTCTTCTAGATACGCACGCCCCCGGGGCTACATGGATGTGTGTAATTATGTACGTACATAGCCGGGCTCGTGTGTGTGCCCCCCCCCCGGTTAAAATTGATGCGTGTGGCTGTGTGTGAACACCGCCAGGTTTATGTGGGTGCCGTGGAAGTTGCTTTCTAGCAAAAATTTGGGGCAGCTCCGCTGAGCCAAGCGCCGCCGTCAGAGGTGGGACCCGATCCGTGCGCTGGGGGCCGGGGGCTTTGCAGAGCTCGGCTGCAAAACGAGGGGTCTGCACGGGGGGGGGGGGGGTGACGCTATGAGACGTGGCAGGGACACTCCAGGCCCTCCTCTGTGACACCCTGCGGGCGCTGAGGTCTGGGAGAAGGAGCCGGTTCCGATCGCATCGGGCCGAAGCGGGAGCAGAGCGGTGGGGAGGTGGCACGGCCGCCCCGAGCCTTCCCTCCCTCCCGGCCCCGCCACAGCCCTGCTAATGACGGAAGGAGATCAATGGGCACCGGGCTGTCCACAGGTTAATGGGCTGCAATTACGGAGGAGTAATTAAGGCATTAGTATCTCTATTGATTGGCAAAGCTCCAGCGGTCCGGGCTCCTCCAGCCAGACGGGCACAGGAGGGAGCGTGCCGGGGCGCACGGTGGGGAGGACGCCCGATGGTCCGCCCTGTCCTTCCCTCGCCCTGCGCTCCCTCCTCTGCTCTCAGCTGCTGTTTTGGGGTGAGATCAGCAGAAACTGGGCACGGCAACCTCCTGCAGCCCTTGCTGGGGTGGCCGGTGCTCCGTGCTGGGCACCAGCACCTGGCGGAGGTGTGTGCGTGAACGTGCCAGCGGGCTCCCAGCCCTCCCTGCATGGCACACGTCGTTTTTTCCACTCACTTTTGGTGGACAGAAAGGAAGAACGGGGCGAGATCCTGCACGCTGCTGCCTGCCCAGCAGGACTGGTGGAGGCACCGAGCGGAGGGAACCCAAGGGAGGTGAAGTGCCCCTGCCCACGGATGGAGGATGGAGGAGAAGGGGGGGTCCTGCTGCTCTCCTCTGATCCTCTCCTCCCCTCTCCTCCCTCTCGCAGCTCCTCAGGGGTTTCTCTGCTTCTTACAACGGCATCACTGCCCCTTGGGTGTTTGTCCTGATGCAGACAGACACCGAGACCACAGCGATGGCAGCTGGGGGGCCATCGTAAGGGCTCCGTAAGGGCTCCCTGGAATATTTCCAGAGCTGATGGAGGATGCCTCTTAGCTACAGGGACGGGTGGAGCTGGAGCTGTCCCCTCCGAGGGCAATGGGGGCAGGCTGACAGCATCGATCCAGGCCCTGCTGCCCCAGCAGGCAGGCAGAGGTCAGGGGAGAGGTGGGTGTCGTTAAATGCCATAAAAAGGGCCGAGTACTAATGCGTGCGGGTCTCTCCCTGCATCGATCGTGAGGATGAGGATGGGTCCCGTGTCACTCACTTCAGGGCAATAAAATTGTTTTTTTCCAACGTGAGCGATGGGAACGGGCAGCGTCTATCAGGGAGTGAACACGGTGGGAAAACGAGGAGATTTAGGTCTTCTTCAGGGTCCTCCTGGCTGAGCCCCCCTGGTTCAGAGGGGTTTGGTTGTGAGTTGGTGGAGCAGCAGCGGGTGCCCACGGGCAGCAGAGGTGGTGGCCGCAAGGTCGGTGCCTCTGCTGGGACAGGAGACACCGGGGTGTGGGTGCTGCAGGATGGCTGGAGCTGAAATCAAAATCAGGCCGGTTATTTTTTGGCAGCTGCTAATCCAGGTTGCCAGGGGGGCCGTGTTGGGCTGAGTCCTGGTGTCGTTTGGGGATGTTTTTAAAGCCCCGTTTGGCTGTGTCACCACCCGACACCCTCCTGTGAGGCCCCAGAGCTCTCCGCCTGCACAGGACTTGGAGGCTCAGCCCTCGGTTCCTGTTGCTTTGGACACAGGACAAAGATTTTATGGGATTTCGGGGATCCCCAAAGGTTTTAAGGGATCCCTGGGATCCAGCTGGTGTGAACTTCTGCATCAAGGCTAAGTGCGATTCCTGCTTTGTCCTTCCACATCCCAAAGGACTTTAGGGTGGGGACTGAGGACGTCTGGAGCCTCCACTGCCCCAGTAAGTGCTGGGGAGCTCTCCTGGACCTGCAGGGATCCTTTTCTTCCTCAGGGGGTGGGCAGGGGGGGATAAAGCCTGCGCCGCAGCTCTGGAGCAGGAAGCATTAATACTCTCATCCTATTAGCGAGGACCACAGCAATTACATCTTCATTAGCGAAATAGCCTTGCGTTTCCCCCTTCCTTCAGCCCATTCTCGGCAAGGCTTTGCACGAGGGAGCTGCTGCTAAGAGCACTCCGGAGCCTCAGGGGCAGGCAGGGAAGGCCGGGAAGTGCAGGAATGGCCCCGGGGAGGGACAGAGCTCCTCTGCCAGGAGCTGCCGGGTCTGGGGGGGGCTCGAGTTAAACCCTGATGCTCCCCCATATGTTTGCTGGGCCGTGGGGGCTCCCTGCTCCAGCTTCTCTGGACTGCATGAGGGTGTTTGTGCTGTGGTCAGCGCTGGGAGGGAGGCAGAGCTGTGGTTTGCAGTGTGGTTGGGGACTGGACATGGCTGCTGGGCTGGCTGCGTGGAGCAAGCTCTGGGCTTGGCACCCTCACACCTCCGTGCCTCGGTTTCCCTGCCTGGAAAAGCTGCTGCTGGCTGCACCTCATCGGCCTCCGAGTGGCTGGGGAGGGTTTTGTGCTCCTGTGCAGCCCGCAGAGCTGCTTCTGTGCTCAGCCCCTGGGCATGAGTCCTGGCACAGGGCTTTGCCGAGGTACCACAAGGGCTGGCTGTGCAGGGTAGCAAGGAGTACGCTGAGGTTTTCAAACTGCTCGGTCTCATTTTCCCCAGCTGGGCCACCGAGACGTGGGAAGGACGCGGGGCGCTTTGGGCTGGGGCCCAGCCCCGTTGTGCCACCACCTCCCCTTTCAGACAATCGTAAAAACATTTAGGCTGGAAAAGACCTTCAAGGTCATGGAGTCCAACTTTCAACCTACAGAGTCCCACCACAGTTTCAGGGCTCTGGCTGGGCTTCTGGGGAAGGGCTGGGGGCGCGGATGGGGCCAAGCTGGGTGGTGACACCGGGGGACAGCGCGGTGCCACCGGCTGCCTGGGGCTGGAAGCTGCTGGACACGAAGCGCAGGCTTAGCATGAGTTTTGAACAATGTTTTATTATATGTTTAGTGTTCTCTATACAAAAAAATCCAGTCTTTTCTTTTTACAGTGATTCAAAAAAATGATATCTGAGTATTTTGGCCTTCTTTCACCTCTCATGCAGTCAGTTTATAAGTCCTTATATTAAACACTTTTTTTTTCTGGAGTCCATAAATCTTCTGGCTGTAAAGTGTTAATTTTACAGCTTCAGATACACATTTCTCATTGGGACGAGTGGGTTAACACAAAGGTGTTTGGGTGTTTTTTTGCTTTAAAAAAAAAAAAAAAAAAAAGGCAAATAAATACATAGAATACTTGAGACCAACCAGGTGGTTTTACAGAGAGGATGGATGGAGAGATATTTACAAACGAAAGAAAAACAAAACAGCCCAGTATTTTCTTTGTGGTGTGAGCAGAAGAAACAAACATGGAGAACTCTGAGCCGCAAAGGAAGAGGTTTGTGGTGTGTCTGACACGGGGTTAGACTGCGTTGGACAACCAGAGCCCGATGCCCACTGGCGAAGGACATGGAGAGACGGGTGGTGCTGGGCAGGGGGAGCTACTGACGCAGCGGGTGCTCTGTTAGGACCAGAAAAGCAGTTATTTCCCTCAATAAAACAGGTCGTAGTGCAAGAAAGAGAAGGTGGGTGGGGTTTTTTTATTATTATTTGTGATGTTTACAAGGTTGGTTTATTTTTTATTGCTTAACTGAAACCGTTTGCTGCTAGTACGCGATTAAGCCTGGCACGGCGACGTTACGCTGGGGACCTGCACCAAGGGGAGGCAGCTGCTGGAAAGGGATGGGAGGAATGGGATGGGATGGGATGGAGGGGACGGGATGGAAGGGATGGGATGGGATGGACAGGATGGGATGGGACGGGATGGAGGGGATGGGATGGATGGGATAGGGATGGGATGGATGGGATAGGACAGGATGGGATGGATGAGGCAGGCAGGGGATGGATGGGGCAGCTGAGTGGTGCTGCTGCCTGGCTGTCCCCTCACCCCGGCCCCATAGCAGGGGGCTGCCTCTCACCCAGAGGCTTAAAGCAGCTCCCCGTGGCCGGATCCATCTCCAGGGGCAGAAGTGGCCGCTCTGCGTGGGCTTGGGGCTTTCCTCTGCAAGAAGGCAGAGCTGGACAGGGGGTGTGAGTGTGGGGGTGCTGGGACCTGGCTTGCAGACGGGGTGGGCTTTGGGTGTTTCCGTGAGCAGGGTTTTGGGGGGCTCGTACCGAATCGTGGTGGTTCCCGCAGCTTCTCTGTCTCACTGCAACGTCACTCCAGAGGGGACAGGAGCAGCCTCAAGACCACAGCAAAGCAGCAGCTGCTCTCTGCTGTCCCGTGCTCGTGCCCCTGTGGTCGGTGCCAGCTGGCCGTGCGCACGAAGGACGTCACAGAGCCACGTGCTGCATTTCGGGGGGGGCCGTGCCTGGATGCTCCCAGCAGAGCCGGTCTCCAAATCCACGGCACGGCTGAGGTTTGGGCTCAGGCTCTTCTAGAAACAGGCTCAAATTTGCTAGGTTGGAGTTGGACCCAAATTATTTTTCTCCAGCTTCTAAGAGCGCTTTGATTTGGGTCTGGCTCACCTCTCTATATTTTAAAATTTTTAAGTGTTTGCTCCTAATTCAGCTCCTTAATGAAGATGCATCTTTTGCAGAAGAGGTCAGAGCGTGCCCTGCTCTGGAGCAGCTGTGCGGGTCCTGGCGAGGGACAGGGACTCCTCAATGGACATTGCGGGAGAGTCTGAGCCCTCCTGCACCTCCCTGCTGATCTCTGCTGAAACTTTAGGGGAAGTTGCAATGAAATATAGTTAAAAAATCATTATATCTTACAATTTTGATGTAATTTTACATGCAGCCAATACGAGCCCACAAGTAATTCACAGGCCCTCTGCAGGCAATGCCTTCCTTGCCTGCGTGCTCACAAGCAAGGCGATGCTCAGAGCCCGTCGGTGTTTCTGTAAGAGCTTTCTGGGGCTTGGCCAGGCCGAGCCCAGCTCCTTCCCTGCTCGCCGAGGCCGTGGTGTGCTGGGCACGCATGGAAAACCCACGTGGTGAGAGCTGCTCTGCTTCCAACAGGACCCGGAGAGGTTTGCTGAGTAAAGCTGTGGTTAACGGCAGGACACAAACGGAGGCTTTAGTACAGATGGCACATAACACAGACACACGGCACAGACCACCCTGCTTCCAGGGGTGCCTGACCAGCTTCCTCGAGGGTTGGAGATGTCGTGTGGTAGCCGAGAGATTCCTGGTCCCCGTGAGCAGCCGGTCTGCTAAGCAGAGAGACAAAGCAGGGAGAATTTCTGCGCCCAGAGCCTGCTGCTGGGTGGCGAAGGCTGCAGGTTGCTCTCTCCACGTTATGCAAACTCAGCGCCGCTGTAAGGACAGCCGTGGGCTGTCACGTTGGCGATTCCCGTGACCGAGAGCCGCGTTACATCGAGCTGAATGCGTCTGCTTAAAAACTGAAGGCGACTGCTGGGTGGGCTGGGGGACGCACGCCTTAAAGCGCATCGGCAGCAGCGGTGGGGATGGGATCGCATCAACCCTGGTGGATGGCTCCTGAGCAGCCCCAGGGCAGCAGCACCCCGGCTACAGGGTCTCTGCCTCCCTTCTTAGGTGGTGCACCCACCTCGTCTGCTGCTCCCTTCCCTTCCAGCTCTCTCCCGTTGTCTCTGCATGGTGCTGCCCCGGCCCAGGCTCCCTTCCCCGAAGCGCAGGGTCGTTGTGCCGTTAGCAGCTTCAAGAAGGTGGCAAAGTACATGTGAGCAATCCATATTAGTAGAATTATTCTCGTTAGCAATACGTCTTCGTAGCAAACCAGCTTTTGCGAGCTAAAAGAATAATTGCTTTAATCCTATTGCATTTAATCCATTAAGCTGAACAAAACCCTCCTCCGTAGGAAAGAAACGAAAGAAAAATCCATCCTAACATCATTCGACGTCCGTGAAATGGTCCGAAGAAATCCGATCTCTCTCCGCGAAGGTACCTTTGGTTTCGAAAGTGCAGGAAGTGGGAGGATACACACGGCGTTGGCCACTACGTGCTGGCTGTTAGAAAACTCTACCCTCTACAAGGATCCATGCGGTCTCTGCTGGGACGGCTCCCAGTGTCCTACTCCTACGGGGCCGGCGGGTCGCCCGCCGCCTTAGGGGCGCGGAAGCGGTGTGTGTGTGTGGGGGTTAGGATCAGTTTGTTAAAACTTCCCGGGAAGTTCGAAGCTGTGTAAGGCATGTGAAGGAGCACTCCTACCCGAGACGCTTGGGTTGCGGCGTGCTAACGGGTTTGACCTAAATTGCGTTTTCTTGATATGTAAAAATAACGGAGCGGAGGCGGGGTCCGCGCGCGTGGAAGCGTCTCTCAGGCTGATTGATCGAGGGGGGGGGGGAAAGGCCACTGTAAGACGGGAGGAGGAGGGCTGGGCTGGGAACACACGGCCTGGAGCATCCCCTGCTGCTGGGGGGGACGAGGAGCTCGGTGCTGTCCCCAAGGGACGCGTGGCCGTGTCCCCACTGGGCTCCGGAGCTGCAGCGCAGGGATCTGCCACCCGGTCCCCGCGGGTGCTTCTCGGCCTGGCCGGGTGTTTGGGGCTGTGTGTGTGTGTTTGTGGTCATTTGTCCTGATTTTTTTTTTTTTTCCAATAAATAAGCAATTTCTGGTCCCCTCGTCCTTTGTTAATACCGGTCCTGCTTCCACTCCCTCTTTGCTACATAAGGTTTATGGAGTCGCCTTTAAAAGAAAGCAGGCATGGTCTGGGGGGCGCTTTTCCCCCAGCTTCTCACAAAGCAAAGACTAAAAGGAAATGGTTTGCCTGTGGTTCCCCAGGCAAGCGGTGCTGTTACCCTGGCGAGCAAGCCTCACCCGGGCTCGGCGGGCGAGCGGCACCCGGCCATCCTCCAGCAACCCCCCCCCGGCTCGTCCGCAGCTCCTCGTCCTCCCTGAGCCACCCGGAGGTGGCGCGTGGCCCCCGGGGGACACGGACATGGAGGCTCAGCACCCACACGAGGTACGGCGTGATCCCAGCGGGTTCCCAGTCGAGGTGCTGCTCGGTCTTTCAGGAGGGAGGCTCGGGAGAGGCTATGGGCAAGGTGCTGCGTGAGGATGGACATCACCGTAGTACTGTGCCGTGGCGGTGGTGCCCAAATATTGACCGCTCTCCTTTTCTTTCATGCCTTCATGACACTCTCAGTGCTCTACTCAGCCCTCTTCCCTCCCCCAAATTCCCTTTTTTTTCCCAGTTATTTGGAACCTTCCTGTAAATATTAAAACAGAATTTTTGCTCCCTCCTGAAAGAACAAAAAGGACCTGGGGGAGCCGGCTGCGCCCTGCTCCTGCACCCCACACCCCGCGCCTCCTCCAGCCCCACGCTTCAGCTCCGATTCCAGCTCCAGCCCGTCCGCGCCTCGGGAGTCCTTGCCATTTGCTTGTTTGCGAAGGATAAGATGGCGTTGGCAGCCACCTGGTCTGCCTGTTTGCTTGGATTATTTTTTGTTTTCTATTTTTTTTCTTATTTTTTTTTCCTTTTTTTTTTTTTTTTTTTTTTTTTTAACTGTCCTCGGCTGTTCACACGGTTGTGTCGGAGGTAGCGGCGGCGGCGGCTGTTGGTGAACCCCCCGCCCACTACAAACCCCTCGGGCTGTTCGTGGTGCCAGTGTCCTGCGCTATGCCAGCGAGTAGATAGCATTGACTGGGGACGTGGCTTCCGAGCTCTCGTTGCCTTCCGTCTCCTCCTTGTCTTTCTTCACCGTGTACTGCCCGATGAAGGAGCCGTCCTCGTTGAACTGCCCCTCGCCCCCCTCGCCGTAGTCCACCAAGCTGTCGTCGCTCTCCTGCTGCTTTATCGTGCCGTCCAGGGACGTCTGGCTGTTGGGCAGGGGCTTGTTGTCTTCGTCGCTGGTGGCACAAGACAGACAGACAGACAGAGCCAGGGTTGAGAACGGGGCTCGCAAGGGAGGTGGCCACAAGCCAAGGGCTGGATATTCACATCTACACCCAGCGGGCGGCTGAGCTGAGCGGGGGCAGGAGGAAGGTGGGCACCTCCGACCACCCCGGGTGGTGGGGACAGGACACAGCCACCTCGCTGGCCAAACCCCACAGCTGCCTTTTGGTGCTTCTGCGAGCCCACCCTCCACGCTTTTTTCCTTTTAAAAAGCGATTTTTTGTACCCGGATGACATCGGTTGCTCAGCTCAGCCCAACTGGGTGCGCGTTGTAAATACCCTTCCCTTGTCGTCGCTGCTTTTCTTTCTTTCTCCTAGCATTTTAGCCGACCTTGGGGTAACCTCAGTTTAGTGAGCTTCGCTCCCAGCCTTCCCTGCACAGCCCCGCTCTGCAGTTTAGGTAGCTCCATGCAACGGGGAGAACTCTCAAAGCACTGCGAGGGGGCACGCACGGGATGCCAAGTTCTGTGCAGCGTCCAAAACTCGTGGGAATTTACCTTTCCAGGCTTACTTCAGAGCATCTGAGCTTGTTTGCTCAATTCTTTACCCTTTTCTCTTTTTCACTTAGAAAGATTAAGGCAGGTCACTGAAAAATAAATAGTCTGACCCGCAGGAAAAAGCAACCTTTTAAAGAAACCTTTTAGCAAAAAATTGGGGAAAAGCTGTTTTCTCTCCGGAGGGCAAGGACTGGTACCTCATAAATAAAGATTGCATCGGGGATGAGTGGGTTGCTTTGTATAAAAATTAATTTTCATATCAATTAGTCATTAGTTCATGTCTGAGCTTGTTCAGCATGCAAATTGTGTAATACACCTAAAGAGATCACTTAGGTATCTTCAATGCTTTTTCCTCCCCACCGTTCCTGTCTCTTTGTGTATTTCATTTTGTTTTAGTCCTGGCCCCGGCAGGCTCGCCTCCCGGTGTGGCACTCTACCCTGCTCTTTGCTTTTCTCAAAAGTGGTCAAAAAATTCTATTATTTCAGCACCGTATTAGCAGAGTCATCAATCACAAAAGTAATTCAGCCTCCTGTTTGTTTGCTTTTTGAGAAAAAAAACAAGTCTCCTGTAGCCTCTTGAGTTCGGGGCCATTTTTCATTAAAAGAGCATCTCAGGACTCTCCCCTTGGATCTCCATCACCCACACCAAGGTCTGTCTGATGGAGGCACGGCTCACATGCAGCCAGGGCCGAGGAGCAAAAAGCTCTTCAGCCACGGGAGCAGCCCAGGGAAGGCGTTACGTCTCTCCCTTGCCATTCCCTTAATGGCAGCAGCTCTACAGTGGGAGAGGAATTTGGTGTCCCACAGCACAGCTGGCAGCTTCGTACCGCGTTTCCTTACATCAGCACTTTGGAAATTAAGCCGTGATACAAACCCAGTCTCGGAGACCTCGTGTTAACTTGGCATCGCAATAAATAATAACTCGTTAGCTTTGTAAGCGGCTCCTTCTGGAGGGCGGGAGGGGGGAGAATTCAGTCTGCAAGCAGGACTGGTGGTTAGAAAGTCCAATTAATGTCAAGCAGAGAGTGGCAAAACCCAGATCCCTTCATTTAAACCATCCTTTCCCAAGATTTGGGGTGGGTTCAGTCGAAACTGGAGCTAGAACCAGGTTTTTTCCCTAATGGGGGCTCTGCAGTGCCAGACAGCCCGGCACTGCATTTCCCGCACCTGCCCCTGGTTTTACCTCTCTCCAGCACCGCTCATCCTGTTAGTGCATTAGGAGGGCGAAGCAGATCCTCATCAGCACAGTGATGCGACATAACCCTGTTAACATGGATTTCTGTGGGGTTTGCTGATGGGCGCATTAGAGGACCAGAGCACCCAGCTCGTGACCATTTGGGAAACGTCATCCTGAGTGCCATAAATCATTGGCATGGGAGGCTGGAGCCAGGGGGAGGATTTTCAAGGCTGAGGCAGAGCGTGCCGGGCGGTTAGGAGCCAGCATTTTCGCTCGTGTCCCTTGCCACCATCCCCAGGTCCCGCTGCACGTGGAGGGACCGGCCCAAGGGGGGGCCTGGCTGGTGCTCGGGGGTGCCCTGGAGCATCTCGGAGCAAAATGCAGCTGGTGGGGCACGGGGGTACCCCCGAGCCCAGCAGGAGGTTGGGGGGGGGGGAGGGCTTGTTTAATGTGTTAGGTGGAAGCGGGTATATGGGGGTAGGGAGGGGAAGGGAGAGTTTCAGCTGTGAAAGAAACAAATTGCAAAAAGGAGTAAGGAAAAAAAAAAAAGAAAAGAAAAAAAAAAGCTAAATGTGCCGGATTTCTGGCAGCACGTGGTCCTACCTTTCAAGAGACCTTCATGGTCCATGTGGATAGACCAGGTGAAAAGGAGAAGAAAGAATGGGAATAAAACAGAGAGAAGCAGAAAGAGCCTGATCAGAGAGAGATATGATGAGGTATGCATTCACAGGGGCAGTGCTAAAAACCCAAACGAAAAGTCACTGCATTCCTCATGGAGCCGACTGCCTCGTTATACCAAATGGAGCCGGGTGAAGGGTCCGAGCTGGGTGAGCCGATCCAGAGCAGCAGCGCATGGCAGAGGTGGCCCACGAGCTCTTTGGGTCGCCAAAAGGACCTTTGGCTGCACCAAAGGGACCTCCCGGTGTCCCCTCCATCCCTCTGCTGGGTTCCCGCACCGCGGTGACGTTGGTGCCCCTTATGGGGCTGGGGACAGCGCCGTGTCCACCGGGCCTGGTCGCTGCTGCGCCGGGTGCTGAGCTGCCTGTGGGGCGTGGGACTGTGCCACAGGTCCCTGTCCTGAGCCAGAGCCGAACTGGAGCCCAGAAGGTAAAAAAAAAACACAAAACTTTCCCTTCCCGGCAGCCCGGGTTTCCAGCCGGCTCCCCCACGTGCAGCCTTTGAGCATTTGGTATAATGAGGCACAGTCACGGGCACAGAGCATTGTCCAAGGATAATGGTCTCCTGCTTTGAAAATAAGCTTCTCAGCTTAGCCTCTGCCCAGGAAAACCATTATTCTGTTAGTGGAACAGAAAGATGTGACAGTATCTCTTAATTATAGGCTGCAGAGATTTGCAAGTCGCATGCACGGGGCATTAAGGACGTGAGATATGATGAGAGCGTCTCAGACATGCCATGTGGAGGTGGGGAGGGGAACCAAGGCAGAGCTCACGTCAGCTCAGATCCTGTCCTTGCTTGAAATACTAATTGCCACCCTCCTCGAGCCTAGCGCTGCAATCATTTTGAATCTTAATCAGCCAACAGCGTTTCCTATCAATCCTCCAAGTTCACCTTCCTTTCTGCCTCCTGGCTGGGAGCCTCCCGGCGTTCTCCCAGGAAACCTGGTGGTCCTGACGGGGGGACAGAGTTCATGGACATGGTGGTGGTTTTCCTTTGGCTGCTTTTTTCCCCCCGTCTTGTCTGTGGGATGGGGATCAAAAACGCTGGAGCATCTTGGAGGATCTGTCCCAAAAGTTGAGCCCCCTTCCCCTTCTGATGGGGAGATCTTGCCCTGCTTTAGCAAGTCCATGCCTCCCAAGGCACGTTCCTCGTGTGATATTCTGTGATATTCTGTGATATTCCTTCTCCAAAACTTATATCCACTGCCAGTAACATGGCAAAAACCCACACCTGTAGGTAATGACCCCAAAAACCCAAAGCCAAACCCTTCAGCCTCCTGCACCTTGGTCACTCCTGTGGGAACCGTGCCCACGTTCCCTGTTGGTGCCCTTCCACTGCCTGCACGCAGCGGGGCTGCCAAGAAGAGGCTGAGACTCGGCCCAGCAGGAGCTGCAGGTGTAGGATGAAGGCTTCACCCCACTCTTTCCCACTGCCTGCGCTGTTGTGCTGTGGGTGTCAGCCCATCCCACAAACTGGGGGGCCAAGAGGATCCCTGCCATGACTCAGGGAGTTAAGGGGAGCTGCTTTGGTCAAAGTATGGAAAATAGCAATGCATTTTCTGTGTTAAATTACTATTTTTCTGTATTAAGGAAAGCTGTTGTATTCGTGGCTTGAAGGTTTTGACCCCATAGTGTGGCAGGCAATAAAGAAAGGTGACCCATTCCTGCAGCGTGCTTATCTGGGTTCCCACTGAGGGTTTATATCTATTCTGCATCATTCCCATCACAAAACTGGGGAGCTTTGGGCTCATGACTTCCTCTGAAGCAATCAGTCCCTACTGAAATCTAGTTAACACTGCTGCCCATACAAACGGGGCGGCGTGGAAGCCTGCAGCTGTCCCATTTCCCTTTATGCCCTGTGGGCAGGCAGGTACGTTCATTTTGCTCCCCCCAAAGTCTGGTGGAACACGTGCCCCATTACATCCCTTCCTGAATCCTAAGTAACTTCTTCCTTACCCTGGCCGCATCAATTTGGGTAACGCCAGGGCGCTTAATTAACCCCTGCTGGAAGTCAGGAGGGAGAACTCCCACCAGCCTCATTGGGCTTTGGGCTTTTCCAGCTCCCGTGGAAAGGTTCCTTTTAGTTCTTGGAGGAGAAGCACGGCACGCTGGGGGTGCTCAGAGGCTGCAGAGCATCCCTGCTGTCTGTGGGGTGCGGGCAGTGCTCTGGCGTTCCCCGTGCCTGCTCCTGCAGGATGCCACCTCCAGCAGTGGAGGCACGAGAGCTGCGTGGCACTGAAAGGGCTGGGAGAACGCTGGTGCCTCTCTGAAACCTCCCAGCAGGTTTTTATCCTGAAGGAGAAGTGGCTGCTGCCCTTCAGAGGATGCCGTTTGGCCTGAAAGTGGCTGCTCAGGGGCAATCAGAGCGCTTTGGGCAGGAGCAGGGCTAATCTCCAAGCTCTGCTTCCGAGGGGTTCCGCCGGGACCTTACGGAAAAGCCTCGATATGAAGTCAGGCAGACCCCAAGTAAGCGAGCTCACGTGCTTTCAGAGCTGATCCAAACACAACTTTGGGCGTTTTTCCCCTAGATTCTGCCTTACGAGTAGGAGAGTGGCTGAGCTGTGGGGCGATGCCCCCGAGATCTCCTCAGGCTGCTTCGGGAACTGACTTCTGTGGTTTGTTTGTTTTTTTTCCATGTGTGCCATGAGGGTTGATCTGCACTTCCTAAAAGCCCCGTCCCAGGTCCCAAAATCCCAGCTCTCCGCCAGGGCCGATCCTGCCAGGCTGAGGGACGGGGCAGAAGGAAACCTTACAGCAGGCTCTCGGCTCGCTTAAAGCTCCGGGGCTTCGGGCAGGACCCGGCCCTTTGGCACAGGACTTGCGGAGAGAAGGAGGCAGGAGGAGGAAAGGGGGGAGAAACAACCGGGGAGGCTGCGTGGCCCCGGGGGGCTGCGGAGGGGTAGCGTGGTGAGGTCTGTGATGGCTGGGGAGCGGGGCAGATGGGGGGACGTGGTGGCGGGGGTCCGCATGCCGCGCGGGAGCGTACCTGTAGTCGAAGGAGCCGTCCTCCACGTTCTTGTCTTCGGGGTTCAGGTGCTCGTCTTTATTGTCTCGCACTGGAAGCAAGCACAGCCCCGACACGGGCGTTACGAAGCAGCAGGGAGGGTGAAAGCTTCACAGGGGAGCAGCAGAGGCTTTGTGAAATGCCCACAGGGCTCAGGGACCCGCTAAAACCCTGCAGCCTTGTGGGCTTGTCCCCAGAAGCCACTGCCGCGGTGGCACCAGGGCACGGGCACTGAAGGTGGCCGGAGAGGGGTGTGTAGGTTGGTGGCTTTTCTTAGGCCTTGGCTGCGCTTGGCGAAAATGGAACAAGGCTTTTGTCTGAGAAGGCCTCTTTCTAGATGGGGACGAGCAGATTTGCAGGATAGGGGTCAGGTCACGCAGAGCAGGGGCGTCCAGCTCCGCGACGTGCCTCCTGCGCAGCCCAGAGCCCTCGCTGACCTTTAATTAACTAAAACGCTTCCCACTAATAATAATGTTCCCACTACGGAGGGAGGAAAGTGCTTGTAATCACGGGTGTGTATCTGAGCCCAGCACAATTGCATTAGCCCCCGGAAACCTGCGGATATTGAATCCATGGGCACAAAAGCTGCCGTGTGGTGCTCTTACCTGGGTACTTCCCTCCTCTGCTCCGCTTAATGAAGCAAACGATCAGCAGAATGAGGACCAGGAGAGCGATGGCACACATCAGCCCGATGAACCAGCCCTGGGTCGCGATGTCCACGTGGTTCTTGGTGTAGGCTGGGAGGAAAATTGAAGGGAAAATAAAAGCTATAAGGGAAGACCCGGACAATGGAGAGAAATAAATGAGCAGAAGGATTCAGTCCACGGGTTTGAAAAGGACCTGGCTTTAGCACTGCGTTTGTTTGTGTGCTGACTGGGTTATTCGAGACTGTAGCACGGGGATCTGGGGCTTTTTTTTTAATGGTAGGCCAACTCAACATTTTTAGCAGGAGCTGCAAACAGCAAAGGGTCACGGCGTAAAGTAAAACCTAGCACAGACCAGTGAGAAAAGGGCGTGGAAAATAATGGCAAAAGAAGCTGGGTAACAGATTTGATCTTGCGTCCCTGTGCCTGAAAGCTGCCTCGGAGGCAGCTTCTGCAAAAAGGGCTGAAAGAAAAGCGCCCGGACCATAGCTCAGGATGCGATCCCTGGTGTGGAGTGATGCTGAGCAGCCCTGAGGAGCTCAGCAGCAGCCTGGAGCTGGAGAAGCCCGCATTGCCACAGCGAGGAGAGCTGCAGAGGGCACGGGCACCGCATCCTGCCGTGGGCACGGGGTCCCAGCAGCCACGGGAGGCTGGGCGAGGAGACGTGGAGGCCAGCGGGACGTGGCCAGACACGAGCTGGGACATGAGGTGGGCACAGAGCCCTGGCCTCAGGTCCTCGAGGGACGTCCCAGCTTGCTGCGCCGCGGTCTGGTAGCGCGTGAAAGTCTTTAGAGCAGCGCTCCATCGCCCCGCCAGGCTGCCGGGTGCCCGCGGGGCTGACGCCAAGCAAGGAGAGGTGTCCTGTCCCCGAACGTGCTCTGCCTTGTTGCGTGCAGCTCCCGTGCACGGTCAGCCAGACAAATCTGTGTCCTATAAATAGCACCGAGCTGCCATTTTCTGGCTCTCATTGACATGCGCTTCGTATTCAGCAAGACAGAGCAGAGGAGAAAATAACCTTCAGCGCAGCGGGGGGCTAAATTTAACCAGACCGCGCAGCAAACGGAGAGAGGTCGGCCTGGCATGAGCAGGGGAGGTCAGAGCTGGACGGGATCGAGCTGGGACTTAGTGGGGTTTGTCCAGAATGGGAAGGACGGTGCAGCGAGCATCCTTCATGGGTGTCCATGGGACAAAAAACTACTTGAAACGAGCTTGCTGCTGCTACCCAAATTGGCTGCTTTGGCGCTGCAGAGCGCTGAGAAGGGCTGTGCTGCTGTCTTGGATGCTTTGCCTTGTTTAATTAATTAAGTCAAGTCCAGCCAACAAGACCACCCAGGCAGAGCTGAGGCAGCACAAGCCACCATCTCATGTACCTGTCTTGAAATAATCTGATTTTAAACCCACCACCTCCTATGGATAGTGGAGGGGCGGCCCTGGCAGACAAGGTTGTGCCCGTGTTTGGCTGATCTGACACAGATACAGCTCGAGAAGAGGTTGGAGAGGCAGGGCAGTGCTTGGGAGAGCTACAACCAGAGGTGAGGGTTTGCAGCTGGTTCCCATCGCCAACCCCAGAGTGCCAAAAACCCCGGAGCCACCCCCGGAGGGTGCCCAGCACCGTCTGGGTTGGCTCAAAACATCCCTGGAGGACAAGGAGCTGCTCACACAGGGAGCAGGAAAGGCAGCCCCCCAGTGATGTGCTGGGAATGGAAGGCTCTTGGCACAGAGACCACGACGTTAAAAGGGGGTTGAATCAGTAAACTTCCCAAAGAACAGCACTCGGGGCTGCACTTGGTCCTTCAGACTGCCCCCAGGTACCAGGGGCTTTCCTGAAGGTGAAACCTAAGCCCTGCTGTCAGGAGGGACTTGAAGCCAAAACACAGCCCGGGGACATCCCCAGGTAAAGGAGAAGGACAAGGAAGGGCCGTTTGCTAAAGAAATGGTGTCGGATGCAGACTGCTCTGAGCTGGTGTTGCTTTTTTGGTGGGGGTGGGCTGCCTGGGGGTACCCCGGCTCTCCTGTGCTGCTTTTCCCTTTAATGCTGCCCCGCTCAATATTTGCCTTTAAACCAACCTGAGCTGCGTGGTGCAGGAAGATGCGCTTTTATAAGGGGGAGAATGAGATTAAAACAGAAAGGAGCCGGGATCTGGATTCAATTAGCTGAGTGCCCAGGGAGGAAGGGGGAACGAAGCTCTAATGGACAGCTTGGAAACGGGAGGAGGTCGGGTTAGCAGGCCTGATGGGGTGGGATTTCTGCATAAAGCAGTGCTAGGGGACAATGAGGGGGGTCTGCAGGGTCTGAAGCACCAAAGCAGCCTGAGAGGTGCGCTTTGTGCCACGGGGTCGGGGCTGAGTTGTGTGCAGGGGGGCGGCTTCAAGGTACCGAGTCCCCGGGGGGCTCTGCAGCAGGATTGGGGCACCGGTAGGGTAGAGGTGTAATTGCCATCCTTCCCAAAAAAGCAACACATGCCGACAAAATTATAGGCACAGCAATCGTGTATTGAGAGTAAACGAGTGACTGTCATTGCAGCATTCAGCACGGGAGGATTAAGGACCTGGCTGTCAGAGGGGCCGTTTGGATTTGCTCTAATGTAAGGCCAGCGCCGAAGGTAAGCAGTGGAAAGCAGCTGCGCAATCAAACAGCTATGGATTTGGAATGCAGCTGCGGTGACTTTTTAAAAAGTAATTACAATCTCGTGGCAGAAAAAAAGGGTTACCTAACAGCCACAGTTTATATGCCAATTGCAAAGCTGCCTGAAGAACAGCAGCAGGTCAGCGACATCGGGTATTTACTGTTGGTGTGTGAAGTCTCACTAGCTCCAGTCCCTCACGGCTCCCCCTTCCAGTGTTTTACCTTTTTTTTTTTAAAGAATATATCTTTACATTAAGCTCTATAAGCTATATTTGTACTTCTGAAGTGTCATTTACTGTTGGGAAGAGCCCTGTTGGGAGATGGAGCTGTCAAGTTAAGCAGAAGAGAAGTGGTGGTGCACACGGACTGCGTATTTATCCGCGTTCACGCTGAAGAAACCATTAGAAGAGCTATTTGCAAAACATTAAAAACAAAAAGCGGAATGAACAGGGCTTTTTTATCGACAGCATTCCTGACAGCATATGATTGTCAGCGGGGGCCGAGCGCTCGTGTCAGCAGAATCCAGCCAGCGAAGAAATGGATCTGCAGCGCTTGTGCCTGCAAGGATGGCGAGAGCTCTGCGGCTCCCACGGTGCCGGGGCTCAGGTCACCGCTCAGCCTCCATCACGGGGACAAAGGCAGCCAAGGCTCTAGTTTCAATAGTAGCAGTAGGAACCCCTAAATTACAGAAAATCGACACGCCGAGATGGCCAGCATCAATCAGCCGAGGATATTGCTTCTTTTTTTTTCTTTCCTAATGATTCCCTGCCCCTTGGCGCCTGTGGCGCAGGGGGCTGCCTCCTCTGCCCCGGCTCCCAATGTGGGGGAAAGCAAGAAAAGAGAAGAGACGGGTCCGAACCGGGGAGCAGCAATCCTGAAAGATGCTGCACGCTGTGGGTGAGGGGGCTGCTGGTGATTTCTGAGTCAGGTGAGGGGCTGGAAGCAGACACAAAATGCAACACATCTCCCCGGAGAGGCTGCGTGCCGTGCCCAAGGTCAGCGGGCGCTGTTTTTTTTTATCAATGCTGGGCAGCGGGAGGCAGGGAGGAGGACTCGCAGCTGCCACCTGTCCCTGTGTCAGCCCAGTGTATCAGAGAATTATTGCTGGAGTCACGGCTCCAAATGGGGGTGGGGTGTGGAGGGCTGCTGCTCCCACTGCAGCCCCCCCCACCAAGGATGAACGTTTTGCTTTTGAGCAAAGAGCCCGGGAAGCGCTGGAGCTTTCCATCACCACGCGGCTGGGGCTTAGCAAAACAACTCCAGTTCTTTGCAAATTGCAGCCTCTACCTACTGCATTTGTCAGCGTGGGCTGCTGCGGTGCCGCTTGCTCCTTGGCTTTTCAGCGTTCAGACCCCACTCTGACAGCAGCGCGCACAGATTCCTCCGGCAAAACCCGCCGGTGGCACAAAGCAAGTTCTGGTTGTGATTTACTGAACCTCGAGTGTGAACAGTGGAGCTCCAGAAATGCAGAAAGCCTGATTCAGCGCCTGTGCAAGGCGGTAAGGGCACTTCTGTGGCATCCAGTGGGCAGTGTAGGAAGCCCATAATTAGGGAGCTCTGAAAATCACCGAGGTGATAAGCCTGGCAAATTGCTTGCGCAATTAAATGCAAAGTTGCCGGGGGAAGCAGACCTGCTTGGCATCTCGCTGAAAAGCCCTGTGCATGCGCCATGCGTGGCTCTAAAGGAGGCTGCCTGCAAAAACAGCACCCTGGTGCTGCCCCTCGCCTCTGCCTGGCACTACCCTGGGGTCCAGCCGTGCGCCAAGGCACCGAGAGATGCGATGTGCGCGTGCGGCCGCAGGGCTTCGAGTGCAGCAACGTGCCGACCCCAGCGTGGTCCCTGCCCTCCTTCCAAACCCTTCCTTGCGCCCTGACGGGGATTTTTTGGCTGCTCAGGCAGCTGCTTAACCAGGGCAGGGACGGGATGGTGGGCAAGGGCTGCGTCGTGCTCGATCCCCTCCCACCACCACTCCGGTGCCCCCGTGGACACGCAGTGACATGCCGCGGACACGCGCCCCGGGGCTGGAGCCCCTCTCACCTGAGCTGGTGGTAAAGGTTATGTACGAGTGCTCGCTGGGGCTAGACCATATGGGGAATACCCACAGCTTGTACACCATCCCCGGCGTCAGATTCGCCAGCTGCACAGAGGAGGGGGTCTGAGCTTTAACGGGGATGGATTTCTCTGTCTTGTTACCTGAGAAACAGAAACCGCACATCAAACCCAGCCGCGGGAGGCTCGGCGAGATTACCTCGTTGGCACCGCAGGTGATGCGTTGTGCTAGCCCCAGGCACCGAGCAGAAATAACACGGCTGGCTGGTCAAGGAGCTATTAACAGCGCCGTGATTAGTACTCACTGGGAATAGGATAAAAACAGCAGTGCAGGAACCAGGTGGGGGCTTGGCTGCATCCCTGCTTGCCGTACTGAAAAATACACCAGGAGCTATTGAGGAGATCGCTCCCTGCCTTGAAGTCCTGACAGATCCTTTATCTGCCCAGCCTCAGGTCTGGATACTTGGGGTTTTACGGCAAACGGGCTGGAATTTGCCTGGTGCCTCTCAGCTGATCAGAGGGTTTTGCCTGTGGGTTGAGGTTGGTGGGCAGCTGGACGCTGCAGCGAGCACACGAGCCCGCTCACCCCAACTGGGATGTGGCTCAGGGGCATCGCCAGCATCCCACGGGGCTGGAAGGGAGCCTTGGGAGCTCGGGACTTGGCCTGCAGGCTTTGAAGTGGAAAATAGTTCAGAAGGGGGAAAATGGTCCCCTTCCCCAGCACATCCTGCTCTGTCTGCAAAGAGACCGGGCACTGGCTGTGTCGTCAGAGCTGTTTTAAGTCATCAGCAAGGTCATCTCTTAGCGTTGTAAACGGCCAAAAGTGGTTCACTGTTGATGGCTAGGTGAAGTTGGCTTATTTTAAATGCCAATTTAAAACCAGCATACCAGACGATAAGACTGAAATGGCTGGGAAATAAAGTCAGAGATAAGCAGCGTTCATCGCTGCCTATCTATTAAAAAATAAAATAAAACACAACCAATAACATGTAAATGCCTTTTCCAAACAAGTACTAAGCAGAGGCACTGACTTGGAGTTTCCAGACTACGTACAGCCTTACAATTGCAAGAGACAACGATATCCGATACGCCAGGAGGTTTGGGATCAGAGGGGATTCTGCCAGCTCCAGGCTCAGCAAGCCCTTCAAGGGTATATAAAGCCCCTCCAATTTGTGTAATTCATTTGCTGTGAAAGCTTTGTCCCCGTTCATATACACACATTTATATTTTCAAAGGCTCTTTACACCGAGCCCACACGGAGCCCAGCTCAATGAACTGAACACATTCGTGGTTTGTGCATATGAGCATCTCATGGCCATCAGCTCAAGGAGGGGGAATCTCTTGTGAGTCACCAGGAATACTTTTGGTGTTCTCTAAATGGCTACGACCACATCCTGCCACCTCCTCTCCCCTCCACGTGGCCACAGAGGATCTTTCAACACACAATAATTAAGACTGAGTTACAGATTGCAGCCTTGAGAGCTGGCAGGATCTCTAATGGCATCACAACCCTATAGAGTCCCCACGCGATCTGATGCTTACTGGTGATATACTTAACCACAAAGTCAGTTCCTGCAGAGTAATTGTGGCTCCAGGTGATGTTTGCCCAGTTACTATTAGCCAAAGCTCTTATGTCCCATATGGACGATCCATTGGTGTCTGGTGGACAGGTTAGAAGAGGAGTTAGTATTGTGGATTAGACAGAAATGAGAGCTCACCTAGCGTCGGGTACCGGGAAAATCTTACAAAACCATTCCTAAAGTTAATGCTTTGATACCTACAGACGTATCTGAGGCCACATTTGTTTCTTACAAGAGCCTTAAGGTCAAAATTTTGGGGGGTGTTGGCTACCAATAGCTCATTGCTTGTTGGCATTGAAGTCCAACTGCATTCGGTTTAGCTTGGAAGTCTGAAGCCCTCTGTGGCACTTCTCTGAAGACCTCGGTCTGCAGGGGAATCTCCTGGCTAAACCCCTGCCTAAACAAACGCAAGATGCACGCATGAGCGGGCACGGACTCACTACCACAGCGGGGAGAGAATATTTTTATGTTACTGGGTCTAGAGACAGCCAGTGGGGCAATGAAGTCACTCGTTTCTGATTTTGAAGTTGAGGATTGTCGACATTGCTTTGGAGAGTGGATGAGCTTCTATTTCTGGCGAGGTGGAGCTAAGCCACCAGCTCAGTGTGCTTTAAGAGCTTCCACACAAATTGCGCCTCGATTTTAGCATTATTATTTGCCTTGGGACGTAGCTTAGGATTTGGTTTGACAAAACACCAATGAGTAACTTCCGTCCCTGGAAGGAGGGCAGCTATGCGACTTTTGGGAAAGGGCAACGGAGCCCCTAATGCCGGGGGGGGACGGGGACGTGACCTGGAGCCCCTCCTGCAGCCCCAACCTGCGCTGCCACGCAGGCCCCCTGTCTGCCTGCATTACAGCTCGGGCTCTGGGCTCGTGTCCCCGGGGCTGTTCGGGCCCCGTGCTGTTCCTCGTGCCGCTCCCCGACTGCTTTTTGCTTCTCTGCCTCTTGTCCTCCCGTTCCCCGTGGCTGCAGCGTGCGCAGGTAATTGCCCCTTTGCAATTAGCAGCGCTTCCCATGTGCTCGCTGAGCTGTGACTGCGTTGTGGTACCGATCTCCTGAACCTGCTTCATTACCGAGCCCTCGTACGTGGTGCTGAGGCTGCAGCTCGCTCCCTTGCACCAGTTTTTAAACTGATTTTGCTAGGGCAGCGCTTGTGAGTGCATCCTATCCAGCTACGTAACTGAACTCCTTCGATTGCGTTCCCTTTTGCTCCAAGCTGGGTTCCTTTTTAAATAACCTGCCTACCACTCCACAGTTTCTTCACCACATTTCCTGTTGCTGCAGTGTTTTTAAAAGCTCCGAGGGCTGCCTCTCTCTGTAGCCACCAGTAAAACACAGAGCAGAGACCAGCATGCACCAGACCCGCTGGATCCCCTGCTCCAGCTGACCGTGTGCTTTCTCTGGCCCTGCTGAATCCCAGGAGCAGAGCTCCTGTGGCTGCCGACAGCCCCCCAGGTTCCCTGGGGGCTCTGACAGGGTCACACTGCAGAGAGCGGCAGCACCACGACCCAAAGGGCTCCTGTGAGCCCTGACAGGTCTCTTAGCTAACAGACGATGGGCTAAATCTGAAGTGACATCTATGGGAGTAACCGAACCCCATTTTAACGGCAAAAATAGTACTTTGGTGGGTCTTCTACATCTTTCCTGACCCTCACACTAATTCAGAAGCGTGACACCCCAGGGAGAGCTGCGTTTTCCCAGAGTCGGGCTGGGACCAGGAGGGTGGCACAGCCTCCCCACGTCTTAATCCCCGAGTCTGTGCCACCTCCGGCTTGCAAAGCCATTCCCGGAGCACGGGGCGCCTCTCACCATGTGGGTGAGACTTCTCCTGCACCCGTTACCAATCCTGGCTCTGAGCGAGAAGCGGGGAAAGCCCCCGGAGGTTTTGTGGGGGAGAGAGGAAAAGGAAAGCTCAGTACCCAGCTCCTGCTTTGTGGTGGCTGCCGGAGCCCTCTCTGTAGTTGTTGTGGTGCTTGCGGCGGTGGTGGCGGGCAGAGTGGTGGCGGCTGTAGTGGTGGTGGTGGCGGTGGTGGTGGCGGTGGTGGTGGTTGTGGTAGTTGGAGTGGTTGGGGTTGCCGTAGGGCTGGCGAGATCGACTGCGGTTGGAGGCAACCAGGTGGCGGCTGGCAGAGGGAAACGCAGACACTGGCTGTGGAGAAGCGGTTACGTCTCCTCGGGCTCGCCCTCGCCATTCCCAACGCCGAGCACGGCACCATGCAGACCTGGAGGTCTTTCCCCTTCCAGAACCGGGGCGAGCGGGGAGCAGGAGGGAGGTGAGCAGCACCCAGCCCCTGCTCCTGCGCCCGCCCGGCGTGCACCAGCCACCCAGCAGCTCCGCCGCCTGTGCTCTGCCTCCCTGCTCTCTGCCAGCTCCTCCTGGGGCACCGAAGGGCAACACCAAGTGGGGTCCGTCACAGGGATGAGCAGGGTGGGCTGCCCAAACCCATCGCCCCCTTCAGCTGAGAGCTCTCCAGGCTTTCCGAAATGAGGAACCAGACCAGACTCTTAAAACACCGCCGTCCAATTTGTGGTGGAGCAGGCGAGCCCCGATTACACTAATTCAGCAGCCCCGGGACGACACCTCCAGTGTCTCTGAGCTGCCAATTTGGCCTGTGGCTTAGCTGTGTCCTTCCCTGCTGATCTCTGTGCTGATCCTGCAGCCGGGTGATGAAGCAGCCTTAGCCCTGCCGGAGCCTTAGCTCTTTGGTGGGTGCTGGATGCTACCGTGCCATCACCGCCCCTCGCCATTCACATTTAAATTAGGACAGAGGGATTGGCACACCCTAAGCTTTCTAGAGAAAATTTCTGCACAATTTGGTTTCTTAACAGCCCTTGTTTGCCGTAACCCACATGGGTGAGACAAAGGGTAGAGGCGCACATTGCACACACCTCTTGGTGTGGTTGCACGGGGTCCTGAGCGCCACCAAAGGAGGGCGCAGGGCTTGGGCTGGCTGGAGGAGGCAATAAGGAGCCCAATCCACCTTTTGGCTTTGGCTTGGCTCAGGACTGCAATCCTTGCTGTGAGCAGGAGTGCTTGGGGCTGTAGCTGGCTGTCACGAATGGGAAACAGGAGCCAGCAGCAGCACCAGCCTCGTGGCTGGGGCATTGGAAACTATTGCTGAATGCCCTCAGGTATGAAAGGGCATCGCTCTGTAAAAACTGTTTGCCCTACTGCCTGAAAAGCTGCCAGCAGAAAATGCATCTGGAGAGCTGCTTAAACTGCCGAAGGTAAATGAAATCCTGTGGTGCTTGCATTAAATTGTATTTACTTACTCTTCTGTAGATCAAGGGATTACAAAGCCCCATCAGGCAAATGAAAATGGCTATTGCAAATATCACCCAAACAAGAATAGCTCCAGGAAAGTGTTTTAAAAAGTGTCCCAGAGCAAAGCCATGCCCTGCTTTATCACCAAGCCAGTCCCAGCTCAGCTTGCATGGGAGCGAGCGTCCCTTCAAGGCTACCAACACACCAGAGACCATTTGGAAAGGCCAGAGCTAAGGCCCCAGGGTGGCTCCCACAAAATCCGAGCCCTTCCAGCAGTCCCAGGGCAGAGGAGAGCAGCAGGTGAGGCCGTCCAGCTCCCTACCGCGCGCGGCTGCAATAAAACCACGGTTACCAGCACGTCCCCAAGGCATGGCCAGCACGACCCCGTGGCGTGCCCGGCACCTCGCCGCCACAGGGACCGACCGACGGCGCCTCGCAGAGCCTCATGCAGCAGCACAGCGCCCGATGGAGCAGCAGGGGGATGGAGCAGCCGCCTCCCTCCCACCCCAGCCTCGTGCGACGGAGCCAGCCCGCGACAGACGGCAGCGACGGTGATGGGAGCCAGGCTGGGGGGGGGAGAAAATTGCACGACTTTGTCCCCGGGGGTGCACGTGGTGTCACAAAGCCGGCCCTGACCTGGCTGAGCCGTGGCAGTGGGGGGAGGATGGGAGGTGCTGTTGTGCGTTGCTTTCGCTCACCCAGTTTTTACCAAGCCTTCGCTTTTCTGTGTCCTGAGGCTTCAGTCTGCTGATTTATGGCATTTTTCGGGAGGTTAAGTGATTAGTGGGGCTACTGTGAACGTGATCGTGCTGCAAGTCCTCTACTTGGGCTTGCAATGCCCACAACAACCCTGCACAGTGGAGACTCCTTACTAGCTAATGCCGCTCCGCTGTGAATCCTCGATTCACAGCTAAGGAAAAGACGACCCACCGAGGCACCGAGCACCTTGCTGAAGGGCAGGAGCTGCAGGAAGAGCTGCTCCAACGCCCAGCTCCCAGCCCTGGCGCACGTCACTGTGCCATGCTGCTCCCGTGCAGCACCCCAGCAGGCTGTGGGCATCGCCTGGTGCTGCTGCAAAGGCTTTAGCAGAAGGCGAGAGCCTTTGTTAATGCACCCCTAGACGGGCAGAGATGATCTGGGGTAAAATATCCCTCATAGAGGGGAGATATGTGCAGAGCCACGCTGCCTGCGGGATGTATGCCAGCACAGAGCTCTCCTGGGTGCCACGGTGCTGGCAGCCCCCCTGTGGTTGCCTGATCCGGGCACCTCAATCCTGGCTGATGGTGGTGCCAGGAGGGATTTGCCCACGCTGCTCCAGCAGAGCACGAGCTCTCCTGGAAGGGCTCCCCACAAGCAGAGCAATCGCAGCGCATCAGGGTAACGCGGGCTCACCCCCAGCAAGTCCCAGTGAGATCGGCTGCGTGCGTCGGCACCGGGATAGGAAGGAGCCTGGCAGGACTAGGAACGGGTACAAGGTGGGAGCTTTGGCTCCAGAAAGCAAGAGGTCAGTGAGGGGCAGGAGGAGAGCCTGCCTGCGGGCAGCACCGGGCAGGATGAGGCCAGCCCGGGCAGCGGGGCTCCCGCTGGGCTGGGGGATTTGGTCCTCATCTGCCCCGGGAACCACAGCTGCAGCCTCATTTGTGTTTGAATACAAAATGTATGCGGAAGAAAAAGCTCAGCTGGTAGATTTGGGGGAGAGAAGATAAGGGGCATTTACCGGCCTTTGAAATCCATCCCCTAATGAGAGCCGAGTTCGGTCTGGGGGAAGGCAAAGCCGGTCTCCGACAGAAGATCAGAGCTCCCCCCAGACAGCGAGGGGCAGGGGCCCCAGCACTGCGACCAGGGCAGGGCTCATTAAGGATGCTCCTGGCTGGCAGCTCCAGACCTGCTCGAACCAAGTGCTCGGTGTTACAAGATCATCCCCATCCCGAAACCACGCGCATCCTCCTAAAAACGCAGCTCTGACACCTCCCTGGCTGCAGCAGTTCGGAGCTGTGCAGAGCTGCTGGATTTATCTCCCTGCATTCCCCCCTCGTGGGTTCATTTGGGGACTTTGGCAGCGTTTGCCTCGTGTGCGGATGCAGGACCACGCACCCAGCCTTCACCCGAGGGCTGGGGGAAGAAAACCTCCCTGATACCTGAAGGCAGGAGGTGCTGCAGACAAGGGGCGGCCACTTTTCAAACTGCAGGGCAGAGCAGCACCCTGAAAACTGGAGCATCCAAGGAAGGAGGCTTCAAACAGCCCCAGCGTGCCCAGAGAAGCCAGAGAAAAAGCCAGCAGCAGCGATGTTCATTCTCTGGCTCCCACAACAGCTGAGCCCCCCTCTTCCTGGAACACACAAACCGCCGCTTAGCTCATAAATCGGCCCTGGCTTTGCAAGGCACAGATTGCTTTTTCTGTCTGCAAGATACATTAGCCTCTCTGGTGGAGGAGACTGTGGGGCACGGTGGGGAGGAGACGCTCTCGTAATGGGCAGGGGCTGCAGCAGTCTGGCTGTAGCAATTAATAGGCTAAGTAATGAGGGAGATGCTTGCGGCAGGAGGGCTGCTCGAGAGGCTCCTTCTCTTTGCTGCGCCCTGGCTCCTCGGGTTGGGAACGGGCTGGTAAAAAGGAGCCCGAGCCCTGTGCAAAAACTGGGGGATGCTCAGAGTGAAGAAATCTGCGGATAAGAATCGTAAAAGCAAAAATTCGAGGCATGGGAGAGGGAGGGAGCCTGCTCCGAGACGGGCTTGAGCCCTGCTCCAAGTGGTGTGGGTTATCACCGAGCAGTCGCGTGTTTTTGCAAAATACAAAAGCCAATGCACAGCCATACTGCTCGTTAATTATTTAAAGATGCTTTTAATGTGTTGTTAGGCTGCAGTAACAGCTTTCCCTTGGGTGTGTCTACAAAATAATTAGGCTTGGAGAAATTTGATTAATTTTTCATGAATTTAGATGATTAGTCAAATACATTTTTGGACTTTTTTTTTTTTTTCCCATCTCCCTCTCACGGTTTCTAGCAACAGAAGGAGATTGTTGAAGTCTTTATCAAAAAGAAAAAAAACGGCTCCAAATCTGACAGCTATAAGAAATTTGAGACCAGAAAGAAGCGATTGAATGGCATCTAAAAGAGAGGGGTCAGCAGTTCTGCGTATCGCTGCTGCCGCCCATTTCCAAAATGAACAATTGAGCCTTTCTCCTCCGCTTCCTAGCTATGGAGCGACAAGAAGGGAACAAACAAATCAATGTTTTCAAAGTCCAAGACCAATGCTGTTTACGACCCTGACAAAAGGACATACACAAGGGTAGTTTGGGATCCAGTTTTTGTTTGTTTCATTCGTTGTGCAGACGAGAGCCCTTTGCACGGCACCTGCTCCCCAAAGCACCTCTCCCTCCATCCAGCTCTGGCTTAGGAAACGTAAAGGCTTCCTAAGGTAAAGCCTCTGCCCTTCACTTTGATTTCATCAAGTTGCTCCAGTTTCTCACATGCCTACAGAACAGCTATGACCCCACGTATGTAAGGTTTCCCCTGGAAAAAAAAAAAAAAAAAAAAAAAGGGCCATTTTTCAGTGCCAACAGCCGATGGCAAATAGCGCTTTACTGCAGTTTAAGACAACTTTCACTGTGAATCTGTAAAATCTACAAAATCTAGGTCACTGAGCGGAGATGAATCTTTAGAGAAAGGTCAAACGGCATTTCACTCGAAACCCCTACGTGTTTGGAAGAGGAGCAGCCTCCCAGGACCAACACTGCTTCAGCCGTGGAAGCAGCGCCCGCAACCTGCCCACGCTGCCTTGCCAGGACGTGCCCTAACACGATGCGACATCAGGCTCGATATCAGGATGAGGATTTGTTCTGTGTCTTGCTACAGCTTACACTGCCTCGATTCCTCCCGAAGAAGCGTATTGCAGCCAGAAGGCTCTGAATGCTGAGAGTTAGTGCTTAAAGACCTGCTGCTCCGCTTACTGCTCTCCAGCCTCCTTCCAGTGCTTGCGTGTCTTTGCTCTTTGCCATTTCTCCTAGCAGAAGGGAAAAATAGAGGAACAGCCCCTATTCTTACAGAATTTAATGAACGTGTCCTTTGAACGGCAACTCGTCCATCTAGCTTCCAGGAGCTTAAGAAATTATTCCTGAATCGATACGATGCCGGATGGATAAAGAGATCGCGCCGCGCTTTCAAAGTTCAGCAATACCTGCTGAAAGCAGAAATGGACTTCAGAAGCTGATCCCGATCCACAAAGAAAATCTGGATTCTTGTGGGTGGAATAAACCCTGGCTGAGGTACGGCTGCAGCAGCAAACCAGCCCTCAGGGGTTCCCAAAGGTTTCGCTTGTTTTCGGTTTCCCGACAGCCAAAGCAGACCAATCTGTTACCCCCTAACGTTTGTAGTTTAAGGAAGAGAAACACAGTAAGGAGAAGATTGGCAGCTCTTCAGAAAGGGAAAATAAAAAGCAAAATAATGTTGAGTAGAGACGTCACGGCAACAAAATAAAAGGAGGAGAAACGCCTTAGGAGATAGGGAAGCACAACCTAGAGGTGCACAGAGCGGGTCCTGCGCTTCGGCAGCGCTCCAGCCCTGGGGCTGCAGCCAGCAAGGGCAAAGCATGACCTCTTCCAGCACCCTCAGTGCAGGGCAGAGGGTCCAAAAAGAGAGACCAAAAGCTTTTCTGCAGCACTAGGGGTGTGCTGTGGGTGGACACATCCCCTAGTGCTGCCGCTGCCCCTCGAGCACTGGGTTACAGGGCTGTAACCCCTGTGGGAACGCCGCATCGGGGGGGGAAAAGTCGTGGCTGCAGCTCTTGGAAGAGGTGGGCGTCCTCTGGGCACCAAGTTATGCTAAGGCTTTGCATTGTTGACCTGGATAATTGGACGCTGGATTAATTGGGGATTCAGGTTTCCTTGAAGCAGGTGGATACCCTGCCCCCGCTGTCACGAGGAGGTTTCTGTGTGCTTCAATGCTGCTGGAGAAATGTGCGATATAGAGGGCAAAGCCAGCAATAGCCTCGCATGCAGACATGCACAGCTGGGGCACAAACGTTGTCCTTAACCCTTTCAATGGGCTTGGAAGCAAAAGGATTGTCCTGCGTTAGAGCCCTGGCAGCCCTAAAAGGGAGAGGTTTGGAAAGGTTTTGGGGTGTTGCACAGGGCAGCGATGCCGAGGCTTACAAAGGGAGAGGGCTGGAGCGAAAATCCTCATTAACAGTGCAACTTGACTCTCATTTCTGCTTGCACAGCCCGTGGCAGCTGCGCTGTTTGGCCATCATTAGGCATCTCGAAGGCTGTTAAGGCTGCTCGGAGATATTTTGATCCCTGCAGACCCAGCCCGGGAGCCTGCCGCTGGTCCCCATTTCACCTGCACTCCTTCCACGTGCCCAATTCAGGCCCCCGGTGCTTCACCTTCCCATTGAAAGGGTTAACGGAGTGCATGCTTAATTGCCAGCACACGCGAGCGAGCGTGGAGTGAGCCTTGCCCCATGCCTGTTACCTCCTCCGCTGGTACGGTACCTGGGGTTGGCGTGGCTTCAGGGTGCAGTGCCAAGGATAGAGAGGGGAATACGAGGACAGCATAGAAGAGAAGGGAAGAGAAAACAAAGGAATATATAAAACAACCAGCACACACCAACGGGAGACTGGGGACCACTTGCACACAGTCACCAGAGATCCGAGAGAGAGAGAGGAAATAAATGCATTAGCTCCAACCCATCGCCCTCCTGCTTGCACGGGGCAGAGAGCAGGGACGAGCCCTTGGAGCTGGAGGTTAACCACACATGGGCTCAGCTGCAGAGATGCCAGCGGTGCTGATTAAGCAGAGCACTGAAGCAGGTGCTTACACCTAATCCCAGCAAGGACTGGTTTTGACACCGAATTTTGCCTTCGGTTTCCTGGTGGGACTCTAACATCAGGTCTTAGCCTGCGTTGTGTGGGTGTGAGCCCTTGGCACAGGGCAGCAGAGAGCTGGGTTTTATTCAGACTGCTCAGGTGAACGAGCCTGGCAAGCAGAAAATAACCCCTGAATGTTAATGGGTTTAATTTTCTTAATCTCCTTTTTTTTTTTTCAGTTCCAGATTCCCCTTTCAT
Organism: Netta rufina; assembly: GCF_964035555.1. Taxonomy (NCBI): domain Eukaryota; kingdom Metazoa; phylum Chordata; class Aves; order Anseriformes; family Anatidae; genus Netta; species Netta rufina. The sequence continues at coordinate 4,194,047 of NC_140150.1, read as the reverse complement.
GCAGCTTTGCAGCGGGTTCCTCCGTATCGAACTCATTTAGAGCTGCTAATTGTGCTTGTGTGCCTGTCATTGACACCACTCGTCTATGCTGTGTTGTACCTCAGGGCTGCACGTTTTGAGGTCAAATGCTGTATTTCTGTAACTTTGCTTGGGGATTTGACATTTCAACGTTTTTCTCAGAATCAATGCCGGCTCCTTGTCCTTCTGCTGGGCCCCAGCAGCTCCTGGGGCCGCTGCAGAGCCCGGCGGGCAGAGCCCCTTACCTTGGCACGTGGACGTTGTCCTCAGCTGCTGTTTGCTGCCACAAAGCAGTTAAGCACTATACAAGAGCTGGTGGTCGTGGCTGTTTGTCAGCAGTGCCCTAACAGGCACCGCTACCCGCATGTAAAAGCAAACCCAGTAAAAACACATGTGGGATAACCAGAGCTGCTGTCGGCACTGATGGCTTCAGCCCCATCCCTGTGCTCCGAGCAGTTCGTTCAGCAAAACCCCTTTTTTTTAGCACTGATGTTCCCCCTCTCGTGTTTGCCAAGGTGCAACCTGGCTGCTGGTGTCTTTGTGCAGCCCCATCTCGGATCCCGTCACAGCAATTAGCGCTGCTGGAACCCACCTAAGACATGCCAGGAAGCATTTCATTTCCTCTGGGCCATCAGTAGGAATTACTTTTCCTACTCAGAGCCATTAGCTGGGGAGGGGGAGATGGAGGAAAGGAGACAAAAACCCCATTAAATCATAGTGCTAACTAAATCATAGGTCTTTTAGCAAATGCTGAAGAAAGGAAAGAGCCAGCTTTTGTCTCCCCGAGTTCCCTCAGGGCTCCTGAACTTTCACTTAGTTTGATGAATGCCTCACAACGGGCATTTTATCTCGTTAGGGAGCTGGGGCTCTGCTTTGGGTCAGGTCAGCTGCTGGCTGCGGGGTGATGGGGCAGCCTGGAGGATGCAGCTGCAGCACCTCCTGCCAGTGCCCCAGAAATCATCTGCCCCATGTCCAGCTCTTACCGAGGAGCTGCAGAGGTGGTGCCTGGCTGTCCCTACTGCTCCCGCAGAGCTTTTACGGGACAAATTTGGGGTGATTTAGCAAGAGTGCACAAGGCCAGTCGTCTGCCCATCTCCGCAGCAGGTAGCAGATGCGCACCCATCGTTATCTCGCACCGCTCGCTCTGGGGACCTCCAAATTCCCTGACCTGCAGATTTTGGCTGACACGTGCACATCGCCCCCCCAGCCCCGCAGCGAGGCCAGCAGCTGGGGCTCTGCACATACCTTCGTTCAGCAGGGCTGGCGACTCCTCCACGATGGTTTCTCCATCCCCCACCTGGGTCCGTGCGCGCAGGAAGAATCGGTAGCGCGAGATGGGGTCCGTCCTCTGCAGGGTGAACCTTGTCTGATTGGGAGAGAAGTTCTCTACCAAGGTCCTGCCCGTTTTGGATCCGTTAACTGGGGAGGAAAGGCAGGCGGTGGTGGCTTCAGCTTGGGTTTGGAGGTACGCTGTGCAGGACCTGGGGGCAGGACCTGGGGGCAGCCCGGTGCCACTAGGGCTCCGAGAGCTGGATCTGGTGTTGGGTACGCCTTGTCTAGGGCAGTGGGTGGCTTACTGGCTGGCGGACCTGCTGCTGGTGACACTTGGTGGTGTGCATGGCCAAGGAAAGCCCTAGCACGAGTGCCAAGGTCTCAGACAGAAAGTTGTCCTCCCCCCAGCATCGTGCAGAGCGTGCTGCGCTCCGGGCAGCATCGCTTACGGAGCCGGGAGCTTGGTTTGAGTGAGCACAAAACACTCAAAGGTGCTTAAAGGGCTTTCTAAACCTGAGGCCAGACTGATTTCCCTCCTCCTGTGCCTGGCTTGAGAACTGCTGAGCACCCCCAGCCCTTCGGGGCCAGCTGCAAGCTGCAGATGCCCAGCACGGCTCCAGGACCCCCTCCAACACCAGCGGTGTGGTTTGGTGATGGAAGTCTCCTTACGGAGAGCTTTCTGTGTTAGGCACGGAGGTAACTCAGCAGCAAGGAAAACACGGAATGACTTAGCTGTTATCACTAAGAAGATAAGGTGTGGCACGTACAGGCTTGATATCTAAGGTTGTATCCTGTGAGGACTCCATTGGGATGCTCTGGGTGATCCCACTCCAGATTGATGCTTTCCAGGTTTGGCTGTCGGATCCTTAAATACCTGGGGGAGCTGGGCACTTGGGAGGGGGATGGGACCAGGGAGGAGAGGGAAAGAAGAAAAAAAAACACAAGATAACATGCCTTACAACACCCTACACATCGCAGACTGACTGATAACACCCAAGACACTCAGAAACACACGCGCCAAAGATCAGATACCCACTGAACAAGAACCCGTGCCAGGAACCATGCACCAGCCAGGGGGCTCAGCAGCATGTGCAGGGACCCGAGCAGCTCCGCATGCACCGCGTGTACCTCCCCTCTATTTCTCTGCTGGAATGGTACAAAAACTTCTCTTACTGCAGGGCGGCTTTGTGTTAGCAATGTCTGGGGACCTGCAACAGGGATCTGGTGGATACAGTGGTCCTTACCCCGAGGAACGTCTGCTTTTATGGCTGCTTATTCAAAGCTAGTAAAGGCAGGGAAGCATTATACCTTCTGGAATTAAAGGATTCTCCTGGTTTACCCCTAATTGCAGCGTCTAGCTGGGGAAAGAACTTGGCTTACTGATCTAAGACATCAGTGATTATTTTTTAATGCAAATTTTGCAGGATATCAATCCCCTAAGCATCAGTATAGAGCCAATAAAACAGCTTAGTGGTGTAGGAAAAAGAAAATCCATAGTTTACGCATGACCAGAGTATAACCTGCTGTGATTGTTCAGTGCCACCCCATGGTGCCACACGCCTCCAGCATGCAGGAAAGGAGCTAAACCAAGATGTACCCGCTCACCAAACTGCTGGGCTGGAAAAGAGTCCTTGCTTTTTAACAAGCTGAATTGTAGCTGGTCAAGGAAAGTCACCCAAAACTGGTGACAGAGCATCCAGGAAAACGTTACGGAAGAAAGAGAAAGGGCTGAGAGAGATGCGGTTCTGGTGCATCAGGAAGAGGAGGAAGAGAAAGACGACCCCGCGGTGTTTGTGTTAGGTGAGAGGATTTGCTTCCAGCCTCTCCTGTTTCCTCCCGCTGCATTTCTGTACCGTGCTGTGCCAAAAACATCTGTGCTAAAGAAAGATTCATTGGCAGGCACGGAAAGTGCAGCTCCGACAAAAAGTTATTGGCGTGTCTATAAATAGCTCCTGTGACAGCAAGAAAATTAAAATCTCAAATTCATCCTTGACACAGGCTCTTCAAACAGGAGGAGGAGGTGCTCCTGCCTTAAAAGCCCGATAGGAGCACTAGGGACGGCCTCCCAGAACAAAAGCACGGAGGTCTTGCAAAGATTTCTCCACCTTTTACCGAGCAAGAGGAACTCCTCCGCCCCCGTTTCGCAGAGCTGCGGGGACACTTGGAGGTGACGCAGCCATCCAAGGGCACAGTGCTGTGCCTCTGCAGGGCCTCTGCAAGCCCTTCTCTCATTCAGCCTGGTCCCAGGTGTGCTAAAAGTACCCGAAGTGGGGGATGATCAATGAGACAGTACAAGGAGTTGGCTCCAGGGGTAGTGGCAGAGATGTCACCTGCCCCGCGGGGACAAGGGCACGGAGCAGTGCCCTGTGACAGTGCCTCTGTCCGGTTGCTGCCGTCCACCTGCAGCTCCAACCCATCCCTGGAGCCTCTCCCCAGCAGCATCACGACTCCAAACAGCTCCTGGCCGGCCCTGCGGAGCTGGGCTGAGCTGCCCGAAGCCGTCCCAGCCCCTGCACGAGGTGCCGGGAGCCCTGGCGAGGACGTACCTCCTTCTGGGGTGGGGAACTCCTTAACTTCGCTGCGAGGCCCATCTCCTCTGCCGTTGGTTACAACCATCTCAAGCTTGTAGTTGCTGTAAGGAAACAGCCGGGACACTATGCCCCGGTTTCGGTCTCCAGGAAAACTCACATACTGCCGTTTTTTGGAGACCCACAGGTTCTTCAGCAAACTACTGTCTCTCCAGAAATAGGCCTTCAAGAAACATGCATGGCAAGTGAAGCTTTTCCTGTTTTAAGTTCTTTTTTTCATTAACAAAGCACAGCAAAACTTTGCCTTTTCAACGAGAAGACTTTTAGAGTGATTAAAGAAGCTCCTCGCCCCCCGGGCAGGTACCCGAGGAGGAGGCTGAGGCACAGGGGTAGGAGCTTGGTAAGGGGTGCAAGGTGAACCCAGCAGAGCTCAAATTGCCAAGAGCTGCCCCTGGCATCCAGCTCTCAGTGCTGGGCACCCAGTGCTCCCCCTTCCTGCCCGGATTAGTGGCTGTGGGTTAGGCGAGGTGCGACACGTCCGGCCACAAAGGAAAGTCTGAACTCGGAGAGCCTCCGACGCGGAGCCCCGACTGTAAATCTTATTTCATGGAGAAATAAGATTCATTCGGAAAATCAACCAGGATAACAGAGCAGAGGCAGAAAAAAATGAAAGTGGCACCCGGAGAGCTTCCTTTACGCTCTGTGAATGATTGGATTTGAAATGTTATAACAGCCTGCGGGACACACGCCTTTGGTGGAGTCATAAACCCTGCTAGAAGGGCTCAGTCCAGACTTTTGCTTGTTTCGAACAGGGTCTATCCTTTAGCTTTTACCTTAGCAGAAAATCTCAACATTAAAAGTAAAAAAACAGGATCAGTAAATCTCAACATTAGAAGTAAAAAACCAGGATCCACGCTGCCTTTAGTTGCCAGTTAGTGCATAGGACTGGGTTTAGACTTTGCAAGGCTTGGCGTCTGTTAGAAGGTGATGTAGGGACTTTGGGGATGACACAAAATCCAGCCTGTTTGTACCTCTCCAAGGTCGTTTCCCCCCAGAGCCAGCCAGTCTGCACTTCTGAGCAGCTGTAGGGCCAGGGGATGCCTCTCTGCACGGACAGAGCCACCAAAGGCAGGTCCCTTGGTGCTCAAAGGCACCCCAAGGTCTTGGGGAGCCAAGGAAGATGTCCCCAGCCCACCCAGACCCTGCACAGAGCACCCCAAGGCTCTTCATCCCTGGTGCTGCCCCAGAGGGGGCTCAGCCCCTGCTCTGCACCCCAAAAAGGGTCAGGGTGGCCAGAGAAAAGTTTTCTGTCATCCCCACTGCAGACGGCTCCGCCAGCGGGGCCACCTGGGCCGGCGAGCAGGTTAGCCGTGTTAATAGTCCGCGCCGGAGAGATTTGCTTTTGCTCACTCTGTACTCCTTAAGCTGTCCCTGGATGGTGTCCAGGTGCACGCGGGTCCACGTCAGGGCAATGGCAGTGCTGTTTAAAACTCTTATCCTAACATCCGTAGGCGCAGCCTTGGGATCTGGGCGGTCGGGGACAAAGCAGAGCGCGGTCAGCACACGGTGCGCCCCGCTGCCAACCCGGGCGAGCAGCTGCGCACGCCACCTCTGCCATCTGCTGGCACCCCTCATCTGCTCCAGGAGTTTCATCCCTGGGAGATGTGGCTGTTTTCTCCCTCCTTCCGCTTGGTTTTGGAGGATTTCCTAAAGCAGCAGGGGCAGGCCAGCTCTGGGCTGCCCTCCTTTAGGTTGAACAGCCCCATGAGCACACATGCCCGCAGCACACCACCACTCACCTCCATCCCCACATTTTTATCTGACATTAGCTTTTTTTTTTTTCTTTTAACCTCCTTTTCAGATCACCTGCCTGCATGTAGAAATCTGCTATTACTTGTGAAGCAATTCAGACACGATAGAGCTACTTCTGCTGTGTTTGGTTTTTTTCCTACATGTCCCACCCTTTGGGACATGGGCAGGAGCACACCTGTGACCTTCTGGGGTGGGAGACGCGAGTTTGCTCTCCCTGGTTCACCTCTACATAAAGCACACAAGTACAGGCTCTCACAGGTCTTCCTCAAGGCCATTGCACGAGGTTTCATCTGAAACCCCCCCAAAAACACTTTGGAAAGCACAGGGACAGCCGTGCAGTCAGGTCATGGCGGAGCTTCTCCAGCAGTGAGCTCTCAGCTGGGCACCGCGAAGTTTTGGTGCTCAGCCCCAAGCACTCAGCCCCAGGCTCCTGCCCTGTCTCCCACCTTTTCTGCCCATCCTTCCACTTGCCCCATCTCCTCTAGGAGATGCCCAGCGTGAGGATGCGCTGGGTGCTATCTCAGCACCACAAACACAGAGTTTCTTGTAAGTGCTGCACTCTTCTTGCGTCCCCTTGACTTCAAGCCTAGAGTCACGGGTGGCTTGCTGGCTTATCTGCCTTACTTCTTGGTACTCCCTGAGTCGTTTGGCCAGGGACTCCACTGATCTGTGGCACTGAGAGGAGCTCATTTATATCTCTTTAAAGATAAAGTTGTTGGCAGCAAACCACATGTTCCTGGCAGGATAAGGATCATAGGTCGGAGTGCTGGATGCTACAGGCAGAAGGTGACACCAGCAGACCAAAAAGAAAGGGAAAAAGTTAAACAAGCTGGCCACTGCTGTGCACGACCAGGTAGAGAGGTTTAAAGGAAGACAAGCTGAGCCAGTGGTGTGCTGCAAACAGGAGCCCAAGCCGTGGCTTAGCTGGGGCTGTATCAGAGGCACAAAAAGCCAGTCCGGGATGAACCAACACCGTCTCCGCCAGTGGTAGCACCTCTCATCCAAGATGGACTTGGTGCTGTGCGGGTGTCAGGGGCAAGAAATTTAATGCAGGTCATTGGAAGACAACCAGGGTAGTTCTTAAGGAAATTTTACCACCTTCTAGACTGGAGGTATTATCTGTTTTTTACAGAAGGAGAGGCTGAGTGGTTTGGGTCCTGGAGGTACCTGCAGACTGCCCAGAACAGACCCAAACCTCTTTCTCCCAATGCTTGGAACTGGATTTTTGTACCAAATCAAGCAGTGCTGTGAATGTAGCTGGGGCGTGGGTGCCCACCCCTGCCCTTGGATGGGCTCCTGCCCTCAGGAAGCACTTACGGGCTGCGGCTGAGAAAATACTCACAATCTTCCCCCGAGTAGCCGATGACGGTGTCAGGCTCTGGTGCTCTGCCGAAGTCGTTCTCTGCCTGCACTTTGATCTCGTAGGGGACGTAGATGGGGGTGTTCCAGACCACGTGCCTCGGGGTCTTCACCGTCTCGTTGTACCAGCTCCCGCGCGGGTCCCTGCGCCTCCATCTCACGATGTACCTGAGGTTGGGCCCGTACGCCTGCGTTGCGTTCAGGGGCTTAATGGAGCAAAACAGAAAGAGAAAGTGATGGGGGGAAAGAGCAGCTGCATTTCTCTGCTATGGGGCTCCAAGAGGTTCTGCTCAGCAGCTGGTTCTTGGTTCTTGCTCCAGCAGCAAGCCTCAAGGAGGATCTGTACTTCTGCTCCCAAAAGGGTCGTACCTACTCCCTGCCCTGCGGACCCTAGGCAGAACCCCAAACCATACCCCCACGCCTTATTTCCCAGCCCATGCTCCCACGGCAATTCCTAGCCTCCCTGCACACTTTGGCTTGTTCCTGGATGACACCTGCTGGTCGATGGAGAACAGCAGGAGCTGCTCTGTAAGCCCGGTGTGTATCAGGCTCCTGAGCATCCTCCTCAGCCTCTATCTGTGGTCCCACATCTTTCCTTTGTCTTCCATTGTTGCAAATTATTTTTTCATCACAAGTCTTCTCGCAGGCACTAGCAATAGCCTCTCTCATAGGTGTATCTTCGGCTTTTTATTTCCCTTATGATCGTCGGGGTTAGGGGATTCTGTGCAGTACATCGCACGTGCTAGAAACCCTGAGTCCCCTGCATTTGAGGATTCAAATCCTGAGTCCCCTACCTCTGGATTGCTGTCAAAGGCAAACTCACCGTCCAGGTTATCTCCATGTTGTTTTTTTGGGTCCCTGCTCCTTGAACTCCTGTTGGGTTAATTTCAGGTCCTGATATTCACAATAGGGAGAAAAAGAAAGAAAAAAAAAAAAAGCAGTTTATAATGCTGAAAAATGACCATTTGTGTGGTTAAAACCCCGTTGCTGCTCAAGCCCAAACCGCTTCTGGACCAGCAGCTAATGGCCTGCTTTTTCGAGAAGTTTTAACTTCCCATTCAGGTTAATGGAACATGAGATTCTCCGCACTCCTGAAAACCAGGCCATTTATTTAGGAGCCTTTTTTTTCCCAAAAAAATGTCGTCCTAAATCTTTAAAAGACACCCATTGTGAAGCATCCCCGGGAGCCGAGCCTGACACTTTTGAAATCAGAAGCAAGCAGAGCGATGTCACAGCCCAACACTAGGTGCCAGTAGATGTTGCAGAAGCATTTCTGCAATGGCCAAGAAATGCAGCAAAACTCCTGAGCTTCCCCTCAATTCCTCCCCTGACTTCTCCCAAGTTTTCTACAGCGCACAGGGCACTGGGCACACACTGCAGAGCCGAGTCTCGTTGTGGACTGGAGGACGCTTTACTCCAGCATCGATCTGGGCCCCTGCCCAGCTCTAGCAGTGGACAGTGAATTAGCAGTTTTGGAACAAAATCTCTTCTGCTTGGGGCCACTTTACACTTGGAAGTCTAATTTTCCAAGAGACTTCTGAGCTTCCTGTGGCCAGAAAGGATGAAAGATTTTCTTTAGAAAGCTTTCTTGACAAATGGCCCGCCTTCAACAGCTTCTCCCAGAACAACCACTGCAGGAATTTTTCCGTTCAGGCTCTGCTGCTCTGCACAGCACCGCTCAGAGCCTCGGGGATGCGGTTTAAAAAAAATCACAGCCCGGCACATGACTGCATGGCGCAGCTCATTCCCTCTGTGAGCCCTTCGTGTTCAAGGAGCTGGGTTCCCACCCCACGAGGGACAAGTCTGGCGTTGCCCAAATCACTATAAACCATCTCCAGCACACCGGGGATGCTGGTGGCCAGCTGCTGGGAACGGTACTCACGTGCCCCGTTGGTCTGGTATCGCTCGGAGGGCACGCTGGGCAGGCTGCTGCCCACGTCGTTCACAGCAATCACCCGAAACTGGTAGTTGACGTACGGGGAGAGGCTCAGGACGGCCGAGTTGACGCTGCCGGGGTACCTGGAGTGGTTGTGCCAGGTGCCGGGCTGGAAGCGATCCTCCTCGAACTGCACGATGTAGTCTGGGGGGAGGACGGAGGGCTCAGCCCGGTGGCGAGGCACCCCGGGCGGCTCGTGAGGACACCTCCCTCCGTCCACCCCTCTCCTAAGAGACAGGAGAGTCCAGCCTCTGACCTGTGATGGGGCTGTTGTTGTCATCGCCAGGAATCCAGGTCAGCCTCACGCTCCTCTCAGCCAGGTCCGTCAGCTCCAGGTCCCGCGGCCGGTCGGGGCGCTCTGCGGGCCCAGCAAGGAGATGGGTGAGGCTGGGTGGTCCCGGGAGCCCCCGGTCCTATTCCTCCTTTGGGGCAGGGAAGCCCTGGCCGTGCCAGCCCAGACCCGCAGGAGGACAGGCTTCATGTCCTTCTGCTTTTATTAGGCCAGTGCATTTTTATTTATTTATTTATTTTTAATACAAACGTGCTCACGTCCTAATTGCGCCTCGCCTTGAAACCCAACCCGCATGCACTGACATCGTCTGGTGCTGCAAGCACAAAGGTGGCTTAGCAAGGGGATAGATGATCTTACAACAAGCTACGTGCCACCGTTCTGAAAATAATTGCAGAGTGGAAAGGACACCAAACCTAACCGAAAATACACACGTGGTTAGAAAACACCCTGGGCACAATCACGGTGTCTTTATCCTATCACAAATCACATACTCCTACGGATCCAGCTCATGCAATAATAACAACACCTTTTCCAGGTAAAAGTCAGGGAATTCAATGTGATTTCTTTTCTCTACCCTCAGGGCTCACCATTTCCAGCTAGGGGTAAGGTGATTCGTGCACTCAAGAATCGGCACTGGGGGACACGAAGGGATGCGTCCTTCCTACCCGTGCCCATCTGGATGGGACTTCAAGGGCAACTTGGGCAGGACTTGGAAGCATCAGCTCCCAGCTCGGTCAACCGCTACGCCTAGATTTCTGCCGGAGTTATTGACAAGGCAAAACAAAAAATCAGCTTACAAAATAAAATAAACCAAATGAATTAGTGGTGATTACCTTTAGGTAAGTCTCTCAAGCGGTTAGCAGGGACTGCTGCAAGGTAAGACATTGGTTGTTAACGGGGTTAGTTTAGTCATTAAGCCTGGGTGGTGAAAGGAGCACCTGGTAAATATAAAGTCACACACACGGTCAGATTTCAGCAGGATCCAAACCTCCCTGGGGACCAGTCCTGCCCCCAGAGACCCCCAGCACTCTGCACGCCTTCCTTCCTATTTCTAATACACTGTGAAGGGGAAACATCAGCCCGGTACAGAGTTAATTAGCTATTAGGGGATGAGGAAGGGAAATAAGCCCAGTCAATTTATTAGGGATATGGGATTTATATCGCACTCCTGCCTTTGTAGGGCACGGTGGGTCTATGCCAGTATTGCTGGTGGGGTGGGGCGCTGGGATGAATGGGGACCCTGCACAAGAGTGGAGGGGACTGAGAGCAGGAGCTGGTAAATCTGGGTGGTTTTTGGAGAAGATCTGTCATAAATGAGTATGGAATGGGTTTCAGTTTGTTGCTCCTTATGCTGCTTCACTCGCCCGCTGGGTGTCACACGGTTCTCAGCACCCTCAGACTCGGTTACATTCGCTCCCAAATGTAGGGCTGCTCTCTCAGAGCTTCCACTACCACCTGGATATTTTTAGCTGCACATAATAAGTACTTTTTTTTTTTTTTTTTCCCTCTCTCAAATGCAAGTTCCCTTCTGCTCAAATCCGGTGGCATTGTCTGAGTGAGTCTGAGGTCAGGTTGCGTGTCCTTGCTGAGTCCTGCAGCAACGGAACAACTGCTCTGCCAGCAGCTCCCTGAGCACCACCCCTGCGTTAGAGGTGAGCTCTGCGCCCACTGATCCCCCTTTCAGCCCGACCTTGAAGTCAATCTATTGCAGGGCAAGCACAGCACCTAGCTGTGTGTCAGCACACTGCCACAACGGCTTTACCTAGGACAGTGAGGTAGGCTTTAGCTGAATCCTTGTCCAGCTCCGTGCTGGCTACGCAGGTGTAATCGCCTTGGTCCTTTTCCGCCACGCCATATATTGTCAGACCGTCGTCTTCTTTCTTCATCCTTAAAGGGTTGAAAGCAATAATACAACAGTTCCTAAGAGCTTTAGGCAGCAGGATTGAAGCCTAACTGTTCTCTGATAAACCACACAAAACAGCCCAAAGAGAACGGGAGCACTTCGCCCATCTCAAGATTTTATCAGCTAAGGACGCATTGAGTTATTCTTGGAAACCTCATTTCCGAAGGAATCAGTGAATCTGCTCTGGGTAATCATCTGGGAGAATCACACCCTTAGGAAGCCTGTGTCCTGGGATCAGATCTCATTCCACGAGAAGCAGATCAGGCTATGGAAAGGAAATTACAACCGTACCTCTCACAGCTGATAAACATTCATTTTGGAGTAGCTCGTTATTAACCCATACATTTTATCAAGGTGTCCTAAAATATCTGTAAATAAAACCTCAGCTCAATGCCTTGTTTTACTGGCAAGTCAATTTTAACTGCTAGGCAGCCTCTGTTGGAAGGAGCTAAGAACATTGAAAGCACCAAGAGCAGCAGATGTTGCCTAGGTGGGAACTCAACATTTCTCCTTATTATCCCCAGTGACTCCTAAAGCAGTTTGCAGCGGGGGAAGTAAAAATCCCAGCGATTTTGGAGAGCCAACACAGGAATGGTAAACACGAACCTGTTTCCAATGTAGAGGGGCGCATCGTCTTTCAGCCAGGTGACCGTGAGCTTCAGCGTGGGGTCGTGCTTGACGCGGCAGTGGAGGCGAGGCATGGAGCCCCTCTTCACCACCTGGTCCTCGGGGCCTCGCACAATCCTGGTGGGGTCTGCAAAAAGTCACAGAGGGGCTGTCAGGGGCTGAGCTGCGGGGTCTCAGCTCAGGAGCTCGGTCAAAGCTTAACTGTGGTGTCTCTTGGAAAGGACAAGCGTGCACGTCAGCTTACTAAACCATCTCTGCTACAAATGCTTGGAAATAAACTCATTTAACAAACCATTAATTCATGCCGACCCTTTAACAAATAGCCACTTTTCTGACTCAGCAAACAGCTTTGCTGAACAGGGAAAACCCAATCCAAACCTGATTCTGAAAACGTTGTATTGCCAGCGGTTATTCTTGATGCGCTCTTGGTGTTTCTTTTTGCAGTGCTCATGGCATCCTGCAGCTTGATATCCACACCAAGCCCTACTACAGCTTCAGTGTACCCATAGCCTTGTTTTCCCCATAAAGAAGGGATCTCTGCCCATTTCTGTATCCCAGCTCCAAATGTCATAGTGCAGACTGCCGGAGCAGGCCATCAACCCTCCCTTTACATAAACATTCATTTCTGCTGTGAGTTTCGGAGGATCCAAGAGCACATTTTGCTCCTGAGCTCCCACCTTTGACTTCCAGGCGAACCTGGGCCTCCGCTTTGCCCAGGATGTTGGTGGCGACGCAGGTGTAGATGCCCTGGTCCTCCTTCCGAGCCATGTTCATCTCCAGGCTCCCGTTCTCGTGCGCCTTGTAGTTCCCTCCGTCCAGCGTGTTCCCCTGGCCGTTCTTAAACCTCACAGCCGTACAAAGAACTCTTGTAAGGGAAGAAAGAGCAGGACACCGCCCCGTGCCAGCCCTCCCCGCCGGCAGGGGAAGCGCCGCCGTGCTTACCAGCGCAGGGTGGGGATGGGGGAGCCGAAGAAGGGGCAGTCCAGCCGGGTCCTGTTGTACTGGATGATTTTGATCAGCTGGTTGCGAGGGGCCAGGATCCGTGGTGGCACATCTGCAAGCACCAGAGACCCGGTTTGAGAGCTCAAACCAGCCCCTGTGCTTCCCGGTCCTGCCACCCATCTCCTTTTTTTGTTCACTGCTCCTTATTGAGGCTTTCAAGACTCAACAGAGATGCTCCATTCGCTCCTGTTTCTCTTTCCCCTTCCAGCTTCACCCACACAACAGCTCATATCTCAGCTCCAGCAGCACTTGGCTCACCCTTTGCCAGGCTTTGCAGGTATATGGCAATGGACTTTCAATCCCAAACCCAGCTGCAGAGGTCGTGTATACGCGTACATTAATCTCAGAGCAGCTAACAAAAGAAAGAGGAAAGCAAACAGGGAAAACCTGCAGGGTAAACTTGTGCGTGGGGTGTTCGCCTTCCTTATTTACAGAAGCAGGAGGCACCGTTCTGCAGGGGACACTTCCATGCCCTGGCACCCTGCGGGGTCCTGACGGCCACTTCTGGGGTTTTCCTTCCCCAGCCAGGTGTGGAGCAGCTGCACGGGGCTGCCCTGTCCCCGCGGGCACCTACCCAGGACGCTGACGAAGGCGTTGGCCAGGAGGTAGCCGTGCTCGTTGGAAGCATTGCACTGGTACACGGCGCTGCTGCCGATCTGGGTGTCTCGAAACACGATGGTGTCTCCAGCCACCTCACGGCTCGGGTTGGGCGGAGAGGCTTCAAAGAGGACAGGCAGAGAGGGCGTGTTAAATTCAATCTCAAATTAGAATTCACACGACCCTGTGTTTTATCATGCTTCTTTCCTTCTCAGCCCAGAGATGGTGGCACATGGTGTTCCCAGCCTCCAGATGGGGTTCAGCTGGCCCTGCCCCAGCCGAGCAGGTGGTTTGTGTGCTGCAATGCCTGCACCCCGCGCAGCGCCCGGCGGGTGCCTGGCACCCTGACGGCAGCTCTGGCTCGTGCTGGGCTCCGTTTCTGCAGAGGAGGTGCAGACCCCCCCCCCCCCAGCTCACCTTCTATGGGCTCCCCGTTCACCAGCCACTGTATGGCGGGCTTGGGGTTCCCGTTGGCTCGGCAAACCAGCCTGCCGTCCTCACCAGGGGCCAAAATGAGGTTCTGGGGCTCGTCCAGCCAGTACGGAGCAGCTTTAAAACACACAGACGTACCGGTTACACATGTAGAAAACCGGACCAGATGGTCCCCAGAGGTTCCAACCCAAACCATTTCGTCTGCTGCGAACAAATGCAACCGGAGAGCGGAGCCCACGGCTCCCACTGCCCGTAGGGCGGGTTGGAGGAGATGCTGGTGGGGCTGGATGCAGCACAGCCCACGTGGGAAGCCCCCAAAACCACACTTGCCCCCCTCAATTTCTGGCTGTGAGAGTGAAGAAGATGGCAAGGTAAAGGCGACGTACCCTTCACTCTCACCGAGATCGTGTGGCGGATGCTGCCCATCTTGTTCGAGGCCAAGCAGAAATACTCCCCGGAGTCTTCCTCCGAGACGTTGGAGATCCGAAGAGCCTTGTTGAAGTTCTCCAGCTTGGTCTTGCCTGCGGGGAGCTCACCTCCCTTCTTGTACCACATGATGTCTGGTGCTGGTCTAAGGAGAGGGAAGGAGATAAACGCACTTGCAAGACGAGAAAAACCTTCCTAAGAAAGCAGGAGGTGATCCTGCACGTGGAACCTCTCAAGCCCAGGGAGGAGGACTGCTGAGCCACCCCCCTTCCTACCACAGCCCCTAAAACTGGACCTGAGCTGGTGAGGAGTGGGGTTCGTGTCCCCCCGTTGTGCCTGGGGATGCTGGAAGGTGTGCAGCATGGTGCAGCACACCACGGGAGGGCTGCCAAAGTCCCACCCCGTGCCCAGGACACTCCTGCAGGCCCATGGACTCCCAGCGTCCTCACCTGCAGTTATACAGTGTGGTAAGGAGCACCTAAGAGACCTGCAAATAGCTGCAAGGACAAATCAGTGGGAAACTATCCTTGCACAGCAAGTACCCAGAGATGCTTCCTTTTCCGAACAGTGCTGCAAAACTCAGCTCTGTCCCCTTGCATGCTCCTATCCCTCCTGTATGTTACGGGAGCACTGTCAACAGCAGTTAATAGAAAAGGGAACGCTCCCTTCTCGTAGCCAAAAGCGTTTCCAGTGGCGATTCAGCATTTGAGCTGTAAGAGCACTGGGGCTGCTGGTGCCCGCCCGCTCCCGTGCCCGGTACGTACACTCCAGAAGCGATGCACTCCAGCAGCAGGTCCACCCCCCTCAGCACCATCTGGCTGCTCGAGGTCCCGTATGGGTACATGAAGCTGGGCGTCGTTTCCGTAACCCCTCGGGCTGAAATCAGCAGGAAAGAAAAACAAAAAAAAACAAAACCAGGGTGCTTTTAAATTCTCCTTCTCTTGCAGCAATAAGGAGGGCTCAGACAGGGCCAGCGACGCACGGCGCTTTTTTGGGGAAGCTGGCAAGTTCCTGGCCAAGCCTGGCACACAGACCTCACCCCAAAACATACCTGGAAACTAGAGAAGAGCTTAAAGTCATTTCTAAAGGAAAAAGACTGGGTGTAGAGAGGATGCTGGGCAGACAGAGAGGTGAAAGAAGGCAGAGAGGATGGGCATGGGGAGTGGGGATGGTGCACCAGGAGAGCCTGGTCCCCGTGGGGCAGCACCCATCCTGCCTGCTCCTGCCTCCAGCACAGAGACGTGGGCTGGAGTCGGATGAGAGGTGGAAATGCTGATGGACAGAGCACTCAGTGGAGGACAGCCATGAGAAACGGGCACAAGAAGGGTGTATCGGGCAGCTGAGCCGCTTTGCCACGGAGATGTCCCCGCCACGGCGGATCCCAGCAGTGCCGGGGGCTCTGGCAGCACCCCCAGTTTCCCACTGGTACTGGGAGCTGCTGGGTGGAAGGACCAAACCGTCTGGAAATGGAGCTGGGAGATGGCAGAAGACCAGAAGGACAAATTTGAGGACTGGACAGGAAAGTTTAACAGGAGACAACCGGGGGAAGAGACAAGACAACACCCTACAGACACACACAGTGGGGGTCTCTTTGTGAGAGAGAGAAAAATATATCAACGGAATAAATTCCATTAATAACTGGAATTTTTAAACTTGGTCAGTGAGGGCAACACAGGATGAGATGGGTTTGAAAGCAGCAGTAGCAGAGACAGAAGTTATGAGATTAGGAAATGGGGCAGGACAGGCAGGTTTGGCACGGGACCAGTGCAGATAGTGAAGCAATTCAGGGGGAAAGCCCACCCTGAGGTAGGGGCAGGCTCTTGGGGAGCAGACCTAGACCTTTTCTGCTGGCCCCGAAAGCTTCGTTAGCCAAATGAGCTGGTGGCAGCCTGGCTGTTCCCTCACCCACACCGGGAAGCCCCCAGCTATTTGGGAAGTCTCTGCTTGGGCTCTGGCACAGGGAAAGGGCTGGGAAGGAAAAGGGGACAGAGGGCAGAGATGATTTCTGGAGTTCAATCGGGAAAAGTTTGTGGCCATTTTCGAAGGAAATGGAACAAACCAAGCAGGAATTGAATCAAACCATGCCTTTGAAATGGCTCCGCACCCCCCGGGGCATGGCCACACTCACGCATCACGTCGCTCCCACGCAACAACAGTTAGTGGCCAAGATGGGCTCGTCAGAGGGTTAATTAATTATTTGGTTACTGGATTACCAGGACAGACACATCTCGAAGGGACAGGGCGCCGGGCAGGCGTGCTGCTCTGTGCTCGCCTGCTTCTGGAGGTGCTCGCTGCCCGGCTAAAAGCCGCTCGCCCCCGCCAGAGCCCTGCGGATCGGTGGCAGAGGCAGGGGCAGGATTTCTAATCAGCATTTATCAACAGCTCTGACTGGACCCGTGAACTTCTCTTCTGTGTGATCGGGAGAGGGGATGTACCATTTTATAAGTCAATATTGGCTTTTATTTGCCAGCAATCTGCAGCTTGTTTGGATAGGCTGGGTGCCTCACTGCAATGAACCCGTTTGCTCGGGAGCCCAGGGCGTAACTGGAAGAGAGAAGCAGCAGTGCAAGCCAAATTTTACGAGCCGTATATTAATGATGAACATTAAAAATAAGGGAGATAAATTAGTATGCTATCCACTTGTTTAATAAACCTAACAACGACACTGCGTAGCCAAGAAGCTTTTGCCTTAGCAGAGGACTACAGAAAAAGGTTTTGCTGTTTCTAATAGGGCACGGCCAGAAATGATCTCAGGCAGAGGTACCAGCTCTGAGCTCCCGGCAGCTACAGCTGGGAGCTGTCAGACAAATAGCAGCGTCTCACTCCTCTGCTTGGATGGAACAGAAGAATAAATCCCACGGCTGTTTATTTGTGCTCAAAAATAGGCTCTGCTTCCGATAGATTGCTGCTGTTGCCCCCACCTCTTTGAAACTGGCCCCGTTCAGCTGCAAACAAAACACCTCAAAAACAGCCACTTCTTGCCGCAGAGGAGCCAAGTGCCCCCTCCCCAAAGTCCCGACCTGACAGCACTTAAAAACTGCACATCAGCTCGCAGATTGTTCCCACTTAGAGGCGATAACAGGAACGTGCGCACCCGGACACATCCCATCTGCTCGCCTCCCGCACAGCCAGCCAGCTTGCAAACATCCCCCAGGTTTGCCAAAAAGAAGAACAAAAGGCTTTCGCTTCCATTATTTAAAAAGGTGATGAACTCCTGCTAATAAAATTCTCAATTAATCCTTGGAGATCCCTTTTTTTTTTTTTTCTTTCAGAGCTGCAGACGGTTTGCCAGGGTAATTCCTCTTTGCAGGGGGGAATCGACTGCTCCCAGTCTGAGCTGTGGGGTGAGGGGGCTCAGCCACATCCCCACCATCACCCTGGTCCCATGGGTGCTGTCCTGGACATCACCCACCCCTATCCCCAAGGGGTATGACAGCTCCGGGGCAGGCTGCAGGGGAGGGGACGGTGCCTCCCAGCTTGCCTGCGTCCTGCTCTCCAAAGCCTTCAGCTACCCCAAAACCTCCCAAATTCCTAAATACTGGGGGGACAGAGGTTTCTGTCCCATACTGCCCTTCCCCCTAAGGCTCTTTGCCACACTGCGGTGGGTTTTAGCAGCCCAAGAGATCATTGTGGACAGAAACATGGGGTTATCAACAAGAAAAAGGGCCGAGGACCACAATTTTTCCACCGGTTCATGAATTATTAAGACGTTTCTGGTTTGCAGCCCATTTTTACACAGGTTGTTGAGAGGGCTTGGGTTGGGGATTTGAATCCACCAGCCCCATAAAATGTTCCAGGGGACGTTAAGTGCCAACAGCCCATCCAGCGCCAGGAGCAGCTACAAAGAGACATCAGTAGAAATCTATCAGCCTGTGCAGATAGGGTCTCTATTTCCTACCTGACTGCTACCTTCCCTTTTCCCTGAGCACACACGTGCAGCGGGAGGTTGAGGGACCCCGGCCAGCACAGGACTCTCCCCTGAGCCCACGGGGGCTGCAGACACGGAGCCGTGCGTTCCCATCGAAGCGCAAACACCGCCCGCACTGCTCCCGTCGCTCGGGGAGGCACAAGCTGGATTTACGGCTCTCGCCACCGTGCGCCTCCCAGGGAGACGTCTCCTCCCACGGGCTTCTATTAAACGTGATTCAATTTGTGCTCTTCCCATTGAAGCTGGTTTTGCCTGCAAGCCCCTTTCGCAGACGTTTCTGCAAACGCTTTCGGACCGTGCCCAGCCTGTTCGCTGCCCCCACCTCGTCCAGGTCCTCAAGTCCTCAGCACGCTCAGACCCCTCAAATAAGCCTCCCACTCAGACCCGAACCCCATCTCCAGCCAGAAACGTTTTCCCTTTGCTGCCTATCAGCCCTCTCTGCCTCTCAGAGGAGTATTTGCAGGGGGAGAGAAATCCCCCGTGGCTGCGTCACTTGGCAACACGCGCAGGAGAACCTCGGATCTGGCTCAGAGTCAGATCCCCCTCGCCCCAACCTTTGGTAGGCAGCAAGATCCCGGTCCCTGTTCCCAAACCGAGCATGTGCTTCTAGCAAAGACAAAAGCCAGGAGGCAAATTGCTGCTCAGCACCACTTGAACTCGTATTTATGCTCCCATGGCACCGAAGCATCCCTGGCCCGTCTCTCCTGCCTGGCACAGAGCAGGAGCACAAAAAAAAAATGAGGCTCTGGGGGGGAAAACAGAAGGAAGGGGACGAGATGTGGGCATAGCGGGATCCCCAGCAGTCCCTGGTGATGGCTGCGCTCCCAGCATCATGCTCAGCCCCATCTCCCCATTCTGCTTCCCAAAGCCCCAGCCCGGGCTGCTTGCCCACCTCACCTGGGTTGTCCCATCACTTCCCATCTATTTTTGGGGACAGAATCGTGCCCCAGGGAGCTGCACAAAAGCAGTCTCCAAAGAGAACCTCCCTGCTCAACACCTGTAACCACACCGCAAAGACACAACGCGCTGAGAACACCAAGCATTGCTTTTTTAACTCCCAGCCAGTGCCCGTGTTTGGCTGCCAGTGCAATAGATGCTCGTTCTGAGCACAGCAAAAAGAGGGATCGTGGGTTTTATCTTTAATTCAGGAGCCTTTTCGAAGAACAAGGCGCTGGACTCGCTCACCCCCAACATTTCCACTTGTGCCAGATCCTATTAACCCAAATACCTCTCAAGCTGAGCTCTGCGTATCCAGTTAATTAGCTTAAACCTCGATCATTTCAAGATATCAAAACTTGGAGGGGATTTGGTCACCGCTGGGTTGCTCGTCTCCCTTCCTCGCGTTGGGTTTCGCAAAGTTTGGGTGACAGATGACAGAAGGGACCACACGCATCCAGCGGGGGCGCGCACACGGGAGGCACGGGGATGCTGCTCGCAGCCAGCCCAGCGCTCGGTTAGCACGGGGTGAGTCGGGTTAGGCACAGGGGGGTTAACACGTGAGGGGCTCCAGAAGCCAGTGTAGACTCACCACTGTACATGTCAGTGTGATTTCGTAAGGACGTTTCGTTATGGGGTTTCTCTGCAATAAACAAAAGAGCGTGAGCATACCAAGTGGCACGGAGCGTGCGGCGGTGTGCGGGGGCACGGGGCAAGGTGACACGGGGACCAGAGCCACGGCCCCAGCACGGGGACAGGGCAGCAGCAGAAGCGATAGAGAGGCACTCGGAGCACGGCTGCCTTGGGAGACAAACAGCAACATAACACAGCAACACGGGAGAGGAAAAGAAGCTTGTTTTCCTCCTAAGAAATGGAGAGACAGTTAAAAATATGAATAATGCCACCTAATCGTATCACAAACATTTCCTCAAAGTGTTTTTCTCTTGGTACAACGGCATCTGTATCTTCGAAAAAAAAAATCAGTTCAATTTTGAGAAGAAAATGATTTTTCTCTCAGGGAGGTAAGCGTGTTTCTGCTACTTTATTCCAGCACAGAGCAGGCTGGACACAGCTAGGCAGCGGCGTAATGGTGCAGAGAGGCACGGAGAAGATGAACAAATAAAAAATAATAACAACAATTAGGCTTCAAAAACATAATCTACTACAAAATCCCTTTTAATTACCAGACAATTAAAGTAGATTGAGTTCCATGTGAAACCACCAGGCCCTCAATAGCACGCTGCTCTCATTTACTGCCAGCCACTGCCAGCCCATCCATGGGCTCCTACGCAGGAGGGTGAAGGAGCCCGGCAGCCACCCGAGCCCTGAGTCACCAGAAAAATGCTCCACAGGAAAATAGGCAGGGACATGTTGCTCGCCCCAGCCCTTGTGTTTTTCTCTCCTTGCATCAAGAAGACAGATAGCAAGCACATGCGATGGTTTTCCAGCAGCCTGTGACTCTTTTCAGACAGCTGATGCTCATGGCTTAAAGCAGAGATCACCGAACAGCTTGAGACAAACTCATCTCCTCTGAACGCTGTGCATATAAAGATTTTTTCAATCATAACAGGCAAAAAATTGGAGCCTCGGTTCTTTAGCTTCCAAGGGTTTCTTGGAGGGGTCTGAGGTGGCATCTGCATCTGGTAATGCAGCAGAAATTTCCAAAGGAAAGCTTACAGAGAGGGCCCGGTGCCACCCAGCTTGGGAGCTGATGCTGTGGAGGCATCAGGGTGTAGCTGCTTGTGTCTGCCTGCACAGAAATCCCCCAGCATTTCTCCCTTATATTTTTCTAGAGCTAAACCAATACATCAGGCTGAAAACCTCAGAGGCCCCAACGAGCACCGATCTTTGCCAGAATTTCTGCAGCTCCTGCTAACTCAGGACTCAGCCCTTCAGCAGGAGGTAAACGTTGGCATTATGCGGCCAGCTCTGCAAACGGACAAGCAATGTTCAGCGTGAATTACATGCGCACACTCCTCGCCACCAGCAAAGTGCCTGCTTACAGCATTTATATTGCTGATTCTCCACTTGTGCTCTGCATGGAGGGCAGGGTGTTATGGCACAAGTGCCAAACGCTCCCGGCCCTGTCTGTGTCGCACTTCGCTCCCTGCTCTCGGGAGGCTCTAACAGAGTTACCTCTGGCCTCAGTTGCTGTGAGATCGGGTTGAGCTCCTAGAGCTGGGGCTCAGGAACGATCCCCACACCAAAAGCAGCTCTCACACCACTCGCAGCCGAGGTTGTGCCAGTGCTGTGCATGCAATGAAAGGGCCATCACAAGAGCTTCGTGCCCCGCAGCACTCCGCTGGTGGCCCCCTGCCCGTGTTCCCACCAGCTGGCTGGTGAAAAGTGCCCTGGCATTGGGAACCAGCCTCCTCCCAAGCAGCCTCCCTGCTGGAGGGGAAGCTACCAGGGCCCCCTGCCCATGGAGGGGTCAGGGGGAGCCGTGTGCCTGCTCCTCCTGCTCCCCAGGGATGCTCCTCACTGAGCATCGCTGGCCATCCTGAGCACATCCCGAGCATTTCTGGCCACCCTGAGCACATCCCGTGTGTACCCACTCAGGCCCAAAGGCTCCAGCCCTCCTGTTGCCACGTCCCAGAGCTGAACCTCAGCTCCTGGACAGCTGCTAAGTCCCGAACCTTGTGTGAGGCTCGTTGGTCAGGCAATGGACACACACTCAGTCCCCCCTGTGCAGCACCACCGTGGCTGGGGGTTCCCCATAAATCTAAACCTGGAGCAAACCAAGGCTATTTCCAGTGTTTCAAACTAGGGAAAGATCACTCGACATTGTGCTTCTCCCTAAGGATGGGGGAACGCCCCATCTACACTGCAGTGCTTTCCAGTTCATCCCAGTTGCATGGACGCTGCGGTACCTGCACCGAGCATCTCCCCGGGGCACTGGGAGGGAACCAGCTTCCCCTCACTATGGGGCAGCAGCCCGGGCCCTACCAGTCCTCATCCCAACTTCTACCACCCTGAACAAAGGGAAGGAAGCCACTCTTCTACCTGGTAGGCTGTCAAGGACTGAAACGGTGCCTGAAAGGAGAACCCTTCCCAAGGGGGGCTGGGGAAGACCCACCCGCAGCAATCGCCGTGACACTTACTGGTTTTCACCTTGAGGGTGTAGGGGTTTTTCTGCTGGATGGTGTGGGTGAAGTGGAAGCGGGCGTTGCAGCTGTAGTCGGTCTGGGCGTCCTGCAGCATGACGTTGGAGAAGTAGAGGTCGCCGTTCTGGCCCTGGGAGACGCGCTTGTCCTGGTGGATGGGCTCCATGGCTGCACGGGGAAAATTCGGACAAGTCAGAGCCTCCTGCGGGTGGGTGACCCCATGAGGGCAAAAAGCAACCCCCTGACCCAAGCCATGTGTGGGTGCCGCCACGCTCTGAGCTAGCGATAATGACTCTAAACATAATTAGGGTAAGTAAACCCTGCAGGTGGGTGATGGAGGGGAGCAGGGGTTTGGGCTTCCCCGACTCACAGCTGCTCATCCAGAAGATGACGGGAGAGGGCAGGCCGGGCGGCGGGTTGCACTGCAGGCTCAGCGGAGCACCTTCATCGACCTCGATCACATCCACCTTCTCCTTGGGCCACAGGGGAGACTCTGCCACGGGAAGCACAGGCACCGCGTGAGGAGGGCAGGGCGGCCGCCTTGCAGATCCCTTCCCTCCTCCATCCCGCTGGGCCCGGCCTAGTTTCAATGGAACAACCTCGATGCAAACTTCATTTCTGTGCCTGCAAGCTTCTCTTAAACCTACACCGAGCATTTGCCGTTGGCTACAGCCCTAATCCCTTGGGTTTTATCTCTGCCCTGTGGCTGGATGCATCCCGATGCAGGCAATAGATGCAGCAGGCTGAGATGTTTGAGCACCAGGTGTTGTCCACGTATCCCCTACAAAGCAGCCCCTGCTTTCCTCGGACCAGCCTCATGCCCCCTACTCACTGGACACCTGGAGGTGGATTTTGCTGGAGAGCGCGGTGCCGTAGTCGTTGCGGGCGAAGCACTGGTACTCGCCCTCGTAGTCCTCCGGCCGCCCCCCGCTGTGGAAGTCGATGACCAACGTCCCCGACCGCCGCCGCATCGACACCTTGGGGTCCTTGGCCACGTTGAAGAACTTCCCGTTCCTCGTCCAGGAGAAGCTGGGAGGAGAGGGGAGAGGTTTGCTCAGTGACCACGGGCCGTACGAGGCTGTTGATAGCTTGACCTGTGCTACACAACAGCTAAATCAGTGCCAACCGGTGCCAGCGGCACAGCTCTGCTGGCTTTGGGGACAACGTGGCCAACGTGGACCTGCCCTGGCTGGAGCCTCAGCTGCTCCAGGGCCAGTGCTAACAAACTTCAGGGGTCCAGCACAGAGGCACTTACGTGGGAACGGGGTTCCCTTTGGCTTCACATTCAATGAAGATATTGTCCCGCGGGTCCACGATGTAGTCCTTCACGGACTGCTTGGTGATCGTGGGGGGCTGAGGCACTGCAAAGCAAATGACAGCGGTGAGGAAGGTCGTGCCGAGAGGGAGAAGCCTCTTCCTGCTGTCCTGCAGCAGATCTGGGCATCTTCCCCAGGCCAGATATGAAATTTGTGGTTCAGAGCCCTCCAACACCTGAGGAAGCCACCAGGAGCATGTGTGCAGGCAATGCCCCAGGCACACCTCGCACCAAGCCACAGCCGGCACCAGCCCCGACCCCTCGTGCCATTCCGGACATGCAGAGGAGACTAAAATGCACAGACAGAAGACGAGGGCAGCACTTACATTCACTCTGAATATTTGCTGTTATTTCCAAAGTGCAAGCGTAATGAAAAAGAAGAAAAAAGGTTAAGTGCAGAACAAACATTAAAAGAACATTATGCACACACACAAACGTAATACTGTTACTGGAGGCTCTGCAAATATCACACACAATTCATTTTACAGTTCCAGCATGTTCTGATCTACCTACTTACTGCTATATGGGAGAAGCTGCTGCCGAGCATCCCATGAGCTGCTAACTGCCTCGACAACCTCTGTTTTTTTGGCAGGGTTGATCAGAGGGCACAAGGCACCGGGTGGGCTCACCTGGGGAACTGGTGTCCCCATGGTCCAGCGGGTCAGCCGCAGGAGCTGGCAATGTCACCCCCTACCCTCTGGCTAGGCTGAAGCCAATTTATCCATTTCATCCCCCTCAAATCAGAGGCTGATAAACCCTGAGCTGGCTTTTTAGGTAATGGTCAAACTTGGAGAAGGTGCCTGTAAAATCCAGCAAAATAGGGATGTACGTATATCTGGGACAGCAGCAGGTGAGGTTATATCCTAAGAATAAACCCTGTTAGGGATGGGGCAGGGGAGGAGCACCTAGGGAAGCTTAAAAAGACAACGATCTCCATGGAATGCCACAGAGTCTCTGCAGGTTTGGGGCTGTGTATTTACCAATAGCAGCCCCTCAAGGCATGGCAGGAGGAGGCTCATTAAGTGCTGGAGGTGATGGTGCTGGGCAGCAGGGAGGAGGAGGCTGGAGAAATGGTGAGCTGCAAGGCAGGGCTGCCTTGAGCAGTTCTCCACCTGCTGTCAGCATTTCTCTTACTTTTCTAAGGTCACATTACATGCAAATATCAAAACTACTCCGTGTCTGATAGGAAGCACAAGCAGCAGCAGCATTGTGCTGTTTGTAAATGCCGTCAGTTTTGGCCAGCTGCACTGGCCCCTACTTCCACGCCGGCTGCCTTCACTTCTAAAATGTTATGGATGCGAACAAAGCCAAGCCTGGAAGGAACCGCCGGGCTGTGTGCACTGCATAAATTCCCACTGCTGGGAACAAGAGCGCCGTGCTTCTGTCCCAGTGACCCCAGGACCAGATTTGTTCTTCCACAACCATCTGGAATGGAGCAGAGCAGGAACTCAGACTCCAGTCGTGCACAGACAAGTGACTGTGCTGGGACCCCCACCTTACGCATTTAAGTCCCACAAGTACCTATTCCCCTCA
This sequence comes from Netta rufina, assembly GCF_964035555.1. Taxonomy (NCBI): domain Eukaryota; kingdom Metazoa; phylum Chordata; class Aves; order Anseriformes; family Anatidae; genus Netta; species Netta rufina. The sequence continues at coordinate 4,169,027 of NC_140150.1, read as the reverse complement.
GCAAACCTGAGCTTTCCTATCCCTTCTCTTCACTGATTTCCAAATTTCAGCCAAAAGCCACTGCCTGAAGACTTTTCCTTCTCCTCTCGCTGCCCAGCAGAGGTACCCCGGGTACAGCCAGCACCCTCAGGGCTCTGCAGGCAGCAACCCACACAGGAGAAATTTCTGCCATCGAGAACAACCCCGGCACTTCAGCAGAAAGCTGGGCTTTTTCTGCTAATGCACTGCTCGCTGGAGGATTTCTGTACATTGCGCTGTCAGAATAGATTCCCTGCAGCTACAGCCTGATTGTTATTAACTGCCTCTACAGGAGGAAGCTGGGACACCAAGAAATTATGAAACTGGTTTCCAGAAGAGTAGCTGGACCGGAGCCTCTGAGCCATGACTTAGCAGCACGCTCTCGGTACAAACCCTCGTCCCAGGCACATCCAAACAAGTCATCCATTCCCCGTGTGCCGGCCTGAAGATGCTCATTCAGCAGAAACAGCATCCCATGACCCCCTTCTTCCTCGCTCCATAACCCCAGCTCCTGTGCTTCTGAATAAAACATCACTCCTCTTACATAATTAACCAAAAAGTCCCAACAGAGAGAGAAAAATCCTGGGATGCTCCACTTAAACCAAGGGGCTAAAGGCTTGCCAGGGCCTGGTTTGCTCCCCAGCGTGGCCCTGCTGCTCCGTCCCATTTCGGTGGGTGGCTGCAGGTCCTTTGCTCAGCTGTTGAGACAGACTGACTGCAGCTGGCAGTGACCGAGGTGACTTCCTGAAGGGCATGTGGTTTAAAAGGAAAAATACCCCAAAACAAAAAACAGAGGAAAAGAAAAACAACTTAGGCTGGAGCAGAAGAGCCGCCTGCTCCACGCATTTCTCTGCTCTGCCTCGTATCCCATTCAAGCAGAGGTTATCAGAGGGGTAAAATGTAACTTACAATCCAAAGGGACTTCGATGGCGCTGACGAGGTGCTGGAGGTACAGGGCGAAGGCTATCCCTGCGCAGGTGAGGTGGGGTCTGTGCAAGACCATCTTGGACGTCGGGACAAGGCCACGACCTCAGCTGCGTCCCCCGAGGCGAGCTGGCCGCTGGCACGTGCAGGAGGGCTGCCTGGGTCCTCAGCTGCAAAACACACAGAGCAGAGGTCACCGCGCTTTTACGGCCCCATTTCCTGCCTTCCTCCTCCTGGCAGCTGCGGGGAGAGAGTGGTTGTGATCCAAACGCGTTTGTGCAGAGGGATGGGGCTGGTAAAGGTGCCAGAAATAGTTCCCAGGCTCTGGTGAGTCAGGTACCAGCCCATGGTTATTGTCCTCCCAAGCCCTGCTTTGTTCTGGGGATGAAGTCAGCCCTTTGGGGCTCATCCTTTTCAGCCTTATAGCTCTCCCCAGGGACTGAAGGAAAGTTACCCAGGGCAAGTGAAAAAACCACTGACCACTTTTCCAGCTGGGCTGGTGGTGGCACTAAGGGGCAGGAGGCTGCCCGGGGTCGGGCACTGAGCTGATGCCTTCACCCTTGTGTGTAGCATCCCATCCTGGCTCAGCACCTGCAGGTTTGGGGCACAGCAGGCCCTCTCCTGACCGAAATGAGCTCATTTTGAGCCACTCTACAGCTGCTTCTCTCCCTGGGTGTACCAGGCACTCATCCTGGCCCCTGTGCTCCAAGGACTCCCCAAAGCAGCCATCCCAACCCCTGGGGATGGGCAGCACATCACTCGGAGTCTTCCTGCCCATTCATTTTTATTTCGCTGTTGATAAACCCATAGAGTCACTGCAGATTAAAAGACAGCAGAAAGGAGGATAAATTACCCTTATCTGCACGATAACAATCCCCTTAGAAAGGCGACCGGAGCGCAGAGGTTGCGTCGTGGCTGAGTTACAGCCCTGTCCGTAACGGAGCTATAAATGCCGGGCAGCAGACGTGCAGACAGCTCTCTCGGCTAAGGACAGAAATAGTGCCAGGGCAGCAAGCAGTGGAAAATCCCCAGCCTGGCTCCTCGCTGCTCCTCCCCGTCTCCGCGCGCAGCCTTGCGCCGTGTCGCCAGGCAGGAGAGCGGTGCGCTGAGGCCATTTGGCAAGCACGAGGAGCCCGTCTTCATGAAATATAAATAACCCAACACGGCTCGGGATGCTGCTGCCCCTTCAGCTGTTCCCGAGCCCCGACCGGAGCAGGAGCAGAGGGGAGGGGGGCCCGGCACGACAGACAAAACCCGGCGAGCGCGGGGCTCTGGGTACCGCGGGGAAAGCTGCTGGGGGAGCCGGCGAGGAGCAGATGTCACGGCAAATAAAGGGCCCTGACACATGGCTCTCGCAGCTCTCCCGAACCCCAGACAGCATCAAACCCAGCGCGAGACAACTTTTCAGGCCGCTTTCCCTGTTACTCTTCCTGGGGACTGGCAGTGCTGAGTTGTTTCTCCATTCACCCCGGGTTTCGCTCTCCCTAAGGGAGGTGCTGTTCCTGCGTCGCACCCTGGAACCGCAGCAAACATCTGAAAGCCATCACATTTATCGGATTGGAAGGGATGGGGAAGAACCGTGAGCATCCTTCCTACCCCTCTGCAGGACAAACACGCAGGCCAGGATTTTTAAAGCATTAAGAGAGCAAGCTGCTCAGCTTCCAAGGTTTCCAGTGTGGCGTTCCTGACCCTGCAGAGACGCCTGCGTTTCAAGGATGGGTCTGAGCAGAGCCTCCTCGCTGCCCTGCTCAGATGGGCCCGGGCCATCTGTGTCCCTGCTCCTGGGCTGAAGCCCAAACGAAGTCGCCAGCCCGCTGCGTCCCAGTTACACCAGATTACAGACCACAGGTTGCGAAGGGGCCGGGAGGGGGAGTGTTGCTTTGATCTTTTTTGCTCATTCAAAGGATTTTCCAATCCAGCTGTTGCAATAAAAATAGTTGAAGGACAAAATAATTATAGGACCGGGCCAGTAATTAAAGTCATGTCCAGGACTTTCGCAGTCCTCAGAGACCAGGTCATGCTGAACAAAGCTTTTCAAATTACTTCTTTAGCTTTCTGTCTAAGGGAAGACATCATTTTGATCTGTAGTTTTCATTATTTGGAGCGGTTCATTTCTCCAGTTACGGCTTACACTGAGTAATGGATAAGCTGGTTTTATGCCTTTCTGTTACTAAGCAGAAGTTTGACTTAGGAACTAAACCAGCCAATACTGCAAACAGAGATTTAGCAGGACCGAGATTCCTCGTGTCCTTACTCTGCTCGCAGAGCGGTGCTTCACGAGATCACAAAATGCTTTAAAACCTGCTTTGTTCACCAGATACAGCACGGGAGGGAAGGTGCAAGGCAGCAGGCATTTAGGTACCTCTACAAACTGCTTTGAGACTGTGCATTGGCCAACGTGAAGGAAATGTCTGTGATATAAAATAGAAGATTCCTGGCACAGAGACTTAGGAGATATCTCCATACATGTATCTGTGGGTGATTTTGCATTAAATGGCAATACAGAAAGGACTGAGCTCCAACACTGACCCTACAGAGGACACAAAGCAGGGATCTGTGCACCCAACTGGTAAAAAACCACATATCCTACCCACCATCACCACACTCGAACTGGAAATACAAGCTGTGTGTGTACCAGAAGAGAAGTTCACAGTGCTGCAGTTTGAGTGGATGGGAACAGCGGGGACCCAGCTGCTCAGGACCGAAGGACGTGGGCAGGACAACGTGGGAAGGACCCGGACACCTCCAGGGGGGACAGCCTGTACGGCACGAGCAACCGCGCCGAGCAGCACCGCTACCCGAAGGAACACGAAGAAATATTTAACCCCACAACGAGGCACGCACAAAGCGCATCCCCGCCTTTGGAGCAGCGAGAGCTGGGCTCCCCTTTGTTCCGGGGCAGCTGTGGGTGCGACTCGCCGCGCAGCACGAAAGCTGCTGCCGTGCCTGAGCGTGTAGGTGGGCTGCCGGGGCCGGGCGGTGCTGCCGAACACAGCCCCCATTGTTGGGGCTGCTCCACAATGGGATGGGACGTGAGGGGACCACCCCAGCACAGAGGGATGGGGCACGAACCAGCATGCTTCTGGGGATGCTGGTGGTGCTGGGAGACATCAAAGTGGGAGTCCAGGCTGGAAGTTCATGGGGTGCAGGGCTCTGGCTCCCGTGCAAAAGGGGAAGAGGAAATTTCTTCTTCCCAGACGTGGTGTTCAGCACTAGCTGCTCCTGGCCCTGTTGCACAGAGAAAAGACTTGATTCATGCCAGAGGAGCTCTGCAAGCCTCTCAGCCTCATGCTTGCAGCTGTCTCCTGGGGTGGCTGCAGCCCCAGAACTGGGTAGGTTGGGGCTAGGGCTGCCCCAAAAGCCTCTGAGCTGGCTGGACCCAAAACCCATCCGAAATCTGGACCAGTGGAAAAAACACAACACAGCCTGAAATGTCACACAGATCTTTGTGATTTTAGCTCCTTATACACAGCTGTCATCCAGCACTGAGGCTGCAGCCGAGCACCAACAAAAGCCAGCTCCCTGCTCCACTTTCCTCTAGCTACAGGAGACAGACTTGGATGCCTTTTCCCCCAAATACTCCTCCAGAGTTCAGAAGCTTTCTGGCCTGGTGCTTTCCATTTCCCTGATGACCTTCTGCAACACCACTTCTCACAAGCTGCTAGACTGGGTTGAGAAATACATCCCCAGTATTGCTCCAGACCTCCTCCCAGACAAACCAGCCGCCTGCATAAATACATCAGCTTTCACTGCACAAAAGCATAACTGACCCCAGGACAGGACCTTTAAACTGGAGACTGCTCCTCCTCTTGGCAAAACCCAGCCCAAGGTCCCCACCAGCAGGGACAAGCCCCTGGGACACCCTGAGCACCCCCCAGGAGGACGCGCGGTGCTCATCCCAGCGGCCGTGCTGGTGAATCGGATGGTGCTGAAACAGTGCCCGGCCCACGTTACGGGTCATTGCCCTGATGTGTTCGACTGCAGGTTTCACACTCTCGAGTTTCTCCTGATGCAAAGACAATACTCGCATATCCATAATTAAAACACAAAACATATCCAAGCACGGCGTTGCCCTGCGTGTGTTCAGCTGCGAGCTTCATGCTCTCAAGTGTCTCCTGATGTAAAGACAATGCTCACATACCCATAAATTAAAGTAATAAACATATCCAAGCACTTTGCTCGTAAGCCACTCAAAATCTGCAATGAAAGGGGAAAAAATCAGCTTTTAAAATGCTTTTAGGTCCTTCTCCATCTCTTAAAGGCTCTGCTCCAGCAGCAGCACTATGGATGATTTCCCCAGGGAGCGATTTCTCTCTAGACACCACCACATTCTCCCTCTCCCCTTCACGGCTCCTCAGAGGTCCCTGTCCTGCTCTGGCCAAAACCTGGCCCTTCAAAGGACTCCCAGGACCCCGTCCCTGCTGGCTGCAGCGCACCCGACGCCCAGCACCACTCGAGGAGCCCCAGCTCTGCTTCACCGCTGTCCTTTGCCCTCATCTGGAAGACAGCTCATCGACTTCCCCTGGGTACAAATAACCCCAGGAAAGGGCTGGAGTAATGAAATGAGGCCTCTCAGAGTGGCCATTGAAACAAATTCCTCCTCCTTGGCCCCAGTCCTGCAACTCGACCCCAAACCTGGCCTCCCACAGGCAGACAAAGCATGGGCATGGTTAGCGGTGGCAGGGGGAGTCTCTGGCTGGAGTCAGATACAATTAAATAATTCCTCAATGAGGGATTGTTTGTAATCAGCTCATTAGGTCCAGCAGGACACTCTCAGTAGCAATTAGGCATTTATCCTTATTTACGGTTGTAAGAGGAGCAGTAAAACTCGAGCAGCTAGTGTTCCCAAGAAGATTCCTACAGCACCATTTAATGCGTTGCAGTCACTTAATTAAAACTGATTGAATAGTGCAGAGCAATGTTTCCACAACGAGAAAACCCTTTCAGTTTCAGATAATGAAAAACATTGATTTAGAGGGAATACATGCATGTGATTCCCTAACTTTGAGTCTTCTTCTCCCTGTCCAAAAATCCCCATAACCACCCGCCCCCTGCTTCAGACCCACGTGCCCTCTGCTCACAGGCAAGGTGAGAAGCCAGGCTCGTCATGGGAAAGGGGTTTAAGATTTTTGACAGTCTGTGCCCACTGCAGCCCCAAAGGAGTTCCCGTGGAGATTTTTGCTCCCATCCTCTGAATAAAAAGGAAATTTCTCAGTGCAAGACCTGGGGCTGCAGGGATTTGGTGCACAAGGCAGGCACCTCCTGCAGCATCCCCGCCAACCCTCCCTGAATGCTCCGGCCCGAGTGGTTTGGGATAACTGTCCTCATCCTTCTCCTGTGACATTCCTGCCACATCTTTAAGGAACACGTCCATGGGCCGTTTCTTTCAGCTCCTGGCTTCTTGCCTCACTGCTCCGTGGGATTTCTGCCACGTGCTGCATTTTCCTTCCACTCCCTGCAACTCTCCTGCGGCACACGTGGGTGACTTCTCCATCTCATGCCCCGCAGGCAGTCTGCATTTTCAAAGAATCGAGCAAACAAACAGGCATTGACAGAAAGCGTAGTGATAGCACCAGAAACGACGACGGCTTCCGAAAGTCACCCACCAGCAAATGCCAGCAGGAGAGGCGGCAGCATCCCTCCAGCTCCGCATAGGGCAGGACGTGGGAAGTGGGAACAAATCCGTCAATCCCCTGAACTTTAAAGCCGATGCTGGCGGTAAGGAGATTTGTGCTCGGCTCTGTACCTGCCGGGCAGACAGAGCTCACCCCACCTTCCTCCTGCAGCCCTCCGGAGCCAGGACCAGCCGCAGCCAGGCTCCCATTTCAGGAATATTTGGAAATACTTTAAAAATCACAGGAAAAAGGGGATAATTGCACTTGCTGCTATTCAGAGCTGGGAATTGCAGGTTTTGGGTAAGGACCATGCTTACACTTCCAGGAGGTAATTCACTCCCTTGGAGAGCCGTGTAATGCTGCTGAAAGTGCAGATAACGCCAGGGAGAGGATCTATCACAGTTGTATCTCAGCACTACATAATGTGAATTAATTCATCATCCTGTCCTTCTGGTACCGTAAGGAAATGCTGCAGTCCTATTACACGGAGGCACTCTCGTCCAGAGAGGTTAAGTGCTACCCCAAGGTCACACGAGAGCTATGGCATGAGCGGGAAATGAGCCAAGCTCACCAGAGTACTAAGTTTAATCAGAAAATAGCGTTCCACCTTTGCAGAACGGTCACGGAGAGGGGGGAAAGAGAAAAGTGGAAGCCTGAAACTCTGTGGAAGGTGACAACGTGACCTCCAGCAGCCTGCCCAGCACTTGCGAGCACTGTGCAGGGCAGCAGCTGATCCTTTCGCTAGCAAAAGGAGAAAACCAAGTCCTAGAAGTTATCCTGGGCAGGAAGCAAAGGGGCTCTGTGATGCGGCACTTCAGGCAGGTGGGGCAGGGTACGGCTAAGATAAAAAAGCAATTATTTTTACTTTGGGGGGTGTGGGGGGGGGTGTATTCATGAGCCCTCCTATTACAATTTACTAGGAAAAATGCATGGTTTGCTTAACTTTGATATTGTTTTGTTTAAGGAGAGGGACAAGGAAGTGAGTTAGCACGAAAAATATCGAAGGAAAAGGAAAAAATATTCAGGCAGGGAAGTTTCACCAGGAGCAGCTTCAGGGCACACAGCACCAATGACACTGATGCAGGCAGCCCGTTTCCATGCTGCACAGAGCCTGCTGTCCCTGCTGTCCAGAGGCTGGTCCAGGAGCTCCTGGGTCACCACTGCTGACCCAAAGCAGGACCCACGGCCACCAAGCCCCATCCTGCCTGTGGGAGTCAACCTGGGGCACCCTGTGCAAACCCAACCCCAACGCTGGCCCTGCCAAGGACCCCAGAAGCCTGAGGAGAGGCCCGAGAGCAGCAGGCACCAATCCTCCCCACACAGCAAAGCTCCTTTCCACGAGCATCCATCCCACGCTGTTCGGCGTGGCGGAGCAACGGGGGGCACGCGGTTAATGCTCGCCCTGCTGTGTCCCTCGGCCACCCATCCGAGGGACACAGCATCTGTCCCCTAGTGATTAGCCAACTGCTAATCACGCAGAGGGAGAGCTATAAATAGCAAGTGCTTGGGAAAAGCTGCCTTTCCCCTGCTGGCTCTCCCACCACGCCGGCTTCCCTCTGTAGGGTTTGGCCCCGAGGAGGAGTGCAGAGACCTGGGGCTTTGTGCCAGACACCCACGTGTGCATTTGGTCACATCAAGATCCTGGGTGGAGAAGGGTCCTGCATGCTCCCATGAGCTCAGAGAGCTGCCCTGCCCATGTTAAAGGGTGTCCCAGAGCCCACAGCATCCCCCAAGGCATAAAGAAGTGACGGCTTGTGTCCCCAAAGCCACATCGGGATGTGCCACAGGAGCTGCCCGCGTGCCCCAGCATGTGGTGTAAGTGACATGATGCAAATTGTCACGAAGACGCACGCCTCGACACCCCAAGAAGGGTTTTCTCTTTACGCAGAGGGAAAAGGTTAATGAAGCAAAACGGCCCGACTGGCATCATGTGGATGCCTAGGGGTTAAAAGGCTCCTACACCAGGAAACCACTTCTGTAGCTAAAAGACTTGGAGAATTGGTGTTTACGTCTCATGTTACCAAAGCTCTGGCCACTTGTGATCACTGAAGAACTTGGGAAGATGCCATCAGCCCTTCCACCATCCTCCAGTCCCAACCCAGGGACCCCAGTGCCTGGCTGAGTCCCGAGTACCACAAGCAGAAGGAAAGCAAACTGGATTTTGGGGATGAAAGGCAGACGTACCCACCCGAGGGGTCTCTAAGCTTTCCAGCCCTACACCACAGCAGGATTTGCCTTCAGCCCTGAGGCCCTGCAAGCAATGGGGCCAGGCAGGGAGTGGGGCTTTTGGACCCATTCGTGATGGTGGCTGCAGGACGTGCTCCGAGGGGGCGTTTGTCAGGCGCTGCACGTTCCCTGCTGGAAATTACAGTACTCAAGGGTGAGGAAGGACTTGAGCACCAAAGCTTTAATTTTAGTCAAGGCACTTCTTGAGTAAGCACTTTATTTATCTCTGCCCTTAAAAATGCTTGCGAGTCTATGACTTAGTATTAAATTTTCTTAGTGGCTGTTCTTCTGCTACCAAAAATCTGAATTTCCTGGGCAACTCCAGCATTATTCCTCCTTTAGAGGCTCCCCCACCCTTCTGGCTTGTCCCATTCCCAAAGGAAAGTTCCCGTGCTCTCCTTTCCTTGCTTTCTGATCCTTTTGCTGTCCCTGGAGCATCACCAGGGCAGCTGCTTGGGCACAATTCAGGAACCAGGGCAGTCACAGCTCAGGAAACACAGGATGATTTTGTTCCAAGCCTGCAGGACACAGAGCCCGTGCTCCCCTTGGTTTGAGAGGGTCAACCTGGAAATCACCAGAGCCACGAGCAGACCTCCCACCCACCCCAACACCATCCCCTGCCTCCCATCTCCGAGCCCCGTAACCGGATCGCACGCAGGTGTCACCGACAAGACAGGAACACACCTGCTGGTGGTTAATCCTGTAAGTGAGCTGTATTTACACACACCAGCTCTTTCCCCCAGCCCGGCTGAGGGCCCTGGAGCCGTTATATCACCTTACACCCAGCTGAGGTGTGCAGGCACCGCGTCCCCATCCATCCCCCCAGGAGGGCTGGAGACCTGGCTGTGGCCACGAGCTGGGTCTCAGCCCAAATCCCACCACCCATCTCCCCAAAAAAAAGCTCGTGGAGGTAACGGAGCTGCTCTGTCCTCCCCAGACACAGCCGTGGAGCACATCTGGTTTCCGTGTTGTGCAAAATGCCTTTGACATTTCGTTTCAAACCCCAGGCATTTAAACGGCGGTGACGGAGCAAAGCAGCAGCAAATCTGACATTTCATTGCTGAGCCCTGACACACAGACTTCAGACAGCGCTACGACACGGAACAGTGCAGGGAAATGTGAGGGGACCCAGAAAGACACAGCAATTCTTCAAAACCTTACATAAAAATGTAAATACAGTTATCTGGAAAATTAGTTGAAGGATTAAGCCTGCTTCTCTCAGTGGCACTGGAATTTCCTCTCGAAATGCTGGGTAACCAGTTGTCCTTGCCCACCGGGATCCTAATTACAGGTGGGGAATCAGGAAGGGAGTCATCAGCTCTCATCTGCACTCCCTAACCAGTCCCTCTGCACTGTAATCGAGCTCACGGCTGTGAAATCCAACAAAAAAATACCTTTTATTAGACTATGCTCTCAGCATAAAGTGTGTCTTGTAGAGATTTTCCAAGAAGGGCAAGCCAAATATCACAAGCCCGCAGTGTCAGCCAACTATCCCGAGGAAAACCACCTCACTGCCCCGTCTGGGCACTTCTAATAAACCCTTTTGGCCCCCTTCAAATCCCACCTGGGACATCTTTGCTGGAGATGCTCATTTCCTACAAGTTCCTTTGCTCCCCTTCCCTCCCATTTCCCCACACCACATATTTAACCAATTTTTTCCTCAGCCGCAGCAGCCGTCAGTGCAAAGTGGTCGACGTGTCTCCCACACTCCTGTGTCATTGCCTTGGCCCCATCCCCACCTCCTGCCCTCACACCTGCAACCCCGAGCGGCAGACAGCACGGTGCAGCAGCGATGCTGTGAAATCAGGCTTTATTTATCACCCCGAGCAGCAGCCTGTGCTCGGAGCTAGCAGGGAAACACCATCCCCTGGTATTCCGCAGCAGCGCCGCGGGGAACTTGCCTTTGCACGTTCCCTAGCACATTTTTACATTACTCCATCTGAAATTCTCACCCTTCGCGAGGCGGTCATTAATATTGCCAGCACAGCCGCTCCATCTGCCTTCGGAGCCCCCTCCAACATGGCAATAAGTTAATTGGTAGAAGCATTTGGCTTCCACATAACGAAGTTGGCACAAAAACAGCTTTTAACCTTCAGGACCGAGTACAGGATGCAGATTACTTGTTCCCTGTGCTGGAAAAATAAAAATAAAAGGGTTGCTTATGCACGCTGAGGGCCAGGGCTGGCGCCTGCTGGTTATTTGAAGAGGCCAAACGAGTGCAGAGACAGCGGGGCACAGCCAGCACCGTGCTCAGCACCCTTCCTCGGAGCTGTGCCCAGAGCACTGCCCTCCCACGCCACCCTGCTGCCACCCGCACCCAGCCAGTGCCATTGCTGGCACCTGGGAATGGGAAGCAAAAGCAACTGGTTTGTGCCCTAGGGAGGTGTGGATGGGCACCCAGACAGCGTAGGTGCCAGCAATAATTGATGGATAAAGTAACTGAAGATAAAAAAAACACTGCCACAGCTTCAAGGCTGACCATTGCTTTGCGATCTGTGCAAGCTCACTCTGAGACCGCACGCAGCATTTAGCCAGGAGGTCGGCTTCAAGCAGGGGATGCACGAGCCAAGGAGCCTTATCTTCCTTCTCTGGGCTGCAAAAACATTTCCGACATCCCACAGGCTGGAAGACGGGAAACACATGTCCTACAGACCCTGGTGAAGGAGAACTTCTCCCTGACAAGAAGTGGAAGCGGGGGGAAATGTTTGCTGGATAAACAGCGGGATTTAAAGATAAATGGAAAACAAAGGAAAGGATGCCTTGAATATTCAATTCTTCCACTGTCTCATCTCGAATTCATCCTGCCAAGCTCTGCACTGTGGAGACGAACTGCTGCAAGTGTTAAGTGTGAAATATCGCCCTAAAAGCCATTAAAACACTGCAGCTGACAAGAAACAAGGACTAATTAGGAGGGATTGGGAATGAAGGGCTAAATCAGCAATTTTCTTGAGTTCTGCAAGCCAAAGCTTGAACCGAAATGTGACACTGGTTTTCTAGCACCCCACCGCTCCTGTTTTCCCCCCGGCAGCACCATGGGAGGGAGAAGCCATCAGGGAGCCCCCGAGACCACCAGCACGGGGCAGCTCGGGGCAGCCTGGAGCCGCGGCTGTGTCCCCGTGCGTGGCCCTGGTTGGGCTCCAGCTGGCGGCTGCTGCAAGCCCTGGCCCAGACACTGCTCGAGGGGAGCCCGTGCTCGGCCAGGGCTTTTCGAAAGCCATTCCCAGGCTCTTTCCTTGACTTCTCTCGGACAGAAGTTCATCTGGAAATGCAGAGCATGTCCCACGCTGGCTGAAGCAATACGGAAAATAGTAAACGTTTTTCACGTGGCTTTGGAAGGAGTCGTGCTCTTTTCTTCCAGCACGAACCCCGCCGAAGTTTTCCAGGTGGGGTTATCCTCACACTGAAGGAGCCACCAATCCAAAGGAAAGCTGCACACTCACTTTTGATTTTAAAAGCAGAGAGAATTTGAGTTTTTTTGACCAAAAATGCGCAGAGAGAACCACGTGGACCTGGATCACCATTAAAGGGGGAAAACCTCAAATCACTGGTTCCGAGTTTCCCATTTTTCTGTCTCGTGCAGCCTGAAGCTTTCCCTGGTCTGCAGCTCTTGAGGCAGCAGCAGAGCACGTGCACCCATCCAGCCACCCATGGGACCCCAAGGCTGGGGCTGGCTTCTCCGTGCCGCCGTGCTCAGCTCCCCTGGGAATTAAGGGCACTGAAGAGCCCAGCCCGTTCCGGCATTTCCCTGCTTTAAGACTTCGTTACAAACCTTGATAAGGCAAGTGTATGCTCAAAAGATAGCCACATGAAAAAATCATCTCTCCCCAGAGATATTTTCACAGCTCATTTATTAAACCCCCTCAAAGAACAGAGGGGGAAAGCCAGCTTCGATAGTTTTCAAGCAGTAACAGGGGACACGAGAGTTCATTTTTGCCTTCTGGTCTTGCTGCTAGTTTCACTCCTAACAAGCCGAACTTCAAGGCAACGCAGTTATCGCATGAGCGGCTTGATTTTAAAACCAGCACGAACAAAGGGAGAGCTAGCCACAAGTCGGATCACTTCTGGGCTGATCCTGTACTCCCCGGCTGCATCTTCATATCCGATTCTACCAGGCTGCTGGCTCCAGAGCTACGCTTTAATTTCTTTAATTTAAGGATGGGATTTTCACGCTCATTTGCAGACAAGCCCATGCTTGGTACTACAAAGCCATGGAGCAACACCATCCCCACCAGAAAGCACCAAGGGGCTTCTGTTAATGAGCTTCAGCTCGGTCCCATGCAGCACCAGATGGGATTTTTGCCTGGATCCATGAGGGCAGCAATGGGGTTTTCCAGGTGCTCTCGTCCCACTTGCAGCATCTCTCACCTGGCTGCAGGAGGAGGTGGCCGATCCCGATCCTTGCTCACTCGGCCAGCACTTCCCAAAGAAACTCCGTCACTCACCCAAATCTGCCAGAACCGAGCCCATTGAGGCAGCTCAGCAGAGCCAGAATATTTTTTCCACTGCTCATAAAACACTCCTTTTTATGATCTTACGATTACAAACAGCTGTTTATTTTGCCAGTTAGCTTTTTTAGAAGCATTCTTTCCAACGCATAATGAAAAGTGTCAGGCATTTTCCAGGAATTTTCAGAGCAGAGAAAGTTTGGCACTCGCTTCTTTGAGAATCGCTGAAAGGGGGCAATTAGCTTAAGAACAAGCATCTATTCTGGGTAGCAAGCTCAGGATCCGTCATCTGGCATCCAAACAGGCACCATGTGACAAGTGGATGCCGAGCAGTCAGAGCCTCCCTCCCGCTCAGGCATGCATACAATTCCCATAATGTCTGCCTCCCAGCCTGCGCTCAGAGCTGGGCAAACCTGCAGGCAGCTGTAACCCTTGCTTTCCTTCCCGTCTTTTTGTTGAGAAAGCTGCAAATGAGCTGGCTGAACACCACAGCCTGCGAGGTGTAGCCGGGTCCCCCTGCCTGGGCAGGAATTGGGGGCTCCAAGGGGCTTTCACCCCTCTGCATGCAGCATTTTCTGCGAGATTAGCACATGTTTTGTCCCCTCCACCATGCAGCAGGTGGGACCAAACGCAAAGACTGCCACCACGGTCAGTTCAAGCAGCAAAACGAACCCAGGGCAGAGGAACCAGGGGCACAAACACACCCCCGGGTTGGCACCGGGGCTGTGCTGCGAGCATCTCCACGGCATTAAATCGTGTCAGCCACCCCGACTAACACATTTCCACCATCAGAAGCTTCACGCCTTGAAAAACGTGAGAGAGATGCGAGCTCTGATGCTTTAACAACCGAGGATTTCCACGCAGGAGGAACAAACCCTGCCCAAACGTGCCCAGGCAGCCCTAAATCCACTCGGGGCTCTGTACTCCCTCGTGCAGCAGGATCAGAGCAGGACGGTTCTGGGCAGGGGTTTGGGGTCACCACCAGCCCCCCCAGCATCACTCTGAGCCCCCCAGCCTCTCGCCAGCACCCTGCGGGAGTGCAGCACTTGTGTGTGCCCATGGCAACCCGCGCTCATGCGCACAGCCGCCTGCGGGAGCAAAAAGGGGGGGAATTTGGTCCCCACCTCAAAAATTATTCATGAGAAATTAGAGAGAGCTACAGCAGCCCCCCTCTCCCCCAAAGGTCCTTTCTCCCAGCCCTGCTGGGGAGCAGCCAGGCAGAGGACCTTCCTCTCTGCTCCCCTTGGCAAAAAGCAGTTAATTTAGAATTAAAAAAGGGCAGGAGCCTTTTCTTGGGATGTCGGCTCTCAAGTGCAAGTTTGCACCTCTTCCCCCTCGAGCAGGCAGAGGGTTTGCTTCGAGCCAGCCCTGCTCAGGTCCCACTGCACCTCCTGGGAAGCCAGCACACACCCCTCAACCACATCTCAGCCATTTTCTGCTAATTATCTTCTACACACTTGTATGCAAATTCTTCCTACAGCGAGAGATGTATGGAAATGTATTTGCCACCCTCAGGGGCGCAGCGGTGCGAGCATCCCCCACCATCTCTGTTCACCCCTACTCCCCTCCCATTAGGGCTGCCAGGTGCCTGGGGAGGTCACCGTGTGCTCTGCCCTTCTCGCCTGTTCCTCTCCAGTTGGCCACTAGATAGCCCACGGTGGCTAGTGGCTCCTGCCTCTCCATCGCCACAGCTCAGCGTGAGCCTGGGGTTATAATTCGGGGCTGTGCGGTCGTGGCATGGAAGGTAAAATGCCAGGGCAAGGGGAGAGGGAACCCAAGATGCAGCCAAATTGAGCTTATCCAGAGACTTTGCTTCCTGCATTCCCAGTATCAGACACCTCGGGGGCAGGAGGGAGGTGGGTTTGTCCCACACCTGTGCTACCTGCAGCTGTGGGACCAGGAAGGACGCTGCCCCTAACAGATTTCTATGGGATGTGCTCCGAAAACAAGCCAGCAGCCAACACGGCTGTTGTTATTGGGGTATTCGGGTGGGTTTCCCTGTGAATTGTTCAAGAGGTTTCCGTTTTAATCAGACCGAATTACAGCCACGGGTAAGACTGGTGCATGTAACTCACCACGGCTCCTCCTGAGCAACCTGGCTGCAGCTACCCCCAAACCATCTCACCTGGGGGCTGCGTGGAGACCTGGAGCAGCTCAGGGAGGAGGAAAGGACACATTTGCACGCCAGGAAGGGACAAGCAAGAGGCAATGGCATCCTCCTCGTACACCCCAGCTCCCAAGAGCACCTGGCAGGAGGGAGGAGAGCGGAGAGGCAGATTTCCAGGTCACCAGCTAGCGCACGCCTCCTGCGTTCCTCCCAAGGCACTCAGCGAGGTGCACGGAGATTTCGGAGGGCTGCTGGAGCCTGAACGTCCCTCTGCAAGGAGGGCTTGGGCACAGCCGACAGCAGACAAAGCCTGCCATTAAAAGGTAATGAAAAGGCCCGGCACAGTTAGTGGGGAGGACTCTGATCACCTTCCCGAGCAGTTCTCTCCTGACTCACGCCCGGAGGCTGCAGGGTGCTTCAGTGCCTCCTACCATGGCCTTGGGATGCGGTGCTCTGCTCCCACGGCTCAGCACCCGCACCCTGGGTGCCTGGGGGGCACCCACGGGTCCTGGGGAACGACCCCTTCCCACGTCTGCACAGCGGGACCCAGACAAAGCCACGGCACCGTGTGAAGGAGCGGGATGGACCTGACTGCACTAAGCTTACACCTGCACTGCTGCTGCTCCACCACCTGCAAAAAAAAAAAGGCTTATTAAGGACCCGAGCAGCCAGGATAACTCTTCCACATCTTGCTTTACAGCTCTCTGGATTAAAAGAGAAGCATCCTAATCAAAGCCCACACATTTCTAATGAACTCGGTCTCTGCACAGCCTCCTCCCCCCGCAGAGGATCGGGCTGTCTCCATCCAGGCCCAGCGTCAGCGCCCCGGTGACGAGCGGCGCCGAGAGCAGGGATTGAGGTGTTCGATGCGCACGTCAGCCCTGCGTGACTTGGAAAGGAAGGGAAGGCAAGAAAGTCAAAAGAGACGCTGCGATGACAGATGAAAACCCAGTCAGCTCGCCCCTGCAGCATCCCAACAGGGCCAAAGGCAGTCGGGTGCCCCACGGAGCTGCAGGAGCCCAGCCCTGCTTCAAGGTGACTCCCCTCGTGCCCCAGGGGGGCCCTCGAGCTGGAGACATGAGCAGATTTTCCTGCCCATCCTACTGCAAACGCCTTTTGTCTGGGTGCCCGAGGATCTGCCCTGGTGCCACCTCCACCCCATCTCCTTACAGGCTGCTCCGAGGGCAGAGGGAGCTGCCTACCTGTGCCTCTCCCGTTTTAGACCTGGTTTTCCCCCCTCCAGAGCTCAGCTGAGGGTGCTCAGGCTCCTCCAGCCCTCACAACCGTGTGCCAGGCTGCCGGCACCTCCTGCACTGCTGCAGAGCATCCTTTCCTTGTCCCCCCCCGTGCCCCTGCCTGACACAGGGCTGTGTTATCCCCACCCTGGTGAGCAGCAGAAGGCACAATAGCAGTTATTAATAACCCCGACTCTTCTCCTCCCTGCTCTTGCTGGATTTCCCTCATGAATAACGCAGGAGCTGCGGCTCAGGACACTGCCCACTCTGTCCCCTGCCACCCCCACGCCAGCAGGGAGGGGGCTCGAGTGCCAGCCAGGGCCTGTCCCCGTGTCCTGGGCACCAGCACCGCCAGGACGGGGAGGGTTTTGTTCCCAGATGCAGCTTCCTTTTGTTCCAGCCCTGCCGGGAACGATGTGACAGCCTCACGCATTGCGGGGCCGGGAAGGCAGAGAGCTGAGCTCCCGCGGGTGCCGGAGAGCCCACGGATGGAGACTTCCAAGCCAGAGGTTTTAGAGCATTTCACCAACGTTTCAGCTTTATTGTCACCCTGACCGGCAGCAGCTTCTCATTTTACAGGCGTGCAAACGGCACCAGTAAAGGAAGGGTGAGGAGAGTCGCAGGGAGCCTCAGCATCTGGGCAGCTCCCTGGTTGCTCAGCCCCAACCCTGCTGCTACCCATCCTGAAGTGCCAGAGAGCGATTTCGATGAAGCTCCCTGCCCTGCCCTGCAGCCACAGAGCTGACATCCCCGAAATGCAGACCTCACGGGTGCTGTTGTGAATGTTCTTTGCTGCAAAGCACGAGATGAAGGCTCAAAAGCTCAAACTGCTCCAGGTCAAACAAGGGAGCCAAGGAGGAGCTGGCCCACATTCGGAGCGCACACACTTCATCCCAACCCACGGACAGCACCGGCTTTTCTGGCCTCTCCCAGCTGTGGCTACGAACAACAAAAACTCACTTGGAGCTCTCAAGCAGAGCAGAAAATGCAAGGCGTGCCCCAGAGCCAAGCTCCAAACACCTCTCGCGAATCCTTCCTGCACCCAAACACCCGAAGCATCCTTGAGTCTGCGTGCCTGGTGCAAGGTGTCCCACCTTGGTGCCCGATTACACCCACCCAGTGGCCACGCCAGACCCGTTCTGCACACCACAAGACCACGGCCACGGCACAACGCCCTGCGAGCACAAGCAAACGGAGCAGACCCGCTTTGCTCCAGCCACCCTGCTGAATCACTTACTGCATTGCTGGCGAGGAATTTCCCTGATCCTTGTGAGGCTCAAGCCCGAGACCCGGCGTGCAGCCGCAGCAGCTGCATGCTTAACTCGTGCAACATCGCGCACCAAAGGCATTCGGAGCCCGGGAGCTGATAATTACCTCCCAGCAGGATTCGGCGCAGCCCGCACCAGCCTTGCCCTGCATATAATTAATGGCACCTCGCGCAGCTAAATGCTTTGCTGCCAGCCAGACTCGAGCTGCCAAGGGAGAAGCTTTTTCCCCCAGGATGGGGTCAGCTGGGGCACAGCGGTACCCGGGCTGCAAGGGGGGTGACTCGGGGAAGGGTCCAAGCTCGGCTCCGTGCACCCCAAGCACTGGCAGCGGGTGCTGAGCAGCCAGACACGAACGGTTTTTCCTCATCACTCCCCCCATGGCACAAAGGGACTCAGGGCAGGGTGGAGGGGAAGCCGAGGTAAAACAGAGGGCAAGCTACAAGACATGGGGTAGGCAGGCAGGGAAGAGGACAGGTAGCAAGACCCTGCACGAAGGGGGCTTTAACCCCCATGAGACCCCCACTGCAGCAGCGTTGTGCTCCCCCCAGTAACACCAGTGCCGAGGCACCGTCACCGAGAGGGGCCCCTAACTCCGCAGGACAGCCTGTACCAGGGCACAGGGACACGTGGGATTTGCCTTTCTGCATGGAGAGCTGGGAGATCGCTCCCCCCACCCCAGAAACGCTTCCCTGGCCCACGCTTCCACCAGCTGTGGGTGGAAACCACTGAAAACTCGCTTTGAGCCGTCAGGTCAAAATTCCCATCCATTTCTCTGGTCCGAGACGAGAGAAGGGCTGAAATTTTTCTCCATTCCAGCCCTGATGTGAAAAAAAATCCCCCAAATCTGCACCTCGGATCCTTTTCAGGCTCCTTCGCCCTCGCCGTGCATCCTGTGTTTCGCTATTTCCCCAGCAGCTTTTAAAGAGCCGGCCACAAAACGTCGAAGAGAGGTG
Source organism: Netta rufina (assembly GCF_964035555.1). Taxonomy (NCBI): domain Eukaryota; kingdom Metazoa; phylum Chordata; class Aves; order Anseriformes; family Anatidae; genus Netta; species Netta rufina. The sequence continues at coordinate 4,150,236 of NC_140150.1, read as the reverse complement.
ATTTAATTAAAAAATGAGCACAGCCCGCATATGCATCCCAGTTCCTCTGGTAATTAGGAAACAGATGGGGGAAGGGGGGGGGGGGGAGAGGAATCTTTGTTAGGTTAATTGTTTGAAGTCACTAAATGAAATATAGGTGGCCTGATTTCCCTGGGGGACTGTACGCAAACTTAAGTATAGACTTTTGCAGGGAATAAAAAAAAAGGGGGTTTTCCCCATGAAGGGCACCAGAAGATTATGACTAATCAGGCAAGAACAGAAGTGATAAACCCCAGGAAAAAAACAAAAACAACAACAACAAAGCTCCCTTTTGTAGCTTCAGATGAGGAATTGACCAATCTGATCCACAACTTCATTACCATCTTATTAAAACGCTATTTCCATTTTCCTGATTAAACGGGTGCGAGCAGAAAAGTCTTTGCGGTGCTGGCTGTCCTCCAGAGGCGGCAGCGCTGAGGGGTCAAAGCCCCGGGGGAGCTCGGGTGACGCTTTTTAAGAAAACGCTTTGGTTTTGCTTCCCGGAGCCCAAAGGTGCCCTCCAAGGGCGCATCTTCCTCGCAGCTCGGATGCACCAAGAACCCGATATTTCGGAGCAAACACAGCAATATCTCCACGGCTTCCCAGCTCCCCTCTCTCAGCTGTTGTTATTAATGCTCTCCGGATGCCATATGCCAAAGGGTGCGTTCTTATCTCCGCAAACAAGAGGGCTCAATCCTTCCCCCCCCCCCCCCCCCAAAAAAAAAACAAACAAACAACAGTGCTCTAAAACTTACCCTTTAGACAGTTACAGCTCCAGTAACTGTAAGCCTCAGCCAGCTGATCAGTGTTACTAATGACGGCTAATTGAATCACAAACCCAATGAAATCTTGGATTTGGGGGGTTATTTCGACTTTCTCCCCCATCAAAAGGCATCGTAGGCACCACGAACCGATCCTGGTCCGACTCCGCTGCCTGCAGCCCTCATTAAGCCCGAGTTGCTGCCGGGTTAATTACATGGCCAGCCCTGCTGATCCGGATTATTCTGAGCGGGCAGCACCCACGGGGAAGCCAGCAATCCCAACCAGCTTTCAAACCCCAAGAAAATTAGAGGGGGGCTGGAAACGAGAAGGATAAGGGGTAAGTGCAATGGGACAATGAGAACAGGATGGGGCCTCTGGATTTGAAACCCTAAGCTCCACTCCTGCCATCCGATTAGAATTTCGGTCTCTGCTTTGCTCAGCACCCAGGCAATGCTTTCCTGCTGTCTGGTGAAATTAAACCACGATCCGGCCTCTCGTGGGGTAAGCACCGGAGAGGCACAAGTAAAATCTGAGTTTAAGAGCTGAAATTTCTTTTAATCTGCAAAGATGCCTGGGGCAGGTCCTGAGCTGATCCATCCTGATACCAAAGAAAATGAGCACGGCGCGGGGCTACGCTGCAGGAACGGCGAGCAGAGCAGCCTGCTGAGGACATCAGCAACATTTCCATGGCTGCTGGAGTCGTTCAGGCACACTCAGTCCCCGTGCCCAGCACCAAGAATTATGAGGTTTGACCTTGCCGTTGTGCCCACCTCCTTTGGGAGCAGGGTCGGCTCTGCCTGCTCCTCCTGATGGGGCTGCGGCTGCCGGAGGCTGCAGTGTCCGTGTGGCATCACCTAGAGATGCTCCCAGGACATTCCCCTGACCCCAAATCTTGGCTGATAATCCCCGATCCTGACCTTTACAGCAGCACACTCGCACGAGACAAATTGCTGAAGGTTTCCCAGCTGCTGGGGATGGGCAGGCGAGAAGCACGTCAGGAGGCATGGAAGGGACATCGAGCCTGGCAGGAGGCGATGGCCTCGGCGTGGTGGTGGGTGGTCAGAAGCAGGGCTCGTTGCCAGCAAAAATTCATCCCTGCTTGATGACTGAAGCCACCGGGGATTAGCTCAGCCCAATATCTCTATTGCTTTAAGTCGTGGACAGTGCTAGCTGCAGGCCTGGGAGATAGGGAGTAATGAGGACAAACAGAGGCTCCCCAGGGAAGACAAGCCATGCTCTCTTTTCAGGATCCATGAAATCCCATTGATTGCTTACAGGCTTGCTCTGAGCAAGGAAAGTCCACTGTAGCCAGCTCCTCCTTCCCCCCAGAGGAGCCCAAAGAGGCTTTTAGAAGCCGTCACGTTTCAGGGATAATTAGCTGCTGGAGAGGGGCTGGCGGTTTGCATTCATGGGGTGAATGCCCACAAGTCAGCAACGAGCGCAGGGAAAATCCTCAACTTCTTGCACAGACCTCACTTGGTGCTTTATCAGGGACTGAACATGCCCAGGATGGCAGCTGGGAAACAATTCTAGCTTAGCACAAAGCTGTTTATCAAACAAGATGCATTTCTTGTTCCCTGAAATGGCAACACGCAGGAGCTAACTGCCTTCTGCTTGCTTGGCCCTGCAAACCTCCTGCAGTCACACAGGACAAGTTTGGGGATCCTGCAAAGTTTCTGACCAGAATAAATTAACCAGATATCTCTCCTGCCTTTGTCGTGAAGGAAACTGCAAAGACAAAGCGGCTGTTATTTTCTAGTACTTGTACTTGGTGCAGTTTCTCGGTATTGCTTTCCTGCCTGCTGTCCCTCCTTATGGGGCTCCTTACAGATTGCCATGATACAGAGAGAGCAGGAGGCACGAGGAAGAGGTGGGAGCACAGAAGGAAACCCAGGAATCTCATCTCACCCATAACCGAAGGCAAATCATCTCCTCTCCAGCCCCAGCTCCTCTCCAGGAAGAAGAAGCCTTTCATCTGCCTCATTAATACTTCAGGCTATATTCTAAAAACCCTCCAAAAGTCCCAATTAACAGTTTAACGCATATTCAGCCTGCTTGTGAGCCATGGCTACTCTGCTCCTGGGATATTCTCATCTCAGTGATCTTTTCTAGCTTAGAAACTCCTCACACACCAGCTCTGGCCACATCCTGCCTGCACCCCTGGCTCCGTGCAGCATGCCCAGCTGCAGGGCAGGACCAGTGGGTGCTTTGCACCCAAAAGGCACCTGAAAGAGGGGCTTTGGCCACAGCCCAGATCTGCACGGGGGTGCTGAGGACGTGGTCTGAGCAGCAGGAAGGAGCCTGTGCTCTGGTACTGGGTGGTCTCAGGGCTGCGCTGCTGCAGCCAGCAGTGGTGGGATGGAGCCACAGCTGCCAGCACCAGGCTATAATTAGGCACAAGCACATGCTGATGGCAGCCAAACTCCAAAAAGCCTTTCTTTTGCCCTCTAGAGCCCGATGTTGAAGACGACCATGGATTTGTCACAGATTGCGATTCAGAAATAGAAAGACGATGGCACGCGTTGCTCCGAGCTGCACGGGGTCCCTCAGCACCGGGACAATTAGGATTTTACTCAGGTGTCAGATTCAGTTTGCCTGAGCTCAGAACTGTGTTTATCCCTAAGACAAATCCCCCTCTGCAGCAAGCTCACGAGCAAAGGCTCATAGCAGCCCGTAGCCAGAGCCAGCCCGGCCGGCCCCGAACCGCCACCCCGTCCCCATAGGACATCTGGCCAATGCTGCCCACCCCATTGTGGGAGGTAATTGCGCCCTGGGGCTCCATCTGCCTTCCCACATCTCAACATCTGCTCAGAATCAATAGCAGGGAGCATCGCCAGCACCAGCAGACCCCGCTCGGAGGGACAATAGGCAGCGTCAGGCCGTGCTCTCACTGCTCTTCTCGGCTCCCTGGCACGCAGCTCCCGTGGCTGTGCACGCACCACATCCCTGCTGCTTCCCCGTGCTGCTTTATTTTGCCAGAGCTTCTGACTGAGAACCAGGATTTGCCGTGAATCAGTTGGCATACGTTGGCTTGAGCTGAGCAAGAGCGGTATTTTAACGTACTCAGCAGCCACAAACTGCATGTTTTATGCTAATCCGGTACTTTTAGAGAGCCTCCAGGTTTCTTGACATGAGGAGAAACACAGGCCAGTCTCTGTAACATGGATAGAGGTTGGGAATTGGCACCCAGCTCATCCCCACCATGCCAGGAGGGAAAACATTGCCTTGGCCTGCCAGGGCAGGGGAATGGGGCAATTTGGGACGTCGCGTTCCCAGATGGCTACGAGTGTGCTGCCCTGGGCTGCTCACCCAGACACCACATTGCTCCAGCAACAGGCAGCACAAAGGCAAAGCCTCCCCGTGCAGAGCGTGAGGAATCGCTGCTGGGGACGGCCAGGAGGTTGCAAAGGGGCACAACCACCCAGTGACCCTGTGCCCTGGTTTTGGGGGCTGGCAGCTCTGAGGGTTTCCAGAACACCAGAGACCAGCTTGATTTTCTCCTGGATGAAAGTTCCAGCTTGATTTTCCCTCTGTCAGGCATTTCTGCCTGTTGCAGCAGAGGGAGCAGAGCGCACCCCTCCCGATGTGACTGCACACAGCTACGCCAAGCACTTCTCAGCCTCCAAGCCTCCACTAGGTAGCATTAGCTCCACTGATGCTCTCTGCCACCACCAGCAGCCCAAAGCCTCCCTTAAGTCAAGTCACGCCACCCCTGCCTAAGCATGTCAGGGATTAGACACTGAAAAGTTCATTAGTGCCATTTCCCTGCTTATCACAGGCTGAGCCCAGCACAGAGGAGGGAGAGCAGGGGCACCAAGGGCTGGTCAGCTGCGAGGACGCTGTCCTGGGCTGCGCTAAGTGGAAGTGACACGCTGCCCTGTGCAGCGGGTGGCTGGAGCTGACGCTGTGTATGTGCTGTCTGCCTCAAACACGGGGATGATGCTAATCTCTGCCCATGATATGCACCCGCTGGTCAGCGCGGGTTAAACATCCTCCTGCGCCAGCAACCTGCTGCGTTCCTTCCCGGAGTGCTTCCCCTGATGGGAGGCAGCCAAGATCCCGATGGCACAGGGGGGCTGCTGAGGGAGTGGGAGCCAGCTCCTCGCCCTCCCCGGGGGCAGCGTGGGGCTTGGACACCCCCCTGCTCCTTGCCCACGGGCACACTGCAGACTTCTCCACATTTGCTGGGTCTGGCTGCTTGCGAACCCTCACGCCCTCAATACACCCTGCAACCACAGGATAAAGTCATACGGGAAGAAGTGGGAGTTCCTCTTTTCCTCCTTATTAACTCCTCCTGTTTGAGGACATTTTCTCCATAGAGCTCCTGCCTGGCCAGCTCACTCCAGTACACAGCAATGCTTCGACAAAGGATAAACTGGGAGTTTCTCTTTTCCTCCTCATTAACTCCTCCTGTTTAAGGACATCTCCTCCGTAGGGCTCCTGCCTGGCTGCTTCAATCCCAGCACACAGCAACGCTTCAGCAAAGTGGCTCCAAACACGTCTCTATCACAAGGCAGCAACCTCTGCACAGCCAAGGGGCACCGTGCAGTGGGAAGGCCCCAGAAACCCACCCCAGCACCTCCTGGTCTGCCCTGTCCCCCAGGAGGACACCAGCACGCAGACGTGGCCCAGTTCTGGCACGGCACCTCCGGGCCCGCAGGGACCTGCGGCAGGGAGCAGCTGACTGCAGCAGAGCGTGGCAGCCGCCCCGAGATTCGTCCTCGGGACTGCACCAAGCAGCTGGGGACAGGCCATTTTCTGCCCCACGGCTGCAGTAACTACAAAGATACCCGCGGTTCCTTTGCCACCAGCCCAGAGCAGCTCTTGCACAAAGCCACGTGCAGTAAAAGCTGCAGCCAGGCCTGCGAGGTGCCAGCACAGGGGCTGGAATCCCACCACACAGCACATCACTAAAGGGGCAGCTTCAGGAAAAGAAAAGGGCTGAGAAGAGAGAGAGAGAGGGCTGTCACCCCTTCTCTGTCAAACATCCCCTTCCTGCAGGGTCACACATGGTTACCCTTCTTTTACCTTAACCAGACGTGTTTTTAAGAGGCCACGCTGTCACTCAGAGGACTGGCGGGGGAACACAGAACTTTCTGGCCACACACCAGCAGTGCATTCAGCAAGCTGAGGGAGCCCCACAAATTTCCTTCCCCCCAAGGCATCCCCGGCACCCACCTTGACATCAGCAGACAGAAGCCGACCTCACAAAGCGCAGGCTCCCTCGGAGCCCTCCTGGGCCCTGCGAGCTCCAGCACAGCGCCCAGGGGCCATCGGTGGTGCTGATGCAGGAGGAAGGCCACCAGCCCCCTGCTCCAACAGCAGTGCATTTACAACAGACAACCACGTATTCCCAGGAGCCCCGATATCATTCAGGACTCTCCTGTTGGTTGCAGTGGTGGCTTTCCTACCCCCAAAGTTGTTTTTTTTTTTTGTTTTTTTTTGTTTTTGTTTTTGTTTTTTGTAACATAGCACACTAATATCAAATTCTAGCAAGCAAAACCACGTCTCAGCTGCAATAAAACAGGAGCTGGGCTACCAGAGGTTCCTGAGAACAAGGAAGAAGATCCTTCAGCAGCGCGAGGAAAGGGAAATGCCATTTAAAACCAGACACCGCTCTGGCAAAGGCCAGATTGAATGAAGACTAAATAAGAGCTGACAAGCTGACATTTGAAAATGCAATTAGCTGCCTTGTAGAACCACCCTGTTATCTTATTGTTAATTATATGTTTGCTCAGTCTAAGAGGCAATACATTTATTTAAAATTCACTCTCAGGCTCTCCTGCTTTGACTGGTCCCTTCAACCAAAGACTCCCATCCTCCCCCCTCCCCACCCAAACGCTACCTCGTGGGTTACAGCAAGCTCGATTCCCACAACAGGACCATGCTATTGTGTGTTATGTAACTGCCATTATAAACATGATTTTGGGGAAGGCAGCGAGTTAATTCCCAAGGTAGGAGGTGCTTGGGAACAACTGGATGCCAAGGAGAGAGCTGAGGCTACATTAATTCCCCACTTGCACATTCCCAGACAGGTGCCAGCCCTCCCCAGAAGCGATGAGCCCGGTCCCTGTGCTGAACTCAAATAAACTCTCCCTGCAGCCACTTGATCTAAGTTCTGCAATCAGAGAATTATTTGTTGTTACACAGGTCCCTAACTCCTCTCCTAATTGTGATAAAGATGTCTTTTAAACATATTTTAGGTCAGAGGTTGGACTCGATGACCTTGAGGTCTCTTCCAACCTAGAAAATTCTGTGATTCTGTGATATTAGCGCGATCATGGCCATTTTATGGACAGAAACGTAATTCACATCTGTTTGTCTTGCAAGCCAAGCTAGGAGGAAGAAAAAAAAAAGCATGCCAGCTGAGCAAACATAGAGATCTCCTGAGTAAAAATCTGCCAGAAAGAAAGCAAAGGCTCTCCAGCTCCTCCAGCACTCACAGGAACCAGTCCCACCTCCGTTCAAAGACCAAGGCCCTGTAGGAAGGTTGGTCTTGGAGAGGGAGGTTAGAGCAGTGAGGCAGATGAGGAAACAGTGGCACACGAAATACGACATTAGAGAGAAGCCTGCTGGACTGAGCTCCTGCCAGATTAGGCTCCCAGCTGTCACCACGGTCAGAATTCAGAAGAGGTCAACCAGAATACATAGCCGTGGACCCAGCTGCTGATATAGCTGGGGAACATAATTCTGTGGGCCTTGGCATCTGGACACCAGACCTGCCACTGGGAGATGTCAGGCTGGGACGTGCAACAGGACTTTGAAGGGCTCTTTTACTGCACAGATGTTGTCTCATAATAAGAGCAGCCCCTGCATTTTGTGTCAGCTCATGCGTGAATTAACTAAGTTTAGTTTTGCTGGGCATAAGGAAGGAACCACTTAGTTTTGACAGAAAGTTCAGCCTTAGATATTTTAATACAAAATTTATATTCACTAGATGCAGCGGAAGGAGAAAATAAGATTATCAGTTTATTAAGTAGGTTGATTTGACACAGCTTGCAGGATGTTGCTCTCAGTGCATGTTTGTCTGAATAGCTTCGCTGCAGAGGGCATCAAATCCTACCTGGCCACACCGCTGTGAATTTGCGGTGGGAGAAGCGAGAACAAGCCACGACTTCAGTCCCCAGGCATGCTGCGGGACTTGCAACTCAGCTACAGGAGACTGCTCCAAAGGACAGTGCCCAGACACGGTCTGGGGCATGCCAGAAGCATCATGAAGGCAGGGCTGGCCTGAGAGGAGCGTCAGGGGTCCCGTGCATGCTGCCACACGTGCACGGCTACAAAGCCTCGGTTCTCTCACCCCCCTCCCTCCCACTGGCTTGCACACATCTGTGAGCACGTCACAGGGACTCGCACAGAAGCCAATGAGCTTGCAACAAGCAGGCTTTGTTGCTGGGTCTGTTGGGAATCTGAAAGCAAGATTTCACGAATCCTGACACCATTTAAGTGACAGCAAGAAAGAGAGCTTTTTCTGTGGCCTTAACTCAATAAGGGCACAGCTCAGCATACAGATGTGTCTTTATCAACTGCAGAGCCACGCTGTGCTGCTCGGCGTGTTAGTAACTCTCCCAGCTATCACAAACAGGGCTGTGTAATTAAATGCAAGGCGGCTCGTGGTACCATACCCTACTGAGGAACTGTTAAGAGCCTGTGGAACAAGATGCGGGCTGTCTCCAAGTCGTAATCAGCCAAATTTCTTTATGAGGAATGGCATTTTTCACCACTCACACACCAGAGCACAGGCAGCTCCTCATTCATTGAGCAGACTACACAAAGCTTCCAGAGGCAAGTCAAGAGTCAGGGCTGGTCTTCACTTTTTCAGCTCGTTGGGTAAGAAGGGAGCAATGTAATTTCTTTCCCTCCCTTCACCCATCCCACCCCCAGGCTGTGTGAATATCCAATAAAAGCTACTTGACTGCCATGCCCATAACTGTAAATCTACGTACGTGAGGAGAGGTGCTCAAAGTGACTCAGGGAGGGAGGGCTTCGGTTTGGCTCCTGCTGGTGGAAACCCTTAAGGCAGCAGGACCACAAAACAATTCTGTGTGGAAGGGACTACAACAGGTCATCTAGCTCAGCTGTCTGCTGAGAGCAGGACCTGCTGTAAGGTGAGATCAGGCTGCTCAGCTCTTCGCCCATACTAGTGATAGGACTAAAGGCAGCGAGCCCCCGGCATGGAGCTCAGCACCCTGGAGAGCGGCGGCCCCGCACCGCTGCGGCCGGGAAGGCTCCGAGCCCCCGGACCCCCAGAGCTCAAAGGGGTCTGAAACCACCCCGACCCCCTGCCTGCAACCCCAGCACCCTGCCTGCAGGTGGGATTGGGTCCCGGGCACCAAGGGCTCTTTGGGACCTTGAACTAAAAGCTCAGCCGGGTGATGCTGTGAAATCAAACCCCTGTGGTTCAGCTGGGAAAATTGTCTCGTAGCCACATTCACGGGATTCTTGTCCGGAGGTTGCTTTGCTGACTTAACTTGAATTTCTTGTAACAGAACACGTATTCACTTATCATCAAGTGATTTGTTGTCTTGAATAGTTTCCTCTGGGAAAAGCTCCAGATCAGGTCTTTTGCGTTCACTTCTCACTAATTCCCTGAGTAAATCATTCTTTAAGCATTGCTCCTTGTTGAAACGAGGGGCTGGGATCCTCTCTCAGGCTCACACCGCAATGTGTGGGTTTGTGCACGTCCAACAAACATTTACATGGGAAGTGGAAATACTTACATGGGAAAATCTTTTCTTAAAAATCTTTAAGAGCAGGGAGTGTGCATCCTACTTGTGCACCCAGACAACATCAGGACACCAAGCAAATTAAAAGGAGGGCTTGAATGCTTGGTCAAGAGCACTGCTCTTTGTAATGCCCAGAATGCCAAAGCTGCTTTTCCTCCGTAAGGACAAACCATATAATATGGAGGAAAAACATTAAGGCACTAACCCTTTGTTTGGTCGTTTCCCCATTTTTTGAGGCCCTGCATTCTGTTTTTAACTTTGAGATGCTCAAGGTCATTGGAATAATTGGGAAAAGTAAATATTTCCTAACAGGAAGGGGATTTCACTGCATTTTATGTCAGATTCAAGGAGAATCCTATCCACCTCACAGCTCATGCTGCAACTGCCAGCCCTGCCCATCCATGCCAGGGCATTTCAGGAGGAACAGAATATGCAGGCTGACAGGGAGACAGTATCACGCTTGCTGTGACTTAGAAAGTCTGTAGGAACCCATCACTCCCCATGCTGGAAGCCTGCAAAATCTCCTGTCAAGGAGGCACGAAGCAGGAGAAAACCTGCCAGGAATTCAAATGAACCTCCAGGATGGAGCAGCTTGCACCGAGGCTTGGGGTTATGCTCTCTGTAAGGATCAATGCTGCTTCCAAAGGTGGCAGAACAGCATCTAGGACAGCTGGTGCTAGGTAAATATCAGCTATACCTACGCCAGGCTTTGAAAATGAGATTATTTGTTGCCTGTGACAAAGAAGGGCAGTGCCACTGGAGCAGGGCTGCAGGAGGTGAGCCCCTCGCAGCCTGCAGGAGCCTTCATGTATGAACCTGCCAAAGCCTCCCAGGTTCTGCTGGAGTCACCGAGCCTGGAAAGTGCCCGGTACCACATGAGATTGAACCTTGACTTTACAAAGCACCCTCTTTACAGCATGGATACTTCTCTGGCAGCCCTAGAAGTAAGCAGCCCTCAGATTAGACTTAACTGAGCAGCAGAGGCAGAGCAATGCTGGCAAAGGTCCTCCAGGTGCTGCTTTTTGAAGCAAAGCCTCCAATCCCTCCCTGAGGCCTATGTCCTGCTCTGCCTGCAGTCAGGGCACGATGCTTTGCTCTCCTGTGCCCTCGGGCTGGGCTCTGTAAGCTGCATTCCTAGGGAGCAGTGGAGACCCTTAGCAGGTACTGCAAGAGGATGGGACAGGTCCCCAGGACTGCAGACTGAGGAGAGCAAAAGAGGCAAGGCAAAGACTTGTCCCTGCATTTCATCCTCGGGAACTTCTACCTGGTTTAGCCACGCAAGCCCATCTCTATTTGTTCTGTTGTTAATCCTTTGTCTCCTATCTCATTGACTAGGAATTGTGATCCCCATAAGCAGGGCTGAGGTCTAAATCTTCCTCTGTTCTAATCCATAACAACACAGCAAGGTTTCTTTCAGCTTTGGGTTTAAAAAAAAATAAATAAAAAAAGAGGGAGGATTATTTAGCATAACAACAACTTCAAGCATGTTCATTCTGAGCTGGGTCTTTAGAATTATGTAACAACTATCCTGGATAGCAAAGGTGAAATAAATAAATGAATAGAAGTTATGACCTGCTTCAGCAGAGGGGAAAAAAAAAAAAAAAAAGAGCAGAAGTCATCCAACAATATTTAAAATAAAGAAAATGGGCTTTGAAAGAAGCTACCCACAGGGCAGGGAGACAAGCTAGACCTCTCTGACAAGCTTTGCTAGAGCCTTTCAGAGACTGTACCTGGATACAGCGCTGGGCTGGGGCTGCCTGTTCAGTTTTAAGACACCAGGGAATATTTTGATAAAGGCAAACTAAACCCAAGGAAGTACAGAGATCCTAAGGGGAAGCACCAGCGTTAAAGTTTCCCTCTTGAATTTTTAGAAGCCGCCTTCCAGGTTCTGCTTCTATTCAAATGAAAAGTGATTTTCTATTATATGACTCAGATAAATTAATTGTAAACAACTGTAATGGATTTAGATCCTCGTGATGTAGCTGCAGTCTTTTTTCACTTGCACAAGCCGCCCTCTGCATCCACACAGAAACCAGGTGATTTCCCATCTCTCTGAAGCCCTATAACAGCAGGGCTGGAGGAGCTCTGCCTCGCCGGTCAGGTTTATCTACGTACGAGGTTAAGTGCTGATGAGATTTGATAGCCTGACACTGCAGAGACAACTACATTAAAACCCCATAAAAGTCAACACACACACACACACTAACTCTGTGCAGAGAGGGAAGCTTCAGCAGCTCCTGCTGGAGTCTCACAGCTTCACATCAGCACTGCAGAAGTGTCCTGGGGATCTGGCTGCTTAATTTCCCCAGGCACCCCTAACAACCTGAAGTGCAAACCTTGCACTTGCGGGTTCCTGCTTGCCAGAGCACACCAAAAGGAGATGTGGCCACAGCCCTCTGCAGAACCCGTGTGAGCCTTTGCTCTGCCTACAAGCCTCGATCTCTTGTTAGGGACACCCCGTAATCACCACATTTCCACTAAGTGGGGTTAAAGAGATGGCAGGGAAGGATTCAAGGTACTTGGCGGACATGAATAATTCACACAGCAAGCCTTGTCCCAAGGACACGAGGTCACCTGGTCAGGCCAAAACCAGAGCACTGGAAGCAAGGATTGCTTCAGTGGAAACTTAGCTCCTTTTTATCATCTCTTTACCATTCCCCATCAGCATACGAGCTCTGCAGCAGCAAAGGCATTTTGCTTCTCGTCTACATGCATTCTTCCTTCTCTCCCAATCCCCTCCACGTGCAGCTTTTGGTTTACACTCAGGCTCAGCCCCCAGCACGTTCCTGCTCAAACCTGGGCTCAGCACCTTCCCCATCCACCCTGCACGGGCTAAACCTGGAGGCTTACCCACAGGACTCCGAGCCCTCCTTCATTTAGGGGGTGCAACCACACCGAGACCTGCACGCAGGGGCTCCATGGAGTAGTAGCATCCCCGCAGACAGCTGGCAGGAGTACAGATACGAAGGGTTAGGCCTCGTTTCTTGCTATTCTAGTTAAAGCTACCCGACCATTCCTGATGCCTGTGCACTGCAGAAAGCCTCAGCAGTGGCACTTTGCCAGCAGGAGCATCGATTATACACAAGACCCACAACACGAAGACAATTAGATCGCAGCTCGGCAAATAATTCATTATGAATTAATACCGTTTGAGAGCTTGGGATATTTTCCATTTAATCATTAGCTGTGAAGATGAAATGATTGGATTGCCTGACTTGGTTTAAATCAGATCCCTAGCCACAGCCCAGGCAACAAAACCGGGGGAACATCGCAGCCTCTGGTAACCTCCAGCAGGACTTGAAGGGTGATTTTGGAGCTTTGTTGTCCCGATAACCAGCACTATCACACGGCTCGAGCTCAAGTGAGACAAAGCCAGTCCCCAGACCTCAACCCCTGCAAACAAAGTCCATTTTCAAATTTCACAACTTGAGCCCATCCTCGTCAGCTGACGAGACCTCCATGCATTATTTATGCTGCACTCATGTTACAGCTACACCAAAAAAAAAAAAAAAAAAAAAAAAAAAGGAAAGTCAGCAAGGGCCTGGCCTGAAGCTGTTAAATAGAAAGAATGCGATGCTGAATTTGGGCGGTTATCTTTCAGGGTAGGCCACGCAAAGAACTTTTCTGGAAACAAAGCAGTCACGCTGACAATCAGTGTAGCTGCCTGCCAAAGGGTGGACATTTTACAGAAACACGGTCAACAATAAAGGAGTCGGCGTCTCAATAAAAGTCACTGGATTCTTGCTTTTGTCCTGAGCATCTGATAGGGGCACCCCAGAAACACTGACACTGCCACAGCATCCATCTTAAGACAGTCAGGCAGCTGGGCTGGGTTTCAGTCTTCCAGGTTTTCGGTTTTCTGCTGTATGTGCATCCCCCTGACCTTTTATACGGCCTCCCAAAAAGGAGCCAGAAACATCTCCGGCTGAATTTCAGAAACGCCCGATAACCCACATGCGATTCCAGAGCTCCGACCTTGAAAACAATCTCAAAGACAGCATTTGAAAGGAAAAAAGAAAAAAATGACCCAAGCAGCGAGTCTCACGTGGCCTTGCCCAGCTTTAAGAGGAACGGGATTTTCTGGAGAAGCCCTCCCTCGATCCCCCCATAACCTACTTAATGCACAACCCAGCCAAAAGCAGAGGCCTCAGCAAGGTGCAGGCGTGCATCCTCCCCGTGCCCCATCATCCGAGGAGCAGCCGAGGCCACCTTAGGAGATGTCACCCCACCGGCTGGTGCCTCCTTCAGGCCCAGGGTGCCCCCACTTCAGCCACGCACCCCCAGCAGACTTCTCTTCGGCCTCTGCAGGTCGTCTCTGAGCATCTCCCGGGGACTGGGAGCAGCCGAACCACCAGCACAGCCGGAGTACAAATGATTCAGCACTTTCCCCACCTCCAGGAGCCTGATCGATAGCAGCGAGCCCTTCTGCAGGCGCAGCCCGAGCATGCGGCCCCGGAGCATCCCCAGCGCTGCGCCCCGTGGGGCCGGCTCCATCTCACGCAGCAGCAGCCCAGGTGCTGCCACAGAGGCCTCTCGGTGAGGCCAGGGATGCATTTTACCAACACGGGGTTTTTCAGAAGGAGAACACGAGCATGGCCATGAGCGTAGAGGGAAGGAGCAGGGCGCAGCATCCCCCAGGAGATTTTTGGGCCAAAACTTGCCCCGTCACACCGAGGTCCGTACCCCAGCTGCATTCCCCTGCCTGCATCCTGTCCCCCCAGGGCTGACCCATCAGGGTTTTATCCCACACATACACCATATCATGACCCAAAAGCAAAAATCCCAACGCACACCCGAGCCCAGCACCCAGCTCCCCCCGCATGCGGCTCTGGCCCATTTCTGGGAGACGGGAAAAAAATGGGGGGGACCCAGGCAGTGGGGCCCCAAACCCGCGATGTGGATGAGGAGCCAAGAACCCCCCCAAGCCCTGGCTGTGCCCTGGGGGTGCCCGTGCCCAGCATCCCCCTAGGGCCCCTCTTACCTGCTCCGGGAGCGCCGGGGCTCGCCGCAGCCGGGGCTCGCCGCGCCGCACTGCGCGCTCCCGGGCGCGGCCGCGCCGCACTGCGCGCTCCCGGGCGGCCGAGCGCGCCCCCGAGGAGGAGGAGGAGGAGGAGAAGGAGGAGGAGGCAGGGAGAGAGGGAGGAGAAGGGGAGGGATTTCTTAGCCGCGCCGTTAATTAGCACCTGCACCTCCCCAGCTCCGGCTCTGCCCTCCCGGGCACCCCAAGCGCAAGAGGGGACTGGAAAGGGGGAGGGGGGTGCCAGGCTCTGGAGCCCATCTCGGGCTTTTTGGGAGAAAAATCGTGTTCTTCCGAGAGTGGGGGGGTTACCCAGGTGCAGGGCTCCCTCCCTGCCCCATGCCGGGTGCAGAAGTCCCGCAGCTTGGCTGGGGGCACGGATGGATGCAGCTGGGGGCTGCCTGCAAGCCGGTGTGCCCCCGCCGGGTGCCAGGCTGCTGTCAGCATCACAGCCCTGCCATCTCCTCGCTGAGTTGCTCATCAGAAACGTCAGCTTAATTAAAACCTCCCCCGTCTAGGAAAGGCTCACAGTGGGACCTGCCACTTCCCTCGCCATCCCCGTTATGGGATTTCATTACAAATGTTCTGCTGAGGTTGGGGAGCTCAGGTCCAGAGCACCACGCTCATCCTGACTGGTTTAGCCTGTCCTCTAGACAACATGTATTGAACATGCTGCTGCACATCATGCATTTGAGCCCTTTATGGGGTTTGTCACGAAAAGCTTAGCCCAAAAGACACACTTGCATTTACACACGCTGCTATCCTGTGAACATCAGAGAAGAAATCACCTGCTAAGTCGTGTGTGTGTCCTACAGGACCTCCAGAGGAAAGGACCTTCCTCGGGGGGCTGGGAAAGGAGCTGTAGGCTGCAGTTTTACTATCGGGTAGCAGGCACAGTCATACAAAACCGGACCCAGAGAGCAGGTGCTGCAGGAGAGCAGCGGCCCAGCTGATATAAATTAAGGAAGATAAATTAATTAAAAATAGCTAAGCCAGAGCAGAGCTCCAAGCACCCAGCCCCAGCTGCCAGGAAACAGGGGCAAAGCCAAACCGCACAGCAGAGCAGGGAGGGATCAGCAGCAAAGCACAACGCAAGTGCACTTTTAAGGCCCTTTCACTATTAAGGTCACTGAGACGCAGGCCTACCTCCCTTAGGAGCTGCTGAGCACCTCTGGAAATATTAGATATCACCAGGCTTTGCCATTTCTGCCAGGATCCCATTGTACAGCTATATTTAGGGCAGGAATTTGTAAAGTCATTCTTCAAGAGTTGCCTTTCAAGCTGTGTGGAGTGCTTCTCCAAGATGCTGATTGCTGCTAGCTCCAGAGGGGTTCGAGGGCATGCTGGGCTTCATAAGAGCTGCTCCTTGCCATCCAAAATTTACCTCTCTGCCTTATTCCTACAAGTGTCCCATCCTGTTAGTGGTGCTGGTTGCAAAGCAGCCTGCCGTGAAGGGACCGAAGCATTCCTCCTTGGTTTTGGAAGTCTCTCTGCAGATAATTTGTGAAGAATCCTAGCTGGAGGAAAGCACTGCCTGCCTCCATCCTGCAAATAATTCTTTGGGGTACGAACCAACATTGGTTCACCCTTTGTAGCTACCTCAGAGAGGTGCACTGGAAGAAATGGTGAGCTGAGCTCTGATGAAAAGCTTTTTTTTTTCTTCCTGATGTAAAGAGATTGCATCCTGCACACACAAGACATTCGTGACAGCTAACAATTAAAATTAGCGTGAACCTAGGCCCAGGTTCTTGGTGTTTCCCAGCAAGTATCCAGTTGAACTAGGAGGACATCCCTTACCAACAGAGAGAGGCATATGTACAGCAGTTATTGAGCCAGATCTTCCTGCAGGGCAGATCCCAGCCGTGGCAGGCTCTGACGCAGCAGTGGTGTGCTCCCTCCTTGGCTCTGATCCTTGCCAGATCCACTCTGGGTATTTGCCTTCGCTCTGGTGGGTTCCTCTCTTTGCCTTCTCCCTGGAGATCCACGGCAATCAAATTAACGGGGTTAACCAGGGAACGGGCAATGTGGAGAAATTAGATGAGACCCTCTCCTCCAACCAATCTCTCTGAAGAAAATATTGATCAGCCTTAAAGCATTTGCACTTGGAAAGATGGATTCGCGTGTGCCCTACCGTGACACCCAAGCCCTTCAGGAAAGGCTGGTGATGGATGCACGTCCCAGGCACTTTATTTTAATGGAACAGCAGCCCCTCTTGCCCCTAGGACATAAATCATGGTTGCAGCCAGCCTGTGCTTCCCCAGTTGCGAGCACAGGACACAAAGCCCTTCCTGTCTGTGGCTACACCAGCCCTGGCAGAGGTGCCTTGCCTCATTAATGCACCTGCAATTTACTTATTTTTTTCCAGCATTGGTGCAGAGGATTTAAATCCTAGCCTACAATTTAAATCCTCCCATCCTTTTATTTGCTCAGCCAGAGCAAACGTGCGGGCCCTTTCGATGCGATCACAGACTTTGGACTCGACAGTTTCAGAGGGGAAGGGATCCTTCTGCTCCGAGCACCCAGTTTCAGAGACCTCAGCCCTCCCCTTCCAGCTTCACCAAACCTCAGCAGCTGCAGCAGGACAAAACCCCCGACCTGTTGCTTCCAACCCCCCCCCGGGGCTGGTGGGTGCTGTTGAGCCCAGCCCGGCTCTGCGGTTCGCTGTGCGCTGCTGCCATCTGCTGCTGCCGGCAAAAAAGGCATTTTATTTCCTCTCCAGGACGGTCGCATTCAGCATCCCACAAAGCCCCCTAGCACAACGCAGGGGTATAGTGCAGCTCTAAGTCCTGCCCAAGAGCCTCTTGCAGATCCCCTGTTGTGGGCGCACTGGGAAGGGTCCGCAGCAAACTGGGAGAGCAGCTCCCCCATTCCCTGCAGAATTCCCCCAAAAGATGATCTCCTTGGCTCTGAATTGAAGCTTTCTGTGTGCACATTGAAGGCATGGAAGAGGTGGAAGAGAAAGCAGGGCAAGTTTTATGGCCCCAGTAAAGGAGAGAACCAGCAAACCCGAGCGAGGCCGGTTGCTGCAGGGCGCTGTGGCCAAGCAATCCTCCACCTTTGCCAGGCCCCTGTGTCACCCTGATCCCCCAGAGCATTTTAGTTGATTGCCTTCCTTAGAGCGGTGCAGGGACTGGCTGGGTTTGGATTTTGCTGTTTTCTGGGCTCTGCAGGAGCAGCCTGTCTGTGCCCAGGCTTCCAGCTCAGGCAGCCTCCAGCGCCTTGCTGGTGCTCTCCAACACCTCATGCACTGAGCAGGAGATGTATTTCTCTGGTCAGTCTTTAGTTCTCTTCTGTAGGGCCTCTAGTATTTAAACCGATAGCAAAGAGCCACAGCTGCCTGTTGGGAAGGATGATTTAGTTCCCAAGAAGTTACACGCGAGCAGCCCTGGAGCAGGGAAAGAGGTTTCTGGGCTCAACTGGGTGCCAGCTGGGGGAGTGCTCTGCACCCCGTGGAGGGATTTACGTGGTGTCAGCCAGGCGTGCTCTAGCCTTATTTCCAGGACAAGGCTTCCTTCTACCTTTAGTTCCACAACAGAAGATCCTCATGGCTGTGCACATAAGGATCTGCGGAGTTTGCAGCCCCAGGCTCACAGCTCCGGACCTGACGGGGAGCCACTCGGTGGGACGCTGGCTGCAGGGAGCCTGCTGGGGCACCCAGGGGTGCTCACAGCCTGGTGAGGATCACACTACTGCTGGCACCGCTGAGAGCAAAGCCTGCTGCAGACTGGCAGGTAGGCAGCCACCAGCCCACGGAGTTGTCTCTGTTGCACAGCTCCAGGCGTTCTCGGAGACTCCTGTGTCTAACACCAGCTCACTATGAAATATTAAGCAGCTCAATGTGAACAAAGCTTCGCTCTGACACTGCTCTTCCCAGACAGATTTCAAGATCACAGAGACAAGAGCCCAGCATCCTTCCCTCTCTTGCCCCTAGAGCTTGACCTTTTGGGGCCAGGCAGGGTGGCATTGCCCCCAGCTCAATAGCATCACACCCCATAAGCACTTTATAGACTTGAGGAGCACTGAATGCTTCCCTTTACTCATTTATTGCCAGCAGGTTAGGAGTTTGCTCAGCTGGAAAAGCCTAGGCCTGCTTGCCTGAGCTCACATCACCTTGGTTTCCTATATGAGCCTGCTGCTCTCGAAGCAAGAGGTCAGTCGTGTTGCTCTGCCATAAAGCCTAAGATAATTTCCAGCACTCTCCCGATGGCAAATTTAAAAGATCATACTTCCTGAAACACCTTTCTACAGCAATTCATGTCATATCCACGTTCTCTGCTGGTTAACATGAAGAATAACGTACATTGCTTTTGCTTTCTCTCATCTGATGTAGGAGCTGTTGGCCCAGAGCACACGTACACAAATCTCTCTTTACTCCTGCAGAAGTCAGGCTGTACCTGTCAGAGCCTGGGAAAACCCATGTGGGAGCCTATCCTCAGCCAGAACTGTATCCCCTGAATGTGTTCAGAGCACTACGCCACTAGATTGCAGCAAAACACCAATTTCTGCTGCCAGCTCGCCTGCTGGATGGGAGCAAGGAGCAAACAGAGCAGCTGAGACATCTTGCAGTCACTCAAGCAAAAATATAGGTGAGAAATCCTGCAGAAAGTGAGCCAAAGCAAATGAAATCACTGCCTTTAGGATGCCCATAACCCCCAGGAATCCCTCCCTCACCCACTCTTGGGCTGGAAGCACAGCCCATCGCTGCAGCAGGCATCCATCTCAGCCAGTTTGTCCCAGGCACTGCAGTGCCGTGGAGGTAAATGTCCCGAGCCAGTCCTAGTGAAACCAGGCCATGGTTTTATACTGAGCTTGCACAAACATTTGGCCAAGTTGAAACTTGGCTGTGAATCCTCCAAGGAAGAGGTGACCTAGGAGGAACTGATGAGCTGACAAAGACAGCGTGGTCCTAGAGGCAGAGGGACCGTCAGGCGGCAGTGCCCGTCCCCAGGCCACTCTTCTGCAGTTCCCTTTGCATAACCCAGCACATTCAAAGAGCAAACCCACAACCAAAACAAGCAAACAGACAAAACAACAAAAAAAGCTGCTCTAAGGAACCGGCTTTGGCAGGGGGGTTGGACCTGATGATCTCTTGAGGTCCCTTCCAACCCTTGCAATTCTGTGATTCTGTAACCAAAGGAGCCCTTCCTAGTGACCAGTTTGGCCATATATTAGTCAAGGTCTCCTGCATTTCCACCACAGCCCCAGAAGGCCCAGAACTTTTACTGCTATCACCAGCCCAGCAGATTTCTCGTGATTACAAGAAACTATTTTACAGTGTTGTCTGGAAGGGAGACATTTAGATGTGCAAAACATTCATTAATCATGAATAATTAATAATTAACAATTATTATTTAAAATACCAGGGCAGGAAAAATCCCGGTGTGGATATTTTTTGATTTATAAATGCCATGCTTTTAATTAAAAGAGAGGGAGCATAATCATCAGTCAACTGTTTTTAACAACGAGCAGCCTGGGCTTTGGCTGCTAGATGCCCTAGATAGAAAAGGGCAGCAGTTCTGCTGGAGCAGGGAGAAGTTTCAAGCCTGAAGGATGTGCCCTGGTGGAAACATCAAGTCCTGGGGGGGAGCCTTAAAGGATTTGTCATCATTTAGGCCATCACTCAGACAACCACTGCCTTGTCCCTAGTGCCTTCCAGTAGATTTGCCTTTAGAGGAGAAGCGTCCAGCTGGATACACTGTTTGGCACACGTCAGTCCTAAAGCAACCTTGTTTTGGGATTAGTGGGAAACTGCATAAACCACAGATGGATTAAAAGGCACAGAGAAGACAGCAGAAGCAAGGGGCAATAGGGAAGGCCCACGTTAAAGTTGCTCAGGGACTTAATGCCAGGAAAAACAAGGAAAGAAAGAGGGAGGGAGGCATGGTAATGATTCAGGGTCACACAAAGTGTTTGGCTTCCTTCTTTATATGGCCATATCCAAACAAAACTATTATTCGTGTGACTCGAACAACACTCAGCGGTGTTTTTGCTTGACTTGAAAATACCTCTCCTGCTGAATATCCTTTTTATATGAAAACAAACAACCAAAAAAAAAAACCACAAAAGTTCCCCCAGCCCTCCCTAACCAGGCAGTGAGCTGAAATAGATTCCCCTGCAGAAAGGCTTCACTGCCAAAAACACGATGCCCTTTCAGGGTCACCCTCTTTAAAAATTAAAGTTCTTGCTGAAGAGCAGCAGAGCGCATGAAACTGCAGCTGTACCCCATGCCCTGGGGTCAGCTCTTGGAGTGGAGACAAGAGCCCGGGATGTATATGGGGTCTCTCCACATGTACTTACACCCTTGTGATCTGGTGCATCCCTCCATGATGTTGAGGTGTCCTGCACCCCACACCTGAGAGCTGCTCTCACCAAGCATGGGTGACACCGCTCTCCTCCTGGGTGCTTCACGGACTGCTTACAGTGTTTGAGAGCCCGGTGAATTTGTTGACACCTTCCAGCCATCAGCCCTATAACGTTTGTCCTACTCAATAGTTGAAGACCAGACTTTTATCCACAACATCAGTCCCTCTCCTTCCCTACAGGTCTACCTCCGAGCTCCTTGCCATGTCCTGGTGCAGGCACTTCTCTTTCAAGCAGCATCTTCAGCCCTCCAGGCAAGATGCTCACAAACCGAGGGAGTGCTCAACCTGCTCACCATGTCGTGTGGCTTGAGGCAACAGAGCGACACGAGCACACAGCTACAGAGCTTGTACCAAGGCCCGGATATAGGTTATTGGTTAATTAATCAATAGGCTTGATCCTTTTCAGACACTTACAGAAACTTGCCTAAGCAGAGCAATTAGCGTTAGGTGGGTTTCTCGTACCTATATTCCCAATTAGATTATCAGTGATGGAGCAGCAGCTGCAGGCTAGGTCTCTTTAGCATGGAATAGCTTGTAAAAGGAAGGTCACGGATCCATAATGCTTGTTTTGCAGGTGAACAGCAGCATCCTATGCTGAGAGGTAATAGAGGTCTTTTGTACAAAGAATTCCCACCTGAAATCCTAGAAATCATATAAGTAGACTGCATTAGCTACACATCATAAATATTGATGCTGTTGCTAAGGGGAAGGAGGGTTGGGTTCAATGTTAATGGACTGATGTTGGTATGCTGAGAACACTCTAGGGAGCAAAAGGGACAAAATACCTCTGTCAAAGAGAGCCGAGTGCGTCGCGTGTGGCTTTCAGGCAGGACTCACAGAGCTGGCCCTGGGAACGTGCGTGTTTTGATAAGTGCACGAGTCCTTCCTTGTACCCCTTCCCTGAGTTTGGGGTTAATCGTGGGTCCTTGCGGTGGCAGTGACTGGTTTTGCATCTGATCAGCTCCCCCAGGCATGAGCCGCGTGCCTTCTCCATGCCTGGGTGTGGGTGCACCAGTGCCTTCCGCGTGCCTTGCTGCTGAAGCTCTTGCATTTTCATCACTGGGCTCACCAGCATGGGCTGTGCTAGTGGGTCCAGCAGGACGATGGTAGGTCCGGAGGGGAATAACACACTTCTCAGCAGCCAGGAGGCAGGTTGTGCGTGGAGAGAAAGCGTGGGGAGATGGCCAGGGCTAAGCACCATGCTGCCACAAATGGGATGGAGCACGATGGATATGGAGGGGGCCGCAAAAGACCTGTCCTGCTGCTTCAGGGCAGGATCTGTCAGGCACAAGGCATCCTGGAGGAGTCTGTCCTTGTCCCACAGAGCTATGGGGAAGGAGAAGTCCTGCCCTGTGTGCCCAGCACCCCCTGCCCTGTGAGGCTGCACGTACACTGACTGCAGCTCTGTGCCACTGCACGTCACTCCTCAAAGCTCATGCAATATCAGCCTGTTTGCCCTGAGGGGCAGCAGGAGGACAAATTAAAATAGGAAGCCTCTAAGGAGAGAGGCTCCACATATCCTAAGGGGATGACTGAACGCTGGAGCAGCCCAAAGCTCCTCAGTGCCCCGGTGGGGACCTGCGGTCCCCAGGCTGGTCGTGGTGGCAAGCAGCAGGCAGAGCCAGCACTGCCCTCTTTCTCCTCCTAAGAGGCACTTTCACACCTCTGTTTGTCTGCAGCACTTGAGAACCTGAAGAGCCCTTAAAGGATTAGGCATGAGAAGACAATGCTGACGATCAGTGGCTGAAATTCCCCTCCCTTCTTTCCCCCTCTGTGTTTTTCCGCTCCCTGCCTTTAATGACTTATGCAGTCCCTGATGGTTTCCAAATTTCAAGTGCACAAGGTGTTACACAGGCCAGGCTTCTGTGTCTGCTTATTATTCACAACAGAACAAGACCGAGACACCAAATTGCTTTGTTGATCCTATGAAGGGAATCGATCCTTGCAGGCTTAGTGCCTCTGACATGTTTATTGTGGCCGCACGGGGAAGGATGCTCACACGGGGAAGGATGCTCGTGCTGGCCCAGAGGGTCCAGGAGGGGTGGTCCAACCTGGGGGCTTCTGCAGCCCTGCTGCTCCTGGTTTCTCTTGTCTGAGGTGCAGAACAACCCGAGGCTGGGACTGACTGCTGGGGTTGCAAGGCCAGGAGGCACGGGTCCGGCTGCCTGACCACCTGGGCAGGCATTAATTGGTACCCAGTCTGTGGATATCGAGCACTGTGGTCATGAACGGGAATTAAAAGGTAAAACCCCACCAAAACCAGGCTCTGCAGCCTGTGCCACCTCTGTGGGGCAGGGATGCTGCAGGTCTGGGCTGTCCCAGCACGGTGACAGCGGTGCCCACGTGTGACCGCGTCCTGCGCCAGCCCAGCCCAAGCGTTTCAGGCCAAGGGATGCTTTTTCCAAAGCAGCACCTCGTCTGGAGGGCTTTGCATTGGTTTTTATTCCCTTTCCTTGTGATTTCTGGCAAAGCTCACTCTGAGCTGAAAGAAAACAAGATGTGAAGCAAAAGGCAACCTGAAGCTGGGCTGGAGAGAGAGTGATTACTTGTTAATGGAGCAGAGAGTGCAGCGAGATGAGGCTGTCCCAACACGGCGATTCAGGCAGTAAAACCCCCCCGCTGGGAGCCTCCGCCACACACTTTCAAGAAAACTGAGTTTTTCAGAGACAATAACAGATCGTAAAGCTGCAGGACACACACAGGTCATTACCGAGGTGGCACGCAGGCACCTCAGGTGGCCAAGCCACGCAGACAGCAGGCACCAAACCAGGGCAGGTCAAAGCTGCCCCAGCACGAGGGTCCCCAGGGGAGCTGCTACCCAGCCCCGGAGGTGGAGAACGCCTGTGTTAAACAACACCAGTAGCTGACAAAAGATGCGACGTGTAAGCAAGCATCACAGCAAAATAGCTGCTTGTAGATTCCAGCATCCACTTTCCATTATGAGCATAAATCTCACTGATTTCGGATAAGAGCGAACGTGCAAATCATGCCACTCTTTAGCCTGCTTCAGGTGATGGCAGTAAACTAAATGATTTTCCAGCTGCAATTTCATGCCCTGTGTGCACCCCAGGGTGTCAGCCCTGGGGCCACTTTGGGTATTTCTGGTGGGAGATCATTCATCTGCGTGGCTGCAGCCCAGCTCTGAGCCAACCCAGCTCCCACAGCCTTGCTAAGAAGCACGTCAGTGCCGGATTAGCTCTGAAGATTTCGGCCCTGGGGCTCGGATGACAATACAGTCCCAGTGCTTTGCTACTCCAGCATCTTTCATGCGACAGTTCATTGATTATCAAGCTACAAGGGACAACAGTCATAAATTCATTTGATCTTGTTTATAGTATTCGTCTGTCAGACTTCCCTGAATCGATTCCCATTTAAACCAGAATATTTCTCTTCAGGAAGAAAAAAAAAAACAAACACAAAGCCAACTATGTGTCACAGGAAACTTTCCTAATGCTGCCTCTCCTCACGCTCCAGATGCCTCGGCTGCAGCAGGGGCTGCCTGGGGCTGGGTGACCTGCTGGGCAGGGGGAGCCCCAAATAACCTGGTGGATGGGAAATAAGGGTCCTGAGATCACACCGGCAGGGATGTGGGGCTTGGGATCCACCAGGGGCATGAATTGGGGCTTGTCATCACACCCACAATCCCCACTTGTGATATAGCAGAAATAACCTGTGCTTTTGGATAATTTTGGTATTCATAGCACGAGCTCATGGGGCAGAGGCTGTCCCCTAACGTGTGGCCACCACAACCACCGAGCTCGGCTCTCCCATGTCCCTGCTGTCCCCATAGGACAGCCCAGGAGCATCAGGTGTGACCCTGCCCCATCACCCAGCGATGTCCTGGGGTGCTCCCCATGCCTGGCGGCGATGCCTTCCCTCCCCTGGGGAGCGCAGCCAATTAACGGCGCACCCATTGTGCTTCTGTAATTGCACACTGTATTGCTCTGAACAGGAGCGGGGGAAAAAAAAAATGGTTGCTGGGACTAGAGACTTGAAAATCCATTAAAGGATTTATTTTTTATTTTTTATTTTACCCAATACCTTGGGGGTTTGAAAGCTCATCTGTGTGTTACTGCTCCAAATGGAAAACCAGAATAAATGCATATTTGAAGTAATAAAAGCCCTTTCGTACTAAATCCAAGTACAAATTAACAATTACTAGTGCTGTCTAATGCCTTTCTGCCTCAACATTTTCATTTAACAGCCGTTCTTTTATCTTCAATGCTCCAGTTATTTTTTTTCCTCCAAGATATTTATTGTTAAGTTGGGGGGCTGGGGGTGTTTTGTTGTGTTTTTCCCCCCCTTCCTCTCTTTCTTTCCAATTTAGCAGCAGGAGGAACGGATTTTATTTCCTGTTCCAGCAGAAAAGAGCAGAGGAGGGAGGGATGGAGGGAGTGCTGGGGCTCCTGGCACAGAGCCCTGCTTCGAGCTGCCCCCTGCATGGCTGCTCTGCCCCCAGGACCAGGGGGCTCAGCACCCTTTCCCTCCCCAGGCTCCTTGGGAGGGGAGCAGGGTGCTGGTCACTGTGTCCCTCTCACTTCAAGGATGTTTTATAGGGTCCGTGCCCACCCCAAGCACCACGCTGGCTGCTCAGGGGGAGATGTGTGAGCAGGGAAGGTGCAGCGTGGGTGTCACCAGTTGTCACCTGGATAGGTGCAAGCCTTGCCCAGCAGTCACCAGCAGCCTCCTGCTGGCAGGTAGCTGCAAAAGGAGCCTGGGAACAGCCCAGCTGGAGGCGTGGGGTGGTTTTTGCTCCCAAAGTCTGGGAGCAGAAGGCACGTCCTGGTGCTGCACATCCATCCAACAGCAGCACAGTGCAAATACACCGGGGGAAAAGGTGCTCGGGCAAAGCCTCCTGTGCCTCTCGAGGTCTGGGGGCTCAAAGCACGGATGGAAAGCAAGCAAAGGAAGCAGCAGCAGAGTGAACCGAGGGCACGGGAACAGAAGGTTACCCCCAAGCCCTGCTTGTGCCATGCACGCTCCCTCTTTACGCGCCGTTAGGTTTATGGGGAAGGCGCAGAGCGCAGCTGGGCACTGAGCAGCGGCGCCTGATTAATGCTCTGCAAACAGGCAGGGCTGCTGGGGCTGAGCACGCAGCTTGGGTGGCTCGGGCAGAGAAGGGATAGCCCAGGAGAAGCCTGTCAGGCACTGCAAGGGGTGCTCACCCACTTCCAGACGCCCCCAGCTGCCTCCTGTTTGGACCATGCATCTCCGCAAGTTGCTGGAGGGTTTGTGTGATGCTGAGAGAGCAACATGTAACTCATCTCAGACTTCTGGAGAAGGACATAACGAAGCTTGTCTTTGAAAAATGAAACCAATTTTTTGAATATTTTGTATAACCTAGAAGGAAACGCCCTGTAGTTTTCCTCTCCCACAAGAGCTGTGTCTAGCTTCTCTTCGGTCCAGTTCCTCACATCGCCAACAAAACACCACTGAGGGATGGAGCTGGGACCACCACAGGCTCTCACCTTCCCCTGAGGCTCACTCACCCTCCTACCACAGCAGCTGGAGTCAGAGCAAAGTCCAGCTCAGGTCAAACAGGGAAGCTTTGGGGCATTTCCTTGGCTCCAGACAACTGCCCTAGTGGTAGAAATAAAAAACCAAGCCCCTGGGGGGACTCCTGAGAAGCAATGGGCCTGGCTCCTACCTCAGGAGGCCCAAGGAGCACCCCAAACTCTGCTGCTGGAGCACCAAGGGCCCTCCCAAATTGCCCTTTTCAGCCTCCCATCACCCTCTGTGAGACGGGTGTGATGCTCACCCTGCTGAGAAGCACCCTGAGACCCCAGATGGAAGCAAAAGGCCTCCACCAGGCCCTTGCCCCGGGCTTTGCCATTTGGTTGTGTGGTGTTTTGAAATGCAGTTCCTATTCCTCACCTCCCCGCCTCGCCAGGGAGCACCGCATGCTCTCAGCAAGGCCAGGGCACGCTTTGGAGTTCAATTCAATTCATCCCAATCAGCAGCGGCGGCTCCGAGGGCAAATGGAGAAAGCCGAGAACGTTGTCTCAGTTAATAAGATAACAATTTAGCATGTGGTGGGGCTCCTTTCCCTCTTCCTCCATTCAAAGCAGACGTTTGGAGTTGCCTCTAAGTAATTTAGTGGAAAGGCAGCTATGATTTCAATCCCCCATCTGCCCTCTTACCATCCAGCAATGCTTCTTGTCACCAGCTAACGGCATTTAAAATATTTACAGCCCTGTCCTTTCCCTGGGGAAGGATCAGAATAAATCACTGTAGCCAACAATAAATCAAAAATTAATCTCCCGAAAGTGCGAGGCCTGTCCGATCCCTCAAATAACAAGCAGCAGAATTTATCAAGTAAATTGGTGCCGGTGTCTGCATGGCATCGCCGTGGGGGCGTAATGGATGGGGTGGGAGGGCAAACAGCTCAGCCAGCCCAGGGACTCACACCCCGGGGACAAAGGTTTGGGTACGGTGCTGGGGTCACCGACTGCCACCTTCCCCTGCCACCGTCCACAGGCAGAGCTCATCCCGCTCCCTGCTTGCCTTCTCCAACCCGCAGCAGGAGGTGTTGGTGCTCAGGTGGAGCCACAGGAGAGGAATTTGTGCTGTCTCTGTTTTTGTCCCATTCCCGTGCCCAGGCTTCACCTCCCGCAGGGGTCACACTCCCAGGGACGCACCGTGGTGACCTGGGCTGAGCACAGAAAGGGCTGGGTGGGAGGGAAGCCATGAGGTCCTTCACAAGGTAACATCCTTTTTTTTTTCCCCCCCTCTTCCAGCATAATATATATTACACACATAATATATATTACACACACATCCTTAATAGCAACTAATACATATTCTGCGTTTTGGAGGCTATTATTCATTTAAATCTCAATCACATTACATGCACACACATACATTTACTGAAACTCTTACATTGAGGCTGCCCTGGGAAGGGCTCGGCACACAGCTCAGGCACAAGAACAGCACCCGGACTGGGTTCAGGGCCAGCAGAGGAGCTGCTGGGGATGGCGAGGAGCTTTCTGCTCCTGGACACAGAGCAGGGGCACGGGGACTGACCTGGGACCTGCAGGAGTGACCCTTTGGTGTCCAGCGGGGACACCTCAGGCTCTGCTCACAAGGTGCCTTCCCCACACTACCATCAGAGGCGGATCTGTCTGCCTTTTGGGAAGGAGCAGCAGGTCTCTGGAGATCCCTGCTTGGGCTGGGAACAGCTCTTTGGTCAGCGGAGCTCCAAATAGTTCTGGGAGGCTCTGATGTAGATCGCACATGAAAGCAGCGTGAAGTAGGGAGCAAAGAGTTTTGCTGAACTTCTTTTACAGCTCTCCAGAGATTTCCTTTTTTGATAGCAAGCAGCACACACAGAAATAAGATTTTTTTCTCCCTGCAGAAATGATGGCATGGCCATGCAGCCACGGGACCAGTTGGAAAACTCTGCTGCAAGCATCATGCAAACCCAGGCAGCAGCTCAGCTCCTGTACAGCCATGCCAGCCCCCTGCCCTGCCAGCCCACAGCTCCATCAACTCTACAGCTCTAAAAAGCTGAGTTATCTGAACACCAAAATAGCTCTTCCCCCCCCCCCCAGTTTACAGACATATCTGATTTTTCTGCAGCAGAGGAAAAATCTCCTTTTGATCTTTTTTTTTGTTCTGCCAAAAATTGAGACTAAACTCATCTGTACTAATTGCTCCCAACAGACATTCTGTGGGCACCTCCTGTTTCTGCTACAGCTCAGGGTCTAGATATTCAGATGATCTTACTTAGAGACAGATGAAGGAATTAGAGAATTTATCAAGAGGACCCTAAAGGTGCCCAGGGAGTGTAAACGTTTACCTGGAAAGTGGTACAGAGGGGGGCAGACCTGACATGAGATTCCTAAACCTGCTTTTTGCTGAGCTTCTCATCACATTCGGGATCTCTGGACTGAAGAGAGTGTGCAGGTATTTTGTGGTGTTGCTAATGCATGTTTCTTATAAACCAGTGTTTGCATACATGATTTATACGGTGTCAGAGCTGTAGGGCTGGCTAACCTAAGCAGCAAATTAACTTGGGAAGTGCCAGGGTGCATTAGTCTGACTGACAGGAAAACAGCCAGAGCCAGGTCAGCAGATCTGTTAGGAACCTCAGTGTTTTCCTTAATGGAACCAGAGACCTCTTTAACAATAAATTAATCTCTGTCAATAGCGCACATAACAGGGCTTCCCTGACAGACACGTCCCCAGGATGAGCCTCCCTGCTCTCCCAGATGATCCCTCTAGGATGCACACCGAGATGGGGTTGGTTTTTGTGGGAGGATCCAGGGCTTTTTCCTGGATGAACTTCAGGAAGAACAACAAATATCCAACCCCCAAACCATGCTGCTTTAAGCCAAAGCCTTGGGCTTGGCCCCGGTGCCTTGTGAACTGCTGCACAAGGAGGCAGGCTGCACAGTTTGTTTTCTTCCTGTGCTAAACACCAAGACAGACAAAGTAATTACTTGTGAAATTATTCAGGTGATTTTGCAGGCTTTTACAAAATTTTTCAACTACGTACACACGTGGGTGTGTTGACTTCACTGTTTTTCTTGTCATGAGTTACAGAGATGAGCACTCTGTTCAAAGGAAGTCTCCTTCCCTCTCCTCATACCTATTTCTCCCTTTCCTCATCTCTCTAGCCAGCTATCAATCACACTTCTGTGGCACGTCTATTTACTGTGTAATTATCTACCTATGGTACTGGATGGCTTGGCTCCCCATCCGTCTTCCTGCACACCAACACAAATACCCAGCAGCTCAGGATAGTTGCTCTTTCAAGTCTTCCTTTTTCCCATTCCCTTGGGGGCACAGGGCAGAGGGCACCCCCCGAGCAGGCAGGTCACAAAAGCCCACCCAAAATAATTTGGATCCACACCCTAAAGTCCACACAAAGAGCCCACACTGCACCCAAATAGCCACAGGCATTCACAGGGCCAGCCGTGAGGGCAGGCATGAGGATGTGCCCAAACTGGAGATCTTCACATGCACTCACACCAAGATTTATGGACGTGAGCACCAGGACTGCGCACACAAGCACAACATACCCTGTGAGTGCACCCAGCAATTTGTGATGGCTCAAAAACAAAAGCTCACACCTTCCCTGCACCTGGCTGCACTGCAAAGCAAACCCCAACAGTGACACAGGCACCCGCACCACTCCCAGTGACAAATCTCACTGGGTTTCTCCCATTCTTCATCAGAAATTGGTCCAGGTCCTCACCCAGCAGCGCACGGAGCCTGCCAGTGACACTCTATTTATGGTTTTGCTTTTGATTTACTCTTGGTGGTTTTTACTCTCACCCGATTCTCATTTTATGTGGCATTTCCTCCGCTCCTATTTGTTTCTTCTTTACAGATGGCACTGTCAGATGGGGAGGATTGGATGTTAGAGCTGTCCTAGTAGCACGAGAAACATCTCAATACATTGAGCCATGGTCTCCAGCAGCCCAGGCCAGTATCTTAGCCAGATTTTTCCTCAAAGCAGCAGCAAGTTGTTTACAATTGTATAAATAGGCTCTTTATTTATCACAATTACCACCAATAACGTATAGAAATTAAAGTGAAATTTATGAAAACATGGCTGGATTTCATTTTCCTGCCAAAGCCAAGGCAGCTCTGGCTCAGATTCCAGGATTCTCGTCCCATGCAGAGCAACGTGCTCTTTTCCTGCAGGAAAAGGAAAGCTCATCTGCCTTCAGGATGTTCGTGCTGCCTGGGATGGTGCCGTATGGTCACCCCAAGGGGAGGATGAGCCAGAGGGAAGCTCTCGCTCGCTTGTCACAGAGACGAGGCGGAGATGGCAGGGCAGAACGTGCTCACTCAGCCTGTCAAGGCGTGAGGAGCTAAAATTGGTGCCTACCTGACACGCCGAAAGGAACCCGAGGCTGCCGCACAATTACTCTTCCAAGCACAGTGGTGTTTATCCTGCAGCCATTT
This sequence comes from Netta rufina, assembly GCF_964035555.1. NCBI lineage: Eukaryota > Metazoa > Chordata > Aves > Anseriformes > Anatidae > Netta > Netta rufina. Next base: position 4,119,436 of record NC_140150.1, on the reverse strand, counting down.
TCCATAATTACACTGACAGCACCTGACAGCCCCATGTCAGTGCCGCAGGAGCCGTCCCTGGCAGCTGATGTGATGCTCTGGGGTCATTCTGCTGGCTCGCTCCTCTTCCCCCTCCGTGCTAATCTCCAGCTCTGATTATTTTTGATGGCTTTTGACCAGAGATTGCAGCTCAGGAAAGCAAGATGTGGATAAATCCTGGTCTATCCAGAGAGGAGGCATTCAGCTGCTGGGACCAAGGGCCCCCCAGCCATGCTGAGATGGATGTGAGAGCCAAGCAACACTTGCAGTTAACAGTCCTGTTTGTTTTCCAGTCGCCATCAAAGCTGGGAAGTGATGAACTTCGGCACATCCTGGCTTGGGTAAATCCCAGCCAGCCCACCAACTTCAGGGGAAGGAGATTTACCCACATGGGGCCAAGGATGCTCTCAGCCACCAGGCTCATTTCTCCCCATGCTCACAAATGTCTCCAAAAGCTTTCACATTTTTGCATGTCCAGTTTCTCCTGGAGGGAAGCTCACAGCCTGGGCTGGAGGGGAAGGTAACACGACCTGGATGTGACAGCTCCTCTCAGCCAGATGCACTGAGAGGCTGCACCCTGCATGCAGCCTCCCCTTCCCTCACATCCCCGTGCAGGCACAAGCTGGGCACATCACTCGCACTCAGTTCCCTCTGCTGTCTCAGTTCAGATTTAATTTTAAATTGCCTTGCTTCCCTTGAAACCTCACCGGAGGCTTTCCCATAAGGCTCGTCTAAAACCTTCCATCTCCACTTTAAACTCAAGGAAAAATTTCAGGGAATTTTCCCTCCTTGGGAAGAAAAAACAATCTGTTCTTCATCACAACAACAAAATAATAAAGTTTGAATTTCCAGATAAAACATTTCATTTTTCAGGTGTCAATCAGTTTCTGGCTTTTCATTTTTCAGGCTGTTGATGAAAGCAGCGTGGGAGGTGAAAAAAAACAAGTCCCAAACCCTGCAGTCACCCCAGGGATTTTGCACATTCAGCCTGCCCCAGGTCTTCCCTCTGTGTCTTGCTTTACCCTGCTCTTCACCTGGTCATGCAGAAATCCTCTCCTGCACCCCTAACCCCTCCAAATCTCTGCCAAAAACACCACACCATCTCTCCCTTCTCCCTGCATCCATTACAGGTGAGCATGGCCATACAGGACCCCTGCAAAGTACCCGGGCTTCAGGGCAGGCTCCGCATCAGCAGGAGGGCTTCAGGGCTCGATTCTCAGAGGCAAGGAAGCCCCAGCAGTTTCCAGTGGTGCTGCAAAGTCATCTGGTCCTTAATTGGAAAGATGGGCTCCCCCTCCCTCCGGGGAAGCCATCTGGAGAAAGTCTGGTGAGAGACTAAGAAGAAATGTAGGGGACAGATGTGATCTTGTCTCGAACACGCTCCCCAAGAGGCCGCTCCACGCTTAGTTTTGATCAGGACAGTGGGTAGCAGACAGCAGGCTGGTGAATGTAAATAACCTCCCTCAGCTGAGCTTAAATTAATTCACTTTGCTGAATTTCACTGTTTGCTCTTGACACATAAGGCAGGGATGAGGTGGGACTGATTCTCACCTCCCTTGCTTTGCCTTCATCGCGCTGGTGCCACTTTGCGCCAGCCAGAAGTGAGGCCCCTGAGGGACCCAGTGTTGCGGATGACATAGGGCTGCTCAGATGGTTTGTGCAGGGAGGTGATTTAGGAGGACATTTCCAGGCATTTATCCAGCATATAAACCACAGATCAGCAGGAATTTCAGCGCACAGCTCCCCACTGCCCCAGCCACGCGTGCTGCAGCATCCCTGAGCAGCAGCTGGCAAAAGGGTTTGCCCAGGCTGCTCCCCAAAAGCCTGCTCCTTGGCCTCGCCATCAGCAGGGAAAGCTGTGCTGGTTCTCCCTCCCCTGGGCACCACAGCCCTAGGGGGGATGCTCTCAGGTGGATGGCCCCACCGAGGGGCTCATCCCAAGCATGCTCTGCCCTTGCCCTCCAGTTCACCAAGTGTTAATTGGCCCCGATCCTGCAGGGATCGTTTGGGATGATCAGGCCACATGCTTACCCAGGCAATGGATTCTGACAGTGTGACATAATGGGGGGAAATAATACAGCTCAGCCTGGGGGATGTGGTAATGGAAGTTTCATCGCCCTAACTGCCTCTTCTCCTGACCCCAGCAGCCAGGCAGATAATTGGGTTTCCACAGTTAGAAAAATAATTGGGTTTAGGACCAACCAGGATGCTGAGGACAGCTTGCCATGGGTGCAGAGAAATGCCCCCATGGATACCTGTGTGCAGTGGCAGCCCTCGGTGAACACTTTACATGAGGGCAGCAGGTAAAGGAATCGGCCCCACGGCAGCTTCTCCCTTTGCTTAGGGGGCACGGGGCCTGTTTGCACAGGTTTCTTTACTGAAAGGAAGAAAAATGTTACAGAGAGCAAACAGCAGAAGGAAATATCAACACAGTTCATGCTCCTGCAACATGAAGAAGGTGCTGAGCGTGGAGCAAACACCGCGGGCACTGCACGGCTCAGGGGAGCACAAGCGGGCACATCCCAGGCTGGGGACAACCAGGGCCAGATCTGTGCCAGACTGCAGCTGATTTGCACCAGCTCCTGCCTGCTGATAAATCACTCAGCCCTCACAACCACTGGTCCTGCACAGGGCATTCATTTCTGCCCCAGGAGCTGCACGGATGTGTGGGGCCAAGGGACACAGACCCGTGAGCAGGCATCGCTGCTCATGCAGGAGCGCAGGCTTTATTCCCATGTCAACGGCAAAGATGCTGAGCAAGTCGTACCGACCACACATACATAACTAGCTGCCTCATTATTTATAATAATGCAGTTAGTTTATGCTCAATCCCATATATAAAATGATTTGAGGTAGTTTAATGAGAATTAAGGCTGGATTCTTGCACTGAATCAGAAAGCAAACCCCGGGGGTTTGCTTTCCAAAAGGACCTTCTGTTCCTGAACACATGCACCCAGCCTGGGTTGTAGAGATGCCCGTCTCTGACCAAGTAGATGCTGACTTTTGCCATGTTTCTGGTTTTTAGATGTAGCAACCACCCATACACCCCTCGTATCTCAGGACCTTTGGTGACCACACGCACACAACCAGACCCATGAACAGACAACTCACACGAGCCCTGGACACGTGCCCAGTGCTATTTACAAACCACACGCACTTTGTGGGCTCCCACGTGTGGTGGGCTCACTTGTACTGCCCAGAGGGCACCCACAACGTGCTGCCAGCCCAGACACAGGTCACACCATCACTGCAGGTGCTGCAATGCCACTGAAAGTGTTTCCTTGCACAGCTGCACACCCAGTGCTGACACACACCTCTGTGTATTTTGCAGGCACACCTATCGACATTGGCAACTTCTGGTGTCTTTGAGATTTAAATGACAGCACAGTGTCTAATATTTAACACTCCTAGCATTGCATATTCATTTGCTGTTAGAGCAAACATGAACTAATTAGTAGAATTAATTAGTGTGATGCAGCAAAGTGAAGAAAAGAGAAGGAGAGACACAGAAAAGAGAAAAGAGACCAAAGGGGGAGGGATAGGGAGAAAAAGAGAATACAGAAGACCAAGGCAGTTGAGAACGACAGGCAGATAAAAGCCCTATAGAAAATTAGGAGCTGACTTGTTCTCCCTTGTTTGTGCACAGCATGGCTCTGAATATCAACAGCTAAGGACAGGAATCCCACCAAGGGCTGGGGCAGCCTCCAGGGGAATATCCATTGCCTCCCTTCCCCAGAAGAGCAGTGCATCCCCTGGGTGCATCCAAGCACTGATCCTGCCAGTTGGGGGCTCTTTTTTGGCCCCATATTTTTGGCTGAACAGCAGTTTGGCTGAAAGCAGGCTGGAGAACAGACCTGCTCATGGGGAGGCTGGAGATTCTGAAAGTAAACAAGGACTAAAAATATTGTAAGCACTCATTAAATCCCACAATACACAAGCACGCAGCATGGAGTTGCTGACCCACAGGGCTGTCCTTCACCCCCAAACACCTCCTTTCCATCCAAACTCCAGCCACAAAGCTCCTCACCATCTCCAATCCACTTCTCACCCGGGGAGCAGAGCACATTGTGGAGAACAGCAGCCCTCAGAGCTGTGCTGCTCTCCCCCAGGGAGAAGTCATTTACTTTTCCAACCAGCAGCACGGCTCGGGGGGGTTTTCATCCTCCCCACTGCTCATCCAGAAGATGAAAGAGTTGGAGGATTTCTCTGCCTCCTGGTCCGGGTTGGCCTGTGCCACACGGTGTGGCTGATAAGGCATTAAGGCTCTCAACCAGTGAATTTCTCAAGGCAATATTGACTGAAAGGTTTCCTTAAGTGTCCCCTGATAGGCAGCATTTGATGGGGCTTAAAAGGCAGCAGGGAGCTGAGGCTGGATTTAGGAGATCTGCTCTCAGTGCCCCTCAGGCAGCCAGTTAGCAGACCGCCCTTTAATTACAAGTGACCCTAATGACCTGCAGCATCGACATTTTGAAACAAGGCTCTTGTCCCAGGGTGCCTTGACAAGGCAGGGAAAGGGAGGCAGGAGCCAGGGGGCTGCCACAGGGGCAGGATGCTCCTGCTGGTGGCCCTTTAGCCTTGGCCACAGCTAACCAATCGCCAGCATCTCAAGGTTTTAAGCTAAGCTGAAACTAATCTTGCACCTAAATCTGTTGGGAAGAGCCAACAGCCCCCAGCAGCCTGGGGCAGAGGCAGAGCTGAAGCCCCCAACCCCTTCCCAGAGCTGGCTGCAGAGCCATGCAGGTTTGCAACCAATTCCCTGCAGGGTCAGCCAGCAGCACAGCCAAGCTCTGCCCTCCCCAGCCCGTTGGTGCAAGCTGTTCCCCAGATTTTTCACCATCAGCACACTCAGAAAGGGCTCAGAGCTGCCTATTGCCAGTGCCACCCTGCTGAACCTGGTGGGGATATTTTAAATGTTATCTGTCCTGTGCAGCAAGAGGCCCCTCACGTAACAAACAGCTTCCACACATCCCTCCCGGCCCCTCTTTTCAGTAAATCCCTTCTTTAATTAAAATTCTTTTCAGTGCCCAGCCCCATCGGTTAGCCAAGGGGCTGCTGATGGAGGCGAGGAGCCCGGGGAAATGGCACTCGCTCCTGCTGCATCTGCTGGCTCCTTGTTCTGGCTCACTGTGAGACCTGGGCACAGCTCTGATCCCCTCTGATCCTGGTAACCCATCCACTCCCAGGCCCTACAAACTTTGCAATGTGTTTTTTTCACAGGAAAAAAAAAATCATATATAGCATGCATAGACACACAGGTTGGGCTACAAAAGGAGAGCAATGACAGCAAATTGAGAACTGTTCTGTCAAGGCCAGTCCGCAGGAGGACGCACACCACTGCCAGAAGCACCTACAGGGGCTGAGCCACAACGAGGTTGAGCATCTGCCCTGGGTTACAAATGCCTGAGAGCACCAAGTCCCTCGGAGAAGGGGAAGCTGACCTGAGCCAGCTGTTAAGCTCCTGTGTTAGAGCCATAAAACCCTACACTAAAATAGGAGAAAAATTTCTGAAATGTTTTCTTGATTAACGCAGCCTGGAAATTCAAACCGTAAACTGGCCGTGTAGATGCTGGGTGACTTCTTGCTGTTGCAGGGTGGTGGAGGACACAGCTTTGCTTTTTTTTTTTTTTTTTTTTTTTTACCTGCTGCCTAGCTCACTGGTTTAATCCCCCCTGGGCACACACGCCTGGGAAGGTGAAAGCTGGAAATGCCTGACCCCACTCCAGGCTGGAGGAGCTCCCTAAAAGGAGGTCAGGAAACCTTCAATTTCCACCAGCAGGTGCTGGCATGGGTATGGATCAGCCCCGTGCAGGCAGGAGCTGTGCTCAGGGAAGGCAGAGCCCTCAGGAAGCCTGCAGTGGGTGCAGCGCATCGACAGGATCCCGGTCTGGCCCCCGTCCTACTCAGAAGGATGGGAATGCTGAAAGCTTTACCCTGCCTCCGAAATGTCTTGCAGGCAGTAATTAACTCTCACAGAAGTCTTGTGTGGGAGAGGACAGGAGCTGGGACTCCTCGAGAGACAGTACTGACTCCCTGCAGTGTGAGGAGGAGGAGGATGCGAAGGCTGGGTCGGAGGGACTGAACCCAGCGCTCAGCACCAGCCCACGCCAGACACAACCCAGCACCACGAGGGGCTTCACTGGAAACCCCTTGTGAACCAATTCACCCAGGGCCACAGTGCTGAAGACAAACAAAACTTTCAACCTTGTACTAATGATTCCAGATCCAAATCATTTACATAAAAGAGCTGAAGCTGTTTATTTTCGCTGTTTCTCCCTTAAAATTCAAACATACTTCTCCAGTACAAAAAGGAGCCTGCCTCGCCCTCCAAGCGTTATGCTGAACAGAAGCTGAGCACTGAACTCTGTGCAGAGCGTTTGGGTTTTGCCACCCAGCATCACTTCGGTGTTCAAGCACCGGGGAGAGCTCTGATGGGTGCAGACATCTGAGCAGCCAAGTGTGGCCCAGCTGCACACAGCCATTACTTTACTGCCTTCACTTCCACTTGCTGAAGCAGTGCAACCATCCAAGAGGACGTTTGCCAAAACACAACGTGGGACCGAAGAGTTTGACCTCCCCTGTGGGCACACGAGCTGCCAGGGTGAGTCCTGCCCACACCAGGCAGTGCCTCTCCCCTTGCTATTGCACTGAATGGCAACCAGGGGTTTAAAGTGCTGGTGTCAAACAGCACATCGTGCATTATTCAGGCCGAAACCAGGTGCTACCAGTTGGTACACGCAGCCTGAGCCCAGTTAGGCTCCCCTTTCCCAGACCTAAGACTCCCTCTGTCAGCAGGCTGAAGACCTCCAGCGCTCCCAGCACCAGTTGGAAAGGTGGCTGCTTGAGACAGGAGGATTCGAGAGGGGTCCGAGCCCTGCCCTCGAGACAAGGAGGACCCAGAGGGTGGGTGCTGGTGGAGGGACAGCAGCAGGGACTCATCTAACAGCTGGTTGCTGCAGGGCTGGTCCCCGACACCCTCCGGCTGTGCTCAGAGCAGTGCTTGCCCCGTGGCACAAAGTCACCTTTGTCACCAGAGAACTGAGCACATGGAGGTCAGTGTCCACGTGGCAGAAACCAGGGCTCTCCTTGGCTCAGGATCACAACATCTTCCCCAGCCCCATGTCTGCTCATTTCCCACCCTGCTTTCCCCTATCAGCCCTCGTTATCAGATACATTTGCTGGGACAGCCGGAAACAGCTGATTAGCACTAACAGGAGGGAGCTGACACCTCACCAGGGAAATTACAGGGAACAAGAGATAAGCAAGGACCCTGAGTACACCAAGATAACACGGGCTGCTGTTCCACCGCGCTGGCTCAGCCTAGGTGGCAGGGAGGTGAGCACGAACACCCCCGTGCGGGGACGCCAGCCAGCTCACCCGAACCAGGAGATGCATATTTACCCTGACAGATGAATACATAAGATTCAGCGGAAGAAGCGATGGCAGTCAGCAGTGCTTTCTTCTCCCCGGATCGCAGGAGACAGGGAAGTCTATAAATAAAACCCCTTCATCTCCCCGCGAGGCACCAGGTGACACCCCAGCTGCATCAGAGGCCATTGCCCTCAAACTCAGAGGCACACAGGGAAACCCACAGCCACCCGGATGGTCGGAATCTCAGCACAGAGGAAGAACAACTGGATTTTCCTTGCTGAGGATGGCAGACACCTCCGAGAGACCAGGGACACCCCGGTTTGTGCAGGGCAGACCTGGTGCATGCAGCACAGGACCCAGCACCAGCTGCGGGCAAGGCTCGGTGCCTGCCACCAGGTTCATTCCCTTGGCAGGGGGAACTGAGCTCGACTGATCAACAGCTTCAGCTGCCACTGCAAATCCCGACCTGCAGACCACAAGACAAATCGGAGGCTTCCAGGCAGCCGAGAGCTTTGTGGCCATGGTTAATGTGCCTCCCTATCTGTGTGCAGACAAAGGCATAGAAGTGACAAACTGCACACCCTCCTGCAATTACGGTCACACCATGGAGGATGTATTTTTGACCTGGCAGCTCTAGCAGGGCCGCCTTTGAACACATAAAAATCTTTTCTCTTTGTTTATTAGGTGGCACGCCTGATGACACCGCGCACATCGGAGTGTCTAATTGCCTGGAGTATTCCAATGGGTGCCACTCGGCTGATCGTAAACTGTCGGCAAAGGAAAATTACTGATAAACACACTATCCTGCCTCGTCGTATAAATAATTGGTAGTATTATGAATGCATGAGCCAGCACAATTAGGACCTGAAGGTTGTGCCATATGTCACAGCAAAGCTAATTTCTCTTAGACTTGCAATGAGGCCTATTAGTCAACGTCACGGGCTTATTTAGGAGTGAATTCTGGCTTGATGTAAATCAGCCTAACTGTAAGAGAACAGGGCCGCTCTGATTTATGTCAGGTGATGGGCCAGTCCATAACATCCATATGGGTCTGTAATTATCCATATGGACACAGATATGGACATCCTGCACAAAACCACTGCCGGGTCTGTTACAGTTACCATTTGAGGCAATAAAAAAAGGGCTAATGTTACGTTATGTGCCCATCACAAGTCCCAGGCTAGCAGGAGAGCAAAATTTGCCAATTGTTACAGGCCTTAAGCAGACAAAAACATCCATTCCCTTTGGTTGAGGCTGAATTAGTGAGATATTAACTCTGTAAGTGTAACACCAGCACTGGAAGCACCACCACTGATGGACACCTCGGCTCGGGGTGACACCGCACAGCACAACTCCAGACCTCCCAAAGCCAGGCTGCCCCTGGGTGCTTTTCTCCATCACCACGAGCCACAAAACACCGAGATGCACACCAGGCAAGGCGAGGGAGGCAGGAGATGAGTCAACCACCCCCGTGCTGGAGGATGTTGTGCCTGCCTGCGGGCTCGCAGCCTCCCCGGAGGGAACCCCTTGCGCACGCAGTGATTCCAGGGGGAGGCTCCAAAAATCCCCGAGATCACTGTGTGGAGCAGGGGCAAGGGTGGTTTCTGGTACATTAAGTGCAGACAGCAAGATAGATATGGGGTGGTTCTGTATTTTGTAGATTTGGGAGCAGAGGAGCTGTGCTGAGCTTGAGCTACTCGGGGAGATGGATCCCACTGGATCCAGCTGCGATGCTGCCCGCCCACCTTTGCTGCTTTCAGGGCTTTGCAAGGTGCTGAGACCTGGTTATCCCCAGCAGAGCCAGCACCTCGGTGGTGATCCAGCAGTCAGGGGAGCTGAGCAGCTCTTGCTTTGAGCACTGAGACTCGCACTGCAGGAGGTTTGATTGCAAGCACTGCTTGCTTCAGCCAAATTCCCCTGGTTATGGCACCAAGCCTCCGACAGCCCTGGGCAATGACCACAGAGGCCACCCCAGCCCTTGCCCTAGACTTAGCAAGGGGCTGTGGCCCCCAAGAGCTGTGCCAAGGGTCTCAGCTCCCTGCATCCTTAGAGGCAGAGCCTTCCCCACAGCTTCTGGAGCAGAACTCTCACCAGATTTCATACGAGACACGAAATGGAGCTCTGGACCACTCCCAAGCACTGATCTTCCTACAGCTTATGAATATAGCAACCATCCAGCTACTTTGCCAGCAGCCTCGTCAACCCTCTGCCCCCCAACACAGCTCTGCCCCCAACACAGCTCGCCTAGGTTTGCCTGCAGACAGCTGCCTGTTAGAGATGATTTATTGCATCGCCTTGAGCCTCAAGATTCCTGGTGGTTTGCAGGCTGTGCTATAGAAACAGAGCTCTTTTCCTGCCTCTTCTGAAGCCGTGCAAGCCTTCATCAGGGCCGGCTAGCTGATTTTATTCAGAACAGGATAGCAGAGCTAATAAGCGCCAGCAAAGCAAGCATTAATAAGGTGCTATAAATATCAGTGTCCCTCTCAGAAGCAGCAAGGGGGGCTCAGCTTTCAGTTATATGCCTTGCAGCAAACCTAAGGCTTGAACCTACACAGAAATCCCCTCTGATCCACTACGGGCTCACGTTATCCACAGCACTAGCTCTTTTAATTTGACATTTTCCTCCAGCTTCCCCAGCCTGATTCAAACTCCAGCCACCGAAAGAGAGAGAATTTACATTTCCAATTCATAGGCAATACAGTCCATTAGGTTTAACAAGTGAATGAACTTCACATGTAACCTACAGCAAGCATCAGCTCTGTGGCTATTCATTTTAACTGATTACCTCGTTTGCTATATCTAGGAGCCCCGGCGTGGCCATGGCAACTGGTTTTGCTTAAATGCAGCTGAAGAGTGAAGTTAATTTTAGATTAGGTGAGGAGGAGGCTGGTGCACCAAGGGGAGCTCGGTGCTGGATTTCTCCTCTCCTTTGCTGATGGGAACTGCTCAGCCTGCCAGCTCCGCACCAGTGGCCGGACCCCTGCAGCATCCCCAGCACGTCCCTGCTGTGTGCCAGGCTTTGGGCTTCGCTGCACCAGACCAACCCCACACAAGTTCCTAGCCATCTGTGAGCCTTCCAAGCCCCGGCTCTGCTGGGGGATCCCTCTCTCCAGGCTGGAGGCAGCTTCTCCAGCAGCCTCACACGCACTCAGCACAGCAAAGCAGATGGCGTGGCTCCTCGCACCCTGGGTAGGGCTAACCCAGGTGGGCTGGCTTGCCCTTGCTGCTCCAGCACCACATACATCACTGAAATCATTTCTTCTGTGTGTTATAAAGGTGTCAAAAATGTCCTTAAAACCCCAGGCCTGGGGATGGTTATATGCCAGCTCAGTACACTCATCTATGTAAATTGATGTGAATATTCATAGCAGGGCCAGAAATACCATAAATAAGCTAAAAGTGACCTTAAGCATAATTAGCACTTTGGGCCTAAGAGGCATATTTTGGTTGTTCTCATGAGAACGTGAAAAAGGTGGTAAATGGGCATTTCTTTGAAGCAAGGCTGCCTCTTACTAAGTGCCTCCTGCAGGCAGCCAGTAGGTCAAGGCTGCTTCAGAGCTCCTTCCCTCACGGCTCTCAGTCCAGCCAACACTTACCCTAGGAAATTTTCTCAGGGCCAGGTTAGCACCCCTGCTCTTTTGGGGTTTCTGCCCTCTTCACTGCCTGCTCCTGTGTCATTTCTGGCTCCCTGTGCCACCCAAGAGCATCCACTTGGCGCTGGTGCCCTACTGCAAAGCCATTTCTTCTCCCTGCCAGCTTGGGCTTATCATCCTTTTTATTTTACCCCAGCTGGAGCTTAACCACCTTTTCCATGTAACTTGAAGGAAGGGCAGCTGCTGCAGGCACCAGGCACATGCTGGGAGCTCAGCAGCACCCCCTACACAGCCTGGCTTAAAGCAAACCACCCCGATGGGCACACTGCAAACCCACAGGTGGGCAAACCCATCGAGTATCAGCTCTGCAAACCAGCAGCACACAATATATAGCTATACATGATGATATATATATATATATATAAAATCAAGTATTAGCATTTTTGTTATATATGCATACACTGTATGCAAACCATCACTGTCTATTAATACATATATACATATGCTCATTTAAACAGTAATGGAACAAAAAATGGAACAAAAGGAACAAAAAATGGAACAAAAAACAAGACCAAAATGTGCCTTTCTTTGGCTCTAAACAGTTTCCAAGTGTAACAGGAATACATCTGCCCATAGTCATGCCTGCTGTAGGGGGCTGCTTTTCTACAGCACCAGGCACAGCAGCACACCAAGCCCAGCTCCAGGTACCCAAACCATGAGCAATAATCAAGGGAAGAATCTGGCCCGTCCAGTAAATGGGTATTCCACTTCTCTCAAGTAATTTTTTATTTATTTGGGCAGCAGGTCTGCTAGTGCACGTCAGTCTTGGTGGCACCAGGGACTTCAGCTCACACCCAAGGGCTCAGACAGGGCTGGACCGAGCCCAGGTCACCGCTTGCACAAGGTTTAGAGCTAAGACGAGCACAGACCTCCTTTTATTTATTTATTGCTTGCAAGCAGGCCTGTGTCCATCTGGGCCAGGACTTTAGAAGACAAAAATAACAAGGATTTCTAGCAAGTAACAGCTCCTGCCAGAAACCGAGGAAGAGAGAGAGCAGCACCAGCCACTCCAGCCTTTTCCACGAGAGAGTTAAAAAAAACTTCATGCAGAGAAGCCTATTGAGATTGATTAACCAACGTTGTGATTTGTAATTTTGCTTAATGCTATTAAAGAAAAGCATTGACCATTTGTTCGGGAGAAAGACTGGCGGGGCGCCAAGTTTTTGCATAATGAATTCAGAGGATTAATCCTATTAGTCTTCCTCCCTTCCCCCAGCCCCTTAAACTTCCCCCGAAGATGAATCGCAGATGCAAAACCCAACCAAACAGCCAGATATTGGCTGAGCTGCATCTGATATCTCCGAGACCTTTGTGCTCGCCCTGCGAGATAGCAGAATGACTCAGAGGAGCGGCAGTAGGTGAGGAGAACAATGGTGATATTATCAGCAAGGCTGGGAGGCTGCTTCAAAGCCTCCAGCAGCTGAAATACGTGGAACAATAGAGGAGGGGGGGAAAAAAAATGTGTGGTTGACAAGTAGGCATAAGGATATTATTAGCAGGTTACAAGCTGTGTGTGAGGGGGCTGCACCCCACGGCAGGGTGACGGTGACACCCCTCGGTGCTAGCGTGTCAGCACCCTCCAGGGCTCACCCTGCTGTGCTCGTCACTGCCCAGAGGTCACCCAAAAGTTTGGGTCAGGCTTGTGAGTACTGATGCTGGGGGGGCGTGCTGTATGAAGGAGGAGAGTTGGGGATGTCCCAGAGGGGCTGGTGGGTCATCCCATCCCCCTCATAGCTCCAAAGGCTCAAAGGGGAACAGCTCTGGCCAGGAGACCCCCCCCCCGTGCCCACCCACCCCAATGCAGTGGTGGCCCAGAGCTGCTGTGGGGCAGGATTGGGGTGTTCCCAGGGGGGGATTTCACCCCAAGTCCCTTCTCCAAACCATCAAAGGCCAACCCAACATCGTGAGCTTCCCTTCCCATATCTTCAAGTACAGTGGGGAGGAAATCACTCTTCCAACCCCAAGTCCCCCACCCCTCCAGGTACACACAAAGCACCCCTAATGCACTTCCCCCAGGAGCAGAGCAGGACACGAGCCACTTTTCTTCAGCACAGCACCTCACCTATAGACAGCATCACGTCACTACGTGTGACAAACCTCTACATTAGGAGCCATAAATATTTATATAGCATGAACTCAGACAACAGAGCTGACACCTCACACTGCAAAGGGATTCGAGTGTGGAATATTATTTCTAAAGCTTTCAGGAACACTCGCAGGCCTCCTGGCACTCTGTGGTGCTCCCTGCAGGACTGCTCACACCTCCAGGCACCAAGGGGGCTTCATCCATCACCCATCCTTCCCACCAAGGGCACCCCACACAGCCAGCAGCTCTAATGGGGTCATCAGAAAGCCAAGGGGGTCAGGGCTGCCTGCTGCACACAGGACAAAACCCAACTGTGCTAATGCCCTGCCAGCCAGGCAGAGATTTACTGGCCATTTTTAGCCACCAAGATGGGAACCTGCTGCTTGCTTTTCCAGAGGGGTCTTTTGAATTCAGACATTGAAGTCTACCAAGCATTTGGGGAGTTTCTCCAGGTTAAGCCACAGGTGGCTGGTGCTCCCTCCCCAGAAAGCCCCCACGAGCCAACCTCTGGCCGGATGAGCTGGGGGAGCTGCTCCCCCCCAAAACACGTGCTCCTGCCTGCACATGGGCAACGGCACAGCTCCCACCCAAAGGGTTTGTCTCCTTACCTTATCACAGGCACCCAGAGAACATCTCAGGGTCATCAGGACCACCGCTGCACCTCCTGCCCTTGGCCTCCTACAGAGGCTGGGAGCAAGGAGCCAAAGATGCTCCAGCTACAGCCACATATCCTAAAAACCATGGGCACCGAGGCTTTCCCAGCACCCAGGGCACACTCAGGATGGCCATACCACCCTGACACACCACCACCAGCACCTGGGGGCACAAAGAGGGAGCAATTCCTCCTTTCGGGGGTTTTATTGCAGAGCTGCTCTCGCGCAGGTGCTGGGTGTTTTGAATTTCCAACACTTCTCAGGTGTAACGAGAGACGCCAGTCTTGATGAAAGCAGCCAGCTGCCAAGCATCTCCTTTGTGAGCTCGTTGACGGGCACTCAGACGTTGTGTTCTTTTCCATTAATAGTTTACTAATGAATTTCTTGGCACGTGCGTTCAAGCACGCAGCCAAACTCAGAGCAACTTTTGGAGAAATTTTCCAGAAAGTTCCTTCGGAGCTCAGTACCACAAGTGTTCAGAGAACCACCCGTCTGGGGAGCAGAGTCACAGGGGGACAAGTGGCCCAAAGCTCGCCCAAGCAATGCACATTGAAAATCCCCCGGCTGCTGCTCCTGCCTTAGCCACCGCCTGAGCAGCTGGTGCAGGAGTTATCCCACGATTGATTTTTAAAAGAAGATCTGGCTAGGGAACACAGAAGCTGTTCACAAGCAAGTTTCAAGCCAAGATTTGTCCAGAAAAAAAAAAAATATTTTCTTCAAGGCATTAGCTCAGTTCTAGTGCTGCCCTAACAAATGCTTTATGGTGCCCAGGACTTCCAAGCCCTAGGAGGACACCCAACCCCTGCTCCAGCACAAAAAGCCATGAAATTCCTGCACTTTTGGTTCATGGCAGACCTGGAACATCTCCCTGGACCTGCAGCATGGGGAAGAGGAGAAGGAGGTGGTATGGCCTCCAGCTCAGCCCAGAGCAACACGGCACGTGTGGGGCTGTCTCCTTGCAAGCAGTGCTCCATGGAGTTAGCTGGCATTAATCCTCGTGCACTGCTCGTTGACCACAGCATTAAATTACCATCTAGTTAAGCATGCACAGGAGCCGGGGAGATCAATCAGCGGGAATGAGCCTCTGGTGGCCGTAGATCAGCTGCAGAGGGCTGAGGACACGGCGTGATGCTTGGAGGTCCCATTGCTGCAAATGGGGCATGCACACAGGGTACCTGCAGGGCAATGACAGGGGGTCCCAAAGCCCACAGGACCTTGTAGATGCTGGGCAGGCATGTGCCCAAGTTTCCCAGATGGGCACCTCGGTCCCACCAGTGGCACAGGGCTCAGGGAGGAGCTGTCACCCCACAACCTTTGGGGTTGGCTCTCCAGATGGGCCAGGAGCTGCAGGAGCTGCAGGGTCCTGTGAAAGGCAGGGTGAGATGGAGAAGATGAGCCCTACATGCTCCAGGGGTACCTGGCAGGATGTTTAGCAGGGACCAGACCATGGATGACCTGTGGTGAGGCTCCTGTCCGGGAAGCAGCCCCTAAAAGGGGAGAAGCAGGCAGTCCCTTTGAGCTCCTGCCCCAAATCCTGCCCCAGGTGGCCCTAGAGGACCATGTGTTCAACCAGAAACCCCACCAGCCCCATCGCTATGGCTGCTGCACCACGTTCAGGCACCAGGCACTTACTCTTTGTCCCATTTAGGCTCCGAACATCCCTGACTAGGACACCCATGGCACCAAAATGCACCATAGGGTTGGGACCGTGCTGGTACCCACAGCCCAGGGAGCTGGGCAGGGGGACACGGGGATGCTGCTGCTGGCAGCTGGTGCACAGCACTGATTTTCACCAGGGTATCTGAATGCAGGAAAAACATCCTAGAAAATTGTTCCTGTCTTGTTACTTCCAAATGCTTTGTTATGAGGCTTGCAAGCCATAAAATTTTCACTACTATGATGGTTTTGCCCTCTCATTTCCAGCAGCACGTCTCCAAGAATTAGCTGCCTGAATACCTAAAGGCAGTCTGTGCTACGAGAGCCTTATGAACGCATGGCAGGACATCCTCCCAGCGCCCCGGGCTCCCTCAGGCAGCTCCAAACCTGCGCCCAGAGCCCCCCATCTGCTCCCAGCTTTGCACGGCAGCAAACATCGAACCTCTCCCTCCAGCCCTCCCCGGCTCCTCCATTGACAGGTGTCAATGTTTGCTTTTGGGGAGAATTTGCAGGGCTCATCTCACCGGAGCTCAGCCCTCGGTCGGAGCTGTGGCAGCTGCCGAGGTGTCCGGGGAGGAGAGCGAGCACCGAGCGCGTTCAGCGCCGAACATCGTGTCCTACGCCTGCCTGCAGGCTATTTACACAGCTCCAATTGATTCCTTGCAACCTGTAATTATTTTCGTTGATTTTTTTTTCCCTCCATGCTCTGTTTGTTTTCACTCTCAGGAAGAGGAACAATATTTCTCCGTGCCGAAGTGACGCTGAAGAGGCTGGAGTGCTCCCAGCTGCTCCGTGGGCCGTGGCTGCTCACCCCCTGCCCTCAAATGGGGCCAGAGAATCATGCCTCTGATATCTAGACTGATTTCTTCCTCTTATTTATCTCACATCTACATTTATTTTTGCTGTATTTTATTTTTCTCCTTTTTATTTTACCCCTTTTTTTCTTCCATGCCACTCTTACTGCAGTAAAATGGCATTTCTGCATGGTAAACCAGCACTCTCTCCCAGTACCAGAAAAGAGGCTGTGTAAAGCCAATATGTCCTGGCTTTTGCTAAGGACAGGGTCTACCCACATCCCTGCAGCAGCTCCAGTGGTCTCATTATTTGATCTGGAGTCACTTCTGTGCTTGCACAGCCAGTGCTGGAGCCGTTTGCCCTCACCTGAGAGAAAATCCTGGAAGGACTGACGTCCTCGTCCTGCTTTGGGGACAGGTAAACATCAGATTTATTCCTTTCCCCGATCCATTTAGTGGGTCACCTTTCTCATTCACCTTGCCTTTTTACCTCTGGGTTTCCTGGGAATGCTCTGCTGCAGTTGCAAAGGAAAGGAATTATGATTCAGAAAAGAAGTGGGAGAGATGCTATAAATGTAAAGCGCGAGAGCGATCCTTAATCATCCTCATCATTAGTTAATTGCCGTAGCCTGAGTCCATTCCAAGGAGAACACAGCGTTAAATATAGATGGAGAAATGGGATCTATTTTTGGGGGTTTGTGCTCCCTTTGGAGCGGGTTCTGCCTGCTGCTATTCTTACGGATGTCAACACCAGGGAACTGTCAGAGCAGCGTCAGTCTCGCGTTCGCAGGACGTGGGCTCCTACTCAGAGCATCTGGGATTCTGTTTAGCTAGAGTGATGCCTGACAAATGATCGCAATTAGGATCCTGCTATATTTTGCACTCGGCTTTGGGGGAAACCTGTTAAATACCTGGTTCCAGCAGAGCCCTGTCCAAAGGCATATCAGGAAATCGGTGGCAGAGCCAGAAGCTGAGTCAAGATCTGCAGAATCCAGCTCAATGCCTTAACCGAGAGATTTATTTTTCCTCTACCTAGGAAGCATCTGCACCTATGTTCTGGAGCTTGGACTAGCAGAAGCCCTTGCTCCCCATGCATGCTCCCCATTTTCAGAGCACCTTTTATTCCCTAAACATAGCTTTGGTCCATGTCCTCCGTGCATTTAAGAGCTGAAGACCCCATTAATGAGTTTTCCTGTGGCTGGCACGGGTGGCTGGTGCCAGGTTCCCTGAGCCTCATCGCCATAGTGATGGCAGAGGACCCTTCCCATGCCATCGTGCTCTGCTCGGAGCTTTTCCTTCAGCTCTTGGCCAAGTTTGGGGACAGAGAGCTGGGACCGAGGACGGGGCACTGCCTGCATTTCTGTGGGACAGTGTGAGACATAAAAGATGTCCCCATCCTTGTGCAGGGCGAGGGGCTCCCTTGTGCAGATCTTTGTACCCAGGGTGGCTGTGGGAGCCCACGCATGTCCCTGAGCACCCAGACACATCCCAGGCAGCATCTGCATCCATCCAGGTGGCACAACACGCGTGATCAATGCTGTGTGCATGTCACAGCGGGTGGCACGAGCTGGGTGGCACTGAGGCACAGGGGATGCGTGCACCTCGTCCCCCAGCGTGTGTGCTGGTGGGCAGGGGTGTCTGCTTGGACACGAAGCTGTGTGGGGGGGGTCTGGGCACGGCCACACGAGCGTGTCCTTCAGCAGAGGCTCGGAAGAGGAGGATTAAATGCCAAGTGCTCTGCGGTGCTCTGCCGAGGGCTAAAGCCTGACGCATTGAACCTGCTGGCTGGCTGACAGATACCTGGGCTTAGTGGCTTTTCTGCTCGCTGGCAACGCTTGTACAGTGTGTCAGAGCTAAAAATTCTGCTGCACTGAACTGGATCGTGTCCCAGGCCTGAGTCTGCAGGGATGATGTGTGTGTACACGCACGCACCGTGGCAGAGGGCATCGGCGTGGAGGTGTGCTCCTGGCTCCTGCTGCACGTGCAGCCTGGTCTGCACCAATGTGGTGTAATCCGTCTGGGCTGTGATCCCGGCACAGAGAGTTGTGCTAAATACCCGTGTGGATCCCCTTCTGCAGGGCCATGTCTTTGTGTATACGTGTGGCACAAGTTAAGGGCTTAATTACCTACCGAGCTCTTGGAGAGCAGGCTTGGTGTAACGAGGAGAGTTGGCTCCTGTCTACAGCACAGATCTCTGGGACCCTGGGACCACTTTTGTCCTCCCTGCTCCTCTATCCAAGGCTGTGCATGAGTCCAAACCACCCAAGCAAGACCAAACTCTCCCCCCAAATGTAATACCCCCAGGGCACCCCGCAGCAGGGCTGTAGCAGCGCACACAAGCTCTTACGGTGCAGCTCCGAAGGGCAGCCACCCATTGCAGGGAGACATCTCCTGTTTTTTATCCCATGAAAAAAAAAAAAAAAAGGATTCTTTTGTTTCTGCTTCCCCTGCTTGCACTCCTTCTTACTCCAGGTGCTGGGAGAAGATGCTTTGCTCCAGCATTACCCTGCAGGGCAGCAGCACCTCACTGGGCAGGGGCTGCGGTAGCTCCATCCCTTCTCAGCCAGATTTTTTTGCCGTGATCCCTGCACATCCCTGCTCCAGGAGGAGGCGGGGGCTGCAGGCAGCAGCTGTGCCATCTCTCTGCTCCTTCGGCAGAATCTGGCCCTGCACGGAAAGGAGGCAGCAGTCCTCGCCCCCTGGCAAAGCCTCGGTGCCTTCACGTGGATGCCAGCGTGGGGAGATTGGCAGAGGATCTCGGAGGGGATAGAAAGGGAAAGTCAAAACTTAATAAGACATTAAGACAACAGATTCATTAAAAAGTCGTTAGTCTCTGTCAGGAGTGGCTTTAATTAACAAATGCCAGGAACCGCAGTACTGTCTTGTTGCTGCCACTGTGCCTCAACAGTATTGTGACCACCTGAATGCCGCTAATTAAATGCCATTTAAAGCTCCCCCAAACCTGGCAGCAAATCTTCAGCGCTCTGCCAATTTTCTCTGCAGCCTCCAAATTCACCTCATTTGTCATTGTCCTCCCCACACGGGGGTGGCATTTCTTGGAAAACATCGCTTCCCTCCCAAGGCGTCCTTCCTAAAGCTTCTTCCCATCTTCCACTTGTTTAGCCAGACCCCACGCTTTCCCTGCGTCTTTTAAGCCAGGGGAGCCCTGGCACTGCTGCGTGGTGGCTTGGGGAGCTGCGCTTTGTGCGAAACACAGACCCCATGGCTGGAAGGAAAAGGGAGACCCAGCTCTTGGACAAGGTGTGCTTCCTCTAAGGCTCCTCCAGCAGCATCTCGTGGCTGTAACTAGTGTGGGAAGGTCCCTGTTTGTCCCCCCACCTGTGGGTGCTCCAGAAGGGTGCCCCAGGTGCCCTCCGTAGTGGTGCCAGAGGAAGCTCCAGCTGGGACCCTCTGCTCCGGAGCTCACCTCGAGCCTGCAGATGCTTCTTGGCCATCTCAGGGCATGCGTGGAGAAGGGACGGGGTTGCTGCTCTGGGGGAAGCTGTGTCAGCCTAATTTATTCCTCTGCATTGCACTTATACAGAGGCTTCACTGTCAGAGCTGCACCAGCGGAAAATAAAACAAGGTGCCCCTCTGGCTGCCTCCCCCCGCCCCAGCGCCTCGTGCACGCAGGCGCCCCGTGCAGCTGCTTGGATTCGAGCAGAGGCTGCCAGCAGGGAGCAGGGGAAGGGTGGTCAAGGCCTGAAATAGCCGAGCAGGTCACCATCTGGAGCAGAAATACCCACGAAAGCAAAAAGCTGCTCAAAGAGATAGCAGAAGGGCTGCGAAGCCCTTCGGAGATGAAGCAGAAGGGGGTTGCATCCAGTCTCCTCTCCTCTTTTCCCAGTAGCCAGCCACATCCAACCCCCAGCTCCCCTCTCCCTCTTTTCCCCGGGTGCTCTGGGGCTGGTGAGGGGCTGGGGAGCCTTGCAGGAGCTGCGGAGCTGCGGGGAGCAGAGCCCTGCTCAGCATCCTGCCCTGCCCAGCCCGGAGTTTGTGCCCAGGACATTGCCACGTGGGAGCACGACAGCTCCTGCTGCGCACCCCGGGCTCTGCCACCTCGCCCTGCTCGCTCCTTCCCGTCATTTCCTCTCGTGTCCCGAAAATAGTCCGTCTGCTCCTTGAGTAATGGGCTCTCTTTGTACACTTTCAGGAGCCTTAATACTTCATACTGACCTCTATTGGCAAGATCAAATCAAATCAATCTAACCGCAGGCTCCTGATTTCCTTGAGTTTTTCTTTGCTTGTATTGTCCTTACGTTTCTTGTGATTTTTTATTTTATTATTATTTTTTTTTGATCCAGCAATCAAAGGCATTTCTTTAGCTGCACACACATGCAGGAACATAAGGCAAACACACCATCCATAAAATATACAGCGTCGTCACGGGGGGGATTTACATAACGGTGACACTGAAGGCATCAAAAAGAATCGGTTATTAGATTTAGGAGCAATTACTGAGACGTCTCCTCTAAAGGGGAGCAGGCTGGGAGCTGGCAGCGGGGTACAGAGGCTGCTAAACGCTCGGGTCCCTCCCCGCTCCATGTGCCATTTGTCCTGCTCTACACCTCGTGGAGACGTTCCCAGCTCCAAGCAGCTACAAACCTCCCCGCGGTCCCCTTGTTTTCCGTAACTCAGGCGATGGAAGATTTGCAGAGAGGCATCTGGAAATAGCTCAGGCTCCCCATCAGGCGTCTCTGCTTTCTGCAAGCCCTGGGAGCTGGGCACGTGCAGCTGGGTACAGCTCCGGGGCTGTGGGGTGCCCCAGTGCCCCAGCAAGGGAGCAGGGAAGGCGTCAGGAAATGCCATAAATCCGAGCGCTACTCCATCACCTCCCTCAAATCTTGGGAATTGCTTTGGAAGGCGTTCCTTGCAGACAGCCATCCGGCAGCAATTCAGCCCCCATAGGCAAATCTAGGGCCCGATCCAAGTCTATCCAGACAACAAAATTAGGCAGCTAATTAAAGAAGCTCCCACCTGCATTGCATGTGCCAAATTTAACGGTGTGGCCTCGTGGTGCCCGATATTTGCAGATCCGTGGGAGGTTTGGTGCTGCACGGTATCTGAGAAGACAAACAGCAAACAAAACTACCAAAACTCAATCTTTTTGTTAGTGTCCATGCTTGTGAGCTCTTCTCTTTGATAAAGGCCTCCTTCTGGGGGCTGAGCAGGTGATTTAAAGACCTGTCCTTGGGTTTGTGCCTTCCTTTCCGTGCCGTGCCCTGCCTTACTGGGCGATGGGCTGGGCTCCCACGAGCACTGTTTGTGCCCGCAGCCCACCGACAGCCAGCCCTTTGCCCAGGAGCAGGACCTGCTTTCGCTCAACCAAAACAAAACCCACGATAAATAATCAGTGAATTTGTAGACGCTCGATTGCCATGGCAACCCCGCAGCCCTCCTCCTCCTGAGCTGCCTGCGAGCGCGCCTTTGGCTGGGGACCCAGCAGGTAGCATCTCCCCCAGCCTCTCCGCAGGGCTGCAGTGCCACCCCCTTCACCATCGCACGCCGCTGTCCTGGATCACACCAGGCTCTGTGCCCCCTGCCCTGCCTGCCCTGATGGCACTGGGCCACCCTGGGGTGGCTCTGAGGTACCTGAGACCACCACCAGCGCCCCGTGCTCCTTCCAGTTGCCTCCACTGCCAGGAGCTGGGAGGAGAGCAGGGGCAAAAGGCTCATTCAGCTCGATGTGGGCAGATATCAGCACCTTCAGACACATCAAAGCAGCCTCGGTACATTTTACAGCACCGAAAAGGGAGGCTGCGTTTCTCTCCCCCCCTTCTTTGTCCATGCAGGACGTGCATTATTCTCCCTGCTCGCTCCGGTTCGTTCTGATGGGTTTTGCCTTCCAGCAAGGCGGCGTTAAGCCAGAGCACGACAGGCAGGGAGAGCTACTGCTCCCACGCCGCACAGCCTGCGGTAATGGCACTTGAGATCAAAGAGATCGGGGGGAGCCCCGGTCCCGGGAGGGAGCCAGGATGCAGCTCGGAGGTGGAGCGTGGGTCCAATCCTGTCTCCAGCGAGGCTGTCGGGGGCTGTGCTCAGGCTCTGGAGGCACCAAAGCGTGGTCAGGTCCCCCCGAGGGCTCCGGTCGTGGCTTTGCCAAAGCATCGCAGCCCCCAGGAACAGCCGGCTCCAAGCCCTCCTCAAAGGCAGTGCCGGTGCTTGGGGATTTAATTGCACGCTTGGTATTCTGTTCAGTGCGAGGCCAGGTATTATTTATAAAAATAGAAAGCAGAAGAAACAGGGAGAGAGGAAAAATATCAAAGGGCTCTTGAATTTTCATGCTGCGTTTGAGCAAGCAGCCTTTTGGATCGGATCACAGCCCGGCGCCTCGGGGAAGAGAGCGGGCGCGGGGAGCCAAGCCCCAGCTGCACCGCGATGACGGGGGCCGGGGGCCAAATCCTGCCTCCCCAACAGGGATTCAGTGCAGAGTTGCAAAGCAGATGAGGCTTAAACTTTGCTTTGGGTCCCCACATGCACGGCTGCAGTCCTCGAGCTGGGGGAAAGGGGTCTGTGCTGTCTGCTGCACTGGGCTTGGGGGACAAATAGGGTGGCTTTTGGCTGCTTGTGGTGGCAGGAGAAGGTGGCCCCATCCTGCGAGGGCTCAGCACCGGGGCAGGCAGGGCTCCCCCCTGCCCATTTCTCCCTCGCCCTGCTGGCAGATGAATCATCCGCGGTGATCGGAAAGGGCTCTTCTTTTTTTCTAGAGGAGCCGTGGAAGGATGCCAGTGAACATAACCTCTGCGACTGCTGGAGGAATCGTTCTGGGGAGGAATTAGCAGCACAATATTAGTTGCAGGCAAAGAACTTAATTAGCAGATTCAGCAGAGATTGCAATTAAAAAAATAAGAAGGGAAACAAGCCCCGTGCGTGGCTCGCGGCTCTGCTGCAGACCAGGAGGGGCAGGGGGGGACAAATCCTGCGCAGGGCTCCTGGCCACCCCCGGCACGAAGCCCTGCAGGAGCTGGCTGGGGGGCTCAGGGGGGGCTGGGAACCAGCTGGGGATGGTGGTGCCAGGCTGCTCCAGGCACATGGTGCCCAGCAAAGCGAGGAGGAAGCCTGGTCCCATTCTGCTTGGGGCTGAGCTGCAGAGCAAAGCGAGAGCCGGGCTGCCCAACCCAGACGGAGTGGTGATGGTACCCAAGGAGCCGTGATGCGCAGGAGACTTGAATCCATACTAAGCCCCTGGATGCACTGGGCTGTACGGGTGCACCCTCGGCTTACCCCAACCCCCCTGAATCCCTCTGCCCCGCTGCACTCTCCCCCCATAGCTCTTATGGCAGCAAATCCCAGGATTTAAATACCCAAGTCCCACTGCGCACTGCCTGATCCCATAGGGCTGCAATCCTGGCTGCCAACATTGGACAGAACCACCCCCAAAAAATACATTCCTTTGCTGAAACCTGCGCTGGGGAAAAAAAAAATAAATATTTATTTATTTTTTTAAATAATTTTGAGCCATTCTCTGGTGACCTGGGACGGTCACAGCCCCCGTGTTCAGCAGCAAAACAGCGGCAGAGAGCGCCTGTGCTCACCAGAGAGCCAAATAAAAGCAACGCCTCGTAACCGCAGCTCTCGGCTCTGCGGTTTTATTCCGATCGGTGTTCCACCGTCGGGGCGGGCGCTGAGAGCAGCCTGCCTGTGATTGCTGCTTGGGAGAAGCAAGCGCAGCCTGCAGGCCTGGAAACCTGCCTTCGAATGGAAACGGGAGGCAAAGGGAGGAAGCTCTGTGCATGCAGGTGCGAGCGGGGCGTACGTGCACGTAGGTGAGCACACGCGTGTGCGCGCTGCCCGGCTGCGTGTGCACGCGTGTGAGCTGCGTGTGTGCCTGCAGGAACAAGGGAGAAAATGTGGCTCGCATCGTCATGGAAACGCTGACAAACACAAATATGCCAGCAAACACCACTCGCTGCTCGCGATGATTCTTCTCGAGTGGCACAGCATCAACACGCACCCGGGGCAGGGGGTCCCAGCAGGCACCCGGGGTGCCCGTGTGCGTTTCTCACCCCTCGTGCTCAGCTGCTCTACAGCCTGCGTGGGGTTTGGCACCCCGTGGGTTGATGTCCCTGCAGCTCCCCGAGGGGTTTGCATCACTGAACCCCACTTGATACCCTTGTGCGATCTGGAGAAAGCAAAATGCAACCAGGCAGCCAATTTTTCAGCCCAGAAGGCAGGAGGGAAGGCAGTGCCGAAGCCCAGGCAGTGCTTTTTGTCCGGGCACATCCCTGCTGCCTCGCATGTGTCTGCAAGGAGCTGGTGGAAGAGCTAACTGGTCCTCGGAGGAAGACCCAGACACAAAAGGTGTTAATAGTCAGCGCTAACAAATGCAACAAGTTCCCCTGCAACTGGCTGACGCTGCAGCCTTTTAATTACATCTTTGTCTGGCAGTAAAAGAAACAAATTTGACTCTTAAAGCAGCGCATAACACATGAGGCATCATAATCATTTTCTTCACCGTTTTTTTTTTTTTTTTTCCCTTTCTTTATCAGCAAACGCTGTGCTCTTTAGGAAGTTTATTTCCCCCCGGACCAATCTCCTGCCTGTAAATTTGAGGGCGGGTGAGGGCAAAGACAGCAAGGAGGAGAGGAAGAGAGGGTGATATAAAATTTCTGCAATGCAAAGCTCGTTCCGTAGAAGACGGTCACATCATTCAGCACGCCTTGCCAGCGTGTTCATATAACGGGGGACTCCATCAGGTTCGCTTCACCCCCGTAACTCGCTTCCCAGGGCAGCAATAAAGATGGCTGGGAGGGGGGGAAGATAAACCGAGCTGCTCCTCCTGCGCTCCTGGGGCTGGCAGAGGGAGCTGCTCTCCTCTGGGCTCTAACTCCGGTTGTTCCTGCGTTTTATAGCAGCGCCCCTGATTTATCGGCAGCTTTAATAGCAGCTGTAAACCAGCCCCAAAGCAGAGAAATAAAGTAACCAGGAGAACATTTCCCCTCCCCATCCAGCTTGCCTCCCTGCTAGGAGCCGTGGCAGCGCAGCAAGAGCCCGGAGGTGGCACACTGGGGCCGTGGCTTTGGTCCCAAATGGTGTGAGCGGGGTCCCCGCGCTGCTGGCCGGGCACGGCGCATCCCTGCCTGCTGCTGCACGGCCAGACGGGGCTTGGGATTCACCCCTGGAGGTGGTGCTGGGCCTGGGCACCCTTTAATCAGCTACAAATGAGCTGCTGGGGGCAGGAAGAAGTAGAGCCCCATGGTTTGGGATGCTCACCTCTGACTCGGGAAGGAGTCCCAAGCTGAATTCCCTTCGCCGTTGCAGGCTTCTGCCGTGACCTTGGCTGGGCTCTGTAGACCCAGAGCTCCAAATGTTTTTCGAAACTGAAATCAATGGGGGCTCAGAGGTGGATGCTCAGTCCTTATCGACCCGGCCCTTAGCCTCGCCGTGCCTCGGCTGATCTTGAGGGATTTGGAAATGATCCCCCAAATGAGTGCTGGAAGACAGAATAAAAATGTGCAAAAAATATGAATATAACAATAACATTTTAATAGTGCCTGGAAGTGGGGATTTGCTGATAACCCCGAAAACACCCGGTATCAGTTTGTGGCCACTTCAGACAATACAAAGCCTCCCCAGGACCCCTGCCCCTGGTTTGGGCTGTGCGAACCACTTTGTGTTTTACCCAGCTGGTTTTCCTGGCACTGCTGCCAAGGGAAGGAGGGCAGCTGGTCCCTCACAGGAGCACCCCGGTGCCAAGGGTGACATTCAGCTGCCCTGCTGTGGGCACCAGCGATGCTGTAACTCAGGAGCAGTGGAGCCTGCGTGAGTTACGGCTCCACCGACAGCCCTGCTGTAACTCACCCTGCTCTTGGAGGTGATTTGGTTTATTCTGCACAGGGGAGATGCAGGAGGGAAGGGGTGGAGGTCCTTCGGCTCCGGAGAAAGGGCCACGGGCAGGTGCAATGTGCCTGGTGCTATGGTTTTGTGGGGTTTTGGGGTCACCATTACCCTTTTCTGGAAGCAAAGGAGGTGCGGGTAAACATTACTCTGTGATTCGAGCTCCAGATCCCTCAGCAATGAGCCGTGCTGAGCACCTGCACAGAGCCTTCGCGAGGATCATCCTCCGTGGACGAGGCTTGGCAAGCCCGAGCTGATCGGGAGGGGAGGCAGAGGCAGCGGCGTCCTCTCTTTTCCAGATCCGTTGCTGCTAAGGCGTGCTTGAGGATGGCTTGCTCAAGATTAGCCCTCCAAATCCGCTGCTGCTCTGTAAGATCGCCTTAGTGCTCCTCCCCGAGGAGCTAACGTTGTGTCTTAAGGGATAAGGAGGGGACGCGCGGCTCCTTACAACCCCGCACGTGTAACCGGCTCCAGGCTTTGAAAAACATCATCAAGACTGCAGGCTGCTCCTCCAGCACGAACAGTTTTAACCCCTTGCACCGGGGGAATGTGTTCCAGGTGACTTCAAGCGCAGGGGAACTGCTGAAGCAGCAGAGACAATAAATGAGTGCCATCTCGGCGAAAATCCCACACAATTAAAACCTGGATCAGGCTGTACTCATCCGCCTGAAGATAGCATCTCGAGAGTGACACGCATTAGTCATCAGCCGCAGCAGGCACACGGGAGGAGTGTGTTTACCAGCAAGGTGTTAGACACGGAGGGCTCGAGGCCACCCTGGGCTGCTTCTCCCTCCCCGGCTGCGTCTGGAGCAAGGCAGGCGCCTGCTTCCATCTCCTCGCCTCGCTGGAAGTGCAGGCAGCTCACCTGGAAACCTAGTCCTAAAAACGCTTCTCCTGCACCCAAAGTGTGTGGGGCACACTGCCACGGTGGGTCAGCATCTCTGCCTCCATGTGAGGCAGTGAGTGCCCCATGGTACCGGGAGCGAGGTGACGTTGGTGTCCCCATCCCGCAAATGGGAAGGGGGGGGGCGTGATTAAGTGACCTGCCCGGGGCTGTGCAGGGAATCTGCAGCAGAGGAGGAGAAACTCAATTACTGCTAAGGCCAGGCAGCCCTTGGACCCCCCCCCCGAGTTGTGACGAGAGGTGATTAAATGACCTGAGCCTCACGGTGCTGTGCAGGCTTCCACACAGCCTTGGATTAAAGCCCTGCGCAGTTCATTTGGGTTCAGCTGTTTCTATGGCATTTGCTCGCCGGTCCAGCCCCGAGCAAGGGCTCTGCAGCATCGGCTGCTCTGATCAATGCTGCTGGGGGGGAGCTGCTGCTGCCCAACCTCCCCCGGGTCCAAGTTTTGGGGCACGGGGTGCCCTGAGACCAGCCTCTGCTGTCCCTGGGGACCTCAGGGTTCTGTGGAGGGACCCCACCAAGTGCAGGAGCAGCCACTCAGTGCCACGGGGACAGGGCAGCAAATGTCTCCCTCTCCCTGCAGCTGAAGCCAGCCTCTCCGGCAGCGCCACGTGGCCGAGCCAGGAGATTAAGCCCTGGGGCAGACGGGTCAAGAGCCACCATCAAGTACCGAGTGAGTGCCTGCGCCTGGAGAGCCCTCCGAGAGGTCAGCTGCTCCCTGCAGGAGCACGGCGTGGCCTTGGGGCACCTCCTGCACCACGGAAAGGGCAGGGGAAGCTCTTCCTTCCTGCTCACAGCAACCCATCTACATCCTATGCTCGTGAGGATGCAGCACTGGACCTTTGACAATGGGCTGGCACGGGCAGATGTGCCTGCAGTGGGGGCCCCGTGGGTCCCTGAGCACCGAGGGGCGCATGGCGTGGGCAAGGAGAGGGGCTCTGCCCCCGCTGCTAGAAGAGACACAAACATCTGGAGTGCTTCATAGGGTGCTTACGGGGTTTTTGCAGCATCAAGAGGCACGGCCCTGGCTGCCCCCGTGTTTGGATTCAGCCTCCTGTCTCACCCCTTGTTATTTAAAAGGCCGTGAGGGGACATTGCAGCTTGGACTCTCGGCCCGTGCCGCGAAGCGTGTAAGTGCAGCTAACATTAAGCGTGTGCTCCCATTAACTATCTGCTTAAATGCTTTGCTGAACGGGGGCCAACATGCCAGAACATCACCCATTTGGTTCGGGCACATGGGCAGGCGGTTGATGGGATTGAAGTCCTGCCGATTAAATCAGGTCACTCCGATCTCGCCTCTTCTCCCTCGCCGGCGCTGGCGCGTGTGCGCGCGGCTGTTCTCTGTCCCCGCGGTCCAGCCCACCACCGAAGGCAAATTAATGTACACACGAGATGGAGACCGAACGGCCACCGTCACCCTGGGGGCACGTGGCATCTGCAGGGCTCTGACATCAGCTGGGAAAAGCATTTTGGGGGGAGCGACTGCTGGCAAGCAAACAGAAGCTGGGGTTGTCTCGGCACCGAGCGTGTTCCCATCCCTGGGTTGGAGCACACGTCTGTGCCTGGCTCTGCAGGACCCTGGTTCTCCCTGGCTGCCTGCAGTCAGTCTCTCGGACCTGCCCATCAGGATCCTGCAGTTGTTTACCACCAAAAATTTGATTTTGTAATTCTATCAAAATTAGGACTGGGTTAAAGAGGGTTAAAGAAGGGGAAAGCTTGGTGTGGTTGCAGTCCTGCCCTATAGGAGTGCTTGGGGATTGGTAAATCTGCCATTCTTCCCCTAGGACCTTATTTCTCTGCCACAAAACCCATGGGGCATCTGCGGTGTCACCATGGGCACCCTGGGGACAGGGTCAAGGTGAGCAGCCAGATGGCTACGGAAGGGGAAAAAAAACCCTTTTGGGTACAGGAGGGGTTTGGGGCCACAAGTCCTCCCCCCTCACCACCCTTCTAGCACATCTCCAGACAGTTCTGTGGGAGAAACCCCCCACAGTGACCCCTCATCATGGGGCCTGGTGACCATCACCCTGGGGGTGCCAGGGGTGGCCGTCCCCATGTCACCACGGTGCCCTAGGGTGGTGGCCGGTGGCGCGGTGCCTGCCAGAGCCGCAGGAGTTAAGCGTGGGGCTGGCAGGAGCTGGCTCAGGTGGGTGGCACGCCGTGGAGACAAGGCTCGAGTGAGGAGGAGGAGGAGGAGGACAGAGAAAGGGAGGGGAGAAGAAGGGAGGAGGAGGAGGAGGAGGAGGAGGAGGAGGAGGCAGCAGCGGGGAGCCGTGTGCGTGCGGCCGCAGCGGAGCTGTGCGAGGGGAGGATGGCTTCTTCTCCCCGCTGCCTCCGGGCAGGGAGCTGAGGGCGAGCGTGGCAGGGGGTGTCCTGCTGGCCCTGGGCCCCATCCCCACGGGACGAGGACAAGGACCCCGCTTCGAAGGGTCCAGCGAGACCCCAGCCCTTTGTCTGCTGGTGGGGGCTCGCGGGAGCCAGATGAGCGCGCGGCCGCGGCGGGGAGCAGGCAGACGGATGCGCACGGCGCTGGGGGACAGGAGGAGAGCCCAAGGGTAAGTGGGGCTCCGGCCCCGTTACTGGTGGTTTTGGGTGGTCATGGATCTGGGGGGGCTGCTGTGATGGGGGTTTTGGCACCCAGCGCTGGCTGATTTGCTATTTGTTGTGTTTTGTTTTTTTTTCCCCCTTCCTTCCAGAGCTTTGCTTTCTCTTTAATCTTTGGCGTGGATGGTGAATGGTGCATTTAAAAATAAAAGAAGGAAAAGCGGGTGAAAATAGGGAATGTTGGCAGCATCTGTGCCTCGCGGGCGCCTGGTCAGGAGGGGGAACAAGGGGCACATCAGGAGGGCTGGGGAAAAGAGATTTCCCCCAGCACTGATGGCAGGAGCTGGATTCCCCGTCCTGCCTTGGAAACTCCCCTGGGATGGGGTTGATCCTCACCCGAAGGGGATGTGGGGTGATTGCTGAGCCCCGCGGCGATGCAGTGGGGCTGTGCTGGTGCCGCTCAGACCGAAATGCAGCCCTGCGAGGGATGCTGGCAGGATGCGATCCAGCCAGGAGCAGCGCTTCCAACGCATTAACCCCTCTGCGCCCAAGCCCGGTGGCAAACCTTAAAGGAGCAAATTTAGGTGCAGAGAAAAAGCCGGACCAAATGAACCAGCCTCGTCCTTTGGTCTCCCCACTCCTTCCCAACCCACTTTTGCCCCCTCCTTGTGCCCGGCACAACCCACCCGAGGGGCAGGGCAGATTGCCCAGGGGCAGCGAGGCAAAAACTGATGGGAAAACAAACCTGGGGGGCAGCTGCTGTGACCCCAGGCACCGGGTCTGTGTCTGATGGGCGGGGAGGGGGCTTGGGGCTGGGGGGCACAGCCGTGGACCGAGCAGAAGGAGCTGCTACCCATCACCTCTCTGCTGCTGGTGGGGCAGGAGAGCAGGGGATCAGCTGCTGGCCACATCCCGGGGGCTGCAGCCCCCTGACCCAGGGGAAGAGGGTGCTGGCTTGGGGGGGCATCCAGCCCCCGAGCCATGGGGATGGCCCCTGGGGGAGCTGAGAGGGCTTGGGGCTGCTCTGCCAGCTCGGCCGTGCGGGAGAAGCCTACGGTGCCATTTTACTGATCCCTCTGCTGCTTTCATGTTTATCTCGACCCTTCCTAACCCTTCCTGCAGCCCCTGCTGCTCTCTGCTCTGCGGGGAGTGGTGAGGGTCAGGGCTGTGTGCCGGGACCCCTGCGCCGTGGTCAGCCCCGTGGCTGCGCGCTGAGCCTGCCCGTCTCATCCTGCCCTGGTGCTGAGCCAGGACCCAGCCCCTGCTGTTGTTTTGGGGCTGAGCAGCCCTGCTCCTGCAGCCTGCATGCAGGCGAAGCTCGTGGCAAGGCTGGGAAGAGAAGGTTGCTTCTTGTTTCTGCCCATAAAAGCCCCGGCCCCATGTAGCTGCGGGGTCAGTGCAAGTTTGGCGAGCTGCCTGCTCCCACCATGGGTGCCCATCGGTCACTGGCGGTCAGGTCTGGGACACAGGACACCGTCACCAGCTCCTGTCCTGGCAGAGGACCCTGGTCCCTGTGATTCAGCCCCTTTGCAGCGCCCACAGCTCTTCCCATCACCCTTGAGCCCCTTTCCCTGGTGCAGAGCCGGGTGCTGCTGCACCGGGTCCCCTTTGGGCAGCGGGGGCTTGGCACCCTCTGGGTTCTGGCATAAATGGCCATGCAGAGCAGGACGGGGCCAAATCCTGTGACAAGTCCCTGCTCCTTGGCTGTTTTAAACCCCTTCAGCACAGTGGGATCTTTTTTAACTCCTGCAGGGTAAACCAAGGAGCTCAGCACCAGCAACACCCATCGCAGGGCATGCAAAATCCCTTTGGGGCTGGGAGAGTTGGGCAGGACCCCCCAAAACCCACTGCACCTCATCAGGCCTTCAGATTGGGAAATCTCCCCATGGCAGCACCGTGTGCTGGGCTGTAGCATCGTCCGGTGCCTCGGTGGGGGCCGTGGAGCCACCAGTGCCCACCACAGAGCAGAGCATCAGCAGCTCCATCACGCCGTGGCTCCGTCTGCTTTGCAGAGCCCTGCCGGCTCCCGGCAGCAGATGGCTCGTCCTCGCTCCTCGCCACAGCCATCGCCGCTGTTTGGGGATGGGATCCTGAATTTCTGGCTCGGTTCGGGGATGGGGTGTGCTGGGAAGGTCCCGAGCTGGGTGCAGGTGAGACGTCACCATCAGCACCTCTCCTAGTGCAGGGAGGGCCAGCACAGGGCTCTCTCCCATTCTTTATTCCCAGCAGATGAACGCATCTCCTAAAACACCTTCGGGGTTGCCCCTGCTCACTAATGCCTCTCCCCATCTGCTGGGCTTGTCATAAAAGACAAAATTCCCATCTGCACGAGTCAGATTTCCTAAAGGGCAGAAAGGATGGACCAGGGTCCCTGCAGGGTCCTTGCATGCAGCTCAGCACCACCCCTCTGCTGTGTCCCTTTTGCCAGGAGGCGCGGCGAGGTGCAAGGTACCCGGTGGCTGCTCTGCCTCAGCTCAGCACGATGGGGAAGCACCCGAGCCTCGGGTTCTCCTCCTGGAAATGGGATGCTTGTTCCCGGGGAAATGCCCTCCCCTGTGCTCTGCAGCGTGAGCTGCAGCTCTCAGCCCAGCCCTGGCCGCCAGAGCCCCGAGGAGGAGGATTGCAGCGGGAGTGCTGCCTCCTGCTTGCTGGGAATGCATTGGGAATGGAAAAACATTAAAATTAGATGAGTTTAGAACTTGCTCTTAAGCAGGGAGATGGCCTTTTTGGGGTTGGGGTTGAGTTTAGGCTTCGTTTGATGATGCACTGCAGAGCCTTTCCGGGTAACCCCTGGCCATGCCCTGGCCACCCCCTGCATCCCATGGGGCTCTTCCACATGTCCCCAAGCGTGTCCCTTCCAGTCCCTTCCCCTCATTCTGGACCGACCCCATTCCAGGACAGCAGCCAGCTCACAGGCGGTGAAATAAATGTGCAGGTTTGGCAGTGGTTGACGGCAGAGATTTCGTGATAAATATATTTAAAGTGGGCTTGTACAAGGCTGTTCCAAGGGGTGGGTTTAGGAAGGCAGAAAGTGCCAGAAATCGCCCTGGGAGCAGCGGGGGCTTGGCAGGGGGTGGCAGCCCCCAGACCCGTCCCCATTTACTGCCTGGTTGGGGTGGGCATGGGGGTCCCTTGGTGTGGGAAGGGGGGATCCCACCAGTACCCCTGCCCCAGGGGTGGAGGTCTGGGCAACAAGTGCCCCCCGTGCCCCCCAACATGGCTCACGTCCTCACGGCGGGGGCTCCCCGCGAGCTGTTTGCAAACACGAGGCAGAGCAGGAATTATGTGTCGGCTCTGCTTGGCGTGCAATTCTGAATAACAAATAAATATGGGAAAATTGGGAGCCGTTCCCAGACAATTCACAAAGGGCTTAATTGGGACTTAAGTGGTGCCTAAGTCTTGCGCTGGCTCTCTGCACCGGGGCGCTTTTCACCCAGACAGGCAAAGGAGACAAACTTAGTCAATAAATTACTTGTGATAAATTATTCACCAGCTCCACTCAGAATTAATGCCAGCCTCCCCCTCCAGCAGCTTATAAACGCTCTGGTATCTCCTGACCCCTCCAGGCTCCAGAGCCACCCGTCGGATTTAAAAGCCTATCCCAGGCTCTATTAGAAAACCATATTTTGTGGTGTTTACAACCAGCCGTAAAACATCCACTCTGGGCCCAAACCTGGCGTGGGAGGTCGGAGCCTGCCCGCCTTTGTCCGTCCTGGTGACCAAAACGGAGCTGGGCCCGTTTGTGGGTTCAAGCTGGGAAAATTGCTTTGCACGAAGCCGCTGTGCCTCTTCCAGACTTCCTAATGCTCGCTTTGAATTTAAAAACCTTCATCAGCCAGGAGTTTGTAATCAGCGGAAAGGGGGTTTTGCATTTCAACCAGCCTTGCCCCAAGGCAGACAGGAGCTAACTCCACCTCTGGTTTTGGGGGAAGAAAACACGGGAAGCCTCCTCTCCCTGCATCCCAGCTGGCCCGCGTGGCCAGAAAGCAACAGACTGGAAAAACTGGGGGGAAAAAAGCCAACATCTGGTCACCTGAAAATAGAACAAGAAATGCTTGTTTGTTGCTCTGTTTGTTTTTCTCGTGGCGAAACATTACAAAAAAATGAGCCGCTTCGTTGCATGCTGGAATAAGCATTTTAATTAGGTGTCCGTCACTCTTTCATAGCATGATAATTAAATTTAATTCAATGGTTCAGTTGTTCAAAACGTAGTTTGGAAATGCCTAATCAAAGCCGCTGACTTGACTTCAGAAGTCCTCTCGGCCTTCAGACACGGTGCTCCGGGCAGCTTTGCAGCGCCTGATCCCAATTTGCAAATCGCTGCAGTCGCTCCGAAGCTGCGTTTTTCAGCCAAATGCTTTTAGAGACATGGAAAATTTTCACCGGCTCCTATTTCTGAGTCACTTTTCCTTCCTCCTACATGCTGCCGCTGCTCCAGGCTGGGCAGTCGGGCTCTGGAAGGGCTGGGTTTGTGCGGCGCGGCTGCATCGCCGTGCAGGATCCGAGCCCTGTGCCGAGCATTTGAAGGGCTGACGAGCAGGGCTGGCTCCATCGGGGTGCTGTGGGATGTGAGGGCTGTCCCACCGAGCTGCCTGGCCCCGGGCTGCCCCCGTGTCTTGCTGAATTCCCCTCTTCTTGCCTCTCCATCAAGCTGTTAAGCAGAACCAGCCACTCTCCAGAAATCTTTAGGGCTTTTTTAGCATTTTGTTGGTTCCCATTTTTTCTGCCGAGCCCTCCCCGGCTTGGCCACGCTGCGTTCTCGCTGCTGTGCTCGGGTTTTCACGGAAGCCACACGAGCGGGGCTGTTTACATCCGAGAGCCATCGCTTGTCGTGTCCAAATCTCTGCTCAGGGCTGGTGGCAGCGCGACCGCTGCAGCTCTGCAGCACGGGGGACCAGGGGGGGCTGGGGGGAGCCCAGGGGCTCCGCGGTGCTGCTTGCTCAGCTCGCGCCGAGCTGCAGGGGAGCCTGGCATCGCATTTTGCTCCATTTTCCATTTTTATGGGTGCTGAATGGAGACGGAGAGCGGGAGCAGCGTGCAGACAGAGTCGTTATCCTCCAGGAAAATTGCTGGTGTGCATGGAAGGGAAAAAGGAGGGGGGATGCTCGGCATCACGGGGGGGCTCTGCTGCTCCCCACAGAGCCGTGTCCCTCTACCACCCCACAGGGCTGACGCAGCGCGGGGCTGGTGCCTCTCCAGCTGCCCTGCCCAGGGCTCGGGGCCATCTTCATTTTTCCCCGTGTCCTTGGTGCAGGCAGCCTCCTCAAGCAGCGCCTGTAAATAATGGAATTAGGGAGCTAAATGAGTTTTAAAAACCCCAGTGGGGAGCGGGGAGAAGTTTGCAGCCGGAGGCAACGGAGAGGCTGCAAGCAGCTCCTGCCTCTCCGGGCTGAGTCCCCCCTTTGCACCACCTGCAGAGGGGTGCCAGCAGGGGGTCACCACACTCTCCTGGGGGCCAAGCAGCCCCTCAGCCCCCTCCTGCTTCAGCCAGGATCCCCCTAAAATCCCCCGGCTGCCCCAGGGTTGCCCCCCAGTGCGGCTCCCCCACCTCCGCAGCAGGCAGGGATGACGAAGAGGCGATGAGCCACTAGTGCACGCTCGGAAGAGATCTGAGCCTGTGAATAAACCAAAAGGGGAAAGAAAAAAAAAATAAAAGCCGTATCCCAGGGGGGAGGCGGTGTTTGTGAATTAAAGACAAAGTGGGTGACATTTCCGCCAGCCATGTGCAGCTGCAGCACGCCGCCGGCGTGGGGGGGACCCAGCGTGGGGCCACCGAGGGCTGCATTTCCCAGGGAAGATGATGAGAGCAGCAACTTCCCCTGCTCTGCCAACAGCCAACACTTCAGCTCAATCGCTCGGCGTGGCGATGGCAGAGAGCCTGGTGGTGCTGGGTGACAGCTTGCTGTCACAGCACGTGTGGCGTGGCGGGGACAGGAGCGGGGCTTGGCACACCAGCGGCACCCAGGGGGAGAGGGGTGGTTCTGGGCACCCGGTGGGATGTTGTGGGGTGAGGGAGGGTGCAGGAAAGACAAAGGGGGGAGAAGCAGAATGGGGAATTTGTTTTCCTAAAGCATTTGTCAAAATGAGCAATGGGAAAGGAGCAGTGTGGGAGGCTGGGCACCGCTGGGCACCGGGCTGTGCCAGGCTGGAGGAATGGTCCAGCAGCTCTGCACGGGTGGGAGAGCATCACCACCGGGGCACGGCCTGTCCCTGGGGTCCCCCAGCTCCAGCCCAAGCATGGGGGTGCGGGGCAGCCCTGGAAATTGGGGTCTTTGCAGTCAGCATGGGGGCACGAGGGAGGGAATCACTGGGATGCTCCTCGGATCCCCGTGCTCTTCTCTCCTCCATCCCCTCCAGTAGCAGAATGAGTCCTGTGGTTCGTGGGGGACTCAGGGGTCCCCATCCCTTGGCCAATGTCTTTGGGGTCTCTGCTGGTGGCTCCCCAGGCACCCCCAAATCCCAGAAGGACGCCACCACCTCCCCAAACCCTTCCCATGGCTTCTCAGCACCGTGCGGGGCTTTGCCTCCACCCCACCCCACGCTGCTCTGTGCCCTCGGAAGGGGCGAAGCACCCCCCGAACGCCTTGCATGGCAGTTGCTATGGCAACCACACATTTTTCTTGGGATTCCTAATGACTTATTGGCATTTGCAGTAATCTACAGCTTTTTTTTTTTTTTTGGCTGTCGGAGGTTGACTTCCCTCCCCTCGGCCCCGAAGAGCGGGTGCATCCCGTGCAGTGCCGCAGCCGGGGTCGGGCTGGGGGAGCTGCCCCGGTGCCGCCCCACTTGGGCACAGCTCTGTGGGGAGCAGCAGGGACAGGAGCCCCCTCCCCACATTTGTACGGGGCAGGGGCCAAATCCCATCTTCCTTTATCCCTGGGGAGGCTGAGAGGAGGCCAGGAGGGTACGGCCACGTGGGGCTCGGAGAGGAGCGGCTCTTGCAGGAGCCAGAGGCAGCAGAAAGCAGGGAAGAAGAGGGGCCCTGTGCAAACGGGGTTTGCTGGGGCTCTGGGGTGTCACTCCTGCTTAGGATTTCCATCCATGCCGGCAGGACTTCTGGGGTTTTCCTTGGTGAGACTCAACCCAGAGAGAAAAAATCGACGATCTCTTTTTTTTTTTTTCATCCCTGTTTGAAGCAATACTTCACCTGGGTCCGTGGGGGTGGCTCGGGCACTTCCCAGCTGCTCGTGACCATCTCGGAGCAGTTTGTTGGGATGGAGAGGGAGAAGCAACACTAGCGTTTGCTTTGACAAATGTTTGGAGGCTTTTTCAGAGATTCGGGAAGCCTTCTTGCCCTCACCTGGGGCCGATTTGTGGCAGCTGAACCTGTACCCGGGTCCTGAGATCAATGCAGGGCTTTCAGGTGGTTTTTTTTTTGGCAGGTGAGAGGAGGGCTCCAAACTCTTCTGCGTAATTCCTCGGAGCCACAGCCCTGCACAGCTCCCTTTCCTGGAGGGGTGCCACTGCCTGTGCTGTGTGCTGGAGCCGGGGGGCGAGCAGAGGCTGGGCACAAAGCCGCCAGCAGGGCTGGGAGCAGCCTCACGTCCCACAAAACGTCCCCCCAGCCCAGCTCAGCTCTTGCTTTGCTTTCTCCCAGGAGAATCTCTGCCAGCCTGCCGAGGCTGGGCTGGGGGGGCCCCTGTGTCCTTAGGGCACCTCCAGGGCCACTCTGCAGGGTCCTGGGGTCCCCAGGAGCTGCTGCAGATCCCCAGCGCTTCCACAGCTCCACAGCCACAGGGGCCAGGAGGTGCCAGCTTGATACCAGGGAGAGACTTCCCCGTAATTAGAAATTAACCTGATTTCACGGCACTTAGAAGCAGTCACGTTGCCATCCTGACCTTGCTCCTGCTGAAAACCAAGCGGAGCAGGGCTGGGCTCCAGCCCCAGCTGCTCTGGCCCCACACTGCAGGTCTGGTGTGACCCCATGGGTGGCCATCTGCCCATAGGGCAACCTACCTGTGGGCATTAAACCCTATCTGTGCCCCTACAAGCCCTTGGGGCTGCTCCTTGGGGACCTCCAGGCTCCCTTCCCTCCTGCAAGAGCAGTTTAATCCACCAGCAGAGGCACAAATAAGATGGAAACAACGAGGGGCAAGCTCTCAGGGGGCAGCTGAGTGTTGGCTGCGATGCCCGAGTGCTTATAGGGCCGTGATGCTGCTCGCCGTGCATCCACGACCACCTCTTGTCTGGGGGTTTGAGCAGCCCCATTGCACATCCAGCACTGGGAGGAGGCTGGGAGCCCCCAGAAACGAGTGTCCCGGGGATCCCATGCTGCTGGGGGCTCTGCTAGCCCTGCGAGCCTTGGTCCTGGCACCACGGGGACAGAGCCAGGTCCCTGGTCTCCCGTCCCTGCCTCTGCTCTCAGCACTCCCTGCCCACAGCGATGCTGCTTAGCTGAAGAAATATTGTCTCCAACAACAGGATTCTCTAGAGAAATAACAGCAGACATCCCATCACGGTTTAGATTTTAATTACGCTCAGGAATTCTTTCTTTTTTTTTTCTTTTCTTTTTTTTTTCCCAGCTTTGTTTAATAACCTGTTCCTCCCCACCCGCCCATCCCTCCAGAAGAAAGTTTAAAGAGCCTCGCTTCATCCCTCTGAAGGGACCGGCATCAAAACCCCGCAGGGAGAGCATTTCTGCCCAAAGCAAGCCCAGGGTGGGAGATGGGGCAGGGGGCAGCGCTTGGCCCCAGCGCCCCAGCTGCCGAGAGCTGCTTCCCCAGTGCTTTAACTGGGAGGCGACACCTTATTCCAGGACCTATCATTTTTTGGCCAACACAAGGACATGGATGTGTCCTCCCCAGGAGATAGCTCTCCTCTCTGTCCCAATCAGAGCCCAAATTTTTGATTTGCTTCCCCACCGGTTTGCTGCGTGCCACGTGGGGAGCAAATCTCAAAAGCCTTCGACATTGCCCCGAGCATCCCCTCTCTGCAGGATGCTGCCCTAGGGCTTGGTGCAGGTAGGACGGGGGAAGCTTTATGGGGTGGGGTGCTCTGCAAATATGCCAGCCACACTGTCCGTGCTCCTCCTCTTCCTTCTGGTGCCAGCTGGGGAAAGTCACTGGGGCTGGTGCAGCACCGGCAGCATCTGCAGCCCTGCTCCCTAGGACAGGGTCACCCTGGGCACTTGCCTCCTGGTTTTAGGGACAAGAAGCCTGCTGGATGTGGGGCAAAACCTCTGTGCATGTGCCCAGTGGGTTGGGGACCCCGGGTGTCTGAGCAGCCAGGAGCACCGCGGAGCGATGGGCATTTCTTGGGACTTCAACGTCTTTGGAGAGAAGGCTCGGGCAGCCTTTCCCTGCATGCTGCAGCTCTAGGCATGCTACTTGTTTATTTGATTAGAGGGATGCAGAAATAAATGGAAGAGATGTAAGCATCCCTCTCCACTCCCAGCTCCTGTGCGGAACTGGCTTGATTTTTCACAAAGACTCAGCGTCCAGGGCTTCCGAGCTGTCTGCATCAGTCAGCCGGGCTCACGGGAGACGAGCCCTTTTGAAAACCTTGTCCCAAATTGTTAACGAGCCCGTTCCTCCCGGCGGGCTGCCCTTGTTTCCTCCAACCCTAACAATCTGCGGGGTCTCCTGTAGCTGCGGCTTCCAACAGAGGGAAACGTGTCGCGGAAACGTCCATCATCATTTCCTGGCGTGCACCTGTCTCTCCGGCGCGCACACCACTGCAAGGCACAAGCACACGCTGTAAAACCACCACACACACTCGCGTGTCTTATGAGCTGCTCTTGCTGTCGTGTTGTCGCAGCTCAACAGGCGTGTACAGCCCCAGGAGCTAGCGCATCCCCGTGCCCGGCTGCTGGCAGGCGCTGGCAGCCGCTGCCGCAGCGCTCCCCGCTCCGTGCCGCCGGCTCCCCCCAGGCTGCCGGGGCTCCGGGAGCTGCTTGAGCCTCAGATCTACGTGGGGAAAAGGCCCCCCCGGGCTGGACTGGGCCCCTATTGCCTAGAAGAGAGGAGCTACGGTCCGTGAGGGATGCTGTAAGCATTGCAAGAGAGGAGAGGGAGAAGGAAGAGGAGAGGGAAAAGGAGGAGGAGAGGGAAAAGCGGCCCCTCCGCCAGCGTGGTGCCTGCAGCAGGTTGCAAAGGACCCCGCTGCAGATTGCAAGGGGGGGCTTGCCAGTGGGAGAACCCTCTCTCCGTGCCCAGCCCGTGCCCCCCCAGGCTGTGGGGTCGATGCCAGCCCGGGCTCGGCGGGGAGCCGGCGCCCACGCAGGCAGCGCGGTGCCCGGGGAGCCTGCCAGCAAGCCCGAGGGTGGGAGAAGGCAGGAGCTGGAGGTCTCCGTTTCCGCTGAAATCTGGCACCTTCCCCCTCTCTGGCAGCCCCATCGGAGCTATAATTATACCCGAGCGTTCGCAGCGCACTGCACCCGAGCACCCCGGGGATAAAGAAGAGAGAAAACAAATGTGAGCGGGGTGCTCTGCAGGGGTGGGCTCGGTGGATGGGAGCTGGGCTGACACGGTGCTCGGCACCGGCTGCAACGCTCCCAGTACCAGCAAAAAAAAGGGACTGGAAGGGACATCTGTGGGACATCTGGTGTCACCCTTTGCCACCTGGGTGACAGTGGGTGCTCGGGTGCTCCCAGTGGGACAAGGACAGCGGGTGCTTGGGTGCTTCTGCTGTGGCAGGTCCCATGGGTGCTCCGCTCCGCACCATGCGCTGAAACCAGGGGTGAGCGATCCTGCAGCTGCTGTCAGAATACAGTGAAGGATCTGGGGGTCTGCAGCCCTCTGGGGGTCCACAGCCTGCTTCGAGACCCCCGCCGGGGCAGGATGTGGCTCCTGGCTGGTGAGCAGGCAGCAGCGCCCGCAGCGGCGCCGCGTCTTCGGCAGGGTTCGCCGCCGGCCCACCTGGGATCGCCAACAATTAATTTCCCCAATCTGCGCAATGATCAGCTTCTGAGGCGAACAATTAGCCGGCCACAAATTGTAATTGTCATCTCAGTTCTGATTTTAATTTGGCCTAATGAAGGCTAAGTGATTCCGTCTCGCTCCCCCTCCCATGGCCCCACCACTCCCCCCACCGCAGCGGGGACACGGCGAGGGGGGCTCAGCATCTGAGGCCCTCCCGGGCTGGGGAGTGCCGGGGAGGCAGGGGAAAACATTAATTTTTATTGTGTGCTGCTTGTTTTCAGACATCATGGCCAATAAAAGTTTTATTTAAAGGGAATTGGCTGCCTGTGTCCGTGCGTTCTGGTTTGTCACAGCCTGTTAGCCTCTCCTGCTTGCCCTTTGAAGCGGGGGGCTGTCGTTTAATCTTCATTTGAAATAACGCTCTGATTTTTCCCCCTTCTGATTCTAACTCACTGCCGCTTGTACATCTCTGTCTGGGCCCCCCCCTCCCGTCCCCACGTCCCCGCCGTGTTATCATCCGCAGCACCTTTCAGATCTAGCCATGCTTCCTAATGAATTCGGCGTCTCCCAGAATTGCCTTTCACTTTAATACTTAATTTAGATTGAAGAAGGAGGTGGCTGGGTCTCGAATACCAAGTGAGCCGGTGGCGTAGCCTCGGCTGGAAGTTGCGTGCTGCCCGGTGGGGCTGGGATGAGAAATCTCGCCGAGTTTGGTCAACTTTGCAAAACTCCCCCGCTACTTTCTGCAGACCTGTGCACACAGCCATGCTCCCCTCGCCTCCATCCTCGGTGCAAAGCAGGCACCCGAATTGTCTCCAGGCTGCAGCAGCCTCGGGAGCTGTGGCTGTCTGCGTGTCGCATCGCTCAGCTCCTAGAAACCCGGCCCCCTCCTGCTCTGCATCTTCCGTGCATCTTCTGATCAGCGCAGGGCAAAGAGACAGCAAAGTGTTCCCGAGCTGGCAGCAGCTCTGCCACACACGGCTTGCCCCACTCCCAACCCCCAGAGGCTGCAGATTTTAATACAAGCACCAAGGAGAGGGCTCCTTTGTCCTAATGGGGGCCGAGCCTCTTCTGGGGGCAGCTCTTTAATAGCACCAGCTGAGGCTGCAGGGGGAAGGAGCTGCCTGCAAGCAGGAATCACCTGAATATGGCCTGAGCATCAATTTTAGTGGCTTTGTTTTAAAGGGAAAACAGACTTTCTGTGCCCTCTGGATGAACAGAAAGCTGGTTTCAGAGCTCATCCAAAGGCTGAGAGGTCGAGGCTCAGCATACCCTCGAGCCCCATGCTGGGCTTTGGCTCCCCTGCGGCGTGCTGCAGCCCCAGAGCCTTCCCCTGTTAAAACCCACAGCAGCAACGTGTTAGCGAGATGAAGATTAAGTGCTAGCTACATAACTGAATGTCTCAGGGAAAAAACACCATCTCCAGTTTGGGGCGGAGGGGTGGCAAGGAACTTGGGGTGAGCACGCGGTGCCTCTCCAGGCTGCTTCAAGTGAAATCCTGTCCTGCTTTCAGCCTCCTGCCAGCAGCGTCACGCTGGGACCTAAACCACGAGCACCCTCGCCAAGCTGTCAGCTCCGTGCGGTGGCCTGGTGACCCTGCCTCTCCTGCCACCAGATTTATGTTTTCCCATTTCTTCAGGCTCTTTCGGGAACAGCCCGCGGCGATGCTGCCCCCAGCGCGCTCCACTGCCCTCGCCTGGGGTTAGAATCACCGTGCCTTGCAGACACCTTGGGCTCAGTATTTTTCAGTTAGCTGCTTGCATAATTGAGGTCAAAGCCTGGCTTGTCAGAAGCCAGAAACAATTAAAATCTCTCCTGGAAGGCCCAAAGCTGGCCGTATCCCCAACACCACCATCCCTGCCTCTCCCTCCCACATCCCCGGCACCGCGCATCCCACTCTGTCTGCACCCACCGCAGGGTCTGCAACCCACAGGCTGCCCCCTCAAACCCTCAGACCCTGGCATCCGACCCCATTGTTCCCGTGAGCGTGCCCCCCAGCTGGAGCAGCGCAGCCTTGCTCAGCCACAGAGGGTCACAAAATTCCCCAAATTTGACCGAATCGGCGTTGCGCATCTCGGGGTCACCGGCACAGCTCCTGCTGTCACCGAGCTGACGAGTGGCAGCTTGGGGAGAGGTGACAGCACTGCTGTGAGCAGTAATTAGCTAACGATGGGGGCTCATCAGGGCCAGGAGGACCCCGTCAGAGCCACCCAGGAGCCGTGAGCTTAATTGGGCAGGTGCTGGGCGGTGGTGGG
Organism: Netta rufina; assembly: GCF_964035555.1. Lineage (NCBI taxonomy): Eukaryota > Metazoa > Chordata > Aves > Anseriformes > Anatidae > Netta > Netta rufina. The sequence goes on along the minus strand of NC_140150.1, from coordinate 4,076,808 downwards.
GGGTGCTGAGCGGTGACGCTGTGCTGAGAAGTTGGAGATGTGCAAGTTGGGCTCTGAGCTCATTAACTCTCATAACTTGAGGGGCTCGTTGCAGATATTTCACAGCTGGTGGGAGGATCTTGGTGGCAGAGCGGCTGTGGGTGAGCGGTGAGCCCGTCCTGTGAAATCTGGGGAGCGTTTCCCCGTGGTGGTTTCATTTGTGAGAGCCTGGGGCTGTAAATCTGCGTGTGCATCAGTGGGGGAGCCTGGCCACAACGCCTGGGTGGTGTAAGGGGGAGCTCGTCCCTCTCCTCCCTGCCCCACAGGAGGGCACTGGAAAGGCAAAGTCCTTTTATTTGCTCTGCAGTATGAGGAAGAGCTTGGCGTGTTCTTCCCAAACAGTTTTTTTCCTTGAAAATTGCTTTTGAATTTCTCTCTTCTCTTACCACGCGTACGGATGCACACACACGCCTACATCCAGCACCAGGCCTATTTGTTTTACCGTCCTTTTGGACCCATATGGCCCAGCTGAAAGTTCCTCCCAAAACAACCCCTCTCTGGGCCTCCGGCACTCGAATGGATGAATATCTCCGGAGATATTCATCCGAGGGGGATTTTCTGTGTTTTTTTTTTTTGGAAAAAAAAATATTTTACCAGTTCCAACAATGGTGATGAGTTGATCTCGGGCTGTTTCTTCCCCCACGGATCTCCCAGCCATGTAAGCACGGAGGGGTGCTGGTGGAGATGCGCCCACCCTGGGGATGCGCCCCCAGCCCTGCTCCTGCTTGCTGGAAACACCCTCACAGCCCTGCCCCGTGCTCAGCTGCCTCTGGCCCTGGGGGGCTGCATTTCCAAGCCCCCCAACCCTGCAGGGGAGGGAAGGCTCCCCAAGCAGCTGGAGCACCTGGAGGAAAAAGCGAGGGGACGCAGCAGCGCCTTTCCCTCCCATCCCTAGGGTTTGGCTGCTTTGCAAGGCTCTCCCCACGCATTGCCCCTTGCTGCAGCCCCTGCCCTGGGAGCAGCCCGAGCACAACGGGGCCGTGATGCTGTGCCACGGGTGTGGGAGCGATTGCAGCCCCGTGGATGTGCCGATTGATGCCGAGCAGCTGCAGCAGCCCCGGAGGAGCACGCTGCGGTCAGGCTGGGCTGCTCTGTCAACATCTTCAGCTCCTGGTAGGGGGATAAATGCTTGCCGAAGCCTTTCCCAGCTGGCTATTTTCACAAAACATGTAGATGCCTAATTATCTCGAAATTCCGAGGGTTTAAAAGCCCTTTGAGGGGAAGGACAGGGCTGCGCGACCCCAGCATCAATTAGCATGCCAGCCCTGCCCCGCCAGGTCGCCCCCGTCCCTCTGCAGCCTGGCTGTGTGCTGGATCTGGAAGGGGAAATTCAGGCTGGGGCTGTGTTTCAGCAAAGCTTTGCTTCTGGAGGCAGGACGAGGCCGGTTTCTCCTCAGCCATATGGACTCTGCTTACTTCCCCGCTGAACTGCCTGTGCCCTACACCAACCCGTCTCGCTGCCAAGCTGGGAGCCCTGAAATAGGTGGGACGGAGGCAGCCAACGTTTCCCATTTTCCCTTCCTGTTCCCATCCGGTGCTTTTATTATTATTATTATTTTATTTCGGATCCCCTTTGAATGACAACTCTATCAAAACAGCTCATTTGGAAATGTCAGGTCCATTCTTGATAAGTCATCAGTCACGGTGATTGGTGCTGACAGACGCCCTGCAACGGTGCTGTGCTATCTAATACACTGTGCTGCAGTCTTTTGTAATATCACATTATTTTATTTATTCAGCATGGCATGAAATCTCCCCTTTAGGAAAGGGGAAGGGGGAAGAAAGAAATTAACCCTTCTAGCGATGATTCCCTTTCTGGATAGTCCATGGGGGAAGCAGCAGGACTCCGTTTTTATCTGGCACTAGCAGAGTTTGCAGCTCAGGACGTCCCTGGAGTTGAAGCAAAGGCAGGATCCTGGCTTGGAGTCCACTTGTGTTGTAGTTTGCCATCTTTTTTTTTTATTCTGAGCCCTGTTTGCCTCGTGGGTTGCTGCTTCCCAGCACCTGGGCTGAGACAGGGAGGAGAGCATCAGCTGCAAACCCCAAATCCCCCTGAACCTGGGACTGCCCAGCTCCATTCCCTCTGCTCCCTGTGGGCACCGTGCAGGGCAGGAGGAGCGCTTGCTGATCCCAGGCTGGATCAGGGAGGAATCTTCCCTCTTTATCCTGTGCTCCACCTCTGCCCCTGCTGCGTTACGTGCTGGGGTTACATGGCGATGTCTTTGCTTTACTTTCCCATCCCGTGGCCCGACGAGGATGGGTCTGGATGTGATAGGGCTGAGGCACGTCCTGCACGGTGCAGCTTTTTGGGGTCACAGCACCCTTCTTCCCACTGGAAGCACAGCGCTTCCACTGCCACCATTCAGGGCTGCTTTGGGGACCCTGTGTCTCCCCGCTGCTTTTTCAGCCTCACGGAGCTGCTGTGGGGCAGGGTCTGGCCGTGGTCCCTTGGGTGCTCCCATGGGTGCCCCCCAGGACCGGGCTGGCCACGGCAAGCAGCCGGGTGGGCTGTGACCAGCGGTGCTGGTCCTGGGAGCTGCTCCTCTGCATCCCCTAATCTGCATCGCAGAGCCTTTGTTTGCTCTCATTAACGTGTCAGCGAAGTGCCTGATGTGTGAAATATCCTTTTTATTAGCTGGAATTGACGGGGCCGTCTGGGACTCGCGTCTGCTCCGCTTTCCAGGCCAGGACTCTGCAAACCAGCCCGGGGTTGTCTCGCTCGGTTTCTGGTGCGCTCGGTATCAGCTCGCAGGCATCCCTCCTCCTCCCTGAAACCCGGACCGGGACAAGCCATGCTGTCACCCATGGGTGCTGTCCCTTGAGGTCCTGCAGAAAACGTCCTCCAACCAAGAGCAGAGAGGCAGAGGGGTCCACTGGAGCATTTGCCCCTGCCTTCAGTGCTGGGGCAAAGAGCTGGAGCACTCCCGGATTTGCTGCTTTAGGGATTTATCTGTTTTTCCTGGGTCCCCTCAGACACCTGGGGCTTTCCCCAGGCTGTAGAAGAGCTCAGCAGCTGTGGGAAATCCTCCTGCAGATGAAAGCTGGGTGGGAATTTGAGGAGTGGGGGCAGCCCGTGCAGTGCCTTAGCCCACGGGGGATGTCTCGCTCTCCTTTCTTTTCCCTCCTCCCCCACCATTTTCTCTCCGTGTTCATTTTCATCCCCCCATAGCCCGAAAGCACCAGCACAAAAGGCCATTGACAGGCAGCAGACTGCAGACTTAAACCCCTTGAGGGAGCTGCCAAGCAAACGTTAAAGCCCTGGCTTCATGGCCAGCCTGGCCGAGACCAAGTCCCCCCTCGCAGGAGGATGCACACCTCGGCTGCTGCCCCCAGCCCTGCTGCCCCTTCCTCTCCTCCCATCCTGGTGCTCCCATGGCCCCGGGGAGCTGTGTGGCAGCAGCGGTGTCAGACGTGGGAGCCTGCCGCCAGAAAATGCCAGGAAACAGCAGAAAAAAAGGGCCCTGCTAACGGCACAGTGACATTAGCATGCAGGAACCTAGGCTGCATCCACTGTGCCCATTCCTGTAGGGACCCCACAGCCACTCGGCAGCCTTTGGGGGCACGGCGCTGCCCCGTTACATCCCCCCTTTTCGCCGTGCTCCCGTTCGGTGCCTGCGTGTCAGAGCAGGACCTGGCTCTCCCTGCTCCCAAGCCTCGGACTTTGGGTCTGTGGCGAGCTCATTAGGAAAGACCTGGAGGTGTTTTCCAGGCAGTTCAGGAGCTCGCCTGAATAATTGAGCAGCACGGCGGGGAGGAGGAACGGGGGAGCTCATTACAGCGCCGGGGCTGTTTGTCTGCCGGCCGCAGCACGGCGGTGCCAGGCACAGGCTCTGCCTGCGGCACAGCTCCCTGCTGCCGCGCGGCGCATGCCAAGCTGGGGAAGAAAACCTTTGTTTTGTCCTCCAGCCTGCCAGTGAGCCTTGAGAACAAGGTCCTGGTGTGAAAATGCAGTGGAAAAAGGCCACGGGGTGCGCACTGCAGCAGCTCCCCGGAGCGTTTCCCCAAGGGTGAGGGTCCCATGCAGGCTCCGGACCCACGGAGCCCAGGGGTGGGAGCCCAGGGTCCTCATCCTGCCCACGGGGAGGTGCTGGGCGCTGCTCTGCTCTGAGCTTTGTTGATTGTAGATAGCATTTTCTGAAGCCTCCGGGTGATTAAGAAGCCGAATGGCATTTGGAGCCCTGCGCGAGGCTCTCAGAGGCTCAGCGCTGGTTTCGGCAGGGTGAAGGGCTCTCAATGAGCTGTTGTCACTCGGGAGGAAGAGCCGGGAGAGAGCTCGCTGGAAACAGTGACGGTGCAGCAAAGGCTGGAAAGGGCAAAAGGCAGGCGGGGATTACTGGGGGAGAAATAAAACAGCAGAGCTGAGCCAGGGGAAGAGCCTGCGCTCAGCAGCAGCCTCTCCTGCCGGGTGGAAGGGGCTGCTGGCAGCCCTTCCCCACACTGCCTCATCTTTCATCGTCCCCTCTCTGGGCTGGATTTGGACTTTTTGAAGTGTGAACAGGAGGAGGAGGAAGGAGTTTGCGCTGGAGAGGCCGCGCGCAGCTGGGGTTCAGTGCCTGCTGCAGCCCGGGGACGGTGCCAGTCAGCTGAGAAGCATCCAAAAATGCACCGAGATGCCATCCAACGCAGCACGGCTTTTTGTTAGGGACACAAAATTTACAGGACAAAGTACAGCCCAGCTCCCACCTTAGGCTGAGAATCCATTTTCCCAGCCCCGAATTTATTCTGGCCACCCGGAGCGGCGACCAGCCAGCTTTGCCACTTGGCTTTTTCTGGCCGTTTCCAAACGCCCCGGTTAACCCTGAGAGCTGGACACCAGCCCTGCGATTCTCAGCGATAAAACCAGGCGGCCCCAGGGCTCCCCAGCCAAAAGGAGAGAGCTGTGGGCTGCTTCTCCCCTCTAACAGGCCTGGGGCTTCCCAAAGACGAGGGAAGGTGTGGGTGCCTCTGTGCACAGCCCCGCGGGACCCTCGGGGGCTGGCAGAGCAGCCTTGGGCACTTGTGAGCCCTTTTTCGGAGGCGAGCAGAGCTGCTGTAACCCTTCCAGAGCCTGGGAGCAGAGAATAGGAACAACAGGCTTATTTCCCAGCCCTCCTCATTAAAAAACATCCAAAGCCGAGGGGGAGAAGCATCCAGATAAGGAGCGGGCACTGCTCCTGCCGCCGGCTCCGGGTGGATCAGAGCGATAGCGAGGTGCAGCCAGCGGAGCTGTTTGCTCTGCTCGCTCCCCGGCAGCTTTTTTATCTCCCGGCTTCCTCCTAGACAAGCAGAAATAACGCTATCATCTTCCCTGCCAGCAGAGAGGCGGGAGAAGGCCCAGAAACAGCATCCCTGCCTCTCTCCCTGCACAAAGCACGGCTTAACCGAGGGAAGAAACACCCAGAAAAGTCGCCAGAGCAGCAGCAGCCCCAAATCGCTGCCTTCAGACATTGCTCCCTGCCTCGCTTAAATGTGTTTTTTTTTTTGGGGGGGGATGAAAACCCCAAATTGCAGCTCGGGGCTGGAGCAGGTGCTTTCGCTGCTGATGCTGCAGGGCAGCAGCTCCAGCACGAGCTGCAGGGACTCACGAGGGTTTTCCCACCCGTCCCCCCACGCCACCACCCCGCACCCCCCTCACGGCTTTGTTTGTTTGCTGTGCTGGGGCTGGGGCTGCAGAAAGGACGGGGCGGGAGCATCCTCCCATCCCTCGAACCAGACAGCGAGGATGCGGAGCTGCATAATACGAGAGAATTTAATAAAATGCCTCAAACAGGCAAAGTTTTTCCTTTGCCAGCTGCTTAATTAAATTGCCTAATGCTGTTTGCGATCACAGCACAAACTCCTGTGTTTAAAGACCACAGCGTTGCCATGGCACTAACCCGGCGGATGGTGCGGGGCCGTGACAAAGCATACAGATGAGGGATGCTGGGGCCGGTGCGGGAGGCTCGGTTGCCACGGTACCGGGGGGGATTCGGCGGATTGTGGTTATTTATTTAGCGGGTTATTTTCTGACGCGGCGGCAAAACTCCACGCCGAGGTCTGCGGTCAGATCTTTGCTCTGAACGGAGCGGCAGCTTTTCCATCCCGAGGGCTTGAAGCAGCTTGTTCGGAGGTGCGAGCGGTCCCGGCCCCGTTGGACAGGGCAGAAACAGGAGGGTTTTGGCTTCCCGAGGCATCGCCCTGCCCACCGGGTTTATAAGGACTCAGCACCTGGAGAGAACAAGCCTGCGGTGCTTTGCTGCAGCCCCAGCATGGGGCTGGGATGGGGATGGAGAAATCCTCACCCCCGGCACCAGGTTGAGCCACCCGCGTCCTTTTTGAGCTCTCCATGGGCAGCGGGGGCAGATCGGAGCCCCCGGGGAGCCAGGTCCCCTTGGGGTGTCCAGCCAGGCAGGGTGCTGAGCCCTCCCGTGCTCTGTTCTCCCTTGGTGCAGTTTTTCCCCTCGCCCCGTGTGTCCCTCCTGCACCACCACTCTCCATCACCCTTGGGGGCTGGGAAGGGAAGGCAGCCCCGGCTGGGGCATCGTGGCCGTAGCTGGTTTGGAGGAACTGCTGCTTCCCGTGACAGAGTGAAGATTTGGGTGGGCGCTGGGCCTCCAGGCTTCCTCATTCAAGCATCAGCTATCTCACAGAGGAATTTCTGCCATTTTCTGCACCCGTATCAGCTGCAGCCAACTCGAGATGCCAGCAGGGACATCCCTCCTGGTGGTCTCATCAGCCCCAAATCGCCCCATTCCTGCTCCATCCCCTGCGGTGCTCGGTGCCACCGGGCAGCCCCTACCCCAGGAAAACCTTCCCAGAACCTTGGGGACACTTGAAGGATTTATTTCCTTTTCCCCATGCCCCAAGAGTTACGTCCCTGCACCATCCATGCCACCATTAGCCCCAGATAATGAGTTGACCTCTGCAGCTTAATTGAGATTTAATACGTCAGTTATTGTATGTTAAACAGTGGATCATTAAAAACATTTATTCAAGATGAACAGCTATCTAATAGATACCATTAGTATCAGAGTTATAGAAGTGGCTAACCCAGGATGCGTGGGATTTAGTGATCCCCCGGGATGTATTTACCATACTGTACCCATGCTTTTAGATCCACCCTCAGGCTGGCCTGATCCTGCACAGCCACACACCCCCCGTGGGGATCCAGCTCCAGCACTGATGCTTTTTAATCCCCAAACCCCAAAATGGTGCTGGACATGGGGACCTGCCTGGTCCCCAGCTGCATTGTGCCGACATGGAGCTGTCGGCTGCTCTTCCTTCCCTTCTCCCCACTGGATTTTGATGCATGACCAGCACCCAAACGCCTCCAGCTCGTGGTGTTGTGCGTGTGGCAGTGCCAAAATCCGAGCTCCCTGGGCAGGGGATGTGACAGCTCTGAATGTGGCCCCAGAGCCAGCCTCTTAATGCCAGCCGTTGCAGCAAAGCCCTGCAGAATTTAATACAGCTTCTCCTTCCTGATAAAATGTGATATAGGATGTTTCAGATAGCAGCAGGGTACCTTATTTCAAAGTTTTATATGTAATTGATACAGAACCCTATAACTTTGTGTTGGTTTTAATCACTGATAAACCCCGTGAAGCTTTTATACGAAGATATAAACGGCGGAAATGTGCCCTTAGCCCATGGGGACAAACTGCACCGGGTGCCACCATGGGAATGCAGAACCCGAGTTTGGGGGCTGGGAAACTGCCCCCAAATCCCTTTTTTTGGGGTACAGCAGGGCCGTGCATGCAGGAGGGGTGCACATCTGGTCTGTTATTGCTGTCTCAGTGCACAGAGGGTCCTACCCAGGCCATGCTGGGAGCAGCTCAGACTGCAGACCCCACAGAGCCGTGCCCCCGTGCGCTCCCATCGTGCTGAATCCCGCTCACACTCCCCACCGTGGCACCTCCTCCCGAGGGCTGGCTGCAGCCTGGAAGCACGCCATGGAAAAGAGCAAAAGGCAGCAGGAGAAGGGGAGGGGGACACAGGGATTCCCCCCAGCATCTGGCTGCCACTTCTCATCGCCCTGCAGGGAGCTGGCAGGGCCACCGGCAGGGACTCGGCGGCTGCCCGAGCGCAGCGGTACGACACAGCTCCGGGAGCGAGGGCCGTGTCCAGCTGCCGCCTGCACCTACTTAAAACTCTCACCCCAAAATGACAAGGGCTCGGCAGGAGATCTCGGCTTGCCAGGGTGACGAACGGGTCGGATGGGGCAGCTGCTGCCCCTTGGGGACATCGGCAGGGGACAGCTGCTGCTTGCAGAGGGCTTTCCCCGGACCAGAAGCAGACGGGGAAGCCCCCTCGGGGTGGTGGGGGTTCTCCGTCACCTCTTGCCCCACAGCACAGCCACACCAGGGAAGTGTCGGCCCCTCTGGCTGCTGCTGCTAAGGGAGAGGGAAGGGCAGGCGAGCGCGGGCTCAGCTGCAGCCATTTATCTCCCGAAGCCGGGCTATTAGACAGATGACAGAGGGAGAGAGGCAGCCAGTGCAAGCACTGAGACCAAGGCTCCTTCCACTTGGTGATTTATCTCCTGGCTTCATCCAGCAAACTTGCTGATGAAAAGACTCTTCCCTTCTCTGTGCCTCATCAATTCTCATTCTCATTGCTTTTCTATTTTTTTTTTTTTTTCCCCTCTGGGCTTCTGCTGCCTTTTCATGCAGCCACACTCCCCATCCCCGGCTCAGTGCACCCTCTCTCCTGCTCTCTCCACCTCATCTCCCATTCTCCGATTTTCTCTTTGTCCCTTGCTTTTTCCTTTTTATCTCTGGCCCTCCCTCTTCTTCTTTCTATCCGTGTGTTGCTTTCACTCCCCCCATTCCTTCTCATTCCCTCCAGCCACATTTCTCCTCTGCATCCTCCTCTCTGTCCCTGGGCACGTCTGGCTGGGATGGAAACGGACTCCTTGGGCTCTCAAGTGGCTCTGCAAACAATCCCAAGGGCTTATGGCAAATTCAGGATGGGAAACTCAGGGCTGACAACACTGTGCCGTGACCACCCCTGCCCCTGCCTGGCAGTGTTGCCCTGCCCCGATGCCACGTGGCAGAGTTTTGGGTAGAAACTGTGCCTCTGCTAGTGCACACCCTGGTGATCCATGGCCTGAACCCTCTCTTGTGAGAACCGCCAGGAAAATCTGGGTCTGTCTGCACGGGGAAACCGAGCAGGAGAAGGTGACTGCACAGACAGCAGGAGCCTTCTGGAAGCGGCTGTGCAGCCTTTCTGCCCGGGATGGAAAGCAGCGTCTGAGGACTGCAGAGAAGAGCCAAGGGTGCTCGGTACCATCTGGGGCCCTGCCTGGCTGGCCCTGGCACTTTGCATTGCATTTCCTCCCTTGCAGAGGAGCAAAAATATCTCCTGCCCCCCAGCCTGTGCACCTGGGCACTTCTCCCACTTCGTGGGGAGCTTTGAAGGCAGCAGGCACAGAAATGTCTTAGGGAGGACGAGGAATTGATTAAATACTGGGGAACTGCAGGCAGAAACAAGCAGCTTCCTCAGCGTGGGGAGTGGGCTGGGATCCTGAGGGGGAAAAAAGGAAACTGGGGGCATTTTCCCCTTCCCAGTGTGCCAGGGCACTGCAGCAAGTGCTCAACCCCTGGCTCTACAGCTCTGGGGAAAAAAATAAGCTCCCCACAAGCAGCAACATCACCAAGCAACCGAGCTCCATCCAAGCACCAACATCTGCTGCATCCCGAGCCTGACCTGTCAATGCGCTACCCTCAAATCCTGGTTTCCCTCAGATTTTTGGTGTGGTTCAGCACCCTGGGTGTGTTTGGAGTGAAACCGAACACTTTAGCTGCTGTGGCTGTGGCTTTGTTCCTGCTGAAGAACCGCAGTTGGGACCTTGGGGCATGTGTGAGCCAGAGCACACGGCTGGTCCTTTTGAGAGCTCAGCTGGCATCTCCGATGGTACCAGGAGAGCCAAGCAGAAATTTACATTTTTTTTCTGCAAATTCCAATCCTTTCGCTTACAGAAACACTTGGGCTGTCGCAGCATCATCCTGCTTGCACAACTTTCCACGGCCAGCAGTGCTGCAGCCCCATCCATGCTGGGCACAGGTGAAAAACCCAGCGGTGGAGGCAAAGCCTGCGCAGAAATCACCGGAGAGCAGAGCCGGGGAATCTTCCTGTGAAATGGAGGTTGAAACAAGTGCTTTTTTTTTCCTGGGCTCTTCTTCACAGCCATAAGGAAATAAAAAAGTGTTCCTCCATATTATGATTTTTTTTTTTTAGGGAGAAAAGATTCTATAATATTTTAATGGCCGGAGAGATTTACGGCCACAGAAATGCCTGTGCACTTAAAAAGAAAGATGAGGGTCCATCAGAAGGATGCAGAAATCAATACAGCCTTCCTCTTCTTTAATGTTGTTTCTCCAGGAGATGGTTTAAAAGCCAATGCCCTCACAGCAGGCAAGAAGGGAAGTGTGCGGGATCAATTCTGGCACAGGGCTTGGAGGAGTCGATGTTGAATAAACTTTGCTTGGAAGCCCTTTAAGGGAGGACAGGGGGGTGATAAAATACAGCTGCTCGGAGAGAAACTTTCTTTTCCCACTCTGGCTTCTTTTTAATGTTTTTCCTGCTGTGCGAGAGTCTTTTAAGACAGGGAAAAGCTTTGGGGCTTGGTTTGATTTGTGTCAGCATGGGTTAGGAGTGCGGCAGTGGATCGGAAAATCAAAGGTGGGGATGAGGCCGGCTCCAGCTCCTGCTCCTGCTCTGGCAGGAGATGCCAGGATCACACCCAGCGTGGACGGGGTCGGGGGGGTTCTCTATTCCCCCAGGAGCCTCCAGTGAGCCCGATTGGGGATTTCTGCTCCTGGGAAATTGGATCTTGCCAGAGCTTTAAGAGGAGCCAAAGGGCTGGGGGGCTTTTTCCTGGAGGAGAGGCTGCTCCAGGGCGTGAGGCTGCTTGCTGAGGGGCTTCTCCCTCCTTCTGCCCCTCTGGTTTTCTCTGCTGAAGACGTCCAGAGGTGACGGCAGGTTGGAGAGAGGCAGGGACCAGGCAGCCTTGCCCAGAGAGCAGCTGCATCAGGGTGGGCTTCCCCGTGCCAGGACACCCCGCTGTCCCCTCTGCTGCTGGCCACTGCTGGCAGCACGGCTCACCAGCTGCTCCTTGCCTGCTAATGACTAACCAATTCCTGCTACTGGAGAAGCAAAAGAGGAAGAAGGAGCCACAGAAAGGTCTCCGGGGGTGTTCTGTTTAGCTGCGGTGCTCTGGATGTCACAGCCCTGTTGTGCTCACTTACTGCTCCTTCTGGCAAGCCTGGCTGCCCACTCAGCATCAGCCCTCTGGGCCCCCAGCGTCCTCAATATCGGCTCCTTCAAGCCCTAAGGTCCAAGTTTGCGCAGAGATGGGGTGCTGACTGCTGGGATGGTGTAGGGTGATATGGGGCTGAGAGGTCCAGGGGGCTGCTGGTAGCCCTGGGCCGAGCAACCAGGGCCAACACCTGAATCTCTTGTGCTGGGAGGGGGCAGGCAATGTTATGGATATATATAAAAAAAAAAAAAAAGATTAAATTGGTGTGTTGGTTTGTCTTGGGGAGGGTGCTGGAGATCCTCTGCACAACGCTTTGCCTCTCCAGCTATTGCCACGTGCTCAGGGGCTCCCCTAACACAGCTTCTTGTCTGGCCTCTTTCAGGAATGACCCCGAGGAGCAGCCTGGAAGGCACAGCAGAGCCCCGAAATGAGCCTTTTGGGGAAAAAGAGGAGGTGAAGCTCTGATTAGAGGACCGGCCCCGGGCGGGGGGTTATGTGCTCTCGGCGGGGGGAGGCAGGCAGGGCAGCTGGCAACGGGGGCTGATCGGTGCGAGGGCTTTCCCCGGGGGCACCTTCTCCTGCGGACGCCGTGCCCAGCCGCGGTCGCCCCATGCCCTGCTCCGGATGCTCCCCGTGAGCCTTTCCTGCCTGGGAAGAAGCCGGTGCCACCAGCCGAAGATGAGACCCTTCCGAACCAGCTCGCTCCTGCTCTGCGTGGTGGCCGCCGCCGCCATCCCCATCGTGCCCTGGAAGGTGAAATGCCCGCCGCAGTGCGTCTGCCAGATCCGGCCCTGGTACACCCCCCGCTCCGTCTACCGGGAGGCCGCCACCGTGGACTGCAATGACTTGTTCCTCTCCGCCGTGCCCGAAGACCTGCCGGAGGGGACCCAGACCCTGCTCTTGCAGAGCAACAACATCGCCAGGCTGGAGCAGGGTGACGTGGGCTATCTCAGAAACCTCTCCGAGCTGGACCTGTCGCAGAACAGCTTCTCCGACGTCTGGGACTTCGGCCTGAAGAGCATGCCGCAGCTGCTCAGCCTGCATCTGGAGGAGAACCAGCTGGCCGAGCTGCCCGACGGCAGCTTCCCCGGGCTGGGGAACCTGCAGGAGCTCTACCTGAACCACAACCAGCTCCGCAGGATCGCTCCCCGCGCCTTCGCCGGCCTCGGCAGCCTCCTGCGCCTCCACCTCAACTCCAACCAGCTGAGGACGGTGGACAGCCGCTGGTTCCAGATGCTGCCCAGCCTGGAGATCCTCATGATCGGAGGCAACAGGGTGGATGCTATCTTGGATATGAATTTCAGGCCCTTGGCAAACCTGCGGAGCTTGGTTTTGGCCGGGATGAACCTGAGGGAGATCTCGGACTACGCACTGGAGGGGCTGCGAAGCCTGGAGAGCCTCTCTTTCTATGACAACAAGCTCGTGAACGTCCCCAAGCGGGCCCTGCAGCAGGTTCCCGGCCTCAAGTTCCTGGACCTGAACAAAAACCCCTTGCAGAGGGTCAGGCAAAGCGACTTCACCAACATGCTGCACCTCAAGGAGCTGGGGCTCAACAACATGGAGGAGCTGGTGTCTGTAGACAAGTTTGCCTTGATCAACCTCCCCGAGCTGACCAAGCTGGACATGACCAACAACCCCAAGCTGTCCTTCATCCACCCCAGCGCCTTCCACCACCTGCCCCAGATGGAAACCCTCATGCTCAACAACAACGCCCTAAGTGCCTTGCATAAGCAGACGGTCGAGTCCCTGCCCAACCTGCAGGAGATCAGCATCCACGGCAACCCCATCCGCTGCGACTGCGTCATCCGCTGGGTCAACAGCACCGAGAACCGCATCCGCTTCATCGAGCCCCAGTCCACGCTGTGCGCCGAGCCCCCCGAGCTCAAGAGGAGGCACATTCGGGATGTCCCCTTCAGGGAGATGACGGATCGCTGCCTGCCCCTCATCTCTGCCCGGAGCCTGCCCTCGCGTCTGGAAGCGGCGGACGGGGACGATGTCTCCTTGCACTGCCGTGCCCTGGCGGAGCCAGACCCGGAGATCTACTGGGTCGCCCCCTCGGGGGTGAAGCTGGTCCCCTACGTGGAAGAGGGGCGCTACAAGGTGCACCCCGAAGGGACGCTGGAGATTGCCGGGATCTCGGCCCGGGAGGCCGGGCTGTACACCTGCGTGGCTCACAACCTGCTCGGGGCGGACACCAGGAGCGTCAGCGTGACGGTCAACAGCTCCTTCCCGCTCAGCGAGGCCAGCCTGGAGCTGGCGGTGCTGGACGTGCAGGCCTACCACATCCTGGTAGCCTGGAAGCCGCATCTCAACACCGTCTCCTCCAACCTCACCTGGTCCAGCTTCTCGCTCGGCTCCGACTCGGACACGACCAACGTGGCCCGCATCCCGACGGGGACCCACGCCTACAACATCACCCGGCTCCACCAGGACACGGAGTACTGGGCTTGCCTCCACGTGGCCTTTGTAGACTTGCAGGCCAAGGTGGCTTGCGTGAACGCCAGGACTAAAGAGGCCACCCGCCGCTACGGGCCCCTGGGGGACAGGCAGAGCCTCCTGACCCTGCTGGTCCTCTGCGTCCTGCTGCTGGCCGCCGGCCTGGTGGCTCGCTGCGGCCTCGGGGACGAGCCCAGGAGGGCCGGGGAGCTCCTACAGGACGCGGTGGCCGTGCGCGTGGTTTATCCCCACCTCGCCCCGCACTGGGCTCGGGGGTCTCGTGGCGGGCAGCTCCTGGCCGTGGAGGTGCAAGCGGCGCCCCTGGACTCCTGAAGGCCCCGCGCTGCTGGGGGCTGACCGTGGGGTAAAATGGGGTGGGGAGGGAGAAACTATTTTTTACCAAAAAAAAAAAAAAAAAAAACAACAACAAAAAAACGTGAAACGGAACAAAATAAATGAGACAAGGAGGGATTCCGTGGACTTGACCAAGAGACAAAGCGGCGTGGTAGATGGACAGGAGCAGAGCTGGCCACGGGGCTTGCAGAGCTCCTGCAGGGTCTGGATCCACGTGTAGGGTCTGGATCCAGCAGACATCCCGTCTTGGGACAGCTGGGATGTTCTCGGCAGGGTCCGGCCCCGAGGGGACAATGCCCCAAGTGGTTGAAGAGCCATAGGGGTGAGCAGCAGATCACCCCTTCCCCACACACTCCAGCACCCTGCGGCACCCCAGCGGGGTCAGCTCCTTCGCTGGACAGTCCCTGTTTTGGAAATACAAAAAAAAAAAAAAAAAAAAAAGGCCTTTCCCTTTGGGATATATGTTCTTTTTTTTGTTTGTTTGTTTCTTGTTTTTTTGGGGGGGGCACTCAGATAATCAGCCACAAACCCATCCCCAGCTCCTTCCTGCAGCCCTGTCATTTGTTTGCTGCCATCGACCAGAGGAAAGTGGAGGACAAGGAGGTGACTCGGGCAAAAGAAACAGAAGTGCTGGTGGTGACGTGTTGCTTAATTGGCATCCCTGGGAGGCTGGCTGGTTTCTGCCAGGAGTCAACCCCATTTCCAGCAAGTGTGGATAATCTTTTGTTATCTTATAAATATCAGAACTTCTGCGGATAATGTTACAAAAAGAAAAAAGAGGGGAAAAAATAGGGTGGGGAGGAAGTCCTTGATTTTTCTGCTTTTGTTTAAAAAAAAATAATAATAATCCTTTGCACACTGGTGTGCATCTAGAAGGCTTCAGATTAGCAAACCTCACTTCAGATGTAGGAGAGGTGGAGGGGCCCCGTGCAGGCCAGGCCAGCCCCCATCTGAGAGCACCCCCGCGGGAGGTGGGGATGTGGGATCTGCTCTCCTGTGCTGCTGCTGCTTTTTTCTCTGGTAAGCAATTAAAATTAAAAATGGAGCGGACCAATGGGCAGCTCCAGGCCCCTGCCCGTGCCTGGTTGTGCCGAGCTGAGGGATGTGGTGACTGCAAACCAGCCAGGCTCACGGGGCCCTTCCATCCCTCTCGATGGGCACCAATCCTGCCAGCGATGTTCCTGTTGTGGGTTAAGACCACAGCCATTCTTTTTCCTGGGCTTACGCCTTGTCCCTGCACATTGTAAGTGAGGATTTGGGGTTGGTTTAACCACAGTCCTACACAAAACGTGCCTTTACCAACACACACAGCCCCAAGAGACCCTGGTGCAGCCCAGGAGGGAGGGGTGCACCCAGAGCCCAGCCAACACCTCACTTGCGGGTCCTTCCATGGGAAATCCCAAGAAAAAACAACCCAGACAGAGCTGGGGGGGCAAGGGGGAGCATAGGGTGCGGGTGCCCCGAGAGGTTACGTCTTGGCACAGATGTGGTGCACCCTTGGGCACAGCCAGTGCGATTGTTGTGTGCAGGGGGCCTTGAAGGCACCACAAGGTCCTGACGGAGGAAAAAGCTGCGTGAAGTCCTCATTCATCTCCCAGCCAAGGCGAGATAGCTCCCTGCTGCACGAGCTCCGCGCTCAGCCAGGCACACGCGGCTCCGGCGCCTTCGCCGGGTAATTATTTCGGAGGGTAACGGCTCTCCCCGGCCCCCCTTCGGCATTCACTGAAGCACTTCAGCATGTGTTTAGGACCCAGCGAGATCTCCAGGGGCCCCAAGCACATGCTGAAACTTAAGTGCATGCTTAAATACTTTGCTGAATTAGAGGCATCGTCTGCTTTGAATGCTCGGCTGCCGAGCCCCAGCCCCGCCAGCGGTGCGCAGCGCTCGGTGTTTGCGGGCTCAGGGCCTGAAATAGCCTCTCTCCTCGGCCTTCTTTACAGTGGGGGGACTAAAGCAGAATATATTCCCTACAGTTCAGCTAAATTGGAGCTACAGCCCATGGAAATAGTTGCTGAGAAATTTCCCCGGTGTAAGCACATCTCTGATTTCATCCTGCTCGCCTGCCCCTCTGCCGCGCGCAGCGATCTCGTTCGTGGTCCCCGCAGAAACATCGCCGGCTCCCAGACAAAGCCAGCACCGAGCCCTCGCAGGCTGTAATTTTGTAGGTGTAGAGAAAAAGCCTCTTTGATCATGGTTATTGTGGCTGCTGCTGCCATGCTGGGACGGGGGTGAAGGTTCAGCCGCTGCCAGGATCGGCTGCTCCGATCTCAACGCGATGCCTGCAAACCAGAGATTAAAATGCGAGATATGTGCAATTAATTTTGTTTCCTTTGAAACTGGAGTGACCCCAGAAGCACCACATGGTGTGGACAGGCTGAGACACCCCCACTGCACCCCCAGCCCATGGGGGGACACCAAAATCCCTCTCCCCAAAACAGGAGCTGCCCTCAAACCATTCCCTCTACCACTGGCGTTTTGGACTCCAGCTGGAGAGCACCATAGGTGCCTCATGCACTGTTCAATGTTGTTAATATTTATTATTAAAGCACCAAGCAGCTTCTCCTGGGTGCTGTGCTGGATGAGATGCTTCAGAAACCTTTGTCCCTCGTGCCAAAGCCCCTGTGGGGATGCAGAGCTGGAGCAGTTTGGGGCAGCACCTCACTGCTGCAGCCCCTGCTGGAGGACTCCAGGGAGACACAAGTCTCTGGTACCAGCCCCACAACACATTTCCCCTCCACATCTCGCAATTTCCAGCCCTGGGCTGGGGGCATCAGGCCAGAAATGAACTTCTGCAGGCAAATTGTGGCTTTGCAAAATTTTATAGGGGTCGTAATTGGGACTTAGAGATCCTCCTCTGCTTGGAGGAGGAGTCCTGCAAGCGGAAAGCAGCGTACGAGCCAGGGGGCTCTCAACTCGAGGGCTCTTTAATTTACTACCCAAAGTCATGGCAAGGTCCAGGGCTGGAAGGTGGAGAAATTCCAATTAAGAACAAGATGTCTTCTTTTATTTTAAGCACAGAAGTAATTAACTGCTGGAGCAGCTTTACCAGTAGCGGGGGGCCGCAGCCTCCATTTCCAAGCATCACGCAGGGATGCAGCTCTCGAAGAGATGCTCTAGTGAAGAGAATCCCAAATGTCTCCAGCCCAGGAGAGTGCCACCAGCACCCAGTGTCCCTCCTGGCTGCTGCTGGGGGGCTGATGGGGCAGGGGGAGGCAAAAGGGGATGGCCTCCATCACCTCTTGGTCCTTTATCCCTCTGGGATGGGAAAGGCTTGGTTGGGAAATGCTTCTCCTCCAACGTGGCCCACCAGGTCTCCCCCTGGGCACTGATTTTTTCCCCATAAACCACAGAGCCTTAGCTGCTCATCAGGTTTAATTTCTAATTATTTTTTTTTCTTCTATTACCTTCACTTTGAGGATAGCAGTACAACTCCTCATTTCTGCTTCTTTTGCCCTCCGTGCCTCCTCCTCCTCCTCCTCTTTCTCCGTGCAAACAGCATCGTGGATCTCATATGCAACCGAGCTTCTCCTGACAAAGCCAACCGAGAACATTGCGTGCCAGACTCTATTTTAAGCACCTAATAAAACCCGTTTCTGGAGTGGCTCCATTATTGTGTCCTTCTTTTGCACAGCCCTGGTACCTGCGGATGACCCCACTCTCGGTACCCATTGCTGGGCAGCCTCCCTGCCCTCAGCCCTGCCCACACCGAAGCTTTTCAGGCTCCAGGGGAGCACCGAGGGCACGTTGTTATTAGTTCGTTAGAGAATCAAAGCAGGCCTCTCCTCCAGCACTTCCTCAAGAATGATTTAAATTAAAACACCCAACCTCCCTGGGAAATGTCAGCGGCGTTATCCATATGCATGATGCCATTAGGATGAAGCAGGTGCTGCTTTCGAAACCTGCAGGAAAATCTCCCTGTCAATCTCCGCGGCAGGCAGCTCTCCCTCTGACTGCTCCAGCACTTCTCCCCCTCCCCGCTTCATCGCTGCTCTGCAGGTGGGGAAACCGAGGCACGGAGCCGCTCGGGGACTTGTGGTGGCTCACAGGTTCCTGGTCCCCTTCTCCTTCCAAGCACACACCTGGGGCACAGGGCCAGCACTTCCCTGGCCTTTACTCACAGGAGGAACCAGAGGAAGGCAGAAGCAGCCAAGGCCATTGCCATGGAGGAGAAATTTTGCAGCTTGGTCCTTTCCCTTGGCCTTTTGCAGCCTCTCTGCCCAAGCCGCCCACTGGGTAAACGCGTTCAGCTGCGCTCAAGTGGGCAATCGAGGTGGAAATCAGGCTGATGGAGAGCAGCGGGGCAGCGGAGGCAGCGTGAAGTCAGCTTTGAGCAGTCTGAGGGCAGGAACGCGCTGACCTCCTCGGGGGGCTGCATTGCAATTAGCTGCTTTGCCTAATTTCAGATCCCTGCAGCCTTGGCGAGCTGTCCCCAGCCTGCTTGCACTCAGCGTTTTGGGGAGCCCGGTTCACCAGGGTGCTCGGGGCCATGGCTCAAATTCCTCCTCTGCTGCAGGAGGTCCCTGGAGGACACGGGGACAGGGGCACGATGGCTTTGCCACACGATGCCAACAGACCACGGATGCTGCGGGTGCTGGTGAGGCAGGGCTCTGCTGGCACGAGCTGCGCGTGGGCTGTGGGTATCCAAAAAAAACCCTCGTGGGCACCAAACCCTAATCCTCCACCCGTGTCCTGCTTGAGCAGGGAGAGAGGGCACGGCCGGTGCCTCACTGCTGCGGAGTCGTCCTGGAACCACATCGAATCCTCACGAGGTGGGGGAGAGGGGGAAAGCGATTTGGGTTTGTGTGTGGGTAAATGGGAAGGAGAGGCAGGCAGGGCTGGCGCTGATGAGAAATGAATATTCATGGGAACCAAGGAGCCGGAGCCCAGCTGGGGGGAGCAGGCACTAGCAGGGATGTTGGGGGGTGAGCAGAGGCAGTGGGAGGGTGTGAGTCCCTCGGGGGGGTGCAGAAGCTTCATTGAGCATCTGCACCGCGTGCCCACAGCTCCATCTGCCCCCGCTGGATGAGGCCCCGAGGAGTAAAAGGGTTTGGAAAGGGGAAGCCACCATGAATCGGGGTGAAAGCCCTCGGTTTTGCAATAAAAGGGCTCCTCTTGCAAGCAGCAATGGGGAAAAATAACAGCAAAAACGGCCTGGGGGTGCCTGGGGGTGCTGGGGGGGGGCTGCCCCATCCCTCGGGCATCGGGGTCCCTTGGAAAACCCCGGGGAGCCGCCGGTTTGCAGCGGGAATGCCAAACGGCTTTGATCTTTACCGATCTTTTCTACATCTTGAGCAGCGTCTTGTAAATCTTTAATTACAAGAAAATTGCAACCTTAACAGTGAACACACAAACTGCGCTGATAAATATTTAAAATTGCCACAGCGACGGATCTGAGGGGATTAAGAAAAGATATATTGGAGTGACAGTTATTAAACACTAAATCCCAGCAAATGTTACCGAGCGGATAAATAATGCAGGGCTCTGACAGCCACTCGGCTGCTGACAAGCGGGGGAAACATCTGCTTTGGGGGGAGAGGCTGGCGGCACCGAGCCGTGGATGCCTCCCAAAAACCCCAGGGTGGCGGGGGAAAGCGTGGGGGGTTGCGCTCGTCTTCTTCCTTCCCTGCTTGGAAATAAAATTCCGAGCGCATCGGCAGCCGGGGGAGAGCCAGGAGCTGGCGGTGTCAGCAGCTGGCCTGGAAATCCTGGTGGTTTCTCCTCCTCTGCAAAAAAGGTGCCTGGTACTGGTGGTACTGGTGGTACTGGTGGTGCTGGTGGTGCTGGTGGTGCTGGTGGTGGGGTGCGGATCCTGCGCCCCCCATCCAGGGCATCACCGCATCCCTACGGGCACCTGCATCTCCTCGCTGTGCTCCCATCACCTTGCTCCTATGGCCCAGCCCCGTCTGCCTCCCCCCTGCCAACCTTGCCTGTAAGTTTTGAGGTCACCGCCTCGATTTCCATTATTAAATTTCCCAGCTAACACTAAAGATTTATTGCTCCGCTAAGAAGGTAAGTCGCAAAAAGTTAATTATTGCTAATAGCCCGGGCTTTGCTCACGTGGAGGGAAGACGCTCCAAGCGTGAATTACCCCAGCAACCTTCCCGATAAAATATTGATCTCAAAAAGCTGGGTAATTATAAATATTAGAGCGGAGGGGGGAGAAACTGACCCTGCTCCTGCCAGCCTTGCGGTGAGCTGCCCTGTCCTAGTGGAGCTGCAGGAGGGCTCCGTGCCAGGACCGGCTCTGCCCTGGTGCCTGTTGTCCTCTAGCTTGTAAATTTTCCTAAAAATAGCAGCTCTGCCACCCCTGGGGGGGGTCCTGGGGAGCTGGGGGTGTGCAGATTGCAAGCGTGGAAGTCATTTGGGGGTTGCAAGCGCTCAGCTCCCAGCACCCGGGCTGTGCCGGGCAGGTTTGCGCCTGCTGGTGTTGGGGACCTGATTTCTGTGAGCTCTGCTGGACTACGGCTAACGAAGCACTTAAAAAGCTGCCGAGGGGGGCTGCTTCTTGGCCCTGCAGAAGCGTCGATGCCCACCTTGTAAATCTTTAATCGAGAGTGGAAGGGAACTGGGAGGCTCACCAGGACGGAGAAAACCGTAAATATTTAATCCGGGCGCAGCATCGCGCAAACAAGGTTAAGGGAAAGGGGGGGAGAAGAGAGAGAAAAGTGGCACCCGCAGAACCTTAAATCCTGGTAAAATCACGAGGAGATAAATAAAATATCCCCCTGCCAGCAAAGGCAGGGGGGGCCCCAAACCCAAACGGGGACGTTGCAGCTGCAGGACAGAACCCAGGGCACCTGCTGGGGGCTGGGGGACCCCCAAGCACCTGCAGAATCCAGGCACGGGTGAATATTTCCGGAATGTTTCCACCGTTTAACCCACAAAATGAATGCACGATGCTTGTGGGGTTGTGTTTTAAGCCGAAGCGCTGCCTTCTCCTTGAATTCCGTCGTTGTGGCGCTGGTTGTGTTGCTCATTTGCTTGTTTGTGGTGTAAAGGCCTGACTGCGGCGCCTTTTCTTCCCAGGTACGAGCAGAAAACGCAGCTCTCCGAGCGAGGGTCGGAGGTAGAAGCGCTCTGTCACGCTGAAGGCAGCGTTGCTTTATGCCGAGGGAGCTGGAGGGGCTGTGTCAGCCGGGTTACAATCGGCAACACGAGGAGGGCCGCAGCAGGCGAACCACCCCGCTCCCGCGTCCTTTGTGCTATTGATTTTAAAGGGAACACGGGTTCCAGACACAGCAACAACGCCTGCTGCTTGTAAAGCTGCTCCTGAGCTCGCAGCAATATGCAGGTGTCTGTGTGCTGGTTGCAGCACCCCCCAAAATCCCCCCCCAGTGAGTGGCTGTGCTGATTTACTGTGGGAACGCCAGGGGTGCTGCGGTACGGGGACAGCTCCAGAGCTGCACAGGGGGAGGGCAAATCCTCGGGCATGGAGCTCCAGCTCTGCCCCAGTTTGACACTGGGATGTGGCACTGGGCAACTGGGACAGGCTCTGTGTCTGCACCTCGGGCATGTCCGTCTGCAGGGAGCCACGGGGAACACCCCAAAACGCATCTTGTCCCGGCTTTACGCCACCCCAGAGCCAGACTCTGCTCTTGCCTAGCGTCCTTAAAGGGGGCTACAAAGGAAAATCACAGCGAGGCCGCTCTGGCTTTGCAGAAACAAAAGGGATGTGGGGGTGTTGGAGCCCAGGGAACGGCTGGGTGCCCACAGAGCCCCACTGGGAGCAGGGACGGAGCGCAGCAAAGCCACGGCTCTCCCCCTGCCTCCAGCTCCTGGGCTCAGCGTTCCACCAAAAAACCTAAAGGAGGCTGCAGGGACAGCTGGAGGAGTGGGAAGTCAGGGGAAGCTGAAAAACAAAGTAAAACACCGTGGGGAAAGGCACCCAGAGCAATCTGTCGGGTTTATCCATAAACAGCTCCTGCACAGGCAAGGATCGCGTCCTGGTTAGGCAAAGCACCTTGTACCTGCCCTCAGCTTCCCCAGCTGGGCTCCTGCCTGTCCCCACAGCCCTACTGGCACAAACTGGGAGGGGACTGGGAGTTGGATCCAGCGGTGTAAGGCCAAGAAAGCAGAGCTGTGATCGCTCCTTCTCAAGGGGGGCTTCTGCTGCCCCGAGTGCCCAAGGCAGCACCACATCACCTTTTCCATTTGGAAATGCAGCAGGAAGGGAACTGCTTCAGCAGTGCTTTAACCTCCTGCTCCGTGTGACCTGCTTGATGCAGCTCCTGCTCTTTGGAGCACGCTGAGACCGGCTGGTTTTGCTGGCAGGGTGCAGGGGAAGGTTACGCTGACAAAACGCTGCGAAGGCAGAGCCAGAAACTTCCCCGCAGGCTGGAGCGTAGGCAGAGGTTAGCAGCGAGTCTAATTACTGCTCTTGTGGCTTCTGCAGGACAGAGCTGGAAACGGCTGCTGGGTGCAAACCAGCTGCCTGCCCGCAGGTGAAGCTGGACACCAGCCCTGCCTGAAGCTGCTCGGAGAAACGCAGCCACAGGGGCACAACCAGGGCCAGCGCTGCCTCCTGCCTGGTGGCAGGGATGTGGGGAGCAGCCCTGGTTCTCCTGCTGCCACAGGTGGGGTTGTTTTGGTTTCCCACCATCAGGACGCTGCTTGTTATGGAGCAGCAGCTCCTCCTTGGCAAGCGAGCAGCGATCCATCACCGCTGGGCGTTCGCGGTGCCGCTTCCCAGCGCAGCTCATCCGTCTTCCTCCTGATTACGCGCAGCCTGCTGCTCCCCGAGCAGCTCCAGAAACCAGGAGAACGAGGAAAGCTGAATCCCAGCTCAGCCTGGTTATGCCAGCCTTAAAAGATTCAGTACCTACAGCCCAGAGGCAAGAAGGGAGAGCTGTGAGGAGGCTGCCAGCAGCCAGCTCCCCGCATCAGCAGCCAGCGGGTGCCCTCTAGCGAGCTGGCTTGGCTGGGGAGCAGCAGGGGCGTGCTGCCTTCACCAGGGCTGCCTTCACCCCATGCTCACTGTGAACAGCTTAAAAACTATCATAGAGGTGCTGAGCAACCTCCTGGCACTAACACAAGCAAGCGATGGGGTGGGTGACCCTCTGGGAAGCTGGAGCAGCTGCAAGTGGTGGCAATGGGGCTGGGGAGCTGCTCCAGGTTGAAGACAGAAAGTAGGTGTTGAGGCTGGCACAGATGAAACCTGGGCTGTTCTCATGCTGCATCTGCAAACCTCAGCAGGAGTGGCAAATACTTGCACTGTAACTTCCCTTCATCCTGGGAGGGACGGGAGGGCTCTGGGAAGGCAAGCACACAAAGAGCAGAGGCTACGTAACTGGTAACAGGCCTTTACTTAAAGTTGTCCCCGAAACGCAGTACAAATGAAAAAATAAACCCAACATTGCCATAGAACGCGATCGATTTAATTAGACTTATGCTGTGGACACAAAAACAGGTTATCAGGTCCGTGATACATGTACGTGCCTTTTTAAATAGTGCAAACACCCGGAGACTGGTTATTGGGTTGCTGTGCAGGTGGGTGTTTGGATCCAGATTCAGGCTCGGGAACGGCGGGCTGCAGGGGAAGGGTGCTGAGACAGGGCAGGAAAAGATTCCTTCCAGAAGAGCAAGTCTTTGTTAGCTTGGCCAGAGGTAAAAGATGTTTGTTCATACCTTAGGTATCTTCATGGACTGATCATCAAAGGCAGCTGTCTTCTAGGAGTAAGGGACTGAAGCTAACTGCAGAGTTCAGCAGCTACGGATCCCTACACCTGCTCCAAGAGGCAGGCACGGGGTGTCCGTGCGTGTGTGTGGGCAGCAAATGCACATTACCAGGGTAATAGCACAGAAAAACAGGACTGCAATCGTAACAGCTGCCTGTATTCATCATAAACAAGTGCAAGCAAGTTGCTGAGGTGTGTAACCCAGCCTGGGGCTGCTGACCATTCTGATTTCGCTGGCCAGACACCACCAGGCGGTTACAGGCATGGTCTCACTGATTTGCTAAGCAGCGAAGGAAAATTCCAGCCACTTTGGACAGATAACCAACGAAGGATGTTCAGAGCAGGAGAGCTGCTGCCTGGAGGCAACCTGTTTCTGGAGCTGTTCCAAGCACGCAATGTTTATCAGCCTCACACTACCTGTGGGTGTCCTTGACCTTGAAGGATCAGCCTCGCAGCGCCTCCTCTTCAAGGATTGCAACAGGACCTGCAGGTGTTCAGCTGAACAGAGCATGCACAGGACTCGGGGAGTTTCTTCCTCACCTCATGCATCACAGCAAGAGTAAAGACAGAACGGAGACCAGAGCCCTGGCTCTGCGTCCTTTCTTCAGCCATTAAATCGTGCTGTCTTCCGAAGCAGCCAGCCTCCACTGAAGGCCTCTAATGAGAACATTTCTCTTCTTCCAGGAGGGGAAGGTGAAGCTCAGAACAGGCAAAGAGTGAGCAGGCAACTGCAAGCTACCCTGGTGGGTTTTGAAGCTCGGTTTTCAGGCCATTTCCATTTGTCAACAGCCACTTTTGTCCTGCAAGGACAGCTTCTCAGTAGCACATACAATCACTGCTGGATGGAGGACCCTGGCGAGCTGCACCACGGGTTCCATCACAGCCATGCGCCGTAATAAATAACGCACAGAGGCAGAAAGTTCGCAACAGTCTTCAATTTTGCTGGTGTTTACCCAGCATTCAGAAGAAAGAAGCACTCTGGGGGCTGCTCCAAAGGCTCTCAAATTCACGTAGCAGCTTTGGCGAGGCTAAATTTGGCTCTGTGATACAGCTCAGCAGAGGATGGGCACAGGTGCTTGAACAGACAGCGGAAGCAAAGGCTGATATACTGGGTGCCTCAGCAAATAATAGTCACTGGAAGTAACTGCAAAGAGGCACTTAAACTGGAAAGACTTGCAGGAGCGAATGCAGTGAGTGTTGTGTGGGTACCTCTGGCTGCCAAAACGGGATGAAGGCAAATGATGTGCAGTGTTTTGCAAGAGCACTGTAACGTACTGAGCGGCAGTGTACAGCTGAGAGGCTTATGGTTCCCATGCTCTGTTTCAACATCCAAGTAAGAAGTTTGGTGGCTCTAGGGCTAAACGGTGCTGAGTGAAAAGCGGAGGTATCTGTGGATGAAGTCCAGCCTTTGGGCGCACTCACACTGGGGAGACTTCAGCAGGTTCCTGAGGAGCAGCAACCAACGTCACTGGAGAAAGGAGCAGGGAAATGGAGACCTTTCTAATCTGACAGTCACAGGACAGCTGTGCTCCACGCTTCCAGCAGACACGCAGCAATGCCTGCTAATGCCTGCCCGAGGACCACTTCTGCCATATTGCACTTCATAGTAAAACCTCACCGAGAGACAAACTGCCAGGAGTGATGAGACAGCAAGGCTGCAGTCAGAGAACTTGAGTTCATGCCCATCTCAGGGAGATGCCGAGCTCCAACAAAATGCAGTTCTGAACAGAGTCCACATCAGCTGTCGCATCTGTAGAAGAGGAAACCAGTAGCACTGCCGGGCCGACAGCTCCCGGCATTAAATATTGCGACCAAGTGCTTTGAGCTACTTCTTCAACTCACACCTCAAGCCTGCACTTCCTCAAAAGTGTCAAAAAAATAAAAATAAAAAAAAAACAAACAGCAGCTCCTGCTGAATTACTTCTTTTAGCCTTATACTTAAAGCAATAAAATGTTCTTCCCTCCCTTTCCCTCACCACCCCCCCCCCCCCGCCCCAGAGCATAGCCACAAGGTGGGCAGTTACATCTCACCACAACGTGCTTGTGCTGCAATAGCTTATTCTTCTATAAAAGCATGATCAACTGTAACATTGTGAGACATGACGACTGCTATTTCAGTTCAAAAGAATAAAGAACTTGTCAAATGCATGTTGTAAACACCGTGGTTCTACTCAACAAGAAGTCACAGATAAGAAGGTCGTTACCCCAAAACGCATCCTGCGGATTTGGATTTTATCACAACAGCAATTTTCATTTAACAATGGAAGCTGCATACAGATCTCAGTAGGATTTTGGTACGAATATTCAACCCCTTACAGCAGCCTAAACTCTCCGTACATTTTTTTGGTCAACACAAATCCCAAGCTTTTCAGTGCAGCCAGATCTGAACAATTCAGTACGACTGCTTTGAGCAAAATGTTTTTGTTTTTAGAAGCGACTGGGGTGAGGGGAGATTCACAGTATCCAGAAGTGCCACAATGCACGCTGCCTGAGCCCACGCTCCTAAAAGGGAAGCAACTACCTGAAAGTGGAAGCAACTACCTGGCAGGAACTCCCTTCTGTGACCCGAGGAGATAACACCACTGAGCTTCGCATGATTAAAGTGCATCACCTGCAATTTAAGAGCCCTTCAGTTAGGGGAGCAAAAAGTAAATCTTTTCCACACGGATCCACTCCCACCTACGTACGGATAGTGCAGCAAACAGAAGGTTATCCCCCGACTTTTACAAGACAACTGTAAATTAACAGCCAACAACAACAACCTAAATAACAGCTGGTGTAGAAATAATCACAACACGACGCAAAACACACGAGCGACCTGACTTTTGGCAGTGATAGGCAGTGACTGCAGATAGCACCTACTCCAGTATCTTTGCACAGGAACAACAACTTGGACATGGGAGACTGCTGGGACTTTCTGCCAGGCAGGTTTCGGGGCTTTCATTGCACACCTGACCTGTGAGGGCTGGACCAGCAGAAGGAGTGTAGGAAACAAGGCGGGAAGAGCCACGAGAAGCACCAAGGTCTAAGCACTATTTTTTTTTCCCTGTCTTTTGTTTGTTTGTTTGTTTCCTTTTTTTTTTTTTTCTTTTTTCTTTTTTTTTTGTTTCTTTCTTATCTTTAGTCAGGAGTGGAGCACTCCCTAGATCAGAAAGGGAACTGTACAGATGATGACAAAACGAGCTATATCCTACACAATGTACTGAATTCACACACCTCTATACTGAAGAGAGGTGAAGGCACTCTTGCTGCCAGACGCAGGCTCTCCAAAGCCCTGGAGAACATGCCAAAAACTGCCTTCCCTCACCTCTCTGGCCCTCAGTCGTGAACTCCAGACTAAATGGATGGCAAGACTATTCACTAACCTGATGTTTAAAATAAATAATGACCTAGAAAACTAACAGAAATAATGCTTAATGCATGCTCCCACAGCGCTGTCTTCTCCCACTGGCTCCACAAACTCCTCGGCGCCGTCCAGAATCCAGAAGGGAAAGCTGGAAGAAGTGTGGAGGAGGGCTGCCTGGTTAGCCAGGGATCTCAGGGCATCCGAGGTGGCTGCAGGAAATTCTCTGGGAGCCCCAAGGCTTAATACTCCTACAATTCACCCGATTTAGGGCTACATCCACCTGCCTTCCACACGTGAAGAACACAGCTCCTCTCCCTGGGGGAATACTCTGAGCAGAAACCCTCGCAAAGTCAGTGGGCTGAGGAGGAGCTGAGTACACTTCTAGTGCATGAGCTCATAGCTTAAAAACATATAACCCTTTTTGAAGTTCTACGTGAGCTTTAACAACAAGTACACTAACCATAGACAACTTCGGAGAACAACATAAACGCTGAAATGGATCTGAGACATTAAATCACTGGGAAAGGAAATCGTTGTAGAGCATTCAAATCTTAACACCAAGCACAGTCCATAGACAGTGCGTTGCAGGATTTTTTCTCCCCTCAAAGGCCCATACCCTGTCTGTAAAGCCACATCACACAGAGCATCTTCTAGACTGGCCTGATGAAATGCAGCAATGGTGGAAGCTGCAGCTGGGGAAGCTGCAATGGGCGCTGTGATAAAGAGCTATTATCATTTAACCCAGCTGGCACGCCAGATTCTGAGCTAACACTGGACAGGCTTCAACAAAGCAACAACAGCTGACATAGAACTGTACTGAAATGAAAAAAAAAGAATCAATACAAGTGAAAAAAAATCCAACAACACAGCACAGTATAACATCTTACTTGACTCCCAACTGGTATGTAACCTGAGATAGCTATAGATTGAGAGTGCTCATTTCAAGTCTGGAAACAAAAGGACCTCAGTTAACAAACACACACAAAACAAAAACAAAAAACATCTTATTAGATACATGATTATTTGCTTCCCATCGCCTTCAAGAAAACTGATCCTTGGAGAAATGGCTTCTCTAAATTAGAACCCTCTTCACCTCCCCTCCCCTCCCCTCCCCTCCCCTCCCCTCCTTCCCACCCCACCCACTCTGCATATATTATTTGTCAGCTCCAGACTCCTCCCTTAAAAAGCATTGCACAGGGTTTGACTTCCTGGAGAACACTCCAACAGCCAAAGTCATAACTCTCTCCAAAACTTGCTTCCTACAAGGACCAGTTGTCAGAACAGAGAATCATAGTAAGTGGTTAAAAACTAGGGTATCGATACCAACATGCTGGTTATTGCGTGCTCCCTACAGGGTTTCATTTGGACAAAAAAAAAAAAAAAAAAAAGATGCTACTTCATTTGATGCAGATGATTCATGGGCAGTTTGGAATCTTAATTCTCTTTGGTGTTCACCTGATGATCTCTGAAGTTAGGGCTTGTGTAGAGTGCAAGAGGATCCGCGTGCTATCTTTTGATAGAGAAGGCCTGAACTGGTACAGCTATCCCATAAAGATTCTGATCACCATCTCAATCTCTTTCCTGCACACTGGACAAGGTGATCTCTTTTTCTTCAACATCTTTGCACACTTGAAACAGGCCACAAGGTGAGCAGTCCTTCCATGGACAATATTCCCATCCCGTGGTCTGTGATGGCATAAGAAGCAAGGATTCAGTAATTTTTTTATGCTCTCTAAAGACTGTATTTCTTCCTCCGTTTTACGTTCGGTGAACTGCAACAGGGACTCTCTGCTTTCACATTCTCGTGCCAAATCCAAAGACTCAATAGAGCTGCAGGGATCTACACGTAATTTGTTCTCTACCACGTACATGTCTTTAGGTTGGCCAACTGGAGCAGAAATAGTCCTTCGGCAGTCTGGGACATCTATCCCTTCATCCTCGTTTTTGTTTTGCATAGCATCAATGTTGGACAGAGAAAGAGAATGAGCCAGTTTGGGACAATCTGAGTACCAGTCCTTCCGTAGGGCCCAGCAGCGGTAACAG
The DNA here is from genome assembly GCF_964035555.1 of Netta rufina. Classification (NCBI taxonomy): domain Eukaryota; kingdom Metazoa; phylum Chordata; class Aves; order Anseriformes; family Anatidae; genus Netta; species Netta rufina. The sequence goes on along the minus strand of NC_140150.1, from coordinate 4,047,704 downwards.
TACCGTTTGCCTGGAGAGTTAAATTTCTTGCATTTGGTGCATTGCCAGCAGTCCTGAAGAACGATCGAGGCAGACAAAAACAGCAGCAAGTTAGTGTGATATTCCATACAATTCTTTTCCCCAGCATAGGAAAAGCAGAAAAGGAGCTTCAACAAAAGAGGACACTATAACCAAGGCTTGCAAATGCACGGATGCTACTTTGATTTTCAACACCTCAGAAAGCCTAAAGGAACATTTTACTGCCCTTCTCCCAGCCTCCACCACTCTGCAAGAATACAACGTTCTCAAGCTGTGCAGTTTATTGAATCTTCAGTATCTCACCCTAAATTCAAGGGTAGAGCTCCTGCAATCAGTTAGGAATATATCTCCCAGACTCATTAATCATTTAGCACCTGATGAACCTGCAAAACCTATAGCTGCGTATTTGTTTATCCCACAAAACAAGTGCAAGAGCTGCCCAAGATCAGAGCTATGTTTCAGCTGCCCAGTGCTAGGAACATCCCAATTCATTGAGCATACGCAGACCAGAAAATAATGCTGGAAAATGTTGGTGTCACCGGCTACAAAAATTATCATGACACGTTTGCTGTCTTAAAACAAGACTCAAAAGACTCTCCTCCTGATTTGGCCATACAAATTGTTTGAGAAAGAAAAAAAAAAAAAAGGGGTGAGGTGGGGTGTGGATTCTCTCCTCATGGCAAAGACCACAATGAAGGAACTGACAGCTTCCTAGCCTGCCTGGATGTCCAGGGCTCAGTGGAATGCTGATTCTGACACAGATATTTGCACTGACAAGTTTTTTGAGTATGATCACTTTATATTTGGCCACTTCGGTTATAAAACACTCCTAGACAGAATCCAAATAAATCCTCTCACATTGCCCCCAAAAGTGCCAAAGCCACCTAAGTTCCAGGACTGCTCTGTGGCCAGTGGAGGCATTTTGTGTCTTTGGACTGGGTGGGCAGTCATGGGCTGCCACTGCTTAATGCCCACCCAATTTAGAGTTTAACTCAGCCCTGTCCAAAACAAACCAGGTAAGGTCAAGCCAACTTCTCTACATTCCTTCCCAGAGGTTACAGAAATACTTTTTGTTTGATTTTGTGCTTTTCTTGGCCTTTGAAACGCATACAAGAACCAGATTCTCTTACCACAACCAGGAGCTGCAAGATGAGTTTTTCTAACTACAGCTAGGACTGCAGCATACTCCAGGCAAGGAACGCTGACCCAAAGGATGCCTACCTCAGAGGCTGCAGCTTCTGTGTCCGTGTCATCACTTAAGCACTGAGAATCCTCAAAGTCATGCAAACATGCATCCTCAGTCACCTGGGAAAAGCAGATATGCTGTCAGAATTGCAGCAAGGATCTGTGTTTACAATGTGCCTGGCACAGTAGAGCAAAACTAAAATAACACCATAATCACCATGAGAATTAATCCATTTAGAGAAGTGAATGGAAAGCCGTTTTATGTACTGTATCTATTCCAGAACATTGTTGATAACTGTTGCTGAGCTGCTTTACAGTTGTATTTTCCTGTGATCGATTTATCTCTCTCTCTGATGTACACAAAAGTCATACAAATGCAAGCATATACACCTGAGTGTTCCTACTAAATTCCGTGGAAGAAAACATGAATTCAATCATTTAAACATAAATCTGATTAGTTTTTCTTGTGACTAGTGTTACTACCACCTCAGCTAGCAGATTCAGGCAAGAAGCTTATCTTATACAAAACATTAGCACAACGTAAGCTGAGATTTTCTAATTTTTTTTTAAAAAAGGAAGATTTCAGATACTTGCCACAAATGTAGTAGAGTTGGTGCTAAGATTTGAAGTAGTTTTAAATCAATTGTGTGCCTTGAAAATGCACATTTGAACCAAAACCCAGACTAACTACAAGGGAAAGCTATCACATCACGTACAGAATGGTGACAGCCTTTTCTAAACACAATTTAAACTCTGGATGATTACAAATCTAGCTCCTTTCAAGTCAATGTAACACCAGAAGACAGACGAAAAGCAAGGGCTTTTCATGAGAAAAAGGATTTTTTTTGCATGCAATTGCTTAAACGAGGCCAACCAGTGGAACACGTGTACTGTGGCTGTTTCGAAAGGTACCTTTTTGTCATCTTCTTTCACTTCCTCGCAGTCAGCTGTTTCCACTTTGACTGCAGCACTGGTCTGATCTGTCGGACTTTCGTTGAGGAACCACAAGTCATCAGTAGTATCTGAAACAATGGCAGTGTCTATGTCCTGTTGGAGAAGAAACGAGAGAGACCACTTAGAGCTCAGGGTATCAGCAGCAGGAGTACCAGCACTGCAGCCACAGCCAGTGAACACCTCGCCCTTTTTCCTCACTAACAGCCTTCTCAGCCCTGGTCAGCTTCTCCAGTCACCCCTAGGAGAAAAAGGGACAGATCACTACTCTCAAATAAACCACCCCTTTTTTTTGGCAGCAGCACTGTGCTCGTTCCCCTTGCTAGCTGGCCATACAGCTGGCCACCACGCTACCATCATCTGCACTGCGTAACAACTTTCGACCCAGAAGAGGGGCAGCTCCTGCAATACCACCAGTGCTCTGGAGTGCAGAAGGACCTCCAGTGGATAACAGATTGCCTAGTTTATTTAACAACACTAAAGGTAACCAACCACCTGATGTGAAAGGCTGGGACAGGAACACAGAAAGGAGAGGCTGAAAGTCCTGAAGGAATGTGGGAAGGGAAGAGAAGGAACAAGAATTTATTATTTACTTGGAACACGAAAGAGGAGAGGAAGAGAATACAGTTCACCTCTTTAAAATGTCTACACACCTGGTTAGTCTGAATATCTGTTGATCCATTACTTCTGGACTTGTAATTGCTTCTGAGGTTGCCTAAAAACCACCATGGAAGACCAGCTACATCCCATTCCTCAAACACTAGGTCCAGTTTAGGCTTCTTGCTTTTAGAGAGGTTTTCTATTAAGTCTTTGTCTGTAAGAGCCAAGTAGAATCTAAGTCATGCCACACCTACATCATTTAAGAGACTAGCAGAGAAAAGTTTGGCCCCATCTGATTTGAGAAATCTTCCGTGCTCTATCTGAAAGCCAGAGATAAAGCTAACAGCTTTGAGGTTTGTGTAAGCGTACTGAGATGTCAGATCTGCTGCACATCTGTGCCAGTGTATCTACCCAAGCAAACCTGCCAAAATAGTCACCACACAGCCATGAGAGGTCACAGAAGCATCCCCAAGCTCCCAGTGTCTCTGTAACTGTACACGTTTCTCTTTAGCATTACCTTAATTTTAAGGCTCAATACACAAACATGAACTCTTCTTTCAGAACTCTATCCAAGTCAACACAGAGAAAATTCCTGAATGATTAATATATAGAAAAGACTGGTTTGAATTTGGTTCAGATTTCAAATGATGGGAGCTCCTGAATTCCCAAACCAGCTCAAAATACAAATCAGAAAGGTAAAAATCTATTCTTCATAGCCCCCTGCTTCAGCCTCCTCCTTTTTAGCCAGTGCAGTTTAGTCTACGATCCTTAACTCAGAGGTTTGAGCTTCGAGATAACCTTGAATCCATCTCTCCTCAGTTCTGAGAGCTTCAAAGGCACCGACAAGGACTGTTTCTGCCTCCTCTGTACATGCAGCCAAGAAAATATTTACTGCTCCCATTTTATCCAGAAATACGCACGCTTGCAAAGATGATTTAGGTTTACAAATTAGTTTCCTTGATATGAGAATAATCTGAGAGTAGAAGGTGGAAAACCAGGAAAATTGTTTCTGTAACATCAGAAATCCTTGAGTGAACCAGCAAGAAATCCCCAGACATTAAAACAAAGGAAATGTCTAAATATGAAGGAGCTGTATGATACTTAAAGTGGGCAGGAAAAAAAAAATCCCATTGTTATTCAGATTCCTGATTGGTTTGCAGGTAATGACTGCAGACAGCTCAGGCTGTGTTCTATGTAATCAGAGGAGAGAGTCCCTTGGGAAGATAAATAGATACGAGTATAATTTCGGCATTTAAAATACCCTTCAGCAAGGTCTGTAAGATTGTTGATGGCATTGTTTAGTGATAGATGCGCTTTTGGGGCTTAACCTGCCATTTTATTCAGTGTTTGTTTGTTTATGAGACCAAATATCCAAGCTAGAAAACAAGTCTATCATAAAATACCTTCGACAGACATTTGCAGTTCTCTCAATCTTTGCCATAAAATGATGAGTTTTAAAGATTGCATTTCACAGGTTTTTATTAGTCTCCCAACACCCTCCTCCAGCAGCTGCCTGATGCAAAGCTCAACGTGTCACACTGGGGAAGGAGAAGTGCTTGCACACACTGTCACCACAGAAAAGCTGGCACTCACCTCCATAATTCTCACATTTGTGCTCTGAGGTAGACACAGCAGATGTATTGCTTTCACCTTCTCTGATGACAGTGTCAGAACCTTCTTGCGGGCTAAACTGCGTGAAGGAAGGAAAAAACAGATGTTAGTCCACCAGAGCTTATAGGGACAAGGGGATGTAGCACTTCCATTCCGAGTCACCAGCTGCAGTACAACACCAAAAAGGCATGAAGAGAAACAGGAGTTTCTGAACAACAGCTATACACACTGTTAACTCTTTAGGAAGGCTAATGCATCTGTAATCAGCACAAACAATATACTTGCAACCCAGGAAAAACCTTAAGATTGGCAAAAATCCAAAAGCTGCCATCTTAAATGAAGAAATACTGTGATCTTCGTGACTCTCTGGCCCCCTTCAATGTGAACAGACACCTCCCAGACCAATTACCTTAACCCCAAAATATACCTGAGACAAGTTAGAATACACAAAGATTTTTCCTAGGTTTCAGATTCTGCCTGAAAGCTTCAAAAACAATCCTATTAAACACAAAACCTATTCACACTTTTTAGAAACTTTAACTATTTGGCAATTCCTACTCAGAGAGGGGATGAGAGAGAGGGGGAAAGACGTGAAAAGACAGAGCACGCTGGAGGAACTGAGGACTAGAAGTGCTACACCCCAGAGAAACGCGCTCAGAGACTGGTACTCTGTTATGATGAGAACAGAGAAGGGTCACTCTGTCCCTGCTCTGTGGACTCCAAGAACTTTCAGGAAGGTGAGGACCTGGCAGCCAAGCAGCACAAAGTTCTGGCAGTCCACCATGCACAGGTACAGAGAAGGGGCACTCTGTACAACAAAAGAAACCACCAGGCAGTGGGTTTACCTTCAGCTGGTCTTGGCTTGGCTTATCGACGCTCTGTTCCTTTGCGAGATTCTGTGCAGCATCTAGATAGCAGGTAAAACAAAAGAAAAAACCTTCCCTGGTAATAACCATTCTCACAACACAGAGGGTCTTCAGCAAGCAACCAACGAGCCAGGCTTGGCAGACCTCTAAGTAACCCTTTAAGGAAACAGAGCCCTTGCTTTCTTAGAGAGCTGACCATTTCCTGAAGAGGCACCACTCTAGTATTCCTAGGGCTTTGCTAGACACATATGGAAGCAAAACCCTATGGAATACAGCTGTGCCTCCCCACAAATGCAGCTTGATGGAACTACAGCTTGTAAGAACCTTCTTGCCAATGTGAAAAACTATTCTGTCTCCTACGGCCTGTCCTCAGGCTGTGAGCTCTAGGTCCTTCACACAGAAGGCCTGCACGGAAGCAGAAACCCAGAGCAACAGCAGAGGGTGGGAACTTCAAGGCTGGACCAGATCTACACTGAAGAAGGTGAAAAGAAGGTGAACAGAAAAAGGAAGGTTCTTACAAATACCTGAGAATACTACTGCTTTTGGTACTTGCTTAGAGAGGCATCCTTCTGAAGGGTGTGGGCATCCAGAACAGGAACTAGACTAAGAATTCCATGCACAGCAGGCTCTTTCCTGGGTAACTGAGTATGTAGCCATACTACAATTTGATCCAGACAATTATGCTGGCCCCACAATTTAATTAAAAGGCCAACCTAAACAGTTAGAACAATCAACAAAATCTTCTACTAGAAGAGCTGTATTTAGGAATTCACTCTCTGAATAGGATGACTTGCTAGAAAACAAAAGATGCAAGGATGGCTCCTGCTTTCTCCCATTTCAGTTTAAAAATTCCCTGCAGAATGCCAAGGAGACACGAAGAATCTGATTCACATCATGAATCACGGCACTGATACAAAAGCACTGAAAACTATCCCTGTAGGCAGAAAAGTGGACCATAAAGTGATGAGCACAGGACCACAAAATGACATGGTTCTATCCCACATTTTTTGCCTTCCACGCATCAGTTCAGCTTTCTTTTGTTCCCTTCCCTCAGCATACAGCTTCTGTAGTCACTAATTATTTGATACCTGAAGGAAAGCAGAAGCCAATTGGCTCATCCATCACTGCTTTGTCTCTGCAGTGGCATTAGAAGAGCTGAAGAACTGCCCTTCTAACAATTCACAAGTGACATGTAGTAGTCTTAAACACTAAGAAAATACACTCCACTTACTGGAAGGCTTTCTTTGAAGCCCACATATTATCAGGAACTGAAAGTAAAATGCCCTTAAGGAGAAGTAGGTATTCCTAAAACCTCCTCATGTGATTCATACTAAGAGTGAAAGTTTGCCATGTAAGGACACCATCTGATAAAAAGCATTATGTAAGAGCTTAATCTTCGTTATCAAGATGTACTGCAGTCACTTTTCTTTCTACAAGGGTACTTGAAGTGGGCAGGATAATCTGCAAAGTGATGTTCTGATAAGCACTGGTTTGGCTAATGAACACAAGTGGCTATTGCACAACATGAGACAGAATGGCCTCTATGCCCTGCAGCACCTTCAGCTACTGATATATTGCAACAAAGGAAAAACAACACCAAGAGTCATCCTTCCTACATATTTGCCAAAGGCCTGGTCTGCCAAACCTGTTTCGTTTCATGGTCACACACACACAGGCACACATGGTAGAAAAACTCAATGGCCATCTCACTAAAGGAACAGTACTTCCTTTGGCACGATTAGGAATAGTGACACCACAACTGGAGCACACACACACACCCAGCCACACGTGCAGGGCCACAAGCACACACCAAGTGGAAGGGAACAGGGCAGCAGAGGAGAGCATTCTGCTGAGATCCGTTGCTCTCCACCTACACTGCCTACAGGGAAAAGGCCAGGGTACCACCAGCAAGGGGAACTGCACTCACACAGTAAATCTGCAGCTACGTGTTTAGACAACAGTCTGCTTAGGAAGGTTCTTTTGTATAAACAGGGAAAGGAGGGGAACCTCAGAGGCACTAATATATGGCTTAAAGCAGACACATGAACAGTTTAGGGCCATGTTTTCTCAGTTTCTAAATTTGAACTAGTGTTTATGTCTGTCTGCACAAACAGGCTAAGCACTTAGGAAGAACTAAGCCCATATTATCTGCCTGGAGACCCCGGGAAGAATGACACGAGGCTGCACAAATCCCCTGGTATAGTTCACTCATGATTTGCACATTTGTGCTTTTAAGAGATGTTTATTTTCACATGAAGATGACCAGCTGTACAGTGGGAACTGGCTGCAAGGGAGCCATCAGCTGACATTAAGTTAAGAACAGATTTTAACTTATGACTGAAGGACTTTTGATGTAGATAATTTCTCTCATGAGCTGAAAAACTAATAGCAACCTTTAAAGGTTCAAGTGTTTCATTAAAGTCTAGACCTCTTTGGATTGCAGAACTATGTTAGGTTTCCAGCACTCTTTACATTCACTCTCAAGACTATGAAAGCATAAAATGAGGTAAGAGAGAAGTCACAGAATGCTATGAAACTGCAAGAAGACTGAGAAATCAATAACCATTTGGATGAGACACTTCAGCCACGTTGATTTGTACATCCGCAATATTTAGTCTGTCTGCCATTCTGAGGCTTGGCCACTGGTTGCAGGCAGCTGTATTACTCAACCAGCTAACTGATTTCATACCACAGCTACTGATGGTGCACACACAAAAAAAAGACACATACTCAAAGAGATTGTCTTGTCAAAGCCTTCATTAGCAGCTTGTTCCAACTTCAGAAACACGTCTTTTCTGAATATCATTACTTACCCAAGTTACATCAACACTATATTGAATATAGCTGTCCATACCGTGACAAACCTACCTGTCATTGCAGCAGAAGTCAGGTTCCGTTTCAACATTTCATAGACTGGGCTGTTGAAAAAGAAGGAGATAGTTTATTATGCAAGGAAATGCTGGAATCTGCAGGGCAATTTTTGCCACTCTTTAGCTAAATGCTTGCTACAGAGAAGTCTAGCTCAGAAAGTGAGGGGTGCAGCCTTTAGCAGGAGTCTGAAACCAACTGTCTAAGAATACACAGAAATAAAAGGGGGGAAGAGATGTCACTTCAAGCAGCTGTCTGGACCATTCAGAACTGGCTCTTCAAAACAAAGGAGCTGAACTTGAACTTGTCAAATCAACTAGCCAAAAGTCACTGGCATTCATAGAGGCTTATGTGACTGTAAGTGGGAACAGTGACACCAAGGGTCTCCTGACTCAGCAATCTCTGTGAGACATCATGTTAACAGCCACATTTTCTTACCTTGGATCTTTTACAGAGAAGCTCTCCAGCCCCAGCAGTTCTCCCAGCTGATCTCCTCCACAGTACACCATGTGTTGCTGTCTTTTGTCATAAAGCTGCTTCACCATTATATACTGTCCTAGGTGATGCATAACCTGTGGACACAGAACATACCATGAGCCACATCTGCAGCTGAAACCAAACCACCAAAGGCCCTGGAAATTTGCTTTAGTTTATGCTACTTGCCTCCTTACATAGTGTCAGTCAAACAGTACCTGCTAATTCTGCATTTCTGGCATCCATCAGTGCCTCACAACTAAGGGAGAATTATGCTTTAACACATTGCTGTAAGGTTTATAATTACTAACCCTTGACAGGAGAGAAAACTGAGCTGAAAATGGATGAACAGGAGTCACTCTGCTATCCCACACTAAAAAAACACATCATGTTATCTGGGACATCTCCCAGAGTGACAGCTCCGGATGGAGCCTGTAAGGTTCACATCAACTTTACAAAGAACTGTCCCTGGAACAGAAAACCCTGAAAGAATGGTAGCAAATCATTCAAGGTCCACTCTTTGAAATGGGAGCGGGAACAATATAACAGCTCAGAGTAAAGAGAATGAAATGGCACGGGGAGGAGGCAGAAGGTATCACCAGCTCAAAGCTGTATAAGCTGTTACTAAAGGATGGCCACAATCGCAGTGTCATTCTTGAGGAGACAGCTTGCAAGATGCAAAAACGTGAGCATCAGTATCACAAAGCATGGAGAGAAAACATCCTGTGAGAGCTACCAGACACTACCAGTTACAGTGAAGAATCCACAGGACAAGAAGAAAAAAAGGTGAAAGAAGTTAAGCACAATATAGGCAAGGATCCATCCCCCATTACCCACCAAAGTGACCTCCTGAATGACAGCAAATGCCACCCAAATTATGCTAACAGGATGCCATTCACTGCAGAAAAACTGACTTAGTGGAGTTAAAATGTTAATCCATACGAGCAACATGCATTTAATACTCAACTCCCCCCATTTAAACCATTCAATTTGTTTTTCCAAAACTTTTTAGAAGCTAAATAAGTTATTTAAATGCATAAGTGTTTAAAATAAGTCACAGGGCTCTGCAGGAATATTTGACACATTCATAATGAAAAACCACTGCATTTAATTCTTTGCAGACAGGCTACTCTTGTAAATCACAGTCGGTGTCATTTTTTTAATCTTGTACATATATTGCATTTTAATCTTAAAATAAATGAATTCACAGGGTCTCTCAGGTTTAGCTGACAAGCTATTTCAAAGAAAACTTAAAAGAAAAATATCAACTAGAATCCAATTTTTAAGGCTTTCATGCACTGAGCAGACAGCAAGACAATTGAATCCTACGCCCTCTCAGGTATGTGACTATCTATCCCATCTTTCCTCTTTTTAAAGAGGTTTTTGATTTTATTTCACACTCCATTCCCAATTCCTTCAAAGGCTCTCAGGACAATTAACGATCAATCAAATCGCAGCAGCCCTCCGGGTGCGGTACCCCTGTTTTGCAGGTAGGGCTTCCAAGCAGAGAAGAATCAAGAGCCAGCCCCAGCCCTTCCCCACCAAGGGCCATCTGCCAAACGACCAGGGACAGGCAGAGTTTCAGTGCCTGGAAACTGAGCCCACCTCTTTCAGCGTGAAGGTTTCTCCTTGGGCACCTGCAGCCTGCAGAATCTTCAGAAGTGGCAGTTTGGGTCGCACCTAAAACACGAAGCAAGGATTTTTGTTAGATGGACAAGAAGCAGTGCCCTGAGAGAAAGCACGTTGCCCTGGCATGCCTGCCTGCCACAGCTCACAAGCCCAAGTTGCTAAACCTGTGGAAGTTTGTCACACCAAGCCCAGAGATAACAACTGTGGGATGAATTGGAGATCATGGGAAACACCGCTTGCCTTAGGCTGATCTGCTGAGGGCTGGTACTCTTTTACAAGTCATCTGCATGGACAAATGCTTAAAAAAAAAAAAAAAAGTTAGAAGGACTGGAAATCAGCACAATCACTCTGACTCAAGTGCAAGACAAAAAAAAAAAAAAAAAAAACACTCTGGAATTTGGGCAGACTGCTCCAAAGGCTTTAATCACTCCCATTGTCCAATTAACTTTGATGTCATTCATCATGTGAGGAAAGACCGGAAACTCAGACCCATGGTACGGAGGCCTGGGCAGTGACTAACCAAAGCACTGAGTCATACATTCAGGAGCAAGGACGGTTAATTAACACCAAGGATCAGGATGTGTATTTTCTGTGGCCCTCAATCATCAACCAAAACCTTTACTACACGAAATTCAAAGAATCCTAGGAACAATGCAACTGCACCACCACCTCTTTAGGTTTCACCCACACACCCCAGCCACTTTGAGTAGCAGAGGAGACAGATGATGCTATGCAAAACAGCAAGTTTTAAATAGCTCCTTCCCCCGCACCACTACTTCATCTACTCCACAAGAATTTTAACAATTCTTAGGAGAGCATCACCCCCTGGATCCACGCCTTGTGTTCCTACAAAATGTCAGAAAGCCCTCACTGTTCTGCCTGGAAGCTGAATGCCACGTAATTGTGTACAATATTGTATGCTAATGTGTGCGTTTCCCACACTGAACCTCTTGCTCTGCTCCCCTTTGTCTCCCAGATGCTAATACAGAGAGATGTTTCAATCCGGCACTGGGCAGAACGTCCAACCCTCAGCACACGATGTTCGTTGCTGTTTCCCCTACACTTTGACAAGACCTAAGCTCTCGAGGCATGTAATTTCTGCTAGTAAAGGACTTCAGCGATCAGTGTGAGGTGGGCTTTATACACACCCCTCCTTTCTACCTTTATAAATGCAACTCCAACACCTTTCCTAATGCCAACAGTCTGCTTACAGCCCTGCATTTATTTCCTCAACAGCCAGCTCTAGCTGCACTACCATTTTCCTGCAGAAGGTAAGGAGAGGAGGGGTTTGGGTGCTCATCACACAAATTAATTTGTCCCTCAGCTATCGGAGGTGATATTGGCAAAGCATTTGTTCCACTGTTTAAACACTGTACAACTTCATTTCTGCTGTGAGTGTATCTGGTCTGTGTTCTCATGACTGTAACTGTTGGATGCATTTTCAAGCTCAGAGCAACTCGTGTCCAGCCACAAGCCTTTCTAAGACAGCTTCTTCACCAGGAAAAAGCTGAGCACAACACAAGTAATTGCGCGTATCAGCACTTAGTTTTCAATAAGATGAAATTATGTATTTGCATTCATTCATTTCTCTAATGACCAGTCTCAAATAGGTTTTGAAATAACTCTTCATATCTTTCTTATTAAAGAAATAACCCAGTTCGCTTGATCCGTTTAGAAGGGGCCCTCATTAATCACAGCACAGCCAAAATCAAAGCGTTAGTCTGGAAACTGAGTGTTGACAATCAATATTTTGGTAATAATACCCCAGCCTATTTATGTAGTTTTTTGAGCACTGATTGGAATAAATATTCATACATATGAATTCTGCCCAGGACTTGGCTATGTTTCAAAACTCCTAAATTAAGCCTCAAATGGGAAGATCTTCTGACTTCCTCTCAGCTCATTTTCATTCCTGCCCCCTCCTTTCATATTGTAGAGACCGTTTTTTTTTCCAGTGAAGTGGCTCTGGCAGGTGGGATGCCAGTCTTGGAGAAACATCTCGCTTTAGACCAGCTTTCTCTAGCTGCTGTTTACACTACAAATACTTATTTGCTCTGCCAACATACCGGGGCAGAGCCAGGCTCCCCCAAACCATGCACTTGCCCGTTGGCCTTGGCTTGAAGCTACAGCTACCTTTTTGTTCCAGGGCTGCTCTAAGAATAGGCAATAAGGATGGGTGCTGTGCTTGCCACTTACCTAAGCAACTCCAAAAAAGGCCTGGGGATGCCTTGCTGCCTGAGCAAAGTTCAACACAGCACATTATGGTGCTCCAACACCACTGTCACATAATCTAGCACTAGGAGAAATGTTCTATGGAGGATTTTTCTAAGTGCAGGTCCTGCATGAAAGCATGCATCATGCCATTGCTTGTACAGCCCACGTTAACTGCTTTGTCTGTTTTTCTGCCCTTTAAAATACTCCTAAATCTCTGATCTGGTAGTCAAAGCAACAGAAATCTTCAGGATAAAAGCCCTACTCCATCAGGCTAAATTCTTCTTACTTAAACAACATTAAAAAGCTTTGATTTGATGGAAGAAGTGGGAGCTTTAAGTGAGGGGAAAGCAATGAAGGTAAGTAGGGGAGATAATTACCTGGTTAGCTTGTCCAAGAGTGATTCTGCAGGCATCCTCAGCTGCTGGATGCTGGGCAGAGCTTGAAGATGTCATGGTGGCAGTGATGAGCTGTTTGTGGCACAGACCTATAAACGAGAAGTTTCACGTCCCAGTTAAGCTGCGAAACCTGCTCTTGGGGTTTAATCACTTCCACTTCTTCGAAGTTTCAGGAAATCAGCGGTTCAAAAATAGCCCTGCCTGCGTATCCTAAACGTTGCTGTGCCCCCTCACCTGCTCTCCTACCACAGACCTGCTGTGCCCTGTTCCTGGCTGCATACAGCAAACTGGGACAGAGCTGCAGGGACTGGGGCTGCTTCTGCTCTGCCCCTCTAAGGAATTGGCGAGGAACCTGGACCTGCAGGCTCAAGGGAAGCACCAGTCTCTGCCACGCTGTCAGTGAGTGTAGTACCTTGAAATCTTTGAGTCAGAGGGAGGGGAAACAGAAGCTGAGTCACAGCAACCCCAAGGGAAATCCTCCCAGAAGAGCACAGCCCTGAGCAGCCAGGGCTGATGGCAATGATTAGCACGTTCCCCGCCTGCTTTTTAAGAGATGAAAACCCGCGAAAGCTGCTGCGGCCTCCATCCAGAGCGAGGAGATGCAGGCCACAAGTGAACAATTCCACCAGCACCGCTGGCTGGGCGGGTGAAACGATCCTTTCCTGGAAAGGAACAAAAGGGGAAGTCCTGCAGCGATTTGAATTCGCAGCCCTATCAGTTTCAGCATCCACCCCAGGCCGGCAGCTTCGTACGCAGAGCGATCTGCAATGAGATCTGCCATGACTCACGTTCTCGACACCATCCAGCCCCATCTGCCCCACACCAAGTAGGTTCAAAACCTTCATCCTGACAGAGAAAGGGCAGCGTTAATTAGCTGCACGTGGGGACAGAGTAAACTGAACCTGCTGGAGAAGGAACCCAAGTCCTGACCTCTTATTTCACACAGCGTCGCCTCCACCCTACAGCACGCGGATTTATCGCTGAGGCAAAGCCGTTCTGCTTCCCTGGCACAGGGCACAATAAATTCTGCCTTTTGACACTAATCTACTCGCATTTTTTACAGGCACCATGAAGGAAGTCCTGCGACTGACTCTTGCTCACACGGGTACATTTAAGGCTAGTGGGAGATGAACTACAAAGCAAAGCCTGGCTCCTGAGCTCGCCCACGCGGCTGCAGCTTTAGGAAAGTTTAGTCTGTGGATTCTGGCAGAGGTGCCAACTTGTAACCCTTGCAATAATTTAATTTAAAAGTCTGAAGCCAAAAAAATTCGTTTCTTTCAAAGAAATATCTTAAGTTTGCTGCCATGAGACTCCTGAGAGACAGGAGATGAGTCTTCCTACATTCCTTAGGGAAGACTGAGTCGGATGCTCAGCTACATTCAGAAGTGAACACGAGCAAAACAAGCAGGCTTGTGCCTGAGGAATGTAAAAACATCTCCTGTTGAGACAAAACAAGCTGGACACTTATCTAACAGGCAGTGCAAATACTTCGGTTGACAAAAGTTAGTTTCAAAACACGTTCAAGTTGATGGCCAGTGTCACACATTCACACCCTACCCCTCCCATTGCCCCGTTCATTAAGGAACAGGCACTAATTTACTAAGAGGCTTCTGGTATTTCTTACACCATTGCATTTCCCCGAAATAAGCACTGTTGGGGATAAAATCCTTCCTGAAGATCAGGCATCTCTAAATTCTTAACGCTGATAAACGCGTGTCAAATTCAAGCTTGGTAAACCACGCTGACAGCAAGCAGATCTAGGTACACCGAGAAATAACTGACTTAAGAGCTGAAGTCGCTGCCGTCTTCAGTTCCTTGCAAGCTGGTGACTTACCCCTGCCACGAACTCTGTGGGAGCCACAGCTGAACTTACCCACCGTGAGCTTCTCCACTCCACGTCCCCTCTGTGCCTCTGCTCCTGCGAGTCCCTGTGCTAGGAGCAGCTCAGAGCCAGCCCCTGCCCCTCTGCTGGCCGCAGCTGGCTGCTAAATGCATCAGGGGCGGCTGCAGGAGGTGTGAAGGGCAGGCAAAGCGCGGAGTTCCCCCCACCCTGCCTTCCTGGAAGGGGTTCTGCTGCCCCAGGGTAAGGCAGAAAAAACACTCGAAGTGCTCTGGTGCTGCTTTTAGTGGAGGCAGGTGAGCTGGCGCCTCGCCTCCAGCCCCTACAAAGGGGATGTTTTAGCAGGTTAGAGCCTCAGCACCGCCTTGGAACATCAGACTCCTTTTTAACTTCTAATTAGGCTACCTAGCAAGTCCTGGGACATGTCCAGGCTGCAAACACCCACAAGATTCACAGAGGCAGCCCCTGGTTGCCTTGCCCGGACAGAAAACCTCCCCGATGCCCTGCTCAGGCTGGCCAGGAGGAGAAATGCTGCCAGTTCCTAGAGAACTGCCCAGCTCCCTGCTGCAGTCCTACCCAGCTTCCCCAGGAACTGTATTGTCCCACTAATTTCATGCCAAACGCTTACCCTACAATGCTGGAAGCTTTCAAATTAATCTGCAGCCAACTGAAGGAAGCAGCAGAGGGCTCAGCGTTGCTCCTCTAAGTGGCTCTGGAGCTGTGTAACAAAACCACTCCAGAGCAGCCTGATGGCTTGGAAGAACCCATGAATCACAGAAGAGTCACCAAGCAAGGATTTTTCCCCTCAAATGCTTTATATGGGCATGCAGGCCACAGGGATGAGCACAGCCTGCCCGTCCTGTGAGTAAAAGTTCCTGAAAGAGATCAGAACTCCTTTAACCCACATTTGGTGCTTGGGGAAGGCAGGGTTGAGAGAGAAGATCGCAGCTAACGGCCCCAGAAGCTGCTGCAAGCTGTGTGCGTGGGCATTTCTTGGCAGCCACATCTGTAAAGCTGAGAATATATTTCTAATTCGGCTCACTTCTGTGTCTTTCATGCCAGACTGACGCGCTCTGCAGCTTCTGTGCAAAGTGGGGGCAGCAGCAAGGAGCATACAGCAGGCGTTATCCTGCTCGGTGTCCCCGCAGCCTCACCAACACCTTACTTGCACTCTGCTCTGAAGGGCTGTCCCCAGCCAGCAGCATCCTTCCTGCTTTCAAACACTGTAATTGCTCCAGAGAACAAGCTTGCAGTCTCGTGTACAGTATCGTGGAGAGAGAAGCCCCACAGGGGAAGCTTTAGACAAGCACCGATCTGACAAGTGAGTCACAGTTAATTAGGTTTGGCCCTATCAGTGCGAGGCCCTGGGAGCTTTGTGTCTGCCAGCTCTGCTCACCTTTCTCAGCACCACGACTCCTCCCCGTGAGCCTCGCTCACATCTTCAGCCCTTCTCCAGGCCCTAATTCTCACCTGAGTGCATCAAAATTCCCTCTGGGAGAGCAGCAAGATGCCCCTCAAGGGCCACCTCGGAGGGATTTGTCTCCGTGAGCTGGTCCCAGGGCTGGGGGCTACCTGGGGGCCGCAGCAGGAGGAGGGAGAGCTGGGGCATGGATTCGGGGATTTGAACAGGTTTTGTGTTTTACAGCCTGCTTGGCTTCAATTTTCACTGTCCTGCTCTTAGTCAAGTGCTCCAATTCGTTGTCTGGAGGCTGACTTGGCATTTAATTAGGAAAAGCTTCCTGAGAAAAACCCGATTTCCCCACGGAGAAGCCCCGCGACGCATCACTAAAGGCAGAGCTCCGGCTTTTAACAACTAGCCAAAACACTTATTTTAAAGAACTCTTTTTTGGAAACTGTTCTGGAATCAAACCCAGAGCTCATGCAGCAGATGTAACAAGCCTGAATTTCTCCTGCCCCGGGTTTTGTTGCTGACACGCTGCATCTGCCCTGCACTGCGTGCTGCTACCTCCAGCTCTGCCAACGAGGCGCCGACAGCAGCCAACCTGTGACAGATGTTAGCACTTCTCAGAGTACAAATGTTATGCAAGGCCCTTTTATTGCAAAACCAGTTAAGCGGGAGGAAAACAAAACTGATTGTTTCAATTAAAAAGGAATGCTGGCCAAGGGCTCTGCAAATCTCCCTAAATCAGCCGTGCTGACAGTGGCTGTTGCTGGCGATGGCTGGAATCCGGCAGCAGCTCCAGCCCCACGCTCGTGCTGTTGTTTCCATTTATCTCTATTTTAATGTCTTAAATCAGGCTTTTCCTTGGGCTGCTTTCATAAGGGGATGGCAAAACAACATCACCATTTAAGCACAGAGAGGAAGCAAGTCAGAGCGTTAAAAAAGCTGCTTCTTCACCAGGTGAGGGCTAACCAGAGCGTGTTAGCCATCCTACCACAAAGCTGACATTAATTTTTAAGCCAGGCACTTCAGGAGGAGTGAAACTGAAGCCAGTAATCTTAGCAGTAGTGAAAAGCGAGAAAAGCCCTTATTTTAACCACATTTTCAGCAGAACCAGCCGTCTGACATTTGACTGCAGCTGAACATCTGGGGGGTTTTTGCCCTGCTCCTAGAAGAGTTGCTGAACACGTCAGCGCTCTCCTGGAAGCCGGACTGCCACACACAGCCCAGAGCTCATCCCTGAAGACCCAGGCGCTCTGTACCCAAATTCTGACCTCCTCCAGGCACCACATTTACCTTATTCACCTCATTTACCTCGCAGTCTCCTGTTGGGCAGCGCAGTGCCTGGGCCCAACCCACCTGCTGGAGACGTGACATGAACGAGTACCAGGGCGGGTGAAAATCCAAATCACAACAGCCGTCTGTGTTTCAAGTCCCCTTTTGATCCTGCTTGCTATTCTTTCTCCAAAACAGCTCTTCCCTCAACCTGATCCTACCCAGGACTCGATTAAATTTAAATTCTTCACTTCTGATGTGAGCACTGCAAAACCTCAGCAGCTCTGCACTGCCCACAGCCAGCACGTGGCAGGAAAAAAAAAAAAAGGATCACCTTTTACAGCCCCTCGTGTGCAATAACTGCAGGGCTTTACACACCTGATCTCTGGGTTATTAATGCCTCTCTGAAATTAATTCCTTGTTACCACAGCTCTCAGCAGCACCACGCTGGGACAGCCCCTGGCGGCGCTTCGCCCTGGAAAAGCAGTGTTTAAGGGTAAATCGTGGGGTGAGAGATGAGACACGGCACAGGCAGCTCTAAAGAGCTTCATTTTGTGGTAGGGCCACGTCGTCCTGCTCAAAAAATATTAAATTTGGCAGCAGAGCAACCAGGGCCAGGGCTGCCATGGGAGGGCCTGGCACAGACACACTTGGCACAACTCCTTGTGCTGCCGGGGCAGGTGGTTTAAGCACCAGGGGTCCGGAATTGTGCAGAATAAGGCTGATTTTTTGAATAAAAAGTTTTGGGGGTCTGTGAGGGGCACCGACACAGCGCTCGGGGCCACCTCGTGAAGGCAGAGCCCTCAGCACACCCCAAGAACCGTTGTAGATCCCCACAACGCACTGAATATTACCACAGGAACAAGATTGCAAAGGGGCAGCTCCGATTTTGGGTCAGAAACTTGATTTTCACCCACAAATCCCAAGCTTTACCCCCCCCTTTCCGCTAAGCCCCCTCCAAGGCGCAGCACCCGTCAGGTGCCGCACGGCCACGGCTCCGCTGCCCATGACCTGGTCCCGGAGCCCCAAATCCCAACCCCAAACGCGCTCCCAATCCCAATCCCAATCCTAATCCTAATCCCAATCCCAACCATAATCCCAACCCTAATCCCAACGCCAATCCCGCTCCCAACCCCAATCCCGCTCCCCCGGCGGCTCACAGCTCACCCTAGAGCATCCCCATGGGCCCCCGGCCGCCCCCCTCAGGGGTGGGGGTTTCCCCCTAGGCCCCCCGCGGGCTCCTCGCCTCCATCTTAGCGCCGCGGCCGCCCGCCGCTTCCCCTCGCAGCCAACATGGCGGCGCGGCCACTTCCGGCCCGGCGGGGCCGTACCATAGAGCGCGCCGGAAGCGTGGCCTAGAGTGGACCCCCCCCCCCCCCTCCAGCCGTGGAGGACCGTGCTGAGGGCAGCGCGGCGCCATGAGGGGCCCGGGGCCTCCCCTCCCCTCCCCGCCTCGCCGCCGCCCCCTGCCCCTCCCCGGCTGCTCCGAGCCCCCCACGGACCCCCCCAGGCCCCTGCAGCCCCCCCCGGTCCCCTGAGTGCAGCCCCCGAGCGGGCCAGCACGCTGATAAGGGCGGCCCCGGGCTTCGGAACTCAGAGCCCGGATAGCTCAGTCGGTAGAGCATCAGACTTTTAATCTGAGGGTCCAGGGTTCAAGTCCCTGTTCGGGCGGTGCCGCTTTTTGGCCTCGTCTCCCTCCCTCCTTCACCCTTTTTTTTTTTTTTTCTCTCTTTTTTTTTTTTCTCTCTTTTTTATTTTTTCTCTCTCTTTTTTTTTTTCTCTTTTTTTTTTTCTCTCTTTTTTTTTTCCTCTTTTTTTTTTCTCTTTTTTTCTCTTCTTTTTTTTCTTCTCTTTTTTTTTCTCTTCTTTTTCTCTTTTTTTTCTTTTCTCTTTTTTTTTTCTCTTTTTTTTTTTTTTTTCCTTTTTTTTCTCTTTTTTTCTCTTTTTTTTTTTTCTTTTTTTTTTCCGCTTTTTTTTTCTCGCTTTTTTTTTTTTCTCTTTTTTTTTCTCAATATTTTTGGTTTTGCTGCCCAGGGGCTCGGCCAGGATGCCGAGGAGGGGAGACGCAGCATCCCCCCGGCCTTATCAAGGCTTTTGGAGGGGGATCACAGCCGGGAGAGGGAGAGGAAAAAAAGAAAAAGAAAAAAAAAAAAAAAAAGAAAAAATAAGAGAGGTAGAAAAAAATCGGGAAAAAAAATAATAATAATTAAAAGAAATAAACAAATAAACGGGGAAAAAGATAAAAACTGATGCCGCCCGAACAGGGACTTGAACCCTGGACCCTCAGATTAAAAGTCTGATGCTCTACCGACTGAGCTATCCGGGCTCTGCTATCCCAACCCCCTCCGGCCCTATATGACCTTACCACCCCCCGGTGTTTGCACCCCCCCCAGCCTCTTCGAGCCCACCCACGGGTGCTGGTAGCACCCAAACCAGCCTGGGATTGGGGTGCTGGGGCTCCCCCCCCCCAAAGCTAATTAACCTGGTGGGTGAGCGGCCCCCCCCCAGCTTGGCGAGGAGCCCCCACCCCATTAGGGGCTGTGGGGTGCCCCGCGTCCTCCCCCTTTTATTTTATTTTATTTTATTTTATTTTTGGGGGGGGAGGGCAGCATCCTTCCCCACCTCCCTGCATCCCTGACACCCCCATAGGCTGGCGGGGTTGCATTTGGGGGGGGGGATTTGTGCTTTTTTTGGGGGGGGATACAGCATCCTTCCCCACCTCCCTGCATCCCTGACACCCCCACAGGCTGATGGGGCTGCATTTTGGGGGGGATTTATTTTTTTTGGGGGGGGGGGGCAGCATCCTTCCCAAACTCCCTGGCACGCTGACACCCCCTGGGAGAACCACCAGCATCTGGGTGCACTTCTGGGCCTGGGGGGCTGCATTTATTTATTTTTTTAATATTTTTTTTTTTTTTTGGGGGGGGGGGTCAGCATCCTTCCCAAACCCCCCTTACACCAACGACACCCCCTTGGGAACCCTCAGCAGCCGCGTGTGCGCTGCCGGGGCTGCCGGGGCGGCCTTTTTTCCTTCTTTATTATTAATTAAATATTTTTTTCTCCCCCCCCCAACCCCGGGGGGGGGGGACACAGCCCCGTGCAATGCTGCGGGTGGCCGGGAGATGGCCCCGCTCCGCGCTGCGCCCCCTCCATTGTCCGCAGACGCCGCCGCGCTCCCTCCTCCCGCAACCACCACCGGGACCCCCCCCCCCCCCCCCCAAAAATCCACCGGGACCCCCCCTCACCCCCCCCACGGCACCGCCACGGCTCCGAGCAGGTAACGAAGGGACCCGGGGGGAAACGGGGAGCACCGGGGGGGTGCAGGAAAAACCTGGGGGGGGCCGCGGGAGGAGGCCGCTTGGGTGCAATTTGCGGCTCGTTCCGGGTTTTCGCCCCCCTTTTTGTAGGTTTTTTGCGCCCCCCCCCGCCGTGCTGTGGGGGTGTCTGGGTGCTGTGGGGTGCACGCATCTTCCCCCCCCCCATCCAGGGTGCTGGGTGCTGCCCCTGAGCTTCCAGTGCGGGGATTTTGGCAGCTTGGGGGGGGTCGCAGCTGAACGGGGTGGGGGGCGCGGGGGGGGTCGTGGCTTTAAAATGAGCCGGGAGGGGGGAGATTTGGGGGATTTGGGGGAGGGGGGGGGTGCAGAGCGGTGGAAGGGCCCCCAGCACGTTGCAAAGTTGCCAGGGAGAGAAGTGGTTGGGGGGGGGGGGGACCAGCACCAGGCTGCCCGGGATGTCAAAGTGTCCCCCACCGGGATGGGGACGGGGATGGGGACATTGATGGGGACAGGGATGGGGACATTGATGGGGACAGGGATGGGGACAATCCTGCACTTGTGCGGCCAGGAAGGGCCAGCTCATCCCGCCCAGGGCTCGGTGTGCTGCTCCTCGGGATGCCGAAACACTCCCACAAGCATTTAGCCAAAAAAAAACCCAAATCCGTGAGCTTTTACCCCAGAGCGAGGGGAGCCGCGTTGGCTCAAGCGCAGCTGCCAAGCCAGGCACGAACGTGGTTTGGTTGTTCACGGGATCCGGGCCGGGGTGAAACCAGCACAAACCGAAAATATATATATAAAAATAAATAAAAAAATCGATCGTTTCCTCCCACACCGAGAGGAAAAGCGCAAGCAGGGCGAGGGGAATCTGCTCCGAAACGGGGTGCTCGGTTTCTCCCCGGGCTCACCGCCCCGGCACGGTGCTGCCCCAGCTCGCCTCGGGAGCACGGCCTTATAAATAATAAAAAAATAAATTAATTAATTAAAAAATGAGGGCAGGAGACAGGCAGGGCCGGGCAGGGGGGGTGATGAGCCACGAGGCCGCCCTGCTGCAGGGTGCGCGCGGTGCTCGGCTGCGCCCCGCGGATTTTGGGCGGCGTGGGAGAAGCTGCAGCAGCCGCCGCCCGGCCAACCCCCAGCGTTTTGGGGTGCCGGGAAGGAGCCCTGCATGCCCGGCCCTCCTGGTGCCTGGCTGCAGTCTCGCCCGACTCCCACGAGATGCAAATCCGCCGAGCTGAGGCGCACGAGGAGCCACTTCCCATCGTGGGCTGGGTTTTGGGGTGGCCGTGCCCTGTGCGCCCCCGATTTGGGGGGCACCGGGGGGACTTGGGTGCACCACAGATGCTGCGTGTCCTCCGTGCGCCCACCTCCTGGGTGGGGGCGAGCCCCCGAGGCAGTGGGGACAGGCGGATGGATGGGGGCGGCAGTGACCCCGCCGCAGGATTTGGGGTTAGGGGCAGCCGCCGCTTGCCGGGCCCCCCTGGTGCAGCGGGGTCGGCCAAAGAAAAGGCAGAATTGTGGGGCCGTGCTTCACGCTGCCGGGCTCTGTGGGGTTATCCTGAGCCGTGCTGGACAGCAGCGAGCCCCCCCCGTGTGGGCTGGGCACCCCCCTCGCGGTGCCAAGCGCAGGAAGCTGAGATTTACATAGGAACCGAGCGCCCCGGGGAGCCCGACCACGAGCAGCCCCCGCGTCCCCCTCGCTGTGCTGCTGGCCCTACAGGTGCTGGGTGAGGTGCAGCACCCCCTGTGCGCCCTGCGTGGCTCTCACACCTCGCTGCGTGTCCCCAGCGTTGGGCTCAGCCCCTCGTGCCCCGAGGGGCTTTGGGGGGGCTCCTTCGGCTGCCCCACATCGTCGGGGGCTTACCCGTCCCGTGTCTGACCCACCTTCCCCAGGCAGGATTTCCTCCCGAGGGTGGAAATGCGTCGAAAGCTGCTCGAAGAGCGTTTGGCAGGGGACAGCTTCACATCCTGCCTCCTCCAGAGGGCTCGGAGAGGGCTGGATCCTATTAATAGGAGGCGCGAGCGGCCTCGGGAGGAAGGAGCTGCGAGGAACAGGTTGGGAGCCAGCGGCGCTGGGCGCTTGCGAGGCGTTTGCTGGGCTCCGTGTGCGTGGCACGGGGCTGCCTCGGTGCCCGTAACAAAATGCTCGATGCTGGGGGAAGTGTGGGGTCTTTGGGGTGGTGGGCTAGGGGCTGGCTCCGTCTCGGAGGGAGGACGACTTCTTCCTCGAAAGCTCTGCTGGGGATTTGTTGGGGTTTGGTGGAAGGGGAGCGGCTCCCGCAGTTCCGATCCCTGCTGGGGTAAGAAATTGGAGGGGCTTGGAAGCGCCCACGGGGATCGGTTTGGGGGGAATCGCGTCGATTTTGCTGCAAGAGGAGATGTCCGAGTGCTCCTTCCGCTGGGTTTTGGGTTGAGGTGTGGTGTTTTGGTGGTGCTGAGCTCCAGGAGTGAAATACTTGAGGTTTTGGTTTCGGTTTGTAATGACCTTTACGAGCAGATGCCCTTCCTGGAGCTCCAGCTCCAAGCCAGGAAGAAAATCCGGAGCTTTGGCCCTAGCAAAGCACAACCTGGGGACCGACCCAACGAGCCTCCCTTGGGCACTGCACTGCTGGGAGAGCGATGCCAAGGCCCCAAAAACCCCCAATTCCCAATTCACGGGGCTGGGGACACCACCAGGAGCCGTGTCCCTGAGGCACCCCCGAGCATCCTCCTCCGGCTTTATCCTCCTCCTCGAGGGGGCTTCATCCTTCTCCGGGCTGCTCCTCCCTCCACGGGGTTATAAACGGGTGGGAATCGTCTCCCCCCGATTAGGCAGAACCTCCTTCCCCCGGCTCCCACCGCCGGGGAGGTGCTTTCCTTCCTCGCCTTCAGCTGTTTGATGTCTCCCCAGATGCTGCAGAGCTCTCGATCTGCTCCCCACGCAGCTGCCGGCGAGGGGGAAGGGAGAGGGGGACGGGCAGAGCTCGGTGCTTGCCCCTTCTTTGCCCTGGCTTCCCGTCCCCGTGCCTGGGATCCCGCAGTGTGATTTTCTGCTCGGCTCCCCCTGGCCCTCCCCATGCCGAGCAGGTGCTGGGGGGCGGCTGCGTGGGGGCACCGAGCTCCCCCCAAACCCCACGGGTGCCCCCTGCACCCCCAGTCCCCCCCAGGTCCCCCTCACCCTCTTCCCACCCCAACGCTTGGCTCTTTGCGCCTTGTCCCTCCCCATCCTGCTGCTGCTGGCTCCGGGGACAAGGAGAGCCTTGGGGGGGGGCCGTGCACCCCAAAAGCCACCCCAAAGCACCCGAGCATCCAGCGGCCCCAGAGCTAAGCAGGTTTGCCCGGCCGTGCCCTACAAACCGGCTGAGAAACGAAGAGGTGGTGGGGGAAAAACCCCGGGCGTTTCGGGAGGGTTTGTTCCTATTTCTCTGCCCGGCTGGGTGGCCGTGGGTGGATGGGGTTATTTGGGTGATGGAAAAATAAACCCTGCGGGGTCTCTGGGTGTGCAGGTGGGAGAGCTGCCCCCAAACCCCTCTGCACCTCCCCGAGGGGATCCTATAAGGGTGTGCGGGGTGCTGGGCGCACGGGGTGGGCGCATCCTCGCTGCACGGGGAATGCGAGGCTGCATTTCGCCTTGGTTTTGTTCCTCCTTGGTGCTCAGCACCCGAGGATGGTCCCGGAGAGGAGGGTGGGGAGCTTTGCTGCGTTTTGGGGTCCCCCCCAGTTTGCTGCCGGCAGCCCCCCGTGTGGCAGCTCCGCGGCTCCTGCTGGGGCACCGGGGATGTGGTGTCCGCGTGCGGCTCCCCACAAGGCTGCAGCCTCCCTTTTTGGGGCTTTGCTGGTGGAAAGTGGGAAGAAAACGATGTTAAGCCACAAGCCGGGGCGGGTTTGCAGCGCACAAGGGCTTTTCCCTGCTGGGCTGCCCCCGCCGAGCGCGGTGCTGAGGCCGCAGGAGCCGCGCCGGGGCTCGAAGCGGTTCCCTGCAAGGTGGGACGCCGAGCGCCTCTCCCGAGGCTGACGTGACCGGCGCACGTGCCAGGAAATTTAAAGTCAGAAGATTGCCCCGGCATGAGCAGCAGGGATGTTTTAAAGAGGGGAAAAAAAAAAAAATAAAAGAGCCGCTCGTCTGCGCCTCCCGAATTCGGTGCCTGCCTTTGGAGATCCCCGACTGCCCCAGACCCGCAGCTCTCAGCCCCCCCCGTGCCCTTTTTCTACCAGGCTGGAGGGCAGAGGGGGTGTTCAGTGGGAACACAACCAGCCCCTTTACCAAACCCCACAGCGGAGCCAGGCTCAGCCCTGGTGCAGCAGCTCTTTGGGGTTTTTCGTATGGGCAGGATGGGGCCGGCCGCTTCGGGGCTGCTTTTCTCCGCGTCAAACCCCAGCAGATGCCGTTCCTGGAGACGAGAATGGATTTGTAGCTTTGTCAGCCACGAAAAGCTCAGGTCTATTTTATTGCTTTTGGGTTAAAAGCACGTTTGCTTTGTTCGGCTGCCAGCAGCCCGGGATTGCCAGCTTTTGGGATTTCTGTTTTTCCGGGAAAAGCCCGTGGCTGCCAGCAACACCCCCCTCCTTTGCCTGCACGGTGGCACCGACACCTGCGCACGGAAAGGGTCAGGCCCTTTCCTTCAGAACTGCAATTTTGGGGAGAAAGCGTGCCTGCAGCAGGCAAAGCCAGGGCTGGGCTGAGCAGCAGCCATCAGGTTCGGGGCCGCGTAGCTCGGGGGGGTCCCTTTGGGTCTCCGGGGCTGCCGCGGGTGCAATCCACGGGGGTGCTCTGCTGGGTGCTGGAGGTGGTTGCACCTCGAAGCAGGGCACCAGGGTGTCCCCAGCCTTGCAGGGTGCGTGGGGTCGGGGCGAGGAGGGCTCTGGCTCGCAGCTCGCACCCCACATCCTCCCCTCGCGGAGGCTCGTGCGCCCTGGCCGGAGCGAGAAAACCCTCAGCCGCCTCTCAGCTCCAGAGACGTCAAGTGCCGAGCGTCTCCGGAGGCTTTGGGCTCGCTCCACTTTTCTGTTTAACATCCACTTGGCTATTTATTTTGCTAGGAAGAGAAGAGGAGGGGAAATTGCCTTCCTTGGAGAGCTCCGGGCCGGCCTGGCGGCGCTGAGCGAGCCCCGGCAGCGGTCCCGGGCGCGCGGACGGCGGGGAGGGAGCGGCGGCTCCGCGGTCACCGCGGTTTGTGTGCCTTGGTCAGGGGCCAGGAAGGTGGTTTCGAGTCAAGCTTTTCCTCCTCGCTGCTTGCAACTCAGTTCTGCAAACTAGCCGGGTTTGGAGGCTGTGCGAGGCCAGGGGCTCAAAGCATCCCTGCTGAGGGATGGCAGCCAGCTCCGAGCCCCTCCCTGGGGCAGAGGGGGCTTGGAGAGGGGCTCGGAGGGACCTGTCGGGTCCCTCGGGGAGGGTTTCAGCTTGGATTTTTATTCTCTGAAGCATCCTGGGCTGGTGGGAGCTGGTGGGCAGTGGTTGCTCCGGGCTGCCCAGGGCCCCGTGCGGGCTTTGGGGTGAGCAGGGAGCAGCTGGGGGGCGGCTCAGGGCTGGGTAACCCCCTGGGGGCAGGCTGGGGGGGTTCCGCCTCGCTGCCTGCGCTGATGCAAAGCGAAAATCCTCTCCCCCAATATCCTCTCCCCCGGGGGAGGCGAGGCAGGAGGGGCCGCAGACGCCCTTCCTTCCTCCCTTGCTTTTCTCCCTCCACTTTTCCTTTCTGATGGCCGAGCGCTGCCGGCAGGGGCCCTGCTTTTCTCCTCGCACCAAAGCCCCCAGGACCACCAGGGGGGCTCAAAACCCTGCCCGAGGCACACGACAGCAGCTTGCCGGGCCCCACGAAGCCAACGCGGGGCACTGGGGTTGCGGGTTGAGTCAGCCCCAGATGCCGGCGCTGGCCCCGCCGCCCTCCCTCGGTGTCTTATTTTGTCCTCGGGGGAAATCCAGCAATAGCCCCAGCAGCTGCTGCTGGGGGCCGAGCAGCCCCGAGAGCCTACCCAGAGGCTGCAAAATCTTTCTTTAAGCCATCGCTCCCGGGGCTGGGGAACAGTTTCCTTCATTTCATCGTGGAGAGGAAGGGCCGGACCTCAGGGCGCTGCCGGCCCCAACCCTCCCAAGCGAAGCGAAGCGGGGCTCCCAAATGACCCCTGGGTGCACGCCCAGGGCGAGGCTCGTTAGGGCCAGCCCTTGACGAGCTCGCAGAGCCGTTAACCCTCTCCATTCCCCTCCGCCCAGGTGGCCGGCGGTGCAGCATGCCCTTCTCCTGAAGCCCTGTGAGCGCGGGAGGAAGAAGAGGGTCGGTGGCGGCGCGCGGAGATGTCCGCCACGCGTGGCGATGGGGAGCACTGGAAATCCCTCGAGTCGGTGGGCATCAGCCGCAAGGAGCTGGCGCTGGCCGAGGCCCTGCAGATGGAGTACGACGCGCTGTCGCGCCTGCGGCAGGACAAGGACAAGGACAAGGAGGAGAGCCGCGCCAAGCAGCGGGGCGAGCGGCCCCTCATCTCCTGGGACGACCCCGCCGAACCCAACGGCTGCGCCGGCATCAAAGCGGCACGGGGCCTCTCCGGCTCCGACCCCACGCTCAGCTACAACCCCCCGACGGTGCACGAGGGGTCCCCGACCCCCCGGCCCCCTCCCGGGCCGCCCCCCCGGCCGGATAGCCAGCCCTGGCTGAAGGCTCCGCTGGCCGGGGACTACCTGTACATCTTCGACGGCTCCGGGGGGGACTTCCTCGGGGAGCCCCTCAACGGCACCTCGCCCCCCGACGGCGGGGAAGGCTCCCCCAAAAAGCTCTCGCCGCCCCCGCTGCCCCCCCGGCACTCCATCTGGAGCCCCCCCGAGGGCAGCCGGCGCCCGGGGAAGGGGTCCCCGCCGTCCTCCAAAGCCCCCCAGCCCAGGGACATCAACATGTTCTCGCAGGAGCGGGCGCACGGCAAGCTGCTCGCCCGGTGCATCTCCGAGGAGGACCCCTACGGCCTCGCCGACTACGAGGGCATCAACGACGCCATCACCTGCCTCAACCTGAAGTCCACCTACGAGTCGCAGGTGCTGCGGGAAGCCTCCCGGGGCTGGAAGGAAGGCAGGAGCATCTTCGAGAAGGAGTCGAGCGGCAAGCCGGTGGCAAGGAGCAAGACCATGCCCCCCCAGGTGCCCCCGCGCACCTACGTCTCCCGCTTCGGCAACAGGAAGAATCTGGCCCCCAACAAGAACCGTAGGATCTCCGTTGACCCGGTAAGAGGATTTTACTCCCCGCTTTTGAGGGCAGGAGGGATGGAGGCAAAGCGCTGGGGGGAGCTGGAATTGGGGCGGTGAAGGTGGGGTGTGGAGGGAGCTGTGGGTGCCCGCTGGCTCTCGCGCCCCGTGGCTTTGCCGTGTCCAACCTCCTCGCCTTGCTCCCAGCCCCTCCGCGCCCCCAGCAGCCCAGCACATGACTATTTGGGGCTTCAGGGGGGCTGCAGCGGGCTCGTGTCCTGCTCTCGCAGCCCCTCCTGGTCCCCCTCCTCCCTCGGTGGGCGAGCGCAGCAGCCGGGCACTGCTGGCGGGGGCGGTGTGAGGCGCCCTCGGCTTTCTCGCTGCCAGAACCCAATTATAAAAGGGCGTTAAAATTGTCTTTAGTGGCTGCCGTGGTCTCTGCCTTTCTCTCTCTCCCGTTGGCTGCTGGCTGGGTTAATTGCCCTGACAGTGGGGCCATTGTTTGCCGCAGAGGAGCCGCGGAGGCTCGGGGACCCCCGTGTGCGCGGGGGGGAGCCTGGCACCAGGCGCGGGCAGGGCTCTGCCGCGGCACCCTGGGGGCTTGGGGACGCTCCCTCCATCCCTCAGCATCCTCAGATGCAACGATCACGAGGCAATGATCCCCTGCTCGGTCACGGAGGAGCGAGGCGGGGTGCAGGGGGAACACGGGGAGCCCCCGGGGTGCCGCTGACGGTTGCCCCCCGCAGGTTGCCCCCCGGCCACACTCTTTAGCCAACGGCTACGAGCTCTTCGAGGTGTCGGAGGAGCGGGACGAGGAGGTGGCTGCTTTCTGCCACATGCTGGACGTGTGAGTACCACCGTGCCCGAGCCGTCCCTGCGCCCCTCGGAGCGCCCCCAAACCCCTGCTTGGGGGGCGTCAGGCTCCGCGCCCCGGCGAGGGCAGGCGGCGAAATGCCCCCGGGCGGAGGCGTTTGGAGGGGGGAGGACACGAAGGCAGGCAGCGGCTCTCATCCTGCCCCTGCCCGCAGGCTGCGGTCCGGCCCCAGCACCCAGGATTATTCCCTGAGCGGCTTCGTGTGGAGCTCCGTCAGCCTCAGCCCCGAGCACTTGGGGCACGGCGTCAGCCTGAAGGTGACGGTGGTGTGCGACAGCCTGCGGGAGCCCCTCACCTTCACCTGCGACTGTGAGTGTCCCTCGGGGGGGGGGGGGCTGCGAGGCAGGATCAGCCCCGAATGATGCCTGGGGGAGGGATTTTTGGGGAGTTCTCCCGTTGCACGTGGGGCTCACCGCCGCTCGCTGTCCCCGCAGGCTCGTCCACCGTGGACCTGCTGATCTACCAGACGCTGTGCTACACGCACGATGAGCTGCACGCCGTCGACGTCGAGGATTTCGTGCTCAAGCTCTGCGGCTTGGAGGAATTCTTGCAAAAGTGAGTGCCGGGGGGGTGTGGGGGGGACGCAGGGACTGCGCCGCTCACGCGCAGGCGCGATGGATGCGATGGGGGGCCCGGGTCCCTCCCCGCCTCCCCAGCCCCCGCGGGGCTCTCGCCAAAAGCAGCGTGCCGGGAGCATCCTTCCCTCCCGGGAGCTGCCAAAAAAGCTCTTTGGGAGAGCATTAATAACGGCCGTGTCACCGAGCTCCGGCAGCAGCCCAGCTTCCCCCGGGGCTGTTTTTTAAATTGCGGGAGCTGGAAAAAGCCATTTCCAGGGGGGGTAGCGGGGACCGGGGACGGTTCAGAGCCTCAGAAACGTCCCGATCTGCAAAGCGGGGAGAAAGGGGACAGGTTTCCCTTCCTTAAATCCGTGCAGAGCCCTTGTTTGGGGGCTTGCTGCTCCCACCAAGGCTGTGATTTTGGCTCTGCTGGCCAGGGAAAAGCTCCGTCCCGAGCAAGGCGCCGCGTGGAGGCAGCGGCAGCCACGCACGCAGGGGCACACGCCGTCCCTCCCGGCACCTCCCCGCCGCCAGCCCTGCCTGGAGAGCGGCCCCACGGCCTGGCCCTGCTGCTCGAAATCGTGGGAGCTTTGCCACTAGCTCCAGTTTCAGGCCCTAAGGGAGCAACTGGGAATTGCTCGGCTCGGGATGAGCCTGCACAGCCCCGGGGCTGAGCCCAGGACGTGCGTGCATGGGCGCAGCGGGGCTGCTCCCCCAGCCCCGGGTACAGCAGCAGTTCCATCCATCTGTCCCTCTGCTGGGGGGCTGCGGGGAGCCCCCCCCCGTCCCCTGGGTACCCGCTGGGCTTCACTCGTTGCTTTCTTTCCTCCTGCAAACGCTGCCGGTGTCAGCAAAAAGATGTTTGCCGGAACGAGCCTTAACGAGAAACAGCCCCCGTTGGAAAAACGGGACCGGCCCCAGCCCAGAGCCGCGTTGTGGTGCAGCTCCTCGGCGTGGCTTTTTGGAGAGGGAGCCAGGGCTTTCGAGGATGGAGGCTGGCTCAGGCCGCCAGTCAGGGCTGCACGCCCGTCCTGGGTTCTGTGCAGGATTCCCGCGCGATTTGGGGCAAATCCCCTCGGTTTTGCCTAACTTCTCCGTTTGGGAAAGGGACAGCCTGTCCCCAGCGAGCAGCTCCCGTATCTCCCGGGGCCCTCAAAGGACCTTTGAGAAAGCCCTGGGAAATAAAGCCCTTTTGTCGCCCGTCTTTTCTCTCCACGTCTTCCCCCAGCGGAGGAGGTGCTGGAAGTGCCAAAAGCCTCCGTGCTGAGCCGCTCGGGCGCTCGAGCTCTCCTAAGCAGCCCGAGCTGCCGCTGCTTTCCACCACTTGGCACGTGCGAGGTGCAGGGGGAAGGCTGGATGGGGCAGGGCACCCCAGGGGATGGAGCAGGGCACCCCAGGGTACAGAGCAGGGCACCCCAGGGGACATTTGCAGCCCGAGGCGGGGTGCGCAGGACACCAGCCCCATGGCAATAAGGGCCCGGTGCTGCCCAAGGGCCAGGCTTCCTGCGTGCAGCAGGGCAGGACCCAGCACCAGCAGCCACGCACCCATCCGGCTCCACATCCCCGTCCCCAGCAGCCCTGGGGGTGCCCCTGGCGGCCCCCCTGCATCCTGCCATTGAGCCTGCAGATGGGCCGCCCTCACCGCGGCACCGTGCCCGGCTGAATTGGCTCATTCTCTTCCCAAGCTGGCAAGGAAATTGGGGCAGTGTGGTGAGCCCCGCAGGCTCTGGTCGGGGGCTTTCCCCTACTGCAGAAGCCCCCCGGTGCCGGGTTTTCCCCCTGCTGCTGCCGGGCTCCTCCGTGCCCGCTCCTTTTTGCACCAGCAGGGCCTTTTGTGAAGGATGCAGGGGAAGGAGGAAAACCAAAAATTTATTCTTCGGGCTTTGCAAGCACTTGCACCCCAGCGAAATGTTTTGCAGGCAAAAGCACAGCCAAACCCCAGCCAGCACTGGGCCTGGCCGCAGGGATTTAGCACGGGGCTGCTTTAGGGGGGGGGATTTTAGCCCCCAGCCTGGACCTGGTGGAGAGGGGCCTCGTGCTGAGCCCGTTGTCTGTGCCCCTGCAGCAAGCACGCGCTGGGGAGCCACGAGTACATCCAGCACTGCAGGAAATTTG
Organism: Netta rufina; assembly: GCF_964035555.1. Lineage (NCBI taxonomy): Eukaryota > Metazoa > Chordata > Aves > Anseriformes > Anatidae > Netta > Netta rufina. The sequence continues at coordinate 4,016,414 of NC_140150.1, read as the reverse complement.
ACATCGACATCCGCCTGCAGCTGATGAGGAGGAAGGCTGTGCGCAGCGACCTGGCCCGCACGGTGGGTGCCCGCGGGGGGAGCGCCCTCCCCGCCTGCCCCAGGACCCTGCCCTGGGGAGATGCTTTGGCTGGGAGATGCTTAGGGTTTGGCAAAGCCAGCTCTCAGCTGGGTGTAACCTCCAGGGCTCGAGCCCCCAGCCCCGTATCCAGCCGCTTAGAGGGGACCCACGGCGGGGAGAGGGGCAGGAGGGTTTGTAGGGGCGGCACCCACCTCCACCTCTCTCCTCCTGCAGGCCAACGACGACCAGAGCCCCTCCACCCTCAACCACTACATCCACCTGCAGGAGAGGCCCATCAAGCAGACCATCAGCAGGTAAAGGGGGCGCGGGGTGAGCGCAGCCCCCTGCGCCAGGCGCCCTCCCCGTCGGTGCTGAGCTCCGCTCTCCGCATCCGCAGGCAGGCGCTGAGTCTCCTCTTCGACACCTTCCACAACGAGGTGGATGCTTTCCTGGCGGCCGAGGTGAGCCTTTAGGGGGCTGCGGGGCTTTGGGGGAGCACTGGGTGGCACCGGGACAGCCCTGCCCTTCCCGTCCCCTCCCTGGAAGGAGGCTGGTTTTGGCACAGCCTGGCTCCGGCGCGTGCCCACGGTGCCGGATTTTCCTGCTGGAGGCTCCAAGCAGCCTCTCCTCCCCGGGGAGCCCCGACCTCTCCATTCCTCCGAGCATCTCCACGTGTTCCTGCACAGATCCACCTTGTCCCATCCCGTCCCCGCACCCCAAGGGGCTGCCTGTACCCGAGGGGACAGCATCACCCTAAAAAAAAGGGCTCCCGTATTCCCGGGGAGCGCAGCAGACATTTGCTGCAGACTTTTTTATGATCACGATGGGGCTCCAAGTCTGCATCAGAGGAGGGGAAAGGAGGGAAAACCTTCACATGGCAGCTGCGTGGTGGGCTGGGGAGCTGCCGTGGAGGCTCAGGACAGCATTTATTCCCCTCCTTGGTGTTTTCTTGGGGCACAAGAGGGTGCAGACGCCGCTCCCCATCCCCTGCCCCGCTTGCTGCCGGCTCCCCGAGGGCAGAGCTTTGCCCTGGCTCTGAGCCCGGGGCTCTGCTCAGCCTCCCCCTGCCCGCAGGGAGACTTCCCTCTGAAGGCAGAGCGAGTGATCCAGTCGGTCATGGCCATCTGCAATGCCCTGGCCGCCGTCGAGTCCCAGGAGATCACGGCTGCCCTCAACCAGATGCCCCCCTGCCCTTCCCGCATGCAGCCCAAAATCCAGAAGGTAAGGGCAGGGGGGGCGCAAAGGGAGGGGAAAAAAAAAAAGAAAATAAACAACACATCCAAACCATCCTCCCTTCCTTCCCGCTGCACCACGTGGAAAATTCCTCAATAGCTGGGCGCAGGCAGCTGCTTGCCCTGCCCGTGGCAGCAGCCGGGCCCACGGAGCTGCTCCCAGCCGCGGCCACGCGCGGGGCTCCTCCTGCCATTGCCCTCGTGGTTCCTTCCTTCCTTTCTCTCTTTCTTTCTTTCTTTTCTTTTCTTTTCTTTTTTTTTTTTTTCCTCAACAGGATCCAAATGTCCTGGCCAAGAGGGAAAATCGAGGTATTTCAATTCTCCTCCTCCCCTTCTGGGCTGGGGTTCCCGGTGCTTTTCATCCCCAAACCCCTCCTCCTCCTCCTCGAGTGTTACGGCCAAAAAAAAAATGTGTTTGAGACCATTTTTTTTTTTAAGAAACGAGGCTTTTGAGGCCGTGCCCGTTGTTCCTCCCCATGAACCCAACAAATCGGGAAGCCTCAAATCCCCCCCTGCGCCCCAGAGGAGGGGACGTGCCCGGGGTCCCCCCAACATCCCCGGGGGACCCCAAGGGTGCGGGGCAGCCCCGCGTCAGCCCTGTCCTGCCTCCCCTGCAGAGAGGATCGTGGAGAGCCTGACGGCCGCCATCCTCGACCTGGTGGGGCTCTACTGCAGCACCTTCAACGCCGATTTCCAGACGGCCACACCGGGGAGCCGGGAGCACGGCGTGGTGCAGGAGGCCTGCCTGCTCTCCTGCCCGCTCTCCTTCACCGTCTACGCCACCCACCGCATCCCCATCACCTGGGCTGCCAGGTAGGGGTGGAGATAAACCCACCACGGGCTCGGCGCCGTGTCGGTGACCCTTTAGCAGGGCATCCCTCCCCTAAACCGCTGTAAAAAGTGCGTCCCAAATACCCCACGTAACAGCAAACCCACCCCAAAACCTCCCCAAAATGCAGGACCGCGAGCCTGGGGGCGCACGGGGTGGGGGGCGCACGGGGTTGCCACCCCAACCCCGCAAAGCCTCGGGGCTGCTGCATCCCTCCCGAGAGCTCCATGAGGTGACAGATGGCCCCGGTGCCGCGGGGGCTCCTTTGTTAGGTGCCACCATGCTGGGGGGGGACGGCGGGGGTCCCGGCGGGCGGCGGGAGCCCACCGCGGGGAGGGCGTGCGAGGCAGCGGCGGCGGCAGCAGCCACCCCGCCGGGGACCCCTCGCTTTTGTCCCGTCCTTAATGCATTCCCCCTGCTGACTGGCTCCGAACAAAGCCCGTAGCCTGGGAAATGCCGGCATCCCCCTGACCTCCTGCGCCCCGCAGCCCTCCCCGGATTGTCGCTCGGCACCTGCCACATGGCAGGACCCCCCCCCAAAAAAAAAAAAAACCCTCCCCGGCAGTCCCCCGTGTGCCGGTATGCGCCGTGGCATATGGGGACGGGGATGGGGACGGGAGGGTGGGGGGGTGCTGGCTTTGCACCCCCCTTCCCCTGCTCAAAGCCGTGCAGGGGCTGCCTTGGGGCACGGCTGGCAGCGGGGAGGGCTCCGAGCCTTCATTGCACCCCCGGGCATCGCCTTCCTCCTCCTCACCCCGCTGCTATGGGGTTTGCCCCTTCGTGGGGTGGGGTGAAGCCCGAGCAACCCGCAAGGCTCCCCCCCCCCCGCTCACGGCCCTTCTGCCCCCCTTGCAGCTACGAAGATTTCTACCTCTCCTGCTCCCTCACGCACGGCGGCAAGGAGCTGTGCAGCCCGCTGCACACCAGGAAGGCGCACGTCTACAAGTACCTCTTCCACCTCATCATATGGGACCAGCAGTAAGGCAGCCCCCCCCCGGCCGCAGGGTGGGCACGGGTGGTCCACGCTGCTTCTTCCTCCTCCTCCTCCTCCTCCTCCTCCTCTTTCTCGCTGTGCCCTCTGTATTTCGGGTTTCGGAAGCTCTTGTGTCATCCCCAGGAATAGCGCTGCCCCCCACCCCTCCCCGGCGCCAGCCACGCCGCTTGTTTGCACCCAGGAAAGGGGATCTGCTCCCAAAATAGCCCCGGCAGCAGGCGGGGAGGCCGTGCCGAGCCCTGGCATCCACCGGGTCCCGGGGAAGGAGGGGGGGGGGACGGGCCGGGGATAATTTTAGAAGGTGCCTGTGCCCCCGAAGGACACGAGCGGGGCCGTGCCGCCCCCCTCCCTGCCTCCTGCCCACCCCACGGGCAGGATGTAGCTGGTGCCCCGGAGAGGAGCCTCAACCCCGGGGACCCCCAGGGACCCCCAGGGAGCAGCCGGGACGAGGTCAGTGTGGGGGGGACCCCCCCAATCCCTCGGTCACCTTCCCAGGGCGCAGAAGCAGCCGGCCGGCCCCGACCCCGGGGGGGCTTGCCCATGACGTGGGGCCTCGGTGCTGCGCCGGGGGCACGTGGCACCCCCGCTGCCAGCAGTGTGGGGGGGGTTTTGGGCTCTTTTTTGGCATCTTGAGGCAGTGGGGGGGCCGCTGGCAGCACTGAGCCTCCGCCTGCTCTCTTGCAGGATCTGCTTCCCCGTCCAGGTGAACCGGCTGCCGCGGGAGACGCTGCTCAGCGTCACGCTCTTCGCCGTGCCCGTGCCCCCCCCGGGGAGCTCCTCGGACACCAACAAGCAGCGGCGGGTCCCCGAGGCACTGGGCTGGGTCACCACCCCGCTCTTCAACTTCAGGCAGTGCGTGGGGCACCCTTGGGTGCAGCGCCACCCCCCCATTACCCCCCCAAAGCGGCACCCTCAGCCTCCCCCCCCCTCCACCTTATTTATTTATTTTTTTTTTTTAACTCCTCCAGGGTCCTGACCTGCGGGCGAAAGCTTTTGGGCTTGTGGCCGGCGACCCAGGACAACTCCAGGGCCAGGTCGAGCGCCCCTAATTTCAACCAGCCCGACAGCGTCATCCTGCAGGTGGGTGCCGATGGCACGGTGCCGGGGGGTTTGGGGGGGGGGGAACCGAGCCCCCGCTCACCCTCCCGCCTCCATCCCAGATCGATTTCCCCACCTCTGCCTTCGACGTGAAGTTCACGAGCCCGCTGGCGGCCGAGGTCAGCCCCAGGTACGAATTCGGCAGCCTGGGCGAGGAGGATCAGCGCAGGCTGCGGGAGGCCATGCAGAAGAAATCGCTCTACTGGTGAGCGGGGGGGGGCTCAGCATCATCCTGCTCGGGGTGGGGGGGTTTTGCTGAGCTCCCCCCAGCACTGGCATGCACAGGGGGCGTTTGGGGGGCCTGATCCTGCCAGGAAAGCAGCCAGGGATGGGGGCTGAGTGTGGCTTCTCCGGCGGTGTCCCCCCAGCAGGGAGACAGCTGCCCGGCCCCTGCTGGCTCTAAACGGGGAGGATCGGGTGTCGGCAGCTGTGCCCGGCTCCCCGGAGCTCAGCACTGGTGCTGGACGTGCCCTCCCCACCGAGACCCAGCAGCAGGGCCAATCCTGTTCATAAAACCCCCAACGGGGTGACTTGGGGGGACCCCATGGGTGCTCGCTCACCCCACGCATGGGCGCTCCTGGATCACCATCTCACAGAGGATGCCAGCAGCATCCTGCTCCCCTTCCCCTCCTCCCGAGGGCTTTATCAGTGCCTCCCCAACCCCGTGCGTGCCGGGGGTGGCAGGGCACCCTATCCCCAACCCCGTGCCATCCCCGTGCAGGTTGACGGACGCCGACCGCAAGCGGCTGTGGGAGAAGCGCTACTACTGCCACGCGGCGCCCGGCGCGCTGCCCATGCTGCTGGCCAGCGCGCCCAGCTGGGAGTGGGCCTGCCTGCCCGACATCTACGCCCTGCTGGGCCAGTGGAGCTGCATGAGCCACCAGGACGCCCTGGGGCTCCTGCACGCCACGTGAGTCGCCGTCAGACGGGCACGGGGCGCTGCGCGCGGTTGGGAGTTTGGTGTGGGGGGAGCGGGGTCCCGTGGGGACACGCTGTCCCTGGCCGCAGGTTCCCCGATCAGGAGGTGAGGAGGACGGCCGTGCAGTGGATCGACTCCATCTCCGACACGGAGCTGCTGGACTACCTGCCCCAGCTGGTGCAGGTGTGTGCCGGGAGGGGGATGCTGTGTGGGGTGTGTGCTGGGACAGAGATGCTATTTTGGATGAGTCCCAGATGGGGATGTTGTATGGGATGTGTACCGGGATGGGGATGCTGTATGGGGTGTGTACCGGGATGGGGATGCACTGCACTACACATGCCGGGGTGGGGATGCAGTGAGGGGCACACACTACGACCAGAACACAGCAGGGGGCGTGCGCTGGTCCTGCTGTACCCCAAAAGCATCCCCTCTCCCCCTCATCCAGGCCCTAAAGTACGAGTGCTACCTGGACAGCCCGTTGGTGCGCTTCCTCATGAAGCGGGCCATCTGCGACCTGAAAATCACCCACTACTTCTTCTGGTGAGTTCAGGGGGGGGCTGAAGGAATCTGGGGGGGTACCCGTGGCGAGCCTGACCCCCTGCTTCTGCGCCGCGGGCAGGCTGCTGAAGGACGGCCTGAAGGATTCCCAGTTCAGCATCCGCTACCAGTACCTGCTGGCGGCTCTGCTGTGCTGCTGCGGGAAGGGGCTGCGGGAGGAATTCGACCGGCAGTGCCTGCTGGTCAACACCTTGGCCAGGCTGGCCCAGCAAGTGCGAGACGCCACGCCGTCTGCTCGCCAGGTGAGTTATGGGGTGGTCGGGGGGTTTACGGGGTCCGGCGGGGTCTCAGCCCCCTCGTGTCCCCCCCGCAGGGCATCCTCCGCGAGGGGCTGGAGGAGGTGAAGCAGTTCTTCAAGGCCAACGGGTCGTGCCGGCTGCCGCTCAGCCCCAGCCTGCTGGTGAAGGGGATCGTGCCCCGGGTGAGTGCTGGTGCCGGGGGTGCCGTCACCAAGCAGGGCCCGGCCGGCTCTGATGGGGTTTTTGCTTCCCTTCCCCGGCGGCAGGACTGCTCCTATTTCAACTCCAACGCCGTCCCCCTGAAGCTCTCCTTCCAGAACGTCGACCCCCTGGGGGAAAATATCCGGGTCATCTTCAAGGTGAGCTCGTCCTTTTGTCGGGTGGCCGAAGCGGGGGCACCGCGACCCCAAAACCATGGGCAGCCAGCCCCTGACGCTCCCCCTTGCTCGCAGTGCGGCGACGACCTGCGGCAGGACATGCTGACGCTGCAGATGATCCGCATCATGAACAAGATTTGGGTGCAGGAGGGGCTGGACATGCGCATGGTCATCTTCCGCTGCTTCTCCACGGGCCGAGGACGAGGTATCGGGGTGTTGGGGCATCCCCCAGGGGCATCGGTCCCTGGGTTGTGACGCTGTGGGGTTGGAAATGGCACGGGGGGGTCCTGGGGCTCCCCAGGGAGAAACCACCGTGGGTCGCTGTGAGCCAGCAGCCATGGGGTTTGATCCTACAGCCCATCTGTAGGACCGTGTTTGGTTCCTACAGGCGTTTGTAGGAACTCTGTGGAATGTGGGCAGCGGGGTTGGTGGTGGCAAAATGGGTCTGGGGTCTCGGTGCCCCCCCCTCTGTGGGGGAAGGACGGGTCTCACGCTGCTGTCCCGGCCGCCAGGCATGGTGGAGATGATCCCCAACGCCGAGACCCTCCGCAAAATCCAGGTGGAGCACGGCGTGACGGGCTCCTTCAAGGACCGGCCGCTGGCAGACTGGCTGCAGAAACACAACCCCGAGGAGGACGAGTACGAGAAGGTGAGGAGGAGCCCGGCAGGGTCCCCGCTCCTCGTGTCCCCCTCCTTGGGGACAAGACACGTCACTTTCCAGCGTGGGGGCCACCAAAACCTACCTTGGGGCCACCGGGCCTTTCTCCATCCCCTCTCCAGGCTGTGGAGAACTTCATCTACTCCTGCGCCGGCTGCTGCGTGGCCACCTACGTGCTGGGGATCTGCGACCGGCACAACGACAACATCATGCTCAAGACCACCGGCCACATGTTCCACATCGATTTCGGCAGGTTCCTGGGCCACGCGCAGATGTTCGGCAACATCAAGAGGTGTGGGAAGCGCCCCCCCCCCCCCCCCTCGCTGGGATTGCGCACGTGGGGCCGCGATGCTTCTTCGGCTGTGGGGTCCGCCCGGGTTTTGGGGGTGCGGCCCCTCTCCTCATGCCCCCCCGTGCTCACTTTCTGCCCCTTTTTCCCCCGGCGCAGGGACCGGGCCCCGTTCGTCTTCACCTCGGACATGGCGTACGTCATCAACGGCGGGGACAAGCCCTCCAGCCGCTTCCACGACTTCGTCGACCTGTGCTGCCAGGCTTACAACCTGATCCGCAAGCACACCCACCTCTTCCTCAACCTGCTGGGGCTGGTGAGAGCCTGGGGCCTGCTCGCTGCCCCTCAAAACGGGGATGGGGTGGCTCGGAGGGGCCGCGTCCCCGTCCCCCCGCCCGCCCTCACCCCCGCCTCGCTGCCCAGATGCTGTCCTGCGGCATCCCCGAGCTCTCCGACCTGGAGGACCTCAAGTACGTCTACGATGCCCTGAGGCCGCAGGACACCGATGCCGACGCCACCACCTACTTCACCAGGTACGGGACACGGGTGGGTGACGGGGTGTGGGGGGGGGGGTGATGGCGAGACCCCCGGGAAGGAGGCACGGCCCCCGTGGGCTCCGTGACCCAGCCTCTCCATCCTGCCCGCGGCCTCGTTGCAGGTTGATCGAGTCCAGCCTGGGCAGCGTGGCCACCAAGCTCAACTTCTTCATCCACAACCTGGCGCAGATGAAGTTCACGGGCTCCGACGCCCGCCCCACGCTCTCCTTCGCCCCCCGCACCCACACCATCAAGACGGCCGGCCGGATCCGCGACGTCTTCCTCTGCCGCCATGAGAGGGTCTTCAACCCCAGCAAGGGCTACGTGAGTGGGGACAGCCCGAGGCGACGGGCGGAGGAGCGTTCCCCATCCCCGAGCCCCTAAACCCCGTGGGCACGGGGCGTCCTGGTGTCTCCATCCCACCTCGCAGCCCCTTCTCCCCGCAGACCTACGTGGTGAAGGTGCAGCGGGAGAGCCCGAGCGAGGTGGTGTTCGTGCAGCGCACCTTCGAGGAGTTCCAGGAGCTGCACAACAAGCTGCGCCTCCTCTTCCCCTCCTCGCTGCTGCCCAGGTATCCCCTCAGACCCTACACCCGGGGAGGGGGGGGGCTCCCGATGCCCCCCTCGGGGTCGCTGAGGGTCTGTGGCCGCGCGGCAGCTTCCCCAGCAGGTTCGTCATCGGCCGGTCGCGGGGAGAGGCGGTGGCCGAGCGGAGGAAGGAGGAACTCAACGGCTACATCTGGCACCTCATCCACGCCGCCCCCGAGGTGGCCGAGGTGAGGGGCAGGGGGACCCCAGGAGGTGGGGATGGGGGTGCTGGGGAGAGGAATTTGGGAGGGAAGGGGGCGAATGCGGTGCGTAAAGCATCCGTGTGCGCACCCTGGGTGCTGGGGGACGTGGTCACCGGTACCGGCCCCTCTTTGCCCCGCAGTGCGACCTCATCTACACCTTCTTCCACCCACTGCCGAGGGATGAGAAGGCAGCTGGCACCAGCCCGGCACCAAAACCAGCAGGTAGGTGGGCTGGGGTGCACCATACACCCCCCCTGTGTCCTTCCCGTGTCCCCCCCACGTTCCTCCCGTGTCCCTTCTCCTCTCCAGACGCCACGTGGGCTCGTCCCCTGGGGAAGGTGGGCGGCGAGGTGAAGCTCTCCATCTCCTACAAGAACAACAAGCTCTTCATCATGGTGATGCACATCCGGGGGCTGGTAGGTGCGCGGCGTCCCGGCGGCGCTGGGGCAGGGTCTGTTGGCGGGGCCGGGCTCACGGCGCGCCCCGTGCTGTGCCCGGCAGCAGCCCCTCCAGGACGGCAATGACCCCGACCCCTACGTCAAGACCTACCTGCTGCCCGACCCCCAAAAAACCACCAAGAGGAAAACCAAAGTGGCCCGAAAAACCTGCAACCCCACCTACAACGAGATGGTACGGGGGACGGGGATAAGGTCTTGGGGGGGCTTTCGGGGACGGTGGCTGAGGTTCTGCCCTGCTTTGTGTCCCCAACCTCCTCCAGCTGGTCTACGACGGGGTCCCCCGGGGGGACCTGCAGCAGCGGGAGCTGCGGCTGAGCGTGCTGAGCGAGGAAGGCTTTTGGGAGAACATCCTCCTCGGGGAGGTCGGCATCCGCCTGCGGGACCTCGACCTGGCGCAGGAGAAGATGGGCTGGTTCGCCCTGGGCTCCCGCGGCCACGGCACCCTCTGAGCTCCGGGACCTGGCACCGGTGTCACCGGCACCCCCGGGGACGTGCCCGTGGGGACCGGGCGCTCGCGTGGCCGGGAGCTGCTGTAGCCGTCTTCTTTTTTAAGTTTACCTTGTGTCAAGGGAGCAACGCGGGGGGGGTGGGAAGGGAGGAGTGTCGGGGCACTTCGTGGGGGGGTTATTTCTTCCTTTGGGATATCTGTATTTTAATTTTTTTTTAATAACGAGTAGCGCGCGGCCGGGCACCGGGGCAGAGAGGAGGAGGCAGTGGCGGCGGTGGCATCGTCAAGGTTGGACTCGGATGTCCCCCCAGGGACATTTGTGACCCCCCAGGGACATTTCTTACCCCCCTTATCTCCTCGAGGAGCTGCCTGCTGGCATCGGGGCCATTCCCATCCCGGGGGATTTGCTCCCAAAGGAGAGCGGTGTGCCATGGGGGGGGGGTCCCATTGGGGTGATGACCCCGCCAGCCCCCCGGGGAGCACGGAGCCACCTCCTCGGCCCCTCGCCCGGCCCCGCAGCCCGGGACGCCTGCTCCAGGGCGTCGTGGGCTTGGTGCCTGTGGTGCTTTGTTTACAGCGAGAGCTCCGTAAACGGACGAAATGTTTCTCAGGATCGAGAATAATGAACTTACCTTTATATTAAAAGTTTTAAATACTGTATCGAGTGGGAGAGGGCGTGCTGGGGGGGGACGGACAGACGGATATGGGGTTTGGATAAGGGCTCCTGCAGCCAGCACCTCACCATGGCTGGGACCCTCCTGGCCGTGGAAAATGGTGTTAAAATGAAGGCGATGAAGTGCAGGGGACCAGGGGGAGCCTCTCGTCCCCCTGCGGTCCTGCAGGGCTGGATGGGGACGGGGATGGGGACAGGGACAGGGACGGGGCTGCCATCCCACCCCTCGCACCGTGGCACCGGCCCAGCTCTTTCTGCCAAGCACAGAATCATTTTTATTCCCATAATTACCCCGCAGACTGACTAAGCGTGCCCGTGGCAAACCCAGCACGGGGCTATCAGTCACCAATTAAACCTAATTAAGGTGTCGGTGCCTCCCCACCTCAGCTCCTCACCCAGGCCTCGCAGCAGGCGGGGGCAGCTCCCCGCACCCCACACCCGGCCTGGCTGCTGCCAACTGGGCCACAGGACCCCTCATGTGCGCATTTCCGTGTCCCTGTGTCCCCAGGTCCCTGTGCTGCCATGTCCATGTCCCTGTTGCCGTGTCCCATGTGTCCCCATTGCCAGTGTCCACGTCTCTGTCCCTGTCGCCATCTCCCTGTGTCCTCATGTCCATGGCCCTGTGTCTGTGTCGCTGTGTCCCCATGCGTTTGTGTTCCCGTGTCCCTGTCCATGTGTCCTTGTGTCCCATGTCCCCAAATCCGTGTCCCCCTGTCCCTGTAGCCATGTCCACATGTCTCTAGCCATGTCTCCATGTCCTGTGTCTGTGTCCCCATGTTCCTGTCCCCGTGTCCTTGTGCCCCACGTCCCCATGTCTGTGTCCCCATAGCTGTGTCTGTGCATCCATGTCCTGTGTCCCTGTGTCTGCCTGTCCCTGTGTCCCCATGTCCTTGTGTGTGTCTCCATGTCCCTGTGTCTTATGTCCCTATGTCCCCATATCCTTGTGTCTGTGTCCCCCTGTCCATGTGCCCCTGTGTCTGTGTCCCCATATCCCACATTCCCATGCCCGTGTCCCCATAGCCATGTGTCTGTGTCCGTGTCTGTCCCCACATTCTTGTCCCTGTGCCATTGTGTCCCATGTCCCCATCTCCATGTGTCCCCATGGCCAAGTGTGTCCCATGTTCCCTTGTGTCCGTGCCTGTGTCCCCATGTCCCCATGTCCCATGTCCCCATAGCCATGTGTCCATGTCCCTGTTTCCCCGTGTCCCCCCATGTCCCCCCGTGTCACTCTGTGTCCCCCTCTGTCCCCCGTCCCCCTCTGTCCCTCCCCTCCCTGCCCTCCCCCCTCCCTCCCCCAGGGGGCGCTGTGCCGCCCAGCGGCTGACGCAATCCCCGCGCGGAGCGGGCGGGCGGTGCCTCCCCCTAACCCCTCCCCCAACGGCAGGGGGCGGGACCTCGCCTCCACCCAATCACCTGCGGCGCCGCTCCTTGACGGACAGCTCCTGCCCTCCGCCCCCGGCGGGGGGGGGGGAAGCGCGGAGCCGCGCCGCTCGCGCCCCCGCCGCCATTTTGTAGCGGCCGCCGCCGCCTCCCCGGCCCCGGCCCGGCCCGGGATGGCGCCGGGCCCCAGCGGGGAGCCGCCCTCCGCCGCCCCCGGGCCGCTCTGAGGAGCCTCCCCCTTCCTCCTTCATGGAGCCGAGCGGCCGAGAGCGGGGCAGCCCCATCCCGGGGCGAGCCCGAGCCGCTTCCCTGCTGGGTTTCGCCCCGTTTTGGCCCAAACTGGCGGTGCCCAGCAGCGCGGCCCCCGCCGCCCCGGGGCCGCCTCAGCCCAGCCCGTCCTTCTCGTGGCTGCGCCTCGCCTCACAGCTCCTCTCGCCGCTGCCCTCCCTCCTGCACCGCCTGCGGCCCGGCACGGCCCTCAGCAGCGCCTTGTGCCCGGCCACCGCGGCTCCTCCGCCGCCGGAGCCTCTCCCTTTGCTCCGCCGGGCTGAGGAGAAGGGACACGGAGGAGGAGGAGGAGGTGGTGGTGTGGGGGGGGTTGCGGAGCGGGGAGCTTTTTTCCTTCGTTTTGGGCTCCTCCAAGAGCCCCTGGGGCCGGCCGCTGAGCGCTGAGCCCTTGGGGGAGGCCTGGAGGGGCGGCGGGGGCTTGGCCGAGCTGGGGCTGCTCCGCTGCGAGCGCCTCGGGCTCCTCCAGCAGCGCCTCCTCGGCGTGCCCGAGCCCGACCACGGCTACCACAGCCTGGAGGAGGAGCAGCAGCAGCGGGGGGCAGCCGGGGAGCCCTGGAAAAACGAGGAGCAGCAGGCGCCCAAAGGTGCCCCCGGCCCGAAAGGGGAGCTCCAAGGGGAAGGTTTGGGCGGCGAGGAAATCGAGACAAAGATTCGGGTCGCGGCCAGGCCGGCTTGCGCTAATAAGTTGATAGATTATATCCTCGGGGGGACCTCCAGCGGGGAGGAGAGCGCAGGGGATGATGAGGAGGAGGATGATGAGGACTGGGATGACGATGAGGATGATGATGGTGATGATGGGTTTGACAGCGAAGGGCTGCTGTCGGATTCAGACGCCGGGAGCCAGAGCGGGGAAAGGTTGCACCTCTGGAAGTCCTTCTTCAGCCTGGATCCTTACAACCCGCAGAACTTCACGGCCACCATCCAGACGTCTTCCAGCAGCCCAGGGAAGGACATGCACGGAGGGTCTGATGTGGAAGAGGAGGAGGACGAGGAGGAGGAGGAGGAGGATTCTTCATGGGCAGACTCATCCTCAGGCTCTCCTCACCTTAGTTCGGAAGAGCACGACGAGTGGGAGTGCAGCAGCGCGGATGAGGCAGAAAACTTGAAACTTTGGAACTCATTCTGTACCTCAGACGATCCTTATAATCCTTTAAATTTCAAGGCACCCTTCCAAACAGCGGAGAAGAAAGGGAAGCCTGGCTCAAAAGGAACAGAGGGGCCGAGTTTGGGCACTTCGGAGCGTAGTCACTTAACTGTCTGTCGGGTACAGCTGGAAAAACATAACTGTGGGGTCCCAGACTTGGTGCAGCATGGCATTCTTTTGGGTGAGAAATGTAGAAGTACCACGCGGAAAAAGGTATTATTTTGTTTTTGTTTGGGATCTGCTAAGTGGTATGTGGGTGGGGGAGGTCATTTGCACCAGGATTCCAGCCGTGGCGGTGGCAGATGCTACCCTGTGAGCTTATGCTCTAATTATTTGACTGCAATCAGCGTGCCTCATACATGATGGGAGGCTTTGTCATTCAGTCACACTGGGCACAGAATTTCTTTACGCTTTGTTTCTAGGCTGGAAGTTAAGTTTCTTTTTAAAACATAGTTTTCATTTGTGTTTGCGTTCTAACGTGTCTTCCATCATCAGGCGAGCAGCTGAGACCTGCGATCTAAGTTTTGCCCATGGAAAGCAGCCTTTTCTGTTGTGAATCACGTTGATAAAGTATTTCAGGGCTTGTGTGTGCACAGTGTAACTGAGACTGAAGTGTGGTAAGTACCTAGGAGTGTGGCAAGCCTGCTGTTTGAGTTCTAGGCAGCAAAAGTCTTTGGGAGAAGGAGAGACTCTTCAGTTGTGGGTTAGCACATGCTGTAAGCTGTTAAAACTTTCAGAAGAAGTGCTTTAATGCTCCTAATTCCGTTTAAGAGTTATAATTCAGCAGTCTTTAGGTCCATGACATCCTTTTTTATCGGCTTTTGAGTGTAAGCTAGAGGTGCTAGGATTCAGGTGAATAAATTTGCCCTCTACAAGGTTTTGTGGTGCTACAGATGGACACGGCTGCCTTTCAGACACGAGGCGTTCCTCTGAGTCTCGCCTGACACTTCATACCTTTGTGTCAGTAACAGCCTGTGATACCAAGTCCTGGGATAATGCCCTGGTGTAACAAGACAGCAACAAAGACAAGGTGTGTCCTGCTTTCTGTGCCGTTCTTACAGCACAGATTTTGCCTCCTCGAGAGCCTGGTTTGGATTTCACTTCATACCTGCTCTTGCTGGGGCAGCTGGCAGTGACAAACTTAGGTGGTTAACGCAGGACAAACCTCTGCTTTGCCACCTAAATGGAGAACAGCTTTTGCAAGAGGACCTTTGTACCTGACAGCACGTGTCTGAAATGCTGTCGCACTGGTGAGCCCGGCTGTAAGTTCCTGCTGTCATGCCCTAAAATCTCGTTGCGTGGCAGATGTGTACACTTAACAGCACTTCTTGACTGCGGTAATAATTTTTTTAGACTAATTTACTGAGTCTGTGTGATGTAGCAACATGGGGAAAGACCGGTGATCTAGATGCAATATTTACTTCAGTGCGTGTACAAAACCCAGTAATTGTGCCCAAGGGTATCTCAGACTGATGTAAAAAGGCTGAAAGGTGGAAACTCGCTGAGGGACAGGCTGATGTAACAGCGCCGGGTGCCTGAGGGCAGGTACCTCGTTAGGCCTGCCAGCAAAAGGGGGGTAGAGGTCGCTGAGCAGTGACCAGTGCCTGCCCAGGAAACCTCGCAGCCCTTTGCCCTGCACTGGGCTGTTTCCTCTGTGGCATCATGCAAACAGCAGCAGCGTTCGTGTTTGTACAGCCCTAAAGCCTGGGAGTGTTCGTGTCGCTTGTGGGATGTGTTCGTACACATCAGATGTGTTCCCAGGGCACGTGGGGGCTGATGCCCACGCTTCCCAGACCGCTCCAAGTAATTTGGGGTGGCTGCACTGCAGCTGGGTGACCTCTGGGGCTCGCTTTCAGCACGGTCCCTTGGGGTCTGTGTCTTCTGGTGGGTATTCCTGTAGGACACCCCTCCTCTGCCTCTCACCTTCGTGCTTTCTGTGAGGGGTAGAAGGTGGCAGTACCACACAAAGCCATCTCCTCCTACGCTTCTCATTATGCTGACACGAACGGGGTGTGAAAGTGTGGGTTTCTGTGAATAAAGTGCAGCAATAGAGCAGCACGGGTTTGCTACCTCCACAGATTCCTTCCTGCTCTTCCTGCTGCAAATTAGAGTGTGCTGCTAGAACTACAGCAGTTGCCTTGCCTTCAAGAATGGGTCCTAGCCTGAGAGTCAAGGGACTCCGACAGCTAGTTTGACCTTTGGTTTTAAGCCTTTTATATAGCTAAATAAAAAGCAACGCCTAATTCTGCAGGCATCTGAACTAGTTTCTCTTTCACTTATTTCTTGATAAGAGATTTGTATCTTTATTTAGCAATCAGCTAAGTGCTGTTGACTTTAGACCCTGACCCTGTGAGGTTTTTTCACTTTTCAATGAAGAGTGGAAAAAATTGGCCTTCAGTTTGAAGTGCCCCGACTGACTTCATTTCCTTCCGTGAGCTTACAACTGATACCAGCGCTGAGCAGATGAGTTTGTTCCAGTCACACGGAGATGAGTGTTGGTTCCTTAAATGCAGCGTAGTAAGATCCCTTATCAGGCACTCAGGTTGACTCACATGATTACTCATTCCACAGAACAATGGCTCTGGCTTTTTATATGATGCACTAATCAGAAACTGGTTGGTACCATCCGCTCTGAAATGAGTGTTCTGGTACATCCTCCGGAGTAACGTGCTGAAACTGCGTCTGTGAGAGGTTAAAATGGTGCTGGGGGGGCTGTTACCTCCCAGGGAGCGTTGGGTGCTCTGCTGTCAGCCCCTGTTCAGGGACTGCTTTGGGTGGAGGGAGAAGTCAGCAGCTGCACGTGAGGTTGCTTTTAAACCTGAGAGGTGAAATATGCTCCTGCCTAGCTGGTGCAGGCCTAGCATGAGCTGGTAGCCCACCTGAGGGTTTGCTGCTATTTCAGACAACTTTTATTTTTAAATAATTGTATGTGCAGGTGAGGTTTACGCTCCTTTTGTGTATTTGGCTAACGACTTGTCTTTTCCAGGTAACCTTCCTTGAAAAAGTTACCGAGTATTACGTCAGCAGCGAGGAGGATCGGAAAGGACCCTGGGAAGAGCTTGCCCGAGATGGCTGCAGGTTCCAGAAACGTATCCAAGAAACAGAAGAAGCCATAGGGTACTGCTTCACCACAGAGCATAGACAGAGAGTCCTGAATAGACTCCGAGAAACCTGCTCCAAGGGGGTTGAGCCCTTCTAGCACCTTAAAAGGACCTGGTAGTTGGGTGTGACCCAGAGCACTCACAAAGATCTTCAAGAAGTGGCAGCTGCGTGTGCTTTTTTTTTTTGAAATGGGGAGAAAAGTGGGATTCTAACGCTTTTTCCCAGTTTAATATTCAGCCAACGAATATACCTGTGTGTATCCCGTTTTTGACATCCAAACAGAACCTTTCGAGTATCAGCAAGGGTGAGGGCGGTGTAATTGCATTCCTCTTCAGTACCATTTGAGAAACGGACTGCTTTAGGTTAAATCCATTCCAAAAATGCCTTGTCTGCCGTACGTTGAGAAGTGGTGGCTATTCAGTTGGAATTTTGCACTTTGAAAAAGCAAACATATTTTGAAGGAAATATTTATGGAGCTCAGAACCTAGCTATTGCAGTTTTGATTTAAAGTTTCTAAAGGCATGTGCTATTTGTTTGTGGTTCTCCATTTTCTCTAACCTACACAAAAGTCTCCGATTTTGTTAGCTCATGTTAACTTTACTGCGTGAAGCAGAGGCTTTTTTTTTTTGCTTCCTTTTTAAGGTCCCAGTTTTGCGTGTAGTCTAATCGTTTGAGTGTTGATGTAACGCTTTCACGTCTAAATATTTCAGTCTAGCACACTGGGGGATTCAGGGGAACTCTGGTGCACTCTAAGCCCTTTGGTTTGTCTTTATTTAAGTAATACCTTTGCCCAGTACTGTTCCAAAGGGTGTTGGCTGCTCGTGCACCAAGCTGCTTTGCTTTCAGGGCAGTGAAAGGCCTCGTCCTGATCAATAATTGAAGCTTCAAGGTACATATCAGAGCTGTGGCTGATGGTCAGAATTGATAGCTGCACGTGTGGAACCAGGCCCTAGGTCTTTAGGTAATCTCAGAGCAACTTCACCCTAATTGCTTCTGCTTCCCGATTGAAGTGGAGTGTGCTTTGTATTTCTTTTATTGGTGCGTGTAAGGAGAATTATCTTTCTGGAAATCTAAGACTACAGAGTGCTGTGTTCTTTACCAGAAGCCAGTATTAATACCTCTCTGCGTCCGCACTTTTGTTCGTTTGGTACCAAAATAACATTTCACGTGTGGCATCTGAAAGTTGAGGTCCTCGGTGGAAGGAAAACACTCCTTATTTGTGTTCGTAACTTAAAATGTTTAATTGTTTCAGTCAAAATAAAAGAGCAGCACAGTTTGGATATGCATGTGGACCTGGGAGATGATGTATGGCTGTAACCCAAGCAGGAATGAGGTCATGCAATGGAATAAATACCAGTCAGATCTAAAGAATTTGTATCTGTTTGCAAAAAATAGTGTGGGGAAATGATTTGCTATTTTGTTCATTCAGCTGACTAGGAGTACCTCCGTTTTTGTAAGGAGGAGACCTAGAAACACTTGAGATTTGTCGTCTCATTATTCAAATTTGAATTCAAAAGGAGTTAAGGATACATGGAGAAAAGAGCTTCACAGAGCTTTACAGAATTTTTTGCTTCATCTTGCTGTGCTTCTGGCGATTTTAATTGTCTTAAATTTCAGAGCTGTGGGGTTTACTCTTTATGGAAAAAGTTTTTATTCTTTGGATTTAAAAATTACCTTTCTCTGCCACGTGCTAGAAGTGTTAATTACGAAATTAAGAGAGTTAACTATGATTTATACCAGAGTTGTCACATAAAATACAGCTGAAACTTGGGCAGCCTTATGGATTGGCTAATTGAAAGCCGTGCAACAATGTTATTTTAATCCCTGTGGAATAAAAAAAACCAACACATTCTTTTCTAAAAAAGATTATTTTAGTTGTGAAATCGTAAATCCTGCCCTTGAATCTTATGGATTAGCTTTCAGTTTTTAGGAGTTGATTTTCCTGTATCGTATTTGATAACAGGTGTTCTGCTGTTTTGTTTAGGGAAAAGCACGCGGGATGATTAATGTGTTAGAATTGGAGAAAACTTGTTGACATATGGTCCTAGCGTGACTGATAAGGAAAAATGCTGTTCCTTGCTCCTGGTAAAATATACGAGAGCTTTTTTCCATGACACTCCTAGTTTATTTGGTCTTGTAAAGCTTGCTGCTGCTTCCATTACTCTGGCGAACTTGGTGTAGGGGTGTTCATAAAAACCTCCAGGGTGATGTGAATTAACACCTGCAAACACCGAGCAGCTTTGTGCAGAGGCTTGGGAAAGGCTACAGCTGGAAATGAACAGAACTGACAAATTATCTACAAGCTAGGCTGAAAACTGTTCCTTCCAAAAGTCCTTCTGATATCTGAGATTATTTTTTTCAACCTGCAGTGTATGAAGCACTCTGTTCTAAAACTGCTGGTTCTCAGAGAAACGTGCCTGCTCGGGTAAGTTTTTTGTTTGTTTTTTTTCCCTCCTCTCAAACCTTATACTTTCAGAGTATCCAGTGGTGGTAGGAAGTTATTCTAACACTAAATTCATGAGCAAGCTCATTATTTTTTGTCACCATCTTCCCTATACCATACTTTAAAGGTGTCTTACAGGATGTGTACGTGTGCATTTGGAGTGAAACATAAAAAAATAATACTTGTTGAACTTTAAATCAAAACTGTAATTATCAGATTTTATTTTTGTATAATTTAGAGAAAGTTAGAAAACCTTCAGCATTGGCTTTATACAGATTTTAATTGATTTGTGTCGAGTTTGTTGGGTTTTTTATACCTAAAGTTATATTTCTGTACATAACAAAACTATTCAGAACTAATCTGTAAATTGTAATAAAGATATTTGCAAGATAACGCTGCGCTGTGCTTTTATTTGAAGGAGCTGATGGGAGATGTCATGAAACTGTGCCAAAGCCCAACTCGTGCCTGTATATTTCGCTTTGAGAACGTTAAATGCTTCGTCAGAATTGGTGTTACAGAGGTGGTGGTAATTTGGGAGCAGGCTGTAAGGTCTGAACCAGGAACTGCATGAGTGTAAGGGCTCCTGTACTGCTGGAGCTTTTAAACTGACCCAAAATGTGCAATTCCTCGTGATTCACGTTGGGTCTTGGCTTGGTGTGAGCGGGGATGGTAACATTTTATTGCTCCAAGTGACAACAAATACCATAGATTTGCTTTCCTTACTGGTTAGCACAACTGTTCAACCATGATTACTGCATGGTTTTGAAGGTTTTTCCTTTTTTTTTTTTTTCCTGAAGCACTTCCAAGTTTCTGCACTGAAATAAATCCGAGGTGTCACCTTGTGAGCAGAAGTGACCTGAGGGTGCCGAACACCTGATCCTTCTTTAATTAGGAGAGCCCAAACACTTCTGTGTTTTGCTGCCTGGTGTTGGACGTTCGCACAGTGAATCATTTACTCTCTTGTTTTGCAATGAACTGAGAATAAAACGATTTTGAGGAGCTCAGGATAGGTGAGAGTGTAGGAAGGTGGCATTACCTGTCATAGCTGCTTTTAAAGAAGGCCCTCGCTTCGTGTAAACCAGGATCTGTCACTCCACGCTTTTAGGCCAGGGAATTGGTTGGGATAAGTGGGCATTTTCACCACGAGAAATAAAAACTTCCTGGGACGTGACGCTGATCAGGCTGGGTGGGAGGATTTTGGCCGGAGCCACTGCTGATGAACATCCTCCTGGTGACGTCCTGGTGGCTGCGCTCCTCACGGCACGGGAATGTCTGGAATGAGTTGAAGGGCCCGGGGTTGGTCACACCTCTTTCGAGCAGTGTTTTAGGGTGAGAACTCCCAACTTGCTGCCTGCTTCGTTTATGCCTTGAGGAAGAGTGCTGCTTAGAGCTACTTCTGGAATAACACGAGGTGTTATGGGTTCTGTCTTGTAGCACAAGCCATCTTTCACCATGCTGCATCTTTTGCAGGCACCTCTAGAATCACCCCAGCCCTGTATTTATTTCTGGAACAGCATCGGGGTACAAAACTGCTGAGCTAAACAAGGAAAAACATATTGGGAGCTGCACGGAGTCCTCAGGAATCCCACACTTGCTCGTTGAATATAATGAGCAAACCTACGTAATTACTGGGAGCTACAGCAGTTTGCTAAAGTCGCGTTCACCTGTTCTGCTGGCTCTAAAATCTGCCTTAAATGAGCATTGTAATTTCCTTTTATTCGGCGTGATGGCTTAAAGAAATGCAGTTAGTGTGCTAAATGAAGGCTTCCGTGGATCTGGCAGTGCATCAAGATGCCATCTGGAACGCAGAAATCCTGCTGGGGTTTCTTTATCAGCGCTGAAGTCTGCACTTGGAGTTTAGCTGACAATTTATCTGCGTTAGCGTGGAGCTGCTCTTGCTCTGGGAGCTGTATCTGCTCCGTGGGACTTGAGAACTTGTTTGTCAGCAAAGCACGCGGGGAGTAAATAAGCTGCTATTTTGGTAGTCGGCAGTGACTGCATCCACCGAAATGTCATTTGCAAATTAATACAGCTGCAGAGCTGGTTGGGTCCCACAAAAGCAGGTTTCTTCCGAAACTTAGAGGCAGGATGAGGACCGCGGAGGGGTTGTGAATCACGCTGTGACTGCGATGCCAGGGAAAGCCCAGCTCTCCTCAGCTGCACGGCCGCGAGCTGATGGACCGTGCCTCTGATACAACCCAGGGTCTGGTCTCTGTATGGTGTGGGCAAAACATCCTGTGAAAGATGTGCGTTAGTTTCGTGGGTTTGAGGTATTAGAGGCCATTAGGAGCAGGCATCCATCTGCCCCTGCTGCTCCTGCTCCAGCCTGGGAGCAATAAAAACATTTGCTGCTTTGTGTCGCCCTTCCAGCTGTACAAGCACATCGCACAGGCGCTGCTTTCCCTGCCTGCTCTCAGGGCGGCACGCAGCGCTTTGCTAGATGTTGGACGCGTCTTCCGTTTTTCTCCTTTCGATCGGTAGGTGCTGCTTTTAGCAAAAGGAAAAAAAAAAAAAAAGACACAAACCGATGTAGAAATGTGCTGCTCGGTGTAGGCAGCTCTGCTCTGACAGGCTGGATGGGAAGCTTTGGGGTGAGAAAGAATAAGAAAGGAGGTCTTTATCAGCACGGCTTCCTGCTTCAAGATGCAAACTTGGTTTTGTGCTGGCTCCCCAGCTCTAAAACAAAGCTGCTGAGGACCAGTTCCTGCTGTTTTGCAGTCTGAACAGCTCCGGGTGGCACTATTTTAAGCTGAATCCCAAAGCCTGCCTTCAGAGAAGGGAGCTGCCATGAAAAATAGCCGATGCATACACAGCAGCAGCAGGAGGAAAACAGGACTTTGATGCTCCGTGCGTCTGGGGAGGTTTGTGGAATAGGATGAGTGTGTTTAAAATCACCCTGGCCCAGCTGTGGGGTGGCCCCGCGTGAGCTTGTCTGCACCCTGCGGGCAGTGCTGGCCAGTTTGCCTCCCCCTGGCACCTCCTCGGGCAGAAACCAGCTCCAGCCTCGAAGCTTTTTGCATGCAGGGAGCAGCCTTCGGCCAAGAGCAGCTGGGACCAGGTCCCAGGAAGGGACAAAGCCACGGCAGGGGGCTCAGCGCGGCTGCGTTCAGCACCTTTCCCCCTCCCTGGGCACGCACCAGGCTGCTTGTTTTAAGCTCGCTGCTTCGGGTTGCGTTTCAGCCAAGATAATTCAGACCAGATCTGAGGTTGAGGCTTCTGGCGAGGGGGAAGCACGAGCAGATTAAAGAGGTTTCACTTTCAGAGCTGGGGGTGTTTCGCTAGCCCCTTTCCATGCCTCCTCCAGCGCGGGCTGGTGGGAGCTGCGGCAACAAGCCTTACACCAGCTCGGAGGGCCTGGGGTAGGTCTGGGAGCTGCTGCTTGCCGTGCCCCATGTTAAATGTTTCGCTCAGAGTGGCTGTAAGAGGCTGTTAAACATCTGCTTGCAATCTCGCCGTCTGGGCTCCGTCACGCCAGCCGGGCAGGACCTGCCAAGCTGCACCCAGGAGCGCTCCCAGCAACGGCGTTCGCCGGCCCCGTTGATCAAATCTGGAGCACTTTGCAGCCAGGCAGAAGGAGCACGAAGCCATTAGCCTCTCTGCTCCGCTGCTCCCTCCTGCTTGAGGGGGTTCCTGGCCTCCCCACGGCAGCTGGGAGCACCAAGAGCACAAGAGCTCATGGGCGCACGGCGAGGTGGCTCCGGTGAGATGGTGCCCGTGTCCTCAGCCTGGCTCTGCACGATCTTGGAGCAATTAGCTGAGCGCCGTGTAATGAGGCGCTGGGAGAGGGCAGATGAGGATCCAGGGGATGGGCTGCAGCGGTTCCTTGGCCAAGGCTGCGGCGTGGGTGAGCTGGGGAGGGAGCAGCGCTCACAGCTCCAGCAGCGCTGCTGCCCTGCGCTGCTGCGGCTGCGTTTCTGGAAGGAGCTGGAGAAAAGCTCCTGTCCAGGAGGTGGTGCCAGAACCGTACCGCAGCACCCGCAGCCCCGGCACGCCGCCCTCGGCTCTCACCCACCGCCTCACCTCTCGGCAGGGCAGGGCGCGAAGGTGAGCGTGGTGCCACAAGCCACCGGTGCCACCAGCCCTTCCTGAGCCAGCCCTTTCTTCGCAGAACCGCCCGGCTTCGCGGCATTCCTCGCCTCTGACTTGCGAGGGCTCCACGCAGGAAACTTCCCCAGCCTTCATTTATCTTCCCCCACGAGGGCAAGTCGCCCTCAGCGAGCGTGGAGCTGGGTGTCAGACCGCAGCTCACGCCAGACGGCCTCTGAAGCAACAATTAAGCCCCGGCGGTGCCGGTGTCACCTCATTGCTCACCCAGCACGGCCCTTTTCCGCGTGCTTTGCTTCCCTTTTGCTTTTGTTCTCCCCGTCATCCCTGCCACCGGGGCTTGAAGAGAAGGCTCGGTGCCCGGCACGTAGCAGGAGGTGTCCGCTGGTGGCTGCTCCCCAGGGATGGGCAAGCGAGGTCCTTCCACCCAAAGCAGCATCACCCCAAAGCTCACCCAGAGCTCCTGGGCTTTTCAGGGGCTGTCTCCTGCAGAGGACTGATGCTGCAGCAAGGAAATCCGCAGGGCTCTCGTCCCCATCTCCTCCATAGGCCTGGTCCCGGTGCAAATCCCTTTGGGCACTGGTGTGCAGGGCTACGGAGGTGGTGAATGTGGGATTTGGCTCTTGGGATGGTCCCGCAGGAGACTGGGAATTCCCTGCTGAAGGATGGATGTGGTGCACGGGGCAGAGGTGGCGGTGCCTGGCTCTGGGGAGGACCCTGGGACCACCTGTGGAAACACAAGAAATGAGCATTTTTCCCCAAAAAAAACCTCGGTGTGCGTCTGCTTGCTCCTAACCCGTGCGGTAACGAACGAGGCGCTTTTAAAAGGGTTTAAAACCAAACGAAAACAACAAGCCCTGCTGGTATTTCCCCTTTGAATTTCCATTGGATTAAGTTATAACGAAATGGGGAAAAGTTCTCCTGTGGAAAACAATAAAAGCTGATTTATTTACCTGGCAGAACAGAGCCGGGAGCTGCTCGGGATTCTTGGCTGAAGGTCCGGCACAGCCCTCCAGCAGCCTCACGGCGCTCACCCCTGGGCTGGAGCAGCTCCTGCTCGCTTCTAGCTTCTGATTTCCTACAGCAGTCCTGCTGGGACGAGCCCACAACTGCCCCAAACGACCCCAAAATAAACAAGGGGGACCCTGGTGGTACCCGTGGCCAGGGAAACGCATCCCTCCCTGGGGGTTATGGAGGAGGAAGGAAATCTTTGAGGATCTTTGAGCTTAGCTAGCAGGGACCCTGGCCACGCATCCCCTCGAGGGGCGTGCGAGGGTGATTGCAGTAATCGGGGGGGGGGATTTCACCCTGGGCTTGGCGTTAAGCACCGTGTCCTGAAAGCTCTTAGCCCCACAGCTGCAGAGCAAGCCTCTTTGGGTCTGCTGCTCCTCACGTTTCTGTTCCCTGACTGTAGAAACGAGTGGGCACCGGCTTTGGAAGCTCTCGGTCCTGAAACTGCGATGGAGAGAGCTCCGGGCAGCCTCGGTGGCTCTGCAGCAGTGGCAGGAGCCGTGCGCGGAGCTGCTGGGGGCTGCAGGCCACTGCAACGACTGCGCCGAGCACTAATCCCCTGTGAGTCAGGTCGGAGGCTCCTCTGAGTCAACGAAACTGCGGCAAGTGGCCGCTGGGACGGGCTGGCTGGGAGGGAGCTTTGCTTTCAGGAGCGCCCTCGTCATCCCCAGAGCCTCCCCGAGAGCCGGGATGGGATTAGGGCAGTTTAGGGACCGACCTCTCGCCGCGTTTTGACCTCGTGGAACTGTTCCTGCCTTGAGCCAGCTTGGGCCATCTCCCAGCACAGGGTTGACGATGGCTTCCCCTGTAATAAAAAACAAAACAAAAACAAAAACCATGATGGGAACAGTTTAACAATTTCACGTGGCAGCGTGGTCCCAGGGGCCGGGTTGCCCTGCGGTGACGCAGCAGCGCACCGAGCCAGCACAAAACCCCAGCTGCATTTTGGCTCCCCCGGGGCCACGTTTTGACCCCCCCTGATCTCAGGGCACATCGTGGTGCCAGAGCCCGTGGAGCTGCCCCGTGGGCTCTGCGGGGCCGGGGCGGCCGATGGGGCCGTGATAAGGGCGGTGACGCCCCGACCTCGCTCGCGTGGCCGTGGGCTACGGGGGCGGGCGCGGCGCAACGCTATCCCCGGGGCTCAGCCCCAATTCGGGCAAGAAGCCCAATCCTGCAACAAGGCAGCGTGTAGCTGTCGTGGTGCTTTGCACCCCGGTGTTTCTCCCGTGAAATGGAGCCTGCCCCGGTGAAATGATGCTGGGGACGGGGGCAGCATCCCCTGCCACGCCGTGGTCCCGTTGCTCTCCTGGTGGGCTCGCCGGGCGCTTTTTTTCTCACCCAGGTATTCAAAGAATTACATGAAAATCCTTCCCAAGGCTTTGGGTGATGTGGTTTCCCAAATCCTGGCAGGGAACAGCTCTGAAGTGAGGGCTGTGCTTAAGCTCAGCAGAAGAATCCCCTTCGGGGACCGGCTCCTGCCTTTTCCTCTCGGTCCCCTCCCGAGCGAGCGCCTTCCTTCCTCCTTGTGCCATGAGAAACTCGGACAAGGCGCCGCTGAGGCACGAGGGCAATTGCCTCCTTCACAGTCACCCAGCCCAGGTGCCTCCCAGACCCCACCTTTCCCCTTGAAAGACGTTTAATTGATGGCTAAGAACAGGCAGAGAGAAAATACCCACTGGGCAGCTCCGCGAGCGCTGCAGATAATCATCAGGGTGCCCTACATACTGCCTCTGCTTGGCTGCGAGATCAGACGGCGAGAAGAATTTGACATTGTTTAAGACGAACAGGAGAGGGAAGGAACAACTCCATAATTACTCACCCGGAGTTAATTGACGGTAATTACACTGAGTAGGCAGGGGAGGAAGCTGCGATGGGCTAGCCCCGCAGAGCCTGCGCCGCTGCCGCCCAGGTGCCCTCTGAACCCCGGCTGGCGGGCGAGGTGGCAGCCTGGCTCCGAGGGGGTTAACTTGATGGGTTTGGTTTTCTTTCCCCTTTTTTTTTTTTTTTTTTCCTTCTTCCCTCCTTGGTTATTTGCAGCAAACAGAGCCCGGGGTGGAAGGGCTGAGCTGAGCAAGTGTTTGCTGGAGGAGGAGGAGGAGGAGGAGGGTTGGGGACCGGGAGCTGGCTCGCACTCCCCGAGCCTTGTGGGGAGCGGAGGACGGGGCTGCCCCGTGCCTGCCAGCCCCCATGGCCGATGACATCGAGTGGCTGGACCTGCCGGGAAGGTGGACCTACGGCGTCTGCGGGGACGGGCGCATCTTCTTCATCAAGTACGGGACTGCCTGGTGGGACCGGGGGTGCCACGGGGACAGGGCTGGGGGCGGGGGCTGCGCTCCCGGCTTGGCACGCGGTTTTGGGGGGCTGCAGGGGTCGGGGGGCTTAATCCAGGCTGGGAGCAAGGGGTCCTGCCCGCTGCAAGGCTCGGTGCCCAGGTGCTTTCCTATCACTCGTGGTCATCTCAGCTTGCTCCCCGTTCCTCCCTTCTCGGGGCTCGCTGCTGTCCCGGCTGTTGCCTGGTGGATGCCGCTCCCCAATTTCCCTAAAATCTGCTCTTTTCCTTTCCTTTGGCTGGAAAAAAAAAAAAAAAGTTTCTTGTGTTGCCAAGCCCCCGCCCTGCCAAAGGGCCTTCCCCGAGCCCCCCGGGGTGCTCACTGCCCCCCACTTTGTCTTTCACAGCGACGAGACCAAGTCCACGAGCTGGGTGCACCCCAGCACGGGTTACTCCATCCAGAGCGGGCACTTCTCCTGCGCCGGTAAGGGACGGGTCCCGGCTCCCCCTGCGTGCCCCCCACCCTCTCTTGGGATGTGTGATAAAAAGCTCCAGAAACCCCTTGGAGCCCCCCGAGCAGCTGGGAGAGCAGGGCTGGGTTTTGGGGGGAGACTTCAAATGAGGCGCGAGGCGATGCCGCATCTCTTGGGGATGCACGAGCCCCCGTAACCCCTGCAGCGGGGTTGGAGAGGTGTTCCCGGGGGGGGTCTTAAGAGCCCCCTTCTGCAGCAGGACTCCTTGAAGCCTCCAAAACCCGTCGCTGGTGGGAGAGGGACCCAACGCTCCCCTCTCGTGCAGGTGGGGGCGAGGAAGGCTGACCACCTCTTCTCCTGTGTCCTTCCAGGGCTGCCCCGAGGCTGGGAGGTGGACACCACGCTGCACGGGGGCTTCTACTTCATCAAGTAAGTGACAGGGGACGGGGGCGGCCACTCGGTCCCCTCTGTGCTGTTTTTACAGCCTCGGAGGACGCTGCTCCCCACCTGCCTCTGCCCCGAGCAGGGTGCGGGGTTTGTCCTGCAGCCTTCGGGGTGCTGCTCCTCCTGTTCTTCCCTAGGCCGTAGCAAAACGCCTGCCGGGCTGGTTTAATCCATGGTGTGTGGTTTGGGAAGGTTTTGAGATATCTCTTGCTGGAGGATGGGGCCGGGGTCTGTGCTGCTGCGTGAGATGGGAGATGGGGGGGTGCCCGTGGCTGTGGCAGTCCCACGGGTACCAGCAGCTGGAAAAAAAAAAAAAAAAAAACAAAAAACAAAAACCACAAAGTTGTGGCTGCTGAGAGCCTTTTCTTCTCGACTTTCTGGCTCGGAGGTGGCGGTGCTGCAGCGCCCGTACCCCCGCAGACGGAGGTTTCCCCTCTGCCAAATTCAGACGTCTCCCCTGGCGCTCCCCTCGCCGCAGCAGCCACCCGAGGGCTCTGGGCGCAGGCAGCAGGACCTGCTCCGTGCGCACCACGCTCCCATTTGGGATGCAAATGTCTCTGCTGAGAGCTTGGGGAGCTCGGGGACACGGGGGGGGCGAGCCAGGCAGCCCCCTGCCCTGCGCCGGGCACTGCCTCTGCCCTCGGGGAGGGTCCCCAAAGGACAAGAGGGGGTCCTCCAGGATGCTGCCCCTGCGGAGGGCACCTCGGTGGTCCCGAGCTGGCCGTGCTCACTGGGGATGAGCTCCAGGATCTGGCTCAGAGCCCGCTCCACGCTGCCCATGTGCTGCTCGTGGCCCTGCCTCGCCACGCACGGCGGCACCGTGGCTGCAGGAGGGGGGCTGCGACCCCAAAGGCTCCCCCCTGGCCGGGCTGTGCTGGCTCCTGCCTTTTCCAGGAGCACCCAGGAGGTTACAAAAGGGCCCTTTTGCACCCCGGCTCGCTGCCCGGATGGTGCCAGGAGGAGAAAAGGCCCCGCTGTGTCTGCGCCCTTGGGCTGCGCCGGGGCTGGGGACGGGCAGAGCAGCGCCGGGCGGCTGCGGTCCCTGCTGCAGGGGGGGGTAGGGGACAAACAGCAGGGGTTGCGGTGCCCTGCACCAGTCCGGGGGGGTCCCACAAAAGCCCCCTTTGCTCCCGTGCTTCCTTTGATGGCTTCTGGGGATGGCTGCGGGCTGCGGGACCCCCGCAGTGAGCTGGGGGTGCCTGGGGACAGGGATCGGGGAGGAGGAGGGGGGGGGACTCGCAGGCACCGAGTGGGGTCTCTGAGCTTGGGAGGGGGAGATGCAGGATGCAGGGCAGCCAGTGACCCCCCCCCCAGCCCCTAATTCCTTGTGGTTAATGGTGGGATTATAGGATCGAGGGCAGCCCTGGGGTTTTCCTTTCTGGAGGGCCCCCTCCCTCCCCACGCCAGCCCATCTGGAGGCTGGGGGAGCTGAGCGGGGCTTGGGGCCGTGGGGCGGGGGGGGTTGTGCCCCATGGGACCCCCCCGTGGCTGCTGTTTTGCTGCCCATCCTCTGGGCACCCCCCTCCCCAGGGTGCTCTCCGCGGGGTGCGCAACCTGGGGGTGCTCCTGGCCCCCCCCCCCCCCAAATCCCAAATCAGGGATGCAGAGGGGACACGGCCCCAGCTGCCCCCCCACCCACATGGGGAGCCAGGTCCTGCACCGTGGGGGGGGGGTCCCGGTGTGCCCCCCCCAACCCCTTCCCCAAATGACACGGCCCAGGCCCCCCTCGGGGTGACACCTCGGTGCGGTGCGGCCCCCCTGGGTGATGCCGGGGGGAGCGGTGCGGTGGCTGCGGGGGGGTCCGAGCGAGCCCCCCCGCTTTGCTGGGTGCCAGCCCGGCATCACGTGCTGCTCGGCGGCCCCCGAGCATGCCCAGCTCCTGCTCTGGCTCCCGCTCGGGCTGCGGCTCCAGCTCGGGCTGGGGCTGAGCGGGAGGGATGCTGAGCCCCCCCTAGGTGCCAGCAGACGGGGGGGGTCCCGGCCGCTGCCCACCCCGCACGGTGAGTGCCCCCCGGCGCGGAGCCCTTCCTCCCCCTCCTCTTCCTCCCCAGGGGAGTCTGGGGGGGTGGGGGGTCGCTGAGCATCCTTCCCCCATCGGGATGTGTGCTATGGGGTGGGGTGGGGGGGGTCTCTATAAGGGGATCTGTGCTGTAGCCAGGGGGGTCGCAGCCCCCCAGGGGTGCCCCACAGCCAGCACTGGGTGCGCCACAGGGGCTGGCACCTCCTGGCTCTTGGAGGGGCTGGGGGACAGGGTCCCCGTGCATGGTTTCACCCCCCCCCCCGCTGGGATTTTGGTGAGACGTGGAGACCCCCCCTCAGCCCTCCCCGTGGCGCATTTGCCTGCTGTGCGTCTGCTGTGTCCCCAGCCCCCCCCGCGGCTGCACCTTGGGGTCCCCCAGGCTTGGACCCGGCGCAGGGGCTTTGGGAGAGATGTGGGATTTTTTTTGGGGGGGTCTCTGCACCCGAAAGCCCCATTACTCATGGCTGGGGGCCCAGACTGCTGCGTTCCCCCCCAGCCCTGGGTGCTGGGGTCGGTCCCACAGCTCAGCCGGGCGCTTTGCCGTGGTGGCAGCCAGGATG
The DNA here is from genome assembly GCF_964035555.1 of Netta rufina. Lineage (NCBI taxonomy): Eukaryota > Metazoa > Chordata > Aves > Anseriformes > Anatidae > Netta > Netta rufina. The sequence continues at coordinate 3,987,078 of NC_140150.1, read as the reverse complement.
GGATAAAATCGATGGAGCCGGAGCCATCTCCTGCTGCTCCCCGGGCACCCGAGAGCTTCCCTGGGCTTCTCAGCTCCCTTTTGCTGCCCCCTTGTTAGCAGGAGCCCCCCCCGGCGGCGGGCAGCAGGCAGGTGCCGTGCTTGCTGGGTGCCCCCCGGTGCATTTTAGGTGTCTGGCGGTGCCGGGGACAGCGTGTGAGCCACTGTGGGTGCCCCAGCAGTCGGTTGCAGCTTTGTGGTGCTGCTGCCAGGTCTGGAGGAGCTCGCCCTGCTCCTGGCATCACATGATGGTGCGTCTGAAACGAGCCATGAGTCTGTTAAACCCGGCTCTGCTCGCCTCTGAGCCCAGCGCCGCTGGAAGGGCTGGGGCTGGCCACCCCCTGGCACCCCCCCAAACCTCATTAGGGTGCTAGGGGGAGGCGCAGCCCCCCCAGCACCTCTTTGCAGGGTCCCCGTCCCCCTCTGAGGCTGTGCCATGGGGCAGGAGGCTCCTGTGCGTGGTTTGATCCGTGCCACGGTGGGGATGGGGTGTGCGGACCCCCCCCGGGCAGGCACCGAGGGCAGTGGGGCAGTGGCACTCGCTCGGGGTGAGGTCCCTCCAGCAGGGGGGCTGTTGGCAGGCGCTGCGTGCTGCTCTGCAGCATCCATCCCTTGGTTTCTCCCAATTCCTCGTGCGCAGGGGGTTGGCATCGCCCTTTGCGCCCTGCTTTGCACCCCGGGGCCACGTGCAGGGCAGCAGCTGGGCACCCCGCTCAGGAGGGCTTGCTCCTGCTCCCCTCCCAGCCGCACCAGTCCCTCCTTTGCTCTATTCTGGGAGGACTGGGGCTTCCCCACCAGGCCCCGATGGAGCCCCCAGCCCTCCTCTGCAGCCCCCCGCTGCTGCCCACAGCCCCTCAGGGAGCCAGAGCTGGGATTAGGACTCCTGGATACCAGGCAGACGAGGCATTAACATTCTTGAGCGTCTGCTAAAAATCACAGGGCGAGCGCAAAGCCTCTCCCCCGCGGCCGGGGCTCTGCCTGCTTTGTCCAGCGTGGGGTAGGGCGAGCAGGGTGCCTCCATCCCATGCCGGGGAGGAGCTGGCCGTCCCGCTGCACCAGCTCCAGGCACCCCATCGCTGCTCCCTGCGTCCCCTCGGGGCTGGGGTCGGGGGTCCCAGCCCTCCCCGGGCGAAGCGAGGTGCAGCGGCACGGGGTGCTGGCGATGCAGGCGAGCCCGGTGCTGGCGCAGCTCGCCGCGTGGGCTCGGGCAGCCAGGCTGGCGCTGGCCTCGCTGGAAAACCGTGTTTTCCTGCCGAGTTCCCATAGAAACCGTCGGGAGCAGCAGCAGCAGGGCTCGGGGACCGAGGCAGAGGAGGCAGGGGCAGGCGCGGGAGGGTGGCCGAGCTCCGTGCCCGGCGCTGCGGGAGGAGGAAATTGGGCAGCCGGTGGCCATGCCCTCCCTGGGCTGCTCCCTGCTCCTGGGGGAGATGCAGCAGCATCACCCCATCCCTCTGCAGTGCGTGTGTGTGTGCGTGCGGGTGCGTGTGCCCCCGTGCACGCTGCTGGCCCCACGCCAGCCCCCGGTGCAGCCAGGCCTGGCACGGGAGGGTTGGTGCAAACATCGCCCAGATGGGCAGCACGGGGCTTAATCCCTCGCCGAGGCCAGCTTAACCCTTAGCAGCCAGGCTGGGGCTCGGTTGGGTTTGGTTTTTATTTATTCTCCTCCATCTGTGCCCCCAGGAAGCGGCTGGGGATCTCCCCTGCCTGTCTCTGCTCGCTGGAGGGGAAAACGCGGCTCCTCTCCGTGCCCTCTCCCGCTCCGGCATTTGTAGTAGCATCCCCCCGTCTGTTTGCCCTAGCTTGAAACACGATAATCCGCAGCAGGCAGAAATAGCACAGGGAGGAATGCGCCGGCTCCTCTTTAGCCTTGTTTTTTCCCCAGCATCTGACAGCTCCGTGGCTGCTCGGGGAAGCCCAGTGCTGGCATTGGCAGCACCGCGGTGGTTCTGGGGGCGCGCCGAGGCCCCTGCGTGAGCCAAAACTTCCTGGGGTTGGGTTGGGGCTTGGGTTGTGCAGAAAGGCTGTTTTTTTTTTCTTGTTTCTTTTTCTTTTTTTTTTTTCTCTTTTTTTTTCCTTTTTTATTTTTTTTTTTTCCTTTTTTCTCCTGGTTTTTGGTGTGGTTTTGGTTGTGTCTCAGCTTTCGCGCTGCACGGGGCGAGCAGCTGCTGGGTGAGGTCGGGTGATCGCAGTGGCCGGTTGTGGCCTTAATCTGTGAATTTAGCAAAGCTCTTTAATAAAGATTCAAAGTCACCAACTTCTCAATTAAGGGATGAGACAGCTCTTGATCCGTGTTTCTGGGTCAGCCGGAGAAAGGCCATTTAAGACCTGGCTGATGGCTCGCCTTTGATGTTTCCCAAGGAGACGGCTTTTGAATAAACACCTTGCTGGTGCAGCAGCAGGAATTCTGCGTGGCTCCCTCACCTCACCTGGAGCCCTGAGACCCGTCCTGAGCCAGGGGAAAGCCTCTGCCCCCGCTGCCACACACCGTGGGGGGACACACTGTTGGGTCAGGGCGCGCTGGTGGGCAGCAGGCAGAGCCCCCGGCCCCACCAAGGTGCCACCGCTCCGCGCAGCCCGCTCTGGGGCTGGGTGGGCTGCACCCCGCCAGGGCCCCCGGCTCCCCAGGGGCTCCAGGGTGCTTCTAACCCTCTGTTTACTTCAACAGCAGCCGCTCGCATGGGTGTTAATTGCAGGAGCTGGCAAAGCACTAATTAGGGGATAATGAGACGGCTTTTGTGCGCGCCTGGCGTCCCGTCGACAGACAGCCGCCCTGCTCCAAACACGCTGCGCCGTGTCCGTGATCCCTGCCCCGTGATCCCTGCTCCATGATCCCTGCTCCGTGATCCCTGCTCCGTGATCCCTGGGCCGTGCCCTTGATCCCTGCTCCATGTCCATGATCGCCGCTGCCTCATCTCCCCGCTGCCATGCCCGGTGCTGTGGGTGCTGCTCCCTGCCTGCCCCGCTGCTCCGTCCTGGCACAGCTCGGGGTTTTTTTTTCCATCCCTCCCCGTGCCCCCACGTTAATGGGGTCTCAACGAAGCTGCCTCCTGCTGCTGTGTCCTTTAGAGCGGGGGGTTTCACCTCGCTGCTGCTGAACGGCTTGGATGCAGCTGGGCTGCTCTGAGCCCCCAGGTCCCGCTGGTAATTAAGTGGCCGGCAGAACCTGTGCGGCGCAGCCCTTTGTTCTCGGAGCAGGGAGGCAGGATCCGGCCAAGACAGGGCTCAGGCTGCCCCTTCCACTGCCACCACCTCCCCTCCCCATCCTCGCAGCATCCCCAGCCCCCTTATTTTGGGGAAGGAGCTCAGGGTAGGGGATGGGGGCTCGCGCAGTGACGGAGCAGAGCATCCTCCCGCACGCCGGCCGTGCACCCGCATCCTCCCGCGGCGCGCAGCTCCGGCACCCATCTCCTGCTGCTGCCGGAGCCGTGCACGCCTGCCGAGCAGCAGAGGCTGCTGTTCCTCTCCTCCTGCCTGCAGTCGCCGGGGACTCGCAGCCGGCGTTCCCCTCCTCGCCTTCCTTACGTAAGCAGCAGCAGCAGCAGCAGCAGCACGGCAGCTCGGGCAGCTCAGCACCACCGGGGCCTGGAGCCTCGCCGCGGCTGCTGGCAGCCAGGTAAGGGTCACCGTGCACCACGGCTGTGGTTGTCGAGGGGCTGCTGCCACCTCGGCCCCACGCTCTGTTTTTTTTTTTGGGTGCCGCACGGCCTCGGTGGGCTCAGCCCCGCGGCGGTGGCCTTACGGGTGCAGCTCCCACCCCCAAATCCGCCAGGAATGTGCCGTGCTCGGGGCCGGCAGCCGGCAGAACAGCCGGGACCAGTCTGGGAGCACCGGGTGCTGCCTCCTGAGCCGGCTGGGCCGGTTGGGTGCCGGCACCGCGCTCCCCCATCCCGGGGCACCGGCCGGGCGCCGCGCCTCCGAGCAGCCGTGCGCCGGGCTCAGCACCTCGCTGGGTGCTGGGCCCCCCCAGGGGACGCTGCTCGGCGCCGGGCGAGGACGGGGCGTGTGTGCCCGCGGCACCGGCGCTGGGGCGCAGCATCCCGGGCGAGGGGGAAGGAGCTGGGAACCTCCACCCCGACGCGTTGCCCCCCAGCAGCCCCGTGCCGGGCACCCAAAAGGGTTTGGGGGCGCAGGGTTTGGGGGCGCAGGGTTTGGGGGTTCAGGGTTCGGGGGTGCTGAGCTCCGGCAGCTCCAGCTGGTGGGTGCGTGGTGCGGTGATGTGATCCGGCAGGTGAGGGCTAATTACAGCCCCACACGGGCTGGGTTCAAAGGGTTCTCCCGGCGCAGGTGGTGAGGGTGAGCCCGGCCGCAGCCCGGAGCAGGCTCGGCGTTGTTGGTTGTGTTGAGGCTGAGTGGATCTCGCTGGGGATGGAGCAACTGGGGCCTCATCCCGGCCTCCCCCCCGTGCACCACGATCTGTGTTCACAGGTGGTGAATCCCCCTGGCTTTGCAGTTGTTCCCTTTCAGGTTTATAAAATCCTTGGCTGGTTCGGAGGCGGCAGGGCTGTGCTTTTGGCATCCCTCAGTGCCTGGAGCAGGGGGTGCAGGATGGGAGCGGGGTACTTGGGGCAGAGAGACAACGCTGCCAGCTCCCACGGGGGAGCCCTGAAGCATCACCAGCCTCTGCGGGGCAAAACCAGGGCCGAGGCTGTCCCGTGGCCACCCGGCTTTGCTAACTCGGGCACAGAGGAGGTGACATTGCCCCGTGTGCGTGGTCCCCAGCTGGGACCCTCACCCCAAGGTCCCGCAGTGCCGGGGGGGGGGGTCCCTGCCCCCTCCAGCTGAGGGAGTTTTTCGGGGCATGGCAGGCTCCCCGGGGCCAGCTGCTCTGAGCACTGAAACTCATTTTCCAGCCTTTATTCTTCCGGAGAATTTGAAAACGCGAGTGCGCCCCGAGGGCCCAGGAAGCAAATCAGGAGATACAAATCTGCGAGTTTCGCGTGCGTCTGACGATTTCCATCGCTCGGTGCCAGACTGCGGGGCCGGGGGCGCTGGGGTAGAGCAGAGCAGGGTCCCAGCACCCCCCCCCCTAAACCCCATGCTGTCTCCTTCAACCCACGCCGGTCTCCTTGCAGCGCATCCTCCAGATCCTCCGTGCGAGCGTGGGATTCCTTTTTCTTTCTCTTTTTTTTTTTCTTCCTAAATGCGTGTTTTGTGAATGTGCAAAGGCAGTGACCTTTCGTGGGGGCCGCCCGGAGCTCAGGCTCTGGCTGCCGGCTGCTCTCCCACTTGTCAGGGAGATGAGGGATGCGAGAGCTACGTGCGAACGCCGGGGCCTCCGGGCTCCACCGCTCGGCTGCCATCGCGCTGATGAGCTCCCGCAGGGGAGGAGAGGGCTCGTTTCGCTTCTCTCCCCGTGTGTGCCGGGAGATGCCAGCCCCTTCAGCAGCCATCAGCGCCGCTGCCTCGCATCCTGTCCCCGTCCCTGCCTCCCCTCCCCGCCGGCTGCTCTTGGCATGACCTTGTCCCTGCTGCCGTCGCAGGAGGCTCAGGTGCTGCGGGTCCCTCGGGGTGGATGGAGCCGGGGACGATGCTGGCTCAGAGGGTCCCATCCTTCCCGTGACCGCCAGCCCCGCACGCCGCCCCCTTTCCCGACGTCCTTGGGCACGAGATACAGCTGCTGGCCTCCTCCTCGGGGCTGCAGACAGGCCTGGGAGAGCTCTCCGTAGATAAGGGACGTGCCGGAGGGGAGCAGGAATGTCCTGTGTGTGGTTAAAGTTCACCTGCTCCTAGGGGCCGTCCCCATCGTGGAGGGTTTGGGGTCGCTGAGAAGCGGGCAGAGCGCCCGTGGGGATGCTCGTGGGGATGCTGGGGAGCAGTGGGGGGTGAGATGGGGGCACGCTGGCTAAAGTAAAGCCAAAGCAAAGCCCCCCAAAAGAAAAGGATCTCAGAGGATGCTGTGGGTGCAGAGCTAGGGGACAACCCGTGCACAAGTGGGGAAACTGAGGCACGGAGCCAGCGTGGTGGGATTTAAGCCGGGAGCACCCTGTGAGGCCCAGCACCTCCCTGCTGCATCTCGTCTGTGCTCCCGAGGTTTCCTGGGCTCTGGGTGTGCACGCGTGCAGGATCTGGCACCCAGCAGCCCCATTTCCTGATCGGGGTTTGGGCGTTCCCGTGGGATAATTATTCTGTAATTGCTCTGTAATGAGGTGCAATCCTGCGGCGGGGCCGCTCTTACAAAGGGCTTCCCCAGCCCGGGCTGCACCCCGAACCCCAACCTCCTCCTCCTCCTCCGCAGGGTCCCCATGGGCGGGTGCCCCTCGTCCCGGGGGCGGGATGGGGAAATCTGGGGCAGGATGTGCTGGAAAAAGGATTTCTCATCCCATTCCTGCCCCGCTCCTCCCAGCCAGGGGCACTGGTTGGGGGTTACTGGGGGCTGGCTGCGTCCGTGCGTCCCCAAAGCGCTGGCACCAGGCTGGCACAGAGCCCTGGCACCTACCAGCGCTGCCTTTCACTCCCTCCTGGCACCGTCTCCTCCGCCTCCGGGGCCCTTTTGGGGATTTCCTCCCACCCGCCCTCGCCCGTCCCCGCTGGCACCGCCGCCACCCGGCTGGCGGGCGTCCGGCCGTGCCCGATCCCACTGCTGGGGGCTGGCACTGCTGGGGACAAAACCGTCCCCTCCCCATCCCCGAGCCCCCGTGGTGCTGCTGGGTGAGCTCCCGGCACCCTGCTCCGTTTTTAACCACAAGAAGTGGCAGAGGCAAACAGGGGCCCCTTCCCAAATCCGGGATCAGAGGGTGCCGCTGGGCACAGCGGAGCTGCCACGTCCGGAACGGAGCGTGCCGGGTATTTATAGCCGTGGATGCCACCAGGCAAACAAGCGTGGAGAGAAAGGGGTTGTTTGGGTCTTCTTTGTCTTTATTTTTTCCAAATCCTGCTCCTTTTAAAGGCCAGGCTGGCTCTGCACCCTCCGGCCCTGTGTTGCTCCCCCCCAAGGGATGCTCGTGCCCTGATTTTTGGGCAGCTCCTCTGCAGCGAGAGGAGCTGGGAGGAGAGGCCGGCCGAGGTGGGGTCAGGTGAAGTCCACGCTCGCTCTTGGGGGTTTGCTTTCCTCGGCAGCATCTCCTCTTTCAGGCCGGCTGAGCAGGGATGATTAGCAATTCCAGTTTTTATTGCGAGCCCGGCACGGCCGCGCGCTGCGTGCCTCTCCCCGCCGAGGTGGAGCCGCTGCCAGGTTGTCTGAGACAAATTGTTTGCTTTGCCGTGTGCTTCATGTGCCTTTCCCCCCCCCCCCCCCTCCTCTCTCTTTCCTCAATCAAATAGATGCTGTTATTTGGAAACAACGAGCAACTGTTGGAGTGTGAAGCTAATGAATCTTTTAAAGCTCATCTAAATGAGAGGTTGCGTGCGTGCCGCGGGGGCCGGCGAGAGCTTCCCACCCCGGGCATCCGAGGGGCACCGCCATGGGAGGCTGCCGGGGGGGTCCATGGGGTGCGTGGGGCACTCGGTCCCACTCCACTGGGATCATTGATCGTGACCTGAGCCCACCCCGTGGCTGGAAGGGGCAGGGATCAGCCCTGGTGCTGGCGAGCTGGGGCAGAATTTGGGGTGTGGATGCGGAGACCTTGTGCAGCGCCCCTCAGCCTTGGGGGGGAGCACGGTGGGACAGCGGCTGCCCCGTGCCGCAGACTGGAGGGAGGGCTTTTGATAGCAGAGAGGCTGCTCGGAGCCTTATCTTATCCTCCGTGTGCTGGGCTTATCAGCAGACATGCTTGTCCTGGAGATAAGGGGGACCTTGGGTTCAGGCAGGGGCTGTCTGGGGGAACTGGTGCTTTGTGCTGGTGCTGGGCGGGCAGGATGAGCACGGGGTGGCTGAACTCCCTCTCGGTGGCTGGGGTACAATTTGGTGCCCCCCAAATTTGGCTCTCTGACGACCGGGAGCATGAAGCAGCTCCCACCCGCCGGGGGGAAGATGCTCCTTTGGTTGTGTGGCACAGAAACTCCTGGGATGGGAAGGGTGCACGAGGTTCGACCCCATCTCCTGTTCTCTTTAAGCAAAAGCAAAATCCAAAAAAAAAAAACCCACCCCAGCCCTTCAGCCAGGGTCGAAGTCCCGTGGAGCGGCCCTGGGAATTAAATCCCTGCCCGAGGCCGTCTCATCCCCATCGCGCCCAGCGTGAGCTCAGCACTCCAAAGGCAAATTTGCTCTCCCAAAGAGTTGTCACAAGATCCTGGGGTCAGGGTGCTGCGCGGGGACGGGTCCTGGTGCCGTGGCAGCGCTTCGACGGGGGGCTGCTGGGGCGAGGGGGGGAGGAACGGCTCGGGGTGCTGGGCGTGCAGGGTGCTGGGTGTATGGGAGCTGGTGGCGGAGCAGGGACACCGGCACGTCTCCATGATCAGGTGGGGCTATGGGAGAGGAGGAGGCAGGTTGTGGGGCCCTCGCGCTGCCTGCTCGTAAACAGGCTGTTTTTGTTTGCGCCGCAGCAGCGCCCGCGGCCGCTTGTGCAACCGGGGCGGGGAAGCTGGCTCAGGGCTCCTTCGGGTTCGTTACACCCGCGACAGGATCCTCAGCTGGATCCAGCCCCACGAGCTCGGGGAGCGCAGGAAAAACCTGGGCTGGGCTCGTGCACCCCTGCTCAGCACCGTGCTCCCGGCACAGGGATGGTGGGGTCGCCGTGGTTATGGCCACAAAGAACCTCCCCGTGCCAAGGTGCCAAGGGTCGGCTTCTCCCCCAGCAGGCAGAGCAGCCTCGGGACTCCCAATTCCCCAGGGCAGTGCCCGGGACCAGCCCCAGGTCCCCCAGCGGGGTGCACGGCACAGCCCCGCTCCCGCTCGCCCCGCAGGCAGGTGCTGGGGATGAAGCAAGCAGCCGCGCGTGCAGCCCAGCCTCGCCGATGGTATGTGGCTGCCCCAGTTCTGGGCTGCAGGTGAGCCTGGAGAATTGGGAAAAACAGGGCCGGGTTTTGTCTGCTCGAGAGTTTCCTCCTGCTGCAGGAAGCACGGCCGGGTTGGCGCTGGCACGAGGAAGTCCCGCGGTGGCACAGGACGGCCGCGGTCTGGTTACTGGCCGCAGAAGCCCTGGCAAGCAGAGGGTTTGCTGAGGGCACCAAGCAGTGGGGACGCTCGTGGGCACTGCCCCCAGGGGTGAGCCAAAAGCTCTGCGGCACCAGAGCAGTCGTGGCACACACATGTGGCACCGCTGCCCGGCTCACACAAATGAGGGATGCAAAATTGCTCGTGACCAAGGGCAAGGGCACCCCCTGTGTTTATCCAGCACAGTGCTGAGCCCCTCTGTCCTGTAGCACGAGGTTACAAATGCACCGTTTTCATTTCCTGTGCTGCTGATTTTAGCATCCAGGCAGGCGGTGCCCAGCCAGTGCCCACCGTGGGCTCCCTGCCCCTTCCCCAAGACCCACCGTGAGCATGGAGCCCAGTGGCAGAGCTGCCCGAGGAATGAAAACACATCTGAAGCATGACATAAACCAGCGCCAGGCTCTGCTTTGAGCCTGAGCCAGCACCTTTGGGGCCAGGACTGGTGGTGGAGGGCTCGGGAAGCGTTTGTGGGGGCTCAGTGGCGCGGCCATCCCCGGCGGAGGGCTGGCGAGCGCCTGGCGTGGCCGGGAGCAGGCGGGAGTGGCGTGAGAGCCGGCGCGCACGGGGGTGTGTGTGTGTGTGCGAGCGCCTGTTTATATAGGAGGCAGCCAACCTGCAGGCTCAGATTTCAGCCCTCGCTTATCAGTCCTTGCAGCGTTTGGACGTGGCGGCTCTCCGAGGCGGCTGCCGCTTCCCCCTTCCCCGCCTTCCCCAGGGCTCCCCACCTCGGCACCGCTCCCACCGCCCTCCCCGCGCCGGCACCGCGGCTCCCGGTGAGCAGGTAGGGTGAGCCGGCCAGGGGTGCTCTGCCCTCAGAGCCTGGATTGAGTTTGGGGGGTCTGGAGGGGACCTGGGGATGGAGGAAGAGCCCCCCAGGGCTGGAGCAAAAGGGCTGGGGTGCCGGAGGAGTCTGTGTGGCTGCGGGGCACCAACGAGCTGGGCTTTGCTGGAGGATGGCTGCAGAGCTGCTCGAGGAGCACTGGAAGGGCTCAGAGCTGACACCGGTGGGCACATATGGGGTGAGAGGTTTTTGGGAGGGGTCTGGCAAGCGTAGCCCCAAATAGCAGCAATTTGGAGGCAGCGTGCCCACGGGCGGGCAGCGCGTCCCGCCGGGCACGGCACCGGTGTGCGCGGGAAAGCCGGGCTGCACTCTGCCAGGGGTTAAACCTGAGCCTTGTGGGGAGCTGCAGGGAAGGTGTGGCGGCGCCGATAAGGTTGGCAGGGCCGGGAGTGGGGCAGAGGCAGCCGAGAGGGCCGGGCACGCCGCGCGTACACACGGCTCCGCTTGCAGCCAGGATGCGGGCAGGGATCCTGCCCCCGTGGCGGCTCGTTGCGCGCGCTCTGAAGCTTGAGGAGAGCCAGACCCCGCTCTGAGCTGAGCCATTTGGGGGAATAATCCCCTCCTCAGCTGCTGGGCTGCCCCTTGGGTGTGCGTGGCCGGGGAGGTGGTGATTTGCTCCGAGACCTCTCCCACTTTTCCGTGTCCGTCCACGAGCAGCTGGGTTGTGCGTGGCAGCAAATCCGCTTCCAGGGCCGTGGCAGCGAGCTGTGTTTTGGAGCAGGTGGCCGAGCTGTCACCGTGTCTCTCCTCCCATCTCCAGCACTCTCGAGATAAAGGCAGGAAGCAGCCACCAGCAAGGTGGGTGCCGCTGCCGGGCGGTGCAGGACGGCTGTGGTTTCCATCCGGCTGCTCCCAGCCACGCGTGGGGATGTCCTGGGGGTGGGAGCGGTCTCCCCGCTGCTCTGCGGTGCTGGAGGGTGGTGGGGTGGTAGCTGGGCCTGATCCTGGCACCGTCCTGCTCCTTCCTCCCCTGCTGCAGGTGAAGGGCCGGGCTGTGGTCTGGAGCAGAGCGCTCCCTCCTCCCGGCGGGCACGTCCTTCGCTCCGTCCTAGTGCCGCAGGGCCACTAATTAATTAATTCTGTGACAAGGAAGGATCATTAGCGGCTCCTGACAATGGCTGGTGTAGCACATCAGCTCTGCTGTCCCTGCACAGAGCCTGCTCCATCCTGCTGAGGCAGGAGGGACACACGGGGAGGGACAGTCCATCTGTGCAAGCCCAGGGCACGGCTGGCTTTCTTCCACTCACTGGTCTCCTGGGGCGTTAAATCCAAACCTCTCCGTTCAATCCCTTGATTCGCAGTGACTTCCTCACCTCTCGGGCCACAGATTTCAGCCAAATCTCCATGCACGGCCCTAACAATTCTCCGGAGTGGGCAGCTGGGCGTGAGCACGGAGGAGGACGAGCGGCTCCTCTTTCAGTGCAGTTTTTTTTGTTCCCGAAGCTGGAGGGAATCCACCGCGGACACAAAGCCATGAGGAGCAGGAGCTGCTGGGCTGCCTCGAGGTGCAGGTGGGCGCCTGGCTGCTCTTCCCACCCGTATCGGCCCATCATCTCTGCCCTCTGGAAACCCGGCGCAAGCCCCTGGGCTCTTCCCAGCGCCGTCTCCCCGGAGCCAAGCAGTTCCTCGTGGAGGGCGATAACCAGCCTGGCTCATCTCCACCGGGACGGAGACGAAACCTGATGCAACTCCCCAGCCCCCGCCAGCCTCCTCGGGGGGATGCTGCGGGCAGGTGCGGTGCCACGGGACGCATCCAGGCTGCGCAACCGCCGGCTCCAGCCCCAGCTCGACGACTCCCGTCCCTCCTGCTTCCCTCCCCGGGGCACAGCTCAGGGCACCGAGGTCCCTGCCAGGCTGTCACCCCCTGCCTGGGGCCGGGAGGAGGTTTGTAGCCTCCCCAGGATGGGGATAGAAGCTACGGAGGCTGTGCAGGGCTGCAGACGGAGCCCGGAGCACCGCAGCTCCCCGCCTCGGCACGGGGAGGGCCGGGGCTGTATTTATTTACTCGATGCCGGGGGAGAAAGGGGAACTGGCAGGAGGCTCGCTTGCAAATGGGATTTCTGGGAAGTGGAAAGCTGGCTCGCCTTCAGCCTGGAACTGTCCTGGTTTCCAATTGGAAACATCCCGCGGTGACTAAACTTCATTCAGGGGAAGAGCTCGTTCTGCAGAGCCGACGCCGCGCTGCAAAACCCGCCCGCGGCGGCCGCTCTGCTGCGGGGGCGGCAGCGGGAGGGTGACAAGGGAAGGGCTGTTTGGTGGCACAGGGGGACAGCCCAGCCTTGTGCTGCCTCTGCACCAACCCGGGAGATTCTGAGGGTCTGGTCTGCGGGGGTGCAAAGCGTTTGCAGCTCCCTTTGCTTTTCCCCCGGCAGATTTTGTGCTTTTCCCCAGATGAGGATGTGGTCGGGGTGCTGGGAACCGGCTGTGATTCAGCAGCAGGTTGTGCCCGCCTGCCCCAGCCACGGCCCTGGGACACCGGGGTGTGGAGGGCTGGAGATGGCAATAAACCGGGGCCCGGCCGTCCCAAAGCACCGGCACCGCTGCTGAGCCGGTCCTGGTGGCAACGGCCGGGCTCAACCCCAGGCTCCCCGGGTGTTTAATGGCTTGTGGAGGAGGTTCAGGGTTGGATACGCAATGAACCCGGCGTTGTATCACCTGCAGGCTGCGCCACGGTGGTGATGAGCGAGTTCTCGGCAGCACTGATAGGAACTGAGGGCGTCCAGCTGGACCTGCCCGTCCGAGCTGTGCTGCAGCACTGCTTTCTCCACCAAGATATGGGAGGAGGATCGCTCTCCCTGGGTCCTTCACTCATCCCAGGGGGCTGGCAGCCCCTGATGGCCGTGCCGGAGACTTATCAGCAGCGGGAGGCGCCTCGTTAGGCTGCGGTTTGTGGGGCTGCTGGGGTTTGCTCAGAGCGCTCTGATTTATTGCTTTGGTGCTGCACGGGCAGGGCAGCTGGTGATGTCCCCCGTGTCCCTCCCCGTGTCCCCACAGAGGACAGCCACCGCAGGGGTGAGCTTGGCAAGCAGAGCCGCTCCCGAGCCTGGCTCTGTGTGTTTGGTTTGGGCTGAAATCTGTTTGTTTATAAACAAACCGCCGGGTTTGGGGAACCTTTGGTTCCTGCTCTGCTTGGGCACAGGGGCTGGCGGTACGGACGCATGCACAGCCATCTCGGGGGTTTGGGGCTGGTGGTGACAGGGTGGCAGCACCAGGACATGCAGCAGGTGCTGCTGTGCCGGAGGTGCCACGCTCTGCTCCTGCGGTGGCTGTTCCTCAGCACTGGGAGCAATTTGGGGTGCTCCGAGCATTGCAGACCCTTTGGCACCCACATCGAGCTCTCGGGATGCTCCCCACAGCTGCGAGCCGGGCTGTGGGTGCCTGCAGGCACCGAGAGCCTCGGCCACCCCGTGTGGGGCCGGGCAGCTTGGAGCTGCTGCCCGCACCGTCCTTGGGAGCTGCTTGGCGCAATGCACTTGCACAACCGCCACGCGTGCGCTCTTGCGTCACAGCGCGGTTACAAACTGTTCTGGGGCCTGCGGAGGCGCAGGATCAGCCCTAAAAACACCGAGTTTCCCCCGTATTCTGCCATCGCACCTGCGAGAAGATAAGGGGAGCGTGGCTTTGCACGAGGAAGGCAGCCGGGACAGCAGTCGTGCTGCTGGGCGGCACGCGATGGCACCCCAACGGCACGGGAGGCAGCGAGGCCCTGACCTGCTCCTGCTCGGGGTAAATCCCCCCGGGGCCAGGCGGCCGCGTTGCGGCGAGCAGAGCGTGGAGAAGCCCAGGGGCACGCGGGCCTGTTCGCAGAGACCCGAGCGCGCTGTCAGCCTCCACCCCACCTCACCGCTGCGGCAGGTGTGGGGCTCGGCGCCGCGCCGGCCCGGCACAGCCGGCTATGCCAGGAATGCGCCGAATGCGTCGGGGCTTGACTGCGGGCGCTCGGGGCGCAGAGCAGCCGCTGAGTCACTCGGAGGGCTGGCAGCGGCGCGGTGCAGCCCGCGAGCTGGGGACGGGGCAGAGCGGTGGCAGCCTCGCAGCCCCAAAGCCTCCCCGAACCCAAATTCATGCGGGAAGCGCCCGTCCTGCCTTCTGCAGGAGGAGCGAGGGTGGGCGATGCACCGAGGCCACGCAGGGTGGAGGTGGTGTTGGCAGAGCGATGCGCCACGTCGTGCCCCCAGCACCCCAGGGTGCTGTGGGGGTGACTTGCACCCGTCTGAGCACACCCTCTGCTCGTGCGCCCGAGTGCTTTTCCCTAATTGAGGGGTCTCCGGGAGATCCGACAGGCAACGGCAGAGAATTTGGGATTTAGACCAAAATAATCAAGGGTTTCTGTGGGGAAACCTCCTGGGTCTGACCGCCCCCAGGCTGGGGCTCGTGCTGCACCCCGAGAGGAGCCCCCGAGGGCAGAGCCTTCAAACCCCACTGCTGGCAGCAGGAGGGATGCTTCCTGCACCCTGCGCCAGAGCCGGGGGCATCGCACCTCCAAAATACCGACAGCTCGAGGGCTTTGTAAGGAGCTGGTGGCTCCCCGTCCCGTGTGGGTGTTTGTGGGGCCACCCCATGCACGATTCCCTAGCCAGGCTCCGTACCCATGGGTGCCCCATGTGGGGTGGGTGCCAGGGGCTCCCGGCGGGTCCGAGGAAGGAGGCGGCTCCCACCCGCAGGCAGCCACGAGCATTTTGGGGGCAAAGCAGCCCGATGGGAGCAGTCAGCCTGGCACGGGGTGTGCTGCCCCGGGAACGGGAAACCCAGAGCCCTGCCCCTATGCAAAGGGGCCGCGCACATCGCAGCCGAGCCCCGGCTGCAGGCAGATCTTATCAGCCGCCGCATCTGCATTTACAGCTCACTCCCGTCTGTGGCTTTTTGAGCCATTTGGTGGGCTCGTATCTTGATTAAAACCATCCCTCCAGCAGCCCTCCGCTCTCCAGCCCGCGCGGGGTGGTGCCGTGCGGATGTTTGGCCGTGGCTATTTCTGAGCACTCGCAGCTCGGACACCCCCGGGGCTGCAGCCGGGGCTGAGCTGCTGGAGAAGCCAAAATTCTCTGCGTGTCGGCATCCGAATCCCCGAGCCGTGCGCTGCTGTGCCGGGGGGGCTGTGAGTACCCGCAGAACCACGGCTGTGCCAGCACTGGGCAGCATGGGCTGGGCACAGGGGTCTTTGCTCCCTTATCCTGAGCAACGGGGAGAGCCGGGGATGGGGACGGAGGTGCAGCAGCCCCCTTGTCCTGGGGGGTCTCCTCCAGGGGTTGCGCTTCTTCTGTGCCATTTTGGGGCCGCAGGGGGATGTGGTGGCTGCGTCGTGCCGAGAGCGAGGTGTTGGTGTGCTGGGGCCTGGCACGGGATGCTCGGGGCCCCCGGTGTCAGAGGGACCCCAGGTTAATCATTCAGCCGCTCGCAGGTCAGGTAACAGCCGGAGGTGAGGGGGGGGGGACGTGTGTCCGTCCTCTCCCCCCTGCCTGGGGAGGCCGTGCGGGGAGGAGATGTCGCTGCCGTGCTGGGTTAACCCTGTCCCCGACAACATGCCCGATCCTTACTGCAGATGAAGCGTCTGCTAACGGGGACAAACGCCCTGCCCGGCACGGAGCCGTGGGGACGGTTCTGGCTCTGCTCTCCCGGCGGTGAGCTCCTCACCGAGGCCGTCCTGGCAGCGCCTTGGGTGCTCTGTTCCTGCCCCCGTGGGTGCTGGCATCGTGGCCCCTCGGCCAGCAGCCCCGGGAGCCGGGCTGGCCCCCGCACGGCTGCAGGAGCCAGGAGCTGTGGCTGGGCTGTAAACACGCTCAGCTGAAGCTGCAGCTGCCGGATTTCCTTGGAAATGCTGCTCGTGGAGCTCCGGGACCTCTCCACCCCCAGTCCCAGCAGGTCTGGCCCCATGGGGTGGCTGCTGCCGGCTGAGCTGGGTACAGAGGCAGGGTACGGCCCTCGGGGCTGCACGGGGACAGGCAGCACTGCTCGGGGACATGGAGCAGCTTGGGGTGCACAGACACAGGACTTTGCAACCCCCCCCAATACAGCTTACAGAGCGAGGAGATGAGAGGAGTGGTGCACATGAAGCTGCTCGGTGCTGCAGGGGTGGCCACAAACCCCTGGGGGTGCAGAGCCCCCCCGGGAGCCCCTCCGCACCCCCAGCGTCAGCGCTGCGGTGACATCCCGGGGACTTTCGGGGCACCGTGAGCCGAGGCAGCCTGCCCACGGCGGGGCTGGAGCGAGGCGGTGCCGATGGGGTTAAGGCTGAGGTGGCTGTTAATGATTGATACCGACCGCCGTCCCCAGGGCTCGGCACAAAACCACCCACGGGCAGAGCCGCCGGCGTCGGCGAGCGGCGTGGACGCGCGGTGAACCCGGTGCGTGCGGTGACACCAGTGCATGCGGTGCTGGTGCTGAGCCCCGGTGGCACACGTGGGCCATTGTCTGCGGCCAGGGACCGAGGGCAGCTGGCGGGGTGACGGGTGAAGTGTCACCGTGGCCGTCACCCTCGGGATGCTGCCGTGATTACTGCGTGCTCTGGCCCACGCGGGTGCTGAGGATCCGGCCCCAAAGGATTTCCCCGGTGCCGTAATCCCCCGCTCGTGACCTGAGTTGCCCGAGGAGGGGCTCGGCTCCGGTTTGTTTTGCTGCCTCGTGCCGGCGATCGCTTGAGACAGGTATTTCTGCGCACTGGAAGTGGTTTGGTGAAGGGTTTGGAGAGGGGGTTAAATCCTTCAAGGATGGGGCTGGCATGCGGCTCTGTGGCCACGTTCGTGCATCAGTTTGGCAGAGGGGGTGTCCAGGAGGGGATGTGTCCCCCCGGTCTGCCCACAGCACCGAGCTGGGCCCCGAGCGGTGACCCCGGTCCCTGCTGTGTCCCCAGCCCGGGCTGAGGGAGGGGGGAGGTCTGCAGAGCCAGAGCGATTCCAGGTTTGTAGGGCAAACCGTGGTGTGCGTGGGGGAGGCTGAAGGATTGCTGGTAAATGCTCTTGAAGTCTCGTGGCCGCTCGCCCACGCGGGTGCCCTGCCCGTGCCTCTCGGTGCCTGCCGCGGTGCCGCTCGGGGTGCCAGCAGCACCTCCAGCCCCTGCCCCGAGTGCCTGGGTGGGCAATTGTTTGGGTCCACGCGACTGCTGTCATCCCCTCTGACCCCTGCTGGGTCACCTGCAGGCTGTCAGATCCCCCCCCGGGGCTGGGGAGGGGGCTGGTGGCATTGCAGGGGAGCTGCCCCATCCTGGGGGCACGGGGGGCTCTGGAAGCCTGGCGGTGTGCACCCCAAAATAGAGAGAAAGGATGTGGTTGAAGCAGGGCAATGCACCTGGCACTGCCGGGACACGGAGCTGCCACCTGCCCTGCCCCAGCCCCAGGTCCCTGCTGTCACCCCACTGCTGTCACCCCGCCGTGACGCTCCCCGTGCGTCACCCCACCGGTGCTGTCGGTGCTGCGCCCGCACCGAGCCCTGCGCCTCCCACATTTCATCCGGGCTGCCCCTCTGGGCGATGCCTTTCCCTCTCCCTTCTGGCCCCGGAGTTTCCAGGGAGATCAAACACAAACTGCCCTGCTTCTGCCGGACTCCTCTCCCTGGGACTGCTCCCCCCCGCCGCAGGCGATGCCGGCTGCCAGCAGCCGCTTTGTTCTCTGGAAATCCCCTGCCTTCCCCGTGCTCCCAGCCAGCCAGCAGTGCTCAGGCTGCTGGGGGCTTCTCCTACCCCATCCAGGGGGCTCTGCCTCCCTCCGACCCCCAGCAGGGACCTCGGGGACCCCCAGCCATGGGGACGTCCCCATCAGGGTCCTGCGCGGCGGCGGTGAGGTGCCACAGGGGGCTGGGTGCCACGGGGCCACCCCGCGGGCCGTGGGCGCGCAGGAGCCGCTGTCCTCATGCAGGGGACTTTGCCCAGGCTCTGCCAGCCCTGGTCCTGCGGGCGTGATCCAGCTCAGGCTTTGTGCTTTCCCTCCGCTCACGTCTCCCAGGGGACTTGCGCGGGGATTTACAGCCAGGGTGTGTTTTGCAGGAGCCGCGGGTAAAGCCTGGCCTGGCCTCGGCGTGGAGGGTGCCGAGCAGGGGGTGCTGAGCCCCCCGTGGGTGCCGCCTGGGGAAGCTCTGGGTGGTGGCGGGTGCTGAGCCGCGGTGCTCCCCACCTGGGCGCCCTGGTGGCCGCTGACGTGTGCGGTTTGTCACCGGGGCGAGGTGGCGGAGAGGATGGGTGCTGGCACCCTCCCTTCCCACCCGGCATCGCTGCACGGTCAGGGGATGCCGAAGGGCTGAAGCCACCCTAAGCGCACGGTGGCCACCTCCTTTTGGAGAACCCTTTTCAGAAGCTCCTGGCTCAGGATGGGGCAGAAAACAAAACTAAGCCTTGCGGTTCCCCCCCTGCTGCACCCCAGGAACGGACGGGGAGCACGGCAGGACCGTGCCTGCGGGCAGGGGGGACGCAGGCACCGCTCGGCTGCGTCCCCACGCCGAGCCAGGAGCAGCAGGACCGGGAGCTCGTTGTCATTAGCTGGGGGGGGGCTGCGCTGGGCTGCTGGCCCCCGTCGCCGCCTCGGCGGTGCCGGAAACGCTTGCTCAGCTGGGCGGCGGGGCTGGGATTAGGGCACGGATTTGGTTACGGAGGAAAAGCCGGCGGCGCGCGGAGCCGTGCGCGTCGGTGCGGGGCGCCGGCCAGCTGGCAGCATGGTGGTGGGTAGGGGAGGAAGCTCCGCGCGTGGCCACGCACCCAGAGCTGGTTGGTGAGCGCCCACGAGGAGCTCGATCCCCAGGGGCTGCTCTCACCGCACCACTGGCGTTTCCAGGCTCTGCAGAGCCCATGGTGGTGGGGCAGGCCGGGGGGGTCACGGAGCTTCGCCCTCCCGTCTTTGCCTCCGTCTCCTCTTGTCCCCAGAGCCTTGTCCCCTTTCCCTGCCGTCCCCTCTCTCCCTCTCCCCGAGCTAGCCGGCCTCACGCATAGCTTGTGAGCACGGGGGAATTCAGAAACGCTGAGAGCAGCAATTCCCAAACTTCTCCCCGTCGGCTTTGCTCCTGGCCGGCGAGTCCCCGCTCTTCCATTTGTTCAGCCGAATTCCTGTCCGCTTGCGCTGCCTCCCCTCCCACGGGGTTGTGACCCGGGCTGCTGGCTGGGCTGGGGCTGGCACAGGACGCCGGCAGCGCTCACGTCCCTCTTTTATCCCGCTTGGATCAGCTCGGGGGGGGTGTGGGGTGGCTGCAGGCTGCCCCCCCTGCTCCCGGCAGCCAGCAGGAGCTGCGTGGCGGCCCCGTCCCGCTGCCTTCCCCTGGCCTCTCCCGGTGCAGAGGCAGCGGAGGAGCCGCTGGCACTCGTCCCCTGGCTGCAGGGCCGCTGCTGCGCCTGCAGAATTCAATTTTTTTTTTTAATTATTTCATTTTTATTGCATCTCAAGGAAAAGCTGCACCGGCCAACACAAGGAGCAGAGCCCACGCAGCTGCACCCCCTGCCCCGAGCGGGGCAGCTCCGTGTGTGCGGAGAGGCGGCTTTATTACCGCTGGGGGGAAAATAAATCTCCCCCGGGTGTCACCGACTCCTCGCAGACAAAGCCTCTCCTTTGTGCTCCCGGCTGCACCATGGGGCCGCGGAGGAGAGAAGAAAGGCTCCGTTTCTTGGTGCATTTCGAGGTGCTTTGCTCCCAAAGCCCTTTGCCCCTGCCCTTGGGAGGCGAGGGGGGGGCAGTTTGCTCTCCCACCTCCCTGCAGGGTGCCCACGGGTGCCGGGGCGACCCCACGGGTGCTGCGGCTTCGCTCCTTCCTCGGAGAAAAGAGATTTCAAGGGCTCAGCCCTGCCTCGGTCGGAGGAGAGGGATGTGGCTCCGGAGGAGAGGGAGAGGTGAAGAAAGGGCTAGAAAAACAGAAGAAGGAGGCCAAAACGCAGGGCGTGTTTGGCTCGGAGCCACGCGAGCCCCTCTCGCTTGGGAGCCGCCTGGATGCTCGCCCCCGAGCCGCTCTCGGAACCGAGTGTGGCTGCTCCAGGTTTACACCGGGCCCCTCCGCGGGGCGGGGGCCGGGGGGGGGTGTGGAGGCGCGTGAGGAGCTGAAATTCGGGTTGGGGCGTGGGAGGACAAGGTGCTCCGTTCCCGGTGGCGCGCAGCCAGCCTGGGAGCTGGGGGATGTTTTTAGCCGGCTGGGAGCGCTCAGAGGGGTTGAGCCCAACCTCGGGCGGGTCGGTGGAGAGGAGGGGGGCCGGGGACCCCCCTCCCCGCAGCTCTGCTCTGAATTTAGCGCTTGGCAGGCTCCTGGGGTTGGGCGGAGAGGCTGCGCTCCCCTCCAGCTCCCTGGCTGTGCAGATAAGAGCCTGCAGCCCCGACGCTCTCCCACTGCATGCGAGCAGCACGAGATGGGGTCACGCATCCCCGGAGCCCCTGCGCACTCGCTGCGGAGCAGACAAGGCACTGAGCTTGGCGCGGAGCCCTGTGCGTGCAAAAAAAAATCAATGGAGAGGGGCCTCGCACACCGATCTATGGGCGAGGAAGGGTCCTGACCACCCTGAGCAGGCAGCTGGGGAGGAAAGGGATGGGCTGCAGAGAAATTCCAAGGAAAAATCGCTGCCAGGAAGCCAGCCAGCTGCTGCTGAGTGTGCCCCGTGCCTGCCCCGCCGGGCAGAGCCAGCCAGCCCAGCCGCCCGTGGTTCCTGCCCACGGGTGCAGGCTGGCATCGCCCGGCATCGCCTGCCTCTTTCCTGCCTCTCGAGGCCGGGTTGTGCCCGCTGCTGCTCACACCGAAGGGCGATGCCAGCAAGGGATGCACCCACGCAGGGCCTCGGCCACCGCAGGGTCCTCAGGTTTTGCTCCTGGAGGCGTCCCAGCCCTTGTTTGCAAGCGCTTCGGGAGCGGTGACCTTCACGGTCGCAGGAAGGGCAGCGGGGAGCCAGGAGGGTTTTCCCCCTGGGGAAAGGGTGGAGTTGTCCTCCCTGCGCTCAGCAAACTTTAACTTTGGGGAGGGGGAAGACCAGCAGCACCCAGACAAAGTTTGTTCTCCAGTTACCGCCTTTACTCCCTTCCCTTGCTCCCTAACTTTGAGAAAAAAAAAAAAAAAAAAAGAAGGGGAGATTTTGGAGGGTTTTGCTTTGATGCTCACCCCAAGGAAAAGCCCCGGCTCTTATCTCCTGGGAGGTCTGGGGGAGCTCCCACCCTGGAGCTGCTGCTCAGAGCCCAGGAGCGTGTCTGCTTTCTTTGCTGCAGGGGGGCCGTGTCCGTGACCACCCCCGGGCGCTGCTCAGCGTGAAATAGCCCAGCTGGGCAGCGGGGACGGCGCCTGCTGCAAGCTGGCAACGCCAGGGTTGAACCCGGGTTGAGGGCTGCTGGAGTCACCCCTGAGCGTGGCTCTGCTCCGCTTCGGTGCAGACGGGGATGGGGCAGGAGGTGAAACCCTGGCTTGGCGAGGAGAGGGGAATTTGGTGTCTCCTGTTGGCACTGCCGTGGGGTGAGCCCCAGGTTTGGCGCGCGGCGGCGGCGCGCTGGCACGCGTCCACGGGCCGTTGGGGGACCTTGACCGCGGGTGGCGGGGTTTGGGGAGCCGCTGCGAGGACGTGGGGACGCCCCAGGGGCAGGCACTGCAGCGGGCTGGCTTCTCCTCACACCAGCAGGATGCCAGCAAGGGGGGCAGCGGCCGCGCCGCTCGGCTCCTCCACGCCTCCGAGAGCGGCTTCGGCACCGGGTGCCCCACACAGGTGCGTGTGGCTGTTTCGGGAGCTGCCATCCCAGCTGCGTTGGCACAGCCTCTGGCAGCGCTGGTGACGTGGTTCCCGGCCCCCTGGAAGGGACAGGGGCCGCTTGTGCTGGCCGGGGAGCGGTGGGAGCATCCCCCAAGCGCTGAGGCTGGGATCCGGCACTGCTCCAGCTCGCCCCGTGCTGACGGACGAGGCAGGCTGCGGCTCCAGGTCCTGGTTTTGGGGAGGAGCAGGTGAATGATGCAATGGTGCTGGCGCCGCGCTGAGCGGTGCGTCAGGCTGCGCTGGTGTCCCGAGGTGGTCCCGGGGCCGTGGCGGAGCGGGGACGGGGCGTGATGGAGGCCAGCTGGCTGCCTGCGCTCCGCTTCCTTCTTTGGAGCTTTCTCCGGAGGGGAGGGAAGGCAGCGCTGACATTTCAGTCCATTATCAGAACAGCCGCGATGCGTTGCCTTTGCCTTTTCAAAGCGCCGTGCCCAGGAGGAGGGCTGGGCACCCCCCAATCCTGCCCCCTGGGCTCCCCCCTTCACTTGCCGGGGGGCTGAGGGCACCCCAAATCCCATCTGGGGGTGCCGGTGCCCCGTTGCTGGCACCCTGCAGGGCCCCGTCCCCCCCCCCCGAAGCTGCTGGGTTGTACGGCGCTGGTCGATGCTGGTGCTGATCCTGTTCCCTGGGGTGACCTGGAAAGGGACGGAGACACAGCGAGGGGGAGGGGGGAGCGGGGAGGATTTGGGGACAGGAGCAGGGGGAAGGGATAAGGATGCAGCCAGGGAATGCAGGGCAGCAGCAGCAGCGCCGGCTCAGCGCCTTCCTCCCCGCGGCACCCTCCCCTCCTCGGGCAGCACCCCCTGCAC
Source organism: Netta rufina (assembly GCF_964035555.1). Lineage (NCBI taxonomy): Eukaryota > Metazoa > Chordata > Aves > Anseriformes > Anatidae > Netta > Netta rufina. The sequence continues at coordinate 3,964,679 of NC_140150.1, read as the reverse complement.
CGCTCGGTGCCGGAGAGGGGCGAGGGGTTGGGGGGGGAAGGACAGGGACCGGCAGCCCCCACCCCACTTCTCCCTTCTCCTGCACGCTCGCCGCTCCCCGACGCTGCACCTGGGCTGGGGGAGGCGGCGTGTGCAGCGCTGCCCTTCGCCTCTCCTCTGCGTGGGGACGCGAGTGGGAGCTGTTTGTCCCTGTCATCGCCTGCCGGCTGCCTGCCGCGCTCCAGGGCTCGCCAACCCGCGCTGCGCCGGGGCTGCCAGCACCCACCGCAGCGGCCACGAGCCCCAGCGCCACTGGATGCCACCAGCGCAGGGCTCGGGGGGCTGCCACTGCCGGGAGAGGACGTCAAGCCCCGTGGCACGTCGCCGGTGCCCCCCTGCCCGGGTGGCACCCATGGCACGTGCGCCGTAGCCGGGCGGTGGGTGGCACGGGACCCCCCTCGCCCGCCGCTGCCATGGTGGGAGCCGGCAGCCGGAGCTGAGCCCGCAGGGCCCTGGCACCATGCTGAAGTTTCGGGCGGACAGGAGGGTGAGGTAGGACCCCCCCCGGGGGGGTTTGGCGTGGTGGTGGTGGTGGTGGTGGTGGCTGGGGGCACCTCAGGCCGGGCAGCGAGTGCTGCATTGCAGTGCTCGGGAGTTTCGGGAGCGGGGTCACAGAGGCAGCTGCTCCGGGTGGGGGGTTAAGGAGCTGCCCCAAGACCCCGAGGGAACAGCGGGTCTGGGGGTGGGAGCAGCCTGGGGAGGGGGGTAGAGGTGCCTGGGGTGGTGCGAGGAGGAGCCGTGGGGGTGGGAAAGCACCCAGGGGGGCTGCAAAGCCAGGTGGGCACCTCGGGCTGGGGGAGAGCCCAGCTTGCAGGCAGAGAAAGCCACGTTGGTGGGCAGGGCTGGGGACCCAGGGGATGTCCCCAGCAGGGGCTTGGCAGCACCAGTGGCTTGGTGCAGCCCCGGCTGTGCAGGGCTGGGGTGTTCGGGGTGCTGCTGGCTCTGTGTCTGCACCCTCCCTGCGTGTCGGCTCCCCGCGACCTGCCCCGTCCCTGCCGTGGTGCCGTGGCTCTCCAAAGTCACCCGCGGGGGCAAAGGGACCCAAAGCAGCTCCAGACCCTGTGGCAGAGAGCTCCTTCGGTGCCCCCGGAGCAGGGAGCACAAAACGGGGGCGCTGCCACCGCAGCGAACTCGCAGCAGATGCGGTCGCGGCACAGAAAAGCCCGGTGCCAGGGGAGCAGCTGCTGCCCCTCGCTGCGGGGTGTGGGCGCCTTGCAAAGGATTTTTAGGTGACCCTCGCTAATGAGGAGAGCAGGCAGAGGGGGGCAGAGAAGGATGCGGGGCCAGGATGGGATCTGCAAGGGGGAGCAGCTCCCCGCAGGGCTGTTTTTGGCAGAAAGCAGTTAATATCGGCTGAGCCTGGCTGGAGCCCAGCTCCAGGGCGATGCGTGCGTGGATGGGATGGGATGGTCTTGGCAGCTGTTTTCTTCCTCAAACTTCCCCTCCTCTGCTGACACTCGGCACTCCAGCAGGGTGCCGGGCTGTTTACATGGTGGGTGGCCAGGGGGTACCCGTGTCCTGGTGCCTGGCACGTGCTGGGGGCTGTCACCAAAACGGGGTCCTCGGCGCCCCTTGGCGCAAGGCAAACACCCCAGGGTGCAGCCCGGAGCCTGGCCATGGGGTGGCTCCTTCGGGGGGGCTCTCCAAAGCAGAGAGGTTTTTGGAGCACCCCGTAGCTGCTGCTCTTCACTGGGCGGCTGTGGGCTTGGTTTAAAATCTCACCCCAGCTCCCGGGTGCTTTGGTGACTGATGTTATTTTCTCTCCAAGACATTAACTCTTTGTCTCAGCTGCCATCAAATCGTGGCAGCTTTGTGCGTCGGGGCAGTGCTCGGATGTCTCGTCCTCATTGCAGCTTTTGGGGCACGGAGCACCCAGCTGGTGAACATTGCCCCACAGGAGGCAGCATCCTTCTACCAGCCTGGCAGCGTTTTGGGGACAGCTGCCTGCAAAACCCCTGCTTGGGGCTCTGCTGAGAGCCCCCCACCTCCACCCATGCCCCCCAAGAGTGCTGCCAGCGGCGGGGCCCGGGGCTTTGTGACCCTGCTCTTAGCCTGACTCCAGATATTTTGGCAAATGGCTCTGAGATCCGCCAGCCGGAGCAGAGGATGTGACGTTGAGGATGTCGCTTTAGGACGGGCCACGGCTGCTGCCTCTGCAGCGATTTGTGCTGACAGCCGGGGGGGGGTTATGGTAATGCCTCACCACGCGGCAGCCGACGCCGTGTGATGTGTCCAGCAGAAGTAATGAGGTCTCGGCCATCGGAGACCTCATTTCGGCTCTTGGCGAGGCGAAGGCTGTCTGGGAAACGCAGCTGAAATTTGCTGCGCGGATTATGAAGCGTGTGGACGAGCAGGGGGAGCAAGGGGAGCGGCCACCCGGCAGCGCTGCAAACCCAGGGGCCGCACAGGGGGCTTTTGGGGGTCCCCCTCCACGCTTTTGGGGCACCAGCAAAGTGTGGTGCGAAGAGTACAGGACGCACGACAAAGCCCTGGTGCTGGAGCGGGAGATGTGGTGCTAAAAACAAAGGGATTTATTTAGGGGGGCGGTGGGGATGGATGGAGCTGTCGCACCCAGGTTCGCACAGGCGGTGTGGAGCTGTGCTCCGTGCCGGGGCTCAGCAGAAGCTCAGCACCTCCCCGGGTTTCTGTGCCCCCTCGGACCCCATCCTCCTCCTCCTCCTCAGCTCTTGGGGCAGCAGTGCCATGGGTCTCCCCCACGTGGCTCTAACCCTGCTCCCCCCTTGCTGTGCCTTGCAGCCACAATGAAAGGCGGAACACGTTCCTGCACCCAGTGACGGGCCAGGTCCCAGAAGAAAACTCAAGACTGGACTTGCAGAAGTAGGTTGGCGCCCACCTCCCCCGGTCTGGGGACCGAGGCAGGCTCGGGGCATGGAGGGGGAGATTTGGGTGCTTGGGGTGGAGATTTGGGGGGTCTGGCTCCTGCAAGGTGGCCGTGCTGACCGCAGATCTGTGCCACAGACCGACCTTGGACATGTCAAGCAAAGCAGGTGGCAAGCGCCCGGCGACCAGCAGCAGCAGCGAGCCCTCCAACCACGCCATGGTGTCAGAGGTGCCCCCGGAGCGCCCCGGAGGCCGGGTGAGTGCCTGGAGCCACACGGCACGGCAGGCGGTGGTGGTGGAGACGGGGTGCTGGGGGTCCCCCAGGGCGCTGAGCGCCTCCTCTCCCCCTCTGCAGGCATCGCGCCCCTCCCGCAAGGGCATCGCCTTCGGGAAGCGCTCCAACTCCATGAAGAGGAACCCCAACGCTGCCGTGACCAAAAGTGGCTGGCTCTACAAGCAGGTACCCGGCTGCCCCTGATGCTCCATCCCCAGAATGTGCCTCCCCCTCTGCGCCCAGGTGCTGGCCACCCTTGGGTGCACGTCACCCTTGGGTGCGCATCTCCCGCGGTCTCACCGCTCCTCTCTCGCAGGCCAGCTCGGGGGTGAAGCAGTGGAACAAGCGCTGGTTCGTGCTGGTGGATCGCTGCCTCTTCTACTACAAAGGTATGTTTTTGGGGGGCTGCTCGCTTCTGGGGGCGCTTGCCACGCCAGGGTTAACGCCTCCCTGGCAGCTCGCTGCACTCACCCTGGCAGCCGAGGGTGAGCATGAATTATTGAGCAGGCTGTTGTGCGAGCCGAGCTGAGCAGCGTTTGCTGGCGAAGCAACAGGAAGGCAGAGCTTTCCTACAGGTGGGCTGCCCGCCCGAGCAGCCCCGTGCCGGCACGGGCAGGATCGATGGGGCCGTGTCCCCAAAACGAAGCTGGAGGGTCTCACCGTGCGCCTAACCCCCCTGGTTTCCCACCAGACGAGAAGGAGGAGAGCATCCTGGGCAGCATCCCCCTCCTCAGCTTCCGCGTGGCGGCCGTGCAGCCCTCCGACAACATCAGCAGGAAGCACACCTTTAAGGTCAGTGCCCGAGCGCGGGGGCTGAGGGGACCCCCAGGACGGTGCCGGGGCAGCGGCGATGCTTGCAGGGTCCCCGCTGCGCCCTCCCCTTGCTTCCTTGGTGCTGGTGCGTGGAGCAGAGCCAAGCCGCGGAGAGAGGGGACTGCAGTAACCCCCCCCGACATCCCCCGTGTCTTCTGCTGGGGAAACTGAGGCAGGCAGGGGGTGCAGCAGCATCAGCCGCCGTCCCTAGCCCAGGGAGGCTGGGTGCTTGGGGTAGTGCTCGCTGGCTGTGCCAAAACCAAGCAGGCTCCTTCCTGCTCCTGAGCGTGGCAGGAGCTACATGACCCGCTCCTCTCCGTGCCCTCGGTGCTTGTGTCCCCGTGGGAACCCACGGATAAATAGAAACAGGGACTCAAACCGCCCGGTGCTGCGCTAGGATGAGGCATCTCCACAGCCCTCATCTGCGTGCGTGGGCTTCCAGCCACAGCACCCAGGGGTTCCCTCCGTGCCACTGCTCCAGCACCTTGGGTACCGCTTTGGGTACCCCTTGGAAGAGGGGACGGGGTCCCAGAGGGCCCCGAAGCCAGGCGAGGGCTGCGCCCACGGTCCCCCCGCTGCGGTTTGACCCCTTGTCTGTGTTTCCTCCTCTCTCCGCGGGCGAGGATCCCCCCGGCCAGGAGGTCTCTGCGCTCCCTTCGGCCACGCCAGCACCCCGCCACCAGCTAGGTAGTATCTGCTTGTGTTTCTGATGCATGCAGAGGGCGAGGGGTGACCCGCATGCTTCACTCACCCCGCTCCCACTAATCCAGGGCAGGAATCGGTGCGGTTTTATGTTTTATCTCTTGCTCTGGCTGCAGAGCCTTCGAGGTAGGAGGCTGCAGGGTCTGGAGGAGCCGGGCAGGAGGTGTCCCTGCCCCCTGCAGCTGGGGAAAATGGAAACCCAAGGGAGGGTTTTAACCAACTCCCCCTTCCCCCCTTTTTATTTTTTTTTTAAATTTTAAATTATTTGACCCCAAAAAGTTTTCCAGGGAAAAAAACTACTTTTTTTTTTTTTTTTTTTTTTAATTATTATTTTCTTCCTCCTTGCTGCCTCCCATCCCTTCCCAGAGAGAGGGAAGGTGGCTGCTTCAGAAAGGCCCTCAGCAGCCAAACCTGCCCTCCAGCTGCTGTAGCGTGGGGCGGAGGGTGGGCACTTACATCCTGGACCAAAAGCAAACCTTTTTTTCCCCAAAAAAAATTGTTCTCTGGGCCAAGAAGCCACCTTCCCTTAGCCCTGCATGACCAATAACGCTCCAGCCAGCGCTGCTGCTCTCGATGGGATGTGTCCCCCCTTGGCTGCCTCTGGGCACCCCAGGGCACCCCCAAAATGCTGGGGCGCAGCTCCTGGGGGAAGGAAGGGCTGGTCCCCAGCATCACGGAGGGCGAGGGCATGGCTGCGAGCCCAGGGGACGAGGGATCCTGGATCTGCCCGCAGAGCCTTCATCCCGCCCGGTGCTGCTGAGGACGCTCCTGGGGACCGAGGAGGCTTCTCCCGCGGCACCAGGACCTCGTGCCGGGGTGGAGAAGGAGCTCTCACTCTCCTGTCTGTCTCTCTCCCCACTTCTGTGCCCCCCTGCAGGTGACTGTGTGCTGGGTGGAGGAGGTGCCGGCGAGTAACGGGCAGTCCCTGTCTCCCCAGGCCGAGCACGCCGGCATCCGGACCTACTTCTTCAGCGCCGAGAACACGGAGGAGCAGGAATCCTGGATCCAAGCCATGGGCGAAGCCGCCCGGGTGCAGATCCCCCCCACCCAGAGGTCAGAGCGCTGCACGGGGCTGGGGGGCACCCCTCGGCCTCTTGGAGGGGTGGAGGGGGCCGTGCGCCACGGCTGGGACCTCTTGGAGCACGGGGTCCCTGAGCAGAACGGAGCTGGGGGAGCATCAGCCCCCCAAGGCTGAGGGAGGGCTGGGGGACTGCTGGCACCCCGGGGGTGTTGCAGGGGGAGGGTAATGCTCTTTTGTGTCTCCACGGCCTCCAGACACGAGAAGACAGACTCGGAAAACATCCCTCCCAGCAAGCACCACCACCACCGCAACGCCGTGCACCGCGAGCACCCCAAGGCCGACCCCGACGCCAAGACCCGGGGTGAAGGCGACGGCCGGGGCTCGGAGAAGATGGAGAGGAAACCGGAGAGGATGGAGAGCAAGAAGGAACCCTTGGCCAAAGCCAACGGCATCGCGGGGCAGGAGATGCCCTCGGAGCCCGGCAGCCCTTACCCCGAGGGACCCCGGGTGCCACCGAGCGCGGAGAGGCCGACGCAGCCCAACGGGTGGCCCTACTCTTCCCCCAGCCGCCCCGGCAGCACCGCCTACCCCCCGCCCGATGGGGAGAGCGCTGCCCACCGCCGCAGCTTTGCTCCCCGCACCAACCCCGAGAAGATCGCCCAGCGCAAGAGCTCCATGACGCAGCTGCAGCAGTGGGTGAACCTGCGCCGGGGCAACGTGCCCCCCGAGGAGCTGCGGAGGTGAGGGCTGCGGGGGGCGTGGACCCCGCTCCTTTTTTTTTGGGTGATGTTCCGGGAATGTTTTTCCTCTTTATCCCCTCCTGGGGTCAGCAAATCTGCTGCATGCTGTGTGGAGGACACCCCCAAAAGCCAAGCAGGGCGAATTTTGGAGGGGGGCCACCACGGGGACCACAGGAGCACAGACACCACCTTTCCAACGCTTTCCCACAGCTGCGTGCTACGAGGATTTCCTTGCCTCTGGGACCATCCCCCTCTCATTTTTTCTCACTTCCCTCCCAGCCCCACCAGGTTTTACCCCGTCTCTCGCCGGGTGCCCGACTACTACTCGCCCTACTCACCCCAGTACCCCGAGGACTACCAGTACTACCCGCCCGGCGTGCGCCCCGACAGCATCTGCTCCATGCCCGCCTACGAGCGCGTGAGCCCGCCCTGGGCGCTGGACGACAAGCGCCCCTCTTTCCGCAACGGGGGCCCCTACCAGCTCCGGGAGTGGAAGGAGCACCCCGCTTTTGGCCGCCAGGACGTCCCGCTCTGGCTCGCCGGCCCCGGCAGGCAGCCGGCTTATTTCGACGAGGTGGACGCCGCCTCGGGGTCCCTGCGGCGCATGTCGCTGCAGCCCCGCTCCCGCTCCGTGCCGCGCTCGCCCAGCCAGGGCTCCTACACCCGGGCTCGCGTCTACTCCCCCGTCCGCTCGCCCAGCGCCCGCTTCGAGCGGCTGCCGCCCCGGGGAGAGGAGATTTACGCTGACCCCGCCGCCTTCATGATGAGGAGGTCCATCAGTTCGCCCAAGGTAAGCGCCCGTCGCTGCTGGGGCGTGCGAGGATGGAGGGGACCGAAGTTGGGGACGTCAGGGTGGGGATGGTGCAGCACAGTCTGCGCCTTTTGGGCGCACATCCTGGCCTCAGGATGCCACCGAGTCCTTGGTGCGCAGGAGCTGGTTGGCTTTAGGTCCTCCCTTCCAGCCCTGCCAGGAGGGAACAAGCACAATTTGGGTGCCCCTGCGCTGCTGCGAGGCTGGAGAGATGGGGCAGGAGGGGAGCTTGGGGCCCCCATGAGCAAGGCGACCCCAAGCAGAGCGCTCTGCTGTCCCTATATTGCTGCTGCACCCCTCAAAACCCTGCTGCAGGGCTGGGGGTCTGCACAGGGTGGGCAAGATGTGTCCTGAGCCCCTGCAGTCTCTCTGAGCAGCAAAGAGGGGATGGGGGAGGCATCGTGTGCCCCTCACCAGTCCCTGGGGTTTATTGGGGTCTCCTCTCTCCCCAGTACGACTACCTGGGCGACAGGCGGCCCGTCCCCGCGGGGATGTTCCCGTACCACTACCCAGCATCTCCCACGGTCCACGACAAAATGGTACGTGCGCTGCTGGCACCGACGGGTGGGCTTGGTGGGGGCCGCAAGGACAGGGGGGTCACAGCTCGGGGCACCCTGCTTTGGATGGGTGAGGAGGAGGCGCCTGCTCCAGGAGCAGCTCTGTGGGTTGGAGAGGGGCTGCGCTGGGCAGGGCAGGACTGCTGGTGTCTCCAGTCCCTCCTAGCCCCCCTTGGACCCCCCCATACATCCCGCAATGCCCAGCTTGTCACCGCTGGGGCTGTTCCCCTGGGGATGGGGTGAGGCTGGCGCGCTCCCTGCACCTCTCCCCTCCTTGCTTCCTCACTTTTTGGCTACCGCTGCTGCTTGGCCCTCAACTGCATTTTTTCCCCCTGGAGCATGGAGCTGGGGGTGGGGGGCGACCAGCAGGTGTCCCCCCCCTGTGTGCAGCCCAATCCCGCAGGGCAGGAGCAGCCATTGCAGGAGGGAGAAGCCTAAATTGTCATGAGCTATCCATGCTGCCATCCATCCTCACCAGCGGAGCCCCAAGGACGGGGACCTGCTGCTTCCAGCCGGGAGGAGAGCAGGGTCTGGGCTCCTGCAGCACGTCCCCGGCCGCCCTCCCCGTTTGGGGCAGAGGAGGTGGCCCCTCGCTTCCCCAGCCCAGAGGTTCTTCGCATTTCTGCAGCCTTCACCTAACCGCTTTGCTTCTTCTTTTATGTGTTTTGTGTGTTCGTTTCTTGCCGCATGCCTGCTGGCTCCCGGTAGGATGAACTTTTAGACCTGCAGTTGCAAAGAAACCTAGAGTATTTGGACCAGCAGGTAGGCAGAGCTGGCTGCGAGCCTCACGCTGCTTCTGTCCCCGTCTGCCCTGTCCCCAGCGGCGTCCCCTTCCTCCCCAGCACCGCATCTCTTCCCCTAACATCCATCCTCACCCCTCTTGGCATTAAAGCAGCACGCGTTGTCTTTGCTTTGCTTCCTCCATCCTTCCCCTCTGTAGGGTCGCTCGTTGCTTGGCAGAGAACCCCCCAATAGTGCCTTCTGTGGGGTGTGCTGGAGCCGGCGGGGCGGTGCGGGATGTCCCCGCGCCCCACAGTGCCTCCGGCATCGGTGTGAGCCCAGCTGCTGCCAAAATGATGAACCAGGGCACCCAGCGAGGGGCTGTGAGCCCCTGCAGGTGGCTGGGTTGGGGTATGGAGGTGCTTGGTGCTCGCCCAGGACCCCCGCAGGAGGGTGAGCAAGGCGTGCAGCCAGGCGAGGTGGTTTTGGTGACGCTCTCGCCCCGCGCCTCCTCGGAGGCGAGAGGTTTGATGCAGGGCTGGGGGCAGGAGCCTGCTGGGACTGGCACCGAAGCAGCAGCTCCCGGGATTTTGCATGCCAAGGGGGGTTTGGAGAGAAGCCAGGAGCTGACTTCATCCCGGGGGCAAGGGGAGGGAAAGCCTGGGAGGCAGCTGCAGGAGCAAGGGGGGTGAAAAGCGCGGGCACGGCTGAAATCAGAGAGGGGGACGGGAGCCATCGGCCGCTGCTGCCGCCCGGCACTTGCTTGCACTGAGGGAGCTGCTCCAGAGACAATCTCATTAGTCTGCAAATCCCCATCGGTGCAGTAATCACCAAGATCTGTGTCTGCCTTGGAGCAGAGCCAAGGACAAGCAGGAGCGCTCGGTGCACTGAAAGCTCTCTGGATTATTTCACAGCCATCGGCAGCAACGCTCGGTCTCCGCGACGCTTCAAAATGCTCCCTAAAAAGGCTTTCCATCTCCTCCTCCTCTCCTGCTGACCTCTGGAGAGACTAATTCAGAGGGATGTTGTCGAGTAGCTCTTTTAAAACAGTTTGCTACTTCATTTTTGCTCTCCTCGCTTGTCTGGAGAGCTGCACTGGCTGCAGTCAGGGGCTGGCTGCGCCCCACCTCACTGACCGGCCCCAAACTGGGGGGGCTGGTCCTGGATCCGTGCTTCAGCTGCCCTCATCCCCTGGTCCTCAGGGGTTGTGGCTGTGAGGGCATCCTCTGCCTCTCATCTTCGGGCACCTGCAGTGTTTCTGCGTGCTGCTGTCCCTGCAGGAGGGCTCTGCTGCTTGAGGCCACGGGGCTGGAGCGGGGGACCCTGCTGTCCCCCCGAGGCTGCGGTCCCCTCCGTACCCAGAGCGTGTCTGTGCTCACGGGCAGGACGTGAGCTGTCTGTCGTTGGGCCCGTCTGTCTGTCTGTCTGGGGCCACGCTGTGCGTCGCGGCCGTGGGCGTCTCTGTGCGTGCTGTGTCTGTGCGTGCCGTTGGCTGCAGCCCAGCTCGGAGCTGGCTCGGGTGGATCTGTGTTTCCCTCTCCTCCCTACAAAGTTTTCAGCCCTCAGGATGCTCTTGACTGCCCCAGACAGGGCAGCAGCAGCCTGGGGCAGCTGTTTCCTCGTGGCTCGAGCACCTGGGACATCTCTCGGAGGTGGCACCTTGCAGCACGATGCCCTGACGGGTCCTGGACAGAGCGGCACCGGTGGCACCCGAGCGCACGCGCGTCTCCGCTGACCTCTGAAATTTCCTTCCCTGTCTGTCGCAGATGAGCGAGAGCGAAACCCTGATCAGTATGGTGAACAGGATGGTGGAGACCTCCTCCCCTAGGGCTCAGCTCTACATGCAAGTAAGCCTTTGGCCACCGGGCTGGCCCGGCCGCTCGTGCATGGCAGGCCACCTCAGCCGCGCCACGCACCATCCCCGAGGTCACCTCCTGCCATCTCCGCTCATGCAAGCTCCAGCATCCATGCGGCGCCGGCACATCACGCTCTGGGGGCCCTGCTAGTCCATCCCAGGCTTTGCTAATCCATCCATGAGCCATTGCAACGCCGTCAATCCTTGTCCCGAGAGCACGAGGTGGGGACTCTGCGGTCCCGAGCCCTCGTTCAGGCGCTTTGCTCGCCGTTGTGTTGAAGAGGCAAGGAGAAGGTGGATCCGGAGGAATCCAGCCCGAGGATCTTAAAGCAAAGCAATACCTCCGGTGTCGAGGAGAGGAAGCAGCCTGCTACCCCACGAGGCTGTGGCACGCTTCTCTCCTCTTGCCTGGAGTCTGGAGAGGCTGCAAAAGCATGGGGGAGCCCCATTCAGCGTGGGGTGCAGCTCCAAATGTGGGTGCATCGAGTCACCCGGCAGCCAGAGTGGCCGTGGGGCCCTGGTGCTGCTGGCACTCGGTGCCACGAGCAGGGCAGGATCGGGCCAGACCTGGGCAGGCATCTCTTGGATGTGTGACCGGGCAATCACTGGCGTTTCTTGGGGAAGGGAAGGTGCCTGTTCCCATCCCCGGGCCAGGGGAGCGGGGATGCGCTGCAGGGTGAAGACAGAGCAGCTGCGGTGCTTTTGTTGGCCGGGCTCCCTGCTCGGAGGCAGCAGGAGCCACATCTGCCAGACCGTGCCGCGAGCTGAGCCGGGCATTTCCCAGGTCCGGGTCTATTTGCATTGTCCTGTGGTTTTAAATCACTCTAAAGTAGCGTCTTGCTTTCTAGCAATAATGATCCCCTTCTTCCTATCTTATGCCTTTCATCTCGAGATCTTGGAGGCATTTAATTGGTGAGGTCCCATTAGTAATTTAGATTTCCAGGAAAGGAAAATGACTCACAGAGAAGCTGGATGGTAAACAGGTCCTGATGTGGCGGCTGATTTATAGGTGCTTCTACTCCACTAAATGGGATTACAGCTTAATCTTCCTGCCTTTGTTTCCCTGCCTGTGAAACGGTGGCAGCTGGATGCCAGGCAGTTAATGATTCACGAGACATCTCTCCAGCCCAGCTCTCGGCGTCTGGCGGAGAGCTCGTCTCCAGTTAACTCCTGCTGCTGATGGGCACCACTGGGGCTGGGAATGGGGAGGAGGCTGAGCCTTCCCCCACCCCGTGCTGCCTCTGGGGACCTGGCCCTCGTTTCTCCTTCCGCAAGGACCTGGAGAGGGGCTGCTGGCCGGCTGCAGCCTCTCCTCCCCGAGGGGCTCCTGGCAGCACACAGCCCCCGGTGCCAGGCTCACCCTGCGCTCTGCTTGCAGGTGACGCCCTTCCCCGAAGCCTACAGGGAGCCTCTGCACGCCTACAAGATAAGCGAGCAAGACACCGATGTAAGAGCAAATGCCCGTGCTGCGTGTCCTCCCTCTGCCCCTCACCCTACGTGTCCTGTCCCTTGCAATGAGCCCGGCAGGCTGGAAACCCCCCCTTGGCCCAGACATCGTCCCAGTTACCCAACCCCGAGGGCTGTGCCCTGGCTGCATCCCATCTCTCCCATCGCTGCTGGGCTCTCACCCTTCCCTTATTTTCTCTTTCCTGCCCGGGAGCAGAAGCTGCTGGGGAAGCTGTGCGAGCAGAACAAGGTGCTGCGGGAGCAGGAGAGGCTGGTGCAGCAGCTCCGAGCGGAGAAGGTTCGTGGTGCACGCAGGCTGGGGACAGCTCAGGGGGCACATTTGTGGGCTGGGAGGGGGTGGATTGCATGGTCCCAGTGGTCTCCATGCATTAATGGCCCATTAAGGATCAGGAAATGCCCCGGTGAGTGCTCTCACGGCTGCATCGCCTCCTTGTGCCCCCCAGGAGAGCCTGGAGAGCGCCCTGATGGGGACGCACCAGGAGCTGGAGATGTTCGGCAGCCAGCCAGCTTATCCGGAGAAGCTGCTGCACAAGAAGGAATCGCTGCAGAACCAGCTCATCAACATCCGCGTCGAGCTCTCGCAGGCCAGCACGGTACGGGGCTCCCCCTCCACCATGCTCCCTATCCCCATTCCTGCCCCTTTCCCCATCCCCGTCCCCATCCGTCCTTCCCGGAGCAGCCGGCTGAGCTCCGTGCCCGTGGCTGCTGCCCAAACCCCTCCGACTCCCCCGCCCCACAGGCTTTGGCCAACAGCACCGCTGAGTACGAGAGCCTGGAGAGCGAGGTGTCCGCCCTGCACGACGACCTCTGGGAGCAGCTGAACCTCGACATCCAGGTGAGCGGGACCCCAGCAGCCCCAGGAGCCCCCCAGCAGCCCCAGCTGGTGCAGGATGAGGTCCCCTGGTTCCTTCAGCCCTCTGATCCCACAAGGAGCCGGTCTGCAAGCGGCTGCAGGACGTGGCAGCAGGGATGGGACGCGGCTGGGATGGGACACAGCAGGGCTGGTTGCGGGGCTGGCAGCACTGGGAGCCTCTCTGACCGCTGCTTTTCACCCCTGCAGAACGAAATGGTCAACAGGCAGATCCAGAAGGAGATCTGGCGGATCCAGGACGTGATGGAGGGGCTGAGGAAGAACAACCCGTCCCGCGGCACCGACACCGCCAAGCACAGAGGTGAGCAGGCTCGGTCCCTGCCCTGCATGGCACAGCCACCAGCATGCCACAGCTTGGGGCATCCCCCGTGACAGGCACTCACTCGGAGAGGCTGTGCTGTGGTGCACGTGCTTATTTCTGCTTTTTTTTTGCTTTTTTTTTTTTTTTTTTTTTCCCTGCAGTGGCCATCGGCCCCTCGGGCACGTACAGCTCCAACAGCCCCGCCAGCCCCCTGAGCTCGGCCAGCCTCACCAGCCCCCTCAGCCCCTTCTCCCTCGTCTCCGGCTCCCAGGGCTCGCCCACCAAGCCGGGTCCCAGCGAGGTGAGTGAGCCGGGGTGTCCCCAGGGAGCCCCGAGTCCTCGCTGGGGCACCGGGTTCGCATGTGGCTCTGCCTGGGGGCACGTCCCTGGGCTGTGGGGTCTCCTGGTGACGTCTGGGTCCGTGCCCCTCACAGGGGCTGTGTCAGGGCTCCTGCACCGAGCATCCTGAAGGCTGGGAGTTGCTCAGCTCCAGGGCCAGCTCCTGCTGCCACCGCAGTCACTGCACCCACTGACCTCACCTGCATCCGTGGGAAGTTCAGGGTGGAACCTGGGGACTCCCCAAAGCTGCCCTGGCTGCACCAAGGCGATGCCAATGTCTCCTGATAGCCCTGAGCTCGGGGAGGGTCCCTCCAGCTGACCCCAGCCCTGCCTGGCCCCGCTGCGCATGGGAGATGGGAAAAGTCCCCCCGTGGATGGGGACACAGAAGTGCAGGACCGAAGGAGCAGCCGCCAGCTGCTCTCCCTCCTCCTCTCCCCGGCCTTCCGCTGTGTTTTGTCTCGTGCTCTCTCTAACTCTCTTTTCCTTCCCGTCTCTCAGTTTCTCTGCTCTCACGCCTAACGCTCCTCTCCACCCCAGGAACCCGGCCCGCCTCGACCTCCCCTCCCCAAGTCGTACGTCCCCCTGGAGCCTCCTCCGACCGTCCCTCCGCTCCCTAGCGAGAGCCGCCCCTGGCCGTACCCCACCTCCCCTTCCTGGCAGCGAGGCGGCGAGGCGCAGAGGGGACAGGTACCAAAACCTCTCCCGAGCAGCCCCGAGAAGAGCAGCCCCTTCCCTCCCTCCTCGACACGTCGGGGACCAGGCAGGGACAGCGTGGAGGTGGCACTCAGCTAGGGGACGGCGGCACGTGGCACCGTTCCGCCTCTCCAAGGGGCGCAGTGGGCACTGACCCCAAGGCAGCTTCACCAGGGCCTCTCCAGGTCCCCGCCACCCTCCCACAACACCCGTGTGGATGCTCAGGACTGGGACAGGCTCCTCTCGGGTAGCTGGAGGTGTAAATCTGCTGCAGCCCCAGCCTCTCTGCTTGCCTCTGCCCTCTCCTCTCTCGCTGTCCTTCTGTGGCACCACTCCCTGCTGCGCCAGGGGCCGGAGAGCTCGGCCGGCCTGGGGTGACCGCGTGTGCAAACCCAAACCTGGAGGTTCCTGGCACCATCTCAGCCGTGTTCCCAGCTGGAAATGGGGCCACGTTTGGAGTTTGGGAGGCAGAAGTGTCCTCGCAGCTGGGTGGCCCTGGGAGGGGTCAGGATGCATGCGTGTGGGGCTGTAAAAACAAAATCTGCACTGAGCCGGGAATGATGATGGACCCGAGTGTGAGTGTCAGCAGAGCGTGCTCAGGGTGCAGGAGGGAAAGGACCCCAAAAACAGCCCTCAGCTCGCCCCCTGCTGCTGCCCAGTGCCTGCCCCAGCTCCTGCCCTCATGGGACCCAGTCCCCTCCTGTAGGCAGGGGCTCAGCACAGAGCACCTCCAGCCCAGAGCGCCTGGGTGCCCCCTCCAAGTCGTGTCAGGACCAACCCCCTGCAGAAAGCTTTTCCAACACGGGGCTGTGTCACCAGGACACCGAGGGGTGCCTGGCCACGAGCTGCAGAGCCCTCCCAGCCCGTGTCCCCGCTGAAGGAGCACGCTTTGGGTGCACTGGCGGTCTGCTTGGCCAGCATCCGTGTGCCCCAGGAGCATGTCTGGGGCCGTGTGTCCCCCCCGGGGCAGTGTGTGTGTGTGTTCCCAGGCAGAGCATGGCTGCCCAGCAGGGTCATGGCTCACCGGGGACCTTTTTTTGCCCCTGCAGCCCAAGCCGAGCTTCGAGCAGAGCAAGAAGGAGACGCAGCGAGCGGCTGCCCCCACTGCCCCCACCGAGGGGCCGCTGGGCAGGCAGGAGCAGGAGGCAGAGAAGCAAGCGGCTCTCAACAAAGGTACGGTGCTGGCCCTGCAGGTCCTGCTCCAGCAGGCTCCCCAAGCCTGCCCTGGCCATGGGGAAATCTCTGCACAAGGGTCTCCAGCTCTTCCCCAGCACCGCACGTGGCTGGGACCCTGCCCCCCGTCCCTGGGGATGCTCAGCCTGGTGTTTCTCTGTCCTGCAGTGGGCATCGTGCCCCCCCGAACCAAGTCTCCGCCGGAGGAGGAGGTGGTGCCTGCGGGCAGCATGCTGAGGAGGAGCGCCGGCGGAATGGCCAACGGGCTGGGATCCAAGGCATGGCCCATGGCGAGGGGTTGGGGCCGGGTGGGCCGTGCCGGGCTGGCTGTGGGGGCTCTTCTGCAGCCCTGGTGCTGCTCTGCTCCCCAGTGCCATGGGGAGAGGGTGGGGGGAACAGTCGCTGCGTGGTTCTGCACCTCAGCACCCAGCTGGGAACCTCCCAGGCTCTGCGGGTGCCTCTCTTTGCCCCAGGGGAGGGCAGCCCCTTGCAGAGGGATGCAACACGGGCGGATGGGGTTGGGTCCAGCTCCGTTCAGGGGTATTTGACCACGGGGCTGGGCTCTCCTCCCCAGGAGAGGCCGAAGAGCGCCGTGTTTGCCAACGAGACGAAGGTGAAGATGAGCGTGGAGGAGCAGATCGACCGCATGAAGCGCCACCAGAGCGGCTCCATGAAGGAGAAGCGGCGCAGCCTGCAGCTGCTGGGCAGCCAGCAGCCCGACACCCCCGGCACGAAGGCACCCGCTTCCTACAAGGTGGTGAGTCCCTGCGCCAGCACTTCGCCCCCGGCACAGCGGGGTTTGCCTCGCAGGGGTGCTCCGAGCTCCCTGAAGGTGATGAAGGGGCAGAGGGGACACTGAGGGCCGTGGCAGGGGACAGTTTGCTGGTCCAGGGGGCTCAGCGGGGCTGGGGTCCCTCGTAGGTGCGCCGGCACCGCAGCATCCACGAGGTGGACATCTCGGACCTGGAGGCAGCGCTGCGCTCCGACGACCCCGGCAAGGTCCACGAGACGCCCCGGGAGGAGATCGCCCGGCTGCGCAAGATGGAGCTGGAGCCGCAGCACTACGACGTGGATATCAACAAGGAGGTGAGGCCAGGAGGGATGAGCACAGGCTTGGGGCATCCCCGCTGCCGGAGGGTCGATCCAATCCCTGCATCGTGCAGGATTCTGGAGCCAAAGCGAGTCCCTGTGCGGGTGGTGGGAGCTGGGGGAGGCCGGGGAGGGTGGGTGCTGGCGTGGGGATGCGTCCTGGTGGCCGGTGCTCAGCTCAGCCCCTGCTGCTGTCCCCCAGCTATCCACGCCGGACAAAGTCCTCATCCCCGAGCGGTACATCGAGCTGGAGCCCGACACGCCGCTCAGCCCCGAAGAGATGAAGGAGAAGCAGAAGAAGGTGGAAAGGATAAAAACCCTCATTGCCAAGTCCAGGTGAGGCTGCGGCACCCACAACCCACGTGCGCCCCTTCCCCGGCACCCCACTGCACCCCACCGCCAAGGCCAGCCCCGGGCACTGAAGTCCCCGCTGTCCCCACAGCCTGCAGAACGTCATCCCCCTGAGCGAGGGGGAGGTGGACGCCCCCCAGGACCCCGAAACGCAGCTGCAGGAGCAGGAGAAGAGGATAGAGATCTCGTGCGCACTGGCTGCTGAGGCGTCCCGCCGGGGCCGCATGCTCTCGGGTAAGGCACGGAGGGACACGGAGGGTCCTGGACGCCTGGCCAGCACCTTGCAGCCCTGCAGGAGAGGGCCTGAGGGTGCTGAACACGCAGGAGGAGTGGCCGCAGGGTGGAGCAGGCAGGTTGGGTGAGCAGCTCATGGCCTGGCCAGGCAGCAGAGCATGGCACAGGGAACCACCGCGCAGCAGGCGATGCCAGCTCGGCAAGCCAGGCGATGCCAGCGGCTGCCAGGGTGATGCCAGCCG
This sequence comes from Netta rufina, assembly GCF_964035555.1. Classification (NCBI taxonomy): domain Eukaryota; kingdom Metazoa; phylum Chordata; class Aves; order Anseriformes; family Anatidae; genus Netta; species Netta rufina. The sequence goes on along the minus strand of NC_140150.1, from coordinate 3,947,545 downwards.
TGTCTGGGGCCACCTTCCCCTGCAGCAGCACTGAGCAGCGTGGGATGGATCAGTCCATGTCAAAACCAATCTTCCTGCCCCACGTCCAAGGAAAGAAACCCAGCTCAGAGAGCACTCAGGGGCCGGGAAGCACCGGCGACGCACCGCGGTGCCCGAGCGAGCGCGGTGCCTTGTCCATGAGGAGCCCTGCGGGGAGCTCACGTGTGCCGGGCGCCGCTGTGGCTGTTTGTCCTGACCACGCTTGCTTCCTCCCTTCCTTCCTTCCTTCCTCTTCGTTTCCTCCCCTCCGCTAACCTGCCCGCTGGGAGCCTCCTGTCGCTGTGCCGCCTCTCCCCTCCCGCCGCCGCCAGCTTGTGTTCTTCACGCCCTTCTCCCATTTCTTGTTTCCAGCTCAATGCGCTACCCCAAGCCCTCCCACCTCCCCAGCCTCCCCGACTCCACCGACCAACCCCCTCTCGTCTGAACCATCCCGGGTCGCCGACAGCAGCCATTTTATGCGTGTCTGAGCCATGAAGTAAGCACCTTTTCTCTTGTTCTTCATCCCATCCTCTCCAGCCGGGGACGGGCGGGGGGCGCCTCTTCCCCCGGCCTCCTTTCCCACCCGGCGGCCGCCCATCGCTGCTTGCTCCAGCTAACATCTCCTGAGCCACGTCAGCCCCAACTCCTCCTATGGAACAAGTGCAAGTGCCCTGCGTGGTGTAGCCCCCCGTGTGGGCCAGCCACGGACCCCAGGCTGGGCACAGGGGCTGAGCCAGCTGCTGGCCCCGGGAGGTGCTGGGTACGGGGTTGAGACCTCGCAGGGTTTTCCTCTGAGCTGCTTTTGAGGGTCTGTGGGGAGCTCGTGGCTCATCCCCACTCTCCTTCCCCTCCAGCTCAAGCCCTGGCCGCTGCCAGCGCCGTCAAGTTCCACGGGGCCACGTTTTAGCGCGCCAACATACGCCCCGACTCGACACCGAACCTCTCCTCGGCCATCGTTTTTGGTTCTCCTGGACCCCTCCTTCCTTCCCACCAACGGCGAGACCCCCCCGGGATGGATGAGCGGGGAGATGTGGCACGGACGGCACCCGCTGCTCTGCCCCGTCCTGGAGGAGACGTGCGGGTGCTGGGAGTTGCTCTGCTGGAGCGTGGTCCCCAAGGACGGGGGGTCCCGAGCTGCCCGCTGGCACAGGGATGGATCTGTGGTGGCCTCGGTGCCGGGCTGGCTGGGACAGCCGTACAGGGGGGCATTTGCAGCAGTGGTCCTGGCACAGCCAGCCCTCCCCTTGCTGGGGCAGCCCTGGAGGAGCGCAGCACCCTCCGCCTCTCCGTGCGGATGTGTTGGCATCCCAAAAGTCTGCAGCTGGAGCTCAGCCATCCCACCGCGGGTGGTGCTCTCACCGCGCTCTGGAGGCTCCATCTCTGCTCTTTGGGTGCTCGCTGCCTTCCCTGTGCCCTCAAACTGCTTTTAGCATCCGTCTGGCTGGAGGGAGTCACCAGCAGAGCCTGGCAGCTCCATCACGCCTCGTGCCCGGGGCTCAGCAGAAGGAAGGAGGAGCTGTGCGGGGTCGGATGGAGAGGGGACGGGGAGGACACGGGGAGCTGGGACAGTGCGAGGGCTGCCCGGTGCGGTGCTGGCACGGAGCAGCAGGTCTGGGAAGGGACAGGGATGTTGGAAAGGAGCAGAGGAGCGGCACGAAGCCAGGGCTCGCTGGGCCGAGCAGGGATCTGTGCGGGTGGCTGGGGACGGTGCCAAGAAAGGGACCGGGTTTGGGCCACGAGCAGCAGTGGGGTTTGTCCTCAGTGTGCTCCTACGAACAGCGACGCTTTGCCTGTGGTCACCCCCAGCACCCATGGGTGCCCGAGGCTGGGGGGACACGTGGGGAGCAACTCGGGGCTGCAAAGAGCCGGGACCCCCTTGGGCATCCCCTCTGTGCAAGCCAGGCTGCTGGAGGAGGGGGCTCCTTGCCCCACAGCCCCGGGCTGGGTCAATGAGCACCGGGGGGTGACAGATTTGGGGGGCAGGACCGGGGGGGACCCCGGCTGCGCTCGCATCCTCCGGTGCCAGCACGGGCCGGGGCCCTCTGAAAACCTGACAGCTCACCCCACCCCGAGACCTTGCCATTGCACTCCAACCCCCGCGGCTTGTTCATTTATTTTTTTTTGTAGCGGGTTTACCCTTTTCTTTAGCTTTTCAGAGGGAGGACCAACAGCTGCTCCTGCCGGGAAGCAGCATCAGGCTGCGCAGGGCTGGGAGGGGGTAGGTGGATGGGATGAGGAGCCCGCTGCTGACCATCCCCTCGCTTTTTCCCCACTGGCCAGATCCCAAATCCCTGGCCAGCCCCCTGCCCTGTACCCGTGTGCTGCCACCAGGCCCCCCGTCTGCGCCCCCATCGCTCCCCCGATCGTAGCAATACTCCTCGGACCCCAGGAACCCCAAATCCCGCTCCGCTCCCGAGCCTCCTGCTGCCCTCTTAGCTCATAAAGCTGGCCCTTTATTTTGCTATTACATGCCTTAATATATGTTTTATGGAAATTCTACATTTATAATATATATATATATATTTGTTTTTCTCTTCTTTTCTGGGAGGTACTGTTTTGTGCTAATCTCTCTCTCTGCAGGGTTGTTGGCACCAGCCCTGCCAATGCATTACAAAAGCAGATTCTTTGCCAATTTATCAGAAAAAAAAAAAAAAGAAAGAAAAAAGAAAGAAAAAAAATATTTAAAATATATATATATTTTCTGCTTTTATTAAAAGCAAATTTATTTAAAATACAAATATAAAGAGACTGTAAGTTTGAAGAGATGACGCCTTTATTTCCCTGTCCCTGGGCGCAGCGGCGTGCCAGCCGGGCCGGGCTCCCCAGCTGGTGTAAATGGGGGTGCTGGGGGGGGCGCAGACCCCTTTACACCGGCTGTGCACACCCGCCCGGGGGGGGGGGCACGCAGACCTGTAGCTGGCAAATTGCCCCCGACTCCGGTGGCCGGAGGAGGTGGGCACGGCTGCAGTGTTGTGGAACCGGGTTGTCGTTTTCGTTTCGTTTCGTTTTTTAGGGAAAATTGAAGAAAAAAAAATACATTTTAATTCTTAATTTTATTTTGGTTATTATTTTTCATAACACTTCATATAGCAGTGACTTGTAAGCGAGAAGGAATTCGCATCGGGAGGAAATCTATTTATGCACTGGGTGGGGAGGGGGGAGGGTGGGAAAGGGGATAGTTGTTTTCTGGATTTTTTTGCTAGTGTTAGAGAAATAAAAGTATCTACAAAATAACACGATGCCAGTGTCTTTTGTATGGGATTGACCTCAGCTAACAACTTTAATGCTGGACTGAACAGCGGGCAGACACCTGTAGGGTCTCACCGTGCACCAAAGGACCTTGCCTGGAGCTCGGGGGCTGGCGCCACGTTCTCCTCCCTCTCCCTGTTTTACGGGGTTCATTTCCACTTTAGGATTTATTTTCGATGCAGCTACTCAACAGAAGGGGAAAAAAAAAAGAGAGCGTTGTGCCTGGCAAATTCGTATAAACCCAAGGAATAAATAGGTTTGGAAAGGGAGCCGCTCCCGGCGTCCCCGCCGGTGGAGCTGTGGGGCCGTTAATGATTTGCAGGATGACGTGGGGACCGAAGGCCTTTCCAAGGGTCACTGCCGGGGAGTGCGTGGAAGGGTGGCCGCCCTCGCCGGCCTCCCCCGGCCCCCCGGCAGCGAGATGGTGACTCTGAGCGATTTCCAGCGTAAGCGGGCAGCCGGTGGCCGCGGGGATGCTCGGCGGGGTGCGGGATGCGCCCCGGGGACGTGCCGGGGTTGGAGGCTTGGGGACATCGGGGCAGGGAGAGGGGACGATGGTGCGAAGCCCTTCGTGGTGCGGGGGGCACGGGGGGAGCCTGGCTGGGATGTGGGTGCTGGGATGTGGGTGCCGGCGGTGCAGGGGGGGCTTTGTAGGGGGTGCAGAGCTGTGGGGCCAGCCCTGCCCTCGCTCTCTGCCCCTGTTTTGCATGAGGAGAGGCGAGCAGGAGCAGGGAGGTGCCGGCTCCTCGCTGCCTGCCCCAGCATCTCCAGCCTCTCCCAGTGCCTGCTGCACCGGCAGTTCAGGCAAATGACCTTCCCCTTCGGTTTGTTTTGTTTTGTTTTTCCTTGTGGTTTAGTCTGTATTCGGCAGCCCGGAGGGGTTTTAGGGAACCCAGCAGCCTGCCCAAGGCTTTTTGGCAGGTGGAAAGGATTTGGAGAGAAACTGAAAGGATGTTTCTGGGAGGGAACGGGATGGGGAGGCCCCCAGAACAGCAACCACGGTCCGAGGGGGAGCCTTGTGCCCGAGGCCTCGTCTCAGCCTGTCCTCCACAGGGATCGGCCTGGGGCTGGTCGGCTTCGGCGCCTTCTTCATCCTCTTTGGGATGCTCCTGTACTTCGACTCGGTGCTCCTGGCCTTTGGGAACGTGAGTACAGCCAGCTGGGGAGGCCCGGAGCCGAACGACCATCTGAGCAGGGCTCATCTCACCCGTCCCGCTTTCCTCCTCCCAGATCCTCTTCCTCTCCGGCTTGGTCTTCATCATCGGCCTCAGGCGGACCTTCACCTTCTTCTTCCAGAGGCAAAAGCTGAAGGGCACCAGCTTCTTCCTGGGGGGGGTCCTCATCGTCCTCATGCGCTGGCCGATCCTGGGCATGCTGCTGGAGGCTTACGGCTTCGTCAGCCTCTTCAGGTCTGTCCTGCGGCACCCGGCTGCCACGGCACGGGGTGGGGGCAGCGCCAAATCCACGCCACCAGCATCTGCCAGGGGATGAAGCATCCCCGCAGCTTGCTGGCCGTGGCCCCGTCAGCCCCCCCAGCCCTCCTAACGGAGCCTTTTCTTTCGGTGCAGGAGTTTTTTCCCGGTGGCTTTCGGGTTTTTGGGCTCGCTGGGAAACATCCCCATCCTGAGCAAGGTGAGCAGGGCGCCGGGCAGGGATTTCCCCCGTGGATGTGGTGCTTGGGGTCTGCACTCCGCGGGCGATGCAAATCGCTGGCACCGCTGAGTTAAATCATCGTGGACACGCCGGGGAAAGTCACCACGGCCTCCCCGCGGCTCCTGGAGGATGCCCTGAAATATTTGACCACTAATCCAGCTCCGTCCCTCTTGCAGCTCTTGCAGAAGCTGGGAGAAAGCAGCTCCATGGTGTGACCGCGGGATGGGTCCAGCCGTGGGAGCTGCTGCCCCGGGGCTCAGAGCTGGCCCCGCTGCAGGGACGGTGCCTCATGGGCTGCACCAGGCAGGCTTGGTAGCTATTATTTTATTTTATTTTGTCGTCTTCCCCTGACGAGACTTGGATTTAATTAAAAAACGTGTCTGAGACCGAACCCAGCCTGTGTGCTTTTCCTGGGGCTCGGAGCCTGCTCCAGCTCTGGCTCCTCTGAGTGCCACCCCAAAGCATCACGGCCTGGTGGAGGTGGCACCGGGACCTTGCCATGGCCACGGCTGGTGATGGCACGGGGACCTTGCCATGGCCACGGCTCGTGGTGGCACCAGGAGCTCGCAGGACCGTGGGCTGCGGCGAGCGGAGCCCAGGGAGCAGCAGGAGAGGGCAGGGGAGGTTAGCAAAACACCCATTAAACCCCATTAACATTTCATGACCCCATCGGGGGAGAGTAAATTACCCCCCTTTCAAATCCAGTGACCATGAAAAAGCAAACGACATCCGAGGTTATTAATTAATTGAGAGATGCTGGGGCGGGAGGGGGGCTGAAGCACTTGTAGGGAAGCACGCAGACACGGAGCTGCTATCTCGGAGCGCTATCAGCCCGGGTTTGCGTTTCCCACAGCCCCATTTCCCATGGGATGCACCCGGGCTGGGCGCACTGGTGGCAGCTTGGGGGGGGCTGCTGGTGGAGCTGGGGTGGGGGCAGCCGGGATGGCTGTGAGCAGGGGACGGGACAGGCTGTTTGGGATGGCTGCTGAGGGCAGTCAGGTGAGTTTGAAGGATTTATTTTTCCTGGGATGTGGGGAATCCTCTCTCCAGGAGCAGCTCTGCCAGCTCCATAACCCGGCGGGGCTGCGACCCGAGGCACGAGCTCCGTGGATGCGAGCCAGGTCCCTGCGAGCACCCGGGGAGCCGGGTGCAAGTCAGGAGTTTAATTAAACCGGGGCAATCACATCAAAGCGGGTCCCTCTGCAGATCCCCTTCTTAAATTGCCAGAATTAATTAACGAGGTTGTGCCGAACCTGTTCCCTCCTGATTGAAGCGCAGCCCAGGCGAGGCGGTGGCTGTGCCCGGCGGCACTCGGCAGGCGCTGCAGTTGCTTTGCAGCGGGTGAAAGCGGGGCTGGGAACAGCTCTGGGAGCACAGCTGATTTGGGGTATCTCGTTTGGGCACCCCCAGCCCAGCCCCAGCATCCGGCTGAGCCCTGGGTAGCAGGGGACGAGCTCTCCGGTGGGAATAAAGCCGGGCTGCCCTGGGGGGAAGCTGTGTTTGGGGGAAGCTGCCCCTTGCTGCCGGGTTGGAGGGGGCACCTTCAGTCTGGGTGCAGGTTGTTAGTTTTTTTTCCCCATCCTGAAAGCCTCTGCTGGGGTTTCCTGGGGTGAGTTTGGCTGTGGGTAGGAGGAAGACAGGAGTGGGGGAGGCATCGGGGTCACATTTGGTGATAAAGGAGCAGGGCTCGGAGCGCACCAGGAGCTGGGATGAGCTCAGACATCCCAGGCTCGGCTATCACACAGGTGGCTGAGGGCTGCAGCCTCCTTGGAGCACATCTGCGATGTCTGTCTTTGCTCCATCCCAGCTGAAAGCCTACATTTGGGCTGCAGAACATCTACTCCCAGCCAGGCTGCATCAGCAGGGAGCCACTGAGACAGAGGCACGGCGCTGGAGACCCCACGTGCACCGTAACCACACTCTCTGCATTTAACCCCCCATCCCTGGGGCAGCCCTGAGATGCCCTGGGGGCAGAGCAGGCACTGCCCTCCTGGGCCTGCATCAGAGCCTCCTCTTAGGGCAATATTTTCCCTCTGCTTCAGCCAAATGCTGCCTCCGTGGGTCCTGCTGGAGCGGGTTGGGTTTTAGGAAAACACTTTGGGTGAAGCCCTGGCTCTGCTGACGTCAGTGGCTGAATTCCCCCTGGTGCTGGTGCCACTCATTTTCCTCTCCATCCTTCCCCAAAGTTGCTTTTATGCTTGAGCTTTCCAGCCCTTTGGAGCAGGGATCCTCCTGAGCCTCGTGTGGTTTTTGTTTTCTTTTCCCCCAGCACCAAACTCAGGCTAGAGATGCGCATAAAATGCGTGGGCAGCACAGAAATGCATCTACCTTTTGTAGTGTTTTTAAAGATCCCTCAAGAAAAAGAAGGCTATTTCACAAAATTTCCCAGTGATGTTGCTTAGAGAGGGATGGTTACAAGCACCAAGTTCAAGCTTTATTCTGAAGTGCCCTCGTTCAGATCAGCCTGGCGTTGGAGAGGAGCACAGTTTCCTCTCAGGAAAGCGTTGTCGCCCTTTGGAAAGCGTTTTCCTTGATTCTGCTCTTAGCTCAATCACTTGGCTCCTTGAAAGCAGGCAGGAAACAACTTGGAGAGCATTCCCCTGTTATTTCCAGACGAGCTGCCCCTTGTCGGATGTGGAACTGCACGAAAGCCTCTGAAGGAACCTTGCAGCAGGCTCCCAGCGGCAGCACACAAATCAGCCGGGGAGGAAATTGCAGCCTTGCTCGATTGCCTCTTATCTCAACCCGTTGCAAATCCAGGCTGAGAGGCGCTTTGGTGAGCAGAACTCCCCGGGGCTGCGTGGGAAGGGCTCAGCACCCTCCCCGCGGGCCTGATCTCCCTTAGGGCAGGGGATAAAATCCGGGAGGTGTGGAGGCAGCTGCTGTCCCCGTGGCTCTCCGTCCCAGTGCTGCTTCCCCCTGCCCTGCTCCCAAAAACCCCACACACAACCACACCCCTGGCTGGTGAGCTGGAGCCCCGTGGCAGCTCTCTCCATCGCCCGTGTGCCAGCTGCTCGTCCTGCTGCTGGTGGAGGGGGCTGGAAAATGCCCTGAGGGGATTTTCCTCGCACGGAGGAAGGAGCCGTGCGCCAAGGGGGCATCTTCTGGCACTGCCAGCCCGGCCCTGCAAGGCAAAAACCCCTCTGTCCTTCAGCAGCTCCCCTGCCCTGGGCTTTGGTAAGTTGTTTCTGCCTGGTTAAGCCTTGGATTTCCTCCCTGGGGACCAGCACCAGGCAGTGCCTGGCCCCGTACCCGCATCCCATTGCCTTTTCCATCTGTTTTGTGCTCTGGTGGCCCCAGGGGAATGAATCCATCCGTCCCTCCTGCGGGAAAGCCGAGCCTGGAGCCGTCCCCTGTGGCTTCAGCATCCTCAGGGTCCTGTGGCCGTGCTCTCCCCCGGTCAAAGCAGAGCTGGAAACACCGAACCCCACGGCCCCGTGCCCTGGGATCACCTTCCCCGGGCTGACACCATCCCTTTTGATGTCACGCTGCAACCCCAACCCCTCCTTTGGGGACCTGGGCTCTGCGAAGCTCACGAGCCCTCGGGATGCCCGGGAAGGGGATTTATGCCCGGTGGCTCCTCGCCAGGGGCCAGGCTGCTGCCTCCTGACCCCTCTGCCCGCTGCAGCCCGCGGTGGGGGCACGAGGCCACCCCCAGTGACGCAGCGCCGGGGCCCTGCGTGGGAAAAGACCTCGGTGCCCGCTGGGTTCAGCCTTCCCCAGCTCCAAAATGCTGTGGCCAAAATCCCCGAGGGATTTATTTTTATTTTTTTTTGGTGAGGGGGAGGAGGCTGGAGCCCTGGTTATGGAAACGAGGTGTCTGTAGGTTGTGGGGTGTCCTCCTCACCACCCCCCCCAGCACACGTTTCCTCTGGGCAAGGATGCCAGCAGTGCCCTGGACGAATCCTGGCTGCAGCAGGAGTGCCCCAGCACATTTACCTAGCTGGGGTTTTGAGGAGTTTCAAGGTCGAGTGCTGGGCTTGGAGCCACGGGACCTGATCCTGCACACGGGCACCCCGCAGATCAGAGCCTGGGCTGGGTGCTGAGCAGGGAGCCACGGCCCTGCACGAGCCACCCGTGCTCCTGGTGCGAAGGAGATGCTGCTGCTGGTTTGGGGGCAGCTCAGCTTGCCACCTGCGCATCCCCTTTGGTCGTTTCCCTTCCAAAATGTAGGGCTGGGAACAGCAAATTGGCCCCCTCCTCCACTCCCTGCTCGTGGGGGCAGAGAGCCAGCAGCTCCTCCTGCCCGGCTGCAGGTGCCTGTACCTCGATGAACTCCAAGGACTTCAGCTCCTCTCTGCCCCCAGGGCCTCTTCCCTTGCTGGGGGGGCTTCTCCCCTTTCATTATGCTCAGAGCAGCCCCATAAGGGTAGCACAGGCTGGTGGGCTTGCACACAGTGTCCATATGGCCGAGGGGCTGTGTTTTCTGATCCTACCCCTGGCCTTTTGGGAAAACCCCACTCCTCTGCTCGGGGCAGGCTAGAGCCGAGCCACCCCCGTGTCCCCATCACCGATGTCTTGGCTGAGGGACACCCACAGGCGTGTTTGAGCTACTGACATCTCCACGCAAAGCAAAAGCTGTGTGAAAGGCGGCCATAAAATCTAAAAGGATTTCTAAAGATCCAACGACCACATCTGTGGACAAGCGTGTTTGATTTCAGCTGCGTGTTTAAGGGAGGAAGTATTACCGAGAGGTGTGGAAATATAATGGAGTTGGAAATGGCAGAGAGAGGGCTGAGAGAGGACTTTTAAGTGAAATTACTGGCTACGTGTAGAGCTGGGACCATGAAGAATGGGTCCGTTCTGGTCTTTTGATGTTAGCAGTCAGAAAAACATGAGGAACTTAGAGCAAAGCCTGCTGTAAGGAGCCTGCTTTGGCAGGGGGGGTGGACCCGATGATCTCTTGAGGTCCCTTCCAACCCCTACAATTCTGTGACTCTGTGACTTGGCCCGTGCCCTGCAGGTGCTGTGCCAGCGATGGGTTGGTGCTGGCACCGAGCAGGGCTGCGGAGAGCATGGGTTTGGGGCTCACAGCTACCCACAGATGCCTTTGCCAGCCCATGGGATCCAGGAGCTCCGTGGGACCCACCGCGGGCACCCCCCAGCCACCTTCACCGTGCTGCCTGCAGCATCCCCAGCCCTCCCTCGGCCATCGGGGAGGAGAAACCCACGGGGAGGCAGAAACCCAGGCTATAAAAGCGTCCTCCCCTCTGGGCCACGAGGAAGCTGCTGGCAGAGGAGGAGGCTGCCCTGGGAGAGCGCGATGCTGGCCGGCCACAGCAGGAGGGTGCTGCGGTACCTGCTGCTCCTGGCCCTGAGCTGGGGTGCCAGCTTCTTCCACTCGCCGGCCCAGGCTTTGCAGAGGTACCAGCCACGTGTGAGGACCGTGACGTGCTGGGTCTCGCTGTCTCGCCTCGTTTCTCAGCGCTCAGGATGGTGCCGAGGACCCCAGAGCTCTCCTCCTGCAGCTCCACTCCCCTGGACCCGCTTGGAAACACCTCTCCTCCTCCTCCTTTCCTCCTCTGCACCGGCACAGCTCACCTTCCTCGCTTCTCTTCCCCCTCTCCCCCTGAGCACCGCGGGGTTTGACAGCAGCTCTGCCTCCCAAATAACCCACGAGGCCAAGGCAACGCGTTTCGGTGCAGAGCCACCGAGCCTCAACGCAGCCTGTGGCCACCCTGCGCCACCACAGCCCGGTGCCGGGGGGGGTTCCTCCTGCAGCAGCCACCCCCGGGGTCCCCCCTCTTTATCCCTGCACCCCGAGTGCCACATCCCTGCGGATGGGGGGGGGTGGAAAGGGACCAAGGGGGGGGCCTTTCTGCGGCCCCAGAGCGCAGGGAGCTGCTGCCACCTAGAGCCACCCGCTTGGATCTCCCAGCGCAGGGGAGCAGGGAGCTGTTGGGGGGGCTCCGGTGGGTGCCCCCCATGCCTCCCAGCCCTCTCGTGTGCCCTCAGGATCGCGCTGCGGAGGATGCCGTCCATCCGGCAGACGCTGCAGGAGATGGGGGTGAAGGTGGCGGACGTCTTCCCCGAGCTGCGGCAGGGCAGGCGCAGCGGGGCGGCCGGCCCCCGAAACGGGACGGCTCCCACCCTCCTCACCAACTACCTGGACGTGAGGCCCTCCCTAAATAGGGGTTTATTGCCTCCCCCATATCCCTCTCCCCTCCTTTCCCACCAGTTCCAGCACCGAAATCTGGTGCACTAGCCGTGCACCCCGTGCTAACACCCCCCCCCCCGCCGTGCTCTGCTTCTTCCAGACCCAGTATTTTGGCGAGATCAGCATCGGGACCCCCGCGCAGACCTTCAAGGTGGTCTTCGACACGGGCTCGGCCAACCTGTGGGTGCCGTCCTGCAAGTGCTCCCCCCTCTACAGTGCCTGCGGTGAGTGGTTGGGGTTGGGGGGGCACAGCCGGACCCCGGGGCTGACCCCCTCTGGCCCCAGCTGCGCCCCATGGATGTGGGCAAATCCCTTCCCCTCCAGGGGTGCTCACAGCCCTTTGCGCAGCGGGGTCCGCTCGCCGCTGTGGGGTCTCCTGGTGCTGGGGCAGGCTGGGTTCATCCTCCTGCAGAAGCTGGGGGATTAGGGGCTGCCAGCTGGTCCTGCTGTCCCCTACCTCACTGTCTTTGATGCCCTTGTGCCCCTCCCCAGTTTCCCACAGCCGCTACGACTCCTCCAAGTCGCGGACGTACATCGCCAACGGCACCGGCTTCGCCATCCGCTACGGCACGGGGAGCGTCAAAGGCTTCCTCAGCCAGGACGTGGTCATGGTGAGCCCTGAATTTCGGAGCACCCGGATCTGCCAGGGGGCTCCGCTCCCCGATAGGAGCCCAGCCGGGTACCCAAAAAAGGGGGGCTCTGTTGGGTTTTGGCCCCCCCCAGCTCCCTGCAAAGACCCTCGCGCCCTTCCCCAGGTGTCGGACATCCCCATCATCCAGGTGTTCGCCGAGGCCACGGCGCTGCCCGCCTTCCCCTTCATCTTTGCCAGGTTTGACGGGGTCCTGGGCATGGGATACCCCAGCCAGGCCATCGACGGCATCACCCCTGTCTTCGACCGCATCCTCTCCCAGCAGATCCTCCAGGAGGACGTGTTCTCCGTCTACTACAGCCGGTGGGTCCCGCAGGGCTGCGGGGGCGTCTGGTTTTGCAAAGCGTGGGTGTTGCGACCCTGTCGGTGCTGGGGTCACGTCTTAGGGCTGGGAAGGGGGCACGGGGGGGGCTGTGGGACCTGGGCTGGGGTGGAGGGCACGGGGAGGGTGCCCGCAGGAGCTGGGGTGGAACAAGGTGGACCAGGAGGCAGAGCTGGGGGGGTGCTCCCCGCTCGTGTGGCACCGTCAGGCTGCAAAGTCTCCGGCTCTGCTCGTGGGGCTGGAACCAGCAAGGCAGGGGGCGGATGCAGGGCTTCGCCTAAAGGCAAAATTAAAAAAAAATAATAAAATAAAAAAATGAAAAAAGGAAGAAGAAAAACCTGCATCAGCAAACCTTCCTGCTCCATTTCGTGCCCCAAGCTGTCGTGCCCTCCCCCCAGCAGCCCTAAATCCCCCAGGGGCAGAGGAAGGGCCCTTTCCTGGCAGGCCACGATCGCTGCCCCCTCCCCGCACTGCCCATCGATGGGGGCCACAGCCTCCTGACGATGTGCCACAGCAACCAGCCCCACAAATGCGTGCTTAAAGCACAAATTGTGGCTCTTTACCTCGACTAGAGGTGGATTCACCCCTAACAAACAACCCCTCGGGATGCCAGCTGCGTTCGCAGCCTCACCCGGCTGCTGCTTGGGTGCCCCCAGCCCCCCGGGACACATCCACCCGCAGAGCACAGCCCGACAGAGCCCTCTCCTTTTTGCAGAGCTTCGAAGTAAGAAGACCAGCAGGAGCTCTCGGGGCAGCACCCGCTAACAGGCACCGCGCACCCGGGGGCAGCAGACCCCAAAGCTGCTCCACCTGCCCCCAGCTGCTCGGGGACCCGCGTGCCGCAGCTCTCCGTCCTCTTGCCTTGCACCCTCTGGACTAACCCGGGATTTCTCCCACTCTGCTCACCGGGCTGGCAGCCCCGCATGCTTTTGCCCCTTACCCCTGGGTTTTCAGGGACCCCGAGCGATATGGGGGTAGGGGAGAGTCACCCCGCTGTGTTTTTGCGCCCTAGGAACGCTGCCCTGAAACCCGGCGGGGAAATCATCCTGGGAGGCAGCGACCCAGCCTACTACACCGGCGATTTCCACTACCTGAGCGTCAGCAAGAGCGGCTACTGGCAGATCAGCATGAAGGGGTGAGGACAGGGGGCACCGGGTAAATCCTACAAACCCCGGGCTTGCGAGGGTTGGCCTGGGAGAAGCAGGCTGGGGGTGGCGGGGAGATTTTTCCCCACCCCACCCCTGGAAAAGAGAGGCAGCGGGGTGGGCTCCTCTGGCACGGAGCCGCAGGGCGAGGAGCATCACATCACGGTGCTGGGGAATGCGGAGGGGGAGGCAGCACCGTGGGCTGATTCAGCTCCGAAGCTGCGGTGGAGGAATTTAACCCCCTTCAGCCTGCAGCGGCAGCGCTGGAACAAGCCTGCTTTGTTTGGTTTTAAAAATAATAATTAAAAAAAAAAAAACAAACAAAAAAAAACGTGAAAATGGCACATGCTGAAGCTTAACTTGTGTGTCTGAGAAGCTTGAAGGTGCCCCCGGAGGGCTGATGTGCTGGAGGCACCAGGAACAAGCACGAGCTCTTCTCGACTGGTGTTTCTGGCCATGGAAGCCCTCGGGGCTGAGCTGTGGCCACCACGGGAGGCTCAGGGGCGCCCCTCTGCCTCCTGCTGCAGGGTGTCGGTAGGGGCTGAAGTGTTATTCTGCAAGGAAGGCTGCTCGGTGGCCATCGACACCGGAGCATCCTACATCACCGGCCCGGCCGGCCCCGTGTCCGTGCTGATGAAAGCCATCGGGGCGGCAGAAATGGCTGAAGGAGAGGTGAGCGAAGCCCTGCTCCGTGTCCCTGCCCTGCACCCCAGCCCAGCCCGGGGCTCAGCACCGTCTCCTCCTCCTCCTCCTCCTGCAGTACGTGGTTGACTGCGACCGAGTCCCCCAGCTGCCCAACATCTCCTTCCACCTGGGCGGCAAGGCGTACGCGCTCGGCGGCTCAGCCTACGTCCTGCGGGTGAGCTGCATCCCTCCGTGGGGGTGGGAGGGCAGGGATGGGGTCATCACGGGGAGAGAGACGCAGATTGTGTGCCTCCGGGAGCATCCAGTGCCGTGCTGCGCCCTCCCGGCTCTCCCCAGCCAGCCCCAGAGGGACGCTTCCCATTTTTCCCCAAACCTTCACGTTCAGCAGTGTCCAGCCCAACCTGTTGCTGCTTCCTCGGGGGGTGACTGGGGGAGATTTGGGGTGAAGAGCAAGGAGTAGAGACAGGCAGGGATATATCCCTTCGTGGAGGAAGGGGATTGAAGGCCAAGAGCAGGGTGTGTGGGGCTGGGGATGGCACGCTGAGCTAGGAATCCCCCTCCCGGCACCTCTGTCACGGGCTCTGCTCCTCCCTGCAGCAATCCCAGTACGGGGAGGACGTCTGCGTGGTGGCTTTCTCGGGGCTGGACATCCCCCCGCCTGCTGGCCCCCTCTGGATCCTGGGCGCCAGCTTCATCGGGCACTACTACACCAAATTCGACCGGCGCAACAACCGCATCGGCTTCGCCACGGCCCGCTGAGCGCCGGGGCCCCGGGGGGGAGTTTTGGGGAGCCAGCTGGGAGGCAGGAGCAGCACCCGGGAGAAGCAAACGGGAATGCAAACGGGAACGGCGTTTCCTTAAAGCACAGCCACCTCCTCTCTGTACCGAAGCAACTGCACAGCCTCGTGTTCTCCCACTCCAAAACCCCCGCGCTGCTTCCCGAGAGCCTCGGCTGCTGGGGAGACGGGAGCCTGGAGAGCATCCTCCACAGAGCATCCTCCCTCGGGGGTCCCAGGGGAACCCCCAGAGACTTTTGGGGTGATGTGCAACAGGGCAGCATGGGGTGGCTCCCTGCTGGCTGGAGCAGGGGTTTTTGCAGCTTGCAGGTGTTTTGGAGTGGTGCTTTGGTATCGTTCTGGTCGTTCCTTGAATGGGAGAAAAATAATCGGGCTGGTTTCAGTGGTGGCTGTTTCGGCTGGTGTTGTCCCCGACCCCTCTTCGTGTTTTGATATTAAACAATCTGAGAGCAACAGGAAGCTGAGTGGGCGCTTATTCCTGCAGAAAGGAGAAATCAGACAAAAAAAAAATTAAAAAAAATAAAAATAAAAATTAAGGGAATTGGGGAAACAAGTGTTCCTCCCCTGGAATGCAGCACAGCAGGCGCTGCTTTTCTGTCCCTACCCATTTCACGAGAGCAGGACCCCCCTGTACCTGCCTGCAGGCCAGCTGGGGTAACACAACCACCAAACAAGCCTCTCCTGCAGGAGGTGAGCTGCAGCTAGCCGTGCCTCGTCCTGCCTTCCCCCAAAAGCTGGTGGCACCCTGGGGACAGCGGGACGGGGCCGTCCGTCTGTCTGCTGTGCTCTGGGGAGGGGAAGGCGCCTGCGGCTCCGATTCGGGGCGGCTGGCTCTGCCCCAGCAGGAAGGCTGCTCCAGCTGCCCCAACTCCTGATTTGTTTCCACCACCGCCTTGGCTGGAGCTGCGAGCCCCGGGCTGGCAGCCCCGGCAGGAGGTGCAGGCAGCGCTCCCAGCGCGGGCTGACATTTCGTGTCGAGCTGCAGTGGCTCCCGACACAGCACAGAAGCTGCAAATCCGAGCGTCCCCCAAGCATTCCCCAAGGCCAAGCTCTTTGCAAGGCGCTCTCCTCTCCCGTTCGACCCGCTCAGGTGCTGTGAGTGCCACGGGTCTGGGGCACAGCCTGGAGCAAGCCACCACCTGAGCACAACTGCCTGCAGGAGCTTCTCATCCCTATTTCCACCACCAGCGATGACTGCTGAGGGTTTCCCAGCGCTGCCCAAAGCACAGGCTGACACGAGCTGGCTCTCGGGCTGTCTGGGAGGGCGATGCTGAGCCGTGCTGCCAGCTCAGCCCCTCGTCCCCTTCGCTGCTCCGCGGAAGGATGTGGCTGAGCGGATGTTTTTCCCCACTGGCAGGGTCGAGGTCTGCGTGGCCGTGAAGCCTCGCTGGGGTATTTAAACCTCTCCGCCTTGGGATGCACATCCCTGGGTCTCCGGGGAGGGGAAGTTCAAGGCGCCCGAGGGTTTGCTTGCTTCTTTCCATTACCTTCTGCAGCAGATCCGTCGCCTCTGTGGGGCACGAGGAGAGTGGTGGTGATGGCCCCCTGGGGCTGGGGGTGGAGGGAAGGGGCCCCGGCCATCCGCTTTCATCCAGAGCTTCCTGAGCTCGCTCCCGTGCGCTCAGCCGCTCTCCAGCAGAGGAAACCCCAGGGCTGGGAAGCAGCAGCCACGTGGGGACGGGCACAGGAGCCTCCCCAGGACCTTCAGCAAGGGCTGGGCTGCACAAGCCAGCTCTGAGGCTGCAGCCTGGCCTCTCTGCAGCCTTTTAGCCTCCTGGAGATGCTGGCAAGCTTCTCCGCGGGGAAATTTCCCTTTGCAAATAGCTAAGCCTCCTCTGCCCTGCTCTGTACCGCAAAGGGTCTGGTCTGGAGAGGATTCGAGTGTCTCCGAGCTTGTCAAAGCACCAGGTGATTTAACCTCCCCGCGACAGCTTCTGCATACAGCCCTCAGCTGGGAAACGGTGGGGCTGGCCTCCGCCAGGAGGTTTTTTGGGGTCTCGTTCTGCTCCCGTTGCTCCGAGCAGTGGGAGGGAAAGGTGCCCGGGCTGCTGCGGTGCTGATGCCGGGCCCCTTAAGCCAGCCTATTAACACCTCTAATAGCCTGTGCCAGGGCCATTTCCTGGTGCCTGCTGCGCAGAGCAGGCTGCGGGGCACTGCTAACCCGCAACTGCCCCGAATTAACACTTGTGATCTTTACGGGCAAGCAATTAGGCCACGCTCAGCCCGGCAAAGCAGCCGGAGCAATTATGACCATCCTATTAAAACTGACAGAGCTCACGCTATATATAGCAACGCGGGGAACAGGCTGGTTTATTTTTTTCCCCCTTCCTTAAATGATTTTCCCCAAGTCTCCACGGTCCGTTTAGCTGGTTTCAGCCGCAGCCAGCTGTAAACTTTGGAGGGGACATTCTCTGCTCCGAGCCACGGGCAGTTGTAATTTCCTCTGATAATGAAGCTGGGCTCGAGCAGTGTCAGCGGGCCACGGGGAGCTGGGCCAACGGGTGGGGTGAATGCTCCCTCTTAACTACCAAAGCTCCCCCCAGCCCTCCTGTAAATCCCTATTGGGGTGGGGTGGGAGCATGGTGGGTGGGATGGTGTTAGGACAAGAGCAAATGGCCTCAGGTTGTGCCAGGGGAGGTTGAGGTGGGCAATGAGGAGCCATTTCTGCTCAGACAGAGTGGGCAGGCGTTGGGACGGGTTGCCCAGGGAGGTGGGGGAGTCCCCGTCCCTGGGGGGGCTCCAGGAGAGGTTGGGGCTGGTGCTTGGGGACACGGCTCAGTGGGGACAGTGGTGGGGGGGTGGTTGGAACAGATGATCCTGGAGGGCTTCTCCAACCCTAATGATTCTGTTATTGCATGATTCTATGATTTATGGTAGCAGGTCCGGAGAGGGCAGTGCAGGGAGGACTCCTGGAGACCACCAAAGCACAGAACACCCCGAGTCAGAAGGGACCCCCGAGTACCACAGCATCCATCTCCTATCTCCCCCCAGAACCATCCCAAACACCAAACCACGCCACCAGCACGCCTTGAAGCACCCCCCACGTGCTGCATCGCCCCCAAAACCCCACCCTCACCCTTCTCCCCCCTACCCACGCGCTCACCTCCATCCTCCCATTTTTCCAGCCCCGATCCCAAACCCCAGCTGCGGGACACGCGCCCCCAAACCGGGAGCCTCCCCAGCTGCGGGACACATCCCTCCACCACCCCCGGAGCATCCCCGGCTGCGGGGCGCAACCCCTCCAGCCCCGGCGCATCCCCGGGGCGCAGGGCTGGGATGCGGCGGGGGCGCAGCGCGGGGATGCTCCGGCGGCGGCCGGGCTGGGGGCGCTCCCCGGGGCGTTCCCCGGTGCCGAGCCGGGTGCGGGGCTCGGTGCGGGCTCCGCTGAGCTCACAATGCGGGCGGGAGCTGCCGGGGAAGGCGGGCGGAGGGAGGCGGGCCGGTGACTCATGGCTTCCCAGCGGCGAGCGGCTCCTCCCCGCGGCCGCCGGCCCCGCCGCAGCCCCCGGCACATGGGCCGAGGGTCGGGGTGCTCGGAGCTGGGGATGGCCGGAGCTGCCGGCCGCTGCCCGGATTGCTCGGAAGCCGACCGGGCTCGGGGAAGGGGCCGCGGGGTCCCTCCGTGCGTTCCCCACCTGGGAATCGCGGTGGATGAGGGCGATGTGCTGCCCGGGGCGCTGCGGCTGGTGCGGGAGCTGAGACCCGGCTGGGAGCCGGCGAGGGTGAAGACCAAGGTAGGGCCCCCGCCCTAGGGTGGGGGGGGCTCGCCCCGGGGGGGCCGCAGGGCGTGCGTAAAGGGGGCGCCGAGGTCCCGCTATGGGGGGCTACGGGACCCGCCGCGGGGGCTGCAGGGCCTGCCGGGGGGGGAACACATCCTGGCCCCCTCCATGCTCTCCAAAGAGAGGGGCAGTGCAGGTGTGCACAGGTCTCCAGCATGAAACCCCCCCCCAGCAGGCTTTGGGGACCCCCCTTTGGGGAGGGACGGAGCGGGGACTGCGGATGGGAGCGGGACCCTGGGGGCTGCTGCGGGGGGTGGAGGCTGGGGGCCGAGCTGGCAGCCCCCCCCCCAGCATCGCCCTGCTTGGGGGAGCAGCAGGTCCCAGGAGCGGGGCTGGTGTGGGTTATCAGCGGTGTTGCACCGCTGCTCGGTCCCCTCGCGGGGCTGAGCAGGAGTTCAGCCGGGAGCTGGCATCGTCCCGAGCTGGCACAGCAGGTCCTGGGGCTGGGGGCTGCGTGGCTGTGCAGCCCCGTCCCCCCCTCTGTGAGTGCCAGGTCTTGGGGTGGAGCAGTGGGGGCTGCGTCTTCACTGGGGGGCACAAAGCGGGGCCGCGGCGGAGCTGGGCGCACCGAGACGCACGGACGTGTGCGCGCGTGTCCTCTGACGGCGCACACTTCCCGTGTGCCTGGAGTGTCATTAAAAATGTATTAATAGCCAAGTGTAATTAAATACAAGAAGCTGCAGGAAAAATACACGCGAAAAGGGCAGATGGTAAGAGACAGGAAGCTTGGAGCTGGAGTTCCTCACACCGCATAGTTGTCAGGGCAGGAAATGTCCCGGGCGCTGCGCGGCACCTAGCGCGGCACAGCCCTGCCTGCCGCGGTGATGGCTGGGGGGGACCCGAGGTGCAGAAGGATCTGGCTCTCTGGTGGCCAGGTTCTCTCCAGGCATAGGAGGGGAATCCGTGCTCAACAGCAGCTCGTGCGTGCGTGCGTGTGGTTTTAATTTAAAAAAAGGAAAAAAAAAAAAAACTTGGGAGATGTGGGGGGAACCTCCAGTTGCATTTCCCTTCGCTGCTCTTGCAAGAGCAGTTCGGGAGGGGATTGGAGTGGGACACTGGTCCTCAGCTGGTTCCTATTAGCGTTCCTGTTAGCTTTCCTCCGCGCACTGGAGCGGTGCCCAGTTCACACCACCTCGGCGCACGGTGTCAGTGCACAGCTGCTTGCAGGGACTGTACCAGGCTGTGCCTGTGCCGTGGAAAAAATCCCACGGCGCTTGGGGCAGCGTGCAGGAGACGGGGAGGACGGGTCCGGGCGCTCGGCCTCCCCCACCTGCCCTCCGGCCGCCGGAGTCTCCAGCCCCCTGTGCTGCAGGTTGTACCCGGGGAGCCGGCTCCTCATCCTTTGAGCTCCGTTCCTGGGCAGAAACATCCCCAGACCGAAGCGGAGCAGGCGTTAGTCGGCGACTTCCAGCCACGCTACCAGGGCGCACGCACACCTCCATCACCTGCCTGGTGATAAGAGAAACTGCGATGAGGAGCCCAATGAACCACCACGAGGACTTCAAAGGGCTGTGCTCTGCCTCCCAAGACTTTTTTTTTTTTAACTTCGGCTGCTGTGACATGCTCGGCGCTTGAGGAGCGGCAGCAGGAGTGCCAGTGTGGGCACGGGGAGGCAGCGAACGCGGCAGCTTTGGGACCCCTGGGTTCACAGCAGGCACAGGGCTGCAGGAGGGGCCGGGGGTCTGCCTGTGTCCCCTCGCAGGGGTGCAGCACCACGGCACAGAGCTGCATCCCTCCGGTATCTCTGCACCAGGTCTCGCTTTTCTTTTAATTGCTGCCGAGCTCCTGGAGCAGTCACACTTACCTCCCCCCAACCCAAATCACACTAAAGCAGCAGGAAAGGATTTGGGCTGGTAGCAGGCCGTGGCCCTGAAGCCAATTATTTGCACTTTGGAGCGTCAAGGAATATCCCAAGGAGTCACACTCGTTCGTTGGGAGCTGGAGGGGGTGCTGGCGAGCCCCTGCGTGTGTGCAGGTTGCTGCTGAGCCACGTGCGAGCCTCCAAAATTAACGGTCTGGAATTCAAGGCGGGGTGGGGGGGGTGGGGGATAAGGCTCAGTAATCCTGCTAAACCCTCGGCAAAGGGCTGATCACGCCGCCAGGCAGCACGACAAGGCGCTGCGTGGAGCCAGCACGTGAGGCAGCGCCGAGCATCTCCAGGTGGAGCCGCTCACCTGCGGCTGCTGCGTGTGGTGCTCGCGGAGGCATCGGCGCACGGCGGGGACACCTTGTGCGTGCTGGGACACCTTTGGCACGGCAGGACACCTTTGGCACGGCAGGACACCTTGCGCTTGCTGAATTTCTGCCTTCTGGAGCCCGGCAGGATGAGAAGAGCAGAAGCCAAGCCCAGCACCGCGGTGAAAACGGGGATTATGTGGCCTGAGCAAAGCAGCTCGGCTGCTTGGGCAGCGTCAGCCCAACTCAGGTGCAGGTGAGGCAGCAGCAGCAGCGTGGGAGTGATGCTGCCGGGCTGGCACAGCCTGCCCCGTGCCCCGTGCACCGTGCTCCCCCCAGGGATGCCGCCGCCAGCTGTGCAAGGAGGGGCGTTCGCGCCGGCCGAGCCCGGGTGTGTAATTCCAGCGCTTTGAGTTTCCCTCGGCAGGCTGCATAGGGAAGCCCTATATATAGGCACCCTATATAGGAGCGCGAGTTGCTGAGTGAGCCGGCTAAAATTAGCCCTCCCACCCCCGAGCACCGCTGCTCCCTACCACGCGCCCTCCCGCTCCGCCAGCATCGCCCCGGCTCCGTCTCGCCCAGCTTCAGGGGGATGGAGGGAGAGCACACGGGGGGGGACGTTTGGGTTCCCTCGAACACACCGGGGACTTTCAGGTCCCCTCGAACCTGCGGGGGACTTTTGGGTCCCCTCAGACGCTCAGGGGATTCTTGGATCCCCTTGAACACTTCAGGGACTTTTGGGTCCCCTCTCCGACTGAGCATCCCGCCCACGTGGGGGTCTCCAACAGGGCCAAGGAGCCCCAAACCCCTCGGCATGCTTTAGGGGATGGAAACCGGGGCAGGAAGGGGACCCCGGCGCGGGAGGCAGCGGGGCCCACATGTGCGCGGGCAGGCGGCCAAGCCGGGAGAACAAAACTCCCTTTCCATCTGCGAGGAGCCATCAGGGCAGTGACAAGAGACGTCCCCAGCAGAGACGTCCCTGCCTATCAGCGACTCCCGCCCGGCCCGGCCCCGCGGGGAGGGTCAGGAGGAGGAGATGGGGTGGTGGTGTTTGCTCAGCCTTGTTTGCCGTGGCTTTTTTTTTTTTTTTTTTTTTTCCCCTCTTCTTCTCGTTTTCTGCCAAAAGGTTTGCGCTGATTTTTTTGGGACCGATTCCCAGGGTTGCCGGGGTGCCAAGCGTGCTTGCAGCACATCCCGCTGCCCTTGAGCAACCAGGTGGAGAAGAGCAGCGGGTTTCCACCCCACGCACCTGCGCTTTGGGGTAGCCGAACACCCCGTGCCCGTGCAGAGCCCCAGCTCAGGCGCGAACCTCGAGGCCTCACAAACTCATTCCACCTCCCACGGGAGCTTTCCTTGGGCGCTGCTACATCCTAATCCCATTTGCCCGTTGCCTCTTGTTGCCGTCACCACGTTGCTTTCCCCTGGGGTCTGCCCACGGGTGTGCCGGGAGGACTGGGGGGGGGTTCCCCCCGTGCCCACCCCGCGTGGCAGGGCCCTGCGGGCATCGCCTCTGCCGCCCCTCTCCCCCTGCAGCTCTTCACCGACGGCATCACCAACAAGCTGGTGGCCTGCTACACGGACGAGGACATGGTGGACGCCGTGCTGGTCCGCATCTACGGCAGGAAAACGGAGCTCTTCGTGGACCGGGAGACGGAGCTGAGGAACTTCCAGGTGCTGCGCGCCCACGGCTGCGCCCCCGACCTCTACTGCGCCTTCCAGAACGGGCTCTGCTACGAGTTCCTGCCCGGCATCGCCCTGGGGCCCGACCACGTGCGGGATCCCCGCATATTCAGGTGCACGGGACCCCCCCCCAAGTGCTGGGGCGTGCGGGGATGGGGGGAGCTGGATGAAACCCGTGGCCCTGCTTTGCTTTTCCAGCTCTGCCCCTCGCTGCTTCGCTCCGAAGCGGTGCCCGGGGGCTCTGCTCCCGTCCTTTCCGTGCCCAAAGAGGGGTGGTGCAGGGGGGGAACCGGGCTGAGTTCCCCGGTGAGGGGCACCACTGAGCCAGCACTGGGTTTTTCACCGGGTTTTTTAAGCTTTTGGTAAGTAAAGAGACTGCCCGAGGATTGTGATTTATATTTGAGCCTCCCCTGGAAAGGCAAATGCCATCTTTCACCCAGACGGGTCTTAAAATCCTTCAGCGGCTCGCAGCTGAAATGGAGAGGGGTCTAAGCCCTGCTGGGTGTGGTTTTAGGAATCTCTTTAAGACGTCTCCGGCCCCATCTCGGGCTCTCACCCGTGTCTCTGTGGCTCCTTCCAGGCTGGTGGCCCAGGAGATGGCCCGGGTGCACGCCATCCACGCCAACGGGAGCCTCCCCAAGCCCATCCTCTGGCAGAAGCTGCACAAATACCTCACCCTCGTGAAGATGGACCTCAGCCCAAAGGTACCCAACCCCAGGTAAAGGCAGAGGGATCCCAAAGAGCCAGGCTCTGGCTTGGGCACCCGCTGCCCACCCACCTCTAGGTCCTCCTACGGGACCGGGGGAAGAGCCCCGGTCCCCAGGTAAAGCCTCTGCTGGAGTCTGGGGTTTGGGAGCAGGTTTTTGGGGTGGTCCTGGCCACGTGGCCACGCTTGGGCCACGATTCCTCGGCGAGCAACCCTGTGGACGAGCCCCTCAGAGCAGGGGATGCTCGTGGGATGGATCAGCCTGGTGCGGGGAGGATTTTTGCTGCGCTAGGGCAGAGGCAGCTTTGGGTCGTGCAGCCCCCAGGCAGGATCCAGCCTGAGCCAGCAGCTCCCACCTGCCGTAATCTTCCTCCTCCTCCCCCTCCCTGCAAACCTAGGCTGCGTTCGAAGCCGTGGCTAGGATAAGGTGATGCTCAGGCCCTTCTGATGGGGAGGGGGGGGGACCTGAGCAGCGGGTGCTGGGGGGCGCAGCATAGACGCAAGCAGCCGGCCCCCATTCCAAACCAGTTCACCCCATTGCTGGCGGGGCGATGCCCTGCTGGGTTCACGTCAGGTGAGTCCGTGGAAGGATGCGGGCAGCCCCAAGAGGCGGCGGAGGTGAACGAACCCTGAGGCAGGCAAATAATTAACCGGGTCCCGGGCTGCTGGGTGGGACGCTGGGCTGCTCTCCGCGCCTGCCGTGCTGCGGGCAGGCTTTACCCACGTCTGCCCCTTCAATGCAGTCGGTTCGGTAATTATTAACCGGCTCTCTTCGTGGAACTGCAACCGCAGAGGGTACGGAACGGGTTACGTGGCCTGGGGGA
The DNA here is from genome assembly GCF_964035555.1 of Netta rufina. Lineage (NCBI taxonomy): Eukaryota > Metazoa > Chordata > Aves > Anseriformes > Anatidae > Netta > Netta rufina. The sequence goes on along the minus strand of NC_140150.1, from coordinate 3,923,746 downwards.
TGCCAAAATTTCCCATGGCCTTTGGGTTAGTGGGAACCGAGCGGCGCTGCCAGGCTCCGCGGCTGATTTGGTGACGCTTGGGGGTGGGCGAGGACCGAAGAGAGGGGAGGGGAAGGGCTGAGGCTGAGCCAGGTGCCCCGGGCAGCACCAAGGATGCGCCACGTGCCCGAGCTGGCTTCCGAACCAAACCCAGCCTCGTTAGCCCCTCTTGGTGCCACTGATTAATTCATTTATAACATGCACGAGGGGAACTGGGGGGCAACCCTTCCCCTGCGCCCCCAGGGGATGCGAGCAGAAGTGATTCCACCCCCTTCTTCCCCTTCCCCAGCCTCCACCAGGACGTGCCCAGCCTGGAAACGCTTGAACACGAGCTGGCCTGGATGAAGGAGACGCTGTCCCAGCTGGGCTCCCCGGTGGTGCTGTGCCACAACGACCTGCTCTGCAAGAACATCATCTACAACAGGACGCAGGGTTGGTGTGCGGCAGCGTGGCGTGCCCAGCCCGGAGAGGGGGGCCCTGTGTCCCCCCCCACCCCCACGGGCACCCCTCGGCTCCGTCGCCAGCCCCTCGCAGCCCCTCGCTTTGCCTTCACAGAGCAAGTTCGGTTCATCGACTACGAGTACACCGGCTACAACTACCAGGCCTTCGACATCGGGAACCACTTCAACGAGTTTGCGGGTGAGCCGGGCTCCTCTCCGCGGCTCCCGAGACCCCCCCGTGGGTGGCAGCGGCTCCCCGAGGGCTCCCCATCCTCGGGGAACACAGGAGGGTGTCGCATCCCTTGGGAAATGGGCAGGGATCCATCCCCAGAGCTTTACTTTTGTCCAAGAGAATTAAAAAAGGGGCTGCCCGGGGTGAGAGCGATGCACGAGGAGGGGCTCAGCTTGCCATGAGCCCCCCCCCCCATTTGCTGCTGCCTGCAAGGACCCAGCTCTGATACCCGTGGTGGAGCTGGGCAGGTGCCCCAAATCAGAACCGAGCCCGGAGCTGGGATGCTTTCACCCACCCCGGCACGCTTGGGGGGGCCCCTTGGTCACCCTGGAGACCCCCCCCAGGGGATTTCGCTAACCCCAGGTCCCCTCGCAGGCGTGAAGGAGGTGGATTACCGCCTCTACCCCAGCAAGGACACCCAGCTGCAGTGGCTGCGCTCCTACCTGCAGGCCTACAAGCAGCTCACCCAGGGCGAGCAGGGGGGCGCGGGGCCGGCCGTGTCCGACAAGGAGCTGGAGGCTCTCTACGTGCAAGTGAACAAGTTTTCCTTGGTGAGTGCCAGAGGGGAGAAGGAGCTGGGCTCGGGGATGGGGTTTGGTCACTCATAAAGGGGCTGCGGGGGTTTGGGGTGAGGGCAGGGGGCTCCCCCCGAGGGCCCGGCTGCGCTCGGAGGTTCTGAGCCCCAGGGCAAGGTCAGAGACGGTGCTGGTCTCCAGCCAGCATCAGCCTGTGCCAAAGGGCAGCGCGGCTGACAGCAGCCTTGGGCATCCCACCAGAGAGGCTGCGTGGCCCCCGGGTGCAGCCAAGCATGAGGAAATCCTCTTTTGGGCAAACAGAGCCAATCCTCTGGAAATTTTGGGTGCAATCTCAGCTGTTTTTTTGTTTTTTTTCTTTTTTTCCTGGCTGGAGCTGGCGCGGTGGTTTCCAGCACGGCGGGGTTGGTGTGAGGGGGGTTTTGTGGCTCTGTCCTCCCTGTGCCAAAGCGACCTGGGCAGGAGGAGGTCCCCAGTGGTGCCACAGGCTGGTGGAGGGATGGGGACACTTCAGTTGTGAGAGGGATGGGGGCCTCCTGACCCCTTTACTTCTGCCAAGAGCATTTACAAAGCTGATTTTCGGAAAGGCCAAAGCAAAAGCTACCTAGGTGAGTGAGGCAGCACCTGGCCAAACTGCACCTTCTGCGTGCCGAACACCTGAGCTCCCCATCCCTTCCAGCAGAGCCCTTTGCTGCAGCAGGGACCTGGCCCAGAGGTGCCAAATCCCCATTGCCCGCTTTTGTGGGGTCAGGAGGGACACCCAGCTACCAACACTGGACACCCCTGAGCACGTCCCCCTAGCTGGTGCCCCGAGCACGCTGCGCGGCTGCTCAGCATCCTTCCTGCTGGCATTCCTCACCGGGGCTGCCATCCGCCTCCGGAGCATCTAAAGTTACACCCCTGGGCCAGCCCCAGCTGGCTGCCACCCCGTGTCCTGTGGTCACGGCCGTGAGGCTGCTGGGACCCAGCCGGGACAGGCGAGGGCATCTCGTCCCACGGGCAGGGAAGCTTTGTACCCCTTCCTGAGCCTTGTTTTGTTGCAGGCATCCCATTTCCTCTGGGCATGCTGGGGCCTGATCCAGGATAAATACTCTACCATAGACTTTAACTTCTTAAGGTGAGTCCAGGAGGGGCTGGAGGGGACCAAGGTCCCCAAAGGTCCCTCCCTGCTGGACGGATCCTACGGCCCTGGGGGAGTCAGCACCGGGGTGGGGGCGACCGTCTCACGGCCGTCCCTCTTTCGGCAGATATGCAAAGCTAAGATTTAAACAGTACTTCAAGATGAAGCCGGTGGTCACAGCCCTGCAGCTCTCCAAATAGCATCTCTGGCCCGTGAGACCCTGAGCTATTTTGTCCTTGCTGCGTCCACAGCCCCCGGCACCCCCCTCGCCCCTTCCCCGCCCCAGCCGGGGGTGAGGGCAGGTCCTGCTGGTGGCGAGGGGGGGAGAGGAGCTCTGCCCCAGCCCCCCCGCTTAAAGGACACCCTGGACATACCCAAGACTGGACCACGAGACGCTCGACAGGACCACGGCCTCGGGGAGGCCCCTGCCCTGCGCAAGGAAACCTCGCCACCCGGCTCAGCCCCGCTGCCCAGCGGCTCCGTGCCCCGCTGGCACCGCTGCTGCCGGGCCTGGCAGCGGGTTTATTCCCTCCGTGCCGTCCCCGAGGGAGGGATGGGGTCCCCCCCCCCAGCTGCTCAGCAGCCCCAGGAGCTGCCAGGTCGCTCCAGCTGCCCGATGCACACGCTGCGCCCGTCGGCGTCTTGGCTCCCTGCCTCCTCCTTGCCCTGCCCGCTCGGTGTCCCTCGGGCTCTCACCCCCCCAAAAAAAAAAAAAAACAAAACACAAAAAAACACCTTTTAGGTCAGTGTTGATCCCAGATTTGGGGCCATCTCTGAGCAGGGGATCTTTTTCCATACCGGCTCCAGGATGCTGCGAGGCAGCGAGGGGCAGCGATGGCTCGGGGTGCCCGCGCCCCCTGCGCTGCGCTCAGCCCGCAGCCAATTTTCCCTGGGGGGCTGAGGTCTCCTGGGCCCCCCATCACCTCCCCGACCCCCCTTACAGCATCCCACAGCAGGGCAGGGGGGGCTCCCAGCTCCCCCAGCACCGGGGAGGGGGTGAGAGGGGTTGGTGCTGCCCCATCCTTGTGCCCTTGGCGCAGCGCCGCGTGGGACACCCCGGTGATGGAGCCACCCTGCCCCAAAAAGTGTGTGGGGGGGGCACAGCTTTGTCCCCGGGTGGCGTTCATCATCATCATCAGCTGGGGAGGGGAGGGGGGGTAGTTGGGGACAGTGGACTGTCAGGGCCCAGGAATTTACCCCACTTTTTTTTCTGTTGGGGTTTTTTTGGGGGGACTTTTTGTTGCGTTCGGTGTTGGTTTTGGTGCGCAATAAAAGCTGCTGGTAGCTGGAAAGCCAGGGGCCGGTGGGTGCGTGGCGCCTGGGGGGAGCACCCGGAGCTCTCCTGGGGAAGGGCAGAGCATTGGGGGGGGGGGGAGCACGGGGGGGTCCCCTTGTAGGGTGGGCTTCTGCTGTGCTCTGGGGCCCCTTGGAGCTGCAGCGGGCAGGGGGCGGAGGAGTTTGGAAGCCCCAAAGTGGCTACGAGGGGCCGAGACCCCCACGAAAACCCAGGTGGGAAGTGGGGGGGGGCAGCTTGGGACCCCCCCCCCGCAGGCAGGAGAAGGAGCTGGGGGCCAGCAGAGAGAAAAGGGAGGGAGCAAAGCCTCGGGGCTGGGCTGGAAGAGGGACAGGGAAGGTGGGGGTGAAGCCCCCCCCCCCCCCCCCCCAGCTCTCTCAGCTCCAAAAAGTCAGCTTTATTGTGCCAAGGGGTTGGGAGGGGGGGGGGGGGGCGAAGAGGGGGAGGGGGGGGACAGCTGTAAACAAGTATGTGAAATATACAGGTTAAGTTACTCGTCTTATTAACAAAATAAAGCTCTATCTATATTTACAGTCTTTAAAAAAAAAAAAAAATAATAAGAGAGAGAGGAAAAGCTGCCAGCCCCCCCCCCCCCCCCCAAAAAAAAAAACCGCCTCCCCACCCCCCCACCCCACCCCAAGCACAACCCACCCGCCCCCAGCCTCAGCAGCCCGGGGAGGGGGAATAAATAAAGCTCTGACAAGGGGAAGGAGGCAGGAGGGGGGGGGCGAGGAGGCAGGACCCCCCCCCGGGGGGGGCGCACGGAGCCCGCAGCCCCGGCGGCGGCCACACGGCGGAGCACGGGCACCGCGCCCGGCCCTGCGCCCCCCCCGCCGGCCCTTGGGGGGGTGCTGGCTGCAGCCAGGTCGTATTTTATTATTTTTTTTTTTTTAACATTTTCTTTCTTTTTTAAAAATGTTCCCTTTTATATATTTTTTTTTAAATTGTCGGGTTTTTAATTTTTCCTCTGATTTTTTTTTAAATTTCCTTTTCCTAATTTTTTCCTTTTTTTATTTTCTTTTTTTTTAATTTTTCCTTCTGTTTTTTAAATTTTCCTTTTAATTTTTTTCCTTTTATCCTTTAATTTTTCCTTTTTTTATATATATTTTTTTATTTTCCTTTTCTTCCTTTTTTTTTAAATTTCCTTTCCTTCCTTTTTTTTTTTCTTTTAATTTCCTTTTTTTTTTTTTTTAAATCCCTGTTTTTCTCTCAGGTCATGGGTGCAGCTCACCAACCTAGGGCAAGAGGAACCCCCCCCTACCCCCCCCGGGGATGCACCCCGGCATCACGGCACGTACCCAGGGTCTGCCGGGGGGGCCGGTGCAGCGGCGCGGGGGGGGGGGGGGGGAACAGCCCCCGCTTTATTTACAAAGTGGGCCAGGGCTGCCGGGAGCATAAAGGGCTCCTCAGAGACCTTGGCTCGTGCTCCGGCCAGGCGAGAGCTAAAATTGGCTCCGTGGGAATTCACTGGCAGGCTCCGAGGGCCGGGAGGGAGACGCAGCGGGGCTGGGGGGGGGCTCTGCTGAGCGTGGCCCCATCCCGTGTCCTGGGGGGCTGGCGGGTGCCGCGGGTGAGGCTCTCGGCAAGGGTCCCTGTGGTGCCGGGGTGGAGGGCTGGGTGATGCTCAGGAGGTTTTCCCACATCCCCATCCCCTCTCGGGGGGGTGCAGGGGGGGGGACAGCTCGGTGGCACCCACAGCAGCCACCCCGTGCGCGTTGGGGGGCGGCACGGCCACGTACCCAAACACCCAGCAGCCTGCCTCGCTTCTCCATCACCTCCCCAGCGCGGCACCCCCCCCAAAATGCCCCACCTGCCCCCCAACCCAGCCCCAAACTCAGTCCGTCAGCACCACCAGCTCGCCGTCGCTCTTGTCCTCGCCCTCCGAGTCCTCGTCCTCGCTGTAGCGGTACATCTCGCCGTCGGCCACCGAGTGCCCGTCGTCACCCCCGCTGCCACCGCCACCGCCGCCACCGTCGCCTTCCTTGAGGCTGCGCGTGTTGACGATGACGGGCATGTTGGGGTCCACGCTGCGGGGCAGGTAGTGCTCCATCAGGGGGGGCGTCAGCTGCATGCCCACCGCCCGCGGGTACAGCACGTCCGAGGAGGCGGGGGGCATCTGGCTGCCCTGCGGCCTGCGGGACAGGGGAGGAGGGGGGATGCAGTCAGCTGCTGGGTTTGGGGAGGGGTGGGGGGGGCGCACGAGCCCCCTTTCTGCCCCCACCCTGTCACGTTACCCTATCAAGTAGCCCTGCCGTGCGTCCTGCCGCCGGTTGCGCATCAGCGCCTTGTACTCGCCCACGCGCAGCCGCTTCCCCTCCACGATGCACGTGCGCTTGGGCCGGGGCTTGTACTTGTAGTCGGGGTATTTCTCCAGGTGCTGCCGGCTCAGCCGGGCCTGCTCCTCGTAGTAGGGCTGCTTCTCCTGGTTCGTCATGGATTTCCAGCGGGAACCTGGGCAGAAAGGGGTTGGGGGGCGCACGGTTTGCTCCTGCCGTGCCACGGCTCCCCCAGCCTGCTGCAATGAGCCCAGCGCGCACGCTCCCGTGGCAGTCGTGCTCGTGCACGTTCCCCTTTTGCTGCACACACCTGGATTCGCACAGGGCAGCGGGACGCAGCCCCAGACCGTGGGGACCTGGGGAGACGCGGCTGCCCCGGGTGAGATGGGAGCCAGGGCTGATGGCACCCATGGGGGCCCCGTGCCGCAGGTGGCAGTGCCAGGAGCAGGTCCTCAGCCCTGACCTTCCCGGCACCTCTCCGGCCACAACTTTCGCCTCTCTCCCCTCTCCAAGGTAGGGTGAGCAGGTGCTGCAGCTAAAATAGGCTGTGCCAGCGTGTGACTCCAGTTCCCCTGCTGGCTGACCTTTATTGTCATCTCTGCCAGCACCCGAGGCAGGAGAGCAAAGCCGGGGGCACGGCACAAAGGGTGCTGGCCGGGGCCAGGCTGGGGAGGGACAGGATCAGCCCCCTCGGTGCCGCACCGAGGTCTGAAGCTGGATTTGTGTCCAGGGCTGGGGAGAGACGGGCACGGTGGGAGCATTGCAGCGGTGGCCACCAGGGAGCAGGAGCTGGGATGGCTCAGGCGAGGCGCAGGGGCTGCGGCTGCGGCTTCCACCGCGCCAAGGGGGCGCGGGGGAGAGCGAGCTCAGCTCTTTCTGCAGGTGCACGGTGGAGGACGAGAGGCAGCAGCCACAAGGGGAATCACAGCTGGCCACGGGGAAAGGATTCAGCCCACTGGGAGCAGTGCAGCCCTGGGATGAGGTCCCAGCGGGGTGTGGGATCTCCAGCCGTGAAGATGCTCAGGGTCAACAGCGCACAGCCCTGAGCATCCTCATCTGCCCGTGGAGTCAGCAGGGCTCTGAGCAGGCCTTTGGGCTGGACATTTCCACAGACCCCATGCCCTAAAATCCTCTTTGGGCCTCCCCATCCCTCCCTTGGGTCTCCTTCACCCCCCAGCCCAGCCCAGCTCCCCGGGGAGCATCACCACGAGCCGGGCACCCCAGGGAAAGCGCAGCAGGGAGGCGTGCACGCCCCACGTCCACCTTGCTCAGGCCTCCTCCACCTGCCCAGCCCTTCGTGCTGAGCCCACTTTTTCAGGAGCAACTGTGCCGGAGAGCACGCAGGAACCAAAACCCCCCCGATCCGGGTGAGCACCGCTCGCCTGCAGGTATTCACCTGCTAAATTTGCACCCGCGAGCGGCTGCCAGGCAAAAAAAAAAACAAAAAAAAAACAAAAAAAAAAAACAAACCAGCGCTGGTTATTTAAAGCCACGGACATCGAGCGTGAGAGCAACCAGCACACCACAGAGCACCCGCTCCCAGACTCCCCCCCCGGTCCCCGGCGGTTGCGAGCAGATCCTGCCCGCACGTTCCCTCAAAGGGAAAAGCCTGGCGGTTGTTTCGTTTCTTCTTTAACGAGCGGAGCTGCTAAAACGAGCCGGCGGCGGAGCGAGGTGCGTGCGCTGGAGGTGAACCCACAGCGGGGCCGCGCCGCGCCGCCCCACGCTCGGCTTGGCCCTTGGGACGGGCTCGCTGGAGACCGCACCGCTCGCTTTTAATAGCCGGAGGCTGGGGCGAAACGGCCGCGGGGAAGGGCTGGAGAGGCAGCGAGCTGCCGCAGGGCCACCGGGGTCGCGGGGCTGGGACGTGGCGGGATGAGGATGCTGCTGCTACAGGCACCACGAGGGTGCCGAGTGCCGGAGCAGCATCCCCGAGGGGTGAGGAGCACCTCGGGGTGCAGGGAGCGGGGAGGATGGAGGGGGGAAAAAGAGCAGATGCTGCGCTCAGGTGGAGGCCGGTTGGAGAGGGTGGCAAAAACGCGGTGCCGGGCTCCAGAATTGGCCAGGGCACCATCAGGCAGAGGAGGGATTTGCCCCACAGGACCCTGCCGGTGCTCTGTAGGGCCAGCAGGTGGTGGTCACCCATGGGGTGATCACCCAGGACCCCCCGGTGTGAGCAGCACCCAGGGACCACGGGGTGGCCAAATGCAGCAGGTCAGGGCCCATCCTCATCCCTGCCACGCAGCGCCTCCCCGCACACCTCCCCCCGTCCCTTTTGGCGTTTTTAAGACCTTGTCCCCACAGCTGCACCAAACGCCAGGAGGAGGTTTCGCTCCTCGTTTCACCCCCAAACCACAGCCCGGGGCTGCCCACCCAAGGGGAGCGGCCGCGGGGCACTCACCCAGGATCTTGCTGATGCTGGAGTTGTGCATGTCGGGGAAGGCTTGCAGGATCTTCCTCCTCTCATCCTTCGCCCACACCATGAAGGCGTTCATGGGCCGCTTGATGTGGTTGTTGTTCCTGGACTCGGGGAAGTGCCGCGAGCCTGCGAGGCAAAGCAGGGGCCGGATCAGGGTGGGGGGGTGAGGGGAATAGGGTGGTGTCCCCCCCCCCCCAGGACCTGCTGCGTGCCCCCCAGCCCTACCGTCCATCTCGCAGCTGAGCAGAGCCTCGTCCAGGCGGTGCGCGGGGGCCTCCTCCAGCCGCTCCTTCACCGGGGAGGCGTCCAGGCCGACGTGATCCTGCGGGGAGGGGGCTCAGGGATGTTACGCCACGTACGGAGACCGATTGGGGTGAGAAAAGGCGGATTTGGACCTGGCTCACCTTGCGGTAGGGGTGGCTGAGCGCGCCCTCCATGGCCCCGCCGTGGCCGTGCAGCAGCTGCCGCGCGTCCTGGATGGCTTTGGTGATGGCATCGCCTTCGCCCAGGAAGCCTGGTGGCAAAACCCGGAGAGCACCCGTCAGCACCAGCACCCCAAAACCCCCACAGCACCCATCCTGCCCTCGCAAACCCAACAGGAGCTGCCTGTGGGGTCGCACGGAGCCGCGGGGTGGGTGCTGCCCACCGCAGCAAGGTGGGACCCCATGGAGCAGAGACTTCTCCTGCACCTAGGAGGTGCCCAGGATGGACGAAGGCTTTTGGGAACCCACCCAGAGGCAGGTTGGACGGGCTGGTCTGCAGCTCCCTCGTGGCCCCGTGGCTCGGCGTGAGGGATTGGCAGCTGCTCATCTTCAAACTGGGCGAGCTGGAGGCACTGGGGAGCTCGGAGCCTTTGGGTTTGGCCGTCAGGTTCAGCGGCTGCGAGGTCTCCTGCGGCGGAGGAGGGCAGGCAGGGTGATGCGCTGCCCACGGCCCCCCAGCTGCGGGGTGTTTTTTTGGGGTGGTTTACGGATGCTTTGGGGCTGTTACCTGCATCTGGAGGTGGCTCGAGCCGCCGGGTCTCTTCAGCGTGGGAGGAGGGGGGCTGTGCAGCAGCTGCACGGGGTAATCCACTGCGGGGAGCAGAGACGGAGGCGTCGGGGGACGAGGCCACCCCGCAGGGTGCCCCCCCCGCGCCCCGGGGGACCCCGCTCACCTGGTTTGCAGGGGATGGGCTGGATGGGCAGCGCTATCTGGGGGTCCTGCGTCACGGGGAGAGGCTGGTGGCTGGGGGTGAAGGCGGGGATCATGACGTACGGCATGTTGACCTGCTGGAGGGAAGAGGGGGAGAGGAGCGGAGAGGCCGGGTGACCCCCTCCCCGTGCGTGACGTCCCCTCGGGCTGGCCCCGCGGGGTGGCAGCGGGGTGATCCCCGCCTTTACCTGGATCTGTTGCTGCAGCAGGTTGATTTTGTGCTGCTGCTGGATGAGCTGCTGCTGCTGCTTCGCGATCTGGCAGGAGGGAGACAGCGGGGCTGAGCCGCGGGAGCAGGGAGCCCCGAGCCCCAGCGGGGCACGAGCTGCCCTACACCAGCAAAGCAGAGGCTGCAGAGGTCCCCGTGGGCTGCCGTGGGGGGGTAGGGTGCTAGCTGAGCTGTCCCCAAGTCACCTCGACAGGCACGAGGTGAGAAATAGGCTGGGAAGGGACCGCGTCACCCACACCCCATGTGGCAGGGGTGTCAGCCCTGCTATAAAGCGCCGTTTGGGCCACTGCTGAGGAATAAAATGATGTTCACAGAGAAAGGAGAGAGCAGTCAGGAAGGGCACATGATGACAAGGACCTCCTTTGGCTGCCGTCCTCAGCAGGCAGGAGGAGGACGGACAGCTACGACCGAGCCTCCTGGTAGCGAGGAGCACGGTAGGAAGCCTTGGGATGGGCAAGGAAATTGGGGTATTTTCTGGGCAGACACCAAAACCCTTCAGCCCCCGACACCAAAGCCACCTCCCCATCACTTCTAGGGCGCTCCTGCCCCTGCTCCTCGTCCCCTTGGTCCCGTTCCTGTGTCCAGAGGACACCAAAGCCATCCCCGACGGGACAGCCCCCACGGCCGAGGGGGTGCCCGAGCCCACCTGCTCCTGCTGCTGCCTCGCCAGCTCCATCTGCTGCTGCTGCTTCTCGAAGAGCATCGCAGCCATGTTCTTCTGCTCCGAGTGCGCCGTCAGGAGCTGGTCCCGCAGCGTGGACAGCTGGTTGATCATGACGAGGAGCTGCAGCTCCTTCTCCGCCAGGCTCTCCTGGGTTCCTGCGCCAGGGAAGGAGCCGCGAGGCTGCGGGTCAGGGGGCTTGGGAAGGGGGTGAGCAGCATCAGGTGGGCGAAGGGTGGCCAGGGGGCCGTGCATGGGATGTTTACAGACCCCGATGTGCTCTACCATCCCTATGTGTCCTCAGAACAAGCTTTCTTTTTTTTTTGGAGGGAGGAACCCTCCTCTCCCCAAAAAATCAAATGAACTTTTTGGTTACGAAACACCAAAACGCACAAAGCTGCGCGCACACCCGCTGGCGGGGGGGGGGGGGACACAAAGCTGCCGGCCCCGTGGGCACCAAGGAGGCAGGGAGGGGACCTCACCCTTCACTTCTTTGGTCTCGGCAGCGTTTCGGCCCAGCAGCCGCTCCTTCCAGTCGCTGGACAGCAATTTCTCGATGGTTGGCATCACTGTCCCCAGCAGCAGGCACACAGGGAGGCAGGAGAGAGGAGGGGAGGAGAGGAGAGCCACGTGAGCACAGCATGGGGTGGCGATTCCCATCCCAAATCTTTCCGAAAACAGCCGGGGGGTAAATCACAGGAGCCTTTCTTACCCTCTTTTAGGTTCTTGTTGAAGTCCAGCTTCTCCTGGCTGCTGACAGCCGGCTCAAAGGCCGAGCGCCGGGGCTCCAGCGCATCGCTGGCGGGCGAATGGGACTCCTGCAACGCACACGGGGTCACCTGGAGGAGGCTCCCATGGATGGGGACATCCACGGGGCTCCGGGCAGGCGGTGCTGAGCCAGTGGGATGCTCGGAGCCAGCCCCACCAGGCTGGCTACGGGACCACGGGACCCTGCGGCACATGCCCGTCCCCTGGAGAGCAGCCCTGCTGGAGAGCATCTCCGCTCCTCCTGCAGCCAGGACTCGTTTGCAGGAGGCTGTTGCTAATTATTTAGGCTGCCCTGCTCCTCTGGGCCCGGGAGGGCTATGAGACAGGGGGAGAGGATGGCCGAGAGCAACTGAAATGGGAAAATGAGAGGGTGACCGTGCGGATGAGGTGTGCAGGAGGCCACGGAGGGCTGCAGGCCAAAGGCAAATCCCAGGGCTGACCCGAGAGCATCGGCAGCGGCCAGAAAGCCTGGGGGAGCCTCAGGTTGCAGCCTCATTTCCTCAGGATGAGAAATAAAAGCTCGGGGAAACAACAACCCCCGTCTGCCCGGGGCGGGATGCAGCGCGCTGCCAGCACGGTGGGACCCGGGCTCGGTCAAGGCCAGGACCAGGGGGCTGGAGGGGGGGGTGACAGCCGTGGGACCCACCTGTGGCAGGGCCTGGGGGTCCGTGCCCTCCCTCGGCGGTGGTCCCGGGGGGTCACTGGGACGGGGCTCGGCGCTGGGGGCAGCCCCCGGCGGGGACTCGTAGCCGCCCTCCTTTTTCTCCTCCGTCTTGATGCTGCAGTTCACCATGCTGCCCGCCCCATCGAGCTCCAGGTGGGGAGAAACGGGGCTCCTCATGGACATCCTGCGGGGCAACGGGGCCGTCAGCGGGGTGATGGGGTCCCTCTGCTCCCCCCCACCCCAAAGCAGAGGGCACCCCTTCGCCCAGCCCTGCCCCGTAGCTGGGTGCGCCGTGCCAATGGTTTGCAGGGGTCTCGGTGAAGCTGCGCCCTCGCTGTTCTGTGGGGTTTTCATGACCATATCGGGGCTCCCAGCCCTTGGTTGGGTACCACAGGGCTCTGAAGTGACCCGGGGGGGGACACCGAGCATCACCACGGCCAGCCTTTTCCATGGGGTCAGCCAGTGCCGGGTGGCAGAGGCCGAATTCCCAAATGGGACAAGCCGGGACCGCGACGGGATTGCACGGGGGGCGAGGGGAAGAGCCCGACTGCGGTGCTCCCTGCAGGGATTTCCCCTCCTGGACCACCAGCCCTCAGGCTGCGCAGACTGGCAGCAAACATCGCCCTCCCCAGGCTCAGACATCGCCCTCCCCAGGCTCACAAATCAGGGAGGAAAAAAGGGGAAAGGGGGCCATGAAGGACGGGGTTTGCGCCACCGGGGGCCAGGCTGGAGGGTGCAGGACCGCAGGGGCCACAGGGACTATGGTGTGCTGGGGGTCTGCACCCTACAGCAGGGACCCCAAAAACCTGCTGCAGCCTCCGGGGGCTCACGCCTGCCCCCCAGCATCTCGGGGCCCCCCTAAAATGGGCTAGGGGCCGAAGCCGGCTGCCCGACTCGGGGGCAGTGGTGACACAACAAACAAAGGGCAGCTCAAGCTGCGAATTAATCAACCCGCTGAAAATAAAACCTTCCTCTCAGGAACTTCAAACAAAAGAAACGAAAACAACAAGGCCGGCTGGGTAATGAAAAGCCAGGGCTCTGAATAGGGGACAAAAGGAAGTGGAACAATGGGGTGTTGGACAAAAGCAATAAAGTAAAGGGAAGTGTGACAGCTCAACAATGGGGCACTGTGCGCGCCAGAGTTTCTGATCTTAGCAGGGCTTTTTTTAATCTCAGTTCCCTGCCCTTCTCCGAACAAATCATTGCGCTCGCCAGGCTCGTGGGCTTCCTCCCGGCCCCGGCATCGCACGGGATCTGCCCGCATCCTGCAGCACCGCCCGCGTCGCCCCTTCCTGCCCCCAGCCCACCTCAGAGGGCGGCCAGGAGGGGACCCCCGGCACTGCCACCCTGCGTGTCCCGTCCCTCCCGGCCTCGCCGGAATAAAAACACACCCCGTGTGCCCTCGGCACGCCTCGGCCGGGGAGGAAAAGGGCGCTTTTGGCACCAAAACGGGGATGGCGGGGAGCCAGCGGGAAGCCGTGCCCTGTGGCTGCGGGTGCTGCGCCCACCGAGCCGGAGCTGGGAGAGCAGCAAGGGGCTGGATGTGGCCCGTGGGGAAACCGAGGGACCAAAGCACGGTGCTCGTTGCCTCGGGTGGTTTTATAATTTGGGGAAGATGCGGGAATAAAGACGGGAATAAAGACGGAGTTTGGCTGGGCGCTGAGCGCAGCTCCACGTGCACGGAGCGGAGCTGGGGGAGCAACAGCAACCACCTGAACCCAGCACGGGGAAGCAAAAAAAGCACTGAGGGCACCCCTGCACCTTCCTCCAGCCTGTCTTGAAAAGCAAAAACCCCGCTCCTCGCCTTCCTGCCCGCATCTCCCCTCCCGGACCACATCTCCTACCAAATCCCCCTCCTCCAGCAGGTCACCCCCCTGTGGTCCTTAACCCATGGGGCCACTGGAAGTCCACTCTTAAAACGGGGCTGGTGCTTTAATAGGGGGCTGCTGAAAGGGGCCTCCTTGTGGGTTTATTGTACGGTTTGCTGAGCAGAAAAAAAAATATATATATATATATAGAGAGAGAGAAAAAAAATGAGAAGAAAAAGGAGAAAAGCGCACAGTTCTCTTGTTACAGGCTCGCTCTGTACCAGGCCTGCGCCGGCAGGCTCAGGTGCTCGGCTCAAGAGCTCCTCTGTTGCGCAGACAATAGGGACGGGGACAATTGCCTTGGCACCGGGAACACATCTTCATGGAACAGCTCTTCACCTTTAATGTTCCCCGATTAATGAAGGGCGGAGGGGAACGGCGCGCGGATGAGAAGTGCCCGCCTGGGGAGGCAGAGCGCAGGCAGGATTCGCACCAAACGAGTGCCACCAGCCCACGGCGGGGGGATAAGGTGTCCCCAGGAGCCTTTGGGCAGCACGAGGAGGGCTTATTACGACCACCAAAGCCCTAAATCGTCCATCCCCTGCAAGCACCACCCGTTTACCTCCCCTCCGAGAGGCCCCAGCCGCTCTGTGCCACCTAAACCTCCAGCCCAAGGGGCTGCCACCTCGGGACGGCGACAGCCCGCTGCCCTGCCGCTTTCCTGCCCCATTAGCACCCCTCAATGGCACGTCCTGCAATTCTCCCCGTGTGCCGTGCCACCCTTCCTGGCTGCAGGCTGATCCTATCTGCCCCGCCTGCGGCGCACAAAACGGCTCCAAGGGGCAGGGGCAGAGCCGGCAGCAGCCTGGCACCGTGGTTGGGAGATCAGTGCGTGCCTCCTGCTGACCCCCCCTAGCCTCCAGAGCCTCTCCTGCCTGCGGGTTTGTCGTCCCGGTTGCACAAATGGAGGAAAAAGGCAGCAGTGTGTGCTGCGGGATGGGTACGGAGGGTTTCTGCTCGCAGGGTGGCTGCCTGCAGCTCGGCAGGGCTGGGGCGCACACGCTGAGGCTCGGTGAAACCCAAACTCTTGTAAAAACACCAGCGAGTGCGGGGGGGGGGGGGGGCGGAAAGCCACAAGCACACAAAGTCCCCTGAGCTGCTGCAGCACGAGGTAGGAGATCCCATTTCGGCGCACAGGAGATCCCATCTGGGCAATTCCACCTCCTCGTGTCCCAGGAGAGAGGCTGAGCGCAGGAGCTGGCTGGGTCCTGCACCCCTGCTGGCCCCGGGGCTGCTCCCACCCCAATGTTTGACGGGGCGAGTTGGGCTGCCCAGCTTTTATTCCTGGCCCCATCACGTAGGCCAGGAGAGCTGAGAGGCTGTCGTTTTTGTTTTTTTTTTTTTATCTTTTCCTCTTTCTCCACAATTACAGCAGAAAATTATCAGTTCATACATCCCTCCCCAGCCAGGGAGAAAGCACAAAGTGCAAAAAGCCAAAAACCCAAGGGGGCACCAAGAGCGAGGCCGGCGTGAAGGCACCACGGGCAGGAGCCACGCATCACTGCCACCACGCTTGTGCCCCCAGCACCCCCTGGGGAGAGGGCAGAGGAAAAAAAAAACACGCACAGGTTTTCTCCTTCCACACAGGCCCAAGGAATCCCTCCGGCCACCGGCACAGACAATAGCCCGTCTCCTGCCAGACGAGCGGGCCGCTTTCCTGCCAGACTTGGAATGTCCTTTCGGGGCCCTTTCCAAGCCTTTCCGCCCAGCGTGCCTTCGCACATAAAAGAACGGATGGCTTCCTCCTGCCGGGGCCGCGCCGTGCCCGCGGGGGTGGCCGAGGTGAAGGCCCCCGGCTGGGAAGTTCACGGGGTTGCCATTTTTGGGGGATGTGGCACGTCCCCCCGGTGGGCTCCTGCCTGGAGAGGGGACAGCAGGCAGCAGCTGATGGGAGAGGGGCATCTGTGGGTGACAAAGAGCGGGGTCGTAGCTTCGCATCTCACCTTCCTGATGCTGGGGGGGCTCACAAGGGATTGCCATCAGGCTCCGGACCCTGGCCCTAAAGCCTACCTGCTGTCCCCACCGCCGCGCTGTCACTAGCGGGAGGAAACGGTGACCTTTGGGGACACCGGTGGGGACACGGTGGAGCTGGGAAGTGCAGCCTGCCTGGCTCGCAGCCAGAGCCCTGCACAGATCCTGAGGATCGCCACCCAGAACCGCTCAGCAAAAAGAAAGCACCGGACCCCTGGCGTTAACTGAAAAAGCAGGATTTAAGCCCAGAAGACGTCCGGATGCCGAGCTTATCCAGCAGCAGAAACGCCGCCGCCACGTGACAGCCACGTGTCCGGGGGACATCAAGCAGCAGCGGCGCTCGCAGGGCGCACGGTCCCCAGCTCGCACCCATCCTGCCCCAAAAACCGAGGCGCTGCAGCAGCGGAAACGCGCTGCGTTCGGGCGAGCCCGAGCTCTGCACATCCTCTCTAACACCTCACCTGCCCCCGGCATGCCCGCGGAAAGCCCCGGCCTTTTTCCCAGAAAGCTGCAGAGAGCTCGGCTTGCTGGAAAAAACACCAAATCGGTGCCAAGAAGG
This sequence comes from Netta rufina, assembly GCF_964035555.1. NCBI lineage: Eukaryota > Metazoa > Chordata > Aves > Anseriformes > Anatidae > Netta > Netta rufina. The sequence goes on along the minus strand of NC_140150.1, from coordinate 3,907,479 downwards.
GCGAGTTTGGAAAGCCCTGGGGCTCCGTCCTGGCAAAGCCTTGGGGGCTCACGGGCAAATCGCTTGGGATTCCCACTGCCCAAGCAAAACAGGCGGCGCTTTGTCCGGCCTCCAGCAGCTCCCCGAAGGCAACGTCACCACTGGGGAGGATAACGGCCTCCGGAAACGTCGGGGCGAAGCGGTGACACAACGGGGACAGCGTCAGCGTCACGGAAACCCCCAGCCAGGGGCACCTGTGCCCCCCCGGCACCCAGCTCCCTTCTGGCCCCGATCCCACGGGGCCGGGACTTGTGCCCCACAGGGGAAGGATTTTTCCCCTTCGCTTTTGGGGCTCGCATCGTCACAGCTCCGGCACGGCCTCCTCTGTGGGGGCAGCACCAATTCTCCATCACTGAGATGGAAAGTAGAAACGCCCGGCTCCCCTTACGGCCTGGCTCTTGCCCCTAAAGCGATTACCAGCAGCTCGAGCAGCATTTTGTCATTCTGTCCCCAAACCCGACCTTCTCCAAAGGCCTCTGGGCCGCAGCTAGGACTGCTAACGAAATGCTCGTCTCGCTGATGCATGCTGGCCGGGGAGCCCTTCGGATGGTCGGGGAAATCTAAGCAGTCCTGCAAAACTTGGGGAGGGAGGGGAAAAGGTGTTAATTGCTAAATTCACTTAAGGATCCGCACGAGCAAGATGGAGAAAAAAAAAAATGAATCTGGGGGCATGGCAGAGGGGAAGGAAAGGATCTGGGGGGCTTGGCAGAATGGATCTACATCATGCAAGGAGGAGAAGGGCCTGGGTTGTGCACGGCGCCTGCGAGCAGCAGCAGACGGAGTCCTTCCAGGGGCACCCTGCTCTTGTGGGAAGGGGAAAGCAAAAACCTGCCTGAAAATGGCAATTTCCAGGCGCCGCGTGCGCCCTCCAGGTGCCGGAGCCCATCTGGCCCAGCCCGTGCAGGTTTGAACTGCGCCGCTCCCCCCCTCCTCCCGATGCCCCCCCCTCTTACTAACAATTTCCAGCGCGCACTTGGTGCTGCTTTCGTAGGGCTTCTGAGGTTTCTTTTACCACCTGGCTCTGGTTTCTTATGAAAGGGCCGAGGGACGCATCACGGCACGGTGCCTTCCTGTCTTACTCAGCTGCTCCCTCCCCGTGCTGCCTCCCAGCACCGGGGCCTTGCTGGGACCCCCCCTCTGCCATCCTTTGCCCCCTCCCCATGTCCACCCCCATCCGACAGTGAGCAGAGAGCCCCAGAGTGCTGGCCCAGGGGGAATTAAATCACATCTGATTTACCAGCACTTACCCTACGGATGCAATAGCCAGACTCATGCTCTGCCCGCCCTCGGCTGCACTGCTGTGAAGCTATATTTTAAAGAAAAGCTTCAAAATAAGGAATAAGAACAACCCCGAGGCTGCCACAGCAGGAGGCGAAGCCCAGCGAGCAGCACGTGTTATTTTCCTGCATGTTTTCACCCCGGAGATGGAAGCAGCCGGCTCCTGCCGCGGGGTTTGCCCGGCGCTCAGCACCACGCAGGGACGCAGCCTCCCGCGAGCCCGGCTGACAGAGCCCACCACATCGCACTGCACCCCAGAGAGCAGAACCCAAGCTGAAAAAAAAGGAAAAAATCAAAAAAAAAGAAGAGGTGGCCGGAGCCGGCTCGGGGTGTAAACTGGCACGGGTCCACCGCCTTCGCAGCTCCGGCCCAAACAGATTTTTCCTTTAGCGAGACGAGTGACGGGATGGGTTTAAGTAGGGGAAAAATTAAGCTGCACATCAGGTGGAACTTCCTGGCCGCGAGATTTATGAGGCGGGGAGTGATCTCATCAGGGAAGCGGAGGAAACTCCGTCGCTCTGGAATTATTTAAAGCCCTGCGAAGCCCAGGGGGAAGCGGGCGCGGGGAACAGTCCCAGCGGCTGCCACGTGATGGGCAGGGGAGCGCGCCGGTCATCCCCGCTTCCTGGCCCTGGGACGAGACAGTCCGCGGGGTTTTTGTTGTTGTTTTTTATTTTTCCTTCTGGTATCAATAAGGAAAGGCTCGTGCACCAGCCTCGGCTCTGTAGCTGGATGCGTTTCTCACCCAGGTCGGCGTGAAAATGGCTTTAGCTAGCGCCGCGCCCCGCAGCAGGGGGACCAGAAGGGGACAACCGGTGGCATCAAAGGGGGGACCCGCTGCAACCCGGTCCTGGGGAGCAAGGAGGGCTCTGAGGGGGGCTGCTGGCTGCAGATGAGGCCAACCAGGGGGGGAGCAGCCCCTCCTGAGCCTTCGCAGAGCTCTGCACCCTGCACAACGCCGGCGGGAAGCCACGCGGCTCGGCACAGCGGCACTTTTGCACGCAGCGGCGCTCAAAGCGCTCTCGCTCACAGGGCTTTGAGAGCAGTGCTTTCCTCTGAAGGGCTACAAGAAAAAAAAAAAAAAAAAAAACCCTCCCCTGCAGGTCTAAATCCTCCAGGGGAAAACATAAGCCCTGCAACCGTAATATTTTCCAAGACCCCTTTCCATGCCCTTCCTTTCTTCTCCTTTATCACAAGCCCAGGAGATAGCGATATTGAAGCATGTTAACAAGATATAGGGGAAACAGGAGGAGAGAGGAACTTTGAAGAACGTGTAGTTACTCTTTCTTTACTTTTTTTCTGCACCAGAAATAATTTTTAAACACGCCTCCTCCTTCGCAGAATGCTTGCTGCTGGAGGAAGCAGCAGCAAACCTGGCCCGCAGCACCGAGCCCGCACACGAGGCACCTGCAGGGCTGGCAGGATCAGGCCCACGGCCCCACCACCAGCGTCCCACAGGGCAGAGGACCCTGCTGAGGTCCTCAGCACCTCCCCCAGACCCAGGACCCCTTAAATCCCCGTGCCTCCCCCTCCCCATCGATACAGCCAGCAGCCTGCTCAGCCGCCACCTCTCCCAAGGCAATCGATCTGAAGCGAACAATCCATTATGGGAAAGAAATTAAAGAAAAAGGGGGGAAAAAGGCAAATGAAGGAACCCTTCCCGTAAGGGGAGCAGAGCCAGGAGGCGAAGGCCGAGGCCAACTCACCCGGCACCGCGCGGCGAGCGCCGTCGCCCTCCTTTCCTTCGCAGCCTCTCCGCACCCAGGCGCGGCCCTGGGGCTTATCGAGGGGCCCGATCTCGGTGCACGTTTTGTGCAATTTCACTCACTCAGCATTTCCAGGCAGAGCACGGGGCACGTTTGACTCGACTTGTTCCTAAACAATACTTTCCTATCGCTCGCTGGAGGGGCGAGGACGTTTGACCCTTTTCCTCTCCGGCTCTTACCCCAAGGCGCTCGGCTCACCCCGCACCAGAGCTGCGTGCCCGGGCACTTTAGGACCGAGGGTCCCCGGGCATGGCACGGAGCACGATGCACCCCCCTCTCTCAACCCTTGCTGACCTTCTCGTGCCATTTTCCACCTTCCATCCAAGTCATTTTTTCCAGCTGCCCCCAGGTTCGGAGGGGAATTCCCTCTGGGAGGGGGGTCTGGTTGCCCCCGTGCTTCCCACATGAGCCAGGCTCACACGTGAGCACCCGAAGGAGCTCGGGGGCTCCTCAAAGGTGGCACCGAAGACAAAACCCCCACGTTCACACACTTCTGCCTGCTCCCCAAAACCCAGCAGCCTGCAGCGAGCCGGAAACCTTCAGTTTCACCTCCTGTGGCTTTGTAACTGCAGCAAACGGGTCCCTGAGCCCGAGCCGTGCTGGCTCCCTTGGCCACCGAGGCCACCTCACCCTCCCCAGCTGCTGCCCGGGCTCGGGGCAGGGGCTGCCACCACCTCCCAGCTGCTGGGGCCGTTTTGACATTTGGACAACAGATTTTTCCCAGTGTGACAGGAGCTGTCGGTGCCATGCCCAAAGACCCCCCCAAACCATCGCACCCTCGCTGTAGGCGACCCAAGCCCCGACCCCGCCGTGGTTCAGAGCTCAGCGGTCACGGCTGGCCGGGTCAGGATGAAGACCCCCGAGGAAAATGCTTTCGGCCCAGCTTCTCTCCCTTATTAGCAGCAGCCAGGGTCGCTCGGATGCTGTTACTCTGATTTACGGGGTGGATTCAGGCCCCCGTGGTAAGGACTCGGTGGGGAGCTCGTCCCCACGCTGCTCCGGGTGCCTCCAGCAGCAGCAACGGGGCTCACGACACGGGGGCTCAGTGCAAGAGAGAAATCAGAAGGGCTGGTTCATGCCCCAAAAATGCTGCTATAATTGCTTCAGCTCGCCCCCGTCCTGCTGCAGCTGCTGGGGTCCTCTGCAGAGGGGCCGTGCGGCATCCCCCGTGCCCAGGGAGCTCACCCCAAGCACGGCGCTGGGGAAGAGAAGGGGACAGCTCATGGGGCAGACCCGGCCGAGCACTGGGGCTGTCCCCAGCTTGCAAAGTGTCATCAAGGCAGGCAGGGAAGCCCGGAGGGATGGGGACAGGGATGAGGATGGGGTCTTAGCTCCCACCTCCATGAAACCTCCTCTGCCGGGGTGCAGGGATCCAGCTGATGCCTCCCAGCCTCACATTTCTACCGCCTCCTTCCCTCCCCGCTCACCCACCCCAAGCACGTTTTTTTTTTTTGGAAGCTTTTCTGGCATGGGTTAAACCATCCCCAAAATTAACACCGGGGCAGCTCCCGGTCCCAGCTCATCGCTTCTGAGCCTGCAGAGCTCCACAACCAGCAGGGAGACGAGCGAGCAGCCTGGGCAGTGGGGTGGGGGCACCGGCTAAAGGGCTCCAGCAGCCACCACCCCACAAACCGAGACCACCCCACCCAGCTGGGTTCGCGCCTCAGCCCTCTCCCCGGAGGAGATAAAGCCCACGAAATCCTGGTCACGGCAGAGAGATTTGGGGACGAGCCCTCCCTGCCCCGCCAGGATTATTTTCAGCGCACAACAACAAAAAAAAAACAAAATGCAGCGAAGGGGAGAGCAGAGACTCTGCGGCGAGCAGCAGGCGGCTCTGCCCTGTGGCGAGGGGGTGTCCGATTGCCCCCAGCCACCCCCGTGTCCCGCAGCCCACAAGGGGCTCTTTGTGGCCGTGCAGCCCTGCTGGCACCTGTCCCCCCGCGCCTTGCTGTGTCCCCAATTCCCCCCGGGTCCCCCAGCCTGCAAGGGGTTTTGGCAGCCCCTGGCTCCACGTGCCTCGTCCCGGCTGGCTCCTGCACGGCTTAACGGGGCTGGGAGCCCACATTTGCTCCGTGCACACACACACACGCTGGTTTTTTTTTGCAGGGGGTGCAGCTCAGGCAGCAGAAAGAGGCTGAGCGTGGTCTGGGGAAGGGGTTTTTAACGCTGCCAGCTGGAGCTGAGAGCGCTGCCGCTGGGCACGGGAAGGCCAGATATTGCAGGGATTGCACCCAGACACCCAAATCGCAGCCCAGGAGCCTCGGAGAGGGGCAAACACTGCCCTGCTGTGTTTGTGCCACGCAGCTACGGCTGGGTCCCCCGGGGGCCACCCTCACGCTACCCCTCCAGCTCCGGGCATCCCTTCCCCAGAGCCTGTATCACAGTGAAAAAAATGAGCAGGAAAGCTCCTTCAGCCACTGGGGAATTCACCTGCCGAGCCCGTGGGGATGGCGATGTCCATGTCCGTGTCCACGTCCGTGTCCGTGTCCGTGTCCCCTCTGCCAGCAAACCCCCCCCCCCACGCCGAGCAGCCCCAGAGGCAGCTCCTGTGCAGCCCCTGCCCCAGGGGACTCGCTTTCCGGCTGGGCGTGCAAGGTAGAACAATAGGGCCGAGCCCTCTATTGTTCCAGACAAAAGATAAGCCGGGCTCTGGCATTCCCCGACCGTTCCCCGACGGGCAGGCAGGCGGCTGCCGCCCTGGGCCGGGGCAGGGCCTCGCTAAATTCCCCAACCCCGGCTCCAGCAGCTCCTGGCAGGTGGAGAGGGGCTGCAGGAGGTGGCTCCCCCCTGCCCAGCTCACACCAGACCCGCTCCATCCCATAGCCACCAGCTCCATCCCATAGCCACCGTCACCCTGCCCTTTGGGATTTGTCCCAGCCCTGCCCCGTCCCCAGTTTCTGGAGACCTCAGGATGCTGGGGATGAGCTGTGCACCCGGTGCTTTCCCAGATGTTTTTCAGCCCATGGTCCTGTCCTGTCCTGTCCTGTCCTGTCCTGTCCTGTCCCCTTTTCTCTCCTCTCCGCACTTTTTCTCCTCTCCAGCCCCATGCAGCCCAGCACTAAGGGCCAGTGCTGCCACCCCTGCTGCTCTCATGCTCACCCCGCACGGGACAGCGGGGACAAAGCCCTCTGCCAGCCGTGGGACAACGCCAGGAGGGACAGGGGGTGCCCAGGACCGGGGACGTGTCTCTGGCACAGCAGGGGCTGAGCGTGGAGCCCAGCAGCAGCCCGGGCTCTGTGTGCCCACTGCAACCCAGCGCGCCGCCACCACCTACCTCTGCTTTTTCTGTTTTTTCTGCTTTTTTCTGCTATTTCCCTGAACGAGGCCGTAAAACGGAGCCACCCTGCGCCACCAGCACCCACCCAGGAGAAAAGAGGAAGACTACAAGGGCCCCATCGGGGGGACAGGCTGGCTGCTGTCACCGCGGTGCCGGAGAGGCTGCCAATGCCTCCAGGTGCTCCTCCCGACCTGTTCCTATTTCTTCCCAGACTCCCAGACCACAATAACCCCATTTCGCGAGGGCAGAGAGGATCAAACGCCCCCGCTGTGGGCTCCCTGCTACCCCACGTTCTTTTAATTCTCCTTGTGTTTCATTTACAGCCTGACCCTCTCCTCCCAGCACACCCCGAACTGCCATCGGCCGCCTTCGCCAGCCAGAATTTAAAAAAAAATAACAACTCGGGCCAGCAGATTTTGGCCGGGACCACTGAGTGCGCACGGGGCTGCCCTAATGATGAGCCCCTTATCTCGTTTTTCTCTGATAAGGCAGCCGGGGGGGAGGCTGCCCGGGCTCTGCAGCCACCAGGCTGCGTCTTTTATAACGGTCACATGCCCGCAGCAGGCCTGGCTGGTAATGGAGCATTAAATTATGGCGAGGCAGAATTTCAAACATTTCGGAGCCATCTCCCGGGCGGCATTCTGCAGGGGAAGGGCCGCAAAGGGAGCGGGACGAGGCGGCGGGGAGGGCAGCGAAACGCCCGCAGCAGCGGCTTTCTCCCTCAAAACTGCCACATTTTTAGCTAAAAGCGGCTGCAAACCTGTCCCGGCTCCAAGGTGCTGGTGCGGTGCTTGGAGGCGAAGGGGACATGGACGTTTTGGCAGTGTCCCCATGCCCTGCTCCCCTCCAAGCGTGTGCTCGGGCCGACTCGCACAAAAGCCTTGTGGAAGCCAGGTCAAGCCGCTGCCTCCCCTGCTCATTTATTATTTTATTTTTTTTTAACTGCCTTGTCCGAGCAGCTGAGGCATCTCCGACGCCAGCCAGAGGTGCCCCCTGCACCTCCTCAGCCTCTCCTCTCCCCCACCGGTGCCAAACTGGTGGGACTGGGCAGACCAAAGGCCCTTGTTTCGGGGCTGGAGCGCTTCCAGCTTGGGACATATGGTCCTGGAGCAGGTGGGGACGGCGCGGCGGAGTGGGAGGGAGGCGGGGAGGGCTTCCAAGCCGCGGAAAATGTTCCCAAAGTCGATGCCTTTGGCCCCACCAACTTTCCTCCTGCTGGAGGCAGCAGCGCTGGACGAACCCACGCGTTTCTCGCGCCGAGGAGCTCTGGGGGTACGGGGCACGGCCAGATTTGGCTCCTGAAGACAGTCTCCAAAAGGCACAGGACGGGGTAAAGGCACCGAGATTTTCCCCAGCAGGACTGTCACAAGCCGCCCGAATTTATTTCCCTTTCGTCTGGTTTTTACTGGGCTAAAACTGGGTGGAAACTGGTGATGCATCATGTAAAACTTTTTAAGCATCCCAAGTCTTCCTCCCCGCAGCACAATGAAACCCAAACCTCCAAAGCTGGTGAAAAACAAACAAGCAGAGCTCGGGACAGCCCGGTGCTGCCTGGTCAGGGCTCCACGGACCCCCAGGGGGGGACCGCCCGACCCCGGGGCCACCGCGTCTCCGGCGAGCACAAGTCCCCCGCCAGCCCCAGCTGCTGTCAGACGCACAAAACCGGGCAGCTTCGGCCCGTGGGTGTTTTCTAGCAGAGGGAAAACGAAACAAACATCTTTCATCAATAGTTCGCAGCTTGTAGCGATGCCACGCTCAGCAGCACGGCCGCACCAGAGGAGAACAAAAGAGGCCAGCGGGCTTCCTCCACGGCGTTGTCCAGAGCTGTAGGGAGCAACTGCCCTGCCCGTGAGTGGATTTTTTTGTTTTTGTTTTTGTTTTTTCCAATTATTATTATTATTTTTAAAAAAGGAAAAATAAACACGACGCGTTTTATTAGCCCGGCTGAGGAACTTTCAGGGCGTAAAAGCAGAGAGCGGAGCCGCGCTGACAGCGCGCCCGCACCATCGGCCGCCGCTGCTGCTCTGCCTGCTGCAGGTTGGCCCTCCGGTGATAAAAAAAAAAAAAAGCCCGGCTGCTTTCTGCACTCACCCGAGCACACACAAAGCCGGCCCGACACAAAACCGCGCTGTGCTTACAATGGGATGGAGCTGGAGCAAGCCGGAGCGCGGCTTCGCAGCGGCCACACAAAGCCAGGCTCACGCGGGACAGCAGGCGGCCGCGGGCCACCGGTCCCCAAGCCCTCAGGTCCCCGTGGTGTGCAGGGATGGAGCCCCGAGGGTGGCCGAGAACAGCCCCAAAACCCTTCCGAGGTTGCTGGGTTCAGTCCCAAGGCAGAGAACGGGAGGGATGGTGGAGACGAGACGGGGCCAGCTCGGGTGACCCGGCACCCACGGCACAGCGAAGGTCCCACACCCTGCAGACCACCCTCGTGGGGATGCTCCGAGCCACCCCACGAGCTCACCAGCAAACTTCAAACCCCGCAGCCCCAAGGATGCTGCGTCCACGGGATGCAGCCCGGCCCCGTGTCCCTGCCTTCGCCCTGCAGCCGCGGGGGCTCCAAGTCCTGCGTCGCCCCAACGCGCTCACCTTGGGGGTGCAAAATGTGCCCTGCAGCGCGCTGCCAGCTCCCAGAGCCTCCCATCCCCGACCTCTTTGCAGCCTCGGTGGCGGTGCCTGGCCCCAGCGAGGCTGAGTTCCAGGAAGGCAAAGGGCAGTGAGAGCCTCAGGCTTGGGTGTGCGCCCCAGGAGCCCCCCAGCAAGTAACAAATACAAAAATAAACCCACTGAAAGGCTAGATTTACCGTGCCGCTGCGGCTGGGAGCCTCGCACTGAGCGCAGAGCCCTTCCTCTGCGGCCCGTGGATGGATTAAATCCCCTCCAGCAAATAACAAGTTTACGATCTGCCCCATCCTCGCTCCGACTCGCGTGCCAGGGCACAGCTCCACGGACGTTTCGGCAGGGAGACAAAAAGCCCAGCTATTCGCCCCAGGACATCTTGCCTCCCCCAGCCCCTGGCCGGAACAAACTTTGCTCCCAGGGCTGTCCAGAGGAAGATTTGGGTGCTCCAATTTGGAAAGGGTAAAAAAAAAAACATAAAAATAAGCAAGCAGAGAGCAGGCATGCTGGAGGTAAGAGGAATGACAGCGCTTTGCTTCGGAGAGGAAAACCGTGCCCAGCAGTCCCAACCCAAAGCACCTTCCTCCAGAAAATACATTTAGCGAGGGATAATAAATCTGTAAAAGTTTCTGATCTCCTCTCCTACCTATTTCGCTGCTCGGCAGGGACTTCTCCTCCTGCACATGAGGCCAAAAGTGATGCCAGGGGGGGGCCCAGGCGTGCGCCCCGCGCCCCAGCGCCCGCTCTGCAGCCGGGGGCTGAGCAGGAGGGCAGCGAGGAGGGAGCTGGATGCTGCTGCGAACCCATCGCTCGCAGCCGATTTCGAAAACTGCCTTTAGCCTGCCCACGTTTGTCAAAGGACAGCAGCTATTTTTAACACAAAGCCTCTGAAATCGCAGGCTTTCAAAAAAATAAAATAATAATAATAATAAAAAAAAAATAAATACACTGTATCAGTGTCAACAGAATGGATTCTGCACAAAATTAAATTGAACTAAAAGGAAATTGCATGAATTACAAACGCGAGTTATTGGCTCAATAGAAGAGTAACTGAGTGATATTATCTGGTCTGTGCTATGGAGAAAATCACATTAGCTGAGCTAATGGTCCTTTTTCACTCCTAAAATCTATTACTCCAGATTTGCTTTGGAAGTCAAGTGTTTTCCGTGCTGAAGGTACCTCACAAGATGTAACTGAGACTTGAACAATACGCAGCCACGGTCTGTAATTTTTCCTGGGTAGCATCCCTCTCTGGCAAAGAAACCCTGCATAAAATACTGGAAATCATTAGGCTGAGGTGGAAAGAAGCAAAGCTTTGCATTTATTTGCGCATTTCGTATGAAAACCGCTCATTTACGGCTCCCCGGGGGATGCACCTCTCTGTTTGTCTCTTCCACCGCTAACTTTGCCCAAGTTTAACTCCCCCGACCCCACGCAGGGGCCGTGTCCCGCTGCAGGTGCTACCCGAGCCGAGGGCTTACCCCAGATTGGGGTGAAAACCCCAAAACCCCCGCAGCCCTTTCACAGCCCTCTCCACCACCCCAGCAGCTGCAGCACGCCCCCAGCCCACACCAGCTCCTCTCCCTCAGCCCCCAGCGACCCAAATCTCCCCGGAACAGCCCCAAAACCCTGCTCCTGTGTGCGGACAGGACCTGACACAGCTGCTGGGGAGGACACAATTTCGGTGCCGAGCTCCAGCCTCCGTGGGGTCCCAGCCAGCGGCGCTCACCCCACTCCCCAGCGGGGCACTGCTGCTGCTGCTGCGGTTTGTCGAGGCACTTTGTAGGACCGACACCCACCCGTGTGCAGAACCACCGGCAAGTTTTCCTGCCCGGACTCCTAATTCTTCCTCGACAGTGCCGTGGGGACGCAGGGGAGGCCGGAGCGATGGTGCCACACGGCCAAAATCCCCTCTCCCCTCCGGCACCGCAGCAGCATCGCGTCCATCCCCTTGTGGAACAAGGCAGGGGGGACAGGACACCCCCAAACCTGCACCCCCTCGGTGCTGCCGTGTCACCGACGCCCTCTGAGCAGCCCCAAACCCCTAAACCCCACAGGACCTTCGGGGGCACGGTGCTGGGCCCTGCCTGCAGCTGGGTGCGCGGTGTCCGCCTGTCCGGTGTCCGTCTGGCCGTGCCCAGCTGGGCGCTGACCCCCTCCCCAAATCCAGTGCCGTGTCTTGGGGGGGGGCGTTGTACCCCCCCAAAAAGCAGGGGGCAGCAGGGATGGGAGCTGTGCGCCCAGGGACGTGGGGACGTGGGGACACATCCCGCCGGGGAACCGGAGGAGAAAGCTCCCCAGCGGGGTGGGACGGGGGGGTCCTGGGGAGGGGGCTTCAGATGGGTGACACCGAGCACGGGGGGGGGATGCCCAGGGGTTAACCCCTTGCCTGCCAGCCCCGTGCCCGGGTGTGGGGGGGAGAAAGGGGGTTCCGTGGTTTAACCCCTTCCCCGCCGTGCTCCCCCCTCGCCCCCGCACGGCTCTGAGAGGGGAGTTTGCGGCCCCCGAACTTGGCAGCGGGGAGGGGGCCGTGCGGGGAAATCCCCGGAGCCCCCTTTTCCTTTTTTTCCCCTTCTGCTTAAAAAAATCAGGGAGTTGTGGCGGAGGAGGAGGAGGGGTGGGGGGGTCCTGCCAGGCGGTCCCCCCCCAACCCAACCCAACAGGGACCGGGGACCACGACTCGGGACGGTGCCCAGCGCCCCGGGACCGTGCCCGTGTGTGTGTGTGTCCCCCCCACCCCAGGGGCTGTGCCCCCTGCCCCTGCCCCGGCTGCACTCACGGCTCCGCCGCGCTGCAGCGCTGCGCCCGGGTCCCCGCCGCTGCCGGTGCCGGTTTTGGTGCCGGTTTTGGTGTGGGTGCCGGTTTTGGTGCTGGCTCCGGTGCTGGTGCTGGCCCCGGTGCCGCCGTGCACGGCTCAGCTCCGCTCCATGTCCCCGGCGCCTCCGCTGGGAGCTGCCCCGGCGCCGGGCGGAGAGAGGGAGCGAGGAGGAGGAGGAGGAGGAGGAGGAGGAGGAGGAAGAGGAGGAGGGCCAGCAGCCCAGCCAGCCAGCAGCCGGCTCCGGGGCGGCCCCTCTGCCCCGTCCCCTCCCCTTGGGACCCCCCTGGCCCGTGGGGGGACCCACGCGTGACACCGCCGGCAGCCCCAGCCTGGAGTCCTGGGGAAGGGGGGGAGAGGAGATGGGGGCTGAGACCCCCCAAAGAACTGCGGGACGCCTCGGCAGACACCCCCAAACACCCCCGTACCCCACGTCCCACCCGCACGGGAGCTCCCACAGCCCCCACGCACGGTGACAGAGGCTGGACAAAGCGGGGGCTCCGTTTGTCCCCCCGTGTCCCCGTTCCCAGCAGGGACATCCCCTCCCCGTGCCCCGGCACCCGCAGCTCCCGCTGGGTGCCACCCTGCTCCGAACCAGGCGGCTTTTTGGGGACCTTTGGGGGTTTCATTCCTAAGAGGAAACCTGCAGAGGGCACGGGAGGCAGGAGGGGAGAGCCGAAAGGATGGTGTGGGAAGGCAGGAGGGGGACGGGGCCCTGCAGGACCCCCGTGGCCGTGCCTGGTGCTCCGGGAACCTCACCGCCTGCACCCCCCGAGGAACCCACGCTGGGAGCTGGAGGGCTCGGGGCTCGCTGGGGCGCACACGTGTTGCCAAACAGGGGCCGAAATCTGTACAGCCTTATGTCAACATCGGAGGGGAACTGTTTACGTTTTGCCAACAGGGAACATTCCCATTGACTCGAAGCCGTTTCCTCCCCCCCGCACCGTCGCTCTCCTCCATGGGAATTTCTTTTTCCCCGGCTTTGTTTGCAGCCCGGCCCAGGAGCACAACACAACAGCTCGGGCTCCGGGGACTTCCGTCTGCTCCCCGTGCAGCTGCAGCAGCCCAGCGCTCCCAGCAGCCTCGCGCTAACCATAAAAATGGGTTTTCAGGAGGGGTTTGGGCACCCAACCCTACTCCTTCCCCTGGGAAACCTCTGCAGTGACCGTCACAAAGAAATGAGCGGAGCCGCGGTGCCGAGCCCCTAGCCAAGCAGGACACCCACCGTGGGGAGAGCACAGAAAGAAGAGCGAGGCGAGAAGTTATCGGGGAGAGTTTCCCCCCTGGCATCCCCCCCAAGAGGACAAAGCCCAAAGCCCAGCGGATTTGGGAGCAGAGGCGGGTGGGCGGGCGGCTCTGCAGCTCTCCAACACGCTCCCATTTCACAGATGGCAAAACTGAGACCTGGAGAGCCGTGCAGCAAACCTGCAGCAGGGCAGGATGCAGAAGTGCCCCCCCCCGCTATCTGTCCCCCCCCCACAGCCCCTCAGAAGCCCCCTGCCCACCCCGCTGGGACAACCAGCCCCGGCCACCCTGCAGGGCCCCCAGGAGCCGTTCCGGGGGCGGAGGGAGGCGCATCCCCCGAACTGGCCGGGGAAACAATTAACAAAGGGGCCGAGGACCAAAAAACTGAGCCAAAAAGAGGGAGCCGAGGCTTTGTTCGGGTCGCCATGGCAACAGCCAGGCCGGAGCAGCAGCCACGGACTTTCACTTTCCTTTCCTGCCCACTGGTGGCCGTGGTGGCCCTGGTGGCTCGGTGGCTCCCCTGCCCGGTGCCTGGCCACTGCCACCGGTGCCAACCTCACGGTGGTCCCCTGGGTTTGGCATCACCCCCGGATGGGTGCTGGGAGGTGGGGGCCCAACCAGCCAGCTGGGGGGGGGCAGCACCTCTGCACGCAGGGACCTTGGCTCCTCTCCTGCCCACGTCTCCTTTGAGCCACACCAGCTCCACCTGCATCATCTCCTCTCCAGGAGCATCCCCAGGATGGTGCAGGGCACCCCCAGGCACCGTGGGGCTTCCTTGGACCCCATGTGGCATCTCCAGGCCCCACGGAGCATCCCCAGACCCCACAGAGCGTCCCCAGACCCCACGGAGCATCTCCATGACCATTGGTACGAGGTGTCAGGATGGTGCAGGGCTGCTCCCCATCCCTTCGGCGGGCTCCCTTGGCTCCTGCTCCACCTCCCCCTACCTGGCAGCACCCGGGCAAGCCCCCAGGGCTGCTCCCCAGTGGTTCCTCCTCCAGCTTTCTGCTTTCCTCAGCAGAAGGAAGCTGGGACAATGGGTGGGGGGACCAGGAAAGCTGGCGGGGGCAAAGATCCCGCTGCCGCCGGCGCAGGGGGCACGGAGGGGAAAGGCACGGCCAGCGCTCGCCTTCCTTTTCCCAAGCCCCCCCAGCCCTCGGTGCAGCCCGCGGGGCCCCTGGCCGCAGGAGCGATGCCTCCTGCTTTGTGCTGGCTGCGAGTCCCGGCCTCCAGATCGCAGGATGCTGTTGACTGAGTCATGGAAATGGTTCAGACAATGGCTTGGCCCCTTCAGAACTGGCCGGAGGGGGCAAAGCAGGGAGAACAAATCCGACCTTGCTTCCTGCGCGCGGAAGCGGGCCCATTGTTTGCAAACGGGCATGTGCTCCGCTCCTCACCAGCCTGGGAAAGCTGCAAAACCAGCGCTAAACCGGGGGCAAAGCATCGCCCCCACGAGCTGCCCCGCGGCTCCCCCACCCCACGGCAATCTAGGAAAGACGGCGAGCAAAACACTGCCGCAGCGCTCGGCCAGCTCCGGACCCGGCCACCCCAAAAAAATCCCTTGCATGCTCAGCGAGTGGCCGGCCAGGGGGTGGGAGCGCTCCTGCGGGGCCAGCACCGCAGCCCCAGCTGTGCCGTGCCACCAGAGCGGGTTGGGAGCGAGCCTCGGGGACGCGCACGCGTTGTGGTCCGGCGTCGTGGGGGTGCGCGCACACACAGGCAGGCAGACAGACGCACATCTGCAGCCCATTAAAGCCCGAGCTGATATGACAATGCGAACGGAGGAGCTCAAACTCGCTGCAAACTCGGCGGCGGCTCCGGGGCTGTCCTCGCTTCACCCCACGGCTTCTCCGTCCCGCGGCCCACGGGGGGATGTGGCACACCAAGGGTGCTCCGTCCCTGCCCGTCGGCACCCGCCGCCTCCGAGGGAGCTCCTCGGTCTCCTCCCAGCACCGACAGATCTCAAACCGGGGGAATTCAACAGCTCCCCGTTCCCTCCTGCTCCCCATCCTCTCCGAAATAGGGGACACCCCCATGTGATGGCCTTGGACCACCTTTGTGCAACCCCCTGCACCTGCCTCCTGCGCAGAGCCCTCGTTTCCAGCCCACGGACCCAGGTTTTGGAGCTCAGGATGGGAACAGGGCTGGGCCACGGGGGAAAAAAACACCATGAAAAGAAGTCCCAAGCCCCCAGCTCCAAGCAGGGTGGTGGGTGTGCTCCGGGAATCACCCTAGCAATTATTTCCACCCAAACACCACGATTTTTCCTTGCCATTTCCGAGGTGCTTCCAGCAGCCGGGCGCCCCGTGCTGCCTTCCCGCGCGGCGCTGGCGGTGCCCTGCTGCTGCAGGGAGCCCGGTCCGCCCGCAGCTAACAGCCTCTAATCTGGGCGTAATAAATCCAAGATGCTCCGGGATGGCTCTGCGGGGAGAGCAGCCCAGTCCTCCGCCAGTGCTCAGAGAGAGCTCAGCAGAAAAAAAAATAATAATAAAATAAAAAATAACGCAAAGTAAAATGGAGCAAATTGTGATGCTGCAGGAAAACAGAGCTGGGGGTGGGAAGGGGCTGCAGGCGCAGTTGGAGCCCGGCTGGTGCAGAGCAGAAATACCTGGGCAGGACGTTCAGGGACGGCAAAACCCCGAAGGGAAGGCTCCCTCGTGGCAGGCACGCACACGACGCTGCATTTGCTGGCTGTGCTGGTGAAAACCCCGGGTCTCGCCCTGCCCCGGCCCCCTCCCCTCCCACCGCAGCCACAAACCACGGGGGAGTTTTGGCAGCGTTTCCCCAACCAGGTGCGGAGAGGAGCAGCCACCAGCAGCTCTCGGGGAAGGTGCATGGCCAGGGCAGGTGCTGGAGCACAGACCGAGCACGGGGCTGGAGCGGGGACACCTCCAGGGCTTGGTTTTTGGACAGCCCCTGGCACTCACCGGTGGTTCTCTCTCTCCCAAAACCATCACGGCCCACCCCACGAGTACCCAGAACCCTGCTGGGGACTTTCAGCCCCAAACGGGGGATTCGATGGGGACAGCAAGCCAAGCAGCACACCTCTGGGGCTCTCCTCCCAACCTGAATGCCTCTGTTTTAAATCCAGGTGCCCAGAATTGTCCCCCCCCGGAGCACAGCCCAGCAGGCTGGCCCCGTGGCTACGGCTAGCCACACACGCAGCCCCAGCTGTGAGCTCCTCTCCTAGGGGAAAGGCACGGGGTGGGGAGGACACAGGCATCCTGGCAGCCTCGTGCAAGGTCCCTGCTGCCCGCTGGCACTGCTGGACCCCCGCGGGGGTCTGGGGAGCAGGCGGCCAAGGCCTGCAGCACCTACAGGCGATGCCGTGCCTGGGGCTGGGGATGCGGATGGGGCAGGGGGGCTACAAATGGGGCAGGGGGCTACAAACGGGGCAGGGGGGCTCCAGATGGGGCTGAGGGCTCCAGATGGAGCTGGTGGGGGCTGCAGGAGAAGAAGAAAGGGGTGCTGATGCCAAGCAGGCTGCCCTGCAGAGCAACGAGGGGAGCGGGAAGGGATGCCCGGACCACCCAGCGGGCAGGGAGGAGGCCGGGGGGCAGCGTGGCAGCACAGCCACGTCCCCAGGCTCCCTTCGCCACCCGGGAGCGCGGCGCTGGGGGCCGAGCCCATCAGCTGGGGTTCAAAGGCAGAGCCGGGCTCCCGGGGCCGCTGCTCCCAGGCTCCGGCGCCCTCCGCCAGCCCGGCTCCACCGGGGAGCGCGGCACCGCCCGTGCCACCCACCGGCCACCGGCCGGGACCCTCCGGCGCAGCCCGACAGAGGGGCTTTTCTTGTCCCCCCTGCCTTTGTTTTCTATTTAGTGCTTTTGTTCTCCCCTCTTTGGTCCTTTGTTCCAGCTTGTCCTTTGTTCCGACGCCTTTGGTTTCTCGTCCCTTTGATGCTTTGTCACTCCCTTCATCTTGGTGCTTTGCTCTCTGCCCGGATTTTTAAGCTGGCGGTTGTTTTCTCTCCCCGCTCTGTGCTTGGCATTTTTATCCTTTCTCCTGCCTCGTCCACTCCTCGGGTCACATGGGCCCGGCCCGGATTGTCTTCAAATCCCCATTTGTCTTGTTTTGGTGCCTGGATTTCCCTGCCTTTATGTCCTTTCTTAAGAGACTCTCAGAGATTTTTTTTCTTCCCCTCACCGAGGAAAATAGGGGGGGGGATCGGGCTTAATTAATTAGCGAGCGTAATCTTTAGATGCGTGGCACTGCGGGACGTGTGGAGCATTATTACTAATCGCTATTATTGTTATTAGGATGTTAAGGGTTAGCGAGGGTTTAAACACCAGCTAATTGCAGCAAAGAGCTCCGGCTTGGAGAAATTGGATCGGGGGAACCTGGGCTGGTTTTTGGATGCCAGGCTCGGGAGAAGAGGCGCTGCAAAGGCAGAGGACGAGCAGAGGAGCTGCTGTCCCTACAGGGCTGCAGGGACCAGGCTGTGCTGACCCAGCCCCAGGGGTGCAGGGCTTTAATTTTGGGGGAGCAGCCACTGCTGCGCTGCCTCGGGGCGCTGCTCACAGCACGTGCGTGAAGGCGACCGCAGCATCAGATAGCGGGCGGTCAGGCCTGGGAGCCGTTTTCCTTTCAGAGCAAGTGTACGACACTTGCTTCGCTTTGATTTAATGCCCCAAATATTTCCCCTCGTGTTTTGTTTTTTTTTCCCCTGCTGAGGTGGTGGCGCTGGGGCTTGGGCCAGGTAGGAAGCGGCCAGGCGCAGCCCTGCTCGCTGCAGCATCTCCCCTCGTGCTGCCAACAAAAATTGGGGCTCCTGCCTCCCCAGCCCCCAAATAACACAGCAGCATCCCCCCCCCGGGCACGCTGCATCCCCAGCATCTGCATCTCGCTGCAGCACCAGCTGTTAGGGGGGAGGAAGCAGCCCAAGTTAGCAACAGGATGCGCCCTCAGATAACGTGATCGATATCAGCACGCAGCTTTTCAAGTCGGCGCTGAGCCCCCCCCTGCTCAACTGGGTGTCTCGGGAGATCGGCACCGATACCAGGTCCCTTTGCCTCTGCCTTCACAACACCCCGAGTTCTCCCCTCGCCAGCCACTTACAGTAACTGGGTGACGTCCCCGTGGCTTCTGGCGGCGTAGGAGGGACGGGTTTCCGAGCACGGGACCGGAGGGAAAAGGAGAGGCGATGCTGGGAGAGTGCTGGGAGCTGGTGGGATGTCACCGGGGGGCTTTGGGGACATCGCTCCCTGCCCACACGGCTGGGGCAGAGAGCTGCAGGCTGCCTGCTTTGATAACGGACCCTGCTGTACCAGTAAGGCCACTGGCAGCACCAGTAGGGCCACAGGTAGCACCAGTAGGGTTGTAAGCAGCACCAGTAAGGCTGCAGGTAACATCAGTAGGGCCACAGGCAGCACCAGTGAAGCTGCAGGCAGCACCAGTAGGGCTGCAGGCAGCACCAGTAAGGCTGCAGGCAGCACCAGTAAGGCTGCAGGTAACATAAGTAGGGCCGTAGGCAGCACCAGTAAAGCCCCAGGCAGCACCAGTAAGGCCCCAGGCAGCACCAGTAAGGCCACAGGTAGCACCAGTTGGGTTGTAGGCAGCACCAGGAGACAAACTGGAAGGCCCTGCAGAAGGGTTTTCCAGGCCCGAACTGCCCCAGACCTGCACCAGCTCCACCGAAAGCCACAAACTCTCTGGAAAGGGCTGGGAGAAGCTGCCCGAGGGCCGCCCTGGCCCGGGGCCCGCTGCCGCCGGGTGCCAGCAGTGGATGCTGAGGACAGCAGCGGCCCAGCAACCTGATGCGCAGCCACGAGGCAAGACAAAGAGGGCCCAGAGCAGAGCCCCAGCCCCGTCAGCTCTGGCAGCACCGGCGCAGCCGCCTGCCAACCCAAGGAACACGAGAGAGAAGGGGAAAGCGGGCGGCAGGCCAGCTGGCAGGGGGCTGCACGGCCACTCGCCCCTGCCTGCCCCGTCCAACAGCTCCACGCTGGGCACAAACCTCCTCCTGGGGGTCTGCAGGCTCCAGGCTGGGCGTTACGGGATATACACGCCCTCCTACAGAGCTGTGACCCCAGAAATTGCCGCCCCAAGTGGTGCCATCGCCTTGCTGGGTGTCCCTGTGTGGTCCCAGAGCTGGGGAGCGCCTTGGTGGCACCCACGTCCCCGCCACCATGCACCCGATGTCCAACCCTTCAGAGCTGAGGTACAAAAGCAACGGGGACAGGCTGTCTTTCTGCCCCCCCAAAAAAAAAGCTCAGGGTGGATAAACCCTGGACGTGAGCACCCCGAGGTGCCAGCGAGGCTCCCAGGGGTGCCAACCCTGCCAGCACCACGCAGACACGGTGGCCCCGTGGGATGTAGGAGGCAGCAGCAGGCGATGCTCCTCCAGCACCACGTCCCTCACCATGGCTCGTCCGTCTCAGCCCCAGCTTTCCCCTCGCCCTGGCCGGCTCTCCGAAGGGCCCAACCTGTTTTTATTACAGAGCTGGCACCGGGGAGGCAAAAAAAAAAATAAAAAAAATAGAACCAAACCCCCCTCATCTCTCTATCTGCAGCCATGCAAGGAATATTGTTCAGCGCCGCACAAAAGCATCCCTGAAAATAGAAGCGCCAGGGCCAGGCCTGCCAGTGGCTGTGTGAGATAACGTCTACTTGCAAACAGTGTGCCTTTGTGCCGCTGTCACTGTCCCCATTGTTCAGGAGCCTATTGCCTCGGGGATATTGTTCCCTTCTTTTGTCTCAGCCCGGCTCCTTTTTGTTTGACTTTACTTACCATTTCATTCCTCTCCTTTGTGCCGGGGTTCTTTCTTTTGTCTCTCTCTCTCTCCCTTTTCTCTGTGTGATTTGTATTTAGCAATTGTTCCCGGCCCATTGGAAACACAATGTGCTCGGGGCTCTTTTCTCTCCTCCTTTCATTACCTATTCAGGTGGGCTTGGCTGCCGGTAGGTAACCGGGAGGAGAGGGGGCTCGGCGGGCTCCACGCAGCCCAGGCTGGAGCCTGGCCATGCTCTTGGGGGAAAAAGCAAGGTTTTTGGGGTCCCTCGGGGACCACCAGGCTGGGCCGTGCCCGTGACGAAGGAGAATAGGGCAAAAAGACAAATTGGCCCCATGCAGACCGTGACCACTCTCAGCAGAGGGCTGTGGACATGGGGACCTCGCTCGGCTGCACGCTGCGCCCCCAGCACTGGGGTGCTGCAGCCCGTTTTGGGGTGTGGATGCGCCCTTTGCTCCCAGGCAGCCCCACACAGCTTTGGGGGAGCACGGAGCAGCTGCAGGCCTGGCCCTGGCTCCTTTGGGGAGGCAGAGGAGGAGAGCAGAGGCACCCAGGAGTGGCTCTGAGGTCCCCAAGGAGCCCTGCAGGACAGCGGGGATCCCTGAGCCCCGTTTCCTCCGTCCCCTCACACCCCTTCCCTAGGTCCCCATTCCCATGCAGCGTTTGGGGTGCCTGCAGAAGGGTTTTGGGGACAGGGGTGGTGGTTGTTTCTCCCCCAGGAGGCAGCGAGGCCACACCAGGAAACCTTCAGAGAGCAGCAGGGGCTGACAAGTGGCCATCCCTGGAGACAACAAGGTCCCGTTGTTCTCCGGGGCTGGGGCTGCGTGACCCAGTGGGACTTTTCCATCCCCAAGCCTGCCGAAGCCCCGAGGATCAAAGCCTGCTGGAAGCCGCTTTCCTCCTCCTCTCAGGCACGACCCACGAGGACCGGGAGGCTCCGGGACCCCCAGGACTCTCCCCACAAAGCACGGAGGGACGGGAGCCGTGGGTGCAGGACGGGAAGGGGGGCGCGGGGTCCTCGGGGACGGCACAAGCCCCCGAGCCCAGCCGGCATCGGGGCTGCGGGAGGAGGCGCAGGGGGCGTGCCTGGGAACCAGCGAGGCAGACTGGGGTCTATTGTCTCATTGTTACGGCTTCAAAGGACAATGGGGCATTGTTGTCTCTGGGGATCCCATTGTTTGCTTTCGCTGCAGATCCCAGCCGCGCAGTGGATGGAGGTTTCCCGAGGGCCAGGCAGGCTCCGTGTGTGGGACACTAAATAACGAGGCAGGCATGTTTCCTTCCCACCCCCCTCCTCGCCACCCTGCCCCAAAAGGCACGGCGCATTGCAGCATGCGTGTGCCCACACAGGCCAGGGCACGACACGGCACAGCACGGGCAGGGGCACCAGGACCACCCAGCCGAGCAGGGAGCAAAGAAAAAAAAAAAAAAAAACAAGAAAAAAAAAAAAAACAACCCCAGCATTTAGGAGGGGAATTCACCAGGCTCCCCTAACGGAGCTGCCGAGCGGACCGGGGTGCCCCAGCCACAGCCACGCTGCGTTCCTGCTGCCCTCCTGGGAATGTTTGCTGGGGGTCCCTCTGCACCCACAGGAGATGGGTGAGGGGGAGCGGTGCCTCCTCGCAGCCCGCAGCGTCCCCTAAACGCCAAAATCCCCCAGGGACGTGGAGCCAAGGGCGCTTTGCTGCCCCACTGCAAAGCCCGACGTCTCCATCAGCACCTTGGGGAAGGACGGCGCAGCCCCGGCTCCTTCCCCTGCAGCACCCCAAGCCCAGGAGCTGTTTGCACGGCTCCTGCCCATGTAAAACAAGACGCGGGTGCCATACAAAGCTGGGCAACTCATCCCGCTCCCCCCTGCTCCCCCCGTTCCCTGGATGGCAGCCCTGGTGCCCCGGGGCTAAAAGGATGAGCGAGAGCCATGCTCGGACCAGCTGCTGCCGAGCATCTTTCCCCACTGCCCAAATGCACCTGGGTGCTGCCGGCCGCCAGCACAGCCCCCAGCCCCTGACACCCCCCCCCCCTCCGGCCCCTCAACCAAGGGGGACAAATCCCACGGAGGGGTTTGGGGCACAGGACAGAGCGGGGCAGGCAGCGGTGGCCTCCGGCTCCGCCCCGAGCTGCTGCGTGCTTCGAGGGGAGCTTCAGGCTGTGGTAATGCCCCCGCCGACCACGCTCGGCTTCACAAGAGCAAAGAAGGGGGTTTGGGGTTACCGAAGAAAGGGAAGCAACCGCAGCTAACGAAGGGGTAAACTCAGCTCGGCTTGGGTTGCTGATTTTGTCGTCCTGAGAATTGCCCCTGCTTCCAAGCAACAGAGGAGGTGGACCCGGCCTCTCCCCCGCCTCCAAGTCCTGGGAAAAGCACTGAGGAGGCTGAGGATCAGTAAGGGCTGCTAGGGAAAACCAAGCACGGCGTGAAGGGAGACACCAGAGCTCAGCCCTGACCCCCTGCATGCCCCTAACCCGCTCCCCTGGGCCTCACATCTCAGCTGTGCCAGCCCCACAGAGCCCGGACCCGCTGGGTGCTGACGGTGACCGTCCCACGGGGGCTGCACCCCACAGCCCTGGGGAGCGCTGCTGCTGCTTCGGCTGCTTCAGCTGCAAGCCCCTGGCTCCTCTGGGGATCCTCATCCTCCAAAATTGCCACCCCGGGGACCGTCCCCAGCCCGGGCACCCTGTGGACACCGTAGCAAATCCCGTCCTGCACCAGGGGCTCGCTCGTGCTCCCGGCGAGCCTCGCTCACACAAGCCCAGAGGTGCACGCGGGCGCTCTCTCCCCCTCGAGCGGCGCCGTTTCCTCTCAGATAAAGAGTTCCTGCCGCAGCAGCCCCCCTTTCCCTCTCCCCCCCAGACTCGCGCGTGCCTCGCGCGCCCCTTTTCGGAGCCCACCTTGGGCTGCGATATTATCTCACTTCCTCGATATATTAGCTCTGCTGTTGATTTACGATAAAGGATTTGGGCTCCAAAACACTCTGCCTCGGGGAGGAGGCAGCGGCGCAGCCAGGCTCGCCGTGCCCCAGCTGAGAACGAAGCCTTTGAAGGGGCGGATGCCGGTACCCGCCGTGAGCCCGTCTCCCGTTGGCGCTGCCCCTCGGTCCCCCCCGACACCTGCACGAGGCGGGGAGGGGGGGGGCTCCGAGAGGCTGGGGCTGCAGGGAGGGGGGTGCTGGAGGGGCAGAGAGCGGCTCTGCAGGTGGCTGAAGGGCACAGACAGAGCACGGGGGGGGGGGCACGCTGGGAGGCACCCAGGGGTCTGGGTGAAAGGCTGAGGGCAGGCGGGGTGCTCAAAGTGCCCCTCTGCTTCGGAGCATCCTCATGCACAAAATAAATAATAAATACACAAATAAATAAATAAATAAATAAATAAATAAATAAATGCAGCTGAGCTCTGGCTGCTTTGTAATGGCAAAAGCCTCACCAGTGGGTCCTGGTTTACTTCTAGCTGGGGTTAAAAAGCACCCCGGGAAGCAGCTCCTCGGCTCTGCTGCGAGCACGTACCCCCCGACCCAAGCACAAGGAAGCGTCCCCGGAAAAGGGCTGGGTTTGGGGAGCAGATTGCCAGGCAGCAGGAGAGCTGCAGAGCCAGCAGGACGGAGCGCAGCGCTGTTCCACTCGGCCGAGGACATCGCAGCACTCCATCAGCCACCAGCCCCCCAGGGGACTATTAGATATTGCTCCTGTTTTGCAGACAAGAGACTGAAGAATAGCAGATAAGGGGGGAAAAAAAAAAAAAAAAAAAAAGCTGAAAAGCAGCAGCCAGGGCAGGACAGGTGGGAAAGCTCAGCCCTGCTTTTGAAGCTCTGCGTTTGAAGTCCTTGCAAGGAGGCAGAGCCCTGCTGCAAAGCTGAGCCCTTAGCACTTCTCGGGTGGAACAGGAAAAATCCAGAATGGGACCCAGGCACCCTCAGGGTGAGCAATAAACGCTCGTGTGGGAGTGAAAGAAACTGCCCCAGCCCCGTGGTAGCTGGAGGTTTTGTTTTACCATGCCCCTGCCCCAAATCCTGCAGGGAAACGCCACCCTGAGCAAGGCTGGGCAGGGAGATCTCCGTCCCTGCTGCAGGAGGAGCCCCAAACCACCGTTATCTGCGTTGATAAGCTGCCGAGGAAGGAGCAGAGCCCAAAGACAAGTGCAGGAAACTCGGGCTTCAATATTCCAGCTCCAGGCAGGGAGAAGACCCCCTGCAGGAACGGGGCGAGGGAGCTGGCTGCAGCACCTCGAGCCGAGCTCCTTCCAGCCTTGGGTGCAGGGGACGAGGCCCCGGCAAGAGGCAGCAGCAGCAGCAAGGGGCTGCAGGGAGGCAAAGCCCAGCTCCTCGCACGCAGGGGCCTGCTGGTATGCGAGGCAGCGGAGCAGGGGGGCGGGCGTTGCTGCTGCTAATGTGGCAGAGTCTCCCCGCTGAGGGCAGGCAAAATGCCCATGACTCATTTTTCCAAGAGCCGTGGCAAACAATAGGAACGATGCCCCTGGTGGGTATGAATGTGAAAAGGCACGATGGGGGGGCAGCCATGCTGGGCACCTTGTGTGTGGGCTGCCAACGGAGGGTACTGCCACGAACAAAACCTGCTGGAGCCAGTTCTTGGCATTGTGTACGCTGAGAAGCCTCGGACGAGGGCTTCGGGGAGGGGGGGAGAAGGGCAAAACGACTGCACGGCCACCCCCTCTCCCCGGGCAGTGGCTCTGCTTTTGATGGACACTAGCCCGGTTTTATTAGCCATGGAGAAAAACAGAGAAAAAGGTCCCAAATTATCCCCTCCCCACGCAGAACCGGACCAAAAACATGCAGGGAACCGAGGCAAGCACCACGGCGCTGCGTGAGGCTGCTCTTCCCCAGCTCCTGCCTCCTCCACACACGTTTTCCATATTCAGATGCTGCCCTAAGGGGACAGCTTCTCGGCCGTTTGAGTCCTTGACCTTCCCCTGTTGTCGGTTTGCTACCATTATTTTTAGGCACACAATCCTCAAAACATACCAGCGCTTGAAAGAAGTTCTCAGATAATGTGCACCGAGCACGAGGCGGCGAGGCTTGGGGCGAAGGAGGCTCTGGGGGATCAAAGCTGGTGGCAGAACACAGCGGGGGGAAGGTGATTGTCCCCTTGTAGGGAAAACAGCCAGAATTGGTTTTTACAACTTACCAGGCCTGAAAATACGGAAAATGCTGAAGGCAGCACAGGCTCAGCACGCAGCCCATCCGTGATCCTCCTGCCAGCCCAGGCCTGAGCCCACCGCATCCACAAAAAAGCCTCAGATTGACGACCAAAAGTGCAATAAAACCTTTTGGGAGCGGGGAAAAGCACCCAGAAACACCTGCTGGTGCCTCCGCGAGCCCGGGCTTTCCTCAGAGGTGCAGGTTCAAGCAGGTATGGCAATCACTCCCCCAACCATAGCATCCTACAGAGGAACAGAGGCACTGTGCCCTCTGGAAAGCTGGGAGCACTCTGCCTCCCTCCTCGGGGGCTGTTTCACAAGCACGGAGCCGCATCCCACGAAAGGACTGGGCTGGGCCAGGGCGAGGAATTCCCAAGTGCAAGAGGGAAGAAATGCAGCCTTTTTTTCCCAGAAGCCCGAAGCCACAGGCGGAGAAAGCAGACACAAACATTGACACAAACATTTACGCTGCTGAAGATGCTCACAGCTTTGAGAAAAACCCAAAGCCAGCGCTGAGCAGCCCCACCTGGACCCCAGAGGGCTGGCGTCTGGCTGCCACAGGCAAGGCAACGCTCTCCAGCTGGAACGCCGCGTGGTGGAGATCCCTGTCACGTACCTTGTGCCATCGTTAGTGGAGAAACCGGTCTCGAGCGCTCCCTTTTTGAGAAAGAATTCGCTCGATTTCTCTGAGAGAGCCACGAGGGGAAGGTGAGGTGGTTCCTACACCGACCGCCAGCTGGTGATAGATGGCTGAGCGCTGGTGGTTTAAGAAAGTTTTCCCTGGTGACCTCCAGCACGGGAGCTTTGTGGGCACTGCTGCGCGGTGTTTCTGCCACAACGCACCCCGCTGCCACCCGAGAACGTCACCTGGAGGGATTTCTTCACAAGACGCCTTCACTCCCCCCTCTCCCCCAGCCCCTGCCCGGGAGGGAAAGGAACGAGCAGGCTAGGGAAAAGTACAGCTTGCGAAAGCAAACACAGCAACAGGCTTGGAGCAGCGGAAAGCCCAGCTGCACGCCTTCACTCTACCTTGCTCCTCCTCAGGCTGAACGGAGCCTTCTGCTCCTCCTCATCCCCCGCAGGAGCAGGGCACCCCGTGCGGCTGCCGCCCGGCTCGGAGCTTTCTGCCAGGTTGTTTGGGAGCCAGCGAAGCCGCCTGGAGGCTGGGGAACGCCGTGTTCCTGCCGAGCTTTGCGCCACTTGGCTGGAGGGGCAGGGAGCTGGCCGAGCCCGCAGCACCCCCTTCTGTCCAAGGCTCCCTCGTGCAGCCAGCTCCGGGCACCGAGATGTTTCAGAAGGAATCAGGCTGAAAAAAAGCAATCAGCGAGCATTTCCATGAGGCAGTCCCGTGGTTTTTTTTTAGGAGGACGGGCAAGTGCTTCTCGGGAAGGCAGCCGGGCAAAGCCAGGATTGGTTTCGTGCCCCATCTGGGGGCTGCTGATGCCCAGAAGCTGCAACCACAACGCTCGCTCAGACAATGGGGCTGGATTTCCTCCTGGCCCTCCACACATGCTCGGACTCTCCTGCAGGCTTTCTGCAGTTTTTGTGGCTTCCTGCTGGGGAGCTTCTCATTTATTTTATTATTATTATTTTTTTTTTTCTGCAGCTTCCCCAGGCACATAATGACTGCCTATTTTGGGCCCTTATCAGGAGATGCTTCAGAGCTGATTAGCCTGGACTTCCTTCCTCCCATCATCAGCCTACTCCAATATTGACGTTGGTTCGCACTAATTTGATAATATCAGAGAGCAGAGGAGCTCTAGGAGGCATTACGGAGCCTCGAAGTGCACAATTTGGAGTTGGCAGCAGCGCTGCTGATAAGGACGAGCTCTTTCTCCTAATGTCCCACTCTCCCCAAAAAGCAGCCGCGCACAAAGCCCCAGAACAGAGCCTTGCAGGCTCCGAGCCAACCTTACTTCATTGTCAGGAGCGCTGGATAAACCGGACCCAAGTGATGTGATGCAACAGCTCCTCTGTTAAATAACCTCTTCCTAACCCCGTACCTGCATGGGATTTTCCATATAAAATTGGAAAGAATAAGTCAGTACCTCGAGGAGAGCCTGCAACTTTAGATAAAGAACCTCAAGGCCGCAATCTGCCCGTAACAGGAGACGCAGGCAGGTAAATTTGACAAGCACTGCATCATGAATATCCTGTAACACCCGACCCACAGCCTGGGACAGCCTCCCTCTGCCCCTCCTGAAAGCTCCAGCTGGCAAAATGAGGAGGAAATAAAAAGCAGAGGACCTCACAAGATGCTGTTTTGTTCCCTACGTGCCCACTGCTGTGACACTCAGTGCCTCCCATGCCCAAATGACACGGGCACGTTACTTCTGTACTACATGGTGGAAGGGCTCAGCAGCTTGAACACAACTTAGAGTTCCCGATCCCAGCAGCAGGCCGTACAGCTCAGGCTGCTTTAGCCAAATAATTGTGTCACGCTGCCCCTCAAAGGCTTCTTACCGTGAACGTCTGCTGTGACACTGCTGCTCTATCACTTCTCAGAATGGCAGAACTGCACCAGGTCGGCTCAAGACTCGTATTTCTGTCCTTCCCTTTCAGAAAAGAATTTATCTCCCACCTTGAATTTATTAAATTTCATTATTACGACACACAAATTGAAGTTTTGAAAAACTGAAAGCTGATTAACAGATTTCTAGCACAGCCTGCGCATCAAAATTCATTTCTCTCTGTTCAGGTAATCTTAGTCTCCGAGTTACAGTCAACATTTGGTTTTCCTTCTTTATTTTTTGTGATCAGAAAAACAAGGAGGGGACTGGTTGTCCCAGGTAAGCCAGGGAACTTCTCTTTGGTCGATGCACCAAGCAGCTCAGCTCTCTTGGGGAAACTTAAAGAGAACAGACAGATCCCCAAATGGATAAAAGAATAAATCAAATGATAAAAACCCAGCCGCCCCATCTGATAGCCCAGCTTATTGAGGAGCACAAGGGTTTAATCTGCAGGCTCTGTCCAAAACAGCACGAAGTGACAGATTTAATCCAAGCCAGTTGCCCGCTCTCACTCTCTGATCGGGAGATTTATCTGACAACACTTGTGAACGCGGGGTTACTGCTCCACAGCCCCAAATCCCTCACGGCCCCACTAAGATACTTCTACTGATTGATCCACAGTAAACACCCCCAAAACGATTCTCAAGAAGTTAAACCCTCTTTATCTTATTTAGAAAGCATCTGAGGAACCTGTCACTGCAGCAACAAAGGGCTGCAATTGTATGCAAGATCTCCCACACCCTCATTAGCACCCTGCTCCCGTACCCTGAAGGAGTCCACCCTGGCCTCATCATGCAGATATAATGTTCAAGAAAGCACAGATCATTATCAGGAAATTATCAGATCCGCAGGAAAAGAAAAGCCCACACCTCAGTATTTGTCCCCCTTCTCCACTCACAGAAGGCCAGGACTGAAAATGAGCAGATTTCTGTTTTCCGTTTACAGTTAATGTGAAAAACGTTTATTTGGGAAATACATCATGTATTGTTTCAAGCTACAAAAAACTTGCTCCCACACAAAGGAAGGACTTTTTACCTCAGCATGCAACCCCAGTAACAAATAACTTCCTATCAGCCAGCAGGCCACGTTCCCCTGGCACTCAGGCACTCCGCAGCAGGGCGGCCACCTTCGTTGTAACAGAAAGTTCTAGTTGGAAACGCTCTGTAGGAGGGTGATGTTGTCCCCTTTTAACATGATCCGACCTGCAACACACAGAAGGGAACGAGGGGATTAGGGAGAGCCCAGAATTTGTAAATAACCTCGTGTTTTCAGCAAGTATTTCGTGTGGTTGAGCAGGGTTTTGCTCGTTACATAGAGTATCTTCCCTGCTGGCTGCTCCACGCTCCCAAGTCGCACCCCAGCCACCGTCCCCGTTCCAGCACACGCTGTCCCTGCTGAAAACCCCAGCACTGGGCCCACAGCGCTGCTTCTGCCCAGCAGCAGGTGGTAAATAAACACCGCAGCCACTGTGGCTTCCTGCCTCGACTCAGAGATCACAGCAAGTGTGAGAACGGCCCAGGGCCACAGGCTTCAGGTGCAGCTGAACAGGCAGGGACAGATTCTCCCTCATTCAGCAAAACCTCCAGCTCAAAAATCATCAGGGACAGCGATGTAGCCAGAAATTGCTCACTGAACTTCCACATCAAGGCTCATCACACTTTTGGCACCTCTCACCCAGGCAGGTTTCAGAGCGCGCGTCGCTCAGGTTGCACAGACACACGACCTACCCAGCTGTTTCCTCGATTTTGTCTTGGAGTGAATCTCCTCTGCGTCGTCCAGCACCAAATTCATGTATTCATCAAAGCCCTAGGAGTCAGCAACAAGGGCAATTAGTTCAGCACCACCACAAACCATCATCAGCTTTGCTGATCCTGGCCGGACAACGAAGACTACTTATTAGAGAAGTACAATTTTTTTCCTTGTGATAGCTTTTCTTGACCAAAAAACAGAATTGTGATTGAGGGAAAACAAAAGATATAATGTAGGGACGTGCGGATACTCACGATGATGCAGCCTTCTATCCGCATGTTCACCTGCTCATAGAGCCACACCTGGATCCTCGACCTCTGCAGAACGAAGGAGGAGAGTAAGTCGGGCCACAAACACTGAGCAGTTTTGTTCTCTCTCGTGTTCAGAAATACCTGCTAGCCACAGCCACGACAGCTCCCAAACGCTCCGAGGAGCAACTCTGAGGGGCAGTTTCAATGAGCAATCTGACATTTTAGCGTTATACCATCGGGTGAATACTACACGTTTGGTGAAGAACACGTTTCCAGTCACAAGGGAACACCCCTGCACGCCCGGCTACACGAGGGGGAAACGCCGGGCTCCTTGTGCCCACCAGCACGCCGCACAGCTCTCCATCCCCCACAAACCCGTCCCGGGACACGGCCAGGAGCCGAAAACTCAGCGAGGGGAATCCCCAGACCCTCCCCACTCCCCCCACACCCCCCAAATCCCCATCCCCGCCCCCTCCCCGCGGTACTCACGTTCTGCAGGTAGCGGAAGATGAGGTTCTGGGGCGCTGCGTTAAGGGCTCAGCACGGGGACGACAGCTCCAGGCCCGGGACAAGGCCCCAAACCCCACAGCGAGGCCTCAAGGCCCGGGCCGAGCCCCTAGGGCCCCAGATCCGAGCCCCCTGAGGTCCGAGCCGCCCCCCACCCACCTCCCCGGCACCCCCCGGCCGCAGGAAGGATACGATGGGCTGCACCATCACCTTCTGCACCTTCTGGCCCTGCCCGCGGTACGCCATGGCTGCCGCCGCCTCGCCGCTCCCGCTCCGCCGCCGCCGGAAGCCGCTGAGGGCGGGCGGGAGCGCGCGCAAGGGGCGCTGGGATGCTGGAGGACCGCGGAGTGGAGGGCCGCTCTAGGAAGCCGGGAGGACCGCGTCTCTATGGTCGCAGGTTTATTGGGGGGGGGGGGGGGGGGGGGGGGGGGGGGCATTAAATAGGTTACAAATATATATAAAAAAAGGGATAAAATATGTACAGGAGCAATGGCGCACGCGAAAGCCCAGCAACGCAGGCAGCGGAGGCTGATGGTAGAACAGGGCTTGGGGTGAAGGGAAAGCGAGGGCAGGTGGGCGCAGTCTCTGAGCTCTCCTCCTCCTGATTTTGCTTTTTCTCCCCCATTTCTGAGCCGGCAGAAGTCCCCGGGAAGTCCTTCGGCACGATGAAGGCCTGCGTGAGCTCCAGCAGCAGTTTCGTCGGCGGAGGTTTTCCCTGGTGGGGCCAGGGCGTCACAGCACAATCACACACACACACAGAGACGCGTGGTTTTGTCCAAACATGAAGTATTTACAACAAATTCAACAAGCGCTTTTCCTCTGCCAGCAGCAAATGCCTGAGGGCCCCCACAGCTTCACAAATCATACCATTCTGCGAAAAGTTCGGAAAATAATTCAAATTTCATCTGCTAGGGGAAAAAAAAAACGATGGCTGGTGGCAGGGTACACAATACACCCGAATCTCAGCTCCGTCCTCCGCAGGGTCAGTGCCCACGCCCAAGCGCGATGCTGATGGCACCCGAACATTTGCTGTAGCAGGCAGCAGAGCCAGCAGCTCAGGGGAGCAAGTTTTAAAACCAAGAGGCACTTAAACAACCCTTCATCGACCCCGTGACCGCAGCAGAGTCCTGACTGCTCGCCCCGGATTCCTCACACCAGCAAAAAGCACCAACCAAAGCTTGGGGGAACTTTGGTACAGCACAAGAGAAGGGAGTGGGGGTAGGGGAGCTGCATGGCAGAGCTGCTGCTTTTCACCATTTGATCCTCCCTGATAATTGAAAGTAAGGCTGGGTGGGCTGACCCCCACCCCCACTCCTGGCAGCAAGTTTGGTCCACAACACACTGGAATAACGATTCTGCTCCCTCCCACCCCTACAGCTTCATCATCTGACACGGGTACAGTCAAAACAATGGCATACACGAGTAAAAGTCAAGAGTTGACATAGTAACTCCAGGATTTGGCTATCAACTGTCCGAGAAATCAGAACACCGAAGCTTCGCAATGTGCCCAACATCGAGTTGTGCCAAGGGGGGAGGAAGGAAGAAGCTTTATGTTTAAGCCTTCAGAGCATCGCTCCATCAGAAGATCGATTTGCAGCCACCACAGCGTGCTGATGGAGATCTTTCTGTGCCAAAAGAAGTGCTTTGTCCTCTCGATATCGAAGGTAGCCACCTGTAGTTACAGAACGGATGCACAAGACCTTAACTCTGACCAGCAGGGAAATTTAGGACAACTGAGTGCAGATCCTGCCAATTTCTACCAGTTCGGACTGTGCTTTAAGTCTCATTGCAAAGCCTCAGTTAGAAAAAGGATCACCTCGGGGTATCCAACAAGAAGAACAGTTTTAAATTTTTTTTTTTTTTTTTTTAATTATACCCTAGGACTACGCAGTTCAACTGTCAATCATCTTGGAGAGTTCAAGGAGGAGGTCATCCTCGTCCTTCCCTGGGTCTAAGTCGATTTCGGCTTCCAGTCTGCCTCCCGAGATTTCCCAAAGTAGTTTCTCAAAATCCTCATCCGCAGATAAGGGCGCATTCCCGGTGGAACTCAGCCGGCGCGTCCGTGCCTCTTCTAGCTGGGAAGAAGCTGAGGTCGAGCTCGAGACTTCCATCTGCTCCACAGATCTTGCCTGGCTTCCAAGACGCGCTTCAGGTCTTGGGAGAGCAAGAAAGAACAATCAGGATATGCCATTTCTTAACGGGAAATCCCTTTTCTGCAAACGGCTCTTAAAACTGTAGGCAAGCCCTCCTACGCTTCAACCTTACACAGGGATTGTTATCAATCAACCCAGGGCTACATTTAGAGCCCGATGTGTTACCAGGTACATTTTTCAGTCTGGGGGTTTATCTGTGAAGCCAGGGCACCTGGAGTTGAGGTGGCATTCTTGAGGACCAAAAGGCAGAGGACACTACTCATCATCTACCACCTCACGAGGAAGTAGAACTTCACCTCATCCTCATTCAGGTATTCAGACAACCCAAGAAGTCACTGGAAAGCTGTGCTGACTTGCAGCATTTAAAGAAAGTCTAAGCATTCCTGCTAGCTGCTAGAAAGTGGTTTCAGGTGACTTATTCCTTTGATGGATTTTGGCTTTAATTATCTCAGAACCCTCATTTTTTCCCACACGTGACAGAACTTATGTTTCCCTGGGGATATACACTGATTAAGAAAAAGAACAAGTTGGGGTCGTCACCTGTTTTGGGGATTTTCTTCAAGTCTGGTGGCTGGGACGCGCTCCGGCATGTCTGGAACACCCTAGAAAGCAGCAAAACAGTATTTATGACACATGGGTAAAAGATTCCTTAATAGCTTTTTCCTCCACGCTGCTTCTCCTCTGGCATTGCGGAGCCGTGGCCAAAATACAAAACCAAGGTGCTCCTGAAGAAAGTTCACATTCACCTGGAGGTTACTCATGATCTTGTGTCTTTTAAGAACACAGCATTAATGGACAAAATCCCCCACACCAGAGAAATCACAGCATCAGAGTACCAGTTACAGAGTGCCATTCATCTCATAAATACAGAAGGGTTCTACAAGCATCCTGGAGACAGCTACTGGATTTCAAAGGAAACAGAAGGCCTGCAGAACGTTTGAGTTTTCCACCTTTTGTCCCAGAGGAGGGTAGAAATTTTACAAGGGATCCATCTCTGCATTAGGCCCTGGCCTTACCATGGCTGCTCTTTTGGCTGGAGGTCCCATCGTGTCAGCAAAGGCAGTCAGTGGTTTCACAGCTGCTACGGCAGAGGGATAACTCCCAGGTGCCTTACGTTTCAGTGCCTTCTTCTTGGGGGAAGTGACTTTCCCATCAGAAGGCTTCGCAGACGTCGTAAAGTTGGCTAGAGTAAAAGGAAGAGAGAACTGATACAGTCTTGCTCTGCCTCAAGAAAAGTCCAGGTTCTCTTAATCATTTCCACAGTCCTTCTACACAGTTAAATGCATTTGGCCAGCACAATTACACCGCCATTGCCTGGATTCTCAGGAATGTTTTCCACGTAGTAAACTCTGTCTACCAACAATCCATACAAAGGAACAAAGAAACCCAATAGCTACAGTAAATAATAATCCAGGGCAAGGGAAACCTCAGACACAGAGCAATCCTAAATGCAAGCTAGGTTCACAAATATGGACAGCTTTTATATTTAAAGTCCTGCTCCCTCTAGGAAAGGAAAAAGCAGCAGTTATAGTAGGACAAGAGTGTATGCAACTGTTGTACCAGCTTCCTCTCCCCTGCAGTGATGTCCCACAGTTATTAAGTTGTTCTACAAAGTCCAAATTTGTAGTATCATTTTCTAGTCTCCCGTTCCTTACCTAACATCTAGCTGACAGGAAAAGAAATGAACTAAGAAAAAGAAAGTACACACTTCGCTTCGTAGCATCGTGTGGCAAAATGCACCCAGGCAGAGTTACAGCATGAGAATTGTCATCTTCTGTCTGTATTTCAGAAGACAACCGAAGTAACTCTAACCTTCAACACTTACTTTTAGCTTCCTGGTCCTGAAATTGAGCTGCCTCTTTCCCTGCTGGTTCAGTATCAAAGGAGCCAGCAGTAGATTCGACAGCAGCTTCCTCCTTCCGAAGCTTCTCTTGCTCTCTCTGTTGCCGCTTCTCCCACAGTCTCTCCTCACTGCTCTTTGCTTGACATTTACGAGTTCCACTCTGCTGAGTGGGCTAGAAGGAAAGAAAAGCAGTGCATGAGTAAGACAAAAAAAAAAAAAAAATCCGTGGAGATTTCGTTAAGAAAATCTGATCAGCAATCCCTCCAAAATGGTCTCGATGTGGAACAGCATATTAATCTCGTTCAGGTTACTGTTGTTTTTTTTTTTTTTTTTCCATAAAATTCTGCCTGTAACAAGAGCCATGCTTTACTATGGAAACAGTCTCACATATCTGCAATTTCCACTATGGCAAGCTTCTTTAAACAGCTAGGGTGCTCTGCTGTACATCTATTTATCACATTCTTTTTAAGCAGCAGAAAGTCATACAAGTTCCCCTACACAGTATCCACTGACTGATTGATTTCCTTGAACACAGAATTCTG
Organism: Netta rufina; assembly: GCF_964035555.1. NCBI lineage: Eukaryota > Metazoa > Chordata > Aves > Anseriformes > Anatidae > Netta > Netta rufina. Next base: position 3,873,014 of record NC_140150.1, on the reverse strand, counting down.
GCCTTCTGTATTAAATCCTTCATGTCTGACAGATCAAGTCACTAAGGACAAAAAGAATTCCCTCCACGTTAACTGTGTAGATTTCAGCTGGTGCTAACAGGGTTTCTTGTTCGCTGTGGTATAAACAGACTGATTCCAAGTTTGAGGATTACAGAGTTGTCTGGAAATGCTGCTGGCAATAGGATTTAGACTGCACTGCAGCTCCTACCAGATGCTGAAGGGTAAGAACACACTCAAGAGGGTGGCATACCCTCTTGAGTAACAAAACTTGTCAGAATTATCAGATATTGTACAAATATATGTGTGTCTTCACAGAGGACTCACCTGCACATCAGATGCAGAGGAAAGTTTAGGAAAAGGCCGGTTCAATTCCACTGCCTTCTTTTCTTCTTTTTCAGGTGCTTTAAAAAAAGACAAAAAAAGAGTTTTGTCAACAGCAGAAATAAAGAAAGCTGGGTACTTGTTGCCTTTGTGCATTTATTCCTTGTGTCCCATGAGAGAGAGAGAGAAAGGCTACAATGTGCAATCCATTCAGCATTTACCCATGAAGCAGATCCTGAGCAAACTGAACTTGCTCAATATGGGAAGCACCTCACTGGGGCAGGCATTAAAGCATCTTATTACCTGTTAGTTTTGTGCTCCGTAACGATTTCTGCTCTGCTGGGGCAGGTCCGGGTTGTACTGAGGGAGCTGGCACATTTCCTTCATTCTGCTGCATCCGCAGAGCTTTCTCACGCTTAATTTCTTCCAAGGTTTTAACACGCACTTCTCCTTCTGGTTTGACTTTTCCTGCCAGCTCCTTCGCCTGCCCTTTGCTGGGCCCGGACAGAGCGAGCTGCTTCTTGGACTCACCCTGAATTTTGATCTTGGTATGGGATTCTCCTGCTTTTTTCTTCTCTTCTACCAAGCGATTATTCTTTTTTTCGGACAAGGCTTCAGAGAAAGTTTTGATGCGACCTGCATGAGCAGGTCTTGCCCCTGCACTGGAATCTTCAGTTTTACCATGCCCTTCAGCCTCGGCTTTGGCTTGAGTTTCGCGCCTCTGAAGAGCTTTCTCGCGACGTATTTCCTCCAGTGTTTTCACATGGATTTCTCCCTTCGGCTTAGCAGCCTTCCCTGTCATCATCAAGAAATGAGGAGAAGCACCAACATTTAAAGAGAGTCCAGCAATATTTTAAGTCTCCAGAATTTGTCAGAGCACTAAGGAAAATTAATCTTGAGTGTTCCCAATAACGTATCTTAGAACAACATCCTTAGAACAACATTCTCCTCCTCTGAGCCACTTGTATTTTGAAGACCAGCCCTATCCAGAGAGAACTGCTACACAGAAATGCTGCTTTGCTTTATTACTTTTTCAGACTGCATTTCAAATTCCTGCTCCTGGCAGTGGTTCTATTCTAATTGTATGTAATGGCTCACAGAAGCAGCTAAAAACCTTGACAAGGCACAAGCGGAAAATAAACACACACCTAGAGCCAGATTTCTGATAGTGGCTGTCAGAAGAGCTTCAGCACTCAAGCAAGAGGCATCAGTTCTTTGTTTTCGTTTAAATTGATTTTTAGGGATGTATGAAAACAGTCCAAGTTCATGGAAAGGAAGGAGGAGAAAGCATATTCAATATCTAGCTGTTACCTTTGTCAGGACTGGTCTGTTTAGGAGGCAATCCTAGTCTGTCCTTCAGAGGCTTGGGAACTTGAACTGCAAAACAGAAAAAGAACGAATTAGGGAGGCTGCATAATGTCAACTTCAGGTTCACATTTCAAAATAAGACAGGAAAGGTAACTTTGAATCCCAGTGATTACAACCTCAGCCAACATGCAAAAAGAAACATCATTGGAAAAGGACAAACAGAAAGACTAAATACAAAACCCAGGAATCCAATCCAGATGCCCGTTTAGTACCTGTACCTCTCTTGGGTGCTTTGTCAGCATTTCCCGGAGCCTCTACCTTCTTCCCCAGCCTTTCAGCAAGGCTGCGCTTCACTGGAGGGGCGCTTACATCAGCTTCAGAGAAAACAAGGAATACTGTAAGAACATTTCTTTGCAGAAAGGTTTGAGAACAGTCAACAACAAACTTCTATTTTTCAAGCATATTTTCAGAGAATTGCCTTTCAGCTGCTAAATGATTTTTTTTTTTTTTGCCATTTCTGCAGTCACAGATCTCCACTGCAATGTATTTTCCTTTCATACATCAAAAATACTCTTTAATGCAGTCATATATAGAAGGCAGCACCTACGTAACAGCTCATAAAAAGTTCTTACCTGCAGAGGCTTTCCGTTTTCCTTGTTTATCAGCAAGATCTAGTCGAACCACAGGTTCCTCCCCTAAAACAAAAGGGAATTTTTTTTCTATTTCACAGAAACCATTAGCCAACAGAAATATTATCCTCTTAGCCCATGTCCAAAAAACCCCAGTCATACACTGTTTTGACAGCTAAACCACACAAATTCATATTTTAACTATAATTTACATAGAAAAAAAATATTAATAGTCTCAGTGCTTGCTTCAAATTCCAGCTGAGATAGTAGAGAGTGAATCTGAGTCTGCTTGACAGCTATACTTTGTGCAGAACAAAGCTGCATAAGCAAGCAGAATATTATTAGGTACAAATGCTGAGAAATATTCCTTTCTAAGGTGAATGTCTACGAGTAAAAGTACTTCCACACTTTTTTTCCTTTAAAAGGCATTTGCACAGCTCTAAACAACTTATACACAAACTCCTGTCATACTGTGTCCACACCTGCCACTGTCAGCCTCTTTAATGCTTCGGAAATTGCTTCTTATATAGCACTGTCTTCTACAGCTCTTTCTTCTCGTTAGTCTTCTGTTTCTCAGTTATCCCCCTTATTGGCATACTGACACTTTTTTTTTCTCCTGCCACTGCATTTAACCTGAGCACCAAATCTTTCCAGTACAATCAGGGACTTTATGCATAAAAGCACGTTTTGAACAGAAGGCAGCACCAGAAGGCTAACATGGGTGAGTTGTTTTAATTATTGCTTAGCCCTCCAGTGTAGGAGTAATGAAATCAAAACAAAAGCATTCATTATTACCTTCCTTTGAAGACAGTGTCACAGTTCTCACCACTGTCCGGACATTTTCCTTTTCTGGAGCGGGAAAAATCACAGAATCAACGGGAGGAAGAGAAGATCTTGAAGAACCTTCTGTTCAGAGCAACCAAAACATAAGGAAGTTTACCCAACATAAAAAACTATCACAAAGAACAAAAAACTTTAAATTATTTGTTACTGTCAAAAATACAGCAAGCAGAGCATGTAAATAAGAGAGGTGACTAATTTGCCTCTGGTTGCCCTTTGAACTCCCATCTAGAATACCAGCTGGCTGAGAATCAGGTTGCTTGATGCCCCCAGCTAAAAATGGAAGTCTGTCCCTCAAGCAGCTCCCAGTCACCATCACCTGCCGTGAACAGGATAAGAAAGTAGGGAATATGAACTCACCACCGTGTCTCTTATTTTTTTCCTTCATCTTCTGCGATTTGATTTCCTCAAGTGTTTTTATTCCAAAATTCAGACTGCCCTCTGAAAACAGGAAACAGTTAATGAGACGGGCTTAGAGGCACTCACTGAGGACCACAGGTCCTCAGGCTTCTTAGCGCTCAGGAACTTTCTGAAGTATTTTGAATAAAGCCTGTCAACACTCCTCACAAGTGAAAGAGCCATAGAACCAATGGCACTTTGCCCCTCCTTTCATCCTTCAGGGTTAAAAATGTAGTTTTAATTTTAATCCAATTACATGATATTAGATCCCTCTATCATTAGATATGGCTTATCAACAGTGGTTGCAAGGCTGCACGTGCAGCCATTTAAACTCCATGATGTGGCCCTGTTTTGTTCTCCAAAAGTCAAAAGGAGTTCACCTTTCTGACCCAATGGGCACATGATGGTATTAATGGCAGAAATGAGATCATGGAAATAACTGAGTCCATTCAGCACCCCTACATTTTGTTGTGTTTTTACACCACACTGCTTTTGACTTAACTGTCAAGTTCTTCCGATTTATCCTACTAAGGTGCTGGAATACCTTGTTTAGTAGTAGTAGAACTGGCTTTCCGAGTGGAAATCACCCGTAATCCATTTTTTCCTTCTGCAGCTGGTTGCTGGACGGGAGTTTTAGTCTCTTCTCCTTCCTCAGAAAGTTGGTCTGAAGGGGAAAAAATCGATTCAGTTATGCATAGACCAGATTGTTCATGATTACGTAGCTCATGCAGTGACACTTCAGCCCATGGTTCATATAAAAAACTTTGTTGCTGTTTTTTTTTTTTTTTTTTTTTTTTTTTAAACAGCTACACTGACCAGATGAACTCATAAGTAGAATACACTAGGACAAAACATCTAGGACTCTAGGTTCTCTCTGCAGCTTTAACTACTACACAACACATTGCTCTTCAGACAGAAAAAGGAAATTTCCTTCCCAGTTTCACATAGAACTTTACACAACAGACCAGCTAAAGCCAGGAGTGGTTCTAAGCTTTCCTCCAACATTTCATGTTCTGTCCACTGACTGCCAGACAAAGCCACCAGTGACCTGACCAGACTGCCTGCCCTATCGCTAGTCAGACCTCAGGTCATCTGTGATTTATACATTCATTTACAGCACAAATTCCTTCCAAGAACCAAAGATTTAACACATTCATTTACAGCACAAATTCCTTCCAAGAACCAAAGATTTACACAATCATTTACAGCACAAATTCCTTCCAAGAACCAAAACATGCTCACCATCATCATCTTCATCATCATCTGCAGCATTGATTACAACTGGAGGGTGTGTAGGGCTTGGGACATTTTCAGAGTTTTCCACTTTCATCACCCCCCTTAGCTGTGGAGAGGGATTTGACTGGACAGAAAGTTTGTTTTGCTGCAGTGACATCTGAGCCACTTTCAAATCATCGTCCGCGGACTCAGGCGGACTTGGCAGTGTAGCTAGAGGAAGAGGAGGATCATCGGTAATATGGCAGTTTAAAACTTTGACCACAATGCAAAGAGATGGTAGCAAAGGCAGATAACGTGCACAGACAATGAATTCAGCATCTCCTTTTGCCCATCCCATCACTGCTTACACCGTGAACAATGACTTCCCTTCGAACAACAACACATCTCCCTACCACCCAGCAAAAGATGAAACAACAGGAAGCAAACTGCAAGGCAAACATCACACAAAGCAAAGAGAAGCTGAGCACGAAAGCAGAAAACAAACACCAGCAGTACACTCGGTTTAAGTGACCACCTATGACCGCAGACCTTTTCCTGCACTCACAAATGAACAGTTACCTGATGCCCCCTACAGGATTGGCACCCACTGAGTAATACTCAAAATTAATTCTTCAGTGCTTAAAGAAAAAGGACCTAAACTCACTCTTGCTCGGTGGTAAGAACTGTCCATCGATGTAACGTCCCTTTGCGTGATGAAAAGCACAGTTGGCTTTCTGACAGCCTCCCGGCTGGTTCTCCCAGTAGCAGGGAATCTCACTGCGCTTTTTCTGAAGACAGAAAGAAAGAAAAGCTCGTGATAACATGCACCTGAGGCTTGCAAAGAGATGCACAGCTCCAGATCATGACAGCTGTCACAACACAGTGCTGAAACATCAGGTCAGTTTCTCAGTTAAGTGCAGTATTTCTGGGCATATTCACAAAGTTTGCATAAGCTGTAACCACTATGCACATTTAGATTGGTCATCATTCAGTTTGAGAAGACAGGCACTCTCAGACATCAGTTGAGGGTGGGTTAAACTAATACACCTAGGATTATACTAGGATTATTCAGAGGGAAAAAGAACATCTGAAATTGCCTAGGTTAACTCTATCGAGAATTACTTCTCAGAGACTCAGTTCTTCTGCACCTTTAACTTTCCCCACTTCCTACCCCAGGCAGCTAGAACAGCGTTATCTGAAGGACTGTGGGTCAGAAGAGACCTGATAGTTCATTATCAAGCCTTCTCCCATGAGGATAGAACAGCCTGTTTATTACCCCCCTGCTCCAGCAGGTTTTAGCAGTCTATTTAACAGTTATTCTGCATCTGTTGAGAAAACTGTCAGCATCTAATAAAAAAAAATTAAAAATATCTTGCTAAGACATACCTAAGGCATTGATTTTATTTCCCTCTGCTTCCTCCCACCCCCTCTCTTGGTAACAGAAACCAGTATGATTTTAAAGCAAACGAATCTATCCTGCAAAAGCACAATCAGCACACCTACGGCACTGAAAAATGCTTTTGTTGATTTATTTTGAGAATACATCGTTAGGCACTCACGTCAATTTCCATGTGTCTGAATCGGCAGACATTCCTGAAACAACGACCCTCCTGCCACAGCGTGCAGACTGTCTCATTGCCCAGAGCAGCTTCGCAGTGGCGGTAGGCACAGTTGTCTCCCTGGAACCAAAAGGAAACCAACAAGGAAAATGTAGCACAGCCTCAAAAATGGCCATGCTGCTGCCTAATGTTGCTACAATTGAATTCAGAATCTATCTGGTTCTCAAGTTAACCAAAGACCAGTGTGCTTCCTCCTCCTAATCTACTCCTTCCTGAAAAAAATAGGGAAAAAAAAAGCAAAGCAAAGGAAAGCCAGCCATACCTTGGTACAGGTAGAATAAAAATAGAAGTAGCAATCATCTCCTTGTTTAGACATGCCGACGAGTTCTGGTAACAAGCTCGGGTTCTCTCCACAGGGACTTCCTCTGCTCTTGGAGAGAGCTGTCTTCACCCTTGCTTGAGCTGAAAGTCTTCTACTGGCTTGTGATCAGTGAAATCTTCTTTTTAAAAGTAACCCTAAAGAAAGTAACAAGTGAAAAATAATGAGGAATGAACAGTTTTCCAGCTTTCTTCAGTTAATCAAATTAGTCTCTCGAGGAGAGCAAAGCCTTGAAATCAGCTGTTACATGAAATAACACAATATTAAAGCTCTGTAAAGCTGCCAGGAGCTTTGTCAGCAAGCGTTCTCTTCGACATCCTCAATAATATGACTTGAAGCACATCTGGAAGCCCAAAAACGGAGTCACTTCTTAAAAAAACCACCTGATGATACATGCAAGTCAATAATCAACTATGGCTACAAATAACTTCTCTAGAACACAGTTAGGACGCATTAAACAGCACATTCCAGGCACTGTGGGTCTTCGATTTCACCTACCTGGACAACCTCAGCAAAGTTATCGATCTTCAAAGACTTCCAGTTAACTTCTCCTGTAGGCCGAACCAAGACTGAATCCGTGAATTAATAATAAAGGGGTAGGAAGAATTTTCCTCCTCACTTTGCCAAGGGAACCTCTCATCCACAATTCAAACATAGGATGCGCTTTTAAACAGCTTATAACTAATGGAGGAAGCAAGTCCATTTGAATGCTCTCTCAGACTGGAGACAGCCAGGGTTAGTTAGCTCTTCAAAAAAATAAAAACCAAAAAAAAACAAAACAAAACAAAAACAAAAAACCCAGCGCATTTAGAGATGAACTCGTGATTCAAAGTGGCTGCAAAAATGAGGCTCCATCTTCCACAGCCGGACAATTTAACTTTTTTTTTTTTTTTTTTTTTTTAATTTAAAATTCAGTATGTTCCAATCTCTGGTCTTCAAGATTTCTTCACCTATTAAGAAAACACAAAAACCTTTCCCCGTCTTTATTACCTGTACAGCAAAAAACATACCAGTGCATATAAAGCCACAGATGTGCATACGCATACACACATCTGTGCTTATACACACACAAGGAGGGAGTGAGAGAAAGTTAGCGAGAGCGACAGTGACAATCAGAATTTTTGCCTTTTCGACACAGAGAGCGCGAAAAAATTCTCTCATTTTGAGGGAACTAGAAAAAAATGGAGGCTCTACAAAAGATTTGGATGAGTATGCCTTCGAGGCCGATGCTTTGTAACATGAGTGATCTGGGGGCCAGCACACAAATATGCATACGTATGTACATGCATACAGGATAAACATATCTATACACACAAGCGTGCACAGTATATGTTGTATGATCTCCATATCGAGAACAACTCGTAGCCCTGATCAGACACGTAGAGTTGCAATCAATTAACAGCAGGAAGACAGCAGATCAAGGGTACAGCAAGCTTTGAGAGGCAGGGGAATGCTCACTTTGCCAGTGGCATGGCTGCATGATACCAAGGATTTTGAATTAGTTTGATTTTTTTGGAAGCAATTTGGTTTTTCTTTCTGCGCTGTAGCAAATACCACAGGTTTGCCATCACGTGCTGTTCCCTAATCCATATATCCATCATCATCCATTGCTGCAGGATCATGAAAGGTTAGAGAAGACGACTTAGGTCCAATTTAACAGCCAATGATTTTTCGATGAGCAGAGCTGCAACAGATTTTATTTAGCCACAAGCATTTTTTTTCTCTTTTTTCTGATATGAAGTCAGAAATTTTGATTATTTTTTTTTTTTAAAAAGACACTAAATGTCACAAAACCTGCAACCAGACCAGATAAAGTTCAAATTAGAGTGATTCTGAATCCTTTCATTAAAACGCTGCACATTTCTGTGCAAATTATTTCTGACTCTTCCGGACAAAAGTGGATGAAATAGTTCTTACAAATTAATAATAAAAGGTTGGAACCTTTTACTCACACAAACACTAGTGAATTTTCCAGGAAATATTTTTTTGGCAGGGAATTTTCCCAAATCTAAAATAAAGAGAGGAAAAGTTGGGTTCTCATATTAGTTACTGCTTTTGACTGCTGGACAAAGGGAATAAAAACAGTAGTTAAGTGCAAGGTTTCCTTCTCTTCTTTAGTATTGACAGGAATTGTCACTTCGGACCTTTAGCACCTTCGGAAACACACCCAGTGCCATGCAGGTTCCTCTGCAGCTACTTCTAACAATTACTGGTGCTCCTTTAGCATGGAAGTTTGACTCGAAACACTCTCCAGATTTAGCTCTTTTGACTGCCCAAGGAGCTCATCATTTTGCTTGTTGCCTTCCATTTTCCTGAACAGCCCGGGAACGCTGTTCAGAATCTGAATGGATCTGGTCTAAGGAATGGGAAGAAAGCAAAACCAAGGACACCTCGCAGCCCTAAATTCCAAAAAAGCAGTCTCATTTTAAAAAGGACCTCAAAAGCTTTTTTTTTTTTTTTTAAACTGACATCTGCTAACACGGCAATCCAGGCGCTAAACCAACTGAAGTTGCCCCCGAAAGCCTGAATAAAAATGAGTAACTCTGGTGCACTCAGCAGGTCTGTAATAGAAGTTGGTAAGGTTTTTAGATTTCTTTTTTTTTTCTCCAGGGTGCTGGTAAAATTTTTGCATTAAGAGATTTTGAACCTTTTGTACCAAAGAATTAGAGATGCGCTACAGTACCAGTAGCTGGGGGTCTGGAAATACACACCAACAAGTGTCATAAGCTTTGCCTTTGCTGAAGGAAGATAAATAGTACAAAGAAAATCTGCCTAGTTTGTTTTACAGGCTTGTCTTTCTCAGTATGGAACAAACTGACCTCCCCGGTCTAACTTTGCAGTTGCCTATTCTGCCTTTGTCCCAGAGAGAAGAGCAAGAAAGGAACAAATCTATTTTTGCACTCCAAAAACGCATTAGAGGAGGATTATCACACCCACCTAAGGGTACTGCCTTGTTTGTTTATAAAGCACAAAGTATTTCTCTTGGACAGTCTCTGTTGCTGGCCTGTTTTGTGCCTTCCATTTATAATAAAGATATTAAGATGCTTACCCCTTGTTTGTTTTTTTTGTTTGTTTGTTTTTAAGAACAGTAGAAGTGGAGATTCGGATGACAAGCAAGAATGAACACCAGAAACTCCTTGTTCTGCCCCTGCTTTTTAATCACCCAGCATCACCCCGGCTGCAAAACAGCCTCTGCTGCTTTACCTGCTTGTTAAAGCACCCCACAGGCTGCAAGTGCGGTGTGCTAGGTGTCAAGTTATATTTAACAGTGCACACGTAACCATTCATCTTCCCACAGTCGAAGCACAGAACAGCCTCTTGCTAACAGAACTCATCCCTGCAGCTGCAAGAAACCTCATGGCCTGCAGGAAAACCTCAAGCTAAGAACTCCAAAGCAAAAGCAGAAAACGCATCATTTGTACTCTTTATATCTGAGTGAATTCTAGCTGCTAAACGCTGCCTACATCTGAGGGCACGTTCTGAGGCTGGGGGGAAGGACACTCAACACCCACTGACAGCAGGAGTGCAAAGATGCCAGCCAAGAAGGCAAAGGTTAGAGCTGAACGCTGCCTCAGCTTCCTCCAGCAGCCAGCTGGGGGTCACCTTTCACCACGCTCTCTCAGACTCTGAGCCCCGAGTTACCGCAGCCGCCACGTACAGCTGCTCCTTGCTGGCCCAAGCAGCTCTATTTGAAGGCGCGCCACTTCAGGGACCTGTTTTGTGACAGCCTCAAGATCAAATCAATCTGTTCTGAAGGCGCTGATCGTCCTGGTGTTTCGGTAGCTGTCAAAGAACAATCCTGAACCGAGGCACTCGTCTGATCAGACAGTGCTTCGGCACAGATTTGTCTTTAGCTTGACACATCAAGATGAAGAGGAATCGATTCTTGCAAGCAACCTCTCAAGCAGGGATCTAATAAGGTGGCCAAAATGACAGATCTGTTGTGCAGATCTGAGCACGTCATTCTGGAGGGAATCACTTTCAAGCCTAAGATGTTTCACCCATCTCCCAGCCCCAGAGCGACACAAGGAAAGCTCTTAAGCAATTGCTAACCTGTTCTCAGTGCTCACAAGTCCCAAATCACTAATTTTACAATATATAAACCATGGCAGCTGGCACGTAGTTGGCACACGGTGACACTGCACACGTTGGCAGCGTCGTCAGGAGCTGGAAAGTCAGGGGTGAGGGGGTTAAGGGAAAACCACACATCAGTTTAGCAACTTGGCTCCCGTAGGATACTTCCTACGGCAGGAGTTTTAGCAAAGTCCCTCCCTCAGAGGGACCTGCTGGCTAATTCAAACGGGACTTCTGCTGGAGCAGCCAGAAGGCAGCAGGGCATCAGGAGATATCCAGTGGGCATCACTGTCAGTCTGTGGCAGTTTGGGGTCCAGGTATCAGTGGTTATGTGTGGTTTTCTCTGCTTCACTTTCTCCAAAGCTGTGAAAAAGTATTTCTTTTACAGCACTGTACAGTCACACGTTACGGATGGAACCAGCTGCATAATGCCAGTCTGAATCAACTTCCAGTACGACGGTGTTGGAAAAAGGTGCCTTTGGTGGTCAGGAGCACAGCAGCTCTGGTGAGGTGTTATTTAAGTGTGTTCTTACATCTGAGTTTCCTCATAGCAGTATGTAGTTGGGGGAGTCCGAGTTTCCCAGGTAAGATTTATGTTTTCTCCTACCAAGCACCAGCTCAGTATACAAAGCTCTGTTAATAACACCCAAGTATGTAGATGTTAAACTGAAACTGCTTTTAAACCTATTTGTTGTTACGAAAATAGCTTAATACACCATCTTCACAGGGTAAAAATTCACGTGGAAGAAAAGAAAAACCCAGAAGTGCTTCCTAAGCTTCGGTTTACCAACAGCACCATCGGATTTAGATCCTGGCCTGGCAGCCAGGATGCAGGGTCTGTAAGCATTGCTGCGATGTGGAAGTGCCAAGGCAGGTTTCTGGCCTGCCCTGACTCAAATACCTCTAAAATACCTTTTTTTTTTTTTTTTTTTTTTTTAAATACAAACAGCGTGCCAGGTACGCTGTAATGCCAATGTGCCAGGTCAATAGAGGATGTCCAAACAGAGGCGTTTGTCCTAATTTCTGGCATGAAAACACTTTTAACAGCATTCTTTTCACGAAGAAACCCCTCTCTATCTTCTCCAATGCTCCAGGATCTGCTGCAGCTGCAGCGGCCACGCTGGTACAACCCACATCTTTGCCAAATCTTTTCAATAATTCTGCTTTACCTCGGCAATGTTGAGGTCACTCCTCTTCCTCTTCCAGCTGAGGAAGCAGCTCGCTGGCTCTGCCACACCGCAGGTGCGGAAGCGAAAGCTGGGAACACAGGAGTCAAACTCTCAGTGCTCACGAAGCCACCAGGGCAGAGGGCTGACACAGAGGCACCCTGGATCTGCTCTCCCTCCCCGCTGCGAGGCTTATAGCAGCCCCGACCCGAAGCGCACACAATGCTTCGCATGGTGATGTCACCGCTGACTCAGTCCCCAGGTGAGGATTTGCCTCGCCACTCTCAACGTTGGTGTTATTTTTTGTTGTTTTTTTTTTTTTTTTTTTTTTTTCTTTTAAACATTCTCAGCTTATGGGAAACCATCAGGTAAACCACAGATCGCTAGGGAAGAAGTCCCACACGAGGGAAGTCCGTGCTTTTCTTCCAGGCAGTGGCACGTGCTTTAACACGCCGCGTTCGACAAAGCAGCTCTCCCCGTTTTGCTCAGTGGCAACAGGCACGACTGCAACGCACACAGGTGGAGGCAGCACCTGCAGGTCCCAAACCCTTAACCGGTTTTTAGAGAGCACCAATTTTTTATGTAGTGGTTTTCCCTTAATCCGTGACCCCTTCTTTCCTTTATTTCTATCGGGTGGCTCTCCTCCATTTTCCCCCTCAGTGTCTGAGCAGACACTGGGAATCGTTTCCGGAGGAAGGGCACTGCTGAAGCTCCTCCATCTACTCTCCAAGAAAAGAGAGTATGTTAAAGAATACATCTTTCCTTTCTTTTCCCTTTTTTAAATACAATTTCTGAAATCAACGCTGTGGCCTAGCAGCAAATACCTACGGGACTAAAGATGATTCCTCATCCTCACTGTAATGTTGTAGTTAACCTCCCAACGAACCCATTTCCCCAGGAAGCGGCCATTTGAGATGGGAAGGGGCAGAGCAAGAGGAAGCTCTCCTTAGCCTGGCTCTTCCCCCAACACCACCTCGCCACCCAGCACCAAATTCAATTCACCTGCTCTGCCCGATCACTCGAACGGGCGTCCGACGCTGGCACACGCCACAGCGATGGCTCTGACGTGCCTTAAATCACCTCTCCGCAGAATCTCTCGGGTCTGTACGCTCAAATAACGCAGTATTTGAGAAATAACGCCCAGAGCTCACACTCTGAGTGCAGCCCAACAGCACCGAAGCACCGGTAGGCTAAACATTCCGAACCTGGCAACAAGGCTGACCCAAGCAACAGCACGGAACCCTTCTGCACCTTCAGCATGGACATCAGCGTAAGGAAACACAGACCTCCTCGATCCAAATTTTAAGCGAGAAACGCAAAAGGTCACCCAACCGGCTTGTTTTCAGCAAGCTAAAGGAGAAATTAAGGCGACAACCGGGTGCATCCAGAGTTAGTCAGATCCTGAAGGCAGTTCCTTGGGGGAACGGAGGAGCAACGCGCCAGATGAGGGCTGCCTTACAGCGCACCCCTTAGAGGCACTGCTACGGAAGGAAGGCAGAAGGTTGGAACTCGAAAGAACTCGCAAGGCGCCCGTTAAGGGGGAAATCTTTCATTTTTTTCTCAGCAGAACCTCCCCTCTAACCCCCCCCCCCCCCATGAAGGCAGCCCCAGGACTCTTTGCTTCCCTAGGGAGAGGGCAGGGACGGGGCAGGGTGGTGGGACAGATGGCCAGAGGGTCGGATGGACGGACAGACAGCCGGACAGAGGGCCCAGCAAGGCCTGAGGAAGGGCTCAGGAGCGGGAGGGAAGGGCAGGGCGAGGGGAAGGGCGGCCCCGGGCCTGACAGGGGACCTTGGGCCTAACCCCGGGCAGCAGCTCTGTGTCTCACAGGGCCCAGAAGGGGCTGATACAGGGGAGGGGGAACACCCCAGCCCTCCCCCCAGCCCCCAGCCCTGCCTCCAGGCCCTGCGGCCTGCACCCCCCCCCCCCCCTCCCCTCAGGGCACCCCGACCCACAGGGCCCGGGACGCGGCCTGCTCCCCCTCAGGGCAGCGGAGGGGAGCCGGGCCGGGCAGGAGGCCTTTCCCCCGCCCCCCGCTGGTCTATGAAGGGCTCTAGTTACCGGCGAGCAGGGATTTTTACCGAACCCCAAGGGCCCAGGGCCGCCGCCGCCGCCGTCCCACCTCGTCCCCGCGGCTCGGGCCGTCGCTTTCCTGCCTGCCAGCCTCAAAGATGGCGCCCAACATACGGGCACCCCCCGCGCTCCCGCGGCCAAGATGGCGGCCGGCTCGGCTTCACCCCCCCCACTTCCGCCCGGCCTAGCAGGAGGTGGTGAGCGGGAAGCACCGCCCCCAGCGGGGAGAAAAGCGGCGCGGGCGGGCCCCAAATAAATTGGCGGGCGGGCGGGCGGCTTTTTTTTTTTTTTTTTAATGTTTTATTTATTTTTATTTATTGATTTTTTTTTTTTTTCTTCTGGGGCTGCAGCGCTTAGGGCCAGCAGAGCTGTGCTTCCCCTTCCCTTCTCCACCTGTACCAAGGTCGTGCCTCGCCTCGTGTCCTGCCTGTGATGGTGCCTGGCCTCAGCCCCCTGAGGCAGCCATTCCTCCACCACCGCAGCTCTCTTGGCAAGCTGCGAGTCATTTTATGTCTTGTCACGGCTTTCCAGGGGCAGGCACACAGGTTCTGGATAAGGCTGGGGCAGGACAAGCCTGCTTTAAGCCCCAAACCTGCCTCCTTTACTGTCCCCTCTCAGGCCAGGCCTACCCTCTGGGCCCAGCAGCACGCATCCTGCCTGCCCCAGGACCCGCAGGTTGCTCCCTGTGGTAGCAGCAAAAAGCCCCCCAAATGTCTGTCCTGGGGTACAGATGGGTGAGGCAGCCCCGTCACTGCGCAGACACCCACGGGACACGTCACCAGAGCCACTATCGGCTTGGCAATTAAGGACGTGGGAGAGGAGCCCACGTCATGCAAGCATTCATGTCTGCCCTGGACAAAGGAATAAACATTGGCTGTTTTTCTCCCTATTTAAATAGCTAAAAGCACTGCTAACAGTTTATTTCTTTGCATCCAGCCTGTACTACGTTTAAAGAAAGAAGCAGCTTCTGTTGAGGAGGTGGAAGATGCTGTCAGCAGACACACCGTGCCTAGAATGCGAGCAGGGAAGACAGCGATGCTGCGAAATAAAGCTTTTACAGCTGCTTCATATCAGTTGGCCCGGGCTCCAAGGGTCAGATACCCAGCTGGGAAGATTGAATTTCCTCCTTGATAGCCTTGCCCAGCTCAATCTTGCCATCCTGACTTGGCTCCAGAGAAAGCCTCTTATTAAAGGCACAGAGAAGCAATAGCTTCTCGGCCAAAAACTAGGAGTTAAAGCAATCCAGTGAAAAAAAAAAACTGTGCTTGGGAACAAGAACGTTTCAGAGGCTAGTTGCTTTTATTTCTCATTGTCACTCGTGTCTTGGCAAAGGGCCTCTACAGAGGCAAAAGAGTCTCAGCACTGAGGTAGGACATAGCTCAAACACCATCCCCAGAAGGTGGAGATCATAGCCTTGACTCACCCTAAAGGCATCGCAGAAAGGGCACCAGGTAAGAGGACAAGGAGGATTTTTGCTCTAGGGTTAGTTTGTCACATAGCCCAGGAGCCACTGGCTTTGGCTAGCATTTGACAACTGATTCTGGACCTTGAATGGAAGAAGCCATACTCTGCCTCTGAATAATGAGGCTTGCACAGAGAGAAAACCCACCCTGCCTATAGGGACTCTGTCATAGCAGTGGGGTTGCTTCTTGATCCCCATCCCTCTTTCCACCCTGCAGGCCCTACTTGCACGCTCTGCCTTGCTGGGATGGGAAGCTCAGCCATTCATCCAGCACCAGGAGAAGATGGGGATTGATTTCACAAGCTGGTGGACACACTGAGGACGTCACAGTTACATGTGGGCACATTTTATTCTCTGGATGCACTCGCGCATTGTTTCTGCTCAACAGCCAAAGCTTTATTGATTCAAAACCATTTCCCTTCTCCCCCACCCCCAGCATGTTTTATTTATTTTTTATTATTTTTTTTTAATTTTTGTATATGTACCCCTTTTCCCACCCCTCAACTGCTCGTCCACTTCTGATTTGAGTAATATCTCTGCTTGGAGTCTGTTTTCTCAGAAGAAGCTAACTGACAATTCATTCAAATTTTTTTTTTTCTCCCAAGAACCATATAAATTACATGCAAAACATTGTACATAGAGATTAATATCAAAATGCAATACAGATCAGGTGCACTTTAAGCTGGACTCTAGGATATGGCAAACACACCAGGGTACATATTGCTTTGAAACCACCATTTTTTTTTAATGTCATGCATACCACATAATATTCAGTCTTTTGTTTTGTATTTTTTCTGTTTTTATACAAAAATACCAGTGCTTATTATACTAGTTACTGGAAAAGAAAAAAAAAATCAGATCTGTGTGCCCTCTTCAAATCAAAATTTTGTTGTGAGAGCACTGGATAAATATATATACACACACAAATGTTGGTTTAATACTGTATATATATATATATATATATATATATTTTAAGGGGAGGAAATAAACTAAAGGCAGTTTTAGCCATGGGCTTCTTTGAAGGAAATTTGATTTTTTTTTAATTTTTTTTTTCTGTTGAGCAGGAAGATATCAGAGACAGGCCAGAGAGACCAGCCAGCCTCAGTAGCAGGGGGCAGCCTAGGCAAAGAGATGCTGGAGAGGAACAGCTATGTGCCAAGAATGATGCTGGCACTGCCCCCCAACCTCCCTGGCTGGGGCAGGACCAGAGGAGCATCCCCCTCATCACCATGCACCACTGCTCAGGAGATTTGGGGCTGCAGGAGTGCAGTTTACAGGTTGCGTGCTCCAGGGGCTGATGAACTTGTAGGAGCTGGACATGGGTGAGGAACATTGCGGGTACAAGCATCCTTCCCCCCGAGAGGTACAGAAGCCTGCAGGGATTATTCTTTGAGGTCCCTGCAGTTATGCAAGGGCTATGGAGGGCAACAGGAGCTGGCAACAGCATTGTGGAGGCGGGCTTCTTGGATCTGGGATGGGGATTTCCCATTAATCCCAACATCTTGTCACCACAAGAAGCATTTCTGAAGGGGCTCAGCACTACAGGACGTCTACTCCTTGGCTGGGGAAAGCCAAAGGCTGCCCATGCTAAAAGGTGGTTTAGTTTTTTTCCTTCTTGAGATTGTTTTAATTTCTTTTATTTTAAGCTTATTGCACAAAACCTTTGAAAATTAAGTATAATCCCTGTGCAAATCAAAGAAAACCTAATCACAGAATGCAAATGCCTAAAAATGCCTGTTCAGCAATGCACACAGGACGTGATGTAATGTCTTTGGTACCAACCTGCCAATTTATTTCACAGAAAACCACCACCACCAGAGACCCTACTGTTATTAAGAACTGGATGCAAAATTATGTTCAGAGTGTTTTAATAACAAAGCATTCCAAGGCAAGTTAACACAGATCACAGGGTATGACTTCGGTTCCTGTCTGGCATGGCACTCTCCCCCGTGCACACTCGTGGCAGTTCAAACAAAGCAAAAAATAAAAATAAAAAATAAAAAAAAATCTCCCCCTCTTTCAAGGCATGTTGCAGAGAGTCCCCAGAAGTTCATGCTGCCGACCATGCCTCTCCACGTAGAGCACCAATCTCCCCCAAACTGTTTTTATAATGTCCTCAATAACTTAACCCAATAGTCATCTGCTGCCAGTATATCACTGAAACTAAATAGAAAAAAAAAAAAATACTTTACAGAAAAGATGTATGCACAATAAACGCTTATACTTTAAGCAACCAGCCATACCAACATAATTTATATAAAAAAACATTTGTCTCGTCCAACTAACGTCTAGTAGAAAGATGGCTGCTCAGAGAAAAGGAAGCTGACTGGCAGCCGGTCGCCGATACACGGAATTTGTTACCTGTCACCGAACTGCCGTCACGCGTCGTCGCGGACGCGGGACTCGAGATTTTATTTATTTTATTTTTTTTTCTTTAAACAAAATACATATGGCTGACGTAAAAATATCAGTTTTTGATCTAAAGAAAACTATATATATATTTTTTTTGCATAATATTTATATATAATTATTTTCCCCCTCCTAAACATGGAAACTAGAACAACAAAAATAGATCAGCTAATGAACAACCAGACCCTTGCGGCAACCCACCAGTCACAGGTTTCTGGGAGCGACTTTAAGAGCCTCCAAAGTTGGCTTTTTGTTGTTTTTCATTGGTTTAAGGTTGGTTTTTTTTTTTTTTTTTTTTTTTAAGCAGGTTTGAGGTAATAAAAAAAATATCAAAAGGAAAAAAAAAAAACAGTGCCCCCCCCAAGTATTTAATAAATATTTATGTAAGCTTGTAAGAACATCATATTTTAATATATTTTTTTTTTCTTTTTTCTTTTTTTTTTTTGCAAGTATTTAAAATAGAAAAAAAAAAAAAGTGATCTTTTGAGCTATGTCCCCAAACCCCACGGCCACCCCTCTCTTACACCACTGGTGCACCCCCAGGCAAGCAGCACCCCCCTGTCCTGCCCAAGGCATTTTTTTTTGGCTCGCGTGCAGGAGGAAGGGGAGGCCAGCGATGGGTTTTTGTCTGCGCGGGCAGGGGCCTCGAGGTGCCTCGAGACTTGAATTTGCAATTGAGAGGGGGGCAGTGGTGGCAATTTCTCCTTGCTGTTGGCAGTGTACGGAGCCCAGCCTTCACCCTCCCCTTGCCAGCACCGGGGAGGGACGGGTGGGTCGGTGCTGGGCTGGGCAACGAAACAAAGACACTTGGTTTTTGCTGTTGTCGTTTAAGGAACACTTATTTCTTGGCAAAGTACTGGGCCCTCGCGTGGCAGGCGGTGCTGCAGGCAGTGCTCGGAGAAGGCACGGGAGATTCTGCTGTGCGTTCTTAAAGGAAAGGAAAAAAGAAGAAACCAGCCAGCCCCCCCCCCCCCTCTCGTGGGCACCTCTGCTTACGGGGACAGAGGCCGGGCAAAGACGACATCGTACAGCCAGTTATGATCGGGTTCTCTCTGCTTCCAACCAAACCAAACCCAACAGGACGAGGGACAGAAGGCTGCAGAGCTGTTTCCAGCCCTAACCACCCAAAGCCACTAACCAGGGGTGAACCCATGGGGGAAAAAAAAAACTAAGCCTGAGCAAAGCCAACTCCTGCCTCCTGCTCTGCCCCCTTCTTGGCTTTGCAAGAGGGTGGGGGCAGAGCCAATATGCCCAGCACCCCGGGACCTCTGCTCAGACCCCGAGGCTCTCACCCTGGGGAGAAACAGTTACAGGAGATTGAGGCGAGGCAGGACGCGGGGTGAAGAGATGATATTCAAAAAAAATAATAATAATAAAATAAAAATAAAGCAGCAAATGAGGCGTGCAGCACCCCTGGGAGCCCTGCGGCCAGCCAGCCAGCCTGCCAGCTCCGCAAGGGAGCCCCTTCCCTGGCAATCACGGGTTCTCCCATGGGCCGTGGAGACCCCCTCCCTTCCAGGGGCCACGCAGACAGCCTGATTTGTCCCTTCCACCAGCCAAAAGCTGGCCCAGCTGTAGCAGCAATAACCTGCTGCTCATCCTCCTACTGCTTGGGAAGGGAGGCGCGGAGCTGGTGGGCGCCGCTGGAGCATCCTCGGGGGCTCCTCGGCACTTCGCTGCAGCTTGGCACTCCGAGGCTGGAGGATTATTTAGCCCAGCTGAACACACAAGCCAGAACAGGAAGAAAAAAAAAATAATAAACACAAAAAAACCCTCCGCTCCCGACAGCAGGGGCTGCTAAAGCTTTCCAGGGCTCTTGCCAAAAGTTTCACAGCCGTTCACGAGCAGAAGAGATGCGTTTCGTAGGATTCCCCAGGAAAGAGCCCTGCTGCTCACCACCACCGTTCTTCTTCACCCCCTTTACACTGCCAGCTCACCTGCACCTAACTTGGTAGAAAAAAAAAAATAAAACCAGAATCTTTCCTGGCCAGCAAGGCTCCAGCCGAGTCCCTTTCACTCCTTGTCTACCCGTCACTGCTTTGGAAACAGAGAGAAACGTGTGCGCACGCAGAGGAGGAGCTGTAAAGGCTAGGTACCATTTTTTTCAAGGTGGAAGACTGGTGTACATCCCTGCATCTATCAACCTGCGAGTAAACACCTTCCTCCTGGCTGTTTGTTTGCTTTTTTATTATTTTTTTTTTTCTTTTCAACTTGTCGCACTACAGTGCTAACTCCCCCGCTTCCCGCTGTGAAGTTCCTTGGGGGCAAATCCCACAAGCAAAGAACAAACCCCAACATTAGAAGAAAACCTTAAAAACCACAAGTGGAAAAAAAAAATAAAAAGTCAGAAGTGCAGCCCACAGCCCTCGGGCAGGGAGCGTGCATGTAAGACTACAACAATTTGAACTTTTCTTTGAACATGCATTTTCTCAAAGTGAAAACCCCCCTCACGGACGCATGGAGCCCAACTCCTGGAGAGGAAAATGACCTGGCTGTTTCACTTGGGCGAGTACCACTGAAAAATCAGGGATGAAGATGCACAAAATTTTGGCGTAGCCCCTCTCCCGACACCCAGCATCGTGGTACTCCGGTTCCCACAGCTAAATAATCGTTAAAAAAAAAAATAAGAAAAAAAAAAAAAACACAAAACCCCCCAAAATGATATACGTATGAGCAGTTTGACACGAAGTGACCGCAGTGTGTGATCAGTTACTGGTGCCAACATCACACAGGGCGCGGGGCGAAGGTGGAGGAGGAGGAGGAGGAGGAGGGGGTCGAAGTTCTAAGGTCAAACCGATGTCTCCAAGCTGTGTAAGGGGCTTTCGGGCTCCGGGAAGGTGACCTCGGTTTGATCGCTGTCCACTGCATTGTTATTTCTGTTGAGGGCTGTCGATCCACCCAGGCTATCCCCACCTCGCTTTTTGAGTCCGTCGGTCTCGGGGTCGTCTTCGGCGCTGTCAAGGAATGGTGTTCGAGGCTCGTCTTCCTCCAGGATGAACTCCGGGTGAGTCATGAAGTTATGGATGGAGCTTCTGGACTCGGGTTTCTCGAGGCCTTCGTACAAGGAGCTACGGAACGCATTCACCACTTTGATCTGCCGGGAGGCGAGGGCGCAGAGCGTGGGGGGGAGGACAAAAAAAAAGAGGGGTTAGTAGCGGCTACGAGAGGCCCGAGCTCCCAGGAGAAACTAAAAAAAATAAAAGACGATGAAACAAAAAAGGACGACAACAACAACAACGTCACCACCACTGAACACACAGCTAAGTCAAAATGAGAGATCTATGGTGAACTAGGAGGGCCAACATGGATCAGACTCAGGCACTAGGTGTGTGATGGGGAATCAACCGACTATGGGGCGACTTCAGAAGCTGCAAGAAAAGACATAAAAAAATAAAAATAAAATAAATAAAAAAAAAAACAGATCACTTCGAATGAATGGAAGCCAAAATGCATTAGTTGTCATTACGTGTGCGCACGCGTATCTGTGTGTATCAACGAGGACAAAAAAAAAAAGTGGAACTACGACTCAAAAAAAAAGAGGTGGGTTAGACAAAGAGTGGGTTCGCTTCAAGGCAAAAACTCTACCGTGGGAGCAACGCGTGTGCTTGCTTCGCTTTTTTAGTCCTACAGAAAGGAACGGGCTTTAAAAAGGCGTCACCGGCTTTTCAAGCCCACGTGCAGCAGCAGGTCCAGGTGGGTGCCACGAGCAGCAGAACGGGCCCCAGCCAAGCATGCAGGAAGGAAGCCAAATGCCCACGAGCTTCCCCGCACTGCTGCCACCCGCATCCCGGGCTGGAGCTCTGTGTCCTGCCCTGCAACGTGCCCGAGGACCCGGCGGTTCCCAAAGGCAGCTGTTTCGGTGGATGCTCTGCACGGAAAACAACCCCAAACCTTGCCAGGACCTCTCGCTGCTCCCGTGAGCAGCCAGGGGGGCTGTCAGCACTGCCAAAAGCCAGGCTCGGGGCACGGCAAGCGGGAGATCCAGAGCCCAGGTTGGGCAGCCAGGCTGCGGCCGTGCCGCCTGCGTAGCACCAGGAGAGAGAGATCTGGAAGTCAGCCGGGACGGAGGCCACCGTGGGATCCGCTGCTCCTCCAGAAACCCAGCCTTGGAAAAAAAAAACCTCTTCCAGCCCTCTCTCTGCAGCTGGGTCACAGCCGTTGGGTCGGATGGGTGCCGAGGGGGCAGAAGGCAGCGATGCTCGGGGCTGATGTCGCCCCCGGGCAGCGGCGTGCTGGGGCTGGGGTGCGTGGGGTGAGCAGCGCGGGCACGGAAGTGCTCCAGCCCCCCGCGGGTGACTCGGGGCTGCCGTCACTGGAAGATGTCAAAAGGCATCACCGAACGAGAGCGTTGCCATCTGCGGGCTTTCCAAGCGGAGCTGACAAACCGAGCTGAAGGCTTCCAAGCCTGGAAGGACCTGGTGAAGTCGCAGGGCTTTGCCTTTTGCTGCAAAGCCGGGAGCTGCCCAGCACGGAGCGCTCTCCAAAGCATCTCTTGGGTCACTCCGCTGCATCTTCCGCTGATCTTCCCTGCTGCCTCTCCCCAGAGGGCCCCATCAGCTCACACCAGCACCCTCCGGGCTCGTGGCACCCTCCCAGCCACCAGGGAACTGCCTTGAAGTCGGTAACACCTCCCTGGAGCAGCAGCAGCCCTGCTCTGTCCGTCTCCTGCCCCACGGAAGGAGCTCTGGTAGCCACAGGCCACCTCCACCTGCTCTCCATACACGTCCCCTGCCTGCTCTCACGGTGGCACTGTTGGCTCTGAAGCTCGGGCACAAAGAGGAGAGCCACAGGTCGCATCGATGGGATGCTCTCCGCAGCCTCCCCACCACTCAGCCGGCAGCCGAGGGAGCAGAGAGCGCAGGGCTGCCAGGAAAATGATTCAAGGATCCTCTTATAAGCTGTTGAGGCTGAAAATACTCCTGTGTGCTGCCACTTCTTCGGGAACGGGCTGCAGAGCTGGTGAACAGAGGCACCCCTTGTCCCGGGGAGCTGAGCCGGGTTAAGCAGTCGGCCTTGGTTTGATGCTAGGAGGGAAATCGCCACATGGCACAGCCAGCGAGGGCCTCCTGGGGTCTTTGGTCTCAGCACAAACAGCACCCCCAGAAGCAAAGCAGAGAAGTTACTCCGAGATGAGTCCTGTGCCTGAAACCCTGGGGAGTTTACCTGCAGGATGCTCCAGGGCTCCCCTCCTATGGGGGTGCCCTTCCGAGCCCGCTCTGGGTCAGTGCGGCGGTGCCACCCCGTGCTGGGGTGTCCCAGGGGTGCAGCACACCTTCTGGGAACAAAGCAGCCAGCTCCAGCACCCACACGAGCTGTGTGGGACACCCCCGAGGAGATGAGGGTACCTCTGAGATGTTGGAGCACCAGCTGGCTGCGGGAAGGGAAGGTTGGCGTGGCTGGGAACGGGAATTCGCAGCTGCTTCCTGCACTAGGATGTCCCGCAGCAAGATCCTGGATAAATCCAGGATTTAGGGTGAGTGCACAGGACAAGACAGACCACTGAGCACTGCCTCGTGGTGATGGCAGTGACCTGTCACTTCGTCTGCATCCCAAGAGCAGCAACAACTGCCAAAAGCACCGACTGCTCAGAGGCAGCATGCAGAACCACCCGAACCACACACAGCCACAGCCTGAGCAGGATAAGGGGAGCCCTGGTGCCCCACAACGAGGTGGCGAGCCCAGTACAAGCTCCAGCAGAGCAAGGAGCAGCCTCTCAAACGCCCTCCAACACCACTTCAAGCGCTGGCGAGCCCGGACCCTGCCTACCACATCACTGCATCTGCTCCACAACAGCGTCTGCTCCACCTCTCCCCAGATATTTTGATTTAAGCAGCTCCCTCAAACCGATGCACAATCGATTCAGGTGTCCCCTCATCAAAGGAGCTTGGCATAACCTCTGAGCTTGGAATAAATCCTTGTTTTACACCAGCACTGCAAAGAGCTGGGCAAAAGCCACTGCCCAAAGGGGAGGTGGGAATTAGGTCCTCTGCATGATGCCAGCATCGGCTCCGCCACTGACCCAGGGCTTGCTGGGCCCAGCTGCCTCAAACCAGGTCCCAAAGTCCCAAAGAGGCACGGGTTTAGCTCTGCTGACCACCTCCTGGAGCCAGTCCGGAGATTTCCCTCTCCTCCGACGCCCCCCGGCCCCGCACACGGGGCTGCCAAGGTCCAGCCCCGGGGAGCTCAGCCGGGAGGCAGCGGGACGCCGACAATCTGCGGGGAGGGAAGAGGAGCGCAGAGGGAGGGCAGGAAAGCAGCAGAGGGCGTAGAGAAAAGTCCAGATAGAGAACAGGGGGAAGGCTCAGCAGCCTGGGTTAGCCTTTGGTAAGGTCGGTTGTTGCCTGGAAGGACACGTGCCATCCGAGTTATCCACCCACCCCCCTGCTGGAGAACCAGGGGGGGAGCATCAATCCGCAGACTGCAAAGAAATCTGCATTTGGATTTTCTCCCCCCAACCCTCCCCTGCCCTGAGACCCCCCCTCTAAGGGGTTTTCTGCCGATCAGAGTCCCGGCGGTGCAGGGCTGCAGTCAGGAACAGGAGGCAGCTGCAGTGCTGCAGGAGCACGGGGGGGTTAAACACCACCAAACTCAGGCATCGGTGGCGGCTGAACAGAGAGAAAACAAAAAATCACCCCAAATTCCCTCTTCTCTCCCACGCTGCGTAAACAGCGGGGACCGGGAGCTATTCAAAAAAGTCGCCGAGGGTATTGCTTTAGTAAGAGAACGAGGAAAATGACTGTGCAATAAAAAAAAAAAAAATAAAAAAAGCCAATTATCCGGGAAAGACACGCTACCTACTCCCAGCCTGGCACAGCCCTGCGGAGAGAACCCGGCTCCCGTGCTCGTGAGCCACCTCTGCTGCTCACAGGGAACAGGGAGAGGGCACCACATCGCAGGGCTGGGCTCGGGGCTTTGATCAGCTCGGGGCTGGGACCCCAAAGGGGTCCTGCTGGGCCCAGCCACGTTTTCTGTCTCCGTTTGCATGCGCAAAGTGGCGGGCGCAGAAAGGAGCGGCCAGCCGGGCCCCGCCGAGCTGCTGCGCGGGGCGGCGATGCTCTGGGGACACCGGGGGGACAAAGGGAGCCCCCTCCGTGGTGTCCCCGCAGAGCTGTGACCTCTTCAGTGTGCTCCTTGCCAGGGCAGCGTTGGATTTACGCGGAGCTGTGGCGCGTGCGCTCCGGCGCCGTCCTGCCCGGGGCTTGCTGCAGCCTCGAGGCAGGGCTCTGGGGGGGTCCCCAGGGTGCGCAGCGAGACCCCAGCCTCGGCACGGGGACCTCAGCCCTGTCCCAAACGGCATGCAGGTTAACCCACAGCACACGGGGGCTGCTTGCTTCCAAGCCAGCTCCGATCCGGGGGGCTCGGCCGCAGCTGAGCCGCGGTGACCGCACTGCCGAGCCCCCCCGATCGTGGCAGGAGCCCACAAACCTCTCCTGGCACTCGTGCAAAAAAAGGCAGGGAGCATGCAGGCGGCCCCTGGCCGCAGCCCAGCCGGCCCTCAGGAGCGTGCTGACTGCTGTGGGAAGGGTCCGAGAGGTTGCTTTGCTCTCAAAAGGGATTTTAGGGTTTCGGTAAAGCAACTTCTCCGCCAGCCCCCCGGGGACACAGCGCTCCCTTCTCACAGCAAGGCTCTGAGCTGCTGAGAAAGGCTCTTTCAACAAGAACCCCCCCCAAATTTTGCACCCCTCGGGAGGGCGGACCCATAGGTCAATCCTGCAAAGGAGGAGAAGAGGTGAAAGAGGAGGAAGCAACGAGGAATGGGGTGGGGACGGACCTGAAGGTACCATCGGCTCGTTCAAGGTGCAACGGCGTAAAAAATCCAATTTGTTTTTTAAAGGCTCTCCCGCCCCATCCTTCACTTTAGAGATCAGCGCGTCAGTCAAGGGCCAGAGGGAGAGAGAACAGGCTGGGGGAGGCTGTGCAGGTGCTCGCTGTGGTTATTAGAAGTCATGCATTGTAATAGACTATCACTCACTGCCCGCAGGAGGAGATGCAGCAGCAGCAGCAACAGCAGAAGTGGTGGGAGTGGAATTGACGGAGGAAAGAGCTACATGGGTTGGGCTAGAAACATTTTTTACATCGTGGTGCTGGCTCACGATGGAAGGCTGTCTCCTGAGGGCTCCCTGCAAAGAGGAGGCGCCGGTCTGGAATGTGTAAACTACGTCCATCTGCAAAGAATCAGAGAGTGAGATAGCGTCGCCCCGGGCAGAGACAAGGAGAGGGGTCGGGGACAGAGGGGAGCGGGGTTCGGGCAGGCACACAGGGACAGGAAGGAAGAAGGAGGGATGGAGAGGGGGGAAGGAAGGAGGAGAGCCCCCCGCCCACGCTCCCGCAAACCCGCAGGGGTTCGGTGGGGGGCTGGGAGCAGAGGGGAGGCGGGCTCCGGCCCCGGCAGGTGCGAGAGGTGCGGGGTCGATCCCCCAAAAGTGCGGGGTTTGTCCCAGCACCGAGAGAGGTGCGGTGGGGTGGGGAGCACCCCGGGTTACCCCGACAGTCTGCAGGAGGAGCAGAGAGAGGCAGAGGGCAGGCAGAAGTGGGAGCTGGCAGCCGGCGGGCTGGAAACTGCACTGGGAGAGCGTTTGGGGTCCCCTCAGCCCTACGGGGCCGTGGCGGGCACCCAGGGTTGGGGCTGTGCCCGAAGGCATCGCAGCCTCCCAGCCAGGGCTGCAGAGGGCTCGGGGGGGAGCTGGCAGGGAAACAGCGAGGCAGCACCCCCAGGGGAGCTGCGGGCACCCTCCAGGGACCGAGCAGGGTCGCTGCCACCCCAAAAACTCTTCCCCCCGGGCTGTGCCCAGCCCCGCAGCTCCTCGCTGCTCCCCTGGGGAAGGGCCAGGGTAAATCACCCCGGAGATGCTTCGTGTCCTGCTTCGCTCCTTGCCCAGCCCGACCTCCATCCCCAGCGGGGTGCTCGGCCCCAGCACACCTCGAGGAACGGCCCCGCACTCCTCCTTCAGCCCCGCTGACCGGGGGGCACGAGCCCGTGCGACGCTCGGGTGTGACCTGCTGCTGCTCTGCCCAAATTCAGGGCACCGCGGCCACGAGAGAGATGCTGAAGCAGCACCAGGACTCGCCAACAGCCGCAACGTCCAGGAGCATTTTCTTTTCCCCCCCCCATATTCTAATAGCAACAGCTCGTGGGAGCCACCACGGCTACAGGAGGGAGACCCCAGAGCCTGCGGGTCCACGTTCGTACCTACCAGGACACCTGGATTGCCCCCCAAAGCCCACGGCTCCCCGGGGAGCCAGCTGGGGGGAGCAGGCAGCTCAGCCCCCACCTCGAGATCCTCAAAGTGATGTCTCCCAGAGGAGAAGCCAACACGGCAGAAGGCAGCTGCCCTGCTAGCTCTGGTCCCCGTGCCCAGGGCATTTTGGCTGGCCCAAGTTGTTTTGGGGCTGAAGAAAGAGGAATGAAGGGCGATGCAGCCCTGCGTGCCCGCAGAGATGGGACTTAAACAGCTTTGTGCCAAGGGGCAGCTCTGCCCCACCCAGGCCTTGAGGGGAAAAAGGGAGCTCTCTCTGCCTCGAGCTGCCAACCATCCGGGTGGAAAAACAAAAAAAACAACACCCTTTGGGGAAAAAAAAACAAATGGTGTAAAAAAAAAAATCACACATCTTAACCAATCCTCCTCCTTGCGCCTCTGCGGCAGGGCTGAGAGCACCAGGCAAGGAGCCAGGGGAGCTGGCAGGGAGGGATGGCAAAAGCCCCCGCGGGCAGAGGGAGGCGATGCTTGCTCACAGCAGGGGGATCTGCTGGGAAGCTGGCAGCACCCGGCACGGCCGGGAGAACCGAGGGGAACCTGAGCCCCAAGATTTGGGGGAGCTCAGAGACTGCAGCTGGCTCTTGAGAGCCCTGGCAGCCTCCTGGCACGGGGTGCAAGCCTTCCCCGGGCAGCTCAGGCTCTGCCCGAGCCCGATGAGAGCTTGCATGACCCTGAAGCAAGAGCCAGCCCTGCTGCAAGCCCCCCGAGCGGGGCAGGAAGGCGCTGGGTGCGCCACGATGCGGCCCCATGGGGCTGATCCCCAGCAGGCTCCAGCGCTGACCCGCTGCTGAGCGAGGTGCCTGCGGGCAGGGGGCTGCAGGACGCCCCCATCTGTGTAAGAAAAGCCCCCTGTACCTCCCCCTACCCCAAGCCATCCCAGCAGGCCAGGCCGTCCCGGTTTGCCAAAAACCAGGGCAGACCCCAAAAAGGCACAGGTGGTGGGAGAAGTCTAGCCCAGGAGGCGATGGCATCCTCCGAGCAGCAGCCGTCGCCTCTTTCCAGAGGGAGCCCCTGGAGAGAAAGAAAGAGAAAGAGAGAAAGAGAGAGAAGAAAGCCCCCCAAGGAGCCCCCGCCCCGCAGTACCTGCGTCTGTATCCTGTTGAGACCCCTGAACCACAGGATCTGCCCCCGCCGCAGCTCCATCTCCGCGTGGTCGATCTCATCCACGTCCTCGGGCAGCTCCTCCTCCGGGATCTCCTCCTTGGTGATGCCGTGGCCGGCTTCCTTCAGGAACTTCAGGTGGCTGGTCGGGACGGTGCAGATCAGCTGGGGGGGGGGGGAGAGCAGAGAGAGCAGGGCTCAGCCCGCGGGCCGGGGCAGCACGGAGCCCCCAGCCAGCAGCGTTCCCCCGGGGAGCAGCCCTGCAGCGAGCTGCCAGGACTCAGTGCGGAGATGCCAGCCCTGGAAGCACCCCCAGGGCATGCAGGGTGGGAACGAGGAGTCTTATCAGCATCCTCCTCCTCCTCGGTGTGGTTTTAGGATGGAGCATCATCTCCTGCCCCAGCGCTGAATAAATAAATGCTGGGGGGAAGCAGGGCGGTGAGGCAGAGAGAAAGGCCAGCAGGCTGGGCTGGGATCCCGTCCAGGCACGGAGGAACGGGGTGGATTGATTTTTTTTACAGAGGCTGGCTCTTACCTGGCCCCAGAGGAGCTCTCCCACTCCGATAAAAATACACCAGAACCACTGGCTCAGGGTGAGCCCAGAGCAGCTGAAGGGCTTCCCACCGAACTCCACAATGATGATCTGCGGCACAGGGGAGAACAAGTCACACGCTGCGAGCTCAGAGGGCTGCAACGCTCAGCCACGAGTAGGAAAGGTCCTCCAGAACCCCACAAATCCCCTTCCCGGGGATGAAAACTGGGGCAAGGACCTCGTATCTACGCTAGCAAAGACACCAGAGGTGTGCTGCCAGCCCTGGCACCTCCCGACACACTCTAGACCCTAGACGCCAGGTTGTGTCACCAAGAAGCTGCTGGAGAATAAGGGGATAGAAGGGGAATAAGGGGGCTACGGGGAGGGACAGCAGCACCCATGGGTCCTCCCAGCCCCTCCCAGCCTTCCCCTTTCCTTAAATCCGACCCCACGGCCTCACCTGGGCTGCAAAAGTCCCCAGCACCACCGTGCAGAAGATGGGGTTGCGATAGATGGCCTCGAAGACGTTCCTCTCCCCGTGGATCTTGCGCGCGTTGATCTCGTTGAAGAGCTGCATCATGACGAAGGTGTTGAAGACGATGGTGTAGTGCTCGGTGGGCGGCGAGTGGAGCGGGGCGTTGCGGCCGCTGTCGATGTCAAACAGCTTCTCCCCTAAGCAGGCGAGGGGTTTTTGGGGTGGGGGCGGGCAAGGAAAAGAAAATGAGATCCCGTTCCTTACCTCTGCTCGGCCTCAACAGAATTAGGATCCCAGTTCTCAGCGTAAATCCCCTATCATCACCCGTCTGCTTCCCAACCCATCAGCTCCGTGGTGGCCAACGTGGGGTCCCCAACACCACCACCGAGGGTGCGGTGGCTGCCCGCCCCTTTTATCCCCACCCCGGTTTGCTCGGGGTCTCGAAGCTCACCCACAAAAAGCAGCGTGAAAATGATGGTGAGCTGGTAGACGGCGTGCCCCAGGATGTTCTTCATCATGGTGCGGGAGATGAGCGGCTTGTTGCGGCCGTAGGGCTTGCGGAGCAGCAAGGACTCGGAGGGGGGCTCGGTGGCCAGGGCTAAGGAGGCAAAGGTGTCCATGATCAGGTTCACCCACAGCATCTGCACGGCCTTCAGGGGGGAGTCCTGCGGGGAGAGGAGGGAGAAACGTGTCACACCACCAAAACCTGCCCCGTTTTCGGGCCTTTTTGCTCCCCGTGCCCGGCCCGGCAGCCCCGTACCTGCGTGATGCAGGCGCCCGTGAAAGCCACGATGACGGCCACCACGTTGACGGTCAGCTGGAACTGCAGGAACTTGGAGATGCTGTCGTAGACGTTGCGGCCCCACATCACCGCCTTGACGATGCTGGTGAAGTTGTCGTCCGTCAGGATGATGTCCGAAGCCTCCTTGGCCACGTCGGTGCCTGCGATGCCCTTGAGGGCCGGGGAGGAAGCGGCAGGGATGAGGCACGGGGCCAGCTCTGTGCGCTC
Organism: Netta rufina; assembly: GCF_964035555.1. NCBI lineage: Eukaryota > Metazoa > Chordata > Aves > Anseriformes > Anatidae > Netta > Netta rufina. The sequence continues at coordinate 3,842,806 of NC_140150.1, read as the reverse complement.
CATCTGCCCGGCTCCACAACGCTGCTTCTTCCCCAAAAACAGCCCCGAGAGAAGACCCCACCGCAGCCAGGAGCTGGTGCCAGCCCTGCCTTTTGCTCCCAGTCCTTGCTCCGTGCAGCAAACCGAGCGTGGAGGCTCCTGAGCAGCACAGCCTTCAGGGACAGGCACGGCTCAGCTCCAAACTGGGGCTCTGGGTCAGTGCAGCGTGTCACCCTGAGCTGTCAGTGCTCCTGACGGGTGACACTGCAGCAAAGCAGCAGCCCCACAGCCCCCCAAAAGTCACTGCAGTGTCTCAGCACAGTGAGATTTGCTCCGTAGGAGCTGGGCACGCTGCATTTCTTACTGCCCGTACAGGGAGGCGCTCGCTTGGCACTGCACACACCCAGTGGTGCCCTGCAAGGAGCCCTTTCCCTGACCTCGAGAAGCTTCCTGGAGGTTTGCAAAACCTGCCTGAGAGGGGAACCCCCGGCTTGTGCAGGGCAGGAGCTTCAAAGGGAAGCTGCACGGAGTCACAGCGAGCTCCAGGGCACTGCTGGACCTCCCAGCTCAGCACCCTGGGCAGGACCCTGGTGCTCCACAAGCACTGTGTCACCTTGAGTTTGCCACCATCCCCACAGCTGGGGCAGAGAAGCCAGGCTACTGGAGGATTGTTTTCCAGCAATTGTTCGCTAAAGTCCTACAAAGTTCCTGAGAGTTCAATCAAACCTCCCTAGAGGGTTTCTTCTTCTTTTCTAAGCTACCAAGGAAGATTTGGAAGAGTTTCATCACTCCCCAGGTAATTCGAGTGTTCAGAACAACCAAGCAGGACGTCAGTTTCTCTGCCCAGAAAGCAAAACCACCCCTGAAGCAGGGAGCACCCCGTGGCGATCCCACTGCAGTCCCTACCATGGCAAACCCAACGTCGGCTTTCTTCAGCGCTGGGCCATCGTTGGTCCCATCCCCGGTGACGGCCACGACCTGCCTCTGGTCACCAACAGTGCTGTCGATGATTCCTGCATGGGGGACAAGCAGAGTGAGGAAAGTCAGCTCCCAGAGCAGCCTCCAGCACTGGTTACGCTGCAAAATCACCCGGGCAGGGCAGACCGAGAGGCTTTGGGGAAGGGAGACGGCCACAGGGGGCTGCTGCGCACCCACCTTTGACAAGCGTGTGCTTATCCGTCGGGGAGGAGCGGGCCAGCACGCGCAGCTTGGGCCAGATCTTGTCCAGCTGCTCCTGTTCCACCTGCAGGGCACGGATGTGAGCAGGGCAGGGACCCCCAGACTCCCTTTTCTGCCCCACCAGAGAGCACCAACCCCAAAACCCCTCGCCTCGAGGCACCCCGCTTCCCCCGAGAGGCCCCCCGAGGAGCCCACCTCGCCCTTCTCGTTGCGGATGAGCCGGTTGAACTCCTTCCCCTCCAGGCACAAGAAGTCCTCCCCCGGCAGCAGGATGCCGCACTTGGTGGCGATGGCGCGGGCGGTGTTGATGTTGTCCCCCGTCACCATGCGGACGGTGATGCCCGCGCGCTGGCACTTCAGGATGGCATCGGGCACCTGGGGACGAGCACAGAAAGAGGGTGGGCGGGCAGGGCAGGGCCACGCAGCCCCTCTGCTGCTGTCCCCAAGTGTCCCCCCCTCCCCAAATGGATCCGGGCAGGGTCTCGGTGCAGCCATGAGCCATTTAACAGCTACCTGATGCTCAGCTGGGTGCTCAACCTGGGGACCAGCTGCCGAACCTAAAGCTGCCCCCCACGAAACCAGCTGAGCCGTTTATCCCTGGGGGTACGGAGAAGCCCCCAGGGACCAGAGCATCCCTCAGAGCAGCTCCCCGGGCAGGGTAACCTCATTGCTCTCTCCACATCATGCTGCGGAGCCGGGTGCCAAGGCACGGCCAAGACAATCCGTCAAAAACGGGGGCATTCCCCCCTCCCAAACAACCCCACACTGCTCCGGCAGCACGTTGCTGCCCTAATGGGTTTATCTATTACGGAGCGGTGGGGGAAGAGGATATTAGTGAGGAATTAGCAAATCGAATCACAGCCTCCAGAGCCGACGCAGACGGGGCATCTGTAATGCAATTCCCAGGCCCAGATACTTGAACATCTAATAAGGAAAGATGCAAGCAAGGCAGGAGCGCGGGGGCAAGCTCCGAAATGTAATCAAGAGGCAGGTAGCGGAGGGTTTATTGCATTAGGCCAGCTGCCTGCCCGGCACCCCCGTGGCAGATGGGGGCAGCGAGATGCAAGGAGGAGGGAGAAAAATTGGCTAGATCAGTCCTGCCCTCTCCAACACCCTCGTCACTCCTGCCTGGCATCAACATGGATTGCACATGGAAGGAGTCAGGCTTGTGCACAGACCCCTGCACCCGTACAGGAGCAGGGTTTGGGGGAAGCAGGATGCCACCAGGTCCTTCTGTTTGGGCGTGGGAGGGAAATGCCAGCACGCAGCATCCTGGGGCAATTCGGGGATGGACGTGCAGGAGATGCTTGTGCTTCCCTCTGGGCCTCACGATCCTGAGGGACAAGGAAAAGGGCTCCTGGCCCAGGAACGGGGCTGGGAGAAGGACAGTGATGGAGCTTTGGTACCTCTGGCCGCACAGGGTCCTCTATCCCGACCACGGCGATGCAGGTCAGCTCGGACAGGATCTCGTTCTCGCTGTCCCAGTCGGGCTCGGCGTCGGCGGGGAAGTCGCGGAAGGCCAGGCAGATGGTCCGCAGCCCGTGGCACGCCATGGGCTCGATCACCTTCTTCACCATCTCGTCCCGGTCCTTTGACTTGAACACCCGGGGGTCACCGTTCTTGTCCAGGATCCTGGTGCACCTACGTGGGACCAGGACAAGAGGGTGAAGGAGATGGGCAGTGGCACGCTGCCCTGCTCGGTGATCCCCCTCCCTGCCACCCATTGTCCCTGCCTGTAAAATGGGCGCATCCCCCAACCCAGGGCTGCCTACAGCTCTACCAAAACCACGCTACCAAGACTTCAAGACCCAACATTTCACCCACAGCACCTCCAGCTCAGCCCCTTCCTCCACGCTCCACAAGAGCTGGGACTTTTCACCCTCAACGCCCCCCCCCCCCCAAAAAGCTCCATGGCGCACTGGGAGCCCGAAGCCCCCTGGGGTTGGTGGGACTGGGAGAAGACCCGAAAAGCAAGGAAGGGCCGGTTACTTGCGGAGGATGATCTCGGAGGCTCCTTTGCTGTACATGCGGAAGCCGCCGTTGCCGTTCTTCAGCACCGTGCTCATGGATTTGCGCACCGAGTTGAAGGTGTAGACCTTGTAGAGCTTCTCCTCCGGCACCTCGTTGCGCACCGCCTGGTAATCCTGCTTCAGGTCCAGCACGAAACCCAGCAGGGCGCACTCCGTCTTGTTCCCCACTTGCCGGGGTAGCCCCCCTTCCTTCTCTGGGGGCTGGAGGGGAAAAAAGGGAAAGAAAACACAACGTCAAACCTGGGTACGGCAGGATGGGAGCTGTAGGGTTGGCCAACGGTGCTGGGAAGTCAAGGCTTCGGCTCTCCAACAGCCTGCTCACCAGGATCTTGGACGTGTAGGCAGAGTTGATGGCGACACCGTTGACGATGAGGTCCAGGATCTTGGGCAGGATGGCTTCGGGGTCGGGGATCTGGCGGTAGTGGGTGTCCCCCACGTAGGCCTGCACCACGGTCATGCGGTTCATGGTGAGCGTGCCCGTCTTGTCCGAGCAGATGGCGGTGGCGTTCCCCATGGTCTCGCACGCGTCGAGGTGTCTCACCAGGTTGTTGTCCTTCATCATTTTCTGCAGCAGGCAGCAGAGCCGGCGAGGTTAGAGCCAGAAGACCGAATTTCCCCCACAAAGCCCTCTACATCCCACCCCAGAGGTCTCACCTTCACGGAGTAGGCCAGGGAGATGGTGACGGCCAGCGGGAGCCCCTCAGGCACGGCCACCACCAACACGGTGACGCCGATGATGAAGAACTTGACGAAGTACTGGATGTAAATGGGGGTGCACTCCGCCAGCCAGGGCCGGCCCTGCACCCCGAAGGTGTCGATGACAAAGTACAGCACCAAGATGATGACCGTGATGGCCGACATGATCAGCCCTGGGGGAAAAAAGGGGCAGAGCAGGAGGTGAGGGGACACAGGGGAGGCAGGGGACGGCCCCTTCTCACCCCAAAATTTCCAGGGAGAGCTGCTCACCTGCCTTCCCGATCTGGACAGCCAGGCGCGTCAGCTTCCCTTGCAGCACAGACTTCTCCTTCTTGGGCACCTTCACCTTCTTCTTCTCCTTCTCCTCGTTTTCCACCCCTTCCTGGCTCTTCAGGGGTTGGATCTCTAAGGCCACACCATCCTGAGTTTTAGCTACAGCCCCAGGGCAAAATAAGACACCACGTGTGAGTAGGAGAGAGACCAGAAGACCTGCAGGACACCACTGAGAAAGATGGTGGTGGGAGAGAGAGAGAGAGAGAAAACCCAGAGCACAAAACCATTCCCTACGACACACACCATTCCCTACGACACACACATCCGAGCACATGGAAACCTCGTGGCCTGGGGCCCTGTCGCCTCCCTGTCGCTCAGTCTTTGCCATCTACCTCTCGCCCCAGCCCCACGGATGAAGGGTCCTTGGAGCTGATGGTGGCCGGGGGCCAGGCAGGATCATTTCTCATGGTTTTGCTGCACAAAACCCCTTGGCCAGGCCGTGGGCAGGAGGTCTCCAACCCCTCCACAGGCTGCTTTGTGCCCTGTAGCACGTTGGGCTGGCCCCATAGCAGCTCCCATGCACTGGCAGACCCTGTCCCAGCGGGGACAAGCTTGGGAAGTGGCTTCCCTCTGCTCTGAGCCCCTCTTCGGTGCCTTAACGCCTTTTTAATGCCCTTTGGGGGCTCAGCAGGAATCCTTTCACAGGGGAGCTGGAGGGGTGAGATGGAAGGGGACGGTTAGGCGGTCGGATGGAGTTTGAAGAGGAGTGAGCCAGCTCCCGTAACCCAGCCCTGAGCCATCCATCACGGTTTTAGGACACGTTTTTAGGACCCAAGACAGCTGTTACAGCTCGGCCCGACTCCCTGCCCTCATCCAGCTGAGGGTCTGGAGACCCAGGTCGGCTGGGAGTTGTGGAGCAGGATGGGGAGAGAAGAAGATGTCACCCCCTGCGAGGCTGCTGGGGCTGGGGGCGCAGCGGGGGCCCCCCAAGTATCCCAGGACCTGTCCCCTCGATGGTCGGAGACAGCCCCGAGCTGCCCCGTGTCTGCCACCTCCTTATGCCAGCCCCCGACACGGACAGAACAAGCACCCGGACACAGTCTGACGGGAAGGAGGGCAACTCAAACTGCTGAGAGGAGAGAGAGAGAGAGAGAGAGAAAGAAAGAGAAAGAGGTGGAGAGAGAGGTGCAGAAATGGGCTTCCTCCACAGCCTGCAAAGAACAGGGTGAGAAACACTGGCGAGAGACGCTCACGGAGTCGAGGCCATGGGAGGAGAGGGTGCAACCGTCCCGCGGGCCGGGTCCCAGGGGGTGGCTTATCCCGGGAGGATGCGATGCGCCCACCTCTCTCCCCCAGCCGTGCCCAACCACAAAGCCCGCAGCAGGGCAGCTCCTGGAGGGCATGAAGGTTCAGAGCCACCAGGTCACGCCAACGTGGACACGGATGCTCTGCCAATGATCCGGGCTGCTGGGAAGAGCCCTGTCCTTCCTGCATGAAGATTTTGGCCACGGGGAAGCCAGCCTGCATTGTCCCTGCTGCGCCCAGCGCCGCGAGGCCGTGCCAGAGCCACGGGACCGTTGCACCCTCTCCCAGGACAACGAGGCGAGAGTCCCGCCGGAGCAGCAAAGAGCACAGACTCATGAGAAGAAGGAAGGAAGGAAGGAAGGAGGAATGCTCGGTAGTTAGTGTGGTGCTGGTTCAAAGGATGGAGAGGCTGGTTACCTTTGTTGCGATTTTCGGGGGCTCCGGTTTTTTTACCTGTTCAAAGAGAGAAAGGGTGCAGGGCTGAGCACATGGAGCCGCAGCCGGTGAGGGGACAGGATGGGACGGGCCAGCCCCGCTCCGAGGGGCCGCACGCTGCTCCGGCAGCATCCGTGCAGGGGCTCAGCACCACTGCTGTCACCCTTGGGTGCCAAGTGCGGGACCCCAGCCAGCTCGCCTCGCTGGAGGCCATCCTGCACCCCAGCACGAGGAGGGTCTGGAGCTCCCCGGCTCCCCCAGCACCCCATCCCCATATGTCAAGCACCCCCTACAACTCCCACCAGCACCCCACGGGGTGCTGGGGTGTCTCAGGCCTTTGGGCAGAAGCCACAAGCAGAGTTTGATGGGTGCCCAGCACGTGCTGAGTGCTCCGGCCCCCCTGCTGCCACCAGATCCAACGGGGACGCACAGACTTGCCCCCCCACAATGGGCAGCACTACAAGGGGTGGAGCCCCCCATGTCTGTGGTGGGCACTGTCCCCGGATCAGGATCCCCGGTGTGCCTCCACAAAACCAGAAGCCCTGTGCTTCTGTAATTTATACAAGCAGAGCGTGATAAAGGGATTTACACACCACACCTGGTTTCTCCTCTCCCCCAGGTACCACAATGAAGCTCTCCCTTCCTCAATTTTACTCCCAAATCGAGGGCTGCAAGGCCCCAGCACGTGGCACGGAGCTGGGTTTGCTGTGGGGCTGAGTGCCAGAGCTTGGGGACAAGGAAAACCCCAAGCACCGTGCCCGGGTCCCAGGCAAGCTGCTGCTCAGCTCCGCCAGCAGCCGCTCCCCATGCTCCCACCTCCGGAGCTGGGCTGAACCTCAGCTTCCCCAGCCCGACTCACACCAACGCTGGCTTTGAAGCCTTTGTGGCTGAGGAGGGCTGGCACGGAGCAGCGAGACGTGAGAGCAGGAAAGCATTCGAGTCCCAGCATGATCGGGAACAGCTCAGCCTGCCCGGCTGCTCTCCTCTCCTCCACCCAGCAGGGCGCAAACCCCTCCTCGCCCTCTTCTTCCATCCCCTGTGCTTCCATCTCCTGCCCAGGGAGCTCAGCAGAGATCTTCAGCCAAGTTTCCAAGGCTCTGGACAGGCTGCTGACACCCTGCGGGCACTCACCTTCCCACCACAGGGTGGCAACAAGCACCGTGCCACTTTGGGGCAGTGCTAGCGGCCCCTTTCCCCGTGACCCCACAACCCTCCAACTGCAGGCTGCAGCTGGCAGGAGAAGAGAGCTGGAGCTGTGACCAAAAAGAGCTGGAGAGCCGAGGTCTGGGTGCATGAGGGGCTTTCCCCTCGCAGCACGTCCCACGCTGTCCCAACAGCTTGCCATACTGCCCGGGTCAGGCACGCTAAAGCCCAACCGCATCCCTTCGGTGGTTTGTTGGGCATTGGTGGATTCTCCCCAGGGGAGGGAGAAAGGCAATAGGAGGGAGGAAGTGGGTTCAGTAATCTCCTTACCTTTCTTCACCTTCTTCTCCTCATCTCCTTCTCCTGCCCCCAAGAGAGTGAAGATGATTCCCGTCTGGGAGTTGATCCCCACGGCGGTCACCACCATCCGCCCAGAGCCCTCCATCACGTGGGTACCTGGCACGCAGGGAGGCACAGTGAGGCAGGACACCAGCACGGGGCTCCATCACCCCCAAAACACCAGGACCAGGCAGAGGGCCCTTCCCACAAAGCCCCCACACCAGCCGGGGTTTTCTCCCTGGGGCATCTCCCCCCAGGGCTGCCGGCCCCAGCAGCAATGGGGCGCTTGGGACATGGGATCTGCCCAAATGGGGACACACTGGAAAGGTTCCCATGCCGTTCCCATGTCTCTCATGGTTGCCAAAGAGATGGTCAGGATCCTGTCCCGATCAATTCAGCAATTCACAGTGTGATGCCAACAGGTTTGGGACTTCGAACCATGCCAAAACCTCAGGCTTTTTGCTCTGGTGCCAACACGAGTTGGGTTTTCTGCCCAGAAGCCTCACCTGACAGCAGCATGGGGTCTTTATCGAGAGACTTCTTGACCTGGTCAGACTCCCCGGTCAGCGAGCTCTCATCTATTTTCAGGTCATTCCCTTGGATCAGGATCCCATCTGCTGGCAAGAGGTCACCTAGGAGAGGAGCAAAGACAGGGGTCGGTCCCAGCCCGGCCAGCCACAGCTCGCCCTGAGTCTCAGGAGGACTCGGTTGTCAGCAAAAGGACTCAAAATTCAGTCTCGGACCAAGCTCAGAGGTAGGAGAAGCAAAGGGAGGGTATTCAAGAGTGACATCTAATGGCTCTAAAATCTTCACACGCAAAGCATTCAAGTTTTGAGGTCTTTCAATTGCATGGTGCTTCCTCATATTTGATTTGATGGAATCAACACCACGCCTTCCCAAAGCCTCAATACACCAAACTGTTACACAAACATCCACCTGCAGAGGTGGGAAAAAGCTCTATGTGAAAATAAACACCACACAGGGAAAAAAAACCACAACTCATTCCTGACGGGAGCTGCAGGAACAAGTGAGCCAGGAGCAGGACCTCCTCTAGCCCGAGGGCTACAACATTTAGGTCTTCCCAAAGACACCTCGCTGGGGAGATGCTCACCAACAAGGACACGGTTGTGGGTTGTTTGGGGCCAGCAGATTGCTGAAACAAGTCCCTGATGTGGGCTGGCGAGAGGTGAGCAGAGCCCCGTCACCCAAACGGAGCATCTCCCATCGTCTGAGAGGAATGACCGCGCCGCCCGCGCCCCTCACTCACCGTATTTGATCTGCGCGATGTCTCCCACCACGATCTCGGCCACGGGGATCTGAATCACCTGCCCCTTGCGGATGACCGTGAACTTCTGCTCCTGCTCGATGCGGCTCTGGAGGCCCCGGAATTGCTTCTCCTTGCTCCAGTCGTTGAAGGCGGTCACCAGCACCACGATGATGACCGAGAACAAGATGGCCGCCCCTTCGATCCAGCCGGCCTGCGACTCGCCCTCGTCCTCCACGCCGCCCGACGACTGCCCGCACACTGCATTTTGGGGGAAAAAATAAAACCTTTTGTACAACAGGATGCTTGGTGGCTTCTGAGAAACACTCCCAGAGGACAACCGGGGTGCTCCCTGAGGTTCACGGGGGAAATGAAGGGACATTTCTCCTCAGACAGAGCGGGCAGGTGTTGGGATGGGTTGCCCAGGGAGGTGGGGGAGTCCCCGTCCCTGGGGGGGCTCAAGGAGAGGTTGGGGCTGGTGCTTGGGGACACGGCTCAGTGGGGACAGTGGTGGCAGGGCAGGGGGTGGTTGATCTTGGAGGGCTTCTCCAACCTTAATGATCCCAGGATCACTCACAAGGGGCATCATGGCTGGGAAGAGCACTGATTTGGGGGAGTTACCAAAGGACACCTTGTCCCAAAGCAAAGAAGCAGCCACATGGGATTTGGGAAGCCACCAGGCCATACAGACCCCTTACCCCATGAGCATCCCTTGGGGAACAGGGAGGAGCAGCACCACGGTGATGGCTCTGCCCAGACATCCACTAGTGCATGTCCCCTGACACAGGTGGGACGACACCAAGGGCCCCAAGGACAGGGAGAAGCCACCATCGAAGGGGACAGCAGGAGCAGCACGGCTCCAAGGCACCACCAGGAAGGGGGGGGGACGGACCCAGAAGGAGGGGATTTCATCCCAAAACCCATTGGGGACTCACGTTCATTGTCACCGCCCGGGGGGTGGTAGAAGGACAGGCCCAGGGAGATTATGGCTGCTATTTCCAAGATAATCAGCGTGACGTCCTGCAGCGCCTCCCACACTAACTGCAGGAACGTCTTGGCCTTCTTGGGGGGAATGAAGTTCTGACCGAACACCTGCCTCCTCTTCTCCAGGTCGGTCGGGTTCCCGGACAGACCTGGGGATGGGACGGCAAGAAATGAAACCGAGCCACAGCGCTGCCTCCACGTCCCCACCAAACGGCTCCAGTGCTGCAGAGGGGCGCAGAGCCCAGATTTTGCTCCTGCCACCCCTCACGGCGAGGGACACGAGGGACACCCGGGGCAGGCGCGGAGCCGCCGCTCCCCGGTGCCGCAGTTAATGCCAGTTGGCGCTGGCCGGCTTGTTTACACGCTGCAGCAAATTAACCGTAAATCTGGCACCGCCAGCGGCGCTCGGAGCTGTCAGAGCCACCTGATGCCTCTCTGCTGCCAGCTCAGGGAAGGGGAAGTGGTGGGGAGCAACGCAGGAACGTCTCCGACCCCCCCAGAGGACACCGAGACCCCCAGCGGATGGGGGACGGTGCGACCCGGGGGCTGCTCCTGCTTTGGGATGGGTGGTGGGAGCTAGGGATGGAATAGGACAGCCCGGATCTCTTGGGGGAATCGGGTTTTGGGGGGGCTGAACCCCTTCCTGTGGGTTGCAGGGGGTGTGGGAGCGCAGCAGCCTCCCAGCACGCGGCAATGGGGCGAGCACTCGGCCCCGCTGCCTCCCCGTGCACCAAAGAGCTGCAGTGGGGGGGGGACGAGGCGAGAGCAGCCCCCGCAGCCCAGCACCACCTTAATGCAGCCCCGCGCCAAGCCCCTGCGTTTTCCACCTTAAGAGCAGCCCGGGGCTGCTGCCAGCTCCCGAAATGCACCGGGCAGGGGCTGTAACGCCCGGCCCTGGGGCACCCATGGGTGCCTGGAGCAGCCTGGCAGCGCCACGGCCCCACCCCGGGGGCCACTTCCCCATAGGGCAGCCCGGCTGGAGGCAGCAGCAGGATGCGCCCCGCTTTCCCCCGCCCTGACGAACCCCGCAGAGCAGCCCGTGCATCCCCACCCAGCCCTAATCCCGGGATCTCCCGGCCCCCGTGGCCTCCCCGAGATGGAAAATCTCGCTCAGCATCGCTCAGCCTGACTCACGCCGGCGTCACGGCACGGGATGCCACCGAGGGCGCACACGTGGCTCCTCCAAACCCACCTGGGAGCACCCCCAGGATCTATCCCCCCCTCTCTAATTACCCCCGCTCTCACGGGGTGATGAGGGTGGGGTGGGTTTTAGTTTATCTGGATGGGTTGCAGAGGGCAAGAGGCCAGCAGCTGACTGCTCCTCGCTGGGGCCACAGCGGGGTCTAGATGGGACTCCGTAGGGGGGCAGCAGGTGAAGAATCTGGGGTGGAGGCCACAAAGTACAGCAGGAGGACAGCCGTACTTCTCCAGCCTAAAACAGGGACCCCAGGGTGAACCTCCCCGCCTGGCCTCCACCTCTCCACAGAGGCTTCTCCTACGACCCCCCCACCACTCACCCATTTCCCTCTTTTTTAGGATCTAGATCTTTGGTTAGGGGAGACGCCGGAGAGCCCCCTGCCAAAATCACTTGTGCAAGGGGAGATCTCACCCTATGACGTGGAAGCCCCCAGGTTGCACATCCTGCCCTAAAACCTGGCCAGGGCGTCCCACCCGGTCATTATTGGGGCTGGGGACAGTGCCAGGCTCACATTTCCCTTCTTTTGGGGTTTCCCTCGCCAGGCACCATCACACCCCACATCAGGCTCCTTGTGGAGCACGGAGAGGCAAACCCAGCACGGCAGGAGCCGAGCAGTGCTTTGGGCTTTCACTTTTCCTAATAATAGCTGAGCTCATAGGAAATAACCTCTCTCTGCTCTCTGGGCTCAGTAGGACGGGGTTTGGGATTTGGGTCACCTCCAAATCAACAGCTGTATGCAGAGCAGGGGCTCAGGCCTGAATTGATCCCAAATCGGGACCAAACGGTGTCCCTTCAGTACTTGAGCTCCCAGATCAGGGCAGGTTTGGGTTTGCTTCCCTCCCCGCCCCGCTCCCCTCCCGCCCCCAAAAGCGCGCTCACCTTTTGGCACGGCCAAGCGCATTGTTTTGCGGTCAGGACTTGGTATTTCCACCGGGACTCCCCCCCCTTCTCTAATGACATCCCGGGATTGTCTCCCCTTCCCGGTCCCGCTCACAGCTGGGAAACGCGCTAACCCCAGCGACAACGGGGCCGAGGGGCAGCCACGTCCCCATCCCACGTCCCCATCCCGGTGCTGGGAACAAGGGGTTTCTCCCCCCGTGCCCCTTTTAGCACCACGGAGGGGACGCATCGCTGTGCAGAGACACCCAACACCGCCCCGTGCTGAGAGTCACAGCACCCGGCCCTACTTGCTTATGGGGGGCCCCCAAAAATGTCACCCCTGCAAACGGGGAGGAGAGGTGACGTCCTTCCAGCCAAGCCCCCCAAAACATCAGCCAGCACCCCAAAAAGAGAGCACCAAACCAGCCACCGCTCAACCCTCCGATGCTCAGCAGGACCCAAACCCAGGCTTCCAGCTCACATTGAAGAAACCCTAAAACTACGGGGCCGTGGGCACCTCCCCGTCCCCATCAGCGCTTTGGGGATGTTCTGCCTGTCCTTTGGCCAGGATGCCCGCACCACACGCAAAATCCCCACACCACCAGGTGCCGTCCAACCTTCACACCCCCTTCCCCCACATCCCATGCGAATTATCCAACAGGGGAGAGGCTGGGGCAGCAGCAGGGCTGGGAGATGAGCCCTGTACCCCCTCACACCCCACCAGCCCCCCTATTTCCACCCAGAGGCACGGAACCACATCCCCAGGACCCACAGAGGACACCCAGCACGACGGAACCATGCTTTGAGCTCCACCACGAGCGACTGGAACCCGACAGCTCCAGCCACGAGCTCCCAAAAACGTCCCAGCTCCCCGCTTACCTTCGACAGGCGACGTCTTCAGCCTCTTGCAGACGTTGTGCACGCCGCCATAGGAGTCGTTGAGCCGGGCGACCGCCTCGGCGCTCCGCAGCTCCATGAGGTTCCTGAGCTCCCCCACGGAGCACCCGAAATCCCCCTCATGGTTGCCTTCGGTGAAGGAGTTCCCGGGGTGGTGATCGGCCACGTTGTTCGTCATCTCGCCCCGGCCGGGCAGCGGCGCCGAGGGGCGCCGGGACGCAAGGGCCAGCCACGAGGCTGTGGATTTTTGGGGAGGGAGCTGGGGACGGCCCGGCGGGGGTCCCTGGGGGGCTGCCCGGGTGCAGCGGTGCCTCTAGCCGAGCCCTTCTCCTCCGGATGCAGGTGTAAACAGGATGCGCATGTTACCGCGGAGGCAACCTTAGCAACGCCCGGCGTGCATCTCCCGCGGCAGGAGGAAGGCTCCCTGGATACCACAGCAACTGGAGCTGGGGGAAAAAAAAATAATAAATAAATAAATAAAAAAAAAAGGATGGGAAGAGGAGGAGGGCGTCATCGGGGGGGGTCCGCAGCCGGACGCACGCAGCCCCCGCGGGATGGGTACGGGGAGGAAGAGGAGGCGGCGTGGTTGGGAGGCGCGCGGCGGCACCGCGGGCTCACCCGGCTCTGCTAAAGAAAAAAGCAAAAAAAAAACCAAAACAAAACAAAAAACAAAACCACATAGCTCTGCCCCAAAACCCTAAGGTTTGGCTTTTTTGGAGCAAAGAATAAATAAATAAATAAATAAAATGGTGAAAGCTGAGCTCGGCCCAGCCCGTAGGGCAGGAAGGGCGGCCAGGTGGTTCTCCGCTCAGCCCACAGCTGGCCGGCCCCGAAAATGCTCCCATTGAGCTGGGGTTAAAAATACAGCTCGGCAGTGGAAAACAGCTGCTTCCGCCCCGCCGGCCCGGGGAGGCAGCGCCTGGTAACGGCGCTGGCAACAGGTAAGCAAAAAAGCATCCCGAGGCAGCCGACAGAAGGGGGCTCGCGGCACCCAGCAGGCTTCTGAGCGCCGAGAGATCCGTCAGGGAACTGCTAAACCCCACGGGTTGCTCCGAAATAAAGGGTTTTTTTGCGTTAATGGCACCTGCTCGGCTCTCCCTCTGTGATCTGCTCGAGCTCTCGCAGCACAGCCTGCGAGGAGCCGGATCCCCCAAAGCCTCCAAACGCTGCCAGCCCCACTGCAAGGGTGGGAGAACCCCCCAAAAAAATCTATAGGATCAGGCAGAGATGTGAGCATCCCCCTTCCCCAGGGCGTAGGGTCCCATGGCAGCGCCAGGAGCAGGAGGGAGCAGTGCTGGTGGCCACTGGGGACACGGAGGGACACGGAGGGATTGAAGGACTGGGGAGTTGAGGACTCCCTGTGCCAAAGGCACCACGCACCAGCCGGAGGTGGAAATGGGATGGGGACGCTGCCGTCCCCATACGGAGCCTTGCCTCTGCCCCCTGACCCCACAAAGCAGGGAGCGAGCTGGAGCAGCAGCATCCTTGACGGCGGATGCAATTAAGCAGGCTCCCGCTGATCAACAGGAAAAAAAAAAAGATAATTCCCCCCCACCTCGGCGCGCTGATTTTCCCCCTCTTTCACCATCACTGATGTCTTCTGAAGGGAGCCGAGAGGCGAAGAGAAAGGTGGCTAATTAATACGGTGACGGCCTAGCCCGTAATTAGCCCTGAAAGAGCCACGGGGCACCCATCGTTACCTGCCTGGGGGGGCGGCGAGCTCCTGCCCGCTGCAGCCCCAGCCCCAAGACTCGCTCTGGTGACCAAGGAGAACGCAGGGACCTGGCGGGGGGGGGCTCTTTGAGCACCCCCTGGTCCCAGCTTGGGGACAGAGCACGGTCCCATGTCCCAGACCCGTTCCTGGCCCATTTCTGCCCCATCCTGCTGGCACGGGACAGGCTCCTGCGCTCCTTGGCTGGGCAGGCTCGGTCCCTGGCAAGCGGAGAGCTGCGCTGAAGCCTCGCTAAGACCTAACACTAATGAGTGCCTAACGACTCCCGCAGCATTCAGCAGCCTGTCCTAGCTCAGGAATTAGTTTCCCGAGCCTCCAGGCACCGCGGAGGGAGACGGGGGGCTCTCCGAAGGCCCCCGTGGGGACAGCGAGGGAGGCAGAGGTTACGGGGCTCTGTGCACCCTGCAGAGCGACTACCACAACCAGGGACACAAGCAGGGAGCCCGAAGGAGCAGCCAGCAGCCGTGTCACCTCCTGCTGTCCCCACGCAGACAAGGACCTCGGCGGTGGCAGCGGGGAAGGACGCGGCTCCCGGCGCGCGGCGGCACACGGGGAGGACGGGGCAGGGAGCGGAGGGAGCAGGCGGGGAGGAGGCAGCGGCTGCCAGGGAGCCGTGAAGCCGATGCAGTGCTGCAGACGAACCTGCCCGGAATAATAAAACGGCTGCATTACACCTCCGGCCCGGCCTGCCTGCGCCGGGGCCAGCACGGCCTTGGGTGCGCGCCGGCGTGACCGTCCCGCGCCGCGGTGGCCACCGGTGTGAGCAGAGGAGCCCTCCTGGCCCTAAATACGGGGGGAGAAGGGAAGCAGGCTGCTGAGAGAGGGACAAGGATGTAGGGTTTGGATCCCGTCCCGCAGGCACCGGTGGTGTGAGCAGCCTAGGCGGTGCTCCCAGCCCCCTAAAAATCACACGGCGCATCCGCGGCGACGCTGCTCGCGTGCTGGGGGCTCGCGGCTTCCCTCCCCGGGGAGAAAAAGCCAAGCTGGAGGGAAAATCAGCCGGGCACGTCCTGCGTGACACCTCCAAAGCAAGCCCCGAGAGGGCTCGCTGCGACGCCTGCTCGGGCAGCCGTCGCAGGGCCGACGGAGAGCAGCACGCACATGGGGATGCGCCTGCAAACCCGCTCGGGAGCCCCAATTCCCCAGAACGAGCCCTGGGGTTGCCGCGCCACGGGATGCCACCGCGGGTTCCCAGCTCTCCTGGGACTCCACCGCGTCCCCGCGCTGCAGATTGAGGCGAATCCTCCCTGTTTTGGAGCAGGCAGACAGCGAGCCCAGCGCCGTGCACCTGGCAGCCGACCCGACCAAGCTCAGCTGTTGGTTTTTCTTTCTTTCTTTATTTTTTTTTTTAGTTAAACCCACAAATAACGGGGAAATCAGCGCCCCCGGCTCAGCACCCTCCCGCTCTCCTCCACGTTTTGATCCAGAAAACCCCAAACATCTCTCCTCCATGGGGAAGAAAACCAAACCCCTTTGCCTCCCCACCCACCCGGGGGTGAGCAGAGCCACAAATCCCAGCTCGGCCGGGCAGGATGAGGCCCCCGAGCAAACCTCAGCCCCTTTGATGGGGTTCCTGCCCCCCACCCCAAGCACCTGCCCTGCTGCCCCGGCCCCGAGCCGTGCCATGGGGGCCGTCTCCTCCCCAGCTTTCGGCTGCTGGAGGTTGCCATGGCAAAGCCAATGGAAAACTGTGCCAGGGATGCTGCTTACGGTGCCAAATGGGGAGAAAAAAAGGAAAAAAAATATGATATTTTTTAAAAAAAAGCATCCAGGAACTGCTCTCCCCAGCTCTGCTCCCACCACGCACGGACCCCGTTGAGCCAAGGAGCTGCTGGAGAGGAGAAAAGTCGGTGGGAGAGGGGTGAGGGGTGGGCTCTGCCGGGCTGCAGCCCCTCGTGGTGGGGATGGAGCAGGAGCAGGAGCTCGGGGAGCGCGCTGGGAGCCCCGCACACGGGGACAGACAACGGGGACACTCAGCAGGCAGCTCCGTGCGACGCACCCTGCCTGCCTCCAACAGATCCAAAAGCTCGGGGCTGGAGCTCTTGGCCAGCATAGGGGGGGGCTCGGGGAGGGCACAACGCCCCCCAACCCCGCCTGACTCCCACCGTGGGGCCCCCCTGGCCAAATCGCCGTGCCCTGGGCAAGCAGCAGCCCCCCGGGCATTTCTCTGCCCCCCCCAAAAAACGCTTGGAGCAGCCCCGCAGCCCCGTGCCCACCCCACACCGTCCCCATTTCCCCTCCCCAAGAAGGAAGCGGGGGGCCGGGGGAGCCCCAGGGCAGGGGCGCGGGGCCCCTCCCCGCACACTCACCAAATCGCAATGTGCAGATGGCAGCGGCACGGCTCGGCTCGGCTCCTCGTTCCCAGCAACACCCATGGGGAGCCTTCCCCTCGCCCAGCGCCGCGCTTAACCCCTCCGGCACCGGCAGCACCGGACACCCACGAGGAAACCGGAGCGGCTCCGGGCTCGATCTTGCCCCCGGTGCATTCCCTCCTCTCGGGGGGAGAGGCTCCTAAATCGCCGAGCTGGCTCGTGGCTGCAAACGGCACGCTCCGGGGGCACGGGGCACGGATCCCAAAGGGGCTGGCGCAGCCCCCGGAGGATTTGCACCCTCTCGGGACCGAGGGATTCAGCCCAGGGTCAGGGCTCCCAGCAGGCAGCCAAGGTCACGGCGTGGGAAGCTGAGCCCTCCGCCCTGATGCCACAGAGAGAGGCCACACGCCGTGCGATGGGGTTAGAGAAGAGGATGAAAAAAACCCCAAAAACACCCCTG
This sequence comes from Netta rufina, assembly GCF_964035555.1. NCBI lineage: Eukaryota > Metazoa > Chordata > Aves > Anseriformes > Anatidae > Netta > Netta rufina. The sequence goes on along the minus strand of NC_140150.1, from coordinate 3,825,701 downwards.
GGCAGAGCCCGCCAGGCTCGCACTCACCCATCACCCGGGCAGCTCCATCGCTGCGCCAGCGCCCGCGCAACGAGGGCACAGGACCCGCTCCCACCGCTCCTGCTCCCCAATAACACCGGGATCGGGCTCTCCTCGCTCCTTCCCCGGAGCTGGGGGTGCCCCAACATCACCCCCCTGCCACGGGGCACCCCAACGGGATGTCACCTCCCTGCTGTCACCTCCCTGCTGCCACCTCCCACCGCAGCATCCGCTTCCTTCGCCGAGGAGCCCCAGGGGAGGGGATGGTGACATTCGATGGCTGCGGGGCACCCGCCAGCAGGAAACCCCCCCAGGGCCACCCAACCTGCAGCTGCCTGATGCGTGGGAGGCTCTGGGCACCCCAGGGTGCTCGCACGGGGATGTCCCCGACAGCTGGGGAAACGCAAGAGCCTAAAGGCAGGGGAGAGCCCGGCCGTTTGGGGAGACCCCGGTGATTTGGGGAGACCCCTTGTGCCCTTCGCACCCAGGGGGAGGAAGCCCCCAAGCTTCATCTTGTAGGAAGGGGGGGACCTGAGCATGTCAAATCCCCAATTCCCACACGGAGCAGGCTCCCACACAACCACCACGCACGCACCAGGACGATGCCAAGTGCCCAGGGAGGGGATTTGGATGGGTCGGGGCTCACGTCCCCAAAAGCCACCAACCCCTGAGGGTTCGCATGCTCGTCCCCACGGGCAGCAGGCCACCAGCTGCTCCCCACTTCCACGAAGCCCAGATCCCCTCCCACACCCAGCCCAGACAGAGCTGACCCCAACCCCATCATCCCCACCCAGACACCCACAAATCTGCACAGATCTGGGGGCGACGGAAAGGGCGCAGCACCCGCGGGGGACACAAACCACACAACCATGACCCCGGTGGATGCAGCAGCAGCATCCCACCTGAGCGGCCTCACACCATGGCACATCCTCCTCCTCTGCCTCCCACAGGGCTGCAGGGACCGAAAAGCAGCGCGCTGGAGGGATGGGACGGTGCCTGAGCCACGAGGTTAAGACCCAAGGGGAAGGAGAAGGGCGCAGGCGAGGGGGCAGCGAGGTGCAACCTGCTGCAGGAGCGCAGCCGCTTGGTGCATGCCCCCGCAGGGAGCACAAGCAGCTGGCAGCAGCCCACTAATTACAGCTGCTGCTCACATTTGCTCCTATTTCGCCTCTTGTTCACCAAGGCAGGAAAACTGGTTTGTTGCACGCCCAAGGCACCCATCGCCTCTTGCAAAAGAAGCGGCGAAGAGGCAGGAGAGCACCGGACGCGCTGCGGCACCGCAGGACAAGCTCGGACGCAGCTCCCCTCCACCCCCCCAGCACAGCGCCCCAAAATCCAAAATCCCAGCCCCGGAGCCGGCCCCGGGGTTCCCACATGGGGCATCCATGTGCCGAAGCCACCAGCGCATGGCCGGAGCAGGAGCCTCTGAGCTGGGGGCTCAGGAATCTGCCCGCGCCCCCGGGCTTCCCCTCGCCACCAAGGGCAGAGGAATTTCAGGGGGGTGGAAAAAAAAAAAAAAAAAAAAAGAAAGAAAGAAAAAAAAACCTCGGAGGGAGTCTCCAGGCGAGCTGTCAAGGGGAATGTTTCCATCTAAGGCCTTGGTATTTCTCTCCCGGCGCCTGCACTAAATCACCCGGGCTCCTCTCATTATTCTTTTGTGCTTTACAAGGTAGCGCAGCCGTCGGGCAGGGGGAGGAATGCAGGAGGAGGCACGAGGCGAGCCCCAGCCTCTGCTGCACAAAAATACCTGGAGCCCCCTCGGGCCGGGCGCCTTCAGAGGGTGCCGCAGCCCCAGGTGCATCCAAGGGAGGGGAGATGCTGGGGCTGGGGGCCACAAGGGGCTGAGACGTGGGAGCTGGTGGTGCCCGACCACGCCGCGTGGTGCAGAGCCCCAGCCTTCATCCCCTGCTCCTCCCAGCTCAGCACTGGGAAACTGGTTCCTCCTGCCCCGGCATCGCAGGCACCACGGGCGGTGATAAGGCAGCAGCCGGCCAACTATTGGGCAATTGGGCAACTTCACTCAAGCTTTTTTTTTTTATGTATTTTTTTCCCTCCCCTTCTCCTCCAAACCCAGTTGGATCCGCTGGGCAATTCCCCTCGTGGCGAGGGGAGCAGGGAGCACAGCTCTGCCCCGTCCCGGCACCCCGCAGCACCTCCGTTCTCAGGGCTCCCTCTCTGCTCCCCCACAGCCATGGATCCGCCGCCCCGCAGACCTGGCCCTGGGTTTTTGGGTCACCCCACATCCCTCGGCCTCCAGGGAACCTGCAAAGCCCACGGGGATGCTCGGAGGCCGGGCTCCCAAAGCGCTGATGCAGGGAACATCGCTTGGAAGCGGACATCAGCACTGGCTGGGCTGGAGGAGACACGCTTTGGAGGAAAGGGCACAGGATGGGGTTAAAGCACAACACAAGACGGGGGGAGCCCGGAGCCCTTCCCTAAGGGACGGGGTGCTCCCCGCCCCGCAGCCGTTTGTAGGGGCAGCGGCAACCCCAGACCTTGGCACCGCGACCAGAACCAGGCTCCTGGACCAGCTCCATCCCTGCTGTGCCCCCCCTTTCGCTCTGCTCCCCATCAGATTTGGCCCAAACACCCATTTGGCCCAAACACCCATCAGATTTGGCCACCAGGCACACATCTGAGCCAGCCTGCACCGAGTCCCGGGCTCCCTTCGGCTCCCCCACCCAGCCTGGGGACACCACAGGTTTGGGAACTTGCTGGGCTCTGACTGCCACAGCCCCACAAACCAGAGCTCCCCGTGGCTCCAACACGCCTCATTCCCAGGAACAGCACCCCTGCGTGCAGGAGGGGATTAATTACGGCCCGTTAATCAGCATGGCAACGTCCTGGAGGGGGCTGGACCTTGCCCCCCTGCACCATACGGGGGTGGGGAAACTGAGGCAGCGAGGTGCCGGGGGGGCTGCAGCCCTCCGCCAGCCCCCAGCCGGGAGGAGATCCCGGCAGTCCCGACTCCCACCTTTCCGCACCCTCTTCAGGGAGAGGAGAAATAGCTCGGCTTAAAATAAAACGAAGTAGCAGGCAGGCACCGACCCACGGAGACCGAGGGCGTCTCGCAGGCAAAACAACACCCGGAGAAGCAGAGAGCGAGCGGCCGGGGCGCATGGGTACAGCCACGGTATTTTTAGCAGGATTACACAGGGAGAGGGGATTCCTACCCTGAACATCCCCGGGGGCTTAAAATAGGCCCCGCCACTTCCTCCAGCAGCAGCTGGGAGGAGCATCGGCTGCGTTTGCTGTCACCCGTGGGGTTGGTGAGCACCCCACCGGCCCTATACACCCCAGAACCCACAGGGGACGTCCACAGCCGGGCTTCCCCTTGGGATGGGTTTGGTTCCCTCCCCTGCATGTAGCTGGGGGCTCTGTATCACCGGGGGGGTGAGGCTGAGCCCCCTGTCCCACCGCAGGGTGTCCCTGGGGAGCGATGCCGGCGGCGGGCGCACAGCACTAACCTCTCCGCCGGCGCGACGAGCCGCTTCCTCGGCGAAAAGAGAGAGCACGTGCAAAGAAAATAAGAAACAGCGATCAAATCCCTCCTGGTCACAGCAAGGGAAACTGAGGCAGGGGGCACAGAGCTTGTTTGACACCTGGACTTGATGCCCAGGGTCTCCCCAAAGCGTGGGTGCAGCCCAGTAGAGGGGAACCCCGATGCGCCCGGCCACCCCAGTGCTGGAGGGCAGCAGGGACGGCACCACGGGCACGTCCCCAAGCTGGGTGCCCGACCCCGAGGCCAGCAGCAGGGACACGGCCGAGGGGACGCTGCCACACGGGCTGGGGACGGGGTGGCTGTCCCCTCTGCTCCCAACGGTGTCGGCTCCAGCTCACATCACGGGTCACTTCTCCCACCCATGCTCGCGGGTTTCCCTCGCGCTGCGTCACCGGGACGTCCGGGCTTCTCCACTCAGAGCTCCAAACAAACAGCGGGGATTTGGGGAGGAGAAAAGGGAAAGGTAAGCAACCAGGCTGAGGGGTGGGGGGGGGTGGAAGCCCCCTCCTCGCCCCAAAAGGGTTAAAAAAGCAAAGGCAGCAGAAGCGTGCCTGCGATAGGAAAAACACCCGCGCTCCCAGGGCGAGCGCGCCGGCTGCTCGCCGCTTCCCTTCCCGACATGCCCCGCTCCTGGGAAAGTGTAGGCTGTTTTCCATATATAACTGCAAACTGTTCCATGCAGTAAGAAGTCTAATTAAAGGGAGGGAGGGAGAGAGGGAGCGACGCAGAAGACCAAAAGGCAATATTTATACGAGGGAAGAAAGCCCTGCATCCCCGGCACCAAATTAGACCCTCGCCGAGCGAAGCCCGTGATATCATCGGGAGATCAAATCTGGGCAGAGCGGCGGCTTTGCAGAAGAGGCAAATCAGAGCCTGGAAAATATGTACCAATAAATAAGAGAGGAGAGCCAGATGGGCCAAGAGAGCACGGGGAGGGGCAGGGGAAGGACTAGCTAATCCGAGCCAGTTGCTCAGGATAATGCAAAATATCGCGGGAGCGCGCGCGCACGCCCCGGCCCCGCCAGGCTCCCCCACGGCCCGGGGCTGGAGAAGCAGCTCTTTAAGCAAATAGCAGCAATCTGCTTTAAAAAAAATAAGAAGTAATAAAGCCACACGTGAGGGAACGGGGAGGGAAATGGCAGCGAGGAGAGGGGCTCGCTGGCGCAGTGCTGGAGCCGAACAACGGGGTTGGGATGGAGAGGCAAGGGGGCACCCACCCCACGCACAGGGTGAGCCACGCAGCACCCAGCCCTCACCCCACTGCTGCCCCCGGGCAATCCCACAGCCAAAATCCCCCTCCTCAGTGCCTCGGGACACCCCCTTGTCCTGCATCTCCAGGGCAGGGGGGGATGTGGGGAGACCACGTGGGGCTGAGCAGGGAAAGCGCACGCCGGGGCCGTTCTTTGAAGCCTCTTTGTTAGAGCTGCACTTCCCACAAGTGCCAGCCGCAGCCCCAAGGTAACCCGCAGGCAGCTAACACGTTCCCCAGTTATTAGGTCCTCTGCCTACGCCAGGTGTCGATGCATCTGAAAGCCGTTAACGTGCTTTAATTAAAGCGCCGATAGATTGAAGAGTCGCCCTGCCCAGGCTGAGCCCTGGCGGAGAGGCTCGCTCCGGGCTGCGCTGCTCTGCGCCAGCCCCAAAATCACCACCGGGTGCCAGCAGCTGGGGGCAGCCCCCCCTCGGTGTCCCCAAAGCGGACGGGACCCATGGCCCTGTCCCCCAGCACGTGCCCTTGTGCCTGGCCCCATCTAGACCCAGCGCCCTCCTTGCGCTGTGCCCCAAGCCCCCCACGCTCCCTCCTGCTGTCCTTCAGGCACCGCCCCAGTGGCTTCCAGTTGCACCAGTAACCCAGAGGCACTGGGATAGCTCTTCCCTCAGGGCTCAGCACGAAGTTGCCGGCGAGGCTCCTGCTGCCCACGGGTGTCCCCCAAGCTTGGGGGTGCCTCCCAGCCCCACTGGCACTTGCCCACCTCCTGGGTTTTGCCACCACACTCACCTTTCGTGCCCACAAATTGCAACCCCACGGTGATGGAAGCAGCCTGCAGCTCACCCCATTAAAACCCTGCCTTCAACCCACAGCAACGCCAAAAACCAACCAGCCTGAGGCAACTCCACTTGGGGGCAGCGACCCTCGCAGCAGAGCCAGGCACAACGCTCAGGGCACCCCCTTGCCACAGCCACCCCATTAAATGGGGGTGCAGCACCCCAAGCCCTACATTGAGCCGTGCCCCACCTGGCACAGACCCAGCTGCCCTAAAACAGCCGAGCAGCGCTCCCTGCCCTCTGAACAAACTGCCTCTGAGCCACGAGGTCACCCGAGGTGACAGCGGGACGGTCACCGCTTTGCGCTCAGGGGACCCTGCGGGCAGCACGGCCGCGGCAGCCCCGGCCTCGAACAGGCGTGCGTACAGGTGGGTATCGAAGCTCCAGGGCTAATCCGGGGATAATAGCGGCTTTAGCAGCGATAGGGCAGGAGATTACTGCAGCGATCGGGGCGTCGAGGGCGCTCTGCTGCCAGAGGATCTGCCTGGAATAAAGCGAGCGGATGGTGCTGAGCCGGCTGCTGGCTCCCCGCTCGCCGCCACCGAGCCGAGCAGCACAGCACCGGGGTGAGCGAGGCTTCCTCGTCCTCCACACTGACCTCCTGCTGCAGGGCAGAGAGGTTTGGGGAAGCCCTGCCCTCTCCTCCGGGTCCCTGCTTCCCGAACCCATCCCTCGAGCAGGGCAGGAGCGCAGCAAGGCTCCTGCGCACGCCGCAGGGCTGGGAAAACAGCGAGGCTGCAGGCAGCTGCGGCCAGAGGAGTGGCAGGAGGAAGGGAGGATCCCTTCATTGTCCTTTCCAGAGGGAAAAGGGACAGTCCCCTGAGCGCAGTGCCAGCCAGGGCAGGAAACACCGCAAGCCTCCGGGTGGCATCTGCCCAGGGAGAGAGCAGCAGAGACCCCGCACGCACCCCCCCCTTGCGCCGCAGGAGCGCGAGCTGCAGCGCCTTGCACGGATTTGATGCATTTCACGTCCAACTGCAGGAGCGAGAGGATTCCCCCGGCTGCTGCCCTGCAGAGAAACATGCAGATGCTGCAGGGGAGAGAAAAACAAGGAAACGCCGCCTGCTCCACCCCGAGCAGGCAGCTGAACGCGGGCGCAGGACGGCGGCGCGAGGTGAAGCCTGGCGCGCGGCAGCCGAGCGCGTCTGCAGATGGCAGGCAGGGACGGGGAGAGAGGAAAAACAACGGCGAGAAGGGACGCAATGAATTAAAGGAGATTAAAGGCAGCGGGTCGGGAGATAGCACTACAGCCTCAACACACCAGAATCCAGCAGTGAGCGGAGGCAGAAGGCGATGCTGAAGGATTTGGGCTCACCAGAGCCCAGCCCAGGGCAGCACCCAACCCTCGAGCACCCACTGGGTACCCAAGCGGCCACCTCTGTAGCACCCTGGCTGAGCCTCCCCAAAAAAATCCACCTGCAGAACACGGCTTCAGCCTCCTTCCCCAGCAGGCAAAGCAGCCTCTCCTCCGGGAGCAGTGCTCAGCTGCGTTTTGGCACCCAGAGCACACCCGAGTGATTCCAGCCGCCCATGGGAAGAGCAGCCCGCAGGCTCAACCCCCCTGCGGAGCTGAACAGCGCTCCCAGGGCTGGTCCTCGGGGGGCACAGCGCATCCCCTGGGATGCAGGAGCAGGTAGCAGGATGAGATTAGGTTTCTCCCCAAGGGAAGGGGGATTTCTCCTTCCCCAAGGAGCTCGCTCGGGGCGGCACGGCGCTCTCCGAGGAGGAAACTGCCCGAGCACTCAGCCGGTCCGGCCCTTTTTGGTTTTGGATAATCCACTTGGGGTCAGCTCCACGAGCAATTCGTCACTCGGGAAAAGGCTCCGCTTCGCCCCTCCTCCCTCAAATAAAACTCAAAAGACATCATTTAGCCGAGCCCAGCCTGGACGACTAAAAATAGCCAGCACTAGTCACCCTGGAAAACGCGGGCTGGGCACTTTCACACTTCAGCAGCGTGGCCGTGGGGACGCGGGTGTCTCGGGTCACAGGAGCTCTCCCTGCGGTGTCACCGGCTCGGGGAGCAGCCCGGCCCCTCAGCACCCCACAGCTCCCGGCCCCTGCGCTTTCCCCAGGCGGCGTCGGGCAGGATGCGGTGACTCAGAGCCACGTCTGCACGAGGACACCCAGGAAAGAGGAGCAGGAGCCACGCTTTCAGTTTTTCCACAGCCAAGCCGGGTTTACGGTCCCGGCTCCCCGCAGCTGATTCACTCCCCAGTTTCCCCAGTGCCCCCGGGCAGAGGCAGCCAGGTCCCTCCGCCCGGACGCGGGATAAATCCCGGCACTGAGTAACGCGTCCCAGCGGGCTGCTGCTGCTGCAGCTTTCCTCCTCTCCTGGCACGAGGGACGTGACCCTCGCCAGGCACAGCTCTGCCTTCCCGCAGCCCTCCTGGGGCTCCTCTGCCACCAGGATATCTCACCCCTTATTTTTTTTTTTGTCGCTGGTGCTCACAGGGTTTTTCCAAATAAATTTGTGGCTCCTCCTGGGTGGGTTCTGCGCAGGTGGCAGCCAGAACCGGGAGCTTCCCAAACATCCCCTGCCCCAAACGGCCCCTCCAGCACATCACACCCGCATCCGTCCCCCTCCCACGTCACCCCGAGCTCGGCTTTCACAGCAAACCTCACGGCTGGGGCTTCCGAAAGCAGCCGAGGCAGAAGCTGCCCGCGGGCCTGAGCCATCTTCTCGCGTGTCCTCGCGTCCCTTGGCTGCCCGCGGCGGTGACAGCCTGACGGATGGCACGCGGCCGTGAGCGGCGCTGCCACCGCCGGGTAAAAAGCATCCGCACAGCCCAGCCCGAGCTCTGCCCGCAGCAGCCAAGCGCTTCGCCAGCCCGGGGTTACTTTCAAGTGGCTTGCAAGAAGGTGGGAAGGAAGAGATAAAAAGCCGGAGCGCTGCGCTGCTGAGTCTCTGGGAGGGCTGGGGCGAAAAACGGAGCATTGGCACCTCTGAGCTCGGCGACTCGCAGGAATAAGATGATAAAAAGCCACACACGAGGGAGGGCGAACACCACGGCCGGGGAAAGCCAAGGGAAAGGAAAGGGACGACGGAGCCCGAGCTGCCCAGCGGGGTCCTGAATTAGCACCTTAGGAAGCGGCGCTGCAAATCGGCCGCCTTCTGCCCGAAATCTGAGCCCGGACCTGAAAAGCCGAGCGGGGGATCCGCTGCTCAAAGAGCAAAGGTCGCGGCGAGCCCCGGCCAGACCCCGGCGGGGCCGAGCTCTCAGCAGCCCCCCCGGGCCGAGCAGCCTCAGCACCTCCAGCTTATTTTTAGCCCGGGGAGCGCAGGAGCCGCGAGCGAGCGGCGCTTTCGGGTCCCGGCCCCGGCCCCGGGGGAGGCTTTGGGGTTGCCACCGCTGCAGCGATCCCCTCGGGTCTCAGCCCTCCCCACCGCCCCCCCTGTTACCAGACACAGCCCCCTGCATGGAGCACAGCCCCAAGCCTTCCTCCTGCTCACAGGGAGGAGGAGGAGGAGGATGCTGGGGTCAGGACCCCGCGGCACAAGGCTCCGGCTTGCTCCCAGCTCCCTGCGGGACGGCGCCGCGGCGGGCAGGGCTGACCTTAACGCACCCGAGACAAAGAGGAGCCGGCGGCGGCCTCGACGGCGGAGAAATCGGGGGGGACACGGGGTGCAGACCCCCCTCCCCGGGCCGCCTGGCCGGGGGCAGCAGCAGCAGCAGGCCCTGGGAAGCGCCGCGCTCGGCTCCCGTCGGCGAGCGGGAGGGATCGGGATCGGATTCCTCCCTCCCCATCCCCTGCCGGCCAAACTCTTCCGGGTAGGGCTCCGACGCGCTGCCCAGGCACCCCAGCGCCTCGCTGCATCCTGCAGACCCCGGTGGCTTCAGCAGAGGGGGGGGAAAAAAATACACGTTAATCGCCTTAAAATAAATAAAAAGGCCTCGGATTTGCACGGCACCGACACGGCGGGCGCAGCCTGGGGACGCCGGAGCGCCCGGCTGCTTCGGGTTTTGGTGCCCGGCTGCCGACTCATCCCTGCCATGGAAGCCAAAGTTTCCTCGCCAGCACAAAGCAGAGGGGACAGGCGGCCAAATCCTGCACCCACCGAGGAGTCCCCGCGTATCCCAGCATGGGTGGGGGACGCAGATGGGACAGGTCCCCCATGGGGGCAGCCTGGAAGCGCTCCGCGGCCCCGTATGCCCACGCCAGGGTCCCCCCAGGGCCCTCTCCACGTGCCGGAGCACCCCGCGCCCCAATCCCCAGCCCCACACCTCGGCTCCCCCAGGTAAAACCCAGAGCCAGGAGCTCCCAGGCGGGAGGGCACCGCGCTCAGCTCTTACTCACGGGGAGCTGTCGGAGGATCTGGGTTGCTTAATTAGCGCTTTAATGAGTCCCCATCCCGGCGAGTGACACGCCAGCCACTCGTCATGCGCTCCGCACGTCTCCTGCCTTTGCTTTCTTCCTTTCCCTACCCAGGGTTAGCGCTGCTGCCTTCTTCTTCTTCTTTTTTTTTTTTTTCTTTCCCTCCCCTTTTCTAATGAACAAATCGAGGGGCAGGATTTATAAGTCCGCGGAAACTCTATTATCCCTCCGCATTAAAGCCAAAAGCGACTAATTAAAACATCAAAGTCGGACGGTTCGTTAGCCGAGGCTCGGGAAGCCCTGGCGGGGAGCGGGGCTCCCACGGCCGCACCGTGGACCTGCACCAGGGGACACGAGTGGGGGAGGACAGGGCGCCACCACCCCCACGTCCCTCCCCTCCAGCCGGTCACTGCGCTCCCCCCCTTGTCACAGGAGGGAGGATTTGGCACGGAATGAGGGTTTTGCACAGAGGGAGGATTTTTTTTTTCCCCAGGGAGAGCAGCCCCTTCCCCTCCCACTGCGCCCAAAGCTGGGAGCTGCATCCCCCGGGAGCATCTCCAGCACCACGGGACGGGTCCTCGGTCCCTCCTGCCCAGGACACGAGGGTGACAGGGACGGGCTCGGTTCCCCAGCTCACCCAGGCCGATTTCTTTCCTCTTCCACCACTTCTCCACATCCCAGCCTCACGCCGCATCCCCGAGCCCGCTTGGCTCCCATCCCAGCAGCCTCTGGCGAGACGAAGGGATTTGGGGACGCCGGAGGGGGTGACACCTCTCGGCACACGCCGTGGCCACCCCTCCACACCCCATCGAGGCACCGTGGTGTCCCCCCGGCACGGAGAGCAGCAGCGATTTGCCGAGCACAGCGCAGCCTCCCCCCCCCCGGGGAGGGGCCCGGGTGCCCTGGGGAGGGAGCAGAAGGTAGATAAGGGGAGCAAGATAAAGGGAGCAGCAGATAAGGGGAGCAGCTGGTAGATAAGGGGGGCAGGAGATAAGGGGGGCAGGAGATAAGGGGAACCGCCGCTCGCCCTACAGCCGCCGCTCGGCGCCGGGCTCCTCGCGTCCCCCCAGATCCCTGCAGGCTCCTTCCACGGAGCTGCAACGGGTGCTGGCGACTGCCGTGGGCAAAAGCATGGCCTAGCAAGGGTAAATATATATTAATTTATAAAAAAAATAAAAGGAGGTGAGCAGGGAGCGTGCAGGGAACCCGCAGCCACGGCGCGGGCAGGGAAGGTGCCGGCAGCTCCCCGGGGCAGAGGCAGAAAAGGCCCTGGGGAAGGGGGGAACTCCGCGCAGGGCTCCACCCCGGTGCTCTCTGCTGCACAACAATGGTGTGGGGGAGCAGCAGTCCCTCCCTGCTCTTACTCACCCTTCCCCGGGACCTGCGGTCGCCCCACGGCCGCTCCCAGCTCCGTGGGCACGGCGCAGGGCAGGACGCGCGGCACCGGCACCGGCATCCCCGGCGCTGCAGGAGCCAGAGCCACGGCACGCCAGGCAGCCAGCGCAGGGAATTCCCTCCGTCACCGTCTCAACCCCATAAAAAAAAAACACCCAAAAACCAGGCGGTGACGCCACCCTGCACCTTCTCAAGCCTCTACCTGCAGCTCTGGCAGCATCGCCCCGGCGAGCTCGTCTCCCCGGGGAAGGTGCCAGCACCAAGCTGGGGGCTCGAAAGCGTCCCCGGCGCGGCACCCACGGCCCCGCTGCGGGCGAGGGTGGGTCGGGGAAGGAACCTGAGCCCCGAGGGGCTGGGCACGGTGCAGGGCACGGCGCTCCGGGGCCGCTGGAGGAATGGGGAAGCTCCGCGGGGCCGCTCGGGTGCCCTGCCCAAGGCGAAGGCAGCCAGCACGGGCACCTCCTCCATCACGGCGGGGCCGCGCCAGCTTTGGCACGGGGCAGGAAAAGCACGGATCTGAGAGCAGAGGCGACGGCTGCGGGGAAGCAAAGGGCACGAGGATGTTGGGAGGCCTCCAGGACCCCCCCCCCGGCTCTCTCCATTCATCCCCGGAGAGCACGAGCTGCGGTTTGGGGGGGGGGGGACACCCTGTCCCTGCCACCCTGAGGGGTCTGGGGTGGCAATTCCTGGGGCTGGGCACCCAGGGGCTGCCCGCAGGACAAAGCCTTGCAGCAGGGGGGGGAGCAGAGGGAATCGGGGGGGGGGGGGTTTGCTCCTCCTGCTCCCCACAAAATAATTCAGGTGCCTTTCGGTGCTCCGGGAAGCACAGGATTGAGGTCGAGGGCACCGTCTGGAGCCACGCAGCCAGCACAAACCCAGCGTGCCGGACATGCAAACAGCAGCACCGCAGCCGTGCGGGGTGGGGGGCACGAAGCAGTGCCCCCCCAGCACCCACACCTCCGCCCCGCCGGGCGCAAACAGGCTGCGAGGAGGCTTCGGGGTTTGCAAAGCGAGCCCCCACCCAAGCTCAGGTCTCCAGAGATAAGAGGACAATAACCTATTGTCCCTCCTCCCGCGCCCTTCCCAGCACCCAGCTCGCCTCTAGCAATGGGGGGGGGGCCCACCCAGCCCCACGCCGCCACCCCAGGACCCCCCCCAACCCCCGGGGGGTCGTGCCCAGGGGGGTGCCGTGCGCCCATGGGGGGATGCTGGGGGGGACGGAGCACTGCGGATCCAGGACCTCGCTGCAGACAAGGGGCAGGAGCCAGACCCGCCGGCCACGGGGGGCCACAGCCTCACCACTTTTCATTTTTCCCCTTTTTTTCCCCCATTTTTCCCTGCCCCCCCCCACTCTCCCCACTCCTCCGCTCCTGCTGTGGATGCGATCGTCCGCCTCGGGCAAGCAGCCCCCAAGGGAAAGGGATTGATTTATTATTTTTTTTTTCTTTTTTTGGGGGGGGGACACGACACGACAGCCCCCCCTGCATCGTCCTTGGGCTGCCGCAAGGCGCTGCCCCCCCCCCCCCCCCCAGCCCTGCGCTGCCTCTGCCCATCCCTCTGGCCCCGCTGCCAAGCTGCGGCGTGCCCAGGGCTGGAGGCAGTGGCTGCATCCTGCCCCCCTCCCCATTTTGTGCCCCCACCACCCTTTTTGTACCCTCCAATCCCCCCCCCCACGGCCACACGCAGCCCCAAACCCTGACACCCCCCCCAAAAAAAATAGGGGCGAGCAACAAGTTGCAGGACGCAGGCAAGGCTCCTTCAACCCCCCCCCAAAAACAGGGTGCACCCTCCATTAGGACCCTCCACGCTCCCTATAGACCCCCCCAGAGACCCTCACCCCCCCCCCCCAAAGACCGTGACACCCCCCCAAGGACCCTCCCCCATTTGGGGTCGCGCAGCGCCGAGGCTGGGGGATGCGCATCGCTCCCGGGGGGGGGGGGGGGATAAGGGACCAAGACACAGCCCCCCCCTCTATTTTAGCACCCCCCCTCCCCATTTTAGCCCCCCCACACCCCATTTGAGCCCCCCCATCCCACCTGCTGCGCTGCGCCCCCCCCCCCCGCTCCGTCCCTTCCTCCCCGGAGACTTGGAGACGGGGAGGGGGGGCTCAAAAAGGGGGGGGTCCCTCCCCTCCTACGGGGTGAGGACAGCAGCTGCGACCCCCCCAGACTCTTCCCCCAACGTACAACACCCCAAAAAAACAATAATAATAAAAATAACCCCCCCCCCCCAAAAAAAAATAAACCCAAACTCACCGGCTCTGCGCCCAGCCCCGGCTACCGGCGGAGCCCCCCCGGGAGGCCATGGGAGGAGGAGGAGGAGGAGGAGGAGGAAGAGGAGGAGGAAGGCGGCGAGCTCCGGGGCTAGCGGGAGAAACTGCTTGTCATGGCAACCCCCCCAATCCCCCCCCCCGAGCCGTGCCGAGCCGAGCCGGGCTGGCCCCCGCCCGCCGGGGGAGGGGCCCTCTTAAGGTGGCGGCCGCTTAAGGGGGACGGGGAGGGGCACCCGGGGGTCCTCGCCCCCCCCTCGTCCCTTCCCTGGGGTGTGCACCCCCCCCCGGACCCCCTCCGTGCAACCCCCCCCCCGGGGTGGGGGGGATGCGCAGCGCCCTTGGTGGCCACCACCGTGGTCCCCCCTCCCCTTCCCCATTCATTGGGGTCCCCCCCCCCATCCCCATTTATTGGGGTCCCCCCCACTTTGTGCTGTACCCCCCCCGGGAGGTGTAATGCATGGAGAACCCCTACAATGTGCCCCCCCCCTCGGGCAGCGCACGCCCACCACCACCCTGTGCCCCCCCCCCCCCGGCACTGGGGGTGCAAAAGGGTTTTGGCACCCCAAGGCTCTGGGAAGCACCCGCCCGGTGTAGCCCCCCCCCCCCCGCTTGGGTTGTGGGGGCACCCCCAAGCCCTATGGGACCCCCCCCCCCGCAGTGGCTGCACCCCCCTGGGGGGCGTGGGTTGAGCCCCATGGAGGTGAGGTGCGTGCGCCCCCAAAGCAGTGGGGACTCCCCCACCCGCAGCAGGGGTGTCCCAAACTGGGGGGGGGGTGCCCCAAAGCAGGGTGCGTACCCCAAAATGGAGTGGGTGCCCCAAAATGGAGTGGGTGCCCCAAAACGGGGTGTGGACCCCAAAGCAAGGGGGGTACCCCCGTGCCCAAAACCCTCCCTGCTCCGGGCACGGGGATCTCCGGAGCACCACCAACCGTGATAAAAAATTTAGGGTTCCTCAGGGGCACTGAGTTTTGTCCTCCCTGAGCTGCCCCGTGCCCATCGGGGTGTGCGCAGCCCCACAAAACACGGGGGGCAGCCCCCCCAAAATAGGGCGCAGCCCCCTGCCGTCCCCAAGGCCACCGGGTGCCGGTGTCACCCAGGAGGGCGCACGCACTCCTCCAGCTGTAGAGGCTCGAGCACAAACCACGGCCCCCTCACCCTGACAGACCCAACCCTCACCCCTTTATTTTTTGGGGGGGAGAAACGAGGAGAAAACACGCACACCAAGAGAGGCACCAGGCGGCATCGCAGCGGCCCTGGTGCAACGCTGGGTGTCGGCAGCCTTCCCTCAGCACTAATCCTGTTGTTTGGGCACGCAACCCAGTTCAAGCTAAACCAGTGTAACATCTGCGCGCGCCCAAGCCCTGGTTTAACGCTCGTAACATTTTTTTCCCCCCCTTCGAGGGCCTGCACCTCGATAATTTTGCGCTCGGAGTGGTGCCAGGGGAGGGTAACCCAAGGGTCCCGCGCGCGCAGCCCCCAGCAAACGCTTTGGGCTCTTTGCTGGGGGGTTCCTCCCCAGCCTCGTGGAGCTGTGAAGCCAAATGTGTGCTGCTAAAATGTCTCCGCTGGGTGCTGGGTGTCCCCCAGGTGAGCAGAGCCCCTGCGCGCCATCCTTGTCCCCATCCTTGTCCCCTGGCTCAGCGGGGACGGGGAGCAGGCACCGGCGCTTTCCCTGCACCGACCCCATGGGGCGTCCCCCCAGCTCGGTGCTTGGCCAGGCAGGGAAGTCGGGGAGGTCCCTCACAGCACCCAGCACCGTGGAGCACCCAGACTGCCGATATTCGGTGGTGGGGCCCCCCCCGGCATTCTCCTGGGGAGTTAAACCCTCGTGGTGAGTCCTTCTTATGGGACCTGGGGCTCTCAGGACAAGAGCGCGCCGCCCGTCACCGAGCGCACTCGGGCATCTTCCATCTCTGAGCACGGTTTGTCCACCACAGAGCAGCAAAAAGGAAGCAGGGTGGGTTTAAGCCAATGTCCTGCTCCCCCCCCCCCCCAAAAAAAAAAATAAAATTAAGCATGGTGCACTGAGCACCTCAGGTCTGGGTGACCGCAGAACAGCTCGAAAAAGAGCTGGGGGTGCAGAGGGCAGACGGTGCTGCCAGCGGGCTGGGCGCTGAGCTGCTGTTGAGACCTAAGGGCCTTCTAAAACAGGGTTTTCGGAGCTTGGAAGGAGCCTCCGACCATCTGGATTTGGGCTCCTGAAAGGAAATCGGCCTTCCTGCCTGGGGGAGCCTGTTGTTAGCGGGGCAAGGCGCCTGCCCAAAAACACCACCGATTCGCAGCCTCTTTGGGCTCCGGCTGAGATGGATGAAGGCAGCTCCCTCCGGCCCGGCCCCAGGTGCTGGCCGGTGGAAGAAGCGGCCAAAATCCAGCAGAAAAAAAGCGACCACAGCAAACACGGAGGCTGAAAGCCCCTTTCCATTTCACATTGAAGGAGAAGCACACGGGGGAAAGCCGGGCCCTGGCAGGAGCGCGAGCGCCTCGCCGCCGGCTCCTGCTCACATCGGCCCCGCTTGCTGCAGCCAAGCAGGGCGCTGGGGCAAGGTACTTGCAAGGTTCCTATGGGGAATGTTTTGGTGTTTTGGGGTCACGCAGGCCCTGGGCTGGTGCTGAGCTAATCCTGCTGTGAAGACGTGTCCGCACGCTTGCTGGGATGGTGCCTGCGCTCCGCTCCCCGGTGCCGCCCCTCTTTGTCACCTCCTGCTCCCCCTGTCCCACAGCCCCTCGGGATAAAGGAATAAATAAATACAGTGCCCAGAGCGTGCTACGTGTCCCAGAGGGGCAGCAGCTCAGCCCGGGGGGGGGGGGGGTGGCAGGATGGGTGCCCCGTGCCCTGCTGCCTCCCCGTGCAACGTCCCCGGGGAGCGAACTGCTGCGCCGGGGGCAGCCGCAGTGCAGGGGCTGGGAAGGCGAAGGCACCGGAGGCTTTGCCGCCTCTGGAGAGGTGACACGGGGGTGTCCCCGCGCTGCTTGGCTGGGCACAGCCGATGCTCTGCGTTTCTGCAGCTGGGCGAGGAGGGAGAAGGAGGCAAAGCTGCAGTCCGCAGCCCCTCTGCTTGTCACCAGCTCCGAGGGGGATGCCGGATCCTGCCGGCGAGCCCCTGCAGGGCTGCTCCCTGCGTTGTGCTTGTGCCTTTGGCCTCCCTGCTCCTCTTGGACGGCGGCTGGAGACTCAGATATTCATTTGTTCCCTCTCCTTTGCCCAGAACGAGCTCCGGCCACGTGTGCCGGGCTGGCGGGGCCGGCTGCGCACCCGGGCACGCGGCCGCGGGAGTGCATCAGGTTTCAGGACCTGGTCGTCCTAAATCCTGCAGGAGCCCCGCTGTGATGGGAGCCTCGGCTGTTATCTGGATCCTGGTATCTTTTTTCTGTGCCATATGGGACCGCGGTACTCCGGCCGGGTGCTGTGTGAGCAAAGCAGAAAGCGATCCCATGCCCGAGCGGTGCTCAGCCTGAAGGAGACCAACAAGTTAAAAAAAAAAACACCCTGAAACGTAAAACATCATCCCGACGGGCTCTCCCGTAAAAAAAATTGGGCTTAAGTGATGATTTCCCTTTAAAAAGAGCATGAAACTTCACAATAATTTGTCTTTAATGTCTCCCAGGCTGGGAACTTGTAGGTGGAGTTTTAGCCCAAAATGAATTGAATCAGCCAAGTTGTATCAGCCAAATTACAAACCCATCAAAACCCGAGGCCAGATCCTGATCTCATCGCCGCGGGTACAAATCCAGCGTGGCTGCGCTGGAGTCGACGGGGAAGATTTTGTCACCGTGCCGGGGCGCAGAGAGCAGGATTGGACCCCAGGGTTTCTCATGGAAACACTGACTGAGCCTTGAGCACAAGGCAGAGCCGGGCGTCTGTGAAATCTCTCTCCATTCAGGGCTAAATATAGGGAGAGAGAGAGAGAGGAGAGAGAGAGCGATTCAACTTTCTGTGCTCACGGATAAATAAACCCCAAGCCAGGAGATGCCAGGAGCTGCCGGGGGTCCGGCCGCCCCTGTGGCCCCATCCTGCGGGAGGCAGAGCCGGCGGCGATGCTGCCAGGAGGTGCCTGCTGCGGTGCTGGGCTGGGGCAGAAGAGGCTTTGGCTGCCTCTGCTTCCCTTTTTTTCCTCTCTTGGCCCAGCCCTGAGCGTTGCTGGGCTCCGGTGCCCAAGTTTTGCAAGGTTTGTGCCCAAAGCTCGTGCCCAGCCCGCTTGGTGCCGCCAGGAAGGGTCCCATCCTGCACCCAGCTTTGCCCCTTGCTGGGTTTGTCTCACCTGGGACTGAGCTTTCTTCTTGCTCCCTGGCAGCTCCCCAGAGCCTCGCAGCCCCAGAAAAATCCCCGAGCTGCCCTGCCACGTTATTGCTAATAAACCTCTCCTAGACCGTTCCTGCTATCTTTTACTCTACCAGCCCCGTTAATTCCTAATTAAGCAGCTACTTCATCGGGAGGGGGGCTGAAAATAAAAAGCGAAAGTGGGACAGGAGGGATTTGGGCCCAGTTTTGCTTTATGAGCGTAATTAGGAGACAAAATTGCTCATTCACCCAAGGAATTCATCACCAAACTGCTCCGGAGCTGCCAGACACGTGGGGTTTTCCCTGGGCACCCGGTGACTGCCGTGCCTTTCCTCTCCCCATCCTTGTACGTTCCCATTTGGAGCCAGAGCCACAGCAGGCTCGAAATCTATCAAAACCCCAATATTTGTGCCAGCCGAGGAAGGGCTGCTCCTTCCCAGACACCCATGGGCAGGGGGAGGCTGGTACCATGGGTGGGGACACGCCAAAGCCCCCCAGGAGCCCTGGGTGCTCCCGCTCCTTCCCTCTCCTTGCAGCACCCCATGGTTAGGGCAACACAAACGCCACCCCTTGAGATCTCGGGGACACCCCAGTCCCTTCCTCGAGGGCTTTGGAAGGAGACGGCGAGATCCTCAGCTCCACCTCAAAATGAACATTTCCCCCCCCCCCCCCTTCCCCGGTTCCGACCTCCTTCCGTTCATCACATCGAGGAGGAACCTCGTACTCGGTGTTTGCAGCACGCTAACACCTCCGGGACCTCAGTGGGACTGAGGAAAGTCCCTGCTGCCGGGAGTGACAAGGCGGTGGGTAGTGCTGAAAGGGAGGAGGGAGAAGTGACAACGCCAGGGGGGGGGGGCCGCTCGCGCCGCCATCACCCACAAGCTGTCGGTGGAGAGGCGGAGGGGCCCCGGGATCCCGAGTCCTACTTCGGTGCCTTCCTTCCAGAAACTCCAGGAACGGCCAGGATGGCACGGGGGGCACCAGGTGCTGTGCCCCATGGCACCCGGAGGAGCAGGATGTCACCGTGTCACCACAGGGCTCTGTCCCAGGGGGTCCCCCACCTCCAGCGGTGCCTTCACGCCCTCTCGCAGCGCCCCGGTGATGGAGCAGGGCCAGGAGCAGGAGCGAAGGCGCAGGGCTGCATCTCCTCCTCCCTGCTTCACAGCACGAACACAGCTCCAACATGCAGTGTGCAGAAACACCAGGCCTCCCTAACCCGTGTCACCCCCCCGGGGCAGTCCAACCCGGAGGCATCCCTGGTATTTTGCTGGTGTCGCTGCCTCCAGGGCAAGAGGAAGATGCTGGTGGCCACGGGGGGATGGAGCAGGGCAAAGGCAGGGTGAGCTCAGCCCCTGCAAAACCCCAGCCGCGAGCAGGGAGAGGTGGCGAAGGCGGGCAGCAAAAGTACGAGATGAAAAGGTGACCTCTCCGAGAAACAGGGGGAAGGAAACCATCAACACTGCCAGCCGCGGGAAAACAACAAGCAGCGACTGTTTGATTTGAATAATAACCATCAATAATACATCGCTAAGAAGCTGCAGATGACTGCAATTAAAAGAAAAAAAAAAAAAAAAGCAAAAAAAAAAAAGCATTGCGTTCCCTGAGCAAAATCTAAATTATTCCTCACAGCTTGTCCGCGCGCTGCGTTATATTAAAATGAAGCAGTTCCTGGTGCGGCGTGGCTCAGCGGAGCCCGGGAGCCCGGGTGGAAGGCATAAAAGAAGAAAAAAAAAGGCCAGGAGAAAGAAGAAGAGCCCTAATGTAGAAGGTTATAAATATTTTACAGCCGAGGAGGAGTGGGGAGCCACCGATATAGATGCGATTGCGGGCGTCCGTGGTGGGAGGGAGGAATTAATCACAGAAACAGAGGAGAAAGTTTTCTCCAGGAGCCCATGCACACACCCACGGGCAGAGCAGCTTGGGTGGGGGGGCTCCTGGGTGCTGGGTGCTGGGGTCTCAGGGTGCTGGGCAGCGTGGGGGCTGCTCCAGAGGGTGCAAAGACGACTTGGTGCTGATGCCTGCCCCTGCCAGGCACGGCGGGCAGGGTGCTGGGGCCAGGACGGGCACTGCGCTACGTCTGCCTTTCGATTCCTCTGCAAACACGGAGTGAAAACGTTCCCTATAAAATCAAATAAAAAGATGAAACCCTGCAGGTGGGGCTGGGAACGACCCCGTGCACGTGCTGTGCTTTTTCGGGTGCTGTTTGGGGGCTCTGCTCTGTGTGCCCGCGGGTGACAACCCCGCTATGCGCACCCTGCACCCTGCGGAGCCGCGGCGCTGAGCAAACAGCAGCCACCCCTCCTGGAGCTATCCAAACACGGGCTCTGCTGTCCAAACACAGCTCCCAGAGCCGGGTGCCGGGCTTGTTGCACCGCTCCCCATCCCCGTCCCTGCTGGCGGAGGGAAAGGAGCAGGGCTCCGAGCACCAGCCCGGTGCAAACACCTGCAGACGTCGTCCTGGGTGCTGCTGTCTCCTGGCAGACACCAAAAGCTTCCCGGGGGAGGCTGGGGCTCCAAACCAGCCAGCCGTGCAGCTGGAGCCCTTCCCCACCCTACACAAACGGCTCCTTTCCCCGAAGCCCTGCGATAGCAGCGTGGGACACTGCTGCTTATCAGACACCGTGGCGTGCAGCGGGAGCAGGGGAGGCCTCCCAAGGCCAAGATGTTTTCTTTTTTTCTTTCTTTTTTTTTCTTTCTTTTTTTTTTTTTCTTCTGTCTAGCTCTCAGCTAGGGCTTCCCAGGCACCCCAAGCACTTTGCAGCACCGGGGACACCTCCATCCCCCCTTCCCACAGCCTGCAGGCAGCACAGGACGCCCGTTCCCAGCTCCAAGCTTTGTCTCCACCTTCCCTTTCTGTCCCAGCTTGGTCCCGGGTGCAAGCAGAACACTGCTCGTTTGCACGAGGTAGCCCCAAGCCCTGGGCCACCGGCCCCGGCCGTTCTCCTCCCCTGTCCCCAGCAGCACTGATTGGAAAAGCTCAGCGGCACCTGCTGGGAGCCTCTGCAGGTATTAAAACCTCTGCGCCTAAAAGCGCCTCTTTAAAAATTAAAGCCTCAGTGAGAGAGAAATGAGTCGTGACGGGGAGAGATGAAGCTCTCGGCGTCTGCACATCGCTGAAGGAAGGAGCGCCGGTGCCAGCGCCGAACGGAGTCACCGTCCCTGCTGCCCTGGCCAAAGGGATGGAGATGAAGTGATTTTGAGCAACCGCTTCGTCCTGATGCTGAGCCCCATCCAAGCAGGGCAGTCGCAGCCCAGCCTTCTGCCACGGCCCCATGGAGACCCCGAGGGTCCCCAGGAGGACCCCGAGGGCTGTGCTCCCCCAACAGACCCCACTTGGCCACCAAAGCTTTCTGCAAAGCACAAGACCCCACGGGCAGAGTGCACAGGGGTTACCTCAAACCCCAAAAGCCGACAAAGCTGGTACTGCAATGCCAACGGGCTGCTGGAATAGCTTCTGCTGCAAATATGGCACAGCCGGATCCCTTCTGCGAGACGTGCATGTGTCGCACATCGCCGGTGACGCCAGCGACTTATTTCCCCGCTGACTGCTGAGACGGCTGCTCAGCTCCCTCTCAGCCGTGACGTGGGAACCTGCCCTTAATTTCCAGTGGCACCAATATGCTTGCTTCCCCCCCCCAACCCCTCCCTGCCAGCCCCAGTTTGCTCGGTGGGGGATGTGGCAGGCAGCGCTGCAGCCCCCCGAGGGGTGCTGGGGGCCCCTGAGCCCAAAGCTGGCACACGGCAGCCTCCCGGGGAACCAAACCCAGCAGCTGATGGTGAACCCAGGCCGTGCGTGACATGTCACATCAGTAAAAGACACGGATGCTTGCCTCGAGAGAGGAGCTCCAAGCAAAAGAAAAAATAAATAAATCGCTATTTATTTTTTCCCTATTGCAAAAAAAAAAAAAATAAAATGCTTTGGGGAGAGAAGCCAACAGGGCGCACAGGCAGGAGGGTGAGCGTGCACTCGTCCCTAACCCTGAGCGTGCTCCTGCGCCGTGCCCAGGGGATGTTGCAGCGGGGAGGACAACTGCAGGCAGCTCCTCCTCGCTGGCTAAGGGTGCACGCACCCAGGCTGGGCACGGGGGACGCGCAGCAGCAGAGGCAGAGCTCCGGTGCTCGGGGCAGGGCCGGGTGCGCGCTGGCCTGACTCAGTGCTGCAGCTGCCAGGGCTGTGCGCTCTGTGGTCTGGCAGCAGCGGGGCTTTGTGCACTTATTTGTAAATACATTAAGCCCTGGGTTTGCAGAGAAAAGCGAGAGCCAAGTGCCTGCACGGGAGCGTAACCTTTGGGAGCAGACTTTGCTCTGCTCTTTACCAGCTCGGCAGAATTGTTCTGCTCCGCCGAGCTGGAAATTGGCTGCAGATATCATCACCCGGGCATCAGGTTTGAAGAATAGACTCTCCTTTCAGTCATTAGCTGTGGGCAACAATGCGAGAGGACGGGGAGGAGGTAAACGACTAGGACTGGCGTGGCTCAGTTCTCCGCCGTGCAATCCCAAAGGAGGGACTGGAACGAGGCAGAGAGAGGTCTGCAGCGGGGCTGGAGGGATGACAACAATCCTGCACAGTGCTGAGCAGCAGCTGGGACAGCTTGAGCCCTCTTATCCTTTGTCCTGCTCCTTCCCTGACTAATTTCCTTCCTTCCCTTCCCCTCCTTTGTGCTGCCCTCCTGCACCCCATCCCTGCCCTGCGGCCAGCCCCAGGGTGAGAGGAGCGGCTTTTTCCTCCCCTGGCCGACCAGAGTGGTGATGGGGAACGTGAAATCCTGGAACAAACCAAAAAGAGACAGGGCTGAGATTACTTCCCCTGGCAGCTGCCGAGGTCACAGTCCAGTTTTTGCAGACGTCGGATGCTTTTGTCACTCCTCACAAGCAGCAGTGGGCGAGGGAGCCAGCTGTTAGCGGCATAGCTCTGCCCCAAAGGGAAGCGGCAGCGCCGGGGCTGGAGCAGGGCATGGCACCGGCAGCGTGATGTGTCCCCGATGACTAACTCACTCCTAACACACCCTCTGCTTTCGGAGGCCGTGGCAGGAACCACTATCAGAAAGCAGAAGCTGGTTCCTTCCCTCTCGCTTCCCACTAAGATTTTCCAGTGACCCATCGTTCTGCAGCGCTAACGGAAAGCTGCCCGGCCCCTGGCCTCTCCTTGCCTTGGGTGGTTGCTTGGGTTTTGTTTCAGCTGCGTCTCAGCATCGTCTGTCCCCAGCTGAACACCCCGGCAGGACAAGAACCGCCTCTGGCATTGCTCTGTTGCCTGAGACCTGCTGGGTTTTGCTCCGAGCATGCAGCAGCACGGGTGACCTGCAAGGACAAGCACACATTTATCACACCCGGCGTGGGCACGGGTCACCGGGGCGCGTACAGCTCCTGGCGAAGGGGAGCTGCTGCTGCACACAGTGCGATACCAGCCACAGCCTGCTGCCACACCTGGGGCTGCTCCAGCATTTCTGGGCTCAGCTCTGCAGGGACGGGCTCCAGAGAGGGTGCAAAGAGCCAGCAGGGAGCAGGGGAAAGACCCAGCGAGCCCCCGCTCCCCTGGGATTTATTTGTGTAAGCCAGGGGTGGCAGTGCCAGTAAAAGCTCTCACCCGAGGGGACGGACAGTCTGCAGCACCCATCTGAGGGCCAAAGCACCCAAACAGCTGCTGGGGGGCCCAGGTACCCCCCAGTGCTCCCCCTCTCAGCTACACACACCAGTGAGCTGAACGCAGCATCGAGGGCACCGTACCTCGGGCTATACCCTGCCCAGGGGGCAGAAGGCACCGGTCCAAGAACGGGCAGAAAATCCAGGTACTCAAGCACATTTTGGGATTCCCAGCTATGCTGCATCCTCCTGTCCTTGCTCTCTGGCAGGAAAATGACTCCGAGCCAGGCTGGGTCCAGGCACACTCCAACGCTGCTGTCATGAGCCACGGCAGCACCTGCAGCTCCTCCACGCACTGCCTCGGCCTTAATCAACTCCTCAATTATCAATTTAAAAGCCCCGCAGACCGTAATCCCCTGCATGTACCCCACTAGAGGCAGCCAACAGCCAAAGGGCTCTCCTAGTGCTCGTTCCCTAAATCTGCTCCTAATTAGGAGTGGACTTACCCCTGCGATTAACTGCCGGAGTCATTCATTAGTGACTGGATATCGCAGCTGATCTGCTTGGAGCAGGAGGCAGCAGAGGGGCTCATCAACACCTAATGAGCGGGGCGAGTGGCAAAACAGAGGCTAAAGGCTCTGTACCTGGCTGGGGGACAGCAGAGGCTGGCGGTTTCCAGCAGAAAGCTCCTGGCTTTGGGACAAGGGGGGGGGGGTTGGGTTCTTGCACGGAGCTGGGAGATGCTGCAGAGGCGATGCTCGCGGTGCTGCCAGCCCCGGGGCTGTCGCTGCAGACCAAGGAGCTCTGGAACCGGTCCCTTACCCGGCACAGGGTGAGCATCCCCGCTTAACCCCAGTACTGGGGTGCAGAAAACCCCCTTTATCCCCGGATTTCCACCCAACACAGCGTTTTCCCCATGCCCTTGGCACACCACAGACCTCGGAGATCACGCAGCTCAGCTTGTGTCCAGCATGGGACACCCCCTCCGTGCCTCATGGCAGGGGACAGCAGGGTGACAGAGGCACACGAGGAGGGCACGGGCCCTTTCCTAACCCACCCCAAGCAGGTTACGCTCTGCCGTGCCTCAGTTTCCCCAGCCCCCTCCACCCACACCGCAGGGTGCGCACGGAGCCCGCTGCCCGGAGGCCCTGCTGGGCGCTATTCTTAGCTTGGAGGGAAGTGAAAGCATTTCTGTGCCTCGGCATTTCGTTTTCCCTCCTAACACCAGCTTCATGGAAGCCAGTTAACCCCCCGGTGTAACGCCCCAGCCGGGGAACCACCAACCTGCAGGTGGAAAAGCCACGGGGCCAAACACCCCCCTGCGCCCTCACCATTTGCCCCAAATATTGGTGGACCCACTCACCCAGGGCTGGTGGCAGCTCAGGGCAAGAATGTGTTTAAATCTTTTTTTTTTTCCCCAGCAGTTTTGTCTTTTTTTCCAGCAGTTTTACCACGCTGGGGGTGTTTTGGTGATGGGCGAGCTCTGCTGGGGACGGAGCTCTCCCTCCCTGCCTTTTGCTGCCGGAGCAGCTGCACGGTTTCAGTCGGAGATGCTTGGGGAAAAAAATAAAAATAAAAAATGCATTTAGTGACAGAGGAGTTAAGCTGCATTCTGGGCTAATGGCTGGTGAAATTGCATTAGAAAAAAAAAAAAAAAAAGGAACAAAACAAACCCTTGAAGGTTGAAGACTGTAAACAGCAGGGGAAACTAGGACGCGAGGCTGGAGGAGAAGCTGCTTGCTGCAGGTTGCGGGCGAGCCGCGGGTGACTCATGCAGGTGACGGCCGATTGCTCCCAGGGCTCCCGGGTCTGCTTTGGATCAAGGCTGAGCTGGGCTCTGGGACCACGCTGGGTGGCTCCTGGCCCTGCTCTTCGGAGGGATGGATTTTATCTAAGGCTTCGAGCAGCTTCGAGCCTCCTAAAACCACCTTTATCTCCCCCCGGCAGCTCTCCGATGTCCAAATGTTTCCTGGGCAGGAGGGGCTGAGGTGATGGCCTGGGGGCAAATGGGCTCAGTGGTCCTTCACTGCACCCCTCCAGCTGTCCCTTGGCCCGGAGGAGGGCTGCTTTCTGCTCCTGCCTCACAGCTGGCGAGGCAGCAGGGTCCGGACACCCCTCCAGCCCCCGGCTGCGCCCCCAGGGATGGGGAGCTGGAGGGAGGGAGGGAGGGAGGTGGGTCAGCAAATGCTGCGAGCAACGCAATGAATAAATCATTCGGGCAGCTGGGCATCAGGCAGGCAGATGTGGGCAGGGCGAGGGGTGTGGAGGGACAGAGACAAGAGCACGGACAGACAGACAGACAGCAGAAGGGTGGCAGCGCAGGATGTGGCTCTCCAAGGTGCCCACACACGGGAGGCTGCCGCAGATGGAGGGGAGGAGGATGGCAGCACGAAGGGGGCACGCGTACCTGTGCTGCCTCCGGAGGAGAAAAACCACCTGATGAATAGCACCGAGGACTAATTACAAGGAACAGACGCTCTTGTGCCAGGCTCCTTGCGGCCGGGGGAGTGCGGGCTGCTGCAGCCCTGCCCTGGCCTCGTGCCCCCGCCAGCCCCGAGGCCACGGTGACATTAACCCACTCCTCCGCCAGCGTCAGCCGGCCACGTCAGCCGCCTCCTAATCAGCCCCAGCATTTCCGAGCATCCCAGGGGCTGCCGGAGCAGATCCTTGCAGCCGGAGGCGAGCAGGAGCACAGCCAGCGCCCGAACGAAGGCGGCACCCGGGGCTCGTGGCAGCTCCGTGTCTGGGTGCCCCCCTGTGCACCCCCAAATCTGCCCTGTCCCCCCCACACCCCGTGTAGAGGATGGCTTCTAGCAACTGCTGCCTTCCCGGCACGTCTGAGCTCTGCTGCTCCCCCCGGGGAGCTGGGACGCTGCCACAAGCCGCGGCGGGCTGTCGGAGGAGCCAAGCTGGTGCACGGCCCGAAGCCTCCGCTTGCAGAGCCCTGGGATTAGGGGGGATTTCTCTTGCCTTCTCCTCGCCTCCTTTCACAGCCTGCGTTTCCCCGGGGGCAGCAGGTCCCCGGCTGGGGCAGGCACCTGCCCTGCTAGACCCCGAGGGCAGCGCTCCCGTCCCTCGATGCCCGCGGCGCAGCGGCCACCCCCCGGCTCATTTTCCATGGCACGGGGCCACCCCAGGCCAGCCCCGCGTGCCTCTCGGGGGAACTTGGCAGCAGGTGCCCGCTCCTCGCCGCCTTAATCCCGCTCCCTGCCACCGGCCAAGGGCTGACGGGAATGAACCCCCCCCGCTGCCCGCTCGCCACATGCCTTTCCATAAGGGGAGCGAACCTGCCGGCGCCACGCGCTGCCCAACGAGGTGCCGCTCGCTCCCGGCTCGCTTCCAGCCCTCGTTGCACCAGGGGCCAGGCAGGGGATGGATGGCGAATGCTCCTGGTGAGCCTGAACCCCCAAATCCCCTGGGCACCCCCGGCAGGGTGCTGGTGACACAGCCCCATCCTCCCCAGGGGTGCAGCACCTGCGCTCTCCATCCTAAATTCGTCGGTAGAGGCTGAGCCGTTGGTCACGGTGCCAGGCAAGCAGGAGTGCAGGGAGGCCATTAAGTAAATTAGTTAATGAGGGTGTTAATTAGAAATGAGGAGGATCTGGGAGGGTGGCAGGGAGGAGCTGGCTGACCCCCAACGGGCCGACCCTGCTGCGGTGGGGACACAGCGGGGACAACCCGGGGTGGCTGAGCCCCCCGCCCGCCGCAGCGGGTCCCGGCTGCCTCTTCACCCGTCAGCAGGGCTGCCCCCATGAAGACAGCAGCGTTCAGAGCATCACTTCCCATAGCCGTCTGTTTTCCCCTCCTGCCATGGAGACAGCCTCCTTATATAAACCCTGTTAAGTAGGACGGCCTTTTATATCTCTTTCTCCCATCTCCGCCAGTGGCTGTGGAGGCTCCAGGCCTCCGAGCCATCCAGGCTGCTTGGCAGTAGAGGAGAAAAGCCATCGGGGTGTGTGTGACCGGGCTGTCCTCGTGCCCGGCCCCACAGCTCCTCGCCGTGGCCGTGCAGCGCTGGAGGGGACCGTGCCCAAAGCCTCCACCAGCCACCGACGCTGCTTGGGTGCATCCGACCCCAGGGGTGGCTTGGAGCAGGGAGCTGGGAGCGAGGGATGGGGAATTAATTAATGGAAGCGGCTGAGTTGGTGTAATGCCCTCCCTGAGACAGGAGCGGGTGCAAACGGAAGGGGTGGAGGTGAGGCTGTGGCACCGGAGGACCCCATTTCTTGCAGCCCCCTCCCTGCCCTGGCCGGCTGCCCACAGGACCATGGCATCCCCCCAATTCACCATCCCTTACGGCTGTCCATGGCTGGAGCATCTCCTCCCTGTTGCCTTTCCTCCAGCCCTCTCAGCCGTCTAAAATGATGGCTTCAACAAGGGTAAATTTTTGATGAACAAGCTATTAAATATTTGTGGCCGTTGCATGCGCTTTCAATTATTCAGCGCGAAAACGCAGGCGAGGTGTAGGCAGCGGCCGTGGCAGCGAAGGACACGGCAGCCCCGGGGGACCCTGCTGGGCTGGGCATGGCCAAGGAGCCTGGGCAGAGGCAGCTCCAAGCCTCCAGCAGGGAGAAACCTCCGGGGATAAAGCCCCCGTGCCAGCGAAATCATTTCGCGGGGAGCATTTGTGCTATTTTGGGCTGTGCTCGGCGATCAACGTGAGTGCAGCCGGGAGGATTGTGGCTGGAGCAGCCGGTGGGGAAGGAGCAAGGATCCTGGGAGCAGCAGAGCGCTGGATTTCCAGCTCCGAGGCATTGGGGGTCTGCCTGTGACACCGCTGGGCTCCCAAAATGGCAGGCACACGCTTGAAAATGGCAATGGGAAACGAAGCGATATTCCACAGGAACCCCTCCTGTGACAATTTTCGTTCTGGGACAAGCCAGGAGTAACACCTGCAGGGCTGGGACGCCAACCCCTCGCTGCTGAGACCCCACGGTTTTTGTGCCATTGCCCCCGCTGGGGGAGCACCGGGGAGGTCCCCCCAAGGTGCAAGCCGGCACAGCCTCAGGACACCGGCAGCTCTGCTGGTTTCCCAGCCCCTCGGCACCATTTGAATCAAAATCCCATTTTCATGTCATCTTTCCCCACAAAAGAGGGATGCGGAGCTCTGAGTGGCTCAGGCCCGGGACCAGCCCAGCCCGGTGCCGCATTGTGTGCAGAGGCAAGGGCATCCTCACCCTGAGCCCTGGGCCAGCTCCAGCTTGGGTGTTCCTTATTTCCTTCTGCCTCGCGTTCTGTTCCCGCTGTGTGCAGTAATGCCACGGGAGGATATTTCACAGCTCCCGCATCTCACCCCTCCTCTGCCTGCTGGCAGCTTTTGGCAGGAGGCTGTCAGCATCCACGGCGAGCAGCCCTGATCCTCCCCATCCCTTGTAGCTGTCACTCCCGGCACTGATCCTGCTGCAGATTTGTCCCCTTGCTCTGGGGCTGCATCGTGTGCAGGGTGCTGAGCTCCAGCACCCCACGGACCCGGCACGCTTGCTTTCGCCGGGCTCCTGGCGCTCGCTGCTCTGCAATCACAGCCCTGGAACATACCTGGGGGAAGCAGCCAAGAGGCATAAAATCCCTGCTGAGCCTCTGCCAGCCAGAGGAGTGGCAATTAAAACAAAGTGATTAATCACAAACAGTGAGTGGCTATAAAACTTTCCAGTAATAGGAGCGAGGCTGGGACAAAGCAGCTGGGGAGCTGAAGAAGCTCCGGTTGCAGCGGGGCGGCGGCGGTGTGTGGGCAGCAGGAGGGTGAATGCCGGGCCTGCCGAGGGCAGGGAAGGTCCCTGGTGGCTCACAAAGTGCTCGGATCCCTCCTGGCTTCAGAGAGACACGACATTTGGCTGGAGGTGTCGTCTTGGCCGGCAGAATGAGATGTTTGCCGGGCCGGATGCTTTTTGCCACGGTGCCCACAGCGGTGCCATCCGCTGGTGCCTGGGGTTGTGTGGGTTTGGCCAGGGCAAGGGGGAAAGGGCAAGGTGTGAATTGCACCAGCAGCAGGTGCTCAGGCAGGGCGTCTTCAGGCTCTCCTTTCCCCAAACATCACATTGGCAGCACCCAACCCCAGTTTTATCCCTGCTCGTGGAGCTCAGGGCACCCAGCGATCAGCCCCGGTGCCGCACGGGGTCATCCCCACCCGCGATGGGGAAAACCAGGGATAAACCCATAAATACGGCGGGGGGGAGGTGGCAAATAAACAAGCAGCCATCACAAAGGGCTCGCCCACTGCCTGGCGGTGGCGATGGAGAAGAAGCGAGGAGCTCTCCCCCTCCTCCAGCAGGATTCGGCTCGCGTTGGGCGCGTGGGAGGACTGGCAGCAGCGCGGAGATGAAAGCGCCCGCGGGGCTGCTCGCTCCCGCAGTCAGGTACCCACCCAACGGCGCTGCAAAACTTTCTTCCCTTTGAAGCAAGGAAACCTGAGGATTAGCCGGGCTCTTTCATTGCCATGACAACCCTAAAACATTTATCAGCCGTAATTGCCGGGTGGCCGGATCCTGGCTTACTCTGGGCGCAAGGCTGCAGCAGGTTGCCTTCTGCCCGGCTGCTCCCCTTCTTTTTTACACCTGCATCTTCCGAGCTCTGCCCCCAAATGCAGCTTGGCTGGAAATTGGGGGCACCACCTGGGCACTGTCCTGTCCCCGGCGTGCCCGGGGGACACGAGCTTTGGCTGCTTTAACACAAGGAGCATTTGCTCTCCCCCAGAGCTTACCCGCAGTGATGGAGCTGCATTGCCATGGTGGGAAGGAGAATCCATTCCCCCCCCTCATCACCTTACTGCTCATAATCTAAAATATTGCCTTAAAAGGGTGCTGCCGACCTTGGCACGGAGTTGTGTTCGCCCTCAGCACTGGTTGGGGTAAATGGGGGTTTTGGCTTCATCTCAAGTCATTAACTCCTCCCCGGCAGTCATTAATCCCCAGGAAATGCCCTGTGACTTGGATCATTGCTGCTTAATTAATACAAGCTCCCGTCACCGAGCTGAGGGCCAAAGCCTGAAGTCATTGTGTGCGTTGCTTCCCCTTGGATCCGGGAGCTGCTCCTGGAGCCCACGGTGGCCACAGGGCCAGGGGGAGCTGAGCCAGCCCTGCAGGACATGGGTGCTGTGGGACGTGGGTGCTACGGGATATGGGTGCTACGGGATATGGGTGCTGGGGACATGGGTGCTGCGGGGCCATCAGACTCATGCACCCCAGCCAAGGTTGGTGTTTTGCCATGGGTTCGTGCAGCGCCGAGCACTGCGCCATCCACACCCAAGACAACCTGTCCGAGGCTTTCCTGAGAAGCGCGATGCGTTGTCCTAATAATTCACAATTTATCAGAAGCCCAAGGCCACTGCATGCCAGTGGGAGAGGTGCTGGAGGTCAGGCTTAGTAACCGAAGCCCTTAATCACACGCAGATCCTCGTGCTCCCTCCATCCCCGGCAAGAGACACAGAGCAAACGCTCGTCTCAGAGACCTCTCGCGCAATTAGCTTTATCCTTCTTAGCTTGTCAGAAATTGGAAATGCAGCACCTCCTCTTCCCCAGTCTCTCCCCTGCCCTGGTCTTCCATGATCTCTCTTAAAAGAGAAATAAAACCCCATTCATCACCATAATGATTTTTATTTCCAAGCATTGCTGGTGATTTATGGACCTGCTTCCCGAAGCCGCTCTCTCCATCAGCAGAAGGAGATGAATGTATTTGGGGGCGGGCTGGGGGCGCCAGGGGGGATGAGGGGACCAGGAAAACCGCGGGCAGCCACGTGTCGGCGAGTCTCAAAATAAAATGGGTGCCCTGAGAAAGTGCCACCCATGCTTTCAGCCCCTGGTGCTCTGCAGATGCGGGAGCTGGGGGGCATCGCCCGTCCCCGCTGGCATTTAGGGCCGTGGCGACAGACGAGCCTGTAACAACCCGAGCGACACGAGGCCATAAATCCCCCGCACGAATCCGCCCAGAGCGCAGGGAGAAAGGTCACCGTGCCTGGCATTTCCCACCGAGGTAATTACGGGTGGGCAGAAGCGACGCGGGGCTGAAATATCAGCAGGATTGACAGCGGGGGCAGCGCTGCTGCTGGTCGCTGGCTGCCCTGCGCAGGGGAAGGCGGCCTCGGAGGGAGCTGCGTGGGGAAACGAGCCATGAAAATACAAAATCTGGTCCTGTGGTCCCTGGAAGGGGGCAACAGTGGGGGCTCAGCTCAGGGTCGCGTCCCCCAGCTCTGCTTTGGATGGTGGCAGATTCTGGGAGCCAGGCGTGCAATGCCTCCAAGGGGCTGGAGGATGAGCGTGGTCCATGCTCCTCTAAAACCTGGGCTGCAAATAATCCAGAGGATTCACCCTTTTGGGGAACAATCAGGAAGAAACCCCTGCAGCCCCCCCAGGCCACTGGAAGCCATCTGTAAGCCCCCGTGTCAATGCCCCCAAACCCGAACCCTTCCCAGAAGCACTGCTTGGTCTGGAAATGTAGGCTGCCCATATATTTATTTTTGCCTGTGTTTATTTGCCTGCATCTTTTTTTTTTTTTTTCTCCTGTTTGTCTGAAGTTATGGCTCAATTTCAGGAGTTAAAGAAAACTGGGTTTATAAATAGTGTGCTCAGAGCACTGCTTTCCAGAAACGACAGCGAGTCGGCTCCCAGCAAGCGCCGCTGCCCCAGGGGAGGGTCACCGCGAGGGGAGGGGGGGTTGCTTTTCCCACATCATCTCCTCAAACAGCTCCTTACCCTCCCGAAAGAGCTGGGGTGAGCATTTTTGGGTGGCTTCTCCCCGGTGCTGGAGTCACAGCCAGCAAAATTTGCTGCTCAGAGCAATAACTGTGGGGCAGCAGGGGCTGGGGACAGCCTGACCCCAAGCAGCACCAGCCACATCTCCCCACCTTGAGCAGGGGAGACATCCCTGAGCTTGCAAGCGAGGCTGCTGCTGGGAAAGACGAGGTGAAAGGAAGAAATTCCTGGGGGAATTGTCACCATCGGGTTGTCACCACGGGCAGGGTCACCCTGCCCCTGGCACCCACGGGGACAGTCCAGGGGAGGACCAGCAGCTCTTGCCCTGCTTTATTTTTCCTTCCCTTTGTGGGCCAGAAAGCAAAACCAGGTGCATCATTCTTAAATAACCAGGGCGGGGCAGGGGACAAGTGGGGAAAAGTCCCATCATTTGGAGCACTTTTTAAGGACACGAATCATCGGGGCCGCACGGAGCTGATGGGAACCACGTCGCGTTTTGTCGAAGAGGAATTTCTGTCAGCGTGACTAATGGGAGCAATAACGAGAGTGTTTGGGATGAATCACTTAGCCGAGGCAGGAGCAAGGGCATTGTCAAAGGGAGGAACCTATAGCCGAGATTTTGGGGAAAACCGGCTGATTGGAAAAGCTGATGGACGCCGCAGGAAGGTGGATGGGGACAGCCTGGTCCTGTGCCAGCCTCCCCGCCCCTACCCGGTGCCGTTAGCAGGACATCAGCACCAAGACACTGCCCGGAGGGGCCTGGAGTGAGAATTCCTGGAATCTAGGATCTGTCCTCAAAACCTGAGGGTCAGAAAGCCAAGGGCTATTTACAGCTGCCCTGGAGCGAGCCCTTCATTGCTTCGGTGGGGCGAGGAGGAGACAGGGGCTGTCGCTCCCGCTGCGCATCCAGACCTCTCCAAAACGCAGCCCTGAACATCCCTGCCTCCCTCTGCAAAGCATCCAGCCCGAGCTCTATTTTTGGCTCTAGGCTGATTTCCTGGCGGCACAACCCGAGGGAAGCACCTGGTGCCCATCTCATTGCCAACATTTCACCAAAGCCTCGGCTCCTGGCACCCTGCAGCTTCCCGGGCACCGTCACCTCTCAGCCCACATTTCTGGCTCCCTGACCCCAAAGCCAACAAGCCAGGGAAGCCTCACACATTGACCAGGCACTAAGCACCCCAAATCACCCACATTTCAAGGTGCTGAGCACCCAAGAGGTGTGCAGCTGGCCGTGCCCCTTGCACAACGACCGACAGGGCGATATTTGCACAAAGCAGTTTTCTGTCCCGGGTCCCTCCGGGGCCAGCAACGCCCGCATCTGCTCCTGCTTAAAACGCACTTTGCAAGCTCGCTGCCTCGTTCCAAAAAGGAGGGAGATGGGGGAAAGGAAGCGCCCGGTTTTGCTGGCTTTTGTTGCCTTTTTTTTTTTTTTCTTCTTCTTTTAAAAGGAGGGTTCGTTACTTCTCCCTCTCTCTGTTCCTGCTCAGCATGGAAAGTTTTGCTTCAGCTCGCCCTTGTGACTGGAAAAAGAGCCAGTTCATCACAGCAGAACAAGGGGGCTGTTTCTTCTTCTTTTTTTTTTTTTTTTTTTTTTTAAAGCTCTGAGGGAAGCGTTTTCGCAGGGAGGCTGTGGGGGAAAGGCAGGAGCAAGGGCTGTGGAGAAACCCTGGGCACCAGACAGGGGGAGAGGACAGGGAATCGGTGGAGTTTCAGCTCAGCAGGCTCAGGGAGGGCTACAAAAGACAGAAGCAGCTTGCTGAGGCTGGGAGCAGATGCTCCATCCCCTGATCTGGGGTCTTAACCCCAGCCCCCTGTTTCTTCCCCCGGATTTCCCAGCTCTTCCTGCCCCACCAGGCCCCTCCTTGGTGCTTATCCTGGGGCTGCCGCAACCCGAGCAAAACCCAGGGCGAGGCAGGATTTGCATCAGGACCGAATTACGGGGCTTTCGGCGTCAAAACTCTGTGCTGACAGAGGGGTGTGGAAGGCAGAAACAGATCCAGTGCAGCCACCGCCACCTCCCCTAAAATCGAGAGTCCCTGCAGGCCCCTTTCCAGGCCAGGCAGGGATTTCTGTCCCCAATCCATGCCTGCAGCACTTCTCAGGACATCCGTGGCAGGGTCTGCAGCCAGCTCCCTGCTGCAGGCACAGATGCTCCGGCCCCAGGTTCCTGCGTTTGCGGGGTCAGAGACGGCCGCGCCGGCAGGAGCTGGCACCGGCTGCTGCACGGGGACCCCGGGGGACGGTGACACATCTGCGTCACGGATGACAACACGGAGAGGCCTCAGCATCACTGCTCGGAGCCTCCCTGCCGCCGGAAAATACCCCGGTGGCTACCAGAGGCTGCTCTTCCCACGTCAGGCTGCCCGCCCTGCCCCTCGCTTTGTGCCGGAGGGAGGAAAGGGGGCACGGGGAGCACAACAGGATGCTCGTCAAACCCTATTCTCTGTCCTTTATACACCCTGCTCCTTCTCCCAGCTGCTTCCCCAGGGCTGAGCATCTTTGCCCAGCTCCAGCGGGGTTTATCCTCCTCTTCCAGCCTCTCCTTAACCAACTGTTCCCCAGCCTTCCCCACCGGCACCGGCCCTACAGGATCCAGCCTTGCTCTGTGCGCACGGCAGCCCCTTTCCAGCAGGGAGGAGGCAAGCCAGCCTGCTGCAATTAGCAGATCCGGCAGCAACCACCAAAAAGCACCAGCAGGACGTGGCGCAGCCAGCCAGGGCTCAGCAAAGCAGCTCGTTGCTCCTAGCACAGGCTGCGCTCGTGCCCACCCCATTTCCTTCCCCCTCCAGCCCCATAAAGGAATTTATCAAAGGGATTTCCCTGCACGGGGCAGGGTGAGGAGCTGCTCCTGTGCTGAGCATCGCTGGCAATGCTCCCCGTGAAGCATTTGTTAGCACTCGAGCTGGAGCAGCGCGAGGAAGGGGGTGGCACAGGGAGCTGAAATAGCTCCTGGCTCTTCCTCGCGTCCCTGCCCCAGCTGGGAGCTGGCTATCCCGCCGCCAGCCCTCCCCGTGCTCCCTAGCGGATGCGTTTGTGGCCTTGCTGTAATTTCAGGTTGCTGTTTCCAAGGGAGGCATCACCCTCGGAGCCGCTGAAGTTCTTTCGGAGGCTGGGACACCACCCGAGGTCAGCTACAGAGGGCCCAGCCCTAACCACGGGCTGCTGCGTCCCACAGAGCTCAGCAGGGAGGTGGCTCCCACTTCCCCGTGCCCTGGGCTTTGCTGCAGATCCTTCCTCCAGCTGGGACCCAGCACAAATATCCTGGATGTGGCCACCGGCTCTGGCTCCTGTGCCCGGTCCCAGCCCTGTATTGGGGTGAAGCTCCCAGCTGCAGGGCTCCCGGATTGGGTTCCCTTTGGTCTTGGAGGAAGGAGAGCTGGGAGGGTGCCTGGAGCCTGGAAAAGTTTGCAAACAACCCAGCCACATTCCCCAAATCCTTTCCAGCTCTTGAGGCACTGAAACGTTTGATTGAAGAGCTGCACGAGATCTGCAAGGAGATAAAGTAAAGGCAGGTCAGATTTTGGCTGCTCACCAGCACAGCCACCACTTTTCTGCGCCGTCAGAGCTGAGCCGTGCTGGAGGGGAGTGCCCCATCCTGGAGGACCCCAAAATGACCCCTTTTTGTGCCTGGAAAGCCTTGGTGAGAAAAGGGGCTGCCGTGGGCAAGGGATGTGCTCCGGGGCAGCGCGAGGTGCCAGAAGCTCCCTGCAGCCCAGCTCCCTGCAAGGGATTGAGATGTAAAACCCGCAGGTGCCAGCCCCGAGCCGTGGCCCCCGGTGACTTCCAGGAACAAACTCGGCTGCTCTGTCACTTTGTCACTGCCTGCCCTGCAGGAGCAGCCCCGGATCTCTCTCCTCCTGCGCTCAGCCTGCCCCAGGGCAACGCCACTCACAGAGCCTGCTGCGTAACCCAGAGGAGAAAAAAAATCACCTCTCAGCTCACCCCACCCAGGGGAAGAAACCAGGCTGGGAAACTCCGGCGTGCCCGTGACTCACCCGCTTTTACCTCTGGCTGTTCCAGAAGCCTGGCAGGGAGCTGCCCTGCTGGGGAACCTTGCTGCTCCTCGCCAGGAGGGTGCTGCAGGCAGGAGGGGTCTGTCCTCGGCACCAACAGCAGGGTAAAAATAATCATTATTATTATTTTTTTTAATTTTAATAATTAAAAATGACGGCCTTGGCTGTCACCACCGAGCTCCCCACACCTGGAAGCAAACTTCACCTTGCCTAACGTTTAAACACCCTGATGGACATTTATTTATCAGATGCTTTTGAAGCAACGAATTCCTTTAACAGCTGCCAGTGGTCTGAATTAGGGGTTATGGCTTATGAATAGGACAAACTCTGTCCCTGTGCCTCACTCACAGAACCAAATCCTATTTCTCTGGGTGCTTCTGTGCCTCTGTGGAGCACCTGCACGCTCCTGTTCAGGTGCAGTGCCGGGGCCAAGCACCTTTGCTTGGGAAAGCCAACATCTGGAACGAAGCCATTAGCTTGATTAATAATTCAGGGGTGGAGCGGAGTGCCTCATCTATGGAGATGCCAGTTTTATAAACAGAAAACATCTTGTTTGCATATTTTATTCTACTGTGCATACTGATGAGGCTTCCCGACTTCCCCAGCAAGCAGAGAGCGTTGCTCTGGGCTCCAGCAGAGCTCCCAGGCAGGATCCTCACTGCCTTCTGTGCTCCCCGCCTGCCCCGTGCCCTGCACCAGCACTTCCAGCCCACAGCCTGGGAATTGCAGTGCCTCAAATAAGGTGCAGGCTTGCACGGCGGAGGTGGCTCCGAGCTCAGAGATCACCCTTGCCTTACTGAAGGGAATTATTGCTGGATTGGTGCGATCCCAAAGCCTTCCAGGGGTCTGGTTGCAGAACATCTGTGCCTGCAGCAGGGAAGTGCCTTCAGCCGGCCAGAGTGTCCGCAACCACCCTCGCCCATACCAAGGTCAGAAAAATGCTGCGAAGTAGGGTAAATGGCAAGAAAAACAGCATGAAAATGAATGAATCTGCCCTGCATTGGGTCCCCTGTCAGCCCTTAATATTTGGTGCCTGGAGATGAAGCAATTTCATAGCAGGGAAGGAAGCTCTGGTGTGAGCCATCCGGCAGCAGAACGCAAAGCGTCAGCACCAGGAGGGGAGAGGGAGCGGGGTCTGAGCACCCAGAGCCCAGCCTGGAAGGAGTTAACCACAGCCTGCCACCCAGACCCTCCCTGACCCCTCCAGTGGGATCCCAGCCCCCTTACAAAAGGGGATTTTGCAACGCGTTTACTTACATTCCCAAATGAAAAGCAATTTGGAGCTGGGAAATTGATTATGCCTTGCTGCAAAAGCGGTCAAAGGCAGCCCTTTGATGAGCTGGAAAGCCTTCCTCAACCCCCCCCCCAAATCCATGTTGAAATAGAAATCTGTCGAAACCGATGTTTTCCTATAAACACGCCGTATTTCAACAAACCCCACGTTTTTCAAGCAAAAGTAATTTGTCTGAAAATTCCCAGCTGGTTCTGCCCGGGGCTGGTCTCCTTCCCACGGCACGTGGTCGGGTACCGGCCCCAGAGCACGGATGCCCCTTGCACAGCACCACTTCCCAAACCCCCCGCACCCAGTGCAATGCTGAGCGCATCCCCACAGCCATGCAGATGCCACGGCAGGGCTCAGCCAGCAGCTTTTTGGGTATAAAAAGGGCTTTGGGATAGCCAGGTGATGTTTGCAGCAGTGGCTGCGGGCAGAGAGGCGAGAGCATCGACAGCACGCCCAGCCCCACTGCCACTGCAGCCCTCCTCGCTGCTGCTGCTCTACTTTGGGTTTATTTAAGGAAAAAGTTGTATAGTTTTCACTTGAAAAGCATTTAGCTTCATTTAATCCCCCCACTGCGGAGGGCTCACGCTGCTGGGGCTCTCTCATCTGTGACCGTGAAACCTGATCAAAACGCAGCGGAGAGCCGCAGCGTCTGAGCCGCAGATCAATGGGGCCAGAATTACATATTGATTTCTTTTTTTTCCTCTGGGCAGCTACTGTAATGCAATTGGCATTCCCCTCCCTCCCAGCCCTCAGAAGCCTTGCTCTCCATAAAATAAATTGGCAGGATGGATTGGAGCAGGAATTCCCCCCGCTCGATAATCTCAGCCTTTGCGTTTCCCTCTGAGCTCTCAGGGTGGGATAAGCCTGGCTGCACCAAGCCCCCGTCCTCTCTGCCATGCTGGGACCCCAGTAATACACATCCCAAAATACCAATCATTCAGGTGGCAAAGCCAAATTTCCCAGCTGAGGCGTGACAGCAGCAGGAGCAGGAGCTCTGCAGAGCCCCAGGACACCTCGCAGCGAGAAAGCCACAGCCCCGCGCCTGCCGCTGGCGGGGAGGATGCTGCTGCTCCAGCTGATCGAAGCAGATTCGTGTCATTACCATATTAGCAGCCCTGC
Source organism: Netta rufina (assembly GCF_964035555.1). Lineage (NCBI taxonomy): Eukaryota > Metazoa > Chordata > Aves > Anseriformes > Anatidae > Netta > Netta rufina. The sequence continues at coordinate 3,787,191 of NC_140150.1, read as the reverse complement.
ACTCTCTCCCCCATTTGTTACCCTAATGGGGATTATTATACTTATTACAGTCTCGGCCATCAATGCTTATTGATTCTGACACCACAGCAGTTTTAATCAGGGACCTAAAACATGCTATTATTGGTGCCAAAGGGTCACGGGCGTGCAGAGAAAGCTGCAACGGCAAGGACAAAAATAAACGCCCGGCAGAAGGCGATGCTGGGGGGACGGGAAACTCGCTGGCTGGCAGGAGGCCGGAGCAGGGCTGGCCGAGGAGCAAGCTGCGAGCTCGGAGCACCTGAGCACGGTGCTGGCACGGCGCGCGCACGCGCACACCTCCGCCCCCGCGTCCCTCTCTTCTCCCCCCAAACCCAGTGAGTCACCACGAGGTTCTTATGCAATTGTGGGGAAAGGCTCTAATTACGGCGGTAATGCCACGGGAGTGACACATGCCAGCACCGGGAGCTGCGGCGTTTGATCAGAAATTACCCACGTGCGTATTTCTACGGCACGCCTCCGATTCCAGCACCTCCGGCACCGGCCCTTCGCGGCATCCCCCCAGCCTCAAAGAGCTGCAGCCCCCTCCCCGCATCACAACACACACCCGGTCCCCTTCGTGACCATGCCCTGATCTCCGTTTCAAGTGGCTCCGGGAGCAAATGCAAAATAAACACGCGGGGAACACAAACAGCTGGCGATGGAGGAGGGCTGCAGCAGGATGTCTCCGGCCCTTCCCGCGCTCCCACTGCTGGTGCTCGTTAGCAGTACAGCACACGCGGGGCAGGCTGCATCGATCCGCCGGCCGATCATTAATTCATGAGCACGCGCATCGATTTTTGCGCATGTCCTCATGCAAGTTTTAGCGGCATGGGCCACGTGAGCGCCCGCCCGGGCTCGGCCTCGCCGCACTCGGGGAAGGACAAACCCGGCCCCGCGGGGTTCCGCTGCTCAGGGGTGCTCCCAGCCTAATTAGCCTCTCTGCAAAGCCACCTAACGAGTTGTTGGAGGCCAGCAGGTGCCTCTGCTTCTCCTTCTCCATTCACTTACCCAGGAGATGCCTCGCTGCAGCCCTGTCTGTCCATCTGAGGTGTCCCTCTGTCCATCTGAGGCGTCCCTCCGTCCCCTGCCACCAGCACAGAGGACACACGTCTCTCCAGCAGACCCAGGGCAGCCAGAGGAGAGGTTTGCAGAGGCGCAGAAAAGTTTATTTGAGCAGCCAAAAGAGCTTTTAAGATGCCAAGATGGGCCCCAACCCAATCCCCCCCGTCCCTGCCCCACGAGCACCTGCTGCTCCTCTCCATCCCTCCTGCAGGGCTCTCCATCCCCATGCTCAGATGAGGTTTAGCGTGAAAGCGATTTCCCAAATCAGGGGAAAATGGGCCCAAAAAGGCGTGCGAGGCACTGGGGCCCTCCCACAGCTCACCAAGCCCCTTCTCTCCATGCCTCAGTTTCCCTCACCCACGGAGGACTCATCCCCTCTTCGCCACAAGCACCCAGAGCTGGCAGTGCGAGGGACCAGAGCCATCACCTGCACCTCTCAGAGCCCTTTTAGGGTCTGATTCCCCTTTCACTAACGAGGGTAAATCAGAACGACCTGTCGATGGAGTGGGAGGAAACTCCCCCAAGAGAAAAATCCCTGCCCCATCCCGGCACCGGCTGCGGGCAGAGCAGTGGCTTTCCCAACGCCCTCCGCCTCCTGCCGCCGAGCTCCTGGCGGAGGGCACCGTCTGGCCTCTCCCGGGGAGCCACTTGAGATGCGGAGCCCATCCTGGCTCTCGCCGGGGTCATTTTTCTCTCTGCTTGGCTGCCCCAAGCAGACGCTTGTCACCGCTCCACCCGCAGCCTGTCTGCGGCCAGCCCTGGGGAGGGGGCAGCCCGGAGCTGGCACCCACCCTGCTGGGATTGGGACGGAGCTGCCCCTTGTACCCATAACGGGGGGGACACAGCACCTTGGCACCCCCCTGGGGACACCTGGGTGACACGGGCAGAGCTGCACATGGGGAGGAACAGGGAGGGGGCAGGCGTGGAGGCAGCCGGCGAGGACGGCGAGGTGGAGGAGAGAGGGAAAGCAATCCATCTGCGATGTGCGCCGCTTCCTAATGCGCCCCGTAGCCTGCCTGCCTCTTCGGGGAAGCAGTAGGAGACGCCGCTTACCAAAGCTATCCACGGCCCACTGCAGTAAAACCTCGACTGCCTCGTGCCCGGCGTGGAGGCGCAGCGATGTTGCCACCCACACAGAGCCCGGGGAGAGGGGCATGAAGCCGGGCAGCCCCATATGGGGCCCCAAATCCCGGCCGGAGCAGCCAGCATCCCTACAAGCCCTGGGCACCTCTGCCATGTGTCACCCGTCCTGGGGATGTGCACAGGGGATAACAGTGGGTGTCCTGGCTCCTTGCTGGGGCTCTCCCCATGGGTCCCTGCCCCCCAGGAGGGGGCTACCCTGCAAGGACAGGGGTGTCCTCGGACGCAGCCACCCAAATCTCCCCACCCTGCCTCTCCTTGCTTGGGTGCGACGGTGGCACGGCATGAAGTGAAGCCTGGTGGCCCCTACCCAGGTGATGTGGGGTAAAGGCAGCCCAGGGGATGCTCCGGGTTGGGCTGGGGCAGCAGCCGGCCCCAAAACCTTTCAGGAGAAAGCCTCCAGCCCCTGGCTCCTCATGGGGTTGGCCCCGCTGTTTGGAGAGAGCCCAGCAGCACTGCACAAAGGCTTTTTCTCTTAAGCAGAGAGGCGAGGGAAAGCAAAGCCTCTCCATCCAGCTGAAAGCACCAGGGGAGTGACAGGTAGGTAGAAGTAATTACTCAAATTGGAATTTGGGGTAATTATGCTCTGCCTTCCTGCAATTTGCCCGGTGGGGAAGCCTTTTCACAACCCCTCGATAAAACAGATTTATCATCGGCTGAGCACCAGGCCCTTCCCTGTAATCTCCCAACTCAAACACTCATTTCTCTGATCATAAATTAGCGATACTTGCACTCGCTCGCTCAAAGCTTTTTCTCTCTTCCCCCTCTCCAGGTTTTCCACATCCTACAGAAACGGAAGAGCCGGGCTCTCCGGCTGCTTATTTTAAAAGACGGCGCTCGGTCAGGATTGCCAGGAGGGGAGTGGGGGCTCTCCTTCTCCGTTTGGGGTCCGTGGGCTCCGGCACACCACTGCTGCCTTGCCCAGCACTGCCCAGGGGTGCTTGGCCCCAAAGCCAACGCGTGGCTGCTTCTTTTCAGGTGCACTTCATGTTTGGAAGAGTTTGGGTCTGAAACATCTCCAGGCAGGAGCGGGGGAAGCCCTGAGGTGGGGAAACCCTCTGCCTGTCCCAGCAGCCGTGGCAAAGCCTGGCTCGTGCTGATGGAAACGTCACAGTGATCGCATTTATGGGTGCTTTTATCCATCCCATCATTTCTCCATGGTGTGCTTGGCCGGCGGATGGGGGACGGTGCAGGGACAAAGAACAACCCTGGAAGTGGTGCTGGGGAAACCTTCCCCCTGCTGGCCGCGGGCACGGGACCCTGCTCCTCGGCTGGGATCAGCCACAGCACTACAGGGACCCCCCTTGGGCTCCATCCCCGTGGGCTCCCCACAGCCCCCGCCGCACCCCAGGGCTCTCCCAGCGCTTTGCTCTGCAGGAATTGGGTTAAACCCCGCGGCCCCCCCCCGGGGACACGTGCCTCCCCAAGGTGTCAGGGCTCCTGCTGACGAGACCTAGCGCAACGGCGCTAATAATAGCTGCAGCTTGGTGGCATCTCCCATCCCCGAGCTCGCTGTGATCAGTCCTGGAGCTGGGAGGAAGAAGAGGAAGAGGAGGAGGAGGAGGTTGGGAAAGTCCCAGGGTGCTCAGGCACCTCCAGCTGTGGGGAGGGGGCTGCTTTGCTGCAGGTTAATTTTATGTTAAACACGCAGGATTTGGAGCGAAGGAGGCGAAGAAAAAAGGTTTTCTTCTTTCTCTTCCTTTTGGTGTGTTTTTCCTCCTCCTTTTTTTCAAGTGGAGGAGTGGAAAACGGGGAGAGGAAAAGCCCAAACAGTTTTTTTGTGTCTCCATTCCCATTGTTGAGTTTCCCCGCGGAGGCCTGGGCAGCTGTCTGCACCCCGGTGATAATTCATGATGTGGGCTTTCATCTCCAGGGCCATTGCAGCCCCCACCTAATGAATCCCAGTGCTGGCCTCCTTCAGAAAACACAAAAACCAAACAAAACGGCGCCCCACGGATCTGGAAACGGAGGTGCTGAGAAGCAACACAGCTGCGACCACGTGGGCATTACCGCTTACCCCATCCGTTTTGGGGATGCGCGACCTCAGTGACCCTAAGGCACGGAGCGGGATCTCTCCGTATGGGATTTCTGTACAAATATGGGCAGGAAACGAGGCTCTGGCCAGTCCAGGGGAGCTGGGGATGGGGAATGGGGCACGTCAGGATCCTGAGCCAATGCAGGGCGATGGAAGCACGGCGATGGCTTCGTTGGGGCCACGCGAGCGCTGCGGTCATCGGCTGCAGGAGCAGCCACCCTGAAGGATCGCACACACTCTGCAAATCGGTGCCTTGAGCCAGCTGCCCGTTAAGGGCTATAAATAAAGCTGTTATCAGCTGTGCCTTGCTCGCTGAGTGAGCCGGGCCACGGCGCTTCCTCCCCTGCAGCGTTTACGGGTGATTTCTAGCCCGGAGGAGCTCATCAGCATCCCCAGTCCTGTGGCCTTTTTCCATCCTGCCATTGATTGTGCGTTTGGCCAATAAATCCCCCGGCTGCCTGCCCTGCTTGCGGGCTGGGGACAGGGCTGTGGCAGTGGGGACAGCAGGGCTGGCTGACAGGGACGTGGCCACTGCCCTGGGCATGGGACTGCGTTATCTCTGTGACCTCTTCCCTGCTTGCCTGGGTGCCAGGAGGGCTAAAAGGTGGCTCCTCCTCCTCCTCCTCCTCCTCCTCCTCTGATTCCTGTCTCAGGTCTCTGACCCCAGACACCCCCATTCTGCTCCCCTTAACCCCACAGCTCTGTCCCCAGGTGCTGGCCAAGGGACGCGTCCCAGTACGGCACGGGGAGCTCCTGGTCACACTGGTGGGGGGAAAGCAGAGAAGAAATCTGTGTGAGGAGGGTGGGAAAGGGCAGACAGGGGGAAGAAACCCAAGCGGAGAGGATGGGGCAGCTCCTGGGCAGCCACAGCAGCATCCCTGGGGGCCGCATGTCCCATCTCCCCCCAAATAACCCAGGGGAAGGAGCACGCCCGTGTCCTGCCCCACAGGACACAGAGAGGGGCAGAGGAGGAGGAGGAGGAGGAGGAGGAAGGCTGCTGCTCTCCGTGGCTTGGCGACTTTCCCCCTTTGGTGCCCTGTAAGGACGGATGGGGCAAGAAGACGTCCCGGAGGGGGGCAGGATGCTGAGCTGGCGTGAGACGGGGAGCGCACGGAGCCCGTCGGCTGCTGGAGCCAAGCAAGCAATCCGTGAGAATCCAGCCCAGCGAGGAAGGTGACCTTGAGCGGCTGAGAGAGGCGGCGAGAGGAGAGCTGCAGGGATCACACACCGAGGGACGAGGCGAGGGAGGGAGGAGGGATGGAGGGGAGCAGGGGGGGGACAGGCGGGACACCCGGGCTCCTCCTGCTCCATCCCCAGGCCAGCTGGGACGCAGCCCTGCACACCCCTAAGGCAAAACAGCTCCGAAGCAACCCCCCCATCTCATCCATCCCCCCTCCCCGAGCAGGGCTGCTCCCCATCCCTCTTCACTCCCCCCCTTTTCCAGCACCGCAGCCCCCACCATTTCCCGGCGGCTTTGAAGCCCCGCAGCTCCCGAGATCAGAGCGACGAGGCTTTGCCTCTGCACAGCTCCAGCTGGCAGCTCCTAACCCAGGTTCCTGCACTAATTTCTGTCTCTGGATGCTTTGCTTCCCGCCCCCCCGCTGCCGTTTGGCCCCACGTGCCCGCAGCAGGGCTGGTGCCGCGCTCTGCCCCAAGCAGCAGGCGCATCTCAGCAGAGGTGTGCAGCCCCTTACATGCAGCTCCACACGGGATAACCCTAAAAAACCCCGTTCCAGAAGTGGTTTAGGTCCAGGCGGGTCTCAGTGAGCAGCCCAAGCTGAGGCAGAGCTGCAGCAGTCAGGGATGGGGAGCAGCCAGGACACCCGGCCACGGCCCCGGAGGCACGGGGTGGCAGGGGTGGCAGGATTTTGGACGTGGTGCTGAGCTGGGGCTGGGTCATCCTGCTGGCAGGAGGAGGCTGCAGAGCCCCAGGGAAGGCTCTGTGCCTCCACACCAGCCCCAGAGCAGGGTGCTGCCAGCCCTGTATGGGTGCTCGGGGACAGCCCAGCCACCAGATCCCCACCGAGGGGTTGGAGAAGGGGGGGAAAGGGCCGCGGAGCAGCAGCAGGAGGGGGGTGCTGCACATCCCAGGGGGTTACCGTGCTGTTCTCCTCTCCCCCAAAGCAACCCCTTTCCTTCTCCCCCCCCGGCTGCTTTCATCACCTCTGCAAACCCCCAGCACCTGGGCAAGGGCTCCCAGCCCGCAGAGCTTTGTGCTGGGCTCTCCCCCAGCTCCGTGGGCATGGGCAGGAATCCCTGAAACGACCGAAAAGCCCCGAGAGGGAGAGAAAACGGCAGAGGTTGGGTTTGCAGTCCAGGAGTTGAGGTCAGGCGCTTCCCAATACTCTGCCTTGCCATCTAGTGGGATGAACGCGAAGGACCCGGGCTCACAGTGGGGAGATTTTGGGCGAATCCATCGGGATGGAGCCGACGCCAGCATCCCCGGTGCCACAGGAGCAGACGAGGTGGCTGGGGCTAAAGGGCAGCGCCAAGGTGCCAGAAGGCTGGATGGGGAAGGAGGAAGGTCACGGGGATGGGCAGACAGGGGACAGACAGAGACAGCTCTTTAAAGGAGGACGTGCCAACAGGGCTCACAAATCCTGGTGGTTTAGAGCTGGGAAGGCAAGCCTGGAGCAGCCCCAAATCCCTTTCACCGTTTACCAAGGGTCCTGGCATTGGGACGTACACATCCTGGGGCCGAGCAGCCCTGCTTTGGGATTTGTATGGAAAAGAAAGGCAAGGGCAGAGCAGTGCTGCACGTACGTGCACCCGCTGCCAGCGCGCTCGTGCCCGTGGCAGCTCGCAGGCACGAGCGCCCGGCGGCGTCCTCAACGTGCCCATATAAGAGAAGCTGGATCTCCTCTCGAGCTGCCTTCCTTTTGCCTCCCCAGGCCTGGAGGATGTGGGCTGAGCTCCGTGGTTTCAGTTCGGGATTTTGGATTCTCCAGGGATGTGTCATCTCTCTCACGGTACGCGTGTTTATGGCATGCGTTTAAAAATATAGCGGCTGAATACATTACATCGAAAATATCTCACCACTGGACAGCTCTTTTCAGGTTTTGAAGGCTGGGATGACACGAGATATTTTAACCACCTCCGAGGGGCTCTCTGCTGCTGGATGAGGGGACGTTTGGCTCTAGGCTTTGCCGCAGCTGAAACAGCCCCAAAAAGCAGGGTGGGGGGCATGCTGTGGGCACAGCTCCTGCTGCCCCCACATCCCCACTGGGTTTGGGGTCCTCGAGGGACCTGGGCACAGCCCCGGGGACACGCATCCTGCAGGTCAAACCTGACATGGCCAAAGCACCACCAGCAGCAATGCGGCTCCCAGGAGAGCCCCAAACCAGACGCAGGGGGGTCCTCCCCAGGCCCCCAGGAAGGAAACCAAGAAATAAGTGGGACAGGGGGACGTGGGGACACGGGTCAGCAGTACAGGTGACAAAGCAGCTGCTGGGCTGGGTGAGGGCTCCCCTTCGCTCCAGCTGCTCAGAACAGGACGCCGATTGCATTTTTAAACTCTTATTTTTATTACAGCTGCCCGCACCCTGCTCCGTTTGCCCCAGAAATGAATCCGCCCACACGCAGAGGCTCAGCTGGCCCAGGGTTCAATGCCTCAACCCCACGTTTCCCATGGGACAGCAAGAAATGGGGGGGTGCCTGGGGATGGGGGGTGCCTGGGGATGCTCCCCCGGAGCAGCCAGCGGTGGAGCTCAGGCGAAGCGTCCCGTGGGCAAGCGGGGCAGGCAGAAGTAGGCGTTGGGGAAGAGGCTGAGGTTGATGGGGTTGCCATCGAGGCGGATGTCCTCCAGCGCCCTGCGGACGTGGCTGTGGTCTTGGCTGTCGCAGAACGTGTCCTTGTGCATGGTCTGGATGTTGTTGTTCTGGAAGGGGAGGCGAAGGGGAAAGCGGGATGGTGCAGGGGGCTCTGCATCCCCCTCCCCGATGGGGATTTGGTGCGGGAGAGGGGCCGTGTCTCACCTGGAGGTGCAGGGAGCGCAGGCTCTCGGGCAGGGGCGTGGGGACGTAGTCCAGCTGGTTATCGGAGAGATGGAGGAACTGCAGCTGCTTCAGGTTCTGTGGGAAGAGGCAGGAGGTGAAGCTCCCTCCTTCCAGCCACGCTCTGACCCTTGGCACCATCCCAACCACCCCTTTCCGTGGCAGCTTTGGGCTAAAACCAGCCTGGTTGGGGCTGTGGGAGCCCGGCACGGCTCGGTGCCCGCTGCCAGCCCCAGCACCCACCCGAAAAGCTTCGGGCTGGAGGCCGGTGCTGGGGATCCTGTTGAGACGGGCGTCCAGCCTGACGATGCTGCGGGGCAGCTCGGGCAGCGCCGTCAGCCTGTTCTCGGGCAGGATGAGCTCCTGCAGGCTGGGCAGGAGGCGGAAAGCATCCGCGTCCGCCCAGGCAATGGAATTGCTCGTCAGGTCTATTCGCTTCAGCTTCTCTGGTGGGAGAGAGAAAGGAGGAGGCTGGAGGTGTCCCACATCACCTCTTGCACCCCCCCGAGGCTGCCCCAGCGCCGAGCCCAGCCCTCCCCTTGCCTCGACGCACTCAGCCCCGTGAAATCGCCAGCCCGGATGGCGCTGATGCGGTTGAAGCGGGCGTAGAGGTAGGTGGTGTCCGGCGGCAGTAGCGGGATGCGCTCCAGGTCGGCATCGTCGCAGTAGACCGAGGTGCCGATGCAGAGGCAGAGCAAGCAGCTGGGGAGCCCTGGGGGTGGAGAGGCAGCTCTGGGCTCGGCACGGCTCGGCTCGGCTCGGCACGGCTGCACCAGCCCCCCTGCAGCCCCCCAGCCCCTGCAGGACACCAGCCTCGTAGGCAAACATGCTCTGCAGTACCAGGAGCGCTCAGCCCAGCACCTCTTTTAAGGAAGGGTCAGGACACGCCAGCCACGAGAGCTGACGGTGAGCAGCTCTGCTCAGGACCCGGTGGCTCCCATGGGAGATGCAAGGTTCCCCAGCTCAACAGCGTTGCACCCAGGGCTCACTTGGACCCCCCCTCGTTTTTATTCCGCAGAAGGAACAGCAACAAAATAAATTAATAAATAAAACCCCACATTTTTTCAATGAACAAAAGACCTGTCTCCACCACCCAAGGGTCCCAGAGAGCCAGGCAGAGGCAGCAGGAGGGGGCTACACCGTGCGCCCCCCACGCCCGCTCCCTCTCCTCTCCCCCAGCACCCGCCAGACTCCGCATCCATTAGTGGGAGAGTTCAAAGCAGCAAGGCAACAATTTCCCTCTGCCTCCTACTTAATTTGTCCCAGTCCGGAGTGACAGAAAATGAATAAAGATATTTATCCCTCGCTACAGGATTTTAATTGTCACTAATCTAATTGCTACTCTGTCCGACTCTCGCAATGCCTCTGCTCATTAAGATGTTGCTGCTGTTTGCCGGAGCTCGTTTCCCAGAAATGTCTTGCTGCAGCGCTCCTGCCTGCTGTGTGATAAGGCAAAGCCCGGCACCCCTCATCTCCTCGCTGCCCAGGCACAGCAAATAAATTCTGCTGGCTGCTGGGGCTCCTTTTCCTGCAGAGCCCCAGCCGTGCCACCCCGGGACGTTTGGGTTCATTGCGTGGGAAGGAGACTCGTCCTGGTCTGCACTCACCCTGCGCGGGGCGGACGGGGCTGGAGGTCGGAGGCGGTGGCTTTGGTGCTGGAGCCGTGGTGCCCACCTTTGGGAGAGCCTCAGGGTCCTTGGGGCGGGGAGCCAGGGTCCCGACCTCGATCTGCAAACACAGCAGGGGCGTGAGGGCTGAGCGAGTGGGGGCACCGCGCAGGTCTCATCGGAAAGCCAGCTCTAAACGCCTCTCCTATCTTCAGGACCCCCCCTCTATTTGCCCAGAGGGATGCGGGTGCCTCGTCCTGCCCTCCCCTGCTCCATCCCACACTGATGTGGCCAGGCAGGACACCAGGAAGCTGGAAGAGTCGGGATCAAGTAAAACCTTCCCACCAGCAAGAGCAGAGGAAGAGCCACCAGGGCTCGTAGGCTTGCGCAGGGGGCTACGACGCTTCTCCAACCCCGGCCCATACCTCGGAGCAGCCCCTGCGTTCTGTGCTCCCCTGTGCCCCCCTCACCTTTGGAGCAATGTCACCGTAGTCGTAGAGCTCCTCGTAGTTGCTCAGATCAACCACGTCCCCATAGCTGTCCAGCGTCAGGTCGTAGTTGTCCAGGTCCAGGTTTTCGTAGAGCGCGAGGTCAACTTTGGGCTTCTCCACCTTCCTGCTCCCCTCCTGGGCTGGGACGGCCCAGGCTGCCCCCAGACACAGGCTGGCAATGCCCACCCAGGCCAGGGGCCGCATCCTGCGCCCAGCCGGGTGCCCTAAAACGATTTGCAAAGCGCTGAAAGCAAAAAGAGGGACGGGAAGGCAGGACCAGCGCGCCAGCCGCGGCCAGCCCCACTCCGCAGCCGTGTCGGGGAGCTGCAGCCACTGCAGGGGACGAGGCTTTTCTTTTCTTTTCAGCCCATTTCACGCTCGGCTGGGCGGCCGTGCACAAGAGGCCCCAAGCAGCTGGGCTGCCCTCGCTTCCCGGCGTTCCCAGCCCCGAGGGGGCGGTGAGGGGTTCGGGGCACCCCGTGCCACGGCATCGCCCACCAGGCTGCGCACCCGTGTGTGCACCCACAGCAAACCAAGCACAGGGGGCTGGCACCCAGCAGCCCCCCACATCTCTTACCTCCCCCCCCAAAAAAAATGCAAAAGCAACAACCCTGCGCACCCTGGGCTGAGGATGCTGCTCCCCAGTTTCTGCTGGTTTCCCCCAGATCAGATCTTTCCAAAATCTTACAATAAAAGCCTTCAATCCCCTGCATGCATCACCAGCCCCCCACCCTGCAGATCGTCCCAGCCCCACGTGGGAGCCCCCAGGCTGGGCTCGGTGCTGGAGGAGCAGAAGGAGGGCAGCCTGCGTGCACCCCCTTTACCCTCCTTGGCACGGGACAGCCCCACTCTGCTCCCACGGGCTCCTGTGCTGGCCCAGGAAGGGCTTCTGGGTTTTTAATGCCTGGAGAAGAGGGATGGGGGCACCTGGCATGGTTGCTGCTGAGGGAAGAGGCAGGATGTGGCCAACCAGGCTGGTGGCCTCTGGCTGTCCCCAGCCCCCTCACCAGGACCTTATATTGTTCCCGTGGGCAAGCCAGCCCCGTGGTGGCTCCCCTCCAACAGCCCGGGCTTGGGGCTGGGGCTGGGATGGATGGGATGTGATGGGATGAGGTCCACACTGTGCTCCCTGCCCTCTGTGTCCCCAGGGACAATGGGGACACAGCCAGACCCAGTACACCACCAGGTAGGACCATGGAGAGAGTGTGCGGGGACCCCCTGCTCCCCAGGGTTTGGGGGTCCCTGCTCATCACGGGCCCAGCAGCAGCCAGATGGCTCCTGGCATTCAGCTCATCCACCCACCTCACTCCCCCCCTGCTCGGCCCCTCTGTGCACCGTTGCTTTGGAAACATGGGGGGTGGCTTGGGAAGGGGGAACGCACAGGGATGTAGCGTGGCAGCACCTCTCCCCTCACCTGGATGGGATTGGAGATGCCCCCATCTCCCTCCCCACGCACCCAGGGGTGCTGCTGGATACCCGCCACCTACAACTCACAGCCCTGCTCCATCTTACGGGCATCGGGGAGCTGTCATTACCCAGGACGTGTCCCACGGGGCTGGGACAGGGACACCCCAGGACGGGCAGGATGCGTGCAGCAGCCCCGTGGGCTCGTCGCAGTGCCGGGCAGCTCGGTGCCCACGCAGCCACCCACGGCCACAAACACGTTCTTCTCCTGCACGCAGCTCGCAGCCCACGCGCTCACCCACCCGAGACATCGCGCCCATCTGTGCTGCCTGCCGGCGCTGTGGGGACACCCTCGCAGCGGGGACCGTCCTCGTCCACGCACCCACAACCCCCAGGCTGCCCCCACGCATGTCGTCCCCCCCTCTCCATCATGGCCCCAACCCCCTCAGCACGGAGCAGAGCAAAGGGCTGCTGCTAATCTTCGTTAAGCCCCTCATTAGGCGGCTCAGCAGCCAGGGTGATGGAGGCGATGTGGCAGCTGGGAGGGGGGACACATCACAGCTCAATTCCAATCCCCTTTTCTTTTTTCTGCGGTGCTCGGCTCCCCCGGCAGCAGGGGCTGACTTTGCCTGGAGAGGCAGCGAGTGGATGCCCACCCCGGGAGCTCGTGATTCATGCGCCGCTCACAAAACGCGGGGATTTAGTTCTGCTGCAGAAAAATAAAAAAAAATAAATAAAAATAAAACCTAAGGGGAGCTCGCCGCCTGCTCTGCGCACACGCACACCCCGTGCACGCTCCCGTGAGCAGCCCCACGACGGAGCCCATGCATTCGCACCCGCACCCACACCCGTCCTCCCTCTCTGCTCGTGATTCACGTGGGGAGAGCAGCAGCGAGAGGAGATTTTGAAGCTGCAGCGACGGGCAGGAGGAAAAAATCGCTGCCTACACCCGTTCTGCTCATGGGAAAGCACACGTGCACCCCGCACGGCCGCAGCACTGGGGGTCCGGGCTCGTTGCTGCAGGTGGGAGTCGCCTTCCCCATGGGTCCCAAAGCCCATCCGAGCTGCCCCCAGGGGCAAACTCACCCCAGGGATGTTTGTCCAGCTTCCCTGGGAGAACCAAGGTGACGTGAGGCAGCTCAGCCCCAATTTTGCACAAGCTGCCCCCAGCACAGAGCACAGCGAGGATGCTAACGCCCATCAGCTGCCCCCACTGCCCTGGGTGCTGCAGCTGAGGTCGGGTGCTCTTAATTAGCAGGGATGCTCATTAGGACAGGCACATGCTCCAGAAGCCTGACCACCACCTGCTGTGTGCAGGGTGCACCCGGATGAGCTCCAGCTTTTGGGGAGGCCTTTTTGGCCCCCAGGGAGGAGCCCTGGTCCCGAATGAAGCTCCTGTGCGAGGAGAGAGGCAGGTCCGGCCGCGGCTCTGGGTCCCTTGTGAATCACTTTATTTTCACTGCTGCGGGGAGTAGGAGTGAAAATACCATTAAGTTGAAGTCACTCGAGAACCACATATGTCTCTAGATATATCTGTACAGTCTACCAGTATATATACACATTATATATAAATATATACATAGGGTCTCCGGGTTTAAGGTTGAAACCTGTCGAACCCAACAAAGCCCACTGGAGGAAGAGTCGGAGAAGAGACTTTTATTCTTTAAAAGCAAAACAACGCAACCAGCTCAAATTAGCACAGGGGTTCAACGATCCTTCCAGCGCTGGCTGCAGCCCAGCTCTGGTGCATGCAGGGCATTTGGGGAGGGGGCTCCCTGCAGGAACATCCCCGTCCCCATCCCCTTCCCGGGGAGCGGGACACGGTGCCCGTCCGTGCCCACCCCAGGGAAGGGTCATTTTTGGTGGCTGAACACCAAGGAGGTAATGGCTGGTTTCTTTGGTTTATTGCTTTACTGCTTATTTTGATGATTTTTTTTTTTTTTTCCCCTCTGATGCTCGGCCTTAAATCTAAATCCTGAGAATCGGGAAGAAGAAAAATGGAGAATAACCCCTCTAAACCCGGACACCCTATATATGCAGGTATGGCTATCCAAGAGGGAAGCGATACATGTGGAAACGGGGAGGGGAGGGGAGAAAAAACGGCTTTTCCCAAGGAATAATTCTTCCCTTTTCCTTCCCTTTTCTTTTTCAAACACAACAACAACAAAAACACGAGCAAACCAAAAAAAAAAAACCACCACCCAACCCACAAGGCAAAACCAGACGCGCGTGTTCGGCTGGAGAAAGCGAGGGGGGCGCGGGGAGGAGAGGGGTCATGAGAAAGGAGCGGGGATGGCGAGGGGGTCACCCAGCCCTGGGGGGGTGGCAGAAGGCGGGGGCTGAAATTTGGGAAGGGGGAGGATGCAGGAATGGGGCCGGTCTCACCAAATAAACCCCGCAGGGAGCAGGAGCGCGGGGGCTGCCCACTTGCGCATCGCCTCCTGCCAAATTTCCACCGGTCCCAGGAACCGGAGAGCCCCGGAGCGAGGCAGAGCGGAGGCTGGAGCCTCCCCAAAAACTCGAGGCTGCCTCGGCCCGGTCCTGGGACGTGGCTCCGGCCACGAGGTGTCGTTGCCGGCCCTGCCCGGCGGTGCCAGCCCCGGTCCCCGCTCCCCGAACCGGCCGGGGGACGAGGGGACCTCGGCGGGGACCTGGCACCACCCTGCCCGGGCAGCCCTGCTCCATCACGCTTTGGTTTCTGGGTTTATTTTTTATTTTTTGAATTATTTTTTCCCTAGGGATCCGCGGGTGGAGGTGGCCACAGGAGCACCCGGTGTGATGGGAGGTGGTCCCGTGGGCACGCAGCCCCCCGGGCTTCCTAAAGAGGGGCTGTGCCCGGCTCTGGTGCACGCTGAGGTGCCAAGAACCGGGATGCAGCCAGCTGGATTTTAGGATTTGGGGGGTTTGGTGCTTGTACAGGCTGTGGCTGCCTCTGAGCTGAAAGAGCTCCACCCTGGGGCACTGTGCTAGCTGCCCTGCTGCTCAGCTCACTCCTATCCTATCACCTCAGCTCCATCAGGAGATGCTTTGGGACCAAGCTGGGACCTCCCAAACCTCGGCCAGGTCAAGGGGGGAGACAGAGCCAGCTCCAGAGCTGGCCAGGGTCCGGGCAGGCGAGGCAGGGCTGATGCTGGGAGCTGGGACAGCCTCTGCACCACGGTGCCATCCTGCAGCCAACGCTCCCCAAGGAGGCAGAAGCCACACGAGCCCACAGCCACTGCAGGCAAGGAAAAGTGGGGACACGAGAGGGACGGAGAGGCAGGGTGTGAGCAAGGGGGAGAGGGAGGCAAAGGGGGTCCCGAGTGTCAAACGCCGACGGCGGGGTCGAGTCTCTGTGCAAAGCCAAGTCCTGGGAGAGGCGCGCGGGGCTAGAAAACCACGGACTGCAGGAGGCGGAAACACATCATCAGGTCCAAGGGGATGGGGGGCTTCAGCAGGTTCCCGTCCAGCCGCAGGTACCGGAGCCGGGGCACGCTGTCCAGGTCGGAGGGGGAGAAGTCCTGGATGGACATCAGCGAGGTGGGGCAGATCTGCGTCCCGTTGATTTCTGCGGGGAGAGAAGGAAAAACAGGCTGAGGGTTAGGGGAGGTGGGGAGGGATGATAGAGAAGCCTTTCCCTTCTCAGCTGCCCCCATCTTCCTGGGGTCACCCCCAAAACGGGGTTGCTTTGCTACCGAGGGGGGGGATCCCCAACCTCTCCCAGAAGGCAGGGGCAGCCCCAGGGTCCCGGCAAGAGGAAAATCTTGCTTTTGTTGGGAAATGAAGGAGGTGATGCTCAGCCAAAGCAAGGTGAGCAATACGGAGCCATTTGGGGGAGAAAAGGGATCACCACAAATGTGAAATCTGCCTAGCCAGTGCCAAGCCTTCAAGAAGCCCCCCCTAAAACCTGCTGCAGCACCGTTACGCCAGAGATAACATTAATAACCGCTGATCCGGTGCGCTGCCTGCTTCTGGATTTCCATACATTTCTCCCCACCCAAGGGCCTGCATTATAGGAAATAAAAAAAATATTGAAAAGAAAAGAAAATGAGGATTCCTATGTCATTACCCAACCCCAGGGACTGAAGTCTTATAAAAGCTGGGTAAAAAAAAAATAGAAAAAGATGGAACATGAGGTGCACGACCACGCAGGCATCTCTCCATGGGCAGCCCCAGCAGGACCTGGTACCCAGACGAGTGCTCTGAGCCAGCAGCAGCCCCCACCTTCACTCCACCGTCCCCTTTGAGGCAGTTTGGAGTTGCTTAACCAAAAACCAGGCACTTATCAGTGTTCCTCTTCCCTGGGAACCGACCACCAGACGTCAAAGTGCTCGTGTCACACCGCAGGCTGGGACCAGCATCCTGCAGGGTGTCTGCTTCCCAAAAAAAAAAGTGACGATGCCCTGTGCAGGCCCCATAAATCCACCACAACCAGACGTACGAGAGCCCAGCTCGCTTTCCTCGAAGCACGTGGAGGGCTCCTGGCAGGAGCGCCGCATTCCTGCTCCCCTGCCGACAGCAGGGACAGCAGGCTGCTGGCCCTCTAAACGCAGAAACATCTGGGGTGACCAGGAATGGGGCTCCGTCTTCTTTTCTAATGTGCTGGCTGGGTTCACACGTTTCACAGGCCAGCACCTCTCCCGTGAAGTTGCTGTGCTCTGCCTGGAACGGTGCGAAGCTGCCCCGCTCGGCTTGCCAAGCCAACCTCCATCGCAGCCCTGTTCTCCCTGTTCCTTCCTCTGCGAGGCTCGGCTCGGGAGCTAAGCTGGGTTATTTCTAACCATCTTGACTGCGTGTTTGGCATCTGTTCTTAAAATATGTGCACAGCCTCTCCTTTTTAAATATCCCTTTTTCTGAGCCTTGCTGGGGAAGTGACTATCTAGATGGCAGGTAGCCCCCAGGAAGAGCTGCCCATGGCAATGAATGAGAAGAGCCCTGAAGCAGCAAGGGGGATTTAGCCTTGGTCCTCTACTAGCACCCAAATTCTTGGGTCATCCTTCCCCATCCACAAATCCTTCCTCTGCAGGGCCCTGTTTCCCTGCAGAAAATCCCCAGCTCATCTCATTTTTGCATCCCCCTTTGAAAAGATCACACCCTACTGGGTTAAAAAATGCCCTTTTTAAACAAAACGCTTCCCATCCCCGAGCCTGTCCTCTCCCTGAGCCTCTCCCCGGCCTCCCAACGTGCCGACAGGACTCACTTTCGATGGAGTTGTTGTTCAGGTAGAGGTGCTCCAGCTTGGAGCTGATGAAAGGGACGTTGGTGAGCTTGTTGTGGGCCAGGTGCAGCACCAGCAGGTTGGTGAGGTTGAAGGAGTTCTTGGGGAGCCCCTTGTCGGAGATCTGGTTGTAGTTGAGCCGGATGAAGGCCAGGTTGGGAAACTCCTTGAAGTAGTCGCTGGGGATGTCCTCGATGTTGTTCCTGTCCAGGAAGAGCTGGTGGATGGCGTTGGGCACGCCGGGGGGCATTTTCCTCAGGATGTTGTGGGCGAGGTTGAGTTGCATGAGGTTCTTGAGTCCCTTGAAGGTGTTTTTGTTGAAGACCCCGTCACTGAGCTTGTTGTGGTGCAGGTCCAGGAGCACCAGGTTCTCCAGCTTGTTGAAGACCCCGGCAGGGATCTTGGAGATCTGGTTCCTGCTCAGCCTCAGCTGCTCCAGGTTGGGCGGCAGGAAGGCGGGCACCTCCTTCAGCTGGTTCTTCTCCATGTAGAGGAAGATGAGGTTTTCCAGCTTCTCCAGGACCTTCCTGTCCACCTTGCGGATGCGATTGTTGTCCAGGTTGACCCATTTCAGCCCCGTGGCGTTCCTGAAGGACTCCTCCGGGAGGTCGTCGATGAAGTTGTTCTGGAGGTAGAGGTAGTGGATGCGGGGCGGGATGATGGGCACCTTCCGCAGGTTGCGGCTGTCACAGTAGAGGGCAGAGGGGAAGTCCGGGGGGCAGTAGCATTCCCGGGGACAGTCGGGGAAGACGGAGGGGGGACCGGGAGGCAGGGGTGGGGGCAGCTCGGTGGGCTCGACGGGCTCCTCGGGCTCGATGGGCTCGGGAGGCGGGCGGGTGGGTTTCCGGGGGGGCTTCCTCCGCTGCCCGCTCACCTCCGAGATCAGCACGAGAACGAGTGGGAGAAGCAATCCGAAGGCCACCCTCATGGTCCAGATGTTTGCCTGAGGGAGGCAACGAGAGGTGGGTTAGGAAGCGCCCGATTTAGGCACCGCATCGCCTCCCGTCGCCGCTCGCTCCGCCAGCGGGAGCTTACCCCACATCTCTGCCAGCAGCCTGCTATTTTCTCTCCTTCCCCTTGGAAGTTATCTTTACTTCCAAGCCCTCTCTCGAGCGTGAGTCACTGAGATCCCCCCTCCCTGGCTCAGCTTTATGCCATCGTGGGGGGGTTGCCTTTTTTCCAGTCTCATTTGGTGGTGATGGTTTTTTTTTGTTTTTTTTTTGAGTGTTGGATTTTTAAATTTTTGTTTGACTTTTTAAGGAACAGCCCATGGATTGGGGGAAGAGTCACCTACACACAAGCCACAGAAAGGAGTTCAGGGATAATTCCGCTCCTTTTGCATAGAGGGTCCTAAAACTGCAAGGAAATTGGGTGATAAATCTGGCAAAGGACAAGACAAGGGGTCAGGAAAAGAAAAATAGAGAGTAGAAATCCCTTGGCCAGTGGGAAGTGGGACAATGATGGACCAGGAGGGGACATTTTCCTGCTCCGAGCCCCAGCATCCCTTCAGCTTCCATGGGCAGATGTCCCCAGCGATGGGCAGGCTGCGCCCTCTCCCAGGAGGATGGATTGCCCCTTCAGAGGCCTTGATGGATTAGGGTTAATTTTGCTCTCGAGCCAAAAAATCAATGATTCAGCAACAAATTGGCTGAGCAACAGTGTCGGAAGGCCAGCAGCAGTTAGCAGAGCAGTGAAGATGGATAGGGTTGTGCTTCAGGGACCAGGCTTTAAGGCAGGGTGGCACATTTCCAAGGCTGCGTGATAGAAGGGACATTTGCAAGATTGCACATGGGCCATACCAAAGGTGTTTGGCTAGACAGCTCCCCGTGCTGCCCAAATAAATGATCCATCACCTCCAGTCCCACTGCAGAGTGCCAGGCTGGTAATTTAGGGGGAGTCCCAACAGAAATGGGAGGTCTGGAGGGATCGGGCAAGGTCTCCGGGGAGCCCCTCCTGGACACCAGCCCATCACACGCACCACCTCTCCCCCTCTTGACCGCATCCTGATTTTTGGGGTTGTCACCAAGCCCAGGGAGGCTTCCTCTCCCATCCCTGCCCTCCCTGCTGCTGCCTGGAGCTGCAGCAACCTTCCCTGCAAGGCTCCTGCTGGTTGCTCTCCAGCTGGCAGCTTGGAGGATGGAGGAACCCAGCGCCTTGCAGACGAGCTCCCCAGAAAGCCCTGTGCAGAAGGTGCTTTGGATGCTCCCCGGACCAGCTGGAGCAGGCCAGGCTCCGTGCTTTTTGGGCAGGCAGCAGATCCCCGGGGGTGTTCACCAGGCTTTTCCCAGCCGCGTTTGGCACCCCAGCGGGAGCGGAGCCGAGCTGGATGCGCGGCGAGGCAGATGGAGGAGCTCAGCAGAGCCAGGGTGGGAAGGAGAAGAGAGTGAGGTGAGACAGGGAGGAAGAGGAGCCCAGGAGGAGGACGGATCTCGCGGGCTCACAGAGTGGCTGCTGCAGGAGTTGACGCAGCTGGGATGGATGGCAGCGTGGGGCACCAGCTTTTGGTGACACTGGAGCTAAAAAACCAGGCTGCCTCGGGCTGCACCCACCCCCAAGCCTCCTCCTGCTGCGCAGAAATGCCTTCTCAGGTACCCCCCGGCACAGCAACCCCATTTCCATCGCAGCCTCCCACCAGGACCCGCATCCCACCCGCGGAGCCCGCAGGGACCCTCGGTGGGTGCTGCTCCCAGCCCCTGGGGCCGCGCCAGCCCCGCTGCCTTTGAAGCGATCCCACGCATTCCTGGGGCTCAACGGCATTGACTCTCTCCATGAAAAGAGCCTGTTCTCACCCCCCCACCCCCCAGGCCCAGCCTCGTGCTTTCCTTTTTGTCTCGCTCGGCTCCCATCTGGCTCTGTTTAACCCTACAAGCCTCCCATGCCTGCTGTTTTCAATCAGAGCTCTGGCATCTCGCTGGGGGAAGGGAGGAACGGGAAGGAGAGGGGAGGGGGGGGGGGGGGGGGGGGGGAAGAGCAACGGGGCTCGAGCCCTGCCAGATATTCAGCTCAGCAGTACTGCAGTCAGTCCCCTTTGGGGATGTACGTGCGTGCTCCCGTGTTGTCAGAGCACAGCTTCAGCAGCAGGCTGCAGAGAACAGACAAAATTCGCCGCACGTGGGCCCCTCCCTGGCCCCCACAGCATCCCCGCTCCCCTCCCTGCACGCCCTCTCCCCCCCCACTTCATCACAGACTATTTCCATAGGATTTCGCATCAGCTCCGAAACTCAGACCTGGATTTTCACACCCACAAAGCCCCCGGGGAGCTGGGGAGGGGAGAGGGGGGCTGAGGTCTGCGTTTGGCTGGTTGCGGAGGGAGGAGGCAGCTGGGATGCGAAATTCCAGCCAGCACTCGCCACGGTCCAGGATTTTGGCTCCCTCCTCCTGCAGAGCACGGCTCCGTGCAGAACAATGTCACCCCAAGGGTGGGGGACGAGGCAGCGGCGTCACCCCATCGGGCTCAGGAGCTGGCTCAGCTCTCGACCCTTTCAGAAGCCACCCGGCACACGCGCACGGGCACCCCCGTGCCATCCTCTCCGCGTGAGGTTTCAGTGCTGCGGATGTCGCGGGGCTCAGCTTGTAGCAGGGATAGTCAGGGAGCCAGAAATTCAAACGGCGGCACCACGTGCCCTTTGTCGGCACGGGAGGGAGGTGTCAGCAGGCAGAGGCAGACACAGCACCTCACAGCCACCGCGCCGCCTGCACCCCGCTGCCACGTCCCTACGGGGACGGGACCACAGCCCGTGGGACCACAGCCTGCCCACGGTGGCCGGGCAGGACACCAAGCTGCCAGCTCCACCGCGGCCCCTTGTGCTGCCTGTCCCCACCGGCTGCACCCCACAAAGCCACAAGCGAGGAGCCAGAGGCAGACGCAAGCTTTACGGTCCCCTCCGGCACGCTGGAAGGCTCAGAGCCGGCTCTCCCTGGACACGGCAGCGTTGGCAGCCTGTTCTCCGTCGACTTTCACACAGTTGAATGTGCTGGCGTGAACGCAAGAAGCGGATTTCTGAGTCCCACGCCCTGATCCTGCACGAGCACTGGCTGCCGACCCTGCGGCACGGCGCCTGCTCTGCAAACGCCTCCCCTCCACCTTTCCCACCGGTCCCCGACAGCTCAAATCCTGGGTACCCCGAGGAATCCCTGCAGCTGGAACAAAGTTAAATCACGAAGCAACAAATGCAGCCAGCAAACCAACAGCCTGGTGCGAGGAAAAGGCTCGATTCATGAGCAAAATCTGCTCAGGCACCGCCTGGGCTGAGCGGCTTGGCCCAGGTGCAAGAGCACAGCACCCAGCAGATGCCAGCCTGGATTTTCCTGGGAGAGGCAGCTGCACGCTCGCTCACCCCGTAACAATTGACCAAAAAATGCAGCACAACAGCTGGAAATTCCAGCCCCGAGTGCCGCTGGTGTTTGCTTTCCCAACAGTTTATCTGCGCTGCATCTCACCAACCCCGAGCAGCGCCGGGTGCCAAGGGCAGGCGAAAATCCCAGCTGCTGGGGGCAGAGGGAGCTTTGCAAAGGTCCTCGGGGGGTTTGCCCCAGGCAGAAGTCACAGCTGCTCTCCCTTGGGTGCCCCCTGCCCTCCCCACCTCCTCCTGCAGCCGTTTGGGATGCCGAGGGTGGCAGCTGGCTCTGGGCAGCTGTCCCTGATGGATCCGGGCCCCCTGCTCCTGTAAAGGTGCCACGGGGGGATAAAGGGAGCCTTTGGATTTGGGGAGGCAAAGGCAAAACCTCAGTGGCTGGACCAGGGACTCCTCCTAGCCCATTGCCTGCAGCCCTGCTCCCTTCACAGCTCTCCCACTGCTGCCTCCAGCCCGCATCTCACCTCTGCCCCTACGGCTGGAAAACGCCCCCAGCCTCGCTGGGAACCTGCACGCTAAGGCAGAAGAAGGAAAGCAACCTAAAAATAACCCAAAGGAGCCAGCAAAGCTCCCCTGTTGGCCTCCCTCCTCCTCCAGCTGCCGTAGCAGCCCATTAGGCTCTCTACAAGAGCCTGGGTCTGCTCAGCTGGAACCGAAACAGGGAGTCCTTTATCCAGCACTGCTGGGAATGCTGCAGAAAGGCTAACCACTCTGCAAGCCTGTCCTCGGAGGGGAGGGCAGACACCCGCACGTCCCTGGGGCACCCTGGGGAGCACTGATGCAAGGAGCCACTCCTCTCGCCCTTTCCCAGCACTTTCCCAGCTGAGGGCTGGCTGCCTGGCCGGGACCGGAGCCGGCACGCAGCCCAGGGCCCCCTCTGTAGGACACGGGGGTCCCAGGGGACCTGCTGCAGCCCTGCTGGAAAGCGGCTCAGACACACTCACGAGGAACATTTCTGGGCTCGTCTCGAGGGCTGCGCGATGCCGCCTGGTCCCCGCGTCCCTCTGCGTGCCAGCGGCGTTTCCTCGCCGTGCTGCAGCCACCAGACTCGTTGCAAAAGGCTCGCCACGTTCGCTGAGACCCCCTCCTGGCTGGAGGGCCTGTGGGAAGGCAGTGAGCATCTCTGCTGCCTTCCCCTGCCAGCAATTCCTCCTCCTCCTCCTCCTCCTCCTCCTCTCACACCCCGTGTCCCTATAGCCCTTCCCGGGGCTGCCTCGGGCTCAGCCCACCCGCAGACCCCTTGCCACACACGGGGCCAGCAGCCGACAACCACGGAAACAAATCACAGGGAGAAACACTCCCAAATCACTCACAGCTCAGCCTCGAGCCTGCCCCACACCCCCCCCGCTCCCCTCCCAGCAGATACCTCGCACCAGCCCCTCCAGCTCTGCTTTCCCTACAAGTTGGGAACCGCTCGCCGATGCTTTATCAGCTCCTTCTGCCTCATCCCTCCCCTCCAGCCCCTTCCCAAGGCGGAGGAAACCTCCCCCAGCTGTGCTTTCATCCCTTCCCAGGTGGAAGCACTCAGCCCCTCGCCCTGCCAGCAGGCAGGGACCCCCAGCACACCGCCCTGGCTCCATCCTGCTCGGTGCTGGGCTGGCCCAGGAGCGGCTCCTTCCCCAGGGCAGCACCACAGCTCGCGGGATGCCGAGCACCACATAAGGCAGGCCCCGCGATCGCAGGCTCCTAGGAAAGTTTCCAAGCCTTCATGTGCTGCGTGCTTCGCCTCCGGCTGCCAAGAGGATGAATTTTCTTTTTTTTTTTTTTTGCTTTGCGCCCTGGGGATGCTTTTTTCCTAAAAGCACGCAGCTCTCAAACGGGAGGGGAAGGGAGAAAAATGAGTCCTGTCTGTGCACCGAAACATTTCCCCGGGACTTGAGGGAACGTCGCTGCCCCGCTGCCTCCTCCCTCGTCTCCTGCCTCTGCTGGAGCAGGCACAAAGAGCCGGATCCCAGCCCTGCAGGGCTGTGGGGGGGCTGTGCGGGGTGGCAAAGCGGGCGCTACGTGCTCCGGGAATGGGATCTGGGCTCTGCCTTTTGTGTGGGGGCGCAGGGCTCCGCCGCTGAAACTCAGAAAACCCTCGCTGGACATCGCCCCTGGGGCTCCCAGAAGTCGTGTGGCTGCGCCGTGCCACCTGGCTCACCGCTCGGGACCCTCGGCAACCCCCTGCCCCCTTCCCCTGCAGCCCCCTCTGGAAAGCAGGAGCTCAGCACCCCGCTGCCCGCGGTGCACGAAGCGCCAGGAGCAACCCCAGCTCCGCAGGCGTGCGCTCTCCTCCCAGCCTCTCAACCTCTCCTCGCACGCTTTTCCTGCTGCTTTCCCAGGCAGGGGATTGCCCCGGGCACGACTCGGGTTGTGCAGCCTCCTCCTGACCCCCCCAGCTCGCCCACCAGGCTGGAGAGCCAGAGCTGAGCCCGTGTGTGGTTGGGAGCGTGGGTCGGAGCAGGGGGGGACCAGGGGGGGACCAGGGGGTCCGAATCCGCCTGGCAGCAGCCCCAGCGCCACTGCACACGGGACTTTCTTCTGGCTCTCAGCCCCCTCCACCCCCAGCCTTTGCCCCACGCTGAGCAAAACTCCTGCAAAATAAACGGGAAAAGGGGAAGGAAACAAAAGACTCCAGCTGCTGAAGAACAGAAAACCCAAGAGAGGAGAGAGAAAAGGACCAGCAAACGCCGCCGTGCGTGTGAGAGAGGCCAGAGAGGGCAGGAGCATCGTGGACCAGTGCAGCATCCAGGCTGGATCAAGGCAAGGCGAGAAGAGCCTCGGGGGGGAAAGCACCTGCCCACAGCTTACCTGCGTGCACCTCTCCCTCCTCCTGCCTCTTATTAATCCCCAAGACAATTTCTCTCTGGCTGTCTCCCTCCTCCTCCTCCTCCTCCTCCTCCTCCTCCTCTCGGCACCGCGGCTCCGCCACGAGCGAGCGTTGGCCGAGCGCGGCGCGCGGGGGTTTTGTTCCTGGGAGCCGCTGGCCGAGGGTGGGTGGGAGCGCGGGAGGCGGAGGGCTGGGACGGAGGCGAGATGACAACAAAAACGTCTTTATCTGGCAGCCAAAGCGCTGCCTGCGGGCTCCGCCGCGCGCACATGGCCTGCCTGCCTGCCGGAGGGCTGGCGTTTAATAACAATTCCTTCTGCTGCGGAGGCTGCTCGGGGCCCGTGTTTAAAAACAAAGCTAATTAATAATTGGAGTAAGCCCTTCCCTCGCCGCGGCCCCTGCTCCGGGAGCGTGTGCGCCCGGGACGGTGTTTTCCAGCCACGCGTCTGCCTCGCGAGCCGGGGCTCGGCGCGTGCCGCGGGGCTCCCCGCGATGTCCCCCGTGGGTGGGTGGCACGGCGTGGGGACATCCAGCTGCCCCCCACCCCGCTCAGCCCCGTGCTGGGGTCTCTGTTCCTGCCTGGCAGACGGCACCCTGCGACGCGATGTGGGTTTCATTCACTGCCGGCTGGGGATGGCTTTGATTTAAATCCCGATGAGTAATAACGGGGAGAGAACGGAGCTGTAATGGTGTGGGGCTGCTGGGTTTTACCTTCAGCTTCAGCCAGGTCCTGGGCTGGAAAACTGCTCTGCACGGAGGGGACGTGGCCGAGGGACCCCACTGTGGGGTCTGCGGGGGCTCGTGGAGCTCAGGGGGCCGATTCTGCTCCCTGGGGCTCCCAACCAGGCTGGGATCTGGTGCTCAGTCACAGCCCTATGGGACAGCCCAGGGCTGAGCAGGGGACCCCACAGGCCGTGGGCATCCCCATCCCGAACACCCCTCGGGCAGATTTCGGAGGGCAGGGGCTCTTTGCCCTCCCCATGTCCCACCCCCCTTTCCAGCCAAGCCAAATCACAGGAGGGGCTGGGAAACCTGAACTGCTCATGGAAAACCCAGCCCAAACCCCTCCGGAGGCTGGCAGCCCCCCAGGAGGGGCTGATCCTGTGTTCCCACACTCTGCTGATGGTGGCCACCAGCAGCAGCTTCAAACAGCCCAAATCGGAGCCCCCAAAAAAGGTCCCAGCGGCCGGACTCCCCCGTCTTGCCCTGCGCTCCCTGCACCCCTTCTCTATATTCATTTCCAGCACGGTGGCTTCTCCCTTGCCCCAAAACTGGGGTCTTGCTGGTGCCCAGCTCCCAGGAGCGAGCTGGGGCACCCAGATGCCTAAAAGCCAGCAGGTAGCAGGAGGGCAAGGCAGAAAAGGGACAAAGAGGAACCACGTCGGGACTCCGAGTTGTTTAAACAAAGGGTCCTGGTGGAGACACGTGTTTGCCAGCTGGAAAAGGCTCAGAATCAATAGGAAAATAATACGCTCTTTTTCAGCCTGGAGATTTACACTATTGGCTCTAAAAATAGGCAGAAGTCCCCAACTCCAGCTGAACGTGGGCTGTGTTTTGTGGCTTTTTTCCCCCCTGCTACCTAATAGGTACTCAGCTGGGCGCTGAGGGTTGCACAGGGGAAACTGAGGCACCAAGTGGGGCAGTTGCTTGCACAAAGGCCTTGCTGCAAAGCCAGGCATGGAAACATTTCACGTTCCAGACTTTACCCACCGTGCTGTAAAGGGCTGTGAAGCTGCTAACACAGCTCCCATTGCTGGGAAGCCCGAAAAACCTTTCGAAAATCTGGTGAGTACAAATTTTTCCCTCGGCCAAGCGACTTTGTTTGTTGAATTTTCTTCCTGCAGGAATTCCTCTCGGTGTCCAAGTCTCGAATCCACCTTCAAAGGCGCCCTGTTTAGTTTGTAAGCAGCAGCAGCAGCAGCAGGCTGCAGCCTCCGGCCCGTCGCACGCTCGCTTCGTTGCACGTCTGCAGAAAAAAACAGCAAACGAAGGGGATGCTGGAGGGGGCCCGGTGAAATACCCTTGCTCTCGTGGCTTTTTTTTTGGTTCTGGGAGATGCCAGGTCCAAATGCAGCATCCCAGCCATCCCCAGCCCCCTGGTGCCACCTCCCCTTGGCTCGTCCCCTCTTCCCGGCCAGCCCCGTTCCCTCCGCAGAGGTTTGCTGCAGAAATACCGCTCTGGTCTGGCGGAGGTAGGGGAGGAAATGTCTGAGCATGAAAGCAGCAGCAGGCAGAGCCAGGACCACGAGGATGGCTTGTCTCGACCACAGGGAGCACAAGGGCCGGCCGTCGAGCGGGTAAATGGGAAGGGAAGGGGGCTGCAGCGAGCCCCAAGGCTGTGCCCACCGGCCCCTTGGGTGCAGCGAGGCTTCGGCACCCGACCCCTTCCACCAACCTGGCTGTGAATCCCCTGCAGCCACCCCACAGGAGCAAACAAGGAGCAGCAGAAGGGCTAAGGGTGGGGATGTGAGCAAATCTGGGGCAAAAAAAGCCCTTTATAAGTGGCTGCGGGTGGTGGCTCCAGCCCCAGGGCTTTCAAGAAAGGGGAATTTCGCAGCACTGGAGGCTTCTCAAACACCACCGAGCACAGGGCTGGCCCCAGACCAGGTCTGCCTTCCCTGCGTTGCAGCCTGGGGTCCTCAGAAATAAGAGCCTGAAGTGGCTTTTCAGGCGGAGGAAGATGTTTATTCCCTGTGTTATTACGGCATCAACCGCCCCATCCCAAGCCGAGCCTCCCCAGTGCTCGGTGCCGCACAAACACGGATGATTTATGGCGCGGCATTTCCTTCTGACAGCCAGTTCTTAAAAATCCCCTCAGAGAGCTAAACAAAAAATTAATTTCAGAAAGGAGGGAAGAAAAAAAAAAAAAAAAAAAGGGCAGGAAACCCGAGCTGCCCCTGTGGCCACTGGGTTGGATCAGCGCGTGCTTGATGCGCAACGTCAAAGCAGCCTGCCCTCGCCCAGCACCCCGTGCCTCCGTCCCCAGCACCTCCGACCCACCCTGACCGCGGGTGCTGCTGTGGGTGACCCGGGCAGTGCCAGTGTCATGGGAAGGGGCCACCAAGAAGGGACAATAGAAGCGCAGGCATCCCCCCTGAAGAAATCACTGGTGGTTTGGCACCGCAGCATGAGGGTGCTGAGCTGCTTTCCCAGGGAGCTGGAGCTCTCCCGGGGCTCCGAGCATGCCCCCCAGCCTCTCCGTGGGAAGCAGGGGGTGCTGCCACCAGCACCAAGTGGCCACCAACCCGGAGGACCAAATCCCACGTCCCCGGGCTTGCCGTGAGCCAGGGACAGGCTCCTGTCCTGCATCCCTGCGGCGGGGGGGAGCGCGCAGCAGCCCTGTCACGCGAGAGCAGGAGGGCTGGGAAAGCATCCTCGTGAGCCCGGGAGAAACATTTGGCTGCAAACAAAGCTCTGGAGGTGGAAGTGAGCAAAGGGGAAAAGTATGCTGCTCCGTAAGGCACGGATCCTGCCCTCCCAGCACCGGGATGCTGCGCGCTGTGCTCCCTCCCACGGCTGCTCACGGGGCAGGGGCAGAGCGCGCCTGCTCCGTGCCTGCAGCTCTGCCTCCAGCAAACATCTGGAGACACCCAAAAACGCTCCAGGAGTATGGGGGGGACACATGCAAGATGCTCAACCCCCTCCTTGAATGAAGGAGCTCAGAGCTCAGCTGGGGAGGGCGCTTGGGTCACTTTGGTCACCCCAGCGCGGGGACCCCGGCGCACACAAGAGAAAGAGGGTGAGAGGAAGAGGAGGCAACCAGCATCCCTTCCTCACAGCCATGCATGTTTCAAATCCCTTCCTCCCCAGCACATCCTGGCCTCGCCATCCACCCCCGAGCACCTCACGATGCTCGGAGCAGGGAGCAGAAGCCCCACAGAGCAGGACACTGCGCTTCACCAGCTCAGACGGAGACAGATGGAGCCAGGCTGGAAAGAACAAGCTGCCCTCGCTTCTGAGGGAGAAACACGGCCGAGAAAGCCAGCTGACCTCTGCCCCAACCAGGTGTTTAAAAAAATAAAGAGCGGAAAAACAAGAAATAATTCTGTTTTGAGCACAGCTGCTGGTTTGGTCATTAAATCCACGGGCAAATCTCCTCTGGAGAATGTCCTCAGCAGTTGGGTGCCCGAGCACAGGCGCTGCAGCAGCCAGGGAAGGGTTAGGGAATGGAAAACGCCTGCAAGCCTCTCACCCTCGGGGCAGGCTCCCTGTCCTGCAGCCCCTGCTGGAGCCAGCTGGAGGAATGCAAAGAGACGTGATGCTTTGGGACGTGATGCTTTGGGACGAGCCAGCCTGGATGAGGACAGCCCCAGGAGCTGGTCCTGCCCGAGCCAGGGTCTGAGACAAGGACGCAAGGAGGAAGGGGATCAGCATCCCTCATCACCTGGGGAAACTGAGGCAGGAAGGAGCTCTGCTCTCACCCAGCTAGCTGCCTTTTCCTCTCCGCAGCCCTCAGTACTTCCCAAGCCGTGCCAAGCTTTTATTTATGTTCCTTTTGCAGCCTTGGCACGGAGAGGCTGGCGCAAGCACGCGCACCAGCCCGGCCCCGAGGTTTGTCCCAGCCCCGGTGCCAAGCCCGCTGCCCTTGCCCTTGTTCACCCCATGGGGAGGGAGCAGCGCTTCCCCGAGGGGCTGAGACCCCACAAACTCATTGCCAGGTCACCCCCAGGGAGCCTCAACCCCTCCCCAAATAAAAGCCAAAGCCCTGAGAGGGGCTGAGGCTGCGTGATGGGGACCAGCCTGGCATCGCGGTGCGTGGGGACCCTGTCCCCACCGAGTGTCACAGATTGGTGACAGCAGGGCTGTCCCCATCCCCAGGGTGGCCACAGCACAGCTGCCAGCTCCCCTCACTCTGCACTGCGACCACCGAGCCCCCCCAGCACCCCCCCAACACCTTCCTCCCCCCATCTCGCAGCTCCTGGGCTATTCTCGTGGCTGCTTTAAGCGCAGGGAGGGGATAGAGAATTCGTCAGACCTCACATTTCTCGAGGATTAAATCATCCGGCTCATTTCTCCGAGGGAGAGAAGTCCAAACCCCCTTTTTCTATTTTTTTTTTTATTTTTTTTCCCTGCAGGGCCGAGCAGCCGCTTATTAGCTCTTGGCAGCGGGGCAGGGCACGGGGCCAAGGGCTGCTGCACACATCAGCTCCTGGCTGCAGCACCGGGGGGCTGGGAACTGTGGGGAAGGGTCCAGGACCCCCCTCCCTCCCCAGGGGTCCTCCCAGCACAGCCCCTGCCTGCAGGGAACCGCGTCCCCTCCTCTCCTGGGTCTCCATCCACTCAGCTCTTCCCTGAGGTCCCATCCTGCTGCCTGCTGAACAGAGGGGAAACTGAGGCACGTGCAGGATGGTGGCAGCCAGGAGGAGCAGCAGGAACCCAGCACGGCCCCTTTGACACCCCCAATTTTGGGGCCACAGACCCCGAAAGCCCCAGGGGAGCAATTTACCCCCCTGGGGTTAAACGCTGCCTACCCGGGGACCTGCATCACCCTTCTGTGGAGCGGGGTCGTGGCACAAAGGGGTCCCCAGAGAGGCGCGGGGACGAGGGCAGGTGACCGAGTGACCCCGCGGCGATGGCCTTACCCGGCCCTGACACGAGATGAGGAGCTCGCCTCGAGGTTAGGCAACGTCTCGGCCCCAGATGCTTCAGGAGGACATGGAAACACTTCAGAGACGCCTTGGAAGCAGCTGGGGTGCCTGGCAGCCACCTCCTCCTGGCCCAGGGTCCCCAAGGCCACCACGGATCCCTTGGGCACCGGGGTCTTGGCGCTGCCAGGAGACCCTGGGTGGGGGGAGAGGGGGGAGAAGCCCCCTTTTTGCTTTTCTCCTGCCCCCCCACGACAGTGGGCGGCAGTGCCTGGTGCGCATTAGTGGCTGCTCTCTAGGAGCCAGAGCTGGGAGCAGCCCAGCGCACGCAGCCCCGGCACGCCAGGAGGAACAGCAGCAGCAGCAGCAGCACCCTCACCCAGGGCTGGATCCTGCCTCCCTCAGCCCCTCCACATCCAACCCACGTGCTGGGCACGCAGCAATCCCCCCGGCCACAGGGATGGGGAGCACAGCTCCCTGCTGTCCCCTAAATGGAGAGGGGCTGCTGCACCCCCAGCCCCACGGCAAGGCTGGTGGAGGAGCACGCACGGCCCCAGGCCCCTCTCCAAAGCCTTTTGCTCTTGCAGAGCTCCCCAGATGGCCACATTCTTGCACCCCCAGCTGCCTTCATCCGAGATGAGATGACCACTCTCCAGGACAAGAGTTTGCTGCAGCCCCTGGTGCATCTCAGCACGCTTCAGCCCCTGCTGGTGGCAGGGACAATGGGGACCGTGCCACGCTCCAACCACACCAACCCCAAACACGTTGGAAGGGGAAGGACGGAGGGCTCCTGGTGTCAGCTCGGTGCTGGGCAGAGCAGGAACAAGGCTTTGATTCAATGCAGCTCCCAGTGAAGCGCCCTGAAAACCATGAGAGCAAATATCCCGAGCCGAACACCCAATTATCCAGGGGGACCCATCACCACAAGATGCTGCTCGGGCCAAGGGCTCTGCAGGGCTTTAAATAAATACATTAAAATAATACGTGAGGGACTGCCCGCGTGGAGGGAGGCTGGGGACAGCCAGGGTGGCAGCAACCGGCAGGGACAAGGCCCCCAACCAGCAGAAAAGCACAGAAGAAAGGAGGCACCAAGCTATGGTGGACATCTGGCCTGATTTTCTGGGGGACGCACGGCTGCCCCTGCACGGGTGGAAGCAGGGGTGGCCCTGGTGATAGCAGCTGGGTGACAAAGCTCTCCAGGGGCTGCCCCAAGCCCCCGTCACCTCCCCTGCCCCATCCAGGCTTTGCCATCGTGCTGCCGCGGCGGCTGCTCGCAATGGGAACACCTGAGTCGCGTCTGGCCCCGCAGCCCTCCCTCGGTTTTGGCCTTCATCCTTCCCTCCTCCCCCTCTCCTCCCCCTTGTCCAGTATTTTTCCTCTCCGCAGGCAGGAGCCAGCCGCCTGCTTTCCCTGCATGACTTCAGCTGCTCCAGGAGCCCGCCCGGCTCCCCAGGACGGGGGGCACAAAGCGCCAGAGACCCCCCCACCACCCCCAGGGCTCCTGGTCTAGGGGCTGCCCCCATCCCAGCAGCTGCTCCCCCAGGGTGGGCTTTGGGGAAATAAATTGGGGTGCTCTGAGACCCAGTAAGAGCAGGGCTACCGGAGAGGACACGGCTGGGGACATCCCGATGGTTGTCCTCGCCTCTTAATAAACGTGTTCCTGCTGTGCAGGAAAGGAGCAGCACGGAGAGACTTCAGCAAGGTGATAGAACCGGGGGTTATCGGGAGCTGGGGACTGAGCCCGTGTGCCCCAGGTGGGGACATTCCCACCAGGAGACCCCTTCCTCTGCACCAAGCACGCAGTGGTGGCAGCCCCCAGGTCCCCGGCCCCGCTCCGGTGCCTGTGTGCACGATGGGGAGGTGAAACCAGACAGCGCAGAGGGGCTGGGGATGATGGATGTGGCAGCCCGATTTGGGAAGTAATCTCGGCAGCCCCATTAAATTCCTGCTTGTTACGCCCGGCGCGGATTTGCCTATATTGCTTGGCAGAGCGCCAGGAGAGAACCGGCCTCGTCAAAGCCCCAGAGACACCCCGAAACTGCTCCAAATATTGCAGCTATAAATTCAGCTCCCTTCTCCAGCGGCTCAGAGCTGCCAGGGGGGTTGACTCAACCCCTCTCAGCACCCTTTGTGCCAGGCCCCCGCCATGGGTCCCCCTGCAGCCCCTCACCCAGACACCTTCAGCCCCTGGGGTGCCCCCATCACGCATCGCCATAGCCACCCCTGCTGCCTTTTCCACCTCCCTCTGTCCCACAGCCACTCTTGCAGCAGATTTGGGACTATTTGGACAAGTTTAGGCTGCGGCATCCGGTCCTTGACCCTTTGCACGTTGTCCCTTGCTCTCACCAGGAAACCAAAACCCATTTCTTATCCACTTTGTGCTTTTTCTTTTGTGAGCAAACGCCCCATTTTCTCCTCTCAGCTTCTTTCCAGGAACGAAGACCCCACTGTGGCTGGGTCTCTGTCTTCTCCAGGAAGCACCTGAAGGATTTTTCCCCCTTCCAAGCCATATTCTTCCTTCCACACACCAGGCAGGGACCAACCCAAAAACCCAACCTCGCTGCTCCCCTGCAGCAGCTGCAGCGCTCCCAGGCAAGAGTTAACTCTTCCTCGCAGCTCTGCAGCTCCCCTTGGTCAACTGCTGAGTGGGGAAACATCAGAGGCAGCATCAGATTTCCAAAAACATTCCAGGACTGGTCCTCCGGGGCCATATCCTCATACCCCCATCCCCTATAAAAGTTTTCCTTCCCCCCCTCGGGAAGAGCAGGGCTGTAATTAACCCTGGATCGCCCCCAAGCTGGGTAGAGCTGGGAATCGTCCCCAGCATGGACTCATCGCCCAGCCCTTCCTCTGGCCACTCATCACCCAAATATTTCAGGCCCAGTTGTGCAAAGAGCTCGTTGTGCAAAGGGACGGAGCAGCCATCTGGGCAGCACAAGGGGGACGCGAGGACGTCACCAAACCCAAAATTTGGGGCTCAGCATCTCCCACCCTAAAATTAGGGGCTCAGCATCTCCCACCCTAAAAGAGCCCAGGGAAGGAGCTCTGCCTTCAACTGCGGTGCTCCCCACTTCAGGGGGCAGAGCTGAGGGTGCTTTGGCAGCAAAGCAAGCACAGGCATCAGGGGTCACCCTACAGCCCCCGTCCCCTTATTTCAGCCCCATATTTTGCCTCAAAACCAGGCAGCAGCACCGAGGGAACAAGCACAGACGGGTGCCTGCTGCCACCGCAGCCTCCAGCACGCAGCGCCCCAGGTGGAATCTCATCCCCAGAAGCATCCTGCAGCGTCTCCATTTCCCACTGAAGGCTGCACTGAGGAGTAAAAATAGCACTGAAGTGTTTTGATTGTATTGAAAAAATAACGTTTCCTTCAAGTCCAATTGAACTTTTTTTTTTTTTTCCTCCCCCAAACTGTTCTGTTTTACGAGAAACTTCTTATTTTCGTTCGTCTATTATTTTGGAGTGGGGAAAAAAAAAAAAAAAAGCAGAATGTGCAGCCTTTCCAGTGAAACTGAAAACCCTGCTCCTGTCCAGCTCGAGCTGCTGCTCTCCCTTTTTTTCCTTTAAGCAGAGAGCCACCGAGGCTGAGGAAAGGGCACAGCAATGCAGTGGGAGAGGCTGGTGCGACGAGGCTCCTGCCTCCCCCGGCGGTACAGGGAGTTTCATCATGAACCTTGTTGTGGTGAGCTCCCAGCTCATTGCAGATGGGCTCCAGAGGCCCTGGGAGCTGGGGTTATCCATCAGGGCTCTGCTCGAGCCCCAGGTTTGTTTTCCTGGCTTGGTGGTTTTTGCTCTGCTCCGAATCCGTTTCTGCATGGAGCCGGTCCAGTCGTTGCACAAGCTTCGAGATAAACTCCTCGCGAACCTCGCCGAAAGCTGGGAGGAAAGGAGATGAAGGGAAACAGGGAATAAATCACAGCCCTGCTGGATTTTTCACCTCGCTGAGCATCTTTCACCTCCCTCTTTCTCCCAGCCATCCCCCAGCACAGCCCCAATGCCTGCTGCGCTCAGCATTCCCCCTGCAGGGGCTCCTGCCCTCAGCCACTGCCCCAAAAACATCCAAGCCCAGGAGGGTTTAACCCCTTTGAGAGTGGGAGCAGGGTAGGACAGGGCTGTCTGTAGCCCTCCAGCACCACCATCCATCAGCTGGTGGATGGCAAAGCTGGCGCTGGGCTAAAGCCAGACTTTCAGGAGCTCTGCACGGACCATCTGCCAGGGCAAATCCCCCCAGGGCACTGCAGATGCTCGTCCAGCACCAGCTGGCTCCAGGGAGCAGAGGGGCAGAGCCAGGCGTGCTCGCAGGATTTGTGAGCCAGCTCTCGGGCAGCCCTGCAGGCACCTTCTCCATCCCCATTCCTCCACCCCATCCCTCTTGTGGGGCTCCGTACCGAGCCCCCCAAGCCCCAGGGACCCCAGAGCCTTCCCGTCCTAGCAGAGGGGGGGCACCTGGCACCCCACCACCCCCCTGCATGGGCGAGGAGCTGCCAGCGCAGCCCGAGATCCAGGGGTTAAATCCCCCGGCTGGTGAGTCAGAAAATCTTTGATGCAGCCAGAAGGAGCTGAGTAATTTGTGTATCTGCAGAGGTCACATTGCCTCCTCTCTTTTTACGTCTGTTACTCATGCTGCTCCTTCCCACTCTCCCTCCACAGCCTGGGCTAGCCTCTTCTCCCCCCCAAGCTCACCAGCTCTTTACTACTGTTGCTATTAATTAGCGGCGTTCGCACGGCCCCGAGGAGCCCCTGGCAGCGGCTCCCAGCCCCGCTGGGTGCCGAGCAGCGATGGGTGCCAAGCGCTCGCCCCGCTGCCTTTCATCTCCCTCGCTCCTCCCTGGCTGTTCATCCCTCGCAGCCCTGCGGTCGCGTCGAGAAATTCGGAGCGGCGGAGTTCCTATAGGAGGAACCCTGCTGCTGGCTCTGGAGCTGGTTTTCTGCAAAGTCACTTAACCCCCGAGTTACGAGCCCTGGGAGGCAGAGATCTCGTGCCTTGGCTCAGCATCGGGGCACATGCCGGGGTCCCCCAAGCTCCTGCACCCCGCCTTCTCCTGCACCCAAGCGACAAACGCCAACCACGAAAGAAAAATTGGGTCCATGAAACAAATCCTTGCAAAACTGGGACCGAGGTGCTTCGAGCAATGGGGCATCTTAAAGCCTTGCATCTCTCAAGTAGCAGCTTCACTAATCCCAGGGTGCTACAAAGCACCGGGGCAGCCAGAAAGGCTTCCCTGCGTTTAATCAAATCACTTCATTAGGTTGTTTAATAAGCAAGGGAGCTCTGGGAACACCGGGGTTTCTCTGCTCTCATGCAGCATTTGGGGAAGGAATTTACGGCGCAGCTATTAGGGCCCGATCAATCTGCTTCTAATCCTCCCTCAGCCTGCATGTTGCAATAAAGCTCCACGCTCCCACCGCCCTGCTTCCCCCAGGAGATGCCTGAAGGGATGGAGATGAAGCAGGCACCCCTCAAAGCCCCCCAACACCTCCAGCTCCATCCCAGATTTTGCATTTTTGGGCTTGCGCTTCGCCGCTGCGGTTACGGATGGGGATTGTGGCACCAGGCACCATGGGCTAAGGCAGCAGGGCGCAGCCAGCTGGGTCAGCTCGAGGGGCTGCTCCTCCTTCCTGACAGAGGGGAGCACTCGAGCAGGCACCTCTCCAAGCAGAGGAGCTGCCCCCCAGAGCAGCATCCTCGACGCGCTGCACTGCGGCCGTTCCCTATTCCCCTCCAGATGGATTTGCTTTGCGTTTTCCAAACTGGGCCTTTGTGTTTCCTGCAGCTTTTTCTAACCTCTCTGATCTCTCTGGTATTCGCAAATCCTCCCAGTTCTGCATCCTCGGAGGGTTTTGTGCATGTGCTATTTCCTCCCTCGTCCACAGCGTTCCCAGAGCCCAGTAAACACAGCGGGTCCCGGTGGGCCACCACTGGACCTGTGCTTTCCATCTTCCCTCACTCGCAGAGCCCTGAAAACCCTCAGAGGAAGCCACAAACATTTCCACAGCAAATTCAAGTCCGTGAACCCCACACATCTGCTGGCCACAGCTGGGAACCCCAACCCCAACCCCAACCCCAACCCGGCGCAGCCCGCAGCACCCTCACCCTCCTCTTCCTCACCTCCCCGTGCCTCGGCTGCTCCCCAGGGGTGAGGGCTGGCAAGCTGGCTGCAATTACTGGCTGGAGGTGCAAACCTTCACTCCTCCATCCAGAACAGAGCTGCTGCCAGCGGCTCGGGGCATTTGATAACTCCCCAGCTAACGCAATCACTCGCGCTCCGTAATTACAGCTGCTGCTCGCCCCACACCTGGGAGGACCCGGGACGTGCTCGGAGGCCGGGTGTTTGCCAGCAGCACCAGCTCTGGGTCTCGCTGTGCCTTTCCTTTGAAGTGTCAGAGCTCAGCCTGACGTGCTGGCAGCTCCCACTGCTTTTTCCAGCCCGCTGCTCCCCTCCCTGACCCCGGCATCGCGCCTCGCGTAGCCGGCTCCCCGGGGCAGGCATGTTTGCGCAGCCCTCGGCCTCCCCCTGCTCCAAAGGAAACCCGAAGCTGTCAAAGCATCGAGCCTCAGCCCCGGCTCGTTTCTCCCTTTGCCTTTTTTCCCTTCTTTTTTAAGCAGCTGCCCCGTGGTGGTGCTCGCAGCCCCAGGGCGGGGGCACTCGCCCTGTCCTGGCGTGCACCGTCGCTGGCCAGCCGTGGACGCAGAGCCCTGCCAGCCCCTTCCAGCCCGGCAAGCAGAAAACATTTCATAAGGAATACACAGCTCAAGGCTGGGAAATCAACATCTTTCTGTTTCTCCCTGCCTGGGGGAGTTCGGCTCCTATACTTTAATTTTGCACATTTATTTTGATTGAAGCCGAAGCGGACGGAAGGCTGAGCCCAGCTGCCAAGGCTGTAAAATCATCCGTCAGGAGGCTTCCCAGAAGCTGCCGTGCCCTCCACGGCCTGTGCTGGGAGGGATGGGATGGATCCAGCCCAGAGCCAAGCACGGGCAGTGCTGGGGGGCAGAGCAGCCACCCTCGGGTAGCGTCACCCCCCAAACCTTCCTGCGGCAGCAGCACCATCCAGAAAGTCTGCCTTCTGCTGGCTTAATCTCAGCACGGCCAGAAATTAAAGATAACCCCCAGGATAAATGCCCCTTTCCCCCGGACAGCAGCGGGGATGGCTCCTCCTCACGCTCCCTCCTGGAAGCAGCGCTGCCGCCCCGCGCCCTTGCATGCCTTTCTGCGTGATTAGCAGCGTGCGTAATGACTCCAATTAGGAGAGCTGGAAAGCTCGAGGGAGCTGCGGCTCTGCTTTCCCAAATGTCAGGTGGAGGTGGAGCGGCAGAGGAAGTGTTTTCATCTCGAAGGCATCCGCGCCGCTGCTCCAGCGGAGGCAGATGCTCTGGTAGCAGCTCCTGCAGCCCGGGAGCTCTCCGAGGATTTGCTCTCCTGCGGGTGGAGGGCTGAGAAACCACGGCCAAAGCCAACACCGAGGGGGCTCCGGGCTATTTGCTGATATCCCCAGCATCTTCCCAAAGCAGCCAGGGGATGCAGCTGCTTGGGAAAGAGTGTCACCACTCCTTCCTCCTTTAGCGCTACCAAAACAAGGGCTGGGGACATTTTCTGGGAGCAGAGGGGCGGCGAGAGGGGCTCGATGTGATTCAGCATCGCTGCTCGGAGCCTGGCTGCAGAAATAGCGGGGGGGAGGTGAGGGGCAAGGGGAGCACGGGGCGAAGGCAGCCGCGACCCGCGCTGCCTGTTTGTTTTTCAGCGCAGGCTTTGGGGCTTTGCTGAAGCCGGAGGAATTCATCTCGCTGAAAGAGCCTTGTTTTTCGTGGAGGAAATGAGACAGCGGGCTTTTAATAGGAAATAAAAACACGTAAAATAAAGAGAAACTGAGACACAGGCCTGGAAAAATGTCGAGCCATCCAGCTGCGTCTCGCCAGCAGCCCGGCCCCTGCCAGCAGGCATCGCTGCATGCAGCCCGGCCGCAGCGACCTCGGCCCCAGCCCCTCGCTGCCTCCCCGTCCCCGCAGCCCTGCTGCCCACCCAGCTCCCCACGGCCCCCTGGGTTCTCCTACAGCGGGGGAAGAGGCTCCTTCCTCTGCCCGTCTCCATCATCTGCTCGGGCATCGCCCGGGTGTGGAGCATCTCCCTCCCCACTCAGGGCGCTTTGGGTGTGTCTGGATGAGTGGTGGAGGGACACAGAGAGAGATCCATCTGTTGTCCTCACGGGGAATCACCGATGCCACAGCGCAAAGCGCTTTGCAAATGTGGCAGCCGGGTTGAGCTGGTTCCATACGGGGCTGGAAATGAATCCGGATTCACCCGGGGGGGTTTAAACCTGGCCAGTTGTGTGCTGGGGCTCCAGGAGCAGAGCAGGGAAGGAACCACGCAGCCTGGAGGCTCCCCGTGATGCTGAGGACATCAGTGGGGACGCCAGCGAGGGCAGATCTGGGCCGCTATGGGGACAGCCCAGAAGGAAAAGCGCTGATGATTTCCCAACCCTGAATCGTGCCTTCTGATGGAGCTGTGCTGGGACCCCCGTGCTGGGATATCACATCTGGGACTGAGGGCACCCCGCAGACAAATGGACACCCCGTCCGGCATGGTCCAGCCTGCCCTGGGAGGTGAGGAGCTCACGGTCCTGTAAACCTGCAAAGAAAACCGGCCAAAGGCTGGGGGGGAGGTTCGCCAGCTGTGCTTTACGGGGATTTGCACCGGGATCCGAGAGCGCTCCCGGCTCCCGGCTCGCTCGCGTTGATTAAGTGAGACAATTAAAGAGCGAGGGAAGGGCTTGGGGGAGGGAGATGGCGGCCGTGCAGGGGAAGAGGCCACGGAAAGCCCTGAAGATGCCTCTGGGAGCAGCTCCGTGGTCTCACAGCACAGCCCTGGTTAAATCACAATGCAGCGCACAGCTGGAGGGTGCCCCGGGGAGCTCCCGTCCTCCTGCCCCCAGGAGCATCCCTCGCAGCAGCGCCGTGCCTGGCAGCCACACAGCCCAGCCCAGGGCTCCTCGGGCCACCAACCACATAGAAAAAGGTGGCCACCATCCTGGACATTGTCCCCATGGCCAGCAGGGACCAGAGCAGCAGCTTTAGGGCCGGCATCTATCCTGGCTGCGTGCTGAGCCCCAGGACCGAGCATCCCCAACAGAAGCCAGAGCTCCTGACCCCAGGGTTTCTCCTGAAGCCGTGCCCTGGCCGAGTGCCCTCTGTCTCCCCCGGGGTGTCCCCATCACAGCTCGCCCGCCCAGCCGCCCCCGGTTTCCTTCCAGCAGACACCATCCTGACATATGAAGTCAAACCCCTCCTGACGCAGCTCTTGGCCATCGGAGGAACCAGCCGCAGCTACGGACGCAAACAAGCCGTGTTTCCACCCTGGGCTCCTTCCAGCCCCGTCCTGGTTGTCTGCAGAGCCGCACCCAGGACTCGAGCCATGCACAGGGAGCTGGGAGGTCTGGTGGCCCTGACCTGGCATTTCCTAACCCTCTGGGGACGGTGGCATTTGGGGTCACGTTGTCCCCGTGCCCAGAGCCACCTTGGAGCTTTGGCAGCTCCCAACAGCGGCACGGGGGTGGTATCAGAGCAATTAAACCCTTTTAAATGCTCCTCAGGGGCAACCTGCAGGGGATTTCTGAAGCTGCAGATGCTTCAGGACAACCTTGTTCGGAAACATTTAATGGGGAGGGTTTGGGAAGGGAAGGGAAGCAAAGTGAAGTGAAACAAAGTGAAGACAAGACAAGGGCAGAGCCCAGGGCTCTGCAGCCTGCAGGGAGCAGAGGAAAGCAGGGGCTGGGGCCCAAGGAGCTGCCCCAGCGAAGGAGGCTGCAGCTGGGGGGCACAGCTGGAAGCCCCCAGCATCGCCTCTGCCAGCTGGGGAAAGGCTGGGAGAAGGAGGCAGGAGGAGAGACCTTGAAGGAGTTTCCAACCGGCTCCTGCAAACATTTCCCCAACAAAAGCTCCTTCAGTCCCAGGGCGCCCGGCCCCTCGCGTGGAGCCAAGGGTAACATCCCTGCATGTGAAGCTATAAGGAAACGTGCTCATTTTTCAGCGCATTTGCTAAAACGCTGCGTGCAGAGGGGGGGAGCAGATCTTTCCCCGTGTCATATTAACAACACGTCCCCTCCCCTCCCGTGGCACTGCTGGGGGAAGGATCGAGGCCATCCCGGTGGCTGATTCCCACCTGGGGGTCTCCAGGAGATTGCACCAGCAAGGCCGGTGTTTGCTGACGGTTTCCTGCGAAGCGCACCCGGATGGAGACATTTACTTAGGATTTCACATTATTAACAGCCACCGCAGGAAAAGGTCAGGGGAAGAGAGAAGCCCACGTTGTTATTTCCCGGAGCAAATGCTTGAGGAGAGGGATGCTGCTGGGGTTTCCTCCAGCGGCTCCGTAACAAAAGGGGATTTTCCCCGTTAAAACACCCAGAGAAGGAAGCATCCGAAAAAATTCCTGGAGGGCTGCCAGGGCAGTGGGGAACCCCCTCCTGGGGCGAGCAGGGTGCCCGGAGCTGTTACCAGGAGGTGCTGCAGGCTCTGGGTACCGCTAGCAGCAGCGCGCAGCCATTCATCACCAGCCCTCGAGGGTGTCACGGGCGAGGATTAATTAATTTTTACACACAGCTTAGCGCGGGGCTGGGTGCGATCGTGCATTATTCAGGCGTTCAATAACACAGCTGATTTATTAATGAGGAGGTCAGGCTCCCTGGAAATGAAGGCTCGTTGTAAAACCGCTCCCGGCCAGGATGTTTCGGAGGAGCCGCTGGAGCGGAGCCGGCTCGGGGCCGCACAGCGCCGCTGGCTGGGACGGGGACGGCACGCAGAGCTGCCCTGTTCCTTACAGCCCATTAATCCCCGTGCAGCTTCGGAGACGCACGTTCCTGCTCCGGCACGGGCAGGAGGCCGCGGAAATGTATGTGCAGGAGCCTGGAGCGGCATCTATAGGAGCGGCTTGCTGGCTGCCTCCTCCCCGCAGCCGCTGCCGCAGCCATGGAGGACCTGGGGAGCCAAAGAGACCCAGGGCTTACACATCAGCATCAGCAGAGAAAAAGGGAGAGAAATGCAGGCAGCCAACCCCTCCCTCCAGCGCGGCGCTGCTGGCCGGGAAGGAGCTGGCTGTCGGCGAGGAGAGCGGGAGCTGGAGCCATCTCCAAAAAGAAAATAAAGGAAGGAAATCCTTACAGGAGGAGCCGTTTTCCCCACGGTTACCCTTGGGGGCTGATAGCCCACCTATCTCTCCACCCCTTATTTATTTTGGCCCCGTTTTGGGCAGCCCTTTCCTTTCCTCCTCTCTCTCAGAGGCTGGGGCTGCCCGGAGGTGGGCAGCAAACACCGCGCCGGGGCTGAGCTGCAGCCAGGCTGACCCATCCTAGGGAAACACGGGGGCTCCTCCAGCATTTTCATGTCCCTGGGGGTGACAGGGTGCAGTGCTCGGCCACCCTGCTGCTGTGATGGCCTTGTTTTGGGAGAGGATGGCTGCTTGCATATGGTGCCAAAGGCACCAAACGTCCCCCGTAGGCGATCCCGCTGCGTGGTCCGGCAGCAGCAGGGGCCGGGCGCCGGGCTCAGCTCGGCAGCAATTCCTTTTTCTCTCTTTGAAGGCAGAAACAAAACTGAGCCCAGAGCCAGGGAGAGGTCCCGGGGCTTTGCAAACACAATGCGCCTCGTTGCACAATCACAAAGGGATGGACGGGGAAGGAGGAAGGGGGAGGAAAAAAAAAAAAAAAAACAACAAAAAACGGGGGCCCCAAGCAGGTAGGGGACAAAACCGAGGTGGAGGCAGCAACTGGAGGGGGTCGGGAGCAAGCGTGGTGGTGGCTGGGACCCGTTTGGAGTTGGTGGGGCTTTTCCGTATGTCCCTACATCAGCTGGGCAGGCTGGGGCTGGGATGAGGCCAGCAGCACAGGGCAGGGCTTTGACATGGTTTTGCCTTCATTTCTGTGGCGACAGAGGAGAGGAGCATTGGGGGCATTTCACACCCCCCCCAGAGCAGCCAGCAGCAGCAGGGGAGAGGAGCTGGCTCCTCGGAAAGGCTTCTCCCAGCGCTAACAGGGAGCCCGGGGCAGGGGGAGAAGCCGCCGGTGCCTCCGCGGAGGAGCTGGCGGCCGGCCCGGCTCTGATCAGCCCGCACACACTGTCCTCGGAGAGGGCCAGCGGAAACCAAAGGAAAACAAAGCAAGAATTTACCAAACCACAGGCAGCGCAGCCGGGGCACCACTCGTCCGCGCCTCCCGCTGCAAACACCCCCCCGAGGAGGGCAGGGCTGCGGGGCCAGGGGTCGGGCACTAGGGTTAGGGCTGGCAGCGGGCAGGGACACGCTGCTGGGGCAGCCCCAGGTGCCAGCACGTGGCGGGGACGTGCTGGGGCTCAGGGGTCTCTGAGGAGCTCCCACTTCTTCCTCCTTATCCACCTGAGCTCGGATGGAGATGATGGAGACGGAGACCCAGGCACTGCCTGGTTAGGAGCGGATTCCCCATGCCCAGCATGCCAGTCATACACAAATCTCTACCCACGTGGAGGCTCCAGATCCCCCCCAAAAATCACCCCAAAGGTTCTGGGAACCACAGGAGGGGCTCAGCCCCAGCAGCCACCAGCCCCTGCTCGTCCCCAGGCTCCCCAGGCAGCAGCGGGCGTTGTGTGCTGCGCGCCGGCAGCCTGAGCGCTGCCAAGAAGGAGCCGCTTTGATCACGGCTAATTATTGCTGCCGGCCTGACACAGCTCGGCAGCACCCGTCCCACCCCCGTCCCAGCTGCACCCGCCCACGGGGCCCCGTCACCCCCCTCCGTAACCCCCCCCTCGGCAGCCGCTTTGTAGGATCGGGGTCGGCGCTGCCAGCGCCCCACATCCACCTCCAGCACTCGCCATCCATGTGGATGGATGGACAGACAGACAGACAGACAGGGCACCAGCAACGTGCCCCGCAGCACAGAGAGGGCCGGGAGCATCACCACCCCGAACCCCAAGGTCGATGCTGTCCCCTCGGTGCCACGTCCCCGCAGCTGCTCCTTTTATCTCCAGCACCCCGAGTTCCCCCTGAGCGGCGCAGCACAGGAGCGAAAGCAAAGAACGCCCACGCCCTGCTTCTTGCTCCTGTTTATCTCCAAAGCCTTTTTTTAAAAAAAAAAAAAAAAAGAAAAAAAAAGAAAAAGAAACGCATGCCTTCCCTGCACGGGGAAGAGCGCTTGCAGCTCGGAAGAAGCCCCGAGTGCCAGGGCAGGGAGGGCAGAGGTTCGCGGCCCCTGGCAGGGCTCGGCCGAGGCTCTCAGTGCTGCTTTTTTGCTTTTTGTTTGCTAGCGCGGGGAGCCAGGTGGCAGGAGCAGGCGGGGAGGCTAATGGGTTTCCCAGGCAGCTGATGTTTTGCTTTTTTTTTTTTTTTTGTTTCATATTTCAGATGCTTTAGAGAGAAAAACAGCCCGCGCGCCGCTAGGGAGGGGAGATCGGTGCCGTGACCTCCCTGAACCGAGGGGGGTCAAACGGAGACAGGGGGGGAGCAACGAAGGCTCTGGCAAAGGTTTGGGTGCCCATCGTGGGGCTGTGGGTGGGGGGCACAGGACCAGACCCTTCCATCTCCCCCCCCATCACCCCAGAGCTGCCCCCACCCCAGTGCTGGCTGCGTTTCACTGACGGGGGCATCCAGCTGGGGGGGCCCTGCACATTTTAACGGCATTGGCATCGTCTGAGGGCAGCGTGAGGAAGGAGGGACCCAGGGCTGCGTGCGCAGGGCCCCCTCCTTGTGTGCTCCCTGGTGCAGCTCGGGTTGCTGCTTATAATTTATTAATCTCACACCGGTTTATATTTGGCTCCAGGCGTGTCGTCAGCCTCGTTTGCGGGGAGGTTTGGGCACCGGGCACTCTTTTTGGGGACAGAAGAGGCTGGCACCAAGGGACGGGGCTGGGGACAGGCAGGGAATGGACCCTGGGGCTCAGCACCCTGCAGGAGAGCTCCGAGGCTCCCTCCTTGGCTGCGAGATTTTCCCCATTCAGGAGCCTCAACCAAGGGGCTGGAGGGAACCTGTTCCCATCTGCTGTTTGTTCAGGAGAGCCGGGAGGCTGCTGAGAGGAGCCAGGCGCTCAAAGGGCCTTTGACGACATGAATCGAGGGCTCTGAGCAAGGAAACGCCGCGTTTTTTCCTTCTGCTCCTTGCACGGCCGCAGCCAGCACCTGGCGGCCTTCAGAGCTCCGTCGATGCCGCGGCAGGGAGGGAAGGGGAGAGGCGGCTGGCACCTTGCTCAGCCTCCAAACGCAGAGCAATCCCCGGCCCCAAATGTCCTCCATCCCCTTCTCCCTCCCTGTTGCTCCAGCAAGGGGCTGGGGGCTGCAGCCACAGCCCAGCGGTGCCGCTTCGTCCTGCAGTAGCCGAGCAGGGGGGGCTCTGTTTTTGGGTACCCCCCTCCCTGGCAAGCAGGGACAGGTCCTTGCTGCAGGTCGGGGTACGCCGGTGCCACGGACGGGGCCAGGAGGGTGGCAGCACCCTGCTGGGTCTCTCCCCGGTGCCTTGTGGCATCTACGAGCCCCAAGAGCCACACCACGGACCCTAAATCGCGGCACCAGAGCCTGGGACACCTGCTGGGGATGCGTGGCCTGTCCTCCGCGGTGGCTTTGTGCTCGGCTAGCCCCCTGCTAGCTGCTCTCCTGGCTGCTCTGCCAAAACCTGCAGGCTCCCAAAGGTGCCTGGCTGCGTGCTCCGAACGAGCCTCCCTTGGCCGCGGGGATGTTCCCGGCGTAAAGCAGCCGTCCAGGGACAGGAGAGGGAGCGACGGG
The DNA here is from genome assembly GCF_964035555.1 of Netta rufina. Taxonomy (NCBI): domain Eukaryota; kingdom Metazoa; phylum Chordata; class Aves; order Anseriformes; family Anatidae; genus Netta; species Netta rufina. Next base: position 3,742,758 of record NC_140150.1, on the reverse strand, counting down.
AGGAGGAAACGCTTCAGAGTTTCCAGCTCTGTTCTAAATTAGGCACTTAACCTTTTCAAACGCATTTTACAGTGGTTGTAATAAGCCCTGACCCTCTTTGTGCTGGTAAATCCGCGCCGCGAGGAGCCCGTCGATGGGTTTTTAAGGAATCCGGCGCACGGGGGCTGCAGGGGAGGGGATCACAGCATGCGGGCAGATGTCCCGAGACCATTTATTGCCCACTGGTAGGACTGGGAGCTGCGGGGACATTCCTGAACCCAAGGCACTGGGAGGATGCCGTCCACCCCCTAATAAGCCCCGGACCCCAAGAGGCAGGCAGTCATTACATCGGGCTGCGGGGCCCCGAAGGCAGCCTGTAATTAGGGTGGGACGGTGCAGAGCCTCCCCCAGCTAAACCATCATTTCCCAGCGCCAGCGGCCCTGAGAAGTCGGTGTCTGGGAGCAGAACGGGGCTGTGTGTGTGGGTAAAAGGGACAATTTGGGTTTCGCTGCCCCTCTCCCCCAGCAAAAACTTTGGGGGGCAAACCAGAGCCACGTGCGGCTGCTGCGGAGGCACCTCTCAGCCCGTTTGCAGCCAGGAGAGCCCCGGGTGAGCCCTTGGAGCATGGTGCAAGGGAAGCTTTGCAGCACCCGTGGAAACCGGGTGAGCCCAGAGCCCCGGGGGGGTCAGCCCATGCTGACACACGGGAGCTGGGAGCCGCGGTGAGAGCAGCACCCGCGGCCGACTCAGAGTTTCCAGCGGAGCCCTGGGGCTCTCGCCGCCGTCGCGCTGTCTCCGAGTGACCGATTCCCTCCCCGCCGCCTCAAATCCCGGTTCAAGAATGTTGTTTGGGTTGCAGAAAGTCTTGCTAAAAGAGGAAAGGGGGAAAGAAAAAAAATAAAAAAAGACAGAAAAGAAAAAAAAAAAAGGGGGAAGAGGGAGGCCGGGGTGAGACGGGAGGTCGAAGGAGGCTTCCCTGCTGACCCTTGAATTTTTGGAGAGGAGACTGCAGCAGCTGCAGGCGGTCGCCAGATGTTGAGCGCGTTCCCTCTGCAGGGTTCAGCCAAGGCTGAGCCCCCACAGGAGCTGCTGCTGCTCCCCCCAGGATTTCCCCACTGCCCCGTTTCTCCTTTTCCTGCTCTTTACCTGCCGGTGCTGCCGGTGTCCTCAGAAAGCAAGGGGGGGGCTTCCAGCTGGGGCTGGTTTTTGGAGGTACCACGGAGGTGGCAGCCCCTGGGGAAGGTTTGGCGAACCCCACTGCAAGGATTGGCTCTGGGTGGGAGGACGGGGAGGTGAGGGAGAGGAGGTTTGGTTGCAAACACCCAGAAAGACCACGCAAACCTGGGGGCCTCTGGAGAGTGGCTCCAGGGCTCCTCAGCTCCAGAATTTGGAGCACGAGCCCTGTCGGGAGGCCTGGTGCAATGCAGCAGCTCCAGATGATGGCCACCGTGGAGCCGCACTCATTTCCACCCCCTTTTCCCAAGCAAGGCTGGAAGATGCTGAGGGTTGAGGTCCCCCTGCTTGGACTCCTGTGGCTGGAGTCCCTCAGACCAGCAGCAGGGACCTTCACCCTCTGGGAATTGGCTTTTTGGGACAAAACCCAGGAGGAGACCCCAGGAACCCGCCGGCTGCTGCGAGGTGAGAGCCCCACATAGAGCCCAGTGGGACAGCCAGCCCACGGGGACCGGGACCCAAAAAACCTGCAGGGGTGGGAGCACAGAGCAGAGCCGCAACTTCTCGGAAACGTGGAAGAGGCAGAAATAACATTTCCATGGGTAAAAAGGGTAAAAAGGCTCTGAAGCAGCTTATGGCCACGGCTGGGTTCGGGTGTGCACGTTCGTAGCCCTGCGTTCACCGGGGCAGAAGGAGCTCTGGCCTTAGCTTCGGGTGGCTTTAATTCCTTTTAGGCTGCGAAGTGCTCGCTCCCTGTGCCAGAAGCAGCCTGACGAAACCGCGCTCGTCCGTGGAGAAGGCAGCGCTCCCGGCTCCGAGCCCGGGGTTTGAAAAATAAAGGCCAACGGGGGCCAGATTCGGTGGTTCCAAAAGCAAAGCTCGAGAGGATTTGATCAAAACAACCGGAACAAACCCAAACAAAATAGACACTGCTCACATCAGTTTGGTTTAGCAAACCAGCACAGGCATCTGTCTGGCCCTGACGAGATGCAGACTGCGGCCGTCGGCGCAACTGTGCCGGCTGAGACGAGGCAGTGATAGGGACCAGGGGCTTCAGGCGAGCAGGACGGAGCTCTGCTGGCTCCTGTTACCAATTCAGGGCTTTCTTTTAATGGTCAGCGATAGGGAAGAGGTGTTTACAGAAGGAGATGTCCAAAAGGTTTCACAAAAGTCAAGGAGAGCAGCGGAAGCTTTGCAGTGGGGCTGCAATGAGCAGTGGTGCCGAGGTCGCACCAGCTCCCACCAGCGCTGACCAAACCTCGCAGCAGAGCCCCAGCAGTGGTGGGGGGCCCCTGGCCCCCTGGGACATGAGATTTTGGGGTTAACTAAAGAAAAAGGTGCGTGTGCTTCTTCAGAGGGCAACTTTTCACCTCCCTGAGCCAGTCCCGGAGGACACTGAAGCTGGACAGGATGAGCTTGGGTGAAAGCCCTGGTGACTGGGGAACAGAAAAAATGAGCTCAAACAGGCCTTTTTTACTGTTTTTTACTGGGAAAGGGGGATGTGACCATGGGGAACGGAGCCATCCAGGGCCAGCCCATGCACGAGGGCTCTGCAGCCCCCCCAGACAGCCTCCCCCGGCGTGGTGCCCGTTTTGCCTTGCAGAAGGCAGAGAGGCCGCTTCCCTTATCTGACCCAGCCACGGACGTTTTGCTTTTCCAGAACAACATCCAAGCCCTGCAAAAGCCTCCGAGCTGTTGGCCACCAGGACACCTCGAGCTGCCAGCGATGTGACGCTGCTTGACACCAGCCGGGCGCCGAGCAGCAGCTGTTTTCTGGCTGCCACCACCCCGCACACCGCTCCCCCCGGCAGCAGGAGCAGAGCCCTCCCGGCAGGGTCATCCCCTGCCCCAACCCCACACACATCCACGAGCCCCTCTCCAGCCTCCCTGCCCTGCTGCAAGCTGCAATTGCGAGGCTTTCCTGGGACAGAGAGGTGCTGCCAGCTCCGTTAAACCCCACAGAGGCTCAGGGCGCACCAAACCTCTCCCTGCTTTGCCAGGGATTTACCTCCTTTGGGGCAGCACAGCCTCATGGTTTTTTTTTCCCCACTCGAAGGCAGGATTTCTCCGAATGCCCCAGAGCGAGCAGCTCTCTGCCTGCAGCCCAGGGCCCCGCGGTGAGCTGTGCTTTCCAGGCACTCTCCTCCTTCCCCAGCAGCCTCGCGTCCTGGCACCGTCCCCACCGTACAGCTCGTCCCTCGCCACCCACCCGCACATTCCTCCCCCTCACAGCGAGGCCCGCGGATCGATAAGGATCTTTGCGAGGCTCCCCCCGGGGAGGAGGATGTTTTGGCTGGGAAATATCGATGGGAAGCGAGGAGAAAAGTAAGCCCAGAGGGAGCCGGGCACCTGCCAAGCTCGCTAAATATCTCCAGGCTCCTCGGCAGACCTGGGCGTGCTGCTGGAGCTGGGCACGGAGCAGCAGGCGATGGGCGGGCAGGGTTCCTCCTTCTCAAGCCCTGCAGGAGGAAATGCTTCGACAAAAAGCCAAAGCTGGAGCATGTAGAGACAGGGACCAGGGGCTGCATCAGTGCCAACTGCCTCCCAGCTTTGCAGGACCCCCAGGGGCTCTGCACCCCCAGCTGATGCGTAGCAGGGAGTGCTGCGAGCTCCCGTGTCCCCAGCCAGGGTCACCCAGCACACACACACACCCTGTGCCCCCCCAGGAGCCTCGCTGGAGACCCTCCATCCCTGTTAGGTGGGCACAGTCTGCAGAAACGCCAGCTTGGCATCTCTCTCCTGCCAAGCTGAAGACAAATTCCTGCTGTCACAGTGGCTCTTTGGTAGGCAATTTATTTACCTTGGATGCCGCAGCCTTATCGTTCATGGAAATGTTTATCCTAAATATTTAATAGCAGGGCTGCATAAACGGAGGCTTCCTGGGGAAGAAGCCCAGACTGCAGCGGGGGCAGGCATAACCTCCCTTCCCCTGGTACTGCAAAAGTTAAAGATACTTTCTCGCTTCTCCCCAAGAATCACATCCTCAGCACCTCGAAATCAGAGATTTTTTAATCTGGCCAGAGGCCTCTTCACCACTTCCTGATGAGAAACGCAGGAGACCTAACAACAGCCCTTTTAAAAACAACATCCCCGATTCCACTAACTCGTTAAACAGAGAGAGCCTGAAAAGTGCCAACACTCCTATGAGAAAAGACGGGAGGGAGAGAGAGAGAGAGAGAGAGAGAGGGAGGAAAGAAAAAGCAGGTTATTTATAACGCCAGGCAGCATTAGGGTCTCTTCAGTCTCTCCTGCAAACTGTCTGCTGCTAGGTCACTCCCCAAAAAAACCTGCCGAGCCCGTGACCTGCAAGCACAATATTTGGTCTGGGATCTAGGGCGGGCACCAGCCTTTGCAAACCGGGCGCCACACTCACATGCTGCTTGACACACGGGCGATCCCGCAGCAGAGCAGCGAGGCTTTGGAAAGGAGGTTCTCAGCTTGGTAAGTCCATCTCCATATTTATTACGATTTTTTTTTTTTTTTTTCGAGGCTTGATTTCCATAGCCCTGCCGTGGAAGGCGGGCGGCTGCCCCTTGGAGCAGATGCCAGCGACACGGGTGGCACGGCGCGGGCGCCAGCGCTGGCGAGCCACGGCGGCCGGGTGCCCTCTCCCGCTCCCCGCGGCTCCTGCCCCGGCTGCAGCTCCCCAGACACCTGCATCGGGACCCCTGCACCCACCGCCTTCGACACCCGGGCACGTGCAGCGCCTGCTTGCAGCCCCCTGTGGCTTTGCTGCCTCCTCCTCTGCTTGGTTCGTGCCCGTGGTGCCCCTCGCTCCAAGCCCTGCTCCTTCCCTGGGTGGCCTGATGGGACCCGCAGCCTCCAGCACAGAAGCGTGGAGGCTGGGAGATTGCACGGATAACGTGGCTGGCACGTGCAGATGCCACCCAAAAGTGGGGCTGAACCCACCGGGGAGGGGAGAGAGACCAAACGAAGCAGGGTGGATGCCGAGGACAGGCTCAGGGGCTGGTGGCACACTGAAGGGGGCACTGAGAAAGGAGGAGGAAGCCCCGGATTTGATCCTGCCCCATACAGAGGGACCCCAGGAAGAGGTGGCAGCCCCAGCACGGAGCAGACAGCTCTGTTTCACCAGGCAGAGTGCCCTGGAGTGGGAGGAAGGAGGAGAAGAAGCTCGCCTGCAACTGCCAAGCTCCCGCCGCACACGCAGCATCCCAAAGGACCACAGCTCCCCTGTCCCTCAGCTGCAAAGTGAAAGCAGGAGCTGTGCCTGCCCTCCTCGGTCTCAGCCCCCATTTTCTTCCAGCACTAGCTGCCTGCCAGCGTGCCTTGGTGGCGGGGCAGCCGCTGCCCTGAGCACAACTGTACCCTTTTTGTCTGCTGGGCTCTGCGGGCGAGAAATCCCCTCCTCGCTGCTGGGTGTGCCAGGCTGGGGATGAGCGACCTGCCGGCCCCTCGGGAGCACGGTTTGGGTGGGCAGGAGGGCACGGACCCCCGGGGCTGAAATCTGGGCACAGCCAGCTCCACCACTGCAGCTCTGCAGGGGCTGGCTGACAGCCCCCAGCAGCTTCCAGGGGGTCAGGAGGAGGAAGCAGCAGCGAACCCCAGCATTTTTCCCCTTTTCCCAGCCGTGCCCTAAGGGTGCAGACCCAGCGAGGTTTCCCGTTTGCTCCGTGGCAGCAGCAGGGCTGGCGGCAGCCCCGCGCTCCCGGCCACGTGTACAGCAGGCAGGAGCCTCCGCTGCGCTCCCCCTCCGAGCAGCACGGCCCGGACTGTTTCCTGGAGGCATTTCAAGCCGCCGCGCTCGCGGGCTGCTCTGCGTGCTGGCATGGCCACGAGGCTCGGGGGAAGGACAGAGAGGCCGTCGCTGGCGTCCTCGTCCTGCCAGCACAGCGCCCTGGGGCGGTGCTGCAAAGCCCACGTGAAGCCAAAGGGGCTCCGGGGGGTGCTCGAGTGGTGCTGAGCATCCAGCCCCGCTCTCTGCTGGCCTCCAGCCCCAGGCAGATCGGTTCTCATAAACAGGGCAGGCAGTTTTTGGGGATGGTCCCACTCTCCCGTGTCAGGCTGGGGGGACAGCAGGTGACAGCCCTTCCCCAGCAGGGGAGATCTCAGCTCCGGAGCAGTTTCCACTTCAGAATAAGCCAGAACTTGTTTACCAGGATTTCCATCAGTCCCAAGCATCCTGCGTGGTGGTGGGGGCAGGGGGAGCTGGATGAAACCCACGGCGACTCGTGTCGCCAGCGAGTGCAGTAAAAATAGAGAGAACATAGAGCTGCCTCCAAACCCACCCGGAGCTCCATCAGTACACGGGGTGGGATCGTGGGGGTGGGATGTGGTCCTTCTCCTGCCTTGGGTGAACCCAGACCCTTTGGGGCAGAGCTGTGGCCTTGCACAAACCCCAATAAGCAGCCCCCATCTCCATCCCCTTCCCAGCTGCAGCAGAAATAGCGATAGGAAAGATTGGGCGAGCAGAAAGGCCCTGGAAGAGGCGTGAGATGAAAGCCACGGGTCTTTTTGTAGGACTCCCTCGGGTCCCCGTGCTCCCCCGGCCCTGCTAGGTGCCACCAGGCCGTGCCCACGTCCCGACCCCTCTCAGTTCCCAGCCTTCAGGGAGCATCAATTCTGCCCCCAGCCCCTGCCCTGCTCCTGATTGTGCCTCTTGTCCCCCCCCAGGTCCCCCCAGCGCCCGCATCATGCGCTGGGCCACCATCGTGCTCATCGCCGCGCTCTGCGGGGCCTCGCTGGGCCAGTACAACGAGGAGGAGGACCTGGCGTGGTTGCAGTACTACATGCGGCAGTCCCGCATGTCCTCCTACAACTACATGCCCTACTACGAGGATGAGAACAGCCCCTACGTTTACTCCTACCTCCCGGCTCCCGACACGGAGGCAGAGCCCGGCCCCGAGCCTCAGCAGGCCCCTTCCTGGCAGTGTCCCCAGGAGTGTGACTGTCCCCCCAACTTCTCCTCGGCCATGTACTGCGACACCCGCAACCTGCGGTACCTGCCCTTCGTGCCCACCCGCATGAAGTACGTCTACTTCCAGAACAACCAGATCACCGCCATCCAGGAGGGGGCCTTCGACAACGCCACGGAGCTCGAGTGGCTGGCGCTGCACAACAACCAGATCACCAGCGAGAAGATGGGCAAGAGGGTCTTCGCCAAGCTGAGGAACCTGGAGAGGCTGTACATGAACAACAACAACCTGACCAAGATGCCCAGCCCCCTGCCCCGCTCCCTGAGAGAGCTCCACTTGTCCTACAACCAGATCTCCAAGGTGCCCTCCAACGCTCTGGAGGGCCTGGAGAACCTCACGGCCCTGTACCTCAGCCACAACTACATTTTTGAGATGGGCGCTTCCCTCAAAGGGCTCAAGTCCTTGATCCTGGCTGATCTGAGCTACAACCACCTCAGGAAGGTCCCCGACGGGCTCCCAATGGCCCTGGAACAGCTCTACCTAGAGTACAACCACATCAACGCCATCCCCGATGACTATTTCAAGGTCTCCCCCAAGCTGCTCTACGTGCGGATGTCCCACAACAGCCTGACGAACCAAGGTCTCTCCACCAACACCTTCAACAGCAGCAGCATCCTGGAGCTGGACCTCTCCTACAACAGGCTCCAGAAGATCCCCCGGGTCAGCACCCACCTGGAGAACCTCTACCTCCAGGGGAACCAAATCAACGGTGAGCAGGCGCGCGGCGGTGCTGGGGAGGCAGAACCTGCGGTAGGGGGTTGAGCAGGAGAGGGGAATTTGGGGGATTTCTGGCCTCCCAGGTGGTCCTCAGCAAGGTGGGAAAGGGGGTTGGTTGTGGTGCTGGCTTCGTGGTGCACAAATTCACATCTCTGGGTCCATCAAGCGTTTAGCCCGAGCATCTTTGGGCTGCAGATGCCAGAAACCAGCTGGGGTTTCTGAAACCAGGGACAATTCAGGGAAAAAGGGACCAGGGACAAACCCTGCGGTGCTCAGCAGCCTGCAGCACTCGGGGCCAGAGCATCTCCTCCCATCCCCTCCTGCCCCGAAATCTCCATCTGCAGCTCTCCCGAGTCCAACACCCTCTGCTTTATTCTCCAACCCCTCAAGAGCTGCAGGCGGCGTGGCTCCAGTCCTTGCCATGTCCCAGAGCTGGTCCTGATGCCCCCCAGCCCTCCCTCCCCAGCCCCTGGAAGCCCCCGGCCCCCCCCCCAGAGCCCCTCACTGCCTGCAGCTGCTGGACACATCCTGGCCAGGGCCGGGGCAGACAGGGGCTCTTAGTTATTAGAGAGCCTTCTGCCAGGACTAAAATCCGCTCCATTTAATACACAAATAAATAAAAGGAACAGATTGTTCCGGGGATGCTGTTTATAAAGAAAGAAAAAAAAAAAAAAAAAAAGAGAGAGAGAGAGAAGAAAAAAAAAAACTGCATCTCTTGGAAAAATCCACCCTGGCTCCTGTCACCTGCCAGCCCCCCAGGGCAGGATGCCCCCAGAGAAGTGCTGAAGCCCCCGAGCGAGGCCAGGCTGGGGCCACAGTCAGCTGTTGTAGGGGAAAGAACCCCACACCGAGGGACCGACAGAGACACGAAAACAAGAGCAGACTCCCAAATGTTTGCTTTCCAAACGTGTAGCTGTTAATATCTGCCCACAAATGCCATGAAACCACCGCGGAGCCAGCCAGGCTCGACTGCAGAGCTGTTCCAGCTGAAGGTTTTGCTGCTGAGCTTGGCAGCAGCCCTGGGAGCCCCCCCAGGAGCCCTTCGGTGAGGGGTGAGGTGCCCGCAGCACCCCCCTGCACCCCTGGGTGCTGCGCAGCCTCTGGGGAGATGCTGCTGCCCTCTCGGGGCTGGCCACCCCCTCCTGCCACCCAAATCACCCCCTGCCTCTGCCCCAAAGATGCTAAAATGGAGCCAAACAGCCCAGAGCGACCCAAATCAGCTGGGGAACTGGGGCTGGGCGCCCCACAGCACCCCAGTGCACCCCAGTGCCTTCCCCAGCAGCTCCCAGCCCGGAGCTTTGCTGCCCTCTAGTCGGTCGCTGCTCTCCCAAATCCGGCACAAAAAAAATCAGGATTTGCTCCAAACCCAGGCAGGGCCTGGCCTGAGAGGGGCTGGCAGCAGCGGGGGCCAGAGGAAAGGAGAGGGGACGAGGACGGGGACAGGAACAGGGATGTGTGTCCCCCCCCAGACACACTGCCTGGGTGGTCCTGGTCCCCAGCGGTGCCCTGGGGGGGGTCTGGATGCTGCAGCTCGTGGAGCTGATGAAACCCAACAGCAATCCCCGCTGCAGGGCGATGCTTCCCAGCTGACACCACCCCGTGCTTTTTTCCTACCTGCACCCCAGCCACGCTGGGCAAAACCCCAGCTCCAGAGCTCTGAGCACACACAGGCTGCTCCTGACTGCAGCCAGAAGCATCAACAACTCCTCCAGAAGGATGCAGTGCCCCTAAATTTCCAATTATTCCTGCCGAATAATTCGGCAGGAATAATTGGAAATTTAGGGGCAATTGCATCATTTCCCTGCCCATCCTGGCGCGGGCTCGGTGCCCCCGGACCCATCACGGGACCATGTCCCCCTGACATCTCTGGGTCTCCTTCTCCCCGCAGAGTTCTCCATCAGCAGCTTCTGCACCGTGGTGGACGTCATGAATTACTCCCGGCTCCAGGTCCTGCGGCTGGACGGCAACGAGATCAAGCGCAACGCGGTGCCCCCCGACGCCCCGCTGTGCCTGCGGCGTGCCACCATCATCGAGATCTAGCCTGGTCGTCATCCCCCTCCCCGTGGTCCTCAGGACTTCGCTCCCCCGTCCCTGGGGGGACGCTCACTCCCCATTTTAATGCAGCTTGACGGTTTGACTTGGCTTCTGCAATAGTGCAATAATGGTGCTCCAAGCCCACAGGATCCGTTGTGGGCTGGATCTGTTCAGCCCCAAATGTTCCCCCTTCCCAGCTCTCTGGCCACGCAGGGTGGGAGAGGTCCCAGCACGAATCCCACCACGGCCATGCCCCAGCATCCACGGGAGGGAAGGGGGAGAGCTCGTCCCATCTCCAAAACCCAGCCCCGTTTAGGGGGTTCAGGCGTGGGTCCTGCAGAACCAGCACAGGTAACGGGGCTCACCTTGGGCCAGGCTTTGGTGAGCTGCACGGGTAAAAGGTTAAAGGTGCTCTGGCTGCCAGCATCCCTCTCTTTAGGACGGGGAAGGCTAAATCCACTCTTTCCCCTTGTTTTTTCCCCTCTTTCCCCCCAGCCTCCTGCCCCAGGCATAAAGCTCATCGGGGAGAAACCCCGAAACTTCCTGCTGCTGCCGAGCGGCCCTCAGCTGCTGAGCTCAGAGAGAAACCCTCCCAACCCCTGCTTCGGGCCAGGACCGGGGCTGAGGGACGGGCACCTCGCAGCACCAGCACCCTGCAGAGCTCGGGGTCGTGCCAGAAGCCAGCCCCTCGCCCCCACTGCCCCCTCCCTGGGCACAGGCACCGGGTGCTGCAGCCAGAGGCACCCGGGCTCACGTTCAGCTGTAGCATGAGGGCAGCCGGGGCTCATACGGGGTCTGCAGGGGGCACACAGCCCCCATCCCACAAATCTGCCCAAATCACCTGCTTTCTACACGCCCCTTGCCCACAAGTGCCCCAGATTACCGCTGTAACCCGGGCCCAAGGCAGGAAAGGTGCAAGGGCCAGGCAGGATCCACCTGGGTTTAACACGGGAGGGATTTTGCTGCTCGTAAAACCCCAGGACCTAACCCCAAAAGCTCATCCATGCCTGCAGGGTCCATCCTGGTGTGAATCAACGCGGTGTGCCCGGCTCTCTCCTGCCCGTTGGTGCGACTCAGAGCTCTCCCCCGCCCCACTAATTGGGGTCTCTCATTAAAAACAACCTAGCAGCACCATGCCCACCGGTCAGCAGCACGCCCCCGTTCACCGAGAGCCAAAACACCCCCTTGGTTCCTTGGACGGCTTAGTTTGGGAACCAAAGGGGCAGCTGAGCTTTGGAGATGACCTGCAAAGCTGAAGCGGTCATCCCGACCCTCTGCATTTAAACTGCATGCTAACACTATAGAAACAAAAACCCAAAAAAAACCTGTACTATCACCAACGCATGAACTGTAGGTATCATACCGGCCAATAAAGCCCTTTCTGTAACTGCACCGAACGTGTCTGAGGGATCCCAAAATGCAGGGAGAGGCCGAGGGCTGAGTGTCTGGGCTGCTCTGAGCATCCCCTCCTGCAGACCAGACCTCCCCGCAGCCATAACCCGGGCTGGATTTGCCGTCTGGTGGCTGCTCCAGACACTGCATGCGCGGCTGCCGCCTTCCCTGTGCCACGGAGCTGCTGCCCCAACACTCCACGTGTGGGGTTCGTGTAAAAATATAGGAAAAAAAAACAGGCTGAAAGCTGCCAGCTAGGGGAAGGATGAGAAAGGACGGCGGTGCTGCTGGCACGGTGCTGCTGGTCGTATTTTGGGTGCTTTCACGTCCTCCGGCATTCAGCCTTGCTTTATTTTAGAAGATGCCGAAAAAAAAAAATCAGATGGGAAGGAGTTTTGGAGAGCTGGGGTGCACAGAAAGGGCCTCCTGCTCCCCGAAAGGCTCTTGCAGAAGCCAGATGGGGGCAGAGGCACAAAGACCCCGCTCCAGCCCCTTCCCCATCCTTGGCCACATCCCGGAGCCCCAAAGGGACGTGCACATCCCCACGTCCCCATCGCCACCTCCTGCAGCCTGCTGAGGTCCCTGAGGCTGCTGCTGGGTGCTGGTGCTGCCCATCACATGTGGCCACGGCTTTTCTCCCCCTCTCCACAGCCCCCAGCAGTGGGGTGTGGGATCTGACCTGCACCCAGGGGTCCTGGCAATGGGGTTTGGGAGCCACCCTGCACCCAGGGGTCCTGGCAATGGGGTTTGGGAGCCACCCTGCCCCCAGGGGTGCCCACCCTAGGAGCAAAGCGCATCTCTTGGGTGAGAGCTGGGGCAAAGCCAGCTCGGCGCAGGGGACCAAGGGGAGGACCTGGCCCTGCTGGGACCCCAAAAGCATCCCCCAAGGGTGCTTCACCCCCCGCGGCTGCAGTTGCCGCTTTCCACCAGCTGGGGGCCGGGGGCTGCCTCCCGGGAGGGGGGGGGAGGCGAAGGGGAGAGGGGCTGCGCCCTCCTTTCTCCCCCTCCCCAAAAAAAGGAGGAGACCCCATTGGTCCTGCGAGCCCTTGAGTGCCCAATCGCTGCCCTGTTGCTGTGTAGGGGAGGGCAGGGTGGGGGCTTCATCCCCTTCCTCCTCCTCCTCCTCCTCTTCCTCCTCCTCCTCCTCCTCCTCCGGGGGGCCCCCCAGCAGCCCGTGTCCCACTATGGGGGAGGAGGAGGGGGATGCCGAGTGTGGGGCTTTGTCCGGACCCACCCAGGAGCCTACAGGAGGGGAAGCCCCAAAACAACCACACGCAGACCCCCGGCCCCCCAGGGCTGTGCCCCGCAGCCTCTGTGGGGTCACCTCTGCGCCAGACCCTAAAAACCAGCAGGGCGCCCCGTGGGGACAGCAGGGTTCCTCCAGAGCTCCCCTAAACCCCCTCTCATTCCAGCACCCCAACCCCTTCCCAGGCTCTCCCCCCCGATCCCCTTCCCCTCCCCGTTTTTCTGCTCTCCCCCCCCAAAGCCTCCCTCTGCTCCAGCACTCCCAGCACCGCTTCAGGAGGGGCAGGATTTGTGCCTGAAAACAACCCCCCAAAACCCCCTCCTCTGGGGACAAGAAACAGGCGAGGGGTGGCTTCAACCTGAGGCCAGCACCGACACGACTGGGGGCTTTGGGGGGGGACAAAGCCCCCCGGGGACGTGAACGCCGTGCACGGCGCCGTCGGTGTGTCCCCGGGACGTGCACCCGGCGGCGTCCTGTCCTTCAGCACTTCCCTTTGCTCAATTCTCCCCAGCCTTAACCTAAAACCTTTATTGTTCTCGGGCTAGGTTGGGACCGGGACCGTCTGAATGTTCTGGTTTCTCCCCGAGGCCACGGCCCCATTTTTTGCTCCGACGTGCGCTCGCTCGCCCGCTGGATGGTGCCGAGGACAAAAGGACCCCGTGGCCGGGGCTGGGCAGGGCCGGCCGCAAATGTTCCCCCTGCACCTGGCTGGCTGCAGACGTTCCCGCGACGTGCCGAGCAATAAAAGTTGATTATTAATAAGCCGCTTGGATCTGGGCCGCGGCAGCTGCGACATTGCTGGGAAGAGATAAGAAAAGAGCCGAGGCAGCGGGAACGCTGTGTGGGGTGTGGGGACGGACCCGGCACCGCTCGAGGTCCCATTTCACAGAGGAGCAGACTGAGGCCTGGGGGAAACACGAAGCTTCTCAGCTCTCGTAGCTCCACGCCAGGAGTTAAACAGAGCCTGGGATTCGGGGGATCAGGATTTAGGGGGCTTGGGGAGGCCAGAGGAGATGGTGGGACTCGGTCCGAACACTTTGGGGGCCATCGGAGGTTCGAGTGCCCCCCTGTGCTGCAAACCTGGCACCCGTCCTCCCCGCACATCCCCAGCAGCGTTTGGGCAGGGGGGCGAGGGACGGGCAGGAAATTCCCAATCTGTTCGGCTCCCATTCTTGCCTCCCCTTTTGTTTCACTCGCCATCTGTCCCGCAGCCCCGCGCAGCCCCGCGCTCCCGCTGCACGTGCCGTAAATATCAAGACGGGCTTTGTCTCTGCTTCAAAAGGCGCAGCGGACCCCGAGGCACGGCCAGCAGTGCCTGGCAGCCTCAAAAATGCAGGGGGCTGGCATGGCTTGGGGGGCTCGGCGGTCCCACTGCCTCCTTTGCTGAGCTTTTTTTTTGTGGGGTCGGGGTTTGGGGAGCGCAGGCTCAGCCTTGCTCCGCTCGCTGGGTGTTTGCGACATCCCGAAATGGAGCCACGGCCCCTGGTAAGCACCCAGGGGGGAATTTTGTGGGGCAAACTCCAGCTGTTCCCCCTGCAGAGCCACCCCCAGTGGCTGGGACACACACACACACAGCAGCCCTCGCTCCTCGGGGAGCAGCAGCCGCTGTCCCAGCCTGGCTGCAGCCTTTTCAGTCCGAACAAAGCCCCAAAGCAGTCAGCAAGGGCAGCTGCTCCGCTTCAGCCCCGTCCTTCCCCTTCTCTGTTTTATCCGGTGCTATAATAGATGTAAACTCCCCGGTAAAAGGGCATTGTCAGAGGGAAAAGGGGCCTCGCCCTTCGTCTGGCAGCTGGGAGCAGGGGGACGGTGCAGGGCTTAGGGACATTGTTGCCCGTGGCCCGTTCCCATAACACAGCTCCTGGCGGTTCCCTGCGGGGGAACCTCTCTCATCCAGCAGAGGCTGGGACGCAGACCCAGCATCTCCCTGAAATCCCCATCCCTCAAGAACTGTACACCTCGACCCGATCCGGGCTCTGCACTGGGTGGAGAGCCCAAGGGAGGTGCCAGTCCCCTCTCGGGGCCGGCCTGGCACCGTGTCCCCCCATCTGGTCCCTCTCCTGGGCAGCACCCATCTGCCTGGGGGAACCCGGGCTGCTCCTTGCACCTTGTGCCGGGGGGCAGATGCTGTTGCTGACCCCTGGACGTGGCACGAGCGGAGCAAAGCAAGGAGCTGAAGGCTCTGAACGAAGCCCAGGCAGCCCGGAGAGGTTCACACGCCCGGCTGAGGCTCGCCCCGGGCGCTGCGCTCCCGTCCCAGACGCTGACACCGCTCCAGGAGGAAGCACAAAATGCCCCAGGGCAGCGAGCGCCGCTCCCGGCTGCTCCCACAGCCCTGCCTGCGCCCTGCCCTCGCCTTGCTGCTGCTGCCAGGGCACAGCATCCTTTGGGGACAAGGGCACGGTGTCCTTTGGGAACTGGGGTACAGCATCCCACCAGGACAGGGGGCACAGCATCCCCAGGGACAGGGGCGCAGCATCCCTCGGGATCAAAATCACAGCATCCTTTGGGGACAGGGACGCTCTTGGGGACAGGGACACAGCGTCCCTGGGGGGTTACAGGGCACCGCTGCTGCTCGGGGGACACACAGCCTCCTGTCCCCAAGGTTTGTGCCCCGCTGCCGTCGGATGCCACCAGCAGCACGGTGCCGGGATGCCCCCAGGGTGCAGGGGGAGGACGGAGGGGTTCTGGTTGCCCAATGCTGACAGACTCCTGAAAAAAAAAAAAAAAAAAAAAAAAAAAAAACCAGTAATTACTATTATAATATTTAAGAAGAATCGTATGCAAATCCCCCCGGCGAGCTGAGCGAGCTCTGCCCTGACCTGCGCGGCGCGGGGAGGCCTCTTTTTCTCCCCGGCTCTCTCAAACCCTTCGCTGGGAAACAAAAGGTGCAAAGTTTAGTGGTGCATGAAAGGAGAAACAAAACCCAGCCCCAGCCGCGGCCCCCCCACCGCCCCAGCAGACAGATGGCAACAGTTGTCCCCGCGCACCAGTTGCTCGCCGCCGCCAACAAGCCCCTTTTATCCCCCAACAGGTCGTAAATGAGAGCCCCGGAGCCCGGCAGCAGCCGCGGAGGGGCCCGGATGGGGACAGGGATGGGGACGGGGACAGCTCTCCCCGTGGGATGCGCAGAGGGAGAACAAAAAAGCAGCTGAAAGCAGCTCCTCGCCCCCTGCCCATCTGTCTGCACCTCGGGAGCCTCTCCCCAGGGGATGCAGCACGGGGGTGGCTGGGGCGAGTCAGCCCCTGGGACCCTGAGCCCCTCGGTGGCACTGTGGGAGCAGGGAGATGCGGGGTCCTGCTGCGTTTGGAGCCTTGTGAGGCCAGACAGGTTGTCCTGTGGGGTTGTCCCATCCTCAGTGGGGGTTTGCCCTCTCCAGACCCCACTTTTGTGCCATTTGAGGCGTTCACCTCAAAGGGGGACCACCTTTGGGGGCCGTGCCAATGCCCCGCGTGCCAAGGGACATGCTCAGGGCACAATTTCGGGGCACCAGCAGCAGATTCCTTCCCTCTTTGTGCAAGGAACGGCCCCATCCCCTCTCTCTCCCTGCTGCAATTTTTAATAAACCGGAGTTCTGTGCGGGACCTGCTCTGCACCTCTGCGCTGGAGCAAGAGGGAGCGGAGACAGGGCTCAGCCCCGAGCTTTATGCTCCTTCAGGGGGAAGGTTTTCGGGGTAAGTCAGCACGAAGCAATGCTGCAGCCTGCCCCGGCTGCTCTTGGAGCCCCTCCAAGCCCAGCGAGCCGCGAGGGCGGAGATGTGAGCACTGAGACGGGCGCTGCGCCCCGTGGGGGGAGGCGAGTGGGTGTGCGGTGGCCGCGACGCGCTCGCATCTGCCGGTGACCTTTGTGGGAAGGAGGGTTTTTTTTTTTTCCATGTCTCGGTTCAGTTTTTAGCGAGGGCTGGAAAGGCAGAGGCGGGTGTTCTCCTTCGTGCTGGTGTGCGTGGGGCTGTCGGGGATGTCCAAGAGCAGAGCCAGGAAGGGTCGGGGCTGCGGGGAGCTCATGAGCGGGTCCCTCCGCTCTCCGGAGAGGCAGAGGACGGTCTGTCGGGATGAAGAGCAGGTGAGGATCGCAGTCTCCAGCCAGAAATCTCTCCGTCAGCCTTGCTAAGGGACGAAACCAGCAGCCTGTGTGCAAAACAAGACCCAGGGACCCCTGCCTGCACCCCGAGCTTGCCAAGGGCGGCGATGCCGCAGCCCTGCCGCCCCGCTGCCACCCAGAGCGCCGCGGGCTTGGCGCAGCACCAACCCTTGCAAAGCCCACAAACCACCTTCCCGTTGCTGGGCCACGTGGTTGCAAACTTTCTACAGCCCTGGCAGATCCTGGGAAGATCATTTGGGTGCTGCAGCACCCCGCAGGCACCGGTGTGTGCCCCGCAGCTTGTGCCTTCCCCTCCCAACCCCAAGGCTGGGGCAGGGCAGCGAGCTGCCGGCTGCTTCGCCCCAGATACAGGCGAGCGTGGCTGCACCCACAGTGTGCCTGATTGGCCTCAGCTGAGCCAAATCAGCCGGTCCCAACCCGAAATAGTCGGTCCCAACCCGGTGCCTTCGCCCTGATGGCAAACAAAGGGCAGGAAGCACCTGGCGGAGGCCAAGCCCTGCGTGAGCCACAGGAGGAGGCTCGGCGGCGCCCGGTTTCATTTCTGCTGATGTTGCTTTTCTGATAACCCAGAGCTGAGAAATGCCCAACTGCTGCCGGAGGGGCCCTGGGAAAGAGCCAAACAAATGCACCCGCACAAAAAACAACGATGCTTTGATGTGAATTGGGCGAGATCTCTGCGTGGACCTGCGGAGATCCTGTCCTGTGGTGGTCGCTGCCTTCGGGTCAGGGCATTTCCCGAGGCTGATTTGGGCTTTGCACAAAGGGTGTTCCTCCAGCAGACAGCCCCCCGCACCCCCAGCTCCCTGGAGGACGGGCAGGCGGTGCTGCAGCTGCACACACACACGCCTGGGCAGCCTGGCACAGCGAGCAGGGGCACAGCACAGCGCTGGGGACAGGACATGAAAACCCTTTTCACTCCCCGTAGGCAGCAAAAGCTCGACCCAGCACTGCCCACGGAGGGGTTTTGGGGGGAAGACTCATTTCCAGGTGGGTGTCACCTCGTGGGGACTCAGCCTTCCCCCTGGTTGCAGGACGCAGGAGGTGCCAGCAGGGCCAAAGGGCTGTGATCTCGCCGAGGCCACGTCAGGGACGCGTGCTCGTTTGTGCATCACGCCGATCTCTGATTACAGGGACACGATCTGACCCGGGTTCCTTGAGCCAGGCACTTCCCTGTCCTCCCAGAAACACCCAAATGAAAAAAAAATAAATAATAATCCCAGCAGAAATCCAGCAAAAAAGGAGCCCAAACTGCAGCAGGCGGGAGGTGGGCAGAGGTGGGCGCGTTTTTCTTTGTTTTCCATTTTTTCTGGAGCTGCTCCAGGCACGCAGGGGAGCACCTGGGTCCCTGGGGTACAGCACAGCCATGCCCAGAGCTGGTCCTGGGACGTGCTCAGCACCCTCGTGATGGGAAAACAGGCTGAGGGCTAAGACCCAGCCCCAAAAGGCTTGGAAAGGTTTGGGGGGGGACCTGGTTTCACGCAGCGTGTAGCGCCAGGTATCGCGATCCCAGCAGAAGGAACACGGCAAACAAAATAAAAATAGCAGATGAGTCAGCTATCCAAAGGCTGGTGGGGGGGTCTGGTTGCCGTGCCACGGAGCTGACTCCTCGCTAAACGCCGCCCTGCGTAAGAGCCGTATTTTTATCCTGGCTAGCAGTGGCTCGAATTTTCGAGGATCTCAGCTCTGCTGGCCCAGCCTTCGCGGTTACGGCCCCAAAAACGGGCTGGGGTGCACGGGTTGGGGCAAGGACCGTGCTGGCCCAAACAGGGGCCGTGGCAAGCTGGCCCGGGCAAGCCAGGCAAGGTCTGGCCACCATCAGCTGACTGCAGGAAGCCTTTGAACCTGCGTGACTGCCGGGCTAATCAGCGGCCGAGCGGGACGCCCATTCCTCCCTAACAGCCTGGTTTCACAAGCAGCAGCAATTTTGGGCGTGTTTCTGGAAACTAATGACGGGATGAGTTGAAAAAGGAGTGGCTTTGACACGGCCCCAGCAGCAGCCCGCAAATTGTTTTTCCTCCTGGAGGAGGCCCCGGCGTGATAAAAGCAGGAGGGGAGGAGGTGGCGGGTGCCCACCCTCGGCAGCAGCTCCTCTCTGGGAAGCCCTCAGCCTTGGGAGCATTTGGGGTGGGGGGCCAGGACCCCACAGGCTTCAATCCAAGCCCTCCTGGGCTTTACAGAAATGTTTGGGACCCACCTGAGCTGATTGGGTGAATTTTTGGTGAAATAAGGTCGGCCTGAAGCTGAGCAGGGAGGTGGGGGTAAGGACACGAGGTGGACGCCCCCGTCGCAGCTCCCTGCTGCAGTCAGCACAGCAAAACAGGATCTGTCCTGAATCAGCCCCGGCTGCCTTTGCCGTGACTGTCCCCAACATTTCGATCCTCTGATTTTGTGCCCTTCCTGCCCCGGGGGCTGCTGACTCAGCCTGGAAGGGCAGCGGGGAAGGCTCAGCAATAGGATTTGGTGCCACCCCATGGGGTCAGCTCCTCTAGAGGCAACCAGGAGCCGCCTCTGTGCCATGAATCGCCTGCTGCCGAGATTTTTTGGTGTTCTTCATGGTGTCGGGGAAGAGCTGGCAGTCAGCCCTAGCACCTCGCTGCCCTGGCTGGAGCTGGGATTTCCAAAATCCACCCTGAGCCCCCGATGCCCAGCCCAGGAGAGCCAAATGAGCGTGGGAAGGAGCTGTGGCAGGACACCCAGGGTTAGTCATCCACATTCCCAGCCTCTGCTCCTTGGGGCTGGAGGGTCAGGCTTCGAGTCAGCACCTTGAGTAAGCAGCTTTCTTCCTCCTCCTCCTCCTCTTCCTCCCAGCCGGGTGTTGGCAGCCAGCCACACGTTACCCAAGCCCCCAGCACTTGCGGGATCCCAGCCATGATCCCAACCCTCTTTGTGAGCACTCAGCACTTCCCAGGAAGACGACAAGGCTCTGGTACTGCTACATTTTTATTAAAGTAACAAAAGCATTACGTCTGTCGAAGGATCTGTACATCCCGTATATAAAAACACTACTGTACAACGAGAAACCATCCACTCCCTCCTCCCAGCGCAGCTTACAGACTCGCTACCATTTCCAGACACAAGAAGCAGGTCCCGTTCAACAGTCCAGCTTGTTTAACCGGGGAGAGGAACCCCCCCAAGACACACTCCTAAAACACACACCATCCGGCCCTAAAAGTGAGCATCAGGCTTGTAGGCAAGAAAAAAAAAAAAAAGGCAACAGCACACTAATTCACAGCTTTTACATGGAACCAGCTACAAGAGAAATGGGTCGCACCCGGATCCGGGTGGCTTTGGAGCTAACAAGACACCTTTAACACCAGACTCCTCCACCTGGGGACGGAGAACTCGGCTATTTCTGCTTCGTGAGCGGGGGCACGCTAGGGTTAGTGTGTTCCTTTGGTGTGGGCTGCCGCTCCTCACCAGCTCTTTTTCTGGTAAGAGGGTGAAACAGGGGGAAAAACCTTCCGACTGCAGCGATGGGGACAAATTACAAGCCAAGGGGCAGCCTCCAGGGGACTCCCACCCAGCAGAGCACACAGCAGCTCCTGGGGAGCTTCCCACAAAACCAGATTTAAGCAGTGACTTGAGCTCAGATCCCTTTTCCTTGAAAAAGGAGCTTGCTTTTTGGAAGTTCCCCAGCACTCCCCTCCGGGTGATGTCACCCCTTGCACAAGGTCACCAGGGGAAAAGCCCCGGCGCCTCCTTCAGCTTCTGCTCTGGAGATGTGAGAGACTCGAGCGGTGCAGAGGGAAGTGATGCAACTTCAGAGCTACCGCCTGCAACTGCCCAGGGACAAACAGATCCTGCTAAAATGTCAAGCGGGGAGTTGTTACCCATCGAGGCTGGTTTTCCAGTTCAGGAAATCGCGATTTGAAACTGCTACAGAAATCTGAACTATACTTTTCCACCTGAAAAGCAGTCCGAGCCGGGGAAGCGATGCTATTTTTAATATTAAAAACAAAGCTAAGCACTGTGGCAGACAGGAGGCTTCCTTCCTCTCCCAGAGCGTTCGGGGTTTTGAAATATATTGCACAATTGTCTGAGAACTTGATTCATCAAAGGCTGGGAAAGAACAACTCTGGTTATGCCAGTCGGCTGCTGGGTCAAGAAAAGAGGAAGGTAAAGAGCGCGCTGCGAAACAGCTCGGGGAAAGTTTCGTCAAGAGCAAACCACGTCAATGCCCTGGTTTTTCAATCACTTCTCCCAGGATCCCTGGAGGAGCACCAGCTGGTTAGGAAAAAGGCAAGGGACACGGAGCATCCCGGTAAAGGCTCATTCCCCAGCAGGCAGGTAGAGTTTTTGGGGCAGCACCGCTGGTTCCCACCCAACCTGAGGGAGCTGGAGCAGTTTAAGGGCTAAATCCCAAACAAGGCTCAGGAAATCCCCCTGAAGACAAGTACCACGGGGACTCCACGAGCTCTGCTTGAAGGGGCAAAGCCCAGGACCAGGCATTAGTTGTGCAAAATGGTTTTGGACCAAGAGATCGGAACCAGGCGGTGCCCCCAGCGAGGTCTCGGTTGAGCCAGCTCCCGGGGTCAGCCTCTGGCTGAGCACCCAGGGGAGGAAGAGAGGGGAGAGGAGAGGGGGGAATTTAAAAGCAACACTGACCCCAAAGCACCTGAGCATCCCAGCTCCGAACTGCAGCAAGCACAGGGGGTGGAAATCCACAAAACTTTGGGATTTTAGGAGAGAAGGCAAGAGAGGATCCGACACCAACCTCTAGGGTACAAGGCAAGTTGCTTCAGCTCTTCCGGAGAAGTGACGCAGCAGGTCGTCAGCACCAGATTAGGCAATTTTTATACGCAAGAGGCCACGGGCTGGGTGTCTGAGCCCTCCAGAGCAGGCAGGCCTTGTAATTCAGAGCTGATTTTGGGGTCTGGAGCACCCTGCCTGTGCAGAAAGCTGTGGTGACAGCCAGGTACCAGGGAGCACCAGGAACAAGGAGCACTCCGGTGCCACCACAGCGCCTGCAATATTCATCCTGGGGACCTCCACGGCACAGCCTGGTGCTTCCCCAGCCACCGCATCTCTGCCTCGGGTGTTTCATGTGGCGAGGACACCCCCAGGGCCCCCTCAGCCCAGCAGCAGGCAGGAGATGGAGGGGTTGGAGACCAGCCATGCGCTGCCCCTTGCTTTGTGCTCCAGGGGGGCAGCCCAGAGCTGCAGCACTCCAAAAGTTGGTAGGTCCAGAAAAGCCAGAGCAGGAGAGGTCCCAGGGCCCCCAGCATCACCCAGCCCTCAGGGCAAGGTTCCCCTGCACGATTTCTCCAGGCACCCAGAGATCAGCCGAGCTGGGAAGTGAAACTGGTGAAGAACAGATGGCAACTCCCCCTTGTCCCTTCCCAAACAGCATCACAACACTTGGTGACAACACTGCTAGGAACCAGGACAGGGGGGTGACATCTCCCCCCACCAGCCACACGTCCCAGCCTGCCTCTTCCCCCTTTTCCTCCATTCCGAGCTGCCCAAGTGAGCGAGCCAGCCTACTGCAATTGCCATCCAACACTAATTAGGTAGATATCGGCTTCATAATAAAAACTCATAAGCTTGCAACAGCTTTAAAAAAGGCACCGAAAACACTGCTCCTGTCTGAAGCAGTGCCCAATATTTTAATTTTGGATTTTCTTG
Organism: Netta rufina; assembly: GCF_964035555.1. Taxonomy (NCBI): domain Eukaryota; kingdom Metazoa; phylum Chordata; class Aves; order Anseriformes; family Anatidae; genus Netta; species Netta rufina. The sequence continues at coordinate 3,720,558 of NC_140150.1, read as the reverse complement.
GATTTTCTTAAAAAATATAAATAGCTCTTCATTTTAAAAATAGATCCTCAGGTGAGGTAATACAGTAGCCCGTGTCTTGGCAGTGTAAGGACATGAGGAGTATTTAGCTGGAGACAGTCATGATGTAGTTTTTGGAAGGGCTGGTGCGACCGAACATCATCTGGTTCTTACAGGTGAGCATCCCGTAGGAGCTCCCGGGTTTCGTGGCGGTCGCTTCGTACAAGACGCAGATGGAGCCATCCTCCCCGATGCGGTACGAGACCTCGTAGGGGTCCACCCAGAGCGTGAGCTCGCTGGGCAGGAGCTGGTAGAGCTGCGGGAGGCTGAGTCCGATCTGGCTCGCTGCCTTGCTGATAATGGGGTCCATTTTGTGGTTGATGCGGATGCAGCGGTAGCCGGAGCCTTTGAAGGGTTTCTCGGGAAACCAGTGGTGTTTGTAGTGCTCTGCAAAGGGAAGCGAGAGGGGGGGGAGCGGTGAGCAGCCGCCGCGAGGTCCGTGTCCTGCTGCAGTCCCCAGGGGATCCCACAAAGGCAGAGGGCACACCGAGTCCTCCTTCGGCTGCCTCCATCGGGGACACCAGGGCAGAGAGCTGGGCTGTTTGGCTGCCGCTTGCTCCCAGGCACAGGGGTGTCGCTCTTCGGGTCCTAAAACCCCAGGCAGGACAGCGGGGGGTTGCAGACAGGACCCCAAAACCTCCCCCCGGCCACTTGGGATACAATATCAGCAGCACCACCCCAGCACGGCCGGGGGGCAGCCTCCGGGTCAGCCTGCCTCCAGGGGCAGGTCGCTGCCCCTTATCTCAGGGCAGCACCGAGCAACCCACCCCGTCTCGGGGCTGATAACACAAAGGCTGCTTTCGGCTGGGAGGGGACGCCCGCACCACCCAGCGGGTGCTGGGCACCAGATGGGTGCGTGGGGGGCACCAAAACCCCACAGACACAGGGCACGGAGAGCAGCTGGGGGCCACCCCGGCTCCGGGGTGCCGAGACACAAACCCCCCCAGCTGGGGTCCAGCTCCTCACCTTTGGGGGAAGCAGGAGCTGCTCACCCAGGACCCCAGAGGGACACGGGTGGGCACCCAAGCAAGGCACAGGCGGACACCCAGCACCCAAGGGAACACGGGTGGGTGCTGGGGAAGGGGGGGGGGAAGTACACGGATGGGTACCAGCCCCCCTGGGGGGCACGGGGGGGGCACAACCAGGCACCCAGCACTATGGGGGCACCCAGGGAGGGGATACCGGGACGGGACGGCCACGGGGCAAAACCCCCGAGGGGGCTCCGGGTCCTGCCGAGGAGAAAAGCCCCGGGGGGGGCTCGGATGGTCCCTGGGGGGGGTCCTCACCTGCCAGCGCCTCCCGCAGCGCCCCGCCGAAGACCTGCAGCTGCTGCTCGCTGACACAGCCCCGGGTCCGCAGGAGACCGGAGACGAAACCGACGGCGGCGGCGATCTCGGGCAGCATCTCGGGCCGGGGGGGGCCGCGCCGGGGGCTCATGGCTGTGCGGTTAAAAAGGGGGTTGGGGGGGGTCCGGGGTCCCGGTACGGCTCGGTTGGGCTCAGATCAACCCGGGGGAACCCGGTTGGGCTCAGATCAGCCCGGTTCGGCTCGGATGGGCCCGGTTCGGGGGGTCCCGGCTCGGTTCTGCTCGGCTCGGAGGATCCCGGCTCGGCCCGGGGAGGGGGGGGGGGGGTCCCGGCTGCTCCCGGCCCGTGGCGGCCCCGCTGCTCCCGGCTCGGTTCACGGGGGCCGCGGGTTCGGGGCCGCCCTTATATAGAGCGCCGGGGGGCGGCGTCATCGGAGCGGCGCCTCCCATTGGCTCAGGCGGGCGGCGGTATGCAAATAGCGCCTGAGCTCAGCGCCATGGAAGGAGTGACGTCAGCACGGGGGGGGGCGGGGGGAGCAAGCGGAGGGGGGCGGGGGGGGAGAAAAAAGGGGGGGGGGGGGAAGGGATCGGGATCGGGATTGGGATCGAGACCAGGATCAGAATCCGGATCGAAACCAGGATCTGGATCAGAATCCGGATCGGGATCAGGACCAGAATCCGGATCCGGATCGGGATCAAGATCAGGACCAGGATCGGCCCTCGCCGCCCCACCCCCCAGCCCCAGGGCCCCATGAGGGTTTTTGGGGGTCCCATGGGAGAAAGGGGTCGGGCAGGGTCCCCCCGGGGTGTCCCGAGTGCTGCGGGGCACCCCGGCTCCCCGGGTCCTTTGTGGTGTTGGGGGAGGTGGTGCCAGGTCACCCTTGGGTGCCAGGCACCCTTGGGTGCTGTGCACCCTGTGGAGTGGGGTGGTGGGTGCTGTGCGGGACCCCGGCCCCACAGCCGGGGGGATTTGGGACCACCAGTGCCAGGCTTCCTTCCCCTGCCCACTGTTGGGTGCCTGCATGGACACGGACACGGACCCCCAGGCACAGGTTGCCCCCACAAAGGGAACCCCACAACCCTGTGGCACTGCGGGACGGGGCTGGCTCGAGGGGTCCTGGTGGTCCCCAGGACACCGGCTCAGCACCGGAGCTCTCGGTGCCACTTCTGGGCTGGGACACCACGGCTCAGCCACCTGTCACCGTCCCCATCTCCGTCCCCTCTGCCCCCTTGCCTCCAGCACAGCTGGGTGCTGCCACCCCACATGGGGCACCGCACCTCCCCAGGGGCGCACGGGCAGGTTTCCATCCCCAAAAATCCCCCGAGACACATCGCAGGTCCTTGTGCTCCCATCACCGGGCTCTGGGCAAGGCCAAAGCCTTTCTGGAGATCCCCAAAATGTCAGGGAGAGCTCAGCAGCACCCCAGGGGGCGAGGGGGACACTGCAGCACCCGCCTTTGTCCTCCTGCCCAGGGAGCATTCGAGGCGAGGAGCGAGGGCCCCAGGAGAGCAGGAGGAGGTGGCTGCAGCGCCAGGACGTGTCCCGTCACGGAGCGGGGCGAGCAAGCCGAGGCAGGCAGCGAGATGAAGGAAGCGTCCTCGGGTGCCTGCATCCAGCCCAGCAGGAGAGGGGAAGTGCTGGGAGCAGAGCATGGCCCCGGTGCTGAGTAGGATGCGAGCAGCAGCCGAAAAACACCAAAAAACAAGGAGCTGCAGCAGCTGTCCCCGCTGCCGGCCCTGCTGCCCGGGATGGATCCAGCCTCTGCTGAAACTGGCCCGAAGCTACAGCAGCAGCTGTAGGAGGCCAGGCTCTGTTCTTGCCTGCGCTTTGATCAGCCCTGAGAGAGTTAGTGTCAAAACAGGATGGGTTTTCTGAATGAACATCCCTTGGCAGAGAAGTGGGGTTGTTGTGAGCCATCGTCTGGCAGCCCCGCACCTCTCCCGGTGCTCTGGGGGAGGATCTGAGGGCGCAGATCTGGTGCGGTCCCCAGTGGGAAGGGGTTCGATGGCCAGGACCTCACCTGGCAGCAAGTGCAGCTGGAGACTGCCACTGCCTCTGCCCGAGGAGCTGATGCCCTGCGAGCCCAGGCACAGCGGTTCCCAAATGCTGCTCCCATCCCAGCATTGCATTCGCTCCCCAGAAGGTGCAGGAGGAGCGTGCAGCCCCAGGCACGCTGCTTGCCCCCACCCCATCGTGGCTGCCGTGGGACCCCTCGGGGTCCTGGCCCACCTGGGCATCCCGCTTTTGGCAAGAGCCATCCGAGAGCACTCAGCAGAGGGGAGTTTGTGGGGCAGCTCTTAGCACAGCAGGTCTCCAGGCTCCGATCATTTTCCGTGACTCCAAGCTGGATTTTTTGAGGCTTTTTTGCTTCCAGGGTCTGCAGTTCATTTTATTCACACCTCTGTCGTTCCTTCGTGCAGGCTCTGTGCTTGGGACTTTGCACTTGAAGCACAAGGGGATGGCTACGTAGCAGTGCGTAGCCCACAAACAGGAGAAAAGAATAGGAAAATAGCTTTGGAAATCATAGAAGACGTCGATAGAAAAGGTAGTGCCCAAGCAGAGGTCTGTACTGACCCCGTTTCTTGTTCTGCACAGCTCAGAAGAAAGGCAGCAGCGCACAAGTAGGGTCAAGCCTGCAAGAAGATAGAGCCAAGGGGTCCCCGGGTCCTCCCTCCCCGCTCCATCTGCTGCTCCATTCATCCGCAAAGCACAAGGAACCAGGCAAATCTCTTGCTATAAACCAGATTTGTCTTTGTAAGCTTTGAAATAAACCCGAGGATTAAAGTCTAAGGACTTTTTTTTTTTTTTTTTAAGTCAGCAACACACATGAAAGAGCGCATGGGTCCATGCGAGCACGGCACAATGCGGGGGGAGGAGATCTGTGCTGCAGCAGCAGCCGGGGGGCCCCTGGAAGAGGCTGCATAAAACACCCAGCGCGAGCCCGTCCACACAGAGCTTGATTGCTTCAAACACACCTGTGCTGCCAGCCAGCAAACGCCCTCGGAGCCTGTGGGCACGGTCATCACTGGCGGAAAATTAGGAAGCAAACAAAGCCATCAGCGCAGAAGACACCTCCGTGTAAACGCACCGGGAAAAGGCAAAGTGAGACCAACTTTTCTGCCGTGGTGAAGCCCAGGAGGCCTGAGCGGAGCTGGCAACCCGACTGAGCGGGCAAGGAGCAGGGGCTGTGCCCCCGGCCAGCAGAAGGATCACGTTCAAAAGCACTCGGATGGCATCGCCCAGCCTTGAGTCACTGGATGACAATGGCAGCAAGAGGTGTCCTGTCCTCCGGCCTGCCAAGAGTAGCACGGGGAGCAGGCGCGGTGTGCTGCCAGGAGCAGCAGCGCTGCTGCTGATGTGGCCTCGGCCAGCAGGTTCCCCTGGTCCCCCCTGCTCCGCAAGTGGATGAAGTAAGCGCGGCACCATCCTCCCAATTCAGGTCCTCCGTTTGTTCCTAATCACCGGGGCTCTCCGGGCAGAGGGCTGACACAGGCCCGGCTCCCCCAAATCAGATTGGCTTCGTTAAGCCCTCCCAATAAGAGATTTCCTGTGGAGCTCAAGGGCCTCTAAGCGGGTTACGCGCCCATAACTTCTGGCCCTGTTACAACGAGACGGGCAGGCTTAAAGACGGGGCAGGAGGCTTAATGCACGCCTTCCGACCGCTTTGAGGAGCCGGGGAGTAAACAAACAATTAGAAAATAAAATTCATTTTAAAAAGCGAAGGCAGAGCGGCTTTAATGTCATTCTGGCTAGATTAGTTTCCGCCCTGTGTTTAGCTGGAAATGGCTGAGAGCATTTAGATTTCAATTTAAAAAAAAAAAAAAAAGCACACCAAAACAATAAACCTCACCATAGCGATCGGCCAGACCAGCCTGGGGACTGGTTGGGCAGGAAGGAGGCGTTCAGATAGGCTTCCAAACCCTCCGCTTATCCAAAGGAGGTTGGAAACCAGTCGAGCTGGAAGCTTTACAATAAAAGGGGAGCGTTTGGCTTGCAATCAAGGGTTAAAACTCGGCACTGCTCACAGGGACTGGGGCTTTGCAGGAGTCAGCAGCTCGGGGTGTTTGCGTACACCTAAAAGAAAGCTGTTCCCACGCTCGGCTCTGAGCTGGTAATTTTGGAGGGGGCACCTTTCTCACCACGGTGGGATGAAGTTCCTGAGGCACAAAACCCAGCTCGGGAATATCCTTCGGGTCAGCCACCAGTCCAACAGGCATGAATCCGTGCCCCCCGTTATCAGCAGCGAACTAGTTGCATGCAGAATTAACGTTTGAAATCCTCCCGATTAGACGTGTCCCACGGCTTGCTAAATTAGCCGTCACTTCTCCTGGTTGGGTCCCTCCCAATTACCCTAGTGCTTGGGAAGGATTTTAAGGTTAGCTGGGTGGATTTGGGAAGGCGAGGGCTGACTGGCTTTATGTTAAGGGGAAAAAAAAATAAATCTCTTGTTCTCAACTGTAAAAATAATAAATGTACTGGCCCCGTTCAAATCTCATTATCTGGCTCTGCCGGAGAAGGCGCAGACATGGGGATCGTGCTGCCAGCAGCCACCTGGGTGCTAGCACCGGGTAAGCGCAGTCACTGGGAATTTAAGGGGAAAAAAAGCCCAGGGGTAAGCAGGGCTGGTGTGTTTAATCAGGGCTGTAATTGGTAACCCAGGTCTGACCCCAGAAACAGGCCTAGCAGGCAGGGTAAACAATAAAGCAAGAGTCTGATGCCCAGCCTACACTTAGAGCTAATAAGTCCTTTCAAAACACGAGGTTGTGAAATAAGACTGAGCGAACCGTGTGAAACGCATCGGAGAGGGGGAAGGAGATGGGGACAGACAACGAAGCCTCTTTAACCTGTTAGCTCCCTCGACTAGCCCTTGGTTTTGCAGCACGCACGGGTGCCCAGCCAGGAGAAGCGCTGAGCATCTTCTTGCCAGGCCGAGCTCCTGGATGCTCACCAGCCCTCGTGCCCCCACGGCGTGCGCTGTGCCGTGCCCCCTGCCCCTTATTTTGGGGCCTGAATGCGTATTGGCAGCTGGGTCCTGTGCTGGGCCTGCCTGTGCTGCCTGTAACCAGCCGCCCTCCCTCCACCAGCATCTGCAGCGTGGATGGGACATGCAGAGGCACGCTTCAGGCATGTTGGGGCAGCTCCATTTGCAGCCTCTCGGGATGCTAAATATTCCTCTCTGCCTCATTTGAAGAGGGTACACGGGCTGAGGGCTGGATGCCCTCCAGCATTTGAGCACAGCAGCTTTTGCAGCACGAGCCCGGGGCTTCTGCCACTGCCCGCAGCGACCCAGGAGACGCCCTCCTCAGAACAACCTCCCTCCGAGCCTCCTTCTATATTGCAGGCCGTTGTTTCCTCATGGCAAACAACATATCTGACCTGCTGCGAATGTCACATCTGTTCGGGAGTATTTTAGGAAGCAAACATTGCCACACTCGAGGGAGCTGCAACCACTGTAATTGCTTTTTCTTCGAATTTCTGAGGACTTTGGGCCTAGTTTTTCCAACAGTGCTGAGCACTCGCTGGCTCCAGCTGCCTTAAGTGCACTCTGGAGGCTTTCTCCTTGGCCTCACTAGCTTCTCGCTGAACCCATATTGACAGAGCCTTGTGCAAGGGGACATTTGCTCAACGCCCGACCTTAGCGGCCAGAGGAGAAGCCTCAGACAATAGTTCCTCTTGGAGCTGCCATGTCGGGGAAGGTACGTCACTGACCTCACGCTGATTTCACAGATGGTTTCCTGTTCTCTGCATTTGGTTATTGTTTTTTTCCACATCCTCTTTGCAGGATGCCACTGCCTCCGCCTACCCCTGTTCCTGTCAAACAAAGCCGGAGGAGGTTGAAGGGGGCGAGGGAAGGGGTCCAGCAGGGCGCTCAGCGCGGCGTCAGGCCCAGAGCAGGGTGGGGATGGAGGACTTTGCACGGGCAGGTCCAGAGAAAGTCTCCAGCTGTAAAGCCTGGAACGGGCTTGTTAGTCCCCGAGATAAAAAGGAGTTCAGAGCCCTGGCGTGTACTCAGAAATGGAGCAAGGATCAGCGGGGCTCTGGGAGGACAGCAGCGTCCGCTCCACCCCTCTGCCCCCCAGCAGCCCCACAGCACCCAAGGTGAACAGCTCGTGTGAGACACCGGGGTGTGCACGGTGCCCCTATTGCAGCACCCTGGGGTGTGTCTGCCCCAGAAAGTCCCCGAACACACACACAGCTCCAGTCAAAACATGATTTCCCTCCCTGTAGCCGGGGATAGGTAAATACACCAGCAACTGGTGGCGAACCCACTAACGCCACAGGATGCAGGAGCCGAATCCTCCTCAGCACGACCATGTGAACTGGGATTTAGGATCTACGGGGGGGCAGGCAGCCGTGAGGGTTGGAAATGGAGCCCTAGGAGATGCTGGGCCTTGCTCAAAGCCACAAAGGCGAGGCACGGGGCCCCTCCTGCGAGCTGCAGGCCCCGGTGCCGCAGCGCCTGCATTCCCCAGAGCTTTCCAGGCAAAGCTCCCTGCTGGGGCCTACCTCACACCCCTCCTTCTCGGGCAGGCCAGAGGGCTATATATAGGGCTTTCACACTTCACTCCAACGTAGCCGTGCTACGAAAAAGGGATTTTTCTTTTCTTAGAAATGAGAAGTTCAGAAAAACCCTCTGGCTGAAACCACGAGACGGGATTTTTCAAGTGGTGAGAGGGCGGCTCGCCTGCCAAGCTCCGGCTCGGCCGGGGAGCTACGCTGTGACGAGCTGCCTGAGCAGCACGTTGCCGAAATCGGCGTTTATTGCTTATAAAGCATTAATGCGGGGTAACGTGCCTCACAGCACCATGGCAACCCCAGTCGTCGGCAGCAAAACAAGGGCAGGAGCACCGGCGGCAGCGTTGCTGTAGCAGCCGCTGAGTGAATTCACCGCCCCTGCTCAAAGCCGGGAGTCTCTGCGGGGCTTGGGGCTGTTTTCTGACAGCCCACGAAGAGCAGCTGGTTTACCCACACTCGAGAGGAGGAGGAGATGGTTAGGGATTCAAGTGATTTCTGTTGCAGCGTCAGGGACCTGAGCTACCCCCACTCGGTCCTTTGCTGAAGGGTTCCGTAGGACATACGGTGTCAAAAAGAAATGGGATCTTTCAGGGAAGAGCTGTGTTTGCCCACAAGGCTGAAGAGTTCAAGCCTGTCCCATGCAGATTTTAAAGCGTTAGCGTGGCTGGTGCTGCTAACAGGAGAAGCCAAGCAGCTCCAAAACTTCCAGATTTTGGCCTACACCAGCACTGTTAGGACCACAGTCAATTCATTTATGGCAACCTGACCTGGCCGTGGCTAACTCCAGAATCTCCCGGCCATCACAAGCTCTGGGTCTGGCTGCCCTTCTCTCCCTCCCCACCAGTCCTCGTCTTGGTTCCCAGCTCGACTCCAAGACATGGATTATGTCAGGTTTTATCTCTAGCTGCTCCGCTGACAAAGCTCTGCCCAATCCATCCATCTCCCTGTGGCCTTTATGTGCCCAGACAGCAAATCCCCGGGGACCTGTTGTCTCACGGCCATCGGGAGCTGAAGCACACAGATGGTCCAGGCTCCAGCGTGGGAGAGAAGGGACACTGGGAGAAGGTCCTTGGGGTTCTTCTCAGGCTACACCCACAAATATGAAAGAAGCCCGTGCTTCCCAGAGCCCAGCAAACCTCCCCAGCCCTGCAAACATCAATTAGCACACAAAGACGGCCCAGATAAAGCAGGGCAACACCCTAGCAGGGCTTAGATCTGGGTGGTGCCCTTTCCCAAGAGGCAGGCTGATCCCTGCGCGGAGAGAGACCTCCCGAGCAGCAGGTGGACTCTGCAGGACTGCTCTAGGCTCTTCCCAAGGATTCCCAGCCCTCCCCAGCAAAGCCAGCTAATTGTTTTTTTGGTGGGTGCTGCACTTGCGCTGGGTGTACCGCATGTAGCCACCCACGGGTGCTTCCCAAACCTCCCCCCTAGCCCAAATCCTACAGACTGGAGTAAACGCCCCCCTCGTTTCGGCTTGCTGACGTCTTTTACTGCTGCCTCGTGGGCTTCAGGGGGGAAGCTGATGTGGTTTTCTTCATTCAACCTGCTGCAGAAGTCACACAGAAAGTTTTGTTGTTCAAGGAAGGTCAGAGAGGCTGGGCTCGACCAGATGGCTGGCCTGGGAGCTGGAACTCGCCCTGAGCTGCCAGGGTGTGTGCAGCGAGGGAGGTGGCTAGTTAGTAAAGTAGGGGTCATTTACTCAAAAATCTGGGTTTAGGCATGGCTGTGGATTGCACACAGAGTTCATCTGGGTTTGGATCCCACGTTTCAGGTTAGAGCCACATCTATTACTCACAGAGGCAGCACATAAGCTCTCTCTTCGCCTTTCTGCATTTCAGCAAGAACTGAGGCTTCAGCAGAGTCTCTGGGGGCATTTTTCCACTTGTATTTAAAGGAATTAAAGCAGTCGTGATTTTATCTGTGTACATTTGAGGAGAGGAGGTGGGGTCTGGATTCCTGAGCCATTTTCAGGTCAGACCTTGGTGCCTGTCCAAGGCCTTGCCCTATTGCTCAATTCCCGCACAGGACTTCGGTCTCCCTTTACAAAAACCCGGGAGCTTCACGTAGGAGCTAGGTTTGGAATGAAACTGGTACATTTTAACCCGCTTAAGCTAAACATAACATCGACGTCCTGGAAATGGCCTCTGGGAGGCTGCCCCTGAGGCATGGCAGGGCTGTGATGGTCACAGAGCTGGCCTGGGGGACTCTGCCAGAGCCGGGACCAGGCCACTTCAGTCCTGCCTGTGCTGACCAGCATTCCCCAGAGCTCCTTGAAACGATTGTCCTCCGCATGCTCATCACCAGCTCAGGCTCTAATTAATGCTTTGGGAGCCCAGTTACCCCGCAGCCCTGCCCCACCCCACCCAGCAGTAATGGCAGGGACGGTCCCACTCCCACCCTCGGCAGCTATGTTCCCGTCTCCCACAGGGAGGTCAGCGAAGCTGTCCGGGATCTCTCAGCACCTCTGGAATCTGAGCAGGCACTAAAAAGCAAACGAGGTGGCTAAGACAAGCCAAGAAGAAGGGCTGGAAATGCAGCACATGGCCACCGGTCCCCGTGAGGTGACAGAGGAAAAGGCTGTGCAGAGGGAACGCCGAGCGCCACGGTGCCTGGGAGGATGGAGAGTGGGGCGAGCTGTGTTACGGGGGGAACAGCTGCTGGGTTGCAAAAGAAACAACAAGTTCACTTGCTGGCATCCCCCGCTGGGCACAGCAGTCCCACGGAAGACCTACCTTTGGAGCAGGGCTCTCGAGAGAGGCTCTGGCAGCAGCAGGGCTTTGCAGCCACATTCCTTAGGAAACAAAAGGAGGTTTGGAAAAACAATAAGCCATTTTCCCCTCCCTGTCCCGAGTCTTGGCTGAGGCCATGCTGAGTGAATTATACATGGAGCTCTGTCAGGAAACCTCCCTCCCAGCTGGGAACGTGCAATCCAATCTGCCAGCAGCCAAGACATCAGCACGGGCCAGGGATGGGGGACAGAGGGGCCAGGCAGAGATCAGAGCCCCTCTGATAGAGCAGGATGCATCCCGCTGCTTCCCTTCATAGCCTGGGCAACCCCCTCATCTCAGCACTGTGCCCACCTTCCCGGGGTACCCCAAGGACTGCAAGACAGGAGGGCCACGTCTGCCAGGACTTGCAGATGCGCTCCCAGCCTCACCATCAGTGAAGTAAAACCTGGCTACGTTAAACTGGGAGAGGAACTGCAGCTGGCTGGGGCCCAGACCTGGGAACTGCAGTCAGAGTTCAGCAGATTTATTAATTTTCATTATAACAGGGTCCTCAACTGCCCCATTAAAGTGACTTTAATAGAGTATCCCGCAAAATTAGTTGACAAGGTAAGGTGTTATTTCTTCCCTTCCCCTCTATTTCCCAGAAGGTAAACTGAGTCACGGGGAAGCAAAATGTCACGCCTGGGGCCGGCCAGCAGTTTGTGATGGAGCCAGGAACTCAGCTGGGATGTCCCCCCACAGCTCAGGTTCCTCGCCCCCCGGTCATCCCCTTTCTGTCCCCAGCAGCTCTGGGACAAGATGAGCCCGGTGTGTGATGTGAGGGCCTCGTGGAGGCACAGCACATCTGCAGCTAAGATCTTTTGCCTGCCATTCCCAGCCGTCTGCTCTCCCTGACTGTACTCAAGTCTGGTTGTGAAGTCTTGTTTGGTAACCCAAGATTTGAAATGTAATGCCCGTGCTGTAAGAGCTGCCCCAAAACTGATCACCAGCATTTGGGGAACCTGGATCTCAGCACTGGGGATGTCGTGGCAGTGTAAAACAGGAGTTGCAGCTCACAAAGTCATTTCTGCCCCCCAGCAGAAATGGGGGAATGGCCTGTCCCACCACACAAGGTGACGGCCACTCATAGCTGCAGCTCACACTTCTGCTACCTCCAGTACTGGACCCTGGACATCTACCAAGGCATTTGTTGGAGGCTCCCAGAATTCAAGATCTAACTACATCCCTGGTACCCACTGTAAGGAGCGAAGTGGGGCTGCGATCCCTTAGTGCCCAGCTCTGCGGTGTGTGTTTGGGATGGCGTGCCTCCCAGCTGGCCTGAGAAGCAGCTGAACAAGCACAGCGGGGCTGGTCCTGCTGCTGGCACCCACCTGCTGGGTGTTTGCAAAAGCAACTCTCTGCTCACGAGGTGCCTCAGTTTCCTGATGCACGTGGAGGCTCGCCTCTGGTTATGAAAGCACCTGGAGACTTCTGTGCCTGAAAAGCTGTACCTCTAGTGCAGGAGCTGGGAATGCAGCGATGAGACCATCACCTTTTATAGAGGATCAGTGCTGTGGTGTCCTCACAGAAAACACTGTGCAAGAGGGAAGAGAGGGGAAAGTCACCTTCCAGTCTGCTGGCACCAACAAGCCCTTTGAGCACAAGGCACGGGGCTGTTTTTTTTTATGGTCCCTGTGGAGCCAGGAGCCGTTCTCAACCCAGGCCATGGCCACTCGGTATAGAAATGGCCCCGTGGAGCAGGAAAACATCTCCATGTAGCCCATAACTCCTGGCTGACAGGGCCCCAGGGATCACCAGTCCCTCCTGCGCCTCCAGCTCTCACCACGATAACCATGTCGGATTTGCTTCGTATACAATGCCCTTGAAATCTGCGGAGGCTGGAAGAGTAAACAGACCTTAAAAGGGGCTGAAATTCCTGCTTTCCACTCCCTCCTTCTCAAGAGTACTCCTGAGTGCAGCAGCTTTCGCAGAGACCAGGCAACCGAAGGCCCTCTTTACGATACAAAGCAGCTAATAATAACCCATGCACCCTTCACCCTGCCTGCTCCAGAGCCCAGGAGAGCCCTTGCTTGGCGATTGCACCCATTTGTCTGCCATAAATGGTTGTTTTCCCTCTTTTTAGCAAGGCCACATTGTGCCCAAACTGTTCCATTCCACCATCAGAAATTCCAGCTCAGAATTGCCAGTGCTTGAGATCTCATCACAAGTCTCCTCGGGTTGGATGCTTTTCTTCCCCTCCTGCGAGGGGTGAGCTTTTAATTAAAAAAAGGTTGTTGCTAAGAGGAAAACTGAAAACACGAGCTAGCTCGGTGCATCCATGGTAAGGGCTGAGCCATAGGAGTCAGCTAAAACAGGCAGAGAAAAAAGAATACAGCATAAAATCAGACGTCAGTTCTGGAGGCCGATGTGCGTCTTGGGGAGGGGAGAGGGGAGACAACCCAGTGTGATCCTAAACCCCTCGGAAACAACCAAAATTATTACATTCACTGGCATCCCTGGAGCTCCCTTGGACAGATGCATTGCAGAAAACCAGGCCTAGTGAGCAGACATCGTAACACCACACGCTGATACCTCAGCCTTTCCCCACAGCCTGCACTGTCCCAGAACGAGCTCAGAGCCCTCTCAGCTTTCCTTTCACAAAGGGAAGGTCTCAGCTCCGTGTAGATTGGAACATGTGCATTGGAAAGCACCCCAGATGTACAGGTATGCACTGCTGGCAAGTTAGAGGAGGATCTGGACAAGCCCAAGAGCAAACCTGTGCCCTGTGGGCATCTCTGCTGCCTTGGGGACAAAAATCCTTCGTGCTCATGACGCCCCCTCCTCGAAGCACAGGCAGAGGTGGCTGTGCAGCCACAGAAGGGCTCTGCCTGCAAAGTGGGGGTGGGAAATGAGGCAATTTTTTCCAACCCACCACTTCCTAGAGCCCCTGAATTGTAATCCTTCCTAGCTGGGCCGTACCAGGACTGGTGCTGGTGTTCAGTTCACAGCCAGGTCCGGGCTCACATTTCCCTGGATGAGAACAGAGTGACTCCAGATTCAGAGCTGAGATGCAGATTAGGATCTGGTGTGCCTCGGGCATTTTGCTGATTGAGCAGAGGTCAATCTTCAGGTAGGGAAGGGATAAAATGGCTTCAAGGAACGCGGCAGAGGGCTAGCAGGGAGCAGAGGGCTGCCTTTATTCTCAGAAGTACAGGACCTAAAGGGGGAGCCTCGTGGTGTTTGCAGCAGAACTGACGTGCCTTCCACTACAAACAAAACACTTCAAGGAAGTCTGTTCGTGTCAGCACCATTTTCTTGGGAAGATTTCCAGACCCTGGGTGGAATTTCTCATCAAAAAGAGAAAGGAGAACAATGAGCAAGCAAGCCTGCGCCTAGAGCAACCCACGCTCCACCTGTGGAGGGAGAGCTCTCCAAGCCCTGCTTCTGGCAGGTCTCATCTGAATCTGGGTCACTCGCAACTCGGGTCTCAGTTTCAGTCCGTCAGAATAGAAACATGATATGAAACTCCCTTTTTGTAAGACAGAAGAAAAAAAAAAAAAGAGCACTTCTCCAGCCAGCTGTTTCTCAGCAGGAGCAGAACAATAACGTCCACTTCAAAGAGGCCACCTAGGACACACCTAGGATGAGTGCTTTAGAGACATGTGAGCAGGTAAATCATTTGAAGGGCCACCTTGGGCCCTACAACCGCCCCTGGGTATGCTAAAAATTGCCCACAATTACTCTGTGGGGTGCTTACCTTACATAATTGTCTTAATTATATGGGGCTGCCTAATTACACTCGATGCAGCTTGAACTAAGCAAAGAAAGGAATCGCACATGGGAGAGAAAAGATTCTGACCAAGCCTTGACCAACATGAGAAAAGCAGGAGGATTCCTCACGGACCCACTTTGCATCTTGCTCCATGGCCCTGCTGAACAAGTTTCCACCGGGCTGTGATAAGATTAGGGCCCGGGGTGTGACCGTCCCTTACGGCAGCAGGGCAGGAGCTGCTGGGAGGCCCTGGGCTCAGGCTGGGGTTGGAAAGGGACTTTCCAGCTGAGCCTGGATCCCACAACAGCAGCACTGTAATTGTCCTTCATTTGGGGCTGTTCATGCAGGGGTAGAAAGCTTTTTGCAGATTAACTCTCTCCTCCTCATAGCTCTGTAACCTTGGTAGCCTGATTTATTTATGTTTTTTTCACCTACACCACGTAGGCACGGAGCAGAGCTGTTTTATCGCGCAGCCACCCACGTGAAAGGAGGAACTACGCAGCCTACAGCTGTGCCAGAGCTGGAGGGAGGGCAGAGAGCAAAGCTGTGCCAGGCAGAGCTGGAGCAAAGCCTTGCCAGGCAGGTAGGACGCATTTTCTGGGGGCCTTGCTAGGGATTCTGAACCTGGCATGGGGTTTTCCCCGAAGCCGAGAAGCTGTCAGGCGGAGAATTGACATAAAACTATCTCAGAGACTTGCTGTAAAGTGCCCAGATTTCCAAATGTGCATACATATGTATAACCCACACCAAATAACACACCGTTTTCAGTGTGCTCTGATCCAGGGCTGCTTTCTTGCCCCTTTTTCAGGCACCTGAAAGCCCCCAGACCAAGCTGCAGGTATAAGTGTTTGGGTTCTGCTGTGCTAGTTCTCCCCCGCAATGTGCAGCCTTTTTGAATCCCCAAAAGTGCTGCAGTTCAGGTGCTGCCTCGGGACATGAAACTGCTAAGTTTTGTAGAAGTGGACTGATTGTTTCCATTTCAAAACCCACAGCGATACAGCTGCATCACACAAGCTGGAACGGGGGAGTGCCATCGGGGAAGAAAATCTAAATATAACCCTGGAAGAGCATTCCACTCGAATTAATTATCAGCAGTGAAATAACATTTTTAAAAGAGAAAGGAAAATATTGTGCCGAGCTGAGCAAAAAGAGGGAGATCTGCCAGTCCTGGCGTGTGTTTATTCTGGGCATTGTTTAAGCTCTTAGTGCTAAATTAGTGACAGAGCCCAGCTGTTCCCGAATCTCAGCCCTCCTCTCTGCTCGGGCCAATAGATTTCGCTCTAGCCTGAGCCCAAAAAAGGACTGTATTTCCCTTCCCGGCTGCGCCTGACGTGGCCTGGCCACACACGTCAGCAGGATCGGCTCCCCAGCAGGAAGCTGGCAAGAGCTTCTTAAAAACAAGTGACGTAGGACACGGCCACGCAGCTCGCTTCAGCCCTCCGCACGGAGGGCAGAGCAGCGCGGGGATGTGGAGCAGAGCCTTGCTTCCAAAGAAGGAGAGCCTGCACGCCTCTTCCCGTGGCAGCAAAGGCACAGCAGCAGCCTGCCGAGCTGGCCGTGTCGCTGCCAGGGCTCGTGGTGCTGGCAGGTGGTGAAGATTTGCTAGAGATGGGCACGAGAACAAAGGGGTACCTGTGAGAAGCCTGGTCAGGGTGCCTGGGTGCCCGAAGGGGTGACTGCCTCCAGCCCGTGGGTTAGGAAGGAAGGGAAAAAGCAGCACAGGAAGCAGCTGGGGTCTCGTGTCCCTGCTTCGGGTGGGACAAGGGTGTGTTCGTTTCCCTGCGGGGAAAACAAAGGGTCAGCAAATGAGAAGGAAGCCCCTCCACACACCCCTCTGTTTGATCAGCGAGCAGGAACGGCTGCTGTTTGAAGAGTATTTTAAGACAGATGCTTCGACTTCCACTTCCTCCTCCACCCCCTGAAAATCCTGGCAGCCTTTCAAGGCTCCCTCTGCAGTGGAGCAGCCACAGGAGAGCCCCCGTACTGGAAGGCAGGAACAGGAGATTAAACCCAGGCCAGTGCCCTCCCTACCCCAGCTTTTTCCACTCCCACGCCCCGCTGCAGAGGCCGGCCAGCATGCAGGCGCGGAGCAGAAATGTGTTCACACGCTAGGGACCTGGTGCTTCCTTCCCTGCAGCATGGCCCTGAGTAACGTCAGTAATTGGTAGTCTCTTTGATGAATTTCACTTTTACTGCTTTCAAGTTAGCCACAGTCCTCAGCCTGCCTGGTTTTTCTCTCCTGTCTGCAATATTCACAATTATTTGCTGAATACACTCGGGGTGACACTGGTTAGCACAGACTGGGGCTTGTGAATGCAAGCTGCCTTTAGATATAATCGGGCAGCCAGCTGGCTGCACTGGGTGTTTCGGTTCCTACCATGATGAAGCACCCAGTCTCCTGTCCCCAGGCCACACGGATTCTCCCACAAAGTGCTGACAGTGACCCAGCAGCACCACGAGCCGTGCCAGCCCTCTGCTTCGTAGCACCACGGTCCAAAGTGCAGAGCAGCAGCACAGCCACAGAGCAGGAAGCTTTGCACAGCAGGGCTGGTAGCTCAGCCACATTCCCTTGCAGTGGAAACCCCAGCTTAGAGCAGCTGAGATAATCATGCTGACAAGTCTGCAGCATCAGTGGGAAAAAGCTACTGATGCAAATGTGTGCTGGAAGAGATCTGGACTGGTCTGCACTGGTTCTGCAGTGCAGAAGCCTCCCGTAGCAGTTAGTGATCAGAAATGAGTGATCTTGCAGAGGTGCCTATGGGTTTAGCACGCCAGCAGCTCGGACTCTGTGCGGAGGAGGCAGAGAGCTGATCATCAGCCTTCTCTCCAGAGCTAGCTCCAAACCAACTTTATGCAAGCAGCAACTCGCCAGCCAGCAGCACGCAGGCACCAGTACAGACCCAGGCTTGAACCCACGCTGTGCATGCCCCCAATGTGCTGGGCACTGTGTGTCCTCGATGTCCTGGCTGCTGCCTGCCCTCGATGTGCCACATGCCCTCGATGTGTCGCATGCCCTCGATGCGCTGCGTGCCCCCGCTGCGCTGCGTGCCCTCGATTTTGCGTCAGGCCAGCTGGCAGCAAGGATCAGCTTGCAAAGCGCGGATCCGATTGCAGCTCGGCTCGGCCCAGGGCCATGCTGGCTGCTGCCCGTGCCCCCAGGGTGCGTCACAACCTGCGGCAGGCCCTGTGGCATCTCCCCGTGGCACAGCACCCAGGTATCCACCCCTCGGCCTCAGCTCTGCAAACCCAGCTGGGTGCAGGGCCGCTGCTTGGGGGAGATACCTGGGGTTGTTCCTGCCCATTCTCCTGGGGAGCAGCTGGAGCCGTCTCCAGCATGGGTCTGATCGGGGTCAGGGGCTGCACGGCCTCTCCTCGTAACGCCTTGTGCCAAACACATTATGAGGACAAAATTCTGAGCTGACCTCGGGCGGTCTCTGGATCGTCTCCCATGCTGGAGGTAAAGACGCCGCCAGGGCCGTGTCTGCCTTTGGCTCGCTTCCATTTGGTGGAGCTGAGTGCGTGTCCGTGTGCTTGGGAACTGCTGAGCACTGTACTCGTGTCACCGTGCCTGTCTGGGGCTCTGATGTCCCGGCCAAGTTCGCTCACAGCTCAGAAACTCTCTGCCTTGGTTGCTTGTACTTTGTCTTGGCTCTGAGGGAGTAGAGGAGGGACTGCCTCCCCGTTCGTGGCCCCTTGTACTCTTCACACCCTTAAAAGCAATTAGCTGCCAACCCTTGAGATCTCACATCTTGAGATTTCTTAAAAAGTTGTAAACACCTTGGCTTCATTCCTGAGAAAATGGGCGGGATGGTGGTAAGCCCCTTAGTTTCATGACCCCTTAGGTCATGAAGGTTTTTAGGCAAAACTTCACCCTCCCTTGGCATTACTCACTGTTCAGGGAATGAGATATACCAGCAAAAGATGTCCTCTGTGCTGCCCCGGAGATGGAAACCTTGAATGGGAAAAAGAACGAAGACTCAGAGCAAGATAAAACCCCATCCCGGCAGTATTTTGAAACAGAACTGTTCTTTCAAAACAAGGCCAGTATCTGATGAAGTGCAGGGACGAAGATAATGCCACTGTCTAGAATTAAGGACACGTTTCACCCTGTTCAGGAAAGCTGAACAAAGGGGTCAGACTGACTTCTGCACTATTTTAAGCATTTCAGGTTAAAGGTCATTTAGAGCTGCTGCGTAAGTAGTGGATGTTTTATTTAAAGGCTGTTTGCTTGCTAGAATTTCTAGGGCCCCGAATGCTGTTGCATTATTTTAAAAGCCTTTGTCATGCTAATGGAGCAAGGACACCCAGGAAGGGGAGAAGAGCAAACCCCTGGGTGCTGGTGGTGCGTGGAGCACACGTACCCTGTGCTCAGATGTGCACACATTTTTCTCGTTTGGCTGCAGCGTGGCAGTCAGAGGCACCGGGTCAGCTACTCCCCTGCACGCAGACACCCTCCTGCCTGCCTGGGTTGTCTCAGCAACAGTTGCTTCAATGCTCTGTTGTTATGTCCTGTAAATGTTTAATGGGAAGCTTATCTCTCTTACCTATACAGATGGCTCAGGTTATTGAGCTTGTGTGCAAGGATTAATTGGAAATGGGCAGATGTCAGCTAACCAGAAAAAGAGCTTAATATGTAAGTAATTAGATGAGCCGGGATGCTGGTGAGGGGGCGAAGCCACCTCTGAAGGATTCGGAGCAAAAAGGACGAGCCCAAAAGGATCTTCCTCGAGCCTTCCTATTAATTACCTGTAAAGACTAGACCTCGTGAACACGGGATGCAAATGCAAGATGATGCCCACACTTCAGAGCTCTGCTTGATGATGGCTGCAGCGTTCGGCGGGGGATTAGCACCCAGTACTCTCAGCTAGTCTCAGCTCACAGTCCAGGGCATCTGCTCTTCCCCTGCTGATAATGGGGACTGACTGGGTGAGATGGATGGGGAAAAGAGGTCACGTTACTGATTAAACCTTCCTCATTGAATCCCGACCATAAGAAGTTCAAGATCTGCAAGCCTGGTGATTTTTATTTTTATTTTTATTTTTACAATAATAAACAGCAATAGTTTAGACTCTAATAGGTATTGTCTATCTTAAGTGGATTTTTCAAGATCATATGCTGTAGTAAATCCAAGTTTTAAAAGATCACACTAAAAAAAAGCATGTAACATAAATTGCATAAAAACAGAGAAAGAAAAATCCAGAGCACCTGCAACAAAGCATTCTCATGCGCTGCTCCCTGAGCTAAAGTAACACTCATGTGCATATTCATTCATGCAGATATATAATTTTTTGCAATACGTTTTGCTCACCTGCACACACCTGCATTCGGGCACAGATATTTATGTGCAAGTGAGCAATTTGTGAACCTGTATCACATGCAGATATGCCCACTTTTGAAGGCCTGTTCTTACTTGCTGGCAGACCAGGAAATTGTTGTTGGGACTAACGCTTGGATACAAGGGTGAGTGGCAGGATCCAGCTCCCTGTTTGCTGGGGTTAACCGCCCCCACCGAGAGCTGGTGAACTCCTTGCCTCAGTCCTGATCACCCGAGAACGTTAGTGAGATGCCTTTAGTAGAGAGCCAAGGTTTATTTGAGGAACAGGATAGTCAGAAATCAAGTTTGAGTGTTTCACAACATCAGAGAAGCTGAGGATTTGTTTACAGCGCCTAATTATAGCAGTTTAGTGCCAACAGAGAATCAGGAAAGATGAAAGATGTGCTGTAAGGAAAGAATACGCTGTGCACGATTGCAATACTGCACCAAATTCCTCATGAAAAGGACCTCTCAAGGTCCTAATAAAATTTACGTGGGGACTGAACGTGAATAAATGATGACACTATGTAGAAGTAGCTGGGGAAATGGCTGCAGCATTTCGTAATCAGACTGAGTCAGAGGTGTATTTCTGGGAACGTACATGCAGAAGGCAAGAATTTCCCCCGGGAGGCAGGGAATGGTTGGTATCTGAAAATCAGCAGTTCTTTAGTTCCAGTCAATGAGCTGAAGAGAGAAGGGAAATCAAACGCCAGAGAAAGATGGCATGAAACAGAACAGACTCAGCCCTCGTATCAAGCAGTTAGTACTGGGGAAACCAGGCTTAAAAATAGAGATCTTTAAACAAATGAACTGGTGTCTTAAGTATCAAAGAGCTCTGACACTCTCCTGGCTGCCCTATATAGTCAAAATGCCCCAAAATCCAGTCTGTGCAAAGTCCCTGCCCAAGGCCTACATGCTGTGATTATCTTTTGGAGGAGGGAATTTGAGGATCTAAAGATCTTCAGAAATAAAAGCTCCTAATTTCTTGCCATGAATCTGAAGAAGAACAGCTGTCAGACATTTCTTGTGCATCCTGTGCTCCTGGACAGACCACGTCACACTGCAGGTAGTGTTGCTGGCTCTTCATTCTGGGCTTCCCACGGAATAATTCCGATGGCACCAGCAACATCAGTCCTTCAGCTACACCAAATAATCTCGTTAGAAGAACAGAAAGATGTTTGGATCAAGGCAGCTCCCAAATCACTTTCAAAACAGCAGATTCCAGAGCCACAGGCGCTTCAGCGATCTCATTGCACCAGCCACCAGCAGCTCACTGGGCTGCACAGTGAAGGACACATCCAAGGGTTACGTGACTTGGAGGCAGGAGAGATCCTTTCCGTGACTCCGTTTACAGGCATGGGATTATAGTGGCAGTAACTTAAGCAAGTGTAAGCATACTTATCTGAACGTGGGGCCAGATTTCACACGGTTGGTCACTGATATTGCGGCTGTATTTTCTTAATTCTCTGTCAGACTCCTGAAGAGACAGGGATAGTTTTTCTAAGGAGGTCAGTGCCCTGCAAGAAGAGCTCGGCTATAAAAAGCTGTTAAGCCATTGAGAGACACGAAGTATCACTAAAGCTGTTGAGAGAAGACAGACAGGTCTCTTTAAACACTGTCCATGCACCTCGATTTGTGTTTCAGCATGCAGTCTGTTATTTCCCCTACCTCCAGCACTATGCCAACCTCAGGATGTGCAGAAGTTGAGGTAAGAATGTTCCCAGTCATTCCACTAGGGTCCAAGATGATCAGGCTCCTGATACTTTTCACCCTGCTTTTGCAAGGAAGAAACTCCACCATTCCTCCATCTAAAGCAGAAACCAAAGGAAGAGAAGGAGAACAGGAATCTCCTAACTCCTCCTGGACTGGGCATTGGAAGCAACCCAACTCAAAGCAGTAGTCGGTGATTCACTGACATTCCCCTCCCTGAGACTTTAAGCCAAATCAAGCAGGGAGACAGACTCTTGCCATGATGGCGAGGTAAAAGCTAAGACCCTGTAAGAAATAAAACCTGCATTGGGTCAAGCTGTCCTGATCGTGGCACAAAGCCTCTCTTACCATTTAACAAAATGAAAACAAAGCGTTACGTCTTACCGCAGACGTTTATGCACATAAGGGTTGTTGATTTTATTCTGCTTGCTTTTTGCCGCTCCCAGAGGTTTGGTATCTGACACAGTGCAGTTTAGGCAGGGCCACAGTTTAGGCCATTGACATGTGCTGGCATCAGGAAGCACATTCCTCCTTACAGGCCCTGAAGCACGAGCTGAACACCAAATGGATCAAGCATCGGGCAGAAGCCTGAAGCTGCTTACTGTGTCCAGGAAGGAGATGGCTGTACTTAGATGTAGTCTGCCAGGAAGAAGTAGATAAGATTGCTCTGATCTTCATGATAGAATGCTTATCAAGTCTATAGAGCTTTGAGCAAAACCAGGCGGTTGTTAGGAGAACCTGCTGAACTGCTGTCAGGATGTAATATTTATCACCGAAGTGAATAATCCAGTGCGACTGCTTTGTCTCATGTTTTGCCAATGTGAAAACCAGGGGTTGCTCCACAGCAAAAAAAAAAAAAAAAAAAAAAAAAAAAAGTGTCCAATAGAAAGGAAAGGCTTGGGAACCATAAACACATCAAAGATGGTTTGAAATCTTCTTATTGTAGCAGTTAATAAGGGACATGTGCCAAGGCCACACGCAATTTAGACCGGTTTCACCCAAATCCACTTGAATAAATCTAGACATGTTGTAAAGAATGCACACACATCACATGGAATCAGGGAACAGAATTTCAGTCTTTAATCTGACCGGTCAGGCCCAGTTTCCCCCGCAGTAAATATTTACTGTGTTGGTAGGGAAAGGCAGAAGAGACAGAAAATGAGCCTAAATTATTTGTTAGAGATATAAGCAGGTGATTTAAACAGGTGAGATAGCCAAAAATATAGATTTATCAGTACCCTGCTGAGGCCATGGGGACACGATTACTGGACATATCAACACAATGACTGATGTCTTAAAAGGCATCCTGACACATCTCAAGCTTAGGCTAGTTTTTGGATAGGCGTGTTTAATAGTTCATATTTCACTCTTTCACATAAGACAGTCATGTTTTATGTGGGTTATACAGTTCTGGAGAAGTGAACTGAACAAAAACTTGCCTTTATCCTTGTTACTTTTCTATACAGAGAAGGAAGCACTCCAATTTTATGTTGATCTCAGACCTCTACTGTTGATCTCAGATCTCTATTCGTGATGAAACAAAGAGGAGCAGCAACTAACCTTTTGGCCACAAGCACATTTCTTGAAATGTTATCAGAGGACTGCTAGAAAAGCACTCCATCTACTTGACTGGGAAAAGCGAGCAACATTGACCCCTACTGTTGGATATTTTAATTGCTGATAGTACCAAACCATTGACTCAAGATTCTTGTCTACGATTTCTTCCAGGAGAAGATGCTCTCCTTAGTTAAAACTACATGATGATACTTTTAGTTTGCTTTTATGCTTTTATTGCTCCTTCAGTGCTTTCAAGGTGCACTTAATTGCAAACTGAGCATCTGCATATGAAGGGAAACCTCTTCCTTTAGCTCAATTTCTTCCTTTGTTTAGTTCATGGAATTAGGTGATCCTTTGGCGGTGAGAGCTTTTCATGAAGCTAGCTGATAAAAATGAAAGAGCTGATAAGTAACGCTGCTGTTATCAGAGAAGAGTGTGCGATATGCTAAGTGGGAGAGTGGGATGATTTCTCAGGAGAGTCAAAGCTTCTAGTTCATAAGGAAATGAGGTTCCCATACAGACCTTGCAGAGCATATCAGAAAGTACTAACCAGCCAAGCAGAGAGCACAGGTTTCAAAGAAAACATTTATTATATTTTACCATACCAGCAGATCGTTTCTAACACCCTCAAAGTGCTTCACACTAAAAACTAATCATCACTATTTCCTTCATACACTACCTTTTTTTTTTGTTTCCAGCCCATTAAAGAGAATTTATGAATAGGATTAAATGACTTTCCTAAGAAATGCGGGAAAAAAATGGCAAGCAGGCTGAAAGAGCTAAGCTCTGTTTTCCCTCCTCACATTGGCCTTTTCTTCATCAGACACTTTCAGCAAACTAGCTTCAAGTGGCTATTTGCGGTTCTGAAAAGCTTCCTATTATTCATATTAAAAAACTATAAAAAGAGATGAGAGAGAAAATACTCCACTGCTAGGAACCTAACCAGAGTTAAAGAGAAAAAAGTCTGAACACAGAAGTTAGCAATGCCTATACTTGCTTCTATGCTAATCTGAAGTCCTCTATGATACAAATGAAGTTATGTTAATATGCCCTGAAAAATGTTCTGTCCCTGGGCTGTCTCTCCTAGTGCTTGACCTCCAAGAAATAGCTCTTTGCCCTGGAGAAAATCATCTTGGCAAGACACTGCCATGTTTACCCATCACACTGCTAAACATTCTCTTTCAGGCCAGCAGTACACAAAACATGGAGGCACTTTGTTAAAGCACTCTTCACGCCTGCCCTTGCTCACTTGTCCACACCAACAGGCCCAGCAGCAAGTGGGAGAAGTACTCAGCAGAGGCTGACTTGGTTTGCCTTACTGCTGGGACACCACGAAGCCCACCCCACTTCCCTGCACTGACAGCAAGTTTAAGTGGTGTGGGCAAGAGACAACATAGACCACAAAGCCTGCTGCATCCGACTGATAGCTTGCTCCGCCAAGTGAGCCCCGTCCCTGTGTTCCCCAAAAAGCCTGTGGCTGTGAGCTCAAGCCCTGCTCCGCCTGCCTTGCTGAGTGCCCCAGCCAAGGAGACAAAACCCTTGCAAACCCTTTGGTTTGGCACCGCCTGCCACCAATGACAACGCAAGGTTGAACACTTCAGACATCTATTCCTGCCTAGTCGCCAATATTGACTCAAAGCCTCTTGTTGCAAACACGATTTCGAAGAAGAAAAGCCATCTAATCTTGTTCCTCAACTACTCTGGCAGCACCACAAAATGGCACAGCCTGATAATCCACATGGCTCCTAATGGAGCCTTAAGGTATTGCTATCATTTTTGTGATACTTTTATCAGCTTGTGTAATGGTTGGGCATTTTTGTTGACACAAGACTTGTACGAAATTAGAGAAGGGTATAAAAGAGGGAAGGAGCCAGCCCCAGATCAGTTCTGGTCCAAGATGGCCAAGCTCACTCTGCTTACCGGTAAGTCCTGCTTCCCAGCTCACTTCTTTACCTTCGTGACAAGTATTTGTGGCTGTCTTGGTGTACTGGGGGTTAGAAAAGAAGTTCTTTGGAATTCAAGTCTCTGACCACTCCTTTCAAAGAAAAAGACATAGCAGCAACCTGCAGGACAGTCCAGTCCTGCTCAAGAGCTTTGTATTTCTGAAAACAAACACTAATCACTTTTTTTCTTTCTTCTCTTCCTCAAAGGTCTGGCCCTGCTGCTGAATGCCCAGATAGGTATGTGCTTTTTTCCCCCAAAACAACTCACCAAATTCATTTCAGCATGGGCATACACAGGGAAGTCAAGCAGACAGCACAGCAGAAACGCCAACAGCTTTCTTCCTTCTGGCAGCATCCCTTCTGCTTCTGCTCTTCCTTACCTGGTAGCAAAGAAGAAAGACACAGTTTGGGGAAGAGAGTCAGTGGCTACAACCACCCTGATTCATGAGTTTCAGGGTACAAGTGAGGAAGAAAAAAAAATATTATTATTAAGGAGGCAGTTCCCAGAACGATAACCAACCCTACCTCACTTTCTCCAAACTCCTCACCCTGGAGTTCTTGGGAAGCATTGCCCAACCATTTCTGACAAGATCTGGTTACAATAATGTGTTTTAAGTTCCTAGTTTTTCTGCAGTGCAGCCCAGACCTGCCCCATCTCCTCCGTGTCTCTGCAGGCACTGCCTATGTGCTGTCGTGCTACTTCACCAACTGGGCCCAGTACAGGCCCGGCCCGGGGCGCTTCACGGTTGACAACATTGACCCATGCCTGTGTGACCATCTGATCTACGCCTTCGCTGGGATGTCCAACAATGAGATCACGACCATTGAATGGAACGATGAGACCCTCTACAGATCCTTCAACGGCCTGAAAAACCAGTACGTGACGTTCCCTGGGCTATAGCAGTGCAACCTGCGGGGCAAGGAGTGCCAAGAAGAGGCAGAGAGTCGGAAAGAGCAATTCAACAGTGTTGTTTTGAAGCAAAACGTGTTTGTGTCGTTATCTTTGCAGGAATGGAAATCTGAAGACCCTCCTGGCAATCGGAGGATGGAATTTTGGAACAGCCAAGTAAGTTCAAACCACCTCTGTCCTACAAAGGCAAACTGGAAAGCAAAGGCAGAAAGAGGCCCTGACCAAGCCCCAACCCTGCCCTCCTCTGCTCCCTAGGTTCTCCACAATGGTTTCCACTCCGCAGAACCGCCAGACCTTCATCAAGTCCGTCATCAAATTCCTGCGCCAGTACCAGTTTGATGGGCTGGACCTCGACTGGGAGTACCCTGGCTCCAGGGGCAGCCCGGCTCAGGACAAGGGTCTCTTCACCGTCCTGGTGAAGGTAGGGGGACACAAAGGGGCTGCTCAAGGCCTCTGCTCTGCACAGCTCAGTCCAGAGGAGCCCTGGGGGGCTCCAAGAGCCCACGCTGAGCCCTGTTCCTTGGCATCCCCCAGGAAATGCTGGCCGCCTTCGAGCAGGAAGCCAGGCAGGTTGGCAAGCCCCGTCTGATGATCACGGCTGCTGTTGCTGCAGGACTTTCCAACATCCAGTCTGGCTACGAGATCGCTGAGCTCGGCAAGTGAGTAGCAAGCCCCCAGGTCCACCTTCTGTGACCTCCTTCAGGCCATTCCTTCCAGCGCTCTCCCTTCCAGCAGCTATGGGACACTCTGACATTAGCTGGCAGAAACCAACTCCACTGCCTGCAGAGCCCCCACGCTTTATGCAGGAGGAGAGACTCGTCCCTACCTTTAGAAGGCTTATCCCAAAGAGGCTTTGGAGAAATGTTGATCTGCAGATAGGGGGGGCACAGCCAGGGATGTTGGGGGATCAGTGACGAGGACTAAAGAAACCTACTGGTCTGGGTGAGTGAACTGGCCAGGGCACAGACCCATGCAATGGTCTCCACAGGTACCTGGACTACTTCCATGTGATGACCTATGACTTCTATAGCTCCTGGGATGGAAAGACTGGGGAGAACAGCCCGCTGTACAGTGATGGCAATGCCTACCTCAGTGTTGTAAGTACAGTTTGGGAGTGTGTCCCACAGATCACTGCGATCACACCACTGATGAGAACTTTAAGAACTCACCGTCCTGCCTACAAAGCCTGGCACAGGCTTGAACTGTTATATTCTTGTATAGGATTACGCTATGAACTACTGGAAGAGCAATGGTGCCCCAGCTGAGAAGCTCCTTGTTGGATTCCCCACCTACGGACATAGCTTCAACCTGCAGAACCCATCTAACACAGCTCTTGGGGCACCAACATCAGGACCTGGGCCCGCGGGACCTTACACAAAGGAGGCTGGGCTGCTGGCTTACTATGAGGTATGTGCGTTCCCTCACACCTAGGCAGACCAGAACACAAACACCCTTCAAACTACCTGGCAGGGAATTATTATCCTGTGGATCCATGGAATATTTCAACTGCCCTTTTTTGTAGGACACCCGATACATTCCCACTCTCTGCCCTTTTTTCCTAGATCTGCACGTTCCTGGACTCTGGAGCCACCCAGGCTTGGGATGCCCCCCAGGACGTGCCCTATGCCTACAAGGGCAACGAATGGGTTGGCTATGACAACATCAAGAGCTTCAACATCAAGGTACGGTGGGGATGTGGCTGTACTAATCACACTCCAGGAGCCCTTCTGCAACAGCAGCTCTTGGACTAACTGGGATTTCTCCCCCGGCACTACACAGGCTGACTGGCTGAAGAAGAACAACTATGCAGGTGCTATGGTTTGGACCATTGATCTGGATGACTTCACTGGCTCTTTCTGCAAGCAGGGCAAATATCCCCTGATCACCACCCTGAAGAACGCTCTTGGCCTGCAAAGCAGCAGTGAGTAACTTGGGTACTGTGGGGTTTGTGGAAATTTTTTAAGCAACAAAAAGCTGGTGTGCTCAGAGCACTGTGGGACAATGAAAGGAGGGAAGGGACAGAATACCAATAGAAATATAGTCCATTCGAAAAGGAAACCTCCTTCTTGCTTTCATTTCAGGCTGCACAGCTTATTAAAAGTCCAGTCCTCAATCCCTGCAGCTCCTAACACTAGAAGTTGAAACGGGTGTGTGAGTATCAGCTGCAGTAGCAATTCCAGTGGCTGTGGTGTGAGTGGCTTTTCTGCCAGTAAAGCCATCCAGACTTACCCAAGAAGAGCAGCTTGTACCAGTGTTTGAACACCAAAAAAGTTATTTGCAAAATTTCTGGGCAGACCTTGTGACCTTGTACCATCTGTTCCTGCTGCAACTGGGCATGGAGACTCCAGGTCCAGCACAGCAGACAGACCCCTCTGATCTAATTCTGTGGAATAACAATGATTAAATAAAGAATTCTGCAAAAGCAACAATCCATGCTGTATTGACTCATTTTGCTCTTCATATTTTGATGCTCTCTGACTCTCTCCCGATACATAAATCCGTGATCAGGGAAGGGCCTGAATCCCCAAGCACCATTTGAAGAGCCCTAGGCAGGCATTTCCCAGGGCTTTCTTGCCTCCCCAGTGGGGCAGTCAGTCAGAGGGGAAGAAAGCAGAAAGAGAGGGCAGGGCAGGACAGGCTGTGCCACGAGGGAGCACCCAAAGAAAAATGGCAGTAACACATCCAGGAGCCTGCCTCTCCAAGAGCCCTTGTGCAAAGCCTTTGCTGCTGTCTAGGAAAAAGCATTCTCCTCCTGGAAAAGTCACCCTGCAAAGGAGCCGGCCTTCAGAGGTCCCCCAGCCCTATTGCTCTGGCCTTGAGATGGCTGCAGCAATTCCCCTCCTACTGCAGGAATGGGCACGTAGCAGCTCCCACAGAGTCCTGATGTGTCCTTGAGCCCCGAAAGTGCACTGTATGGTCAGAGGCACAAGGAGCTTCATGCCCCAAAACCAACCTCTTCTGTTGCTGAGGAACTTACTGCCCTTCCACAATGCAAATAGTGTCTTTAAAATGTCAGTAAGATGTTTCTGCTCTTAGATGCAGGGAAGGAGCCTCAGATACTCCTGAAAACACACCAAAGAGCAAAAAAGGCTATGCAACAGACGCAAGAGCAGCCTGCTGTTTCATACTGGGTCACTGGTCAGGAGAACATGCTTCAAAATAGCAGAGCCAGAGCCCTGCAAGCATTCATAGGCTGTTCACACCACAGACCCCTCTCGTTCACATGTGCCAGGGCTGCAGTTCACTCGTGCATGGCACTTCAGCTGCCCACATCACTTCAGCTCCCCGTGAGAAGCAGAACTGAAACGCTGCAGCAGCCCTGTGGGACCTTCTGCCCGAGGGTACATCAGCCCCCGCTGCACTTCGGCACGTTTGGCTTTCATTACAGCTCCCTCCGATGTGCAGACATGCAGAAAAGTACCTCAAAACCCTTCCATGTCCTGTGCACATCGGCTACACCAGCTTTTCGCCCTCACCTTCAGTGGTCATGAGGTATTTTTTAAAAGCAGACTCTGAGAAGCAGAGAGAGAGCTGGAAAACCAGCTGAAAAACTGAGCTGTCTGCCTGCAGGGAGGAAATTCAGAGCAGCAGCTGAAACCAGGCACAACTCTGCCCAAGTCTTCATTGGAAATATCATATAGCCTCCCACTTCCAAAAAATAAGTCCAGAATGCATTTTTACTAGCTCAACAGCATCTTTGCCTAGCAAAGGTGCCCTAAAGCAGCCCCAGTTTGCATGGAAAGCCACGCAGGCCATGCCCTGCTGACACCACACGTGCCCAGCAAAACATTTCCATGGGCACAAATGCCTGTATGGGCTGTCAGCTCCAACCTCCCCATATCAGGGGGTTGATACCCACACCTCTGTGTCCAGATAAGGGTTAGGACAGGGCATATTTATCTAAATCCACGGTGCCATTCCACTGACCTTTACTTTTCTCTCCCCACTTAAGCCTTCCCCACTGACCTGCCTAATCTCCCTGGCAAGGGCAGGTGGAACAAACCAACATCTCCAAGGCAGTGCCTCATGTGTACTGAGGTTGGCAATGACAGGATGGATAAGATCTTCCCAGAATACAGCAGCCGTTACAGAGTTTGTTGAGAGTCATTTATCAGATGCATCTCACAGCAGATGGATGCAAGACTGCAAGTGCCTTGCCCAACCCTGCAAACCTCTGGGCCTGAAAAGGGAAGAAAGAGTAAAGAACCTGGAGCTGAAGAGCAGGATGGGGACACCTGGACATCGTTCAGGTGGAGAAAGCATGAAAATCCTTCTCTTTTCCATCATTCAACAGCAAAGAGTCCAGGCAGTTGAAGGGCAGACAGACTTAATCCTAGCATGGTCACAGAATGACCATAATGGGAATTGTCATTAGTGTATGAACTGAAAATAAAGCAGAAACAATCCAGATTTCTGGATCTTTCTGGAACCCTACACTTCAGCTACAGGAATAATATGCAAAATCTCTGTCTGAATACTCTACACTTTTACTGTGACTGCAAAGTGCCTCTGGCAGGGACCAATTCTGCCCTTCCTCAAGGCCTGCTGCCGGGAACCACTGGCATGTTACATTTCTTATGATGGAGAATAGGCAGAAAAGTTCCTAAAGAAAAATTCCAGGATTTGCCCCCCTGATGTTTGTTACCACCATATGCAGACAAATTACCTTCTTTGATCCACCGGCAGGTGCTTTCCTCTTCACACTGGAACACACTTCTGCAGATAAGAGACCTTCACCTGCAAGGCTCCAAAGGTCACTGAGGGTGCAATATTACTAATCTATTCCTATTGAGTTTGTACTGTGTTACCTTATCAGCTCAGAAACACACTGGAAAAATAATCCTTGAGGATCATCGTCTTTTTAATTATCCACCATATCTCATCCAGTGCAAGCAAAAAAAACTGGCGGGTTGCTCTAATGCATGTTAATCTTCAGGTCAGTGGCTTCAGCACCAGCATGTGATAAGGACAAGCCTGTGGGTGTTTTCCAGGCTCCCGTTCCACCAAGTCTGGACGACTGCCTGGAAATTCACCTTCACATCATCTTAACGGGAATTATGTAATGTCTCGGGGCAGAGAAAACAGCCAATGACTGCTGACAAGCTCATGCAGAATGTAAGAGATTCCGGCAATTTCACCTTAAGGAGCTCCACAGAAAGCCAAGGCAAGGCTCCTCACCTGCCCTTGCTCACTTATCCACACCAACGGGCCCAGCAGCAAGTGGGAGAAGTGCTCAGCAGAGGCTGACTTGGTTTGCCTTACTGCTGGGACACCACGAAGCCCACCCCACTTCCCTGCACTGACAGCAAGTTTAAGTGGCATGGGCAAGAGACAACATAGACCACAAGGCCTGCTGCATCCGACTGATAGCTTGCTACACCAAGTGAGCCCCATCCCTGTGCCCCCAAAAAGCCCGTGGCTGTGAGCCCAAGCCCTGCTCAGCCCCACCTCGCTGAGTGCCCCAGCCAAGGAGACAAAACCCTTGCAAACCCTTTGGTTTGGCACCGCCTGCCACCAATGACAACGCAAGGTTGAACACTTCAGACATCTATTCCTGCCTAGTCGCCAATATTGACTCAAAGCCTCTCGTTGCAAACACGATTTCGAAGAAGAAAAGCCATCTAATCTTGTTCTTCAACTACTCTGGCAGCACCACACAAAGGTACAGCCTGATAATCTTGATATTTTCTGCTGGAGTGTTAAGGCCATTGTATTGGTATCATTTTCTGTGATACTTTTTTAACTTTATCAGCTTGTGTAATGGTTGGGCATCATTGTTGACAGAAGACTCATACGAAATTAGAGAAGTGTATAAAAGTGGGAAGCAGCCTGCCCTGGATCAGTTCTGGTCCAAGATGGCCAAGCTCACTCTGCTTACCGGTAAGTCCTGCTTCCTAGCTTACTTCTTTACCTTCGTGACAAGTATTTGTGGCTCTCGCTGTTATAGTGGGGGTTAGAAAAGGGGTCCTTTAGAGTTAAAGATGTTGCATTCTTTTTTTTTTTTTTCTCTCAAAGAAAAATCAATACCATATTTTGGGGATTTTTAAATGCTTCGTGACTTTCAACTTGATATCTTCTCCTGTCTTAGATATGCATTTTTTAAAAATTTAATTGCTTTATTTAATTGAAACATGGTTTTGGACCAAAAAAAAAATGTATGAGAAACAAAAGTGCCCTGCTGTCATCTTCTGTCTTGCTAAGAGACGAGCTATTACTGTCTGTGTATGCCTGTTGGTTTCTGCTGTTTCAGCCATGCTCAGGGGCACCACAACTCCTTAAATCACCTGTTGAGTAATCACAGCTGATCAAAGCAGCAGCATACTGAGCCATTAATGACCATAAGCTTTTCAGTGTGTTTGCTTCCTTCAGAATGAATTTTGACCTGTGGCAGAGGAAATGTTGGGCTCACAAAGATCCTTATGAAAAGAAACAAAAAATGGCCAGAGTTAGAAGCAGCTCTAATGTCTGCATTGCCGTGTATCTATCTACCAAAGGGTTTCTGCTAGTGAGGCATTACCTTGCTTCTCAAAGACTAATCTCACACTTCTTTCTTCCAAGGTCTGGCCCTCCTGCTGAATGCCCAGATAGGTATGTGCTCCCTACCCCAAAAAAACCCTTCCAAAAACCCTTTGCACCATCGGCATGTGCGTGTCCCAGGAGCAGGCTCACCAGCTAACCCTTCTACAAGAGGGGGGGAGGAAGCAGAAGCTGGCAGCACACAGTGAGGGTGTCTTTGAGGACAAAAGCTTAATGAAGCATGGCACGCTCAGCCTAAAGGGCAAATATGCCGCTTGATTTCATGCAGGTTTCCCCTTAGCAGCCCCATCCTGCTCAGGTTGAATGAAGCGTGGGCACAGCCACCAGCTTGGGCTGGGCAGAAGTTTTCAGGGGCAGGTTGAGCAGGCAGCAGCAGGCACACAACGAGGCTTCCTCCCTCCGGGCACTTCACCAGAATCCACTTCTGCTTCTGCTGTGCCTTACTGGCACTAAAGGGGAAAAATCCAGTTTGGGGAGGAGACTTGGCAGCCACAACCACCCCAGTTATTAAGGTTCAGGGTGCAAGAGGCTCCAAGGAGGGCTCATTTACTGCAACAAAGGAGGAAGGAAAGAAACGCATGACAATCCATGGAGAGCCAGTTTCCAAACAAACAACCAGGCCCACTTCCCTGTCCTACTTCCCTCAACTCTTCAACCTACAAGGGAGCATTGCCCAATCTTTTTTGATCACATTTCACTTAAGTCATAATTTGCACATAAGAGCAGCCCCAGGGCACTGTTCTCTTTAAAGTGTGCACTGAGGGATGGTTACAGGGGATAATGCGGCCTCGTGAAGCTAGCTACCTGGCCAGCAGGCACAGGAGGCCACCTGCATTGCCCACACACGTTCCCTCTGCTCTCCTCGATCCCTGCCCCATCTCCTCTGTGTCTGCAGGCACTGCCTATGTGCTGTCATGCTACTTCACCAACTGGGCCCAGTACAGGCCCGGCCTGGGAAAGTATATGCCAGACAACATCGACCCATGCCTGTGTGACCATCTGATCTATGCCTTCGCTGGGATGTCCAACAATGAGATCACAACCTATGAATGGAACGATGAGACCCTCTACAAATCCTTCAATGGCCTGAAAAAACAGTACGTGACAATCCCTCTGTGATGGAAGTGCAACCTGCGGGGTGAAGGGTGCCGACGTGAAGAGGCAGAGTCAGAAATAGCAATTCAACAAGGTTGTTTTGTACCAAAACATGTTTGTGTCCTTATCTTTGCAGGAATGAAAATCTGAAGACCCTCCTGGCAATCGGAGGATGGAATTTTGGGACAGCCAAGTAAGTTCAAACCACCTCCATCCCACAATGGCAAACTGTAAAGTGAGGGAGAGGGGGAAAGAGGCCCCGACCATCCCCAACCCTGCCCTCCTCTGCTCCCTAGGTTCTCCGCAATGGTTTCCACTCCGGAGAACCGCCAGACCTTCATCAATTCTGTCATCAAATTCCTGCGCCAGTACCAGTTTGATGGGCTGGACCTCGACTGGGAGTACCCTGGCTCCAGGGGCAGCCCGGCTCAGGACAAGGGTCTCTTCACCGTCCTGGTGAAGGTAGGGGGACACAAAGGGGCTGCTCAAGGCCTCTGCTCTGCACAGCTCAGTCCAGAGGAGCCCTGGGGGGCTCCAAGAGCCCACGCTGAGCCCTGTTCCTTGGCATCCCCCAGGAAATGCTGGCCGCCTTCGAGCAGGAAGCCAAGCAGGTTGGCAAGCCCCGTCTGATGATCACGGCTGCTGTTGCTGCAGGACTTTCCAACATCCAGTCTGGCTACGAGATCGCTGAGCTCGGCAAGTGAGTAGCAAGCCCCCAGGTACACCTTCTGTGACTTAAGTGCTGTTCCTTCCAGCGATTAAGGGAAACTGTGTCATTAACTGTCAGGTACTTGGACTACTTCCATGTGATGACTTATGACTTCCACGGTTCCTGGGATGGAAAGACTGGGGAGAACAGCCCGCTGTACAAAAGCCCGGTTGACACTGGTGACCTCATCTACTTCAACGTTGTAAGTACTCTTTGTGACCCTTTCCCACAGATCACTGATAAGAATTTTAAGAATCGACCCTCCAACCTACAAAACCTGGCATAGGCTTGAACTGTGATGCTTTTTTTATAGGATTATGCTATGAACTACTGGAAGAGCAATGGTGCCCCAGCTGAGAAGCTCCTTGTTGGATTCCCCACCTACGGACATAACTTCGTCCTGCAGAACCCATCTGACACTGCTGTTGGGGCACCAGCATCAGGACCTGGGCCCGCGGGACCTTACACAAGGCAGGCTGGGTTCTTGGCTTACTACGAGGTATGTGCGTTCCCTCACACCTAGGCATACCAGAACACAAACACCCTTCAAACTACCTGGCAAGGAATTCTATCCTGTGGATCCATGGAATATTTCAACTGCCACTTTTTGTAGGACATCCGATACATTCCCACTCTCTGCCCTTTTTTTCCTAGATCTGCACGTTCCTGGACTCTGGAGCCACCCAGGCTTGGGATGCCCCCCAGGACGTGCCCTATGCCTACAAGGGCAACGAATGGGTTGGCTACGACAACATCAAGAGCTTCAACATCAAGGTACGGTGGGGATGTGGCTGTACTAATCACACTCCAGGAGCCCTTCTGCAACAGCAGCTCTTGGACTAACTGGGATTTCTGTCCATGCGCTACACAGATTGACTGGCTGAAGAAGAACAACTTTGGAGGTGCTATGGTTTGGTCTCTTGATATGGATGACTTCACTGGCACATTCTGCAAGCAGGGCAAATATCCCCTGATCACCACCCTGAAGAACGCTCTTGGTCAGCAGGGCAGCAGTGAGTAACTAGGGAAGTGTGGCCTTCTGGAAGGGGTCTCCATTAGTTCACAGCTGGTGCAGGTCTTTAGCAGCCTTTATTTCCAGGGAATTTGGGGGAAAAAAGGTTAAAGGCTGTTCTGCTGATACCACCCCGAAAGGGACTGTGGTGGAAGGGGAGTGCTGAGAGACCCACAACACAAAGATAAGCCCTGTCCTGCTTTTATTTCAGGCTGCGTGCCCCCAGCTCAGCCCAATCCTCCCATCACTTCAGCTCCTAACACTGGAAGTGGAAGTGGCAGCGGGAGCGGGAGCTCGGGTGGCAATACTGGTGGCACTGGTGGGAGCGGATTCTGTGCTGGCAAGGCCAACGGCATCTACGCAGATCCGACCAACAAGAGCAAGTTCTACAACTGCAACAACGGTGAAACCTACGAGCAGAGCTGCCAGGCCGGGCTGGTCTTTGATCCCAGCTGCTCCTGCTGCAACTGGGCATGAAGACTCCAGGTCGATCACAGCAAACAGACCCCTTGGGTCTAGTTTTGTGGAATAACAATGATTAAATAAAATGTTCTGCAAAAGAAACCATCTATGTTGTACTGGCTCATTTTGCTCTTCATATTTTGATGCTCCCTGACTGTCTCCCGATACATAAATCCATGATCAGGGAAGGGCCTGAATCCCCAAGCACCATTTGAAGAGCCCTAGGCAGGCATTTCCCAGGGCTTTCTTGCCTCCCCAGTGGGGCAGTCAGTCAGAGGGGAAGAAAGCAGAAAGAGAGGGCAGGGCAGGGCGGGCTGTGCCACGAGGGAGCACCCAAAGAAAAATGGCAGTAACACATCCAGGAGCCTGCCTCTCCAAGAGCCCTTGTGCAAAGCCTTTGCTGCTGTCTAGGAAAAAGCATTCTCCTCCTGGAAAAGTCACCCTGCAAAGGAGTCGGCCTTCAGAGGTCCCCCAGCCCTATTGCTCTGGCCTTGAGATGGCTGCAGCAATTCCCCTCCTACTGCAGGAATGGGCACGTAGCAGCTCCCACAGAGTCCTGATGTGTCCTTGAGCCCCGAAAGTGCACTGTATGGTCAGAGGCACAAGGAGCTTCATGCCCATTGCAGCAGCCTAAGGCCTGAATCACAAAACGATTCTTCTTCTCAACAGAAGTTTAATATAAATTGGCATCTTTTTAGAGAAGTGATTTGAGTTCTGCTGATCAAGAACTTCTGTGCTTCCCCTGCTGAAAATGTTCTTTAAAAAACATTTTAAAAACCTTGCTAACTCCTTGAAAGCAAATGACAGAGCAAGAAATGCTATGTGACGGGAGTAAGAGAACAGCATTTCTTCCCAGAGCCACAGGTAAGAATAGAAGACATAAAGGGGTCAGGGCCACAGCTTTGAAAGAAAAGCCACAGCCCTTCACAGCTATTTCTTCTCACCTTCATTGGTCTTGAGATATTTTATAGAAACACACGGAAAAGAAGAGAGAGAGATGGAAAACCAGTCAGCTTTAGCGGATAAGCAAACAAGCAAACTCATACCACCCTTAGTGTGGCAGGGCAGTCACAGATCTTACACATAACCTGGTGGCTGCTGAATTCCTGGGCTATGCCTGGACTCCAATGACTGATTGCATGAGCTCTGGCAGCATAGACATAAGCTGCAGAGCTTTTGCTGATGGATACATAGACATATTCAGGGTAAATTCCCATCAGAAAGTTCCCAAGGACTTTCTAAGAAAACCACCACACACTAAGGAGGACCACACTGGCAACAGGTTGTCTCTGTGGCCAGTGCATGTGGATCCAGATAAGGGTTAGGACAGGGCATATTTATCTAAATCCACGGTGCCATTCCACTGACCTTTACTTTTCTCTCCCCACTTAAGCCTTCCCCACTGACCTGCCTAATCTCCCCGGCAAGGGCAGGTGGAACAAATCCAGATCTCTAAAGCAGTGCCTCATGTGCAGAAGGCCTGGATGGTTAAGATATTCCTGGGATACAGCAGGCGTTAGAGAGCTTGCTGAGAGGGGCACAAGACTCTGTAAGCACTGCCCCTGACCCTAACAAACCCTTTGAATAATCCACCACTTCTCATCTCATGCCTGCATACACAAAATATGAAGTCAAATGAATAAAAGGGCAGCTCAGTGGCTTCAGCACCAGCATGTGATAAGGACAAGCCTGTGGGTGTTTTCCAGGCTCCCGTTCCACCAAGTCTGGACGACTGCCTGGAAATTCACCTTCACATCATCTTAACGGGAATTATGTAATGTCTCGGGGCAGAGAAAACAGCCAATGACTGCTGACAAGCTCATGCAGAATGTAAGAGATTCTGGCAATTTCACCTTAAGGAGCTCCACAGAAAGCCAAGGCAAGGCTCCTCACCTGCCCTTGCTCACTTGTCCACACCAACGGGCCCAGCAGCAAGTGGGAGAAGTGTTCAGCAGAGGCTGACTTGGTTTGCCTTACTGCTGGGACACCACGAAGCCCACCCCACTTCCCTGCACTGACAGCAAGCTTAAGTGGCGTGGGCAAGAGACAACACAGACCACAAAGACCCTGGCATCCCAACCAACACCTTGCTCCGCCAAGTGAGCCCCGTCCCTGTGTTCCCCAAAAAGCCTGTGGCTGTGAGCTCAAGCCCTGCTCCGCCTGCCTTGCTGAGTGCCCCAGCCAAGGAGACAAAACCCTTGCAAACCCTTTGGTTTGGCACCGCCTGCCACCAATGACAACGCAAGGTTGAACACTTCAGACATCTATTCCTGCCTAGTCGCCAATATTGACTCAAAGCCTCTCGTTGCAAACACGATTTCGAAGAAGAAAAGCCATCTAATCTTGTTCTTCAACTACTCTGGCAGCACCACAAAATGGCACAGCCTGATAATCCTCCCTGATAATCCTTGTGCCTCCTGATGGACCCTTAAGGTTTATCATGTTGGTATCATTTTTGTGATATTTTTATCTACTCGGGTAATGGTTGGGCATCTTTGTTGACAGAAGACTAGCACAAAAAAAAAAGAAGGGTATAAAAGAGGGAAGCAGCCTGCCCCAGATCAGTTCTGGTCCAAGATGGCCAAGCTCACTTTGCTTACCGGTAAGTCCTGCTTCCCAGCTCACTTCTTTACCTTCATGACAAGTATTTGTGGCTCTCGCTGTTACACTGGGGAGTTTGAGAAGTTCTTTGGAATTCCAGTCTCTTTACTCTCCTTTCAAAGAAAAAGACATAGCAGCAACTTTCAGAAGGGATTGTTATATTTTTCAGTACTGTTTGGGAGGACAATTTATGCATTAGAAATGAATGTATTTCATTGTTGTTTGAAAATGAAAATCATTTTTTAAACAAAACAAAACAAAAAAGTACAAGTGATCAAAATTCTGCACTCTGACTTCTTCAGGTTGTTTTTGATGCTTCTACCTGAAATTATTCCCAAATTGCATCCACTTCCATATGAACACTCAGATAAATGTGCCTAAAGAAACACAATGATTACAATCTGGGGTACAAATTACATAAAGTTCAGCACAGACCTGATCAAGAGCTTGGCATTACCTTGCTTCTCAAAGACTAATCCCACACTTCTTTCTTCCAAGGTCTGGCCCTCCTGCTGAACGCCCAGATAGGTATGTGCTCCCTACCCCAAAACAACCCTACCAAACCCTTTCCACCATGTGCATGTATGGGTGCGTGGAGCAGGCTTACCAGCCAACTCTTCTACAAGAGGGAAGAAGGAGGCAGCAGCTGGCCAGCATGCAGTGGTTCTTAGGTCGTAATTTACACCTAAGAGCAGCCCCAGGAACTGTTGCCTTTACTGTGTGTACTGAGGGATGGTTACAGGGGATAATGCAGCCTCGTGCAGCTAGCTACCTGGCCAGCAGGCACAGGAGGCCACCTGCATTGCCCACACACGTTCCCTCTGCTCTCCTCGATCCCTGCCCCATCTCCTCTGTGTCTGCAGGCACTGCCTATGTGCTGTCATGCTACTTCACCAACTGGGCCCAGTACAGGCCCGGCCTGGGAAGTTTCATGCCAGACAACATCGACCCATGCCTGTGCACTCACCTGCTCTACGCCTTCGCTGGGATGTCCAACAACGAGATCACGACCATTGAATGGAACGATGAGACCCTCTACAGATCCTTCAACGGCCTGAAAAACCAGTACGTGACATTCCCTGGGCTATGGCAGTGCAGCCCGTGGGGCGAGAGGTGCTGAGGAGAAGAAGCAGAGAGGGACGGGCAGGGAGGGCTGCTCAGGCTGCCAGCACAGGTCCTCTGTGGTCGGTGACTGT
This sequence comes from Netta rufina, assembly GCF_964035555.1. NCBI lineage: Eukaryota > Metazoa > Chordata > Aves > Anseriformes > Anatidae > Netta > Netta rufina. The sequence goes on along the minus strand of NC_140150.1, from coordinate 3,681,152 downwards.
TGGTCAGTGTGCTCTGGACGTGCCTGTTGGGTTTCACACCACGGCATCACAGCCTACGAAGGCAGCTGCATCACAGTTTCCAGGAAAGCAAGAGCACTGTGCTCGATGTTGGTCTTTTCTGTAAAGTCAGAAATAGCAATCCAACAGTGTGGTTTGTAGCAAAACGTGTTTGTGTCCTTACCATTGCAGGAATAAAAACCTGAAGACTCTTCTTTCTATTGGAGGATGGAATTTTGGAACAGACAAGTAAGTTCTTGCCATCTTCTACCCAAAAAAAAAAGAGGGAGAGGAAGAAAGAGGCCCTGACCAAGCCCCAACCCTGCCCTCCTCTGCTCCCTAGGTTCTCCACAATGGTTTCCACTCCAGAGAACCGCCAGACCTTCATCAATTCCGTCATCAAATTCCTGCGCCAGTACCAGTTTGATGGGCTGGATATTGACTGGGAGTACCCTGGCTCTAGGGGCAGCCCAGCTCAGGACAAGGGTCTCTTCACCGTCCTGGTGAAGGTAGGGGGACACAAAGGGGCTGCTCAACGGCTCTGCTCTGCACAGCTTGGTCCAGAGGAGCCCTGGGGGGCTCCAAGAGCCCACGCTGAGCCCTGTTCCTTGGCATCCCCCAGGAAATGCTGGCCGCCTTCGAGCAGGAAGCCAAGCAGGTTGGCAAGCCCCGTCTGATGATCACGGCTGCTGTTGCTGCAGGACTTTCCAACATCCAGTCTGGCTACGAGATCGCTGAGCTCGGCAAGTGAGTAGCAAGCCCCCAGGTCCACCTTCTGTGACCTCCTTCAGGCCATTCCTTCCAGCACTCTCCCTTCCAGCAGTTATGGGATGCTCTGACATTAGCTGGCAGAAACCAACCCCACTGCCTGCAGAGCCCCCGTGCTTTATGCAGGGCGAGAACTCCTCAGGATGAGAGACTCGTCCCCACCCTTAGAAGGCTTCTCCAAAGGGATCCTGGAGAAACGTGGTCTGCAGAAAGTGGGGGCACAGCCAGAGGGGATTAGTTGCCAGGACTAAAGGAACCTCCTGGTCTGGGTGAGTGAGCTTGCCAAGACACAGACGCATGCAATGTTCTCCACAGGTACCTGGACTACTTCAACGTGATGACTTATGATTTCCATGGCTCCTGGGATGCACAAACTGGGGAGAACAGCCCTCTCTACAAAGGCCCAGGTGACACTGATGGCAATATCTATTTCAACGTTGTAAGTATAGTTGAGGAGCCTGTGTCAGAAATGTCGTGCCTGTGATCAGACCAGCGATGATCATTTTCAGAATTCACCATCCTGCTTACAAATCCTGGCACAGGCTTGAACTGTGATGCTTTTCGGTAGGATTACGCTATGAACTACTGGAAGAGCAATGGTGCCCCAGCTGAAAAGTTAGTTGTTGGGTTCCCCACCTATGGAAACACCTTCAGACTGCAAAACCCATCCAACAATGGTCTTGGTGCACCAGCATCGGGACCTGGACCTGCTGGACCTTACACACAGGAGGCTGGGACACTGGCTTACTATGAGGTGTGTGTAATACCACATTTGTGATATTATTTCAAACAATTTCACAGAAGAGACCCGTGTAACTTTCTAAATGTCTACTGCACACAGAAAGTTGTCCATAGAGATTCAGAAGAGAAGTCGATTTGCCCAGTAGATAGAATCAGTGCCTTAAAATAAATACCTTGCTCATACAATGTGTGTCACCACATGGTTTAGCAGGGAAGGTTTGAAAGAGGAACAGCCTCTTCCGAAATATACATTTGATGCTTCCAGTACTTGGAAACGTCAGTAAGTGAAATGACTTCTATTATTGGTAGCGCCCACAAGGTAAGAAGGAGTGCAGCGGGGAATGCTACACTTGAGCTTTTCAAAGGAATACATCTAATGTGCCCAAGTAAGCCATGGAAATTCTTAAGCTCATTTAACAAAATCTAGGAAAGATGTAATTATTCACAAGGAGCAAATTAGCTGCACAATTCTAAAGACTAAAGTCAAAGAAATGGCATTGCCCATTTTTGCATGGTACTCTGTAAATTTTCTTCTCTTGGCCCTTCTGCCCAGATCTGCACTCTGCTGAATTCTGGAGCCACCCAAGTTTGGGATGCCCCCCAGGACGTGCCCTATGCCTACAAGGGCAACGAATGGGTTGGCTACGACAACATCAAGAGCTTCAACATCAAGGTACGGTGGGGATGCGGCTGTACTAATCACACTCCGGGAGCCCTTCTGCAACAGCAGCTCTTGGACTAACTGGGATTTCTGTCCATGTGCTACACAGGCTGACTGGCTGAAGAAGAACAACTATGCAGGTGCTATGGTTTGGGCCATTGATCTGGATGACTTCACCGGCACATTCTGCAAGCAGGGCAAATATCCCCTGATCACCACTCTGAAGAATGCTCTTGGCCTGCAAAGCAGCAGTGAGTAACTGGAGAAGTGTGGCCTTCTGGAAGGGGACCCCGTAACTCATGGCTGATGCAGGTCTTCAGAGGCCTGAGAACCTTTATTTCTAGGGACTTCGGGGATAACAATTTTCTAGAGATTGCCCTAGGAACATCCCATCACCCTGCATCCACTAGGATAAGAGTGAGATTGTAACTGGCACCTGAGTTGACATTTTTCAAAGGCCCGGTGTGAACCCAGCCAGATTTGGGGGCACAAAGGTTAAAGGCTGTTCTGCTGATGCCACCCCAAAAGGGACTGTGGCAGAAGGGCAGTGTTGGGAGAACCGCAAAGCAAAGATAAGCCTTGTTCTGCTTTTATTTCAGGCTGTGTGCCCCCAGCTCAACCCAATCCTCTAGTGACTGCAGCTCCCAGTACTACAAGTGGAAGTGGAAGTGGAAGTGGAAGTGGAAGTGGAAGTGGAAGTGGAAGTGGGAGTGGCAGCGGGAGCGGGAGCTCGGGTAGCAATACTGGTGGCACTGGTGGGAGCGGATTCTGTGCTGGCAAGGCCAACGGCATCTATGCAGATCCGACCAACAAGAGCAAGTTCTACAACTGCAACAACGGTGAAACCTACGAGCAGAGCTGCCAGGCCGGGCTGGTCTTTGATCCCAGCTGCTCCTGCTGCAACTGGGCATGAAGACTCCAGGTCGATCACAGCAAACAGACCCCTCTCATCCAGTTCTGTGGAATAACAATGATTAAATAAAGTGTTTTGCAAAATGAGCAATCTGCACTGCTTGACTCGTCTCGCTCTTCATATTTTGATGCTCCCTGATTCTCTCAGTATTTACACTTGTGCTCCCTGAAGGCCTGATTACACAAGGTGAGCTTAGTTCTAATGACTTTTTCCAGGAGTTTCTTGCTGTTTTACCACGACAGGCAAGCACAGGGAAAAAGACAGGGAGCAGACAACAGGGCAGATCAAGCTGTTCCATGAAAGAACACAGAGAGAGGGTCCTGACTGCACAGCCTATAGACACACTGCTTCCCCCACTGACTTTGTGCAAACAGCAGCTCCTGGGAGCAGGAGGGAGCACGGTGCAACCCACCAGGCTTTTATCAAACCTCCTCTTTTTCATGCGTCCTTCAGGCACTGCCATTGCCTGCATTCCCTCCAGCAGGCCTCCCTGTGTCTATAGCAACTGCAGTACACAGACATCCTTCACGCCTGACCAGCGGCATGGATGCACAGAGGAAGCCCAAAGGTGAGCCCTGAGAGGTGCAGGCAGCAGGGGGTCTACGGCACGAGGGCTTTGTCTGTCCAGCGGCACCAGGCTTCCCCAGCAATCTTCTCCACAACCTGCTGCTAGGCACCTCTTTGCTCAGGCAGGGGAAAAAGAAGCCTTTGTGGCAGCAGGGAACATCCAAAGGGCAGGCCCTCGGAGATATCCAGGGGCTGGGGTGATAATAAGGGGAGAAAAAAGGGGACAGCTGGCCTCAGAGAGCTGTGGATACTTGAGAAGGAAGAAAAGCAGCAAGTGGTCATCTGCAGGTGGCTGAATCATACTGCTGGCATTTCCCTCTCCTGGTCTCACAGGTGCACAGAAGATAATCTCGTTTGGGTCCTGTCAAGAGCGGAAAACATTTCCTCTCCACCATGCCCCAGACAGGTTGGGGATCCAGCTAGGAGCCATCAAGGGAAACCCCCTCCTTGGGCCAGGCTGTTACGAGAGTCAAGAGGTAAGTTGTTTGACTTTTATTCTCCAAGCTTTTCCTTCACAGAAGACACACATTATAAGAAAACTAGCACTATAGCCAGCCAAACACAGAGTACCCCATGCCTGCCCTGCAAAGCCGTTGTATAAGGTTTGCACATATACCTTGAAAAATAAATTCCCCTTCTGGAAAAGTCACCTTCCAACTGTACCAGTCCTCAAAACTCCAGCTGGCCTAGCACTCTACATTAGTGAGAAATTAGAAGAATGACATCTGCTGCTCAGATACTACTCCCATTCCCCTGATGCAAATGGTGTCTTAAAAATGTTAGTACGATGTTTTTGCTTTTGAACCACAGGAAAGCAGCCTCAGATACTCATGGGGAAAAAGAATACTGAGCACGAAAGGCTACGTGATAGGAGCAAGAACAGCCCAGCGATTCATATCAGAGCCACAGGTAAGAAAAGCACATTTCAAAGAGGCAGAGCTGCAGCTTTACAAGACGTTTTAGGCTGATCCTACCACAGACTAACAGTTGCGATCATGTGTGCTGGGGTTGCCTCCAGCTTAAAATAATGGTAGTCATAGATCTCCCTACAGATAGCCTAGTGGTAAGTGTTGAGCCTGGAGGCTGATCGCCAGTTGCTGGAGCTCTGGCAACGCTGACCTATGGATTTGTATGTACACATTCCTTTGTCACACACACATAGATGTACATATTGAGGCAAAATCAGGCCTGGAACTCAGCTGTACTACCTGAACAAACCCAATAGGTTTCCTCGCCTGGCTTCTGTAAATGTTACAGAATGCAGATTTGAATTGCTCTGATTTCTTTATGCTATCAGGCTGGATTTAAATGCTGCTCAGAGCATTTAGGAATAGCTTGCAGAACAAAATCTTCTGTATTGAAATTTCTTTCTCTTACAGACTGTGACTCCCGACCCAGGAATGTACCAGTCATTCTGGAATAAAGACCAAAAATGCCAGCCTGCCCATGCTCCATTTTCCACTAAGACATCACGATTTCCAGATAAGCCTTCAGATAAAGAATTTTTCCCTGGGTAATATAACTCATTTTCTTACACTTTCAATAATAATCAGGAAGACTAGAGTAGAAAAATGCTAAGACACAAATGGGAGATGGGTAACTGAGTTCCCAATAATGCTTTTTAATCTTCAAAATCTCCTTTGCTTTAGTCTTTAAACTAGCATGAAAACTACAAGACCACAGAGGCATTTCTCCCTTGGGTCAAAGCAAGGCTGGTAATTTTCCATATTACAAACATCATACAGGCCCAGAAATGAGATATTATGTCCCTATTTTCTTTAGGCCTGGAACTTATGACACAGACAAGCAGTTACACAAGAAGATCACTTGGCCGATGAAGTTTGGGTCTCCAGACTGGTCTTTAGTGCCAATGCCAGCAAAGAGGATGCTAAAAACAGAGGTACAGAAGGTACGGACAGATGAGGGGATGTTATTCCCAGCTCAGTGCTTCCAACAAAAGAAATGAGATGATTACTTAAACACATTTGCACTATCTCTTGTCATCCTTTCCTGTCTGGCCTGCTGGGTATGTAGCTGGAGTAGCCAGGGGAATGAGATAGAAAGTGTTTTTCAGTCAGAAAATGCCAGTTTACAAAAAAAAAAAAAAAAAAAAAAGAGATACACTCTGTAGTTTGCTTTAGAAGTTTAGTTTCCAACCACAAAGTGAGAGAATCAGAGGACAGACGTCTCTGCACAGCTCTGCTAAAAAGCAAACATTTCCAGTGTGAAAACATTGGCTAAGGGACAGGAAAACTGCCTGGAAAACCAGCTTGAAGTTCTCAGCACCACCTCACGTCTTCCTTTTCTGCAGCAATCGTCATTGCTACTATCTAACGGCTACTAGTTTTCTTTCAGCTGATGGTGGACAGAGAATTCATCAAGCATCGGAACCGCGTGGCCTACCTGAGTTTGTATGAGAGCTGAGCTGAGGAGCAGCCACGGTACATCCAGCAGAGCTTTCAGCCCGCTCAGCTCCCAACCTGCTGGTGGAGATCTTCACCTGCACTCCCCTGCCTCCCCAATAAAACCTGCTCGAAAAGAGGCATTTCTTGTTGTTAACTGTGCTTACTTGGTGCGGTGCCTGGTCTCTCCTGCCCCTGAGGGTGTTTGGTACCACTGGTGCTGGTGCTCAGCATCCTTTGGCCCTGCTTCCCTCAGCCTTTGGCCCAGGCGGGGCAGCCGCCATCTTCTGCAGGTCACAGTGGAGACACCTAACATGGCCTCCCCTGCCACAAGCGGCTTTTACCCCCCAAACCCAGCCCTTGCTGGCACCAGAAAGGCACAAAATTAACTTCTCTCAGCTGCCATGTGCCTTCCCCAGCCTCCTAGCCACCATCTCCTCCTCTCCAGGCTGCGCAGAGGAGTTTCCCATCCATAGATCTCCCTCTAGCAGAACAAAGCTCCGCAGCCTGAAGAGAGCTGAGAAACGTGGGGTCATACGTGGTACAGCCAGCACAGCAACTGTATTAAACTAGCAGGCAGTAAACATCCTGGGTACAGAGTGCTGTGCTGAGAACAGCCAGCCCAGGTGGCCTGTGAGAGGTACTTGTGCATGACCAGCACCATCCCTACGGACAGGAGCGGTTCTCGAGCAACCAACAAGCTGCTAGTCAAGAATCTGGCCACAAATAAAAATAAATTTAGACTGAAACAGGAAGGTCCTGGTGTTTACCCTCAGGTGTCTCGGTAATGCACAACTCCGGCTGAAGGGATTTCTATAAATATTTGCAACCTGCCTTCACATACGCGCTGATCAGACTCTGTTCAATCTCAGGGGGAAACTGAGAACTCACAGTATTTGTACTCGATATAAATACCAATCACAATGCAGGCTTTCAAATTTTCCAGGTCTGTTTAGCTGTGCCTGCAGCAATTTCACCTGTAGTCCAATTTTGACTGTAAAAACAAAACATTTTCTTCCAATTTCCCACTTTCGGTCTTCAAGTGCTCTTGCATATGCAGTGCAACAGCTGCTCAGGGCTTTTCTTCTCAATGCACATTGGCCCCTTCCCTCACAACCACAAGAGGATGCTTTGTAGTTGCAGCTGTCAAAATGGGATGTTGTTGTCGATTCTCAATTGCCCCTTCTGGTGCAATCTTTCGAAGGAGGGGTTGCGACTCACTGGAAATTGTACTGCCCTAAGACCTGGATGTTATGTCTCCGTTTCCAGCTCCATCATTGTATTCATGGCTGATACTGCACACTTCACCTCTATCTAACTTTATTTTATAATTGGGAAGAAAATACATGTGTAAGAGACGGATGTAAAAGCAACTAAAAAGTACCTATGATTCTGTGGTCTTTTTCAACCATGTTCCACCTGCAGCTGGGGAAACCTTCTTATAAAACTTTTGCAAAACTGATGGTATTTCAAAAGGTACCTTGTCCTCACTGAACATACTTGTAATGAACCAGAGTTTTTGTTGGAAAATTCCGAAACTTCTCACTAATCAAGTGTTATTGTAGAGAAAGGAGGAGATATAGAGGAAAGAACAAGACCTACCACTTAGTGAGAATATCAGCAGACCCCAGTGAACATACACTCAGGCTCCATTCAGATGTTTTCCCACTCTTTCTGAAACTTTAAGGACTCGGCCAGTTTTAATTGCAGAAGATAATTTTTCTTTTATTACGATCATAAAAATTCCTGTTTTCACTCTGCATTTTCCCCTACCCAGCGAGGGATTTTGTCATTATGAAAAACACCTAATCCAAGTAAAAAAAAGATATAAATTTTTATATATACATATATATATATATATACAATGTCTTTGTACATTTTTTTTTATTCTGTACAACCAAGGCACCGGCAAAAGTGGCAGTGGCACATGCAGGACTTTTTTGCTAGAGATACTGCTTCAGGTTGTTTGGCAGGAACACTCCTATTCTCACTGAAAGAATTCCTCCTCGTCTTCCTCCTCCCTGGGTGATGGGGGAAGAGGGATGTCTTCACTGAACGGAGGTGAACATATGCATACAACACAACTCTGATCTTCCCAGTGACTGCAACAGACTTCCTGCACTCAGATACTACTCCAGGAAGCAATAAACTGTCTGGTAATGTGTAGCAGCCAGTCTTTACTGCCTCTCTCAGCACCACATTTTCATCCAGAAGTGCAATCTTGTCTACTGCTTAAAGCAATCTTCCATTCAGACTGGACTTGCATGAAGGAAAAAAAGCTGATGGGTAGTATGGACTACAGAATCATTTCGTCATGCTTGGGAGACTGGATGAAACAACAGAAGTCTTTTGTCAAAGGCATTCAACCCATATTTTCCCTAAGCAAAGGCTGAATGAAAATTAAAAGAAAGGCCTCCAGAACTGGATAACAATTACAACACTCCCACCAGCAGTTATTTTCACTTCTGCAATAAAGGCTCTTCTCTGGGGGAAAAAAAAAGAAAAGAAAGAAAAGAAAAAAAGAGCAACTTCTGTTGATAAAAGCTCATATCTGAGAAGTGACACAATTAAAAAGTGTGATCAATAGCATGGCCCTGCAAACTGTAATCAATACAGATTTATTCAATATTCCAAGTTTTTCAGCAAGCATCTTTCAAAACAGCTGGTGGAGGCGTGAACTCTCAAAGGACTTGTGCTGTGTTGAAACTAACAATAGAACTGAAAAATAGCCCGAAGCAGCTGTTAAATCTTGCTATTCATACTGCTAGAAAATAATCTCAAAGCAGAGCAGGGTAAACACCACACTTAGAGCTTTTAAGTTAGAAGTGCAGCTGCAGTCAGAAAAGTGAGAATAAAATGCCATCTTAGCTCTGTATTTACACTTCACTCTCTTACCAGCACATCACATGCCTTTAGTTTATAAAAGAAAAGTCTGTTTGCTTCTACCTGCCAACAACCCAAAGAAAGAAACCTCTCTGGGATTTTTCTGTCTCTTAATTCATGCTCCTTAGATTATAAGGCCAGACAGGGTTGATTACAGAAGTTTCTCTTCTAGCCTGCGAGACAGCCAGAAATGAATTATGCCTTTGTGTTCTGTAGAGCCTGCTGGGAAGCACTGTGCTGCAAGAACCTCGCCTCTTCAGAGAGCAAATCTCTCTGACAGTGAGGAGAAAGCAAAGTAAACGAGACAATTCCCATCTGAAACCTGGTGGCCTTCACTGCTTTTAAGGCAATTGACCATTGACCATTCCAAATCAGCAGGAGAGCGGAGGGGAAAGAGGGAGCACTGCAAACTGTGCTGAGAGTGTAGTTTGCTAGGCAGACAGTGATCATTCCTCCGCTTCTGCCACTCCCTGGGATTGTCTGTCTTGTCTTGCTCCATGGTGCCTCTCACCCGCAGCAGCAGAGGTGACCCCAGAACAGTCAGAGAACTGGGCTCCTCTTTCTTTTAGCAGCCAGCTGACTACGTTTCACTTCTTTCTGCGGATCTTGGGCTTTTTTACTGGCCGGAGGTAAGGGTTGTCTATCACGTTCTCTTCCCCATTCCGGCTGCCAGACAGGGAGGTGTTCTGCTGTAACACTGAAGCATTCTCTTTTTCAGGTCCTGAATCATCCTGGCATATTAAAAAAAAAAAAGGCGTGAACAACCAAAGTTGGGCTAAACAAGGCTTTAGAAGTTCAAACCACAAAACCTATGGGCAAAACATAAAAGATAGTCAAGATAAACAGCAGAACTCAAAGAGCTGCATTAAAGGTGAGGGAGGACTCCTGGGTTTTAATACAAACAGATCCCCTTTGAGAACAGCACGGGATCCTGGGCCAATCTCTCTGCTCTACCACAGAACTGAAGTTGCACTGAAAGCTCATTACCCAACATTAGATAACCTCATTATACATTTCACCCTGCAAAGAGTCAGAGAACCGTGGCAATGTTAGTCATTTACATCCGGTAAAACACAACCCACTTCACCATTTTCCACCCACTCTGCCCAGCTGCAAGGAAGACAGACAAAGAATGAGGTTTCATATGTTTACGAGAGTCGGGCCTGAGAGACCTCGATCTCTGAAGGTGGGCGTACCGTGCTCATATGCAGGGGAAGGTTCTCTGTGTCTGTCTGGTCGTCTTGTTCAGATGAATCTGTTTCTTCCATTTGCTGCATTTCCAGCTCCGAGGGGAGAAGAGCTGTCAGGTAGGGTACAGTGAAAGGCCTGGCAGCAATCACTGGGGAAAAGAACACAGTCAGCAGGGTGGGAGCAGGCTCCTCAGCTCAGAGATCACGAAGTAAACCAGTTTCAGTGTCAACAAACTCTTTCATTGGTTCTGGTTTTGAACAGAAGAATCGCACACTATAAAAGTTCAAACATCTCCCAGGCATCATTCAGTCCCCCTAAAGGTAACACCGGCATCTGTGCTCCCAGGCTTGGGAAGGAGGGAATTCTTATCACTGCTTTACAGGCAGAGAAACATGACAACCTTCACTGCCTTGCACAGAAATGTGTAAGAGAAGAAATGGTTTGTGCGAGTTCCAGAGGGTCGGACAGGACTGGAACAAGCACGTGAGAGGAGCTGTCAGCCAAGGTCTTCTCCACCATCAGTAGAAAGGGAGTCTTTGTTTAGAGTGGAAGCCTACCATGTGGTTTTAGCATGAACCCAAGGTTTTTATCCCTGTTTAAAATAGAACATTTGTCATTTCCCTCCCTTCCAGTGTCTCAGAAGGCTAACCACAACATAATCCTTCAGCGCTGTCCCCCTGCAGTAACAAGAACTCTACTGGCACGTACGCTCTGTTAGACAGCTGTCATTTACAGCACAACGTTTCCGAGATAACTCACATGGGAAGGTGCTAACATCATCTTTGAAGAGACTCTGTGTTTCTCCCGTCTTGGCCATGAAGCGGGTGAGAGCTCTTTCCACGTCACGCCTTTGAGACGCTGCCTTTTCCCGTAGGACTTGGTAATCAGATACCGGCTCTCGGTATGTCTGTGGAGCAGGGAGGAAAAACACACAGTTACTGGATGCAGGGCAGGCAGCTGACATTCAAGACACTACTAGGATGCAGGTGCTACAGGTACGTGTTGACTTCCAACATGTACAGATTTTCAGAGAGTTACAGATGTCAGCCAGCCAGAAATCTGCAGCAGGGACAACTCACAAACAACAAGTGAGGTATTGAGCCAGAAGAACCAACATTCTGGACTAACACCACAATAAAAATACGTATACTGCTTTCCTGGTGTCACTGACTTCAGACAGACCCTAAATGGCACAGAAGGCTCTTGTCACTCACGGGTGTCTTGATGTAGGTGTGAGGATCCGGAAACTCAGGGAAGTGGCCAGGGATGTGGGATGGATGCGGCTTGTTCTGCCCAGCCGTCAGGGCTTTGGGAGTCACGGGCTGGTTTGTCACAGGAGCTACAGTTAAAAAAAAAACAAAGAAACACACACACAAATCAGCCAGCAGCATTCTGCCACGTGGTAGGCATGCAGAAGCGCTAGCCTGTACTGTGCTGCGACCCAGGTCTCCAGGTCCTACAGCAGGGATACGGCATATCCCATGAGCAATAGTTGCAGGTCGTGTTTAGCATCCCAAAAGAATTCCTCGACCCCCCTCTCCTACACAAGGAGAACAAAACCTCACGTGAAGTGAGGATGCTGAAGCAAAGGCAACTGATCTGGCAGAGGACACCTGTCCTTCGCCTATTACATGGTTGTTACAGGATCCGTAACACAAACAGTATGCCCAGGAGCACTGGGCTGCATCGTCCATCAGAAAAGCAGAAGCTCTCTGCATGCCAGCAGCCAGAAATGCCAAATGATTCCCCGCAGAAGAAAAGAAAGGATTTCTCATGTACGGGCAGTGATGACCATCCTCTGGGAACGCTTTGCATATGCAGGAAGCGTTTCAACATTGAACCCTGAAATACAAAAGAAGAGGAAACAGAAATCACACCAAGGGTTTACGCTGACAAAAATCCCTCCTCCTAGGCTTCTCCACAATTCAAAGTACACAAGAAAGAAAATTGTGTGCTCTGGATGCATTCAGACTGCATCAACAGCGACATCCGAGCACCCGCACGAGGCCTAGAAGAGCGGGCACCACACAAGCACCAGAAACATCTGCATCAGATTTTCCTGCCTGCACAGCACACCCGAATCTCCTGCAATGCACGCAGCTGGAATCGGTGGGACGAGGCAACTACTCACCCATTTCCACTAACGTAACCACGATATCGGAGAGCGTAGGCTGCGTTCTGGCTGTGTGCTCACAGTAAGACTTGGCGCTCCTTCCAATTTCAGAAATATCTGGGGGAAAGAAAAAGAAAACACACTATGTCTTCAGTTCAGGCAGAGCCCACACGTGCATCACCCAGCCCTCGAAGTCAGCCCAAAGCCTGAATTTTTAGCAAATCTAGCAAAGAAAAAAAATAGCTCCCAGAATCTAGCATCTTGCAGCATGAATATTTAAAAGTAAAGGAGGGCCAAAGGATGGAGACACTGATGATCAGAAAGTCAGGTGTCTTCCACAAGTGCAAAAGGCAAATCTGCTGCACAAGAATGAAAAATACAAAACCCAAGCACCTCGATTTCAGAACGTGGTGTGACCTGACATCGGGGCACGTCCCCCAGAGAAGTAAGAGCAGAGCTGCCAAGCACAGCGCTACTACTACAGCCTACCACTCACCAAATGTCTGGAACTTTGTCACTTCTCTATTTATTCTGGCAGCATCTCAATATGCAGAGCTAATTAGGATACCTAAGGCCCTCTGAGTATGATAGGCACTTCAGACAAACTGCTCACAGTCAAAGAAGTCTGTGACTCCGTGGCTGTGCTCTAGCCACCAGTCTGGCCTTCTGCTTTTGGTAACATCATGAACATAAGAGAAATGAAAACAAACAACCAAAAAAAAAAAAAAAAAAAAAAAAAAACAAACCAAAAAAAAAAAGAGCAAGAGCAAAGGCAAATCTAGAAAGCAAGGAACAAGGAGCTTCAGGGGACCAACGGGATTTTGCCCCAAGTCGCCCCCAGGATGCTCACAGCTCTGCAACATCTCCGTCAGCGTCTCCACCGCCGCCTTTTCAGCGCTCTCAAAGCCGGCTTCGGTGAGCAGGGAGCTGACCACCACCTGCAGAGTCCTCCTCCGAGCCAGGTAATAGTTATCCGCCGGCGTGGTTGCGTGCTTGCTGCCTGACCTCTGCGGACACAGACCCACACCTTGAGCCCAGAGCTCAGGGAAACGAACCCCAGTTCCAGGGAGCAGCCCCGCCAGTGTTCTGCTTGCCCAGCCCCAGCTCTCCCGGAGCTGCTCCATGAAACCAGCACCCACGGGGCAGAGGGCACTGAGCCTGCCCTGCACCCCCAGGCAGGGCCACCTGCACCCTGCCAGCGCTCAGCACGGGCCCAGAGGTCCCCCACTGCACAGGTATGTACACTATACACGTCTGTATGCCTAGACACATACATATATGTGCATATATGCACACAGTGCACATGGAGATATGCATGCACACATCTAGAGACGTGAATGTACATAAACACCTCTGAGTATATGCATATATACACACTACATGTAGATATGCATGCACACATGTGTAGATATGCACATAAACATCTACCTGGACGTGCATGTATGTACACCCTATATATGTATACATGCATACGCATCCAATAGACATGCATACACGTCTATACGTATGTGCATATATGGATATTACACGTGTCCATATGCATACACTCATATGTACATAGATATCCATGTCCACACATATACAGATATATATAATATATACATACATATACACCCACGTCCACACATATACAGGTACATACACATATATACACACATATACATCCACGTTGACACATATGCATCCACACTACACATGCACATGTGTACATACACACATCCAGACATGCATATAGAGACCTCCACATATATGCACACATACACACACTACACACGTACATATGCACACACACATATAGACATGCACACACATCAACGTCTATATATGCACACCCTATACATGTACATATGCACACACATAGATACTTATACATGTACATCCGCACACACACACACACATATACGTACACATCTGCAGACACACATACACACCCTACACATGCACATACACACACACAGACACGCCTACACATACACATCTGCATGTATATACACACTACACATGTACATATGCAAACATGCATAGCCATGCAGACACACAGACACACACATCTATCTGTGTGCACACACACACGCTACACGCGTGCACACCCCCGAACTGCCCATGCATTCACTATTTGAGCGCGGCCCCTTTAAAAAAAAATCCCGCCCCCGCTCACCACCGCCCCGCCCCCCTCTCCGCCGCCCAATCAGAGCGCTCAACCTCGTGCCAATCACCACCCGCTGCCTAGCCCCGCCCCCTCCCTCCCTCCAGCCAATCAGCGCCCCGCTCCCTTCACCCCCCCCACACAAATCCGGAAGCCCCCGGGGCAGGCCTCAGCCCTGGCGGCTCCGCGAGCAGCCCGAGCCGCTGCCGTTCCCCCGGGGGCTCCCCCCCCTCTCCGGATACCGGCCCGGAGCAGCGGGGGCCCCGCCGTTACCGTGCCGGAACCGCCGGGCGCCGTGTCGGCCATCTTGCAGGTAGGCTGCGCTGTGCGCATGCGCGAAGGGGCATGGCGGCGGCGCGGGGTGCGCGCGGGGCATTGTGGGGGTTGTAGTGCGGCGAGGAGGCACGGGGGGGGGGACGGGCGGGGAGGGGAAGGGAGGGGAGGGGAGGGGAAGGGCAGGGGGCGGCTGCCGGGGCCGTGGGGGTGGAAAGGGGGCTGCCCCGCCGCCTGCTGCCGGCCTGAAGCAGCGAGACCGGGGACATAACGACGGAGTCGCAGCGAAAACGAGCGAAATCGCAGCGAAAATGGGTGAAATCGCGGCGAAATTGGTGAAATCGCAGCGAAATCGCCCCGGATGCTGAGAGTGAGGTGAGGGAGAGCCGAGCTCCCCCGGGCTGCGGCTCAGCGAGGGCGTTGGGTGTGCTGTGAGGGGGATTTGGAGCTGGCCGGGGTTTTGGTGTGAATTCCTGGGGTTTTGGGGCTTGCTGGAACGTGGGGTGGTGGCGGTGGGGTTGCTCGGCACCGGCAGTGACCCCGTAACAGCGCGGTCGTAGTAGGGCAGGTGCTCTGCCCCTTAGTGTGTTATAACAGGTACAGATAAATACAGATATATCCAGGTGTTATAACATTATATATAGATAAATATAGATAAATATGGATATATCCGGGTGATATAACAGATATAACACTGCATTTGGAGGTGCTGAGCTCCTTGGGGCTTCCACCCGAGGGGCTCCTGGAGGTCTGGATGCTCCGGAGCCAGCTGGCGTGCCACACGAAGCCAAAACAGGGGGAAACGTGACAGATTTAATTTCTTTTTATTTTTTATTTTTTGAATTATTATTATATCTCTTTTATTATTATTTTACTTTTTTTTTTTATTTTTTACTATTTTTTATTATTATTTTACTATTATTATTATAACTCTTGAGAAGTGCACGACCTGCGTTGTTTGGGTGGGAGGGGTGTGAACTCCGGGCTGAAAACGTGAGTGCAGTGATGCTGCTGGAAAAAAAAAACCTCGAGCCGGAGCTGTCCGTGGGAGCACCGCGGGGTTTGGGGCTGGTCGATGCCAGACGTGGTACCCCAAGGAGAGTGAAGCCCCTCAGCTCAGCATCAGGTTAATTCAACAAGTCTGTGGGTGCTGATGATTGCAGCAAATCCAGGGGACGTGCAAGGGTGGCCAGGTGCTGCGTGTATCGGAGTGCTGGGGGCTGAGTTTTCTCTCCGTAACACAATATGCCAGCCGTCAGAGTCAGCAGAAGGAAAAATGAGAAGCAAATTGTGGTCGGTGATGTGGAGCCAGACCCTGAAATACTTCAGGTAGGGGCATGCTGTGGGGTGAGGGGGTAAAACTGGGTGTTTGGGACGCGTGCAGGGCAGGACCTCGTTGTGCTGCTCTTATCTGCTACCTCGCCCTGGCTTCCCTGTCTGTACCGTGGGGGGCTGAGGGAATTATCAGCAGTGTTATCTTGTGGAGATGGTGAATGGTGCGTTATAAATACAGTACAACTGATCTTTAACTCCTGTTTGCTTGCGTGAGGACAGTCTTTTCTTGATCTCTTGCCTCCAGCATTTTGTCATGTCACTTTTCACTGTTATTTACATCGTGTGCCTGGAAAGAAACAATCCTGATTTTCTTTTCTTGTCTCCCAGTATTTATTCTTTTAACTGCTTCATGTAACACACAAAAAACAATCCTGAAGAAGGTGGAACAAGACCCAGCACCCCTCTCCCTCTCTGGAGATCTAACCGCTGGATCTCCCTGCCCTTTTGCTGACTCTTTTCCGTGTGGTGCTTTTCTCCCTCCATACACATGGAGAGCATCTGCTGCCTTCCTGAGCAGCCTGGGGGCATTTTTGGGGAGGCAGAAAGCGGAGGGGCTGAGCAGTGATGGAGAACGTGGGCACCATCTTTCTTCCTTCAGTGTTTGTGGGGAAGAGGGAGCCCCCCAGGTCTGTCCTCAGTTCCCAGCTAGCTAATTTAAGTCTTTCTGAGGAAGTTTTGCCTAATCCTAGCATGGATTATCACACAGGTGTGCACCACTTGGGTGCCTCCTTGCCCGAGCAGCCACACTCGGTGCTCCCCTCGGGATCTCTCTCCCTGCAGGCAGCTTGCTGCAGGTGAGGCTGCTGAAATTGCATCCTAAGCATCAATTTTCTGGATGAGCCGTTAGGCCTGGCTTGTGTGTACCCCTCAGAATCTGATGCGTTTTGCTCTCTTTTCCATGCTGCATTACTTGCTTTATTCACGTGTGGGAGCTGTTGTGTAAATAACAGCACTTAGCAGCCCCGTGCTGATGGGTTTTTCGCTTTTGAATAGCCTTTATTCCCTCTTCCAAAATGTTATAGGCAAAAATCAGGAATAAAACTGTCCCAGTCTCCAGCTCATTGCACTCCAAGAACTTTTGGCTTGGGCGGGGGGGTTCTGAGGGGTGCAGGGAGGCTGGGTGCTGCAGTTACTGGGGCTGCTTCGGGATATTCTGGGCTCTCCTCCTGGCTCTGCAGCCTTCCAGCCTGCCCGGTGACCCCAGGCAATTCCCTTTGCTCCTCTGCGTTTCACTTTCCCATCTGTAAGTCCTGGCATGCCTTGGGGGGTGCTTCCAGAGATGCCAAAAAGCCCCATGTGACGTTAAAATGCTCTCATTGATGGCACGGGCTTGAAGCCTTGGAAGGCTCTTCCCAGAGCAGCGCAGCCCATGCTGGACTCGGTCACGGGCAGAATACCCAGTGCCTGGCAGAGATCCGCCGGTCTAAATGTCTGCTGAAGGCCCTGAAATTATTGGTACAAAATCCCTTTTTATGGATGCGTAATTCTTCTGTGATGCAGAGCTTCTGTCTGGAGAGGGGAGAGATTAAAAAAAAAAAACAAAAACAACAAAGCAACACCTACTGTGAAGGTCCAGTTTCTTGGTGATTTGGTTTGTTTTCTCTTTTTGCATGTCTCTGAAGTAGCTGCTCGCAGCCACTAGAGGAGACTAGCCAGCCAAGGGGGGACTCGGTGAAGAAAGGGACGCTTCAGAGCCACGCTCAGGGATGTTGCCAGGGATCTGGTGGGAAAGGGAAGGAATTTGGAAGCAGGCAGGACCACGCTGGCAGCCTGTGCCGGTAGGTGGAGGGCAGCATCCTTAGCTTGGAGCCCATGTGGAGTGGGAAAAGACCTCGCCGCTGGGAAAAAAAGGGCCAAAAAGGGTTGGTTTGTGGTGCCAGTTTCCTCTGGAGTTGTGTGAACTCGGTCATCTGGGTGAGAAAACTGTCGTCCTGCACGCAGCGCATCCCAAAGATGGGAACATTTCCTCTTGCTTCCCCTCTTAGCACCAACAAAACCCAGTCAGATCGGCATCAAACCGAGAGAGGACAGGAGTGCACGTGTTCTCACGGAGTCACACGCAGATTATTTCAAAGAAGGTGGAGGAGTTTGGATTTTCCAGGTCCTGAACAGCCGTGTGACCCCAGCCAGGAGCGGATTAACCTCACGGAGCTCCCGCCGGGGCGGTTATTCTGATACTGACAGCCCCAGAGGGGGAGCTGTGAAGCTTGCTGAAATTCATCTCTGCAAAGAATAACAGGAACCGATGACTCCGGACCTGTCGGGTAGGGAAAACCCCAAAGGGTTGTCACTTCTGAGCTGGGAGGTGCTCGGTGCAGCGGGCTGGCTGGGTCACCCTGGTGCCGGTGAGTTGGGCAGCTGGAAAGGACTCAGCTCGAGGCAGGGGTGAAATTTTGCGGCGTGTGGGACACAGGAAGCCAGGCCACGAGCTCGAACACCCCTTTGTGCTCTGAAATTTCATCATCTCTGGCTCATCACAGAGAAAATGCATCCTGGGGGCAGGCCTGGAGGAGAGAGGGAGCTGCTGCCCCCCCCCCCAAAAGGAAGCGGCTTCTTCCCCTGGGGCTTCTGCAGCACTGCTGGTGCCTGGAGATGTTCGAGGCCTCCAAAACTTGCACCTTGCCTCCCTGCACGGTGCTGCTGTGCCCCAGCCCTGCCCCGGCACCGCTGCCACCAGAGGGCACGGCGCCACCAGCCTGCCCTTGGTCCCCAGGGGCTCGTTTCAGAGCCCCAAATTGCCAGCGCTCAGCTCATTTAGGCTCTTGTACTGACAGCTCGTGGCTGCGCCACCAAAATCTTCCCTGCTGAAAAGCCCCCGACTCCTTGACTGATGCTATCTGAGGGTTTTTGTGCAGTGGTGTGACAGTGGCAAACACTTGGGACACCGAAGAAGCTGCTGTTGGGCTGGGAAGGGATAAAACACAGTTTTTGGCTTGTGCCTTGCAGAAATAGCCCGAAATGCAGAGAGCTTTGCTGCTGGGTTTTGTTATTTTGCTGTTTACTCCTCTGACAAATATTACCTGCTCGCTGGTGTCACCACCCTCCTCCCTAAACCAGCGGTGGCGTTGGTGTTGGCAGCGCGCTCGGGTGTTAATTGCAGCAGCTTGGGGCAATGCCCCTGCAGGTTTCCTGCCAGCTTCGTGGTGTGGGGGAGGGATGAGCCCTCTGTAGGGTCACACCTGGAATTTACCTTGCAAAAAGCTGCTGCTTGCACAGGAGGTGGAGAAGAGTTTCCAGAATGCAAAACAACATCTCGCCGCGCGTTAAGACAGCCACGGGGTGTCTTGGGGCGAAGCTCGTTTAGTCAGCCCTATAAATAGCCACCAGGGGAGAAGGTGGCTGCTGGTGGAGGGCTCTTTGATCTCGCAGACTCATAACACGATCCAGGTGCTGGAAGCGCAGGTCAGAGGCGTTAGGGCAGGAAATGAGGATGTCTCCCTGCAGGAGGAGGCAGGCAGGCTTCTCCAGGGTGTGCTGCGCCAGGCTGCTGAGCTAGACACAGAAATGAGTTTTTTTTTGTTTGTTTGTTTTGTTTTTACAGCCAGCTCCTCAGCAGGCGAGGTGCTGCTGTCCCTGCAGGGTCCCTGGCTCTCCTCCCCTGCCACCCCACTCTCACCATTGGGACTGCAGATGCAAGGTGTCCCAGGTCTCCTTCTCCATCCTGCCCTCCGTAAGGATGAGTCCTCCCCAGCGAGGAGGTCCCAGCAGCTCCGTTTGGCCAGACTGGGACATCGGAGCAGCGTTACTGGTTCAAGTGGGGCTGGGGTGGCTGGTGTTCGCAGGGCCTTCTATTTCAACACTGCTCAGCTGATGTAAAAACTGTTCCTTCCCTTCCGAGCAGCTCGTAGCCGTGCTTGAGTCAGGGCCGCGTCTAATCCACCAGGCATGTCAGCCCACACCTCCGGGCTGGCCGGAGCTTCTGCTGCCAAGAACGATTGCAGATCTGTGGGCAGCTTGTCCTGTCTCCTCGGTGACTCAGGAGCTCTCCGTTGTATTCCTCCTGCCTGTTTTAGGGTCCAGAGGTGATGAGGAGCGGGGCTGAGCTGGCTTCCGAGGGATGACGGAGCTCAGGGTGTGCTGAGAACGGGTGGAGGAACGGAGCCAGCTCCGGGTGATGTTCTCCAGCCCAGATTCTCACAGCCTCCACAGCTGGTCCTGCTCGGGGGGATGAGTTCTGTGCCCAGCCCTGGCTGCATGTGGTGGTTCTGCCTCCCCATCCCTGCTCCGGGCGAGCTGCCTGCCTTGGACGTGCCTGGTGCTGGCTGCAGCGAGCACGGAGGCATCGGGGGTGCTGTAAATCAGCACCTGGGGCATGTTTGATAGAGCCACTGCTCACCTCGGGGCTTCAGCTTGCTCCCCACCTTGGTACCTGCCTGACTTGGCCCTGTCCTCTCCCGAGGAGCAGGCTTTTGGGCTGCCGGGGAAGGATGGTGCAGCAGGGTGGGCACCGACAGAGCAGATGTCAGCACTGAAGCAAGGCCAGGACAACATCTCCTGCGTGTTTTTTTCTTTTTTTTTTTTTTTTTTTTTGCATGCTTCCCTCTGTGGCTAACAGCTTGCCAGAGGAAGCCATCTCTGCTCCGAGCCAGAGCTGCATTTCGTGTGCCTTTTTGATTCTTTTTTTTATTTTTTTTTTAATTTTTTGCAGCGAGCGAGGTGCTGCTGCCGGCCCCGCGGGGTGACAGCCTTACCCTGCAGCTCGGCTCCGAAGAGGCCGCTTACCACAGCCGGGTTTATTACCGCTGCCTTTGACAAATATCTCTTGTCGGGTCAGGAAACCACACGGTGGGTGTTGCCCTTTCAGGGCAGGGGTGTGGGGGAAGGAATCCTGCTCCCCCCCGATGAGGTGCAGGGATCCAGCCGGGTGCTGGGATGCCCCTGCTCTCCCCGGGGGGCTCTGGGGGTCTCCTCCAGCTGAGTGGGGTGAAGCTGCCCGTGCCCCCCTCCCCGGGCAGGGAGCATGCAGGGCCAGCAGGAGTAAATCCTGCAGCAGGTTGTGGGCTGAGCTGGCTGTGTCAGAGCAGGAGGAAGGCGAAAGTTTGGAAATTTCTCTTGGGGTTGCGTGAATTTGTCCCTGCTGGGCTCGGGGTCCGTCTTTTGAGCCCTGTATTTCTGCAGCAGGACAGAGAAACTGTCTGGATGGGTTCTCAAAAGCCCACGTGCCTCAGTGAGGTCTCGGGTGTGGAGGCTGCTGAAACTGTTCTGGGTTGGACCGAGGCGTTGCTGACTTTTGGAGTTGCCTCCCCCAGGGTTGGGTGACCCGGTGTTGTGTGCCCTGGTCTGGCTGTGCTGTCGGTCTCGTTCTGTCCACCAAAGCACTTCCCTTTCTGTGTTTCTTTAAAATGGAGGAAAAATAGCTGAAAAGCCATCAGGGATTTGGCTGGAAGAGTCGCAAAGCTGGGGGGCAGCCGCGTGCTGTTCGAGTGGGTGACGTTCACGGGGTCGAGAGGGATTTCTGTCACCTTAAATGCCCGTTAAGTCTTGTTTTAGGACTACTGGCAGTCCTTAGCAAAGCACTTGAAGGAAATGTCTGCATCTGTAAATTTGAGCTTGGAGTCTGATGAGAGTTGCTCTTTTATTCCCAGGGGGATCCTGGCAGTACAGGAGCAGTAGCAATGGGTGAAGTGTAGGAGCTGCTGCGTGCGTGTCGGACCTTCTCAGCAGGCTCAAGAGCTTGGGTTTGGGCTCATCCTTGTCAGATCAAGTCCAGCTCCCCGTCCCCATTTTTCAGATGAAATAAGAATGACCATTATCAGGCACCAAGCTGATACGAGGTTCTCCAGATCGCGTCCTGGAGTAAGCCTAAGCTGGGGAAACTTCCTTTTTTAACTCTTTCCACAGGAGCCTGATCCAAAGGCCGTTAATCTGCTGAAGTCCTGCAGCAGTCAGCCCTGCTGGCAACCCCAAGCTGACCCCCTGCAGACATCTGCAGCCCCCTCGGCTCGCGGTGTGACACCACGCTCAGCCCCTCCGTTAGCCGGGCACAGCAGCTTGTTCCTCTGGGGCTCCAGAAGCAGCAAAGACAAGGGGTGAGGCAGAGATAGGGGGTGGCGGCAGCTGTTCAGGATGCGTTGCTGATTCCGGGACATCTCCCACCCTTTTTGGAAATCGAGAGCTTGGAGAGAGACAAAGAAAGAAGAGACGGCCGCTGATAAAGCCTCGTACCGCTGACGGCCCCGTCCCCAGCGGGCTGTGACCCCCTGACTGCTTTGGGGGATCGGCACCAGCTGGCAGGCCACGATAGGCTCCGCTGCTCCTCCTGGCTGCTCACCTCCCTGCTCCGGGCACGGATAGCATCTCCCTTCCTTCCTCCTCCCTCCCTTCCTCCCTCCAGTCTCCGTCTCTTCCTCTCCGAGCCTGAAGCTGTCTCCGTAACCCCGGTTAACTTGTGACCCGTGGCTGTGCACATCCCTCAGGACCCTCTGGTCACCTCGGGGGTCCTGGCTTAGCGATGGTGGGCTGGGAAATCCCAGAGTGTTTGGATTTCCATGTCCTGGGACAAAAAAGGGGGAAAAATAGTGAAGAAAACATTTAAAATTGGTGACCCTGGACAACAACTGGCAGCAGGGCACCCATGGGTGCGTGATGGGGAGGGTACTTGAAGGAGCTCAGGGGGTCAAGGAGCAAGGAGCACTGCTCTGGGGAGATGTGGAACAAGGTTTGTGTGGCTGTGGAAGTTCGGCTGGAGGGATGGGCAGCTGTGAGGCTGGGGGCAGCAAGAGTTGAGTTGGGTTGGGGTGCTGAGACCTGCACCCCCTCTGCACAGCCTCAGAGCACGCGTTTCCTCAGCCTCACCTACAGCAGGGTCTCTTTTGGGGTAAATACTGAAGACTGAGTCTTTGAGGGCATGGTGAATCGAGTTCCCACACCTCGAGCAAAGGTCCTGTGGCTTCGGAGCAGACGGAGGGCTGCAGGCCGTGTTTCACGTGCAGACAGCTGTCACCACGTGTGATTTTTTTCTTCTTTTCTTTTTTATTCTTCTGTAACAAGTGAATGGGGTCCCCGCATCTGGCTGCGGCGGTTAAACAGGCTTGATTTAATCGTGGGCTGATATAGGGCACCGAGAGGAAGGAGGGGAGAGGGATGAGAAGCACCCAGCACCTGCTCGCCCCGTGCCCTGTGTGCGGGAGGGTCGGGAAATGCACGGCCCGTGGTGAGTGTGCAGGGGAAAGTGAAGGGTGAGAAGTGCTCGGGACCTTTTGCAAAGGTTTTTGGCAAGCTCCAGCAGGGGCAGGGTGGAAGCAGGACAGGGACATTGCAAAGGGGACAGGCTTGGGAGGATGAATCACTTCCAGAGCGGCTTTGCAGCGGCGTGATGTAGAGGTGAGACAAATCTGAGGACTCCCAGGAAAGGAGAACTCCCCTCTCCCTGGGAGCAGGTTGTTCCCAAAGGGTGCATTAAGGATTCAGCAGGACACAGGGAATGGCACCCCACGGACCTGCCGTGTCCCCGCTGCTGCACGCAGGCTGCTTTGCTGTACCCCCAGGGTCAGGGCAAGCACAACTTTCAACGCCAGGGCAGGAGATGAGGGGGAGAAAAGAGCTGAAACATTTCTTCCAGTGTCATGTTCCGTACCCAGCAGGAAGAACTGCTTTCCCAAACCCAAGCCCAGACCAAATCTACTTTGTACAGTCTACAGAAAGCCACGGCGGTGCTGATCCGCTGAGCACACACGAGCGGCTCTCTGGGATGCTCTGGGTATTGGTGGTATCCTGAGCACGGACCGGTGGGTTCCCCTGCTGGGCGGTGTTTTATTCCTAGCTGTGGAAGTGGGAACCGGCCTCCTGGGTGGAAAACACAAGGTAAAACTCAGCTCTTCTATGAGAAATCCCTCGGAATTGGGATTTTGGAGCAGGACACCAGAGCTGGGAAAGGCTTTGTGATCACCGAGGAGCTGGGAGCCAAGGCTTTGGCTACGGGGGAGGCTTCGCCATCCAACCTAGCGCTGGGTTTCTTCCCCCTCCTCTCTGTTTGCACGTTGACTGAGACAGCAGTTTTTTTCCCTAACCTCCCCCCTTTCTTCCCTCCGCTCCACCCCCCAGCCTGGTTATCGATGAAAGGAGATCTGACACGCGATAGATCCCCAGATAAAAGCAACGTTACGAGAGAATGTGAGCGACAGCTCGGGAGGGGGGGGGAAAAAAAAAGCAAGCCCCCAAAGAGCTGGCAAGGCGCAGCCCGGGTATCTGGTGTCAGCTCCAGGTGCAGCTGGGAAGGGGCCTGCCCTCTGCAAAGGGTTAACGCCAGGCCCGCTGCCAGGCTTGGGAGGCCTTCTGCCAGGGGTTTTGAAATCTGATTTTTTCTTTCTGCAACCTGGCGAGGTTTTGATCAACTTCCTATCCGAGAGCAGAAGTCAGAGCTGGCGCAGGAAGGCTGCTGCAGGAGTGCTGGCTCGCTGCCTCCTGCCCTCGGTGTGGGCAGCTGGGGTGCTACGGGGGATGAAGGACAGGGAGCAGCCCTACAAGCTCGGTGGGCACCCCGTTAGGTTCCTATATCAGAGCCCAGGCTCACCTCACCTATATGCCAACCCCGTCGGTCCATGGCTCTCGCTTCGAAGCTCCCCGCACGGAGCAGCAAAAAGCTTCGTGCCCCTCTGCCTGCCACGGGTGGAAGCCCAAATGCTGAGACCTCCCCGGTGCCCCAAAGCTCCAAAATCAGCCAGCAGAAAGTCAGCTTCGTGGGCTTGGAGCCCACCACCCCCCATGGGAGGCGAGGTGCACGGGGCTCCATCCTGCCCCCCCTCTTTGCAGCCACCTCAGGGTTGTCCCTGAGGGGCGTTTTGGCACAGCAGGTCCCCCACCCATGCAGATGTACCCAAATCCACTCGCTCTAACCCAGGAGTCATTTGCACAAAGCTGCTTCTCGGCGTCCCTTTGCATATGCAGCTGGGGCTTTTTCTTGCGAGGACTTTCCACTTGAGAAGGGTCGGGCCGAAGCTGAAGATTTTGGGGATTTGCTGTCTTTGGGAGGGCTCGGTTTCTCTATGCACGTGTTGTACGGAGGAGCTGGGCCTGGGCGAGCACAGATGGACTCCAGGCCTATGGAAAGTACCTTCCAAACCAGCCCTGTTTAAATTTCTGGCCTGAGCCAGAAGAGAAAGAAATAAATAAAGATGGGAGGCTGTCTCTCTTTGCCTGATGTATTTAATTTCATTAACAGCCAGAGCCTGGGTCAGCCTCTCCATTGGAAATACCCCAAAAAGTCTCAGATTTTGCAGAGATTTCCCCAAATTCTTCAGCTGGGGGGCATGACGCTTCTCATCTTTAGCCAAAAACCATCTCAGCGTTTTTCTGTCATCTTGCTCAGAGCCAGCCAGCGGGGGCCACCTCTCCTGGTAGGGTGCGGGCACAGCCAGGTCACTCGCTCTGCATTGCGTGGCTTGATCAGGACAGGGAAGGATGCAACCCTAATTTATGATTAAATAAAAAAATGACTTGAGGGTTTATGGTGCCCGAAATCTCGAATGCCATCGGAGCGTGGAGCTCTGCAGAAGGGAGTCCCAGTTCTGCCCAGTGTCTTGGTGCTACCAGCGCCCATCCTGGTGTGTGGGACCAGTAAAGCCAGCAGCACAACTGGGAAGGTTTTAGGTGAAGGTTTTAGGTGCTCGGGGTTGTGACAGGGCAGGCAAGGAAATAACTGCTGAGGTACTTTGTGGAGCGTAGGTGCTGCTGTTTGCCTTCAAAGCTCCTGTGCCACATTTGTTTTCTGCCTCCCTTGCATCTGTTTTTTTTTGTGCATTTTTTTTTGGTTTGTTTGTGTTTTGTTTTTTGTTTTTTTTTTTTTTTTGACTGCGATGCAACTGTCAGAGCTCTTTGAAACTGTCAGCCTGCGCAGCTGAAGGGTTAAGGGCAGGCCACGCAGTGAGCCCGAGCACAGCAGGCTGCTTTGATGGCTGAGGGCTGCCAGCACCACCTCTGCTGCCAAAGCGCTGCTTTCAGCGGAGCGCCTCCTGAGCGCCGCGTTGCAGGGCGAGCTCGGCGAAGCGTCCACGTGCACACCCAGCCTCATCTTCCCTCAGCACCTCCTGGGCCTGCAGGGGTTTGGTCGAGGCAGATTTGCAGCTGCAAGAAGTGGCAGGAGACCCGCGGGGACTGGGAAGTGGCCGGCCCTCGGGGCACCGGGGCGGCTCTGAGCTGTGCATCCAAGCATCAACCTCTGCAGGTGAGCAGAGATCGTTGCTGAGCATCTATTTTCTCCTCAGCTTACGGCGTGCAGGAAGTAAATAAACACTCGGGCAGGCTTCTAACGTATTTGTCAGCTAAATGGTGGTTAAAAAAAATGACTTTGCATACCGTGGGGGCTGAATGGGCTCGGGTCTGCACGTGGGAGCCCGTTGAAATCGGTGGGGTCTCAAGGGTGTAAAACTGATGGCAAGCGTCAGCCTTGTCCAAGCCCTTTGTATCTCATCATCTCAGCTGCTGGCACACACAGCGGTGCCCTGCAGCTCTGCTTGTGTTAGTCACGGGCTGATCTTTCTGCTCTTGGACATGCAGGGGACTGGGCTTGCCCACATCAGCGAAGGAATCATCCAGGGTTTGATGGTTATAACTGCAAAGACAGGAGTCGGGTCTGTGTTCGGCAGTGTCTCCGAAGCCCAGAGCCCTGCCAGGCTCCCAAGTAGAAAAGCAGAGTCCCTAGTTTACCATTTATTAGCTAATTAGGACCAACTGCAACCTCATGTAGTATGTGCTTGAGAGTGAAAGATCCCCAGCTTCCGTGGGCATCACGTCGGTATCCGGAGCAGGGTAAGTCTCCTGAGCCAAGGAGGAGTTTCCAGGGCACGCAGTTAGTTTCTGGTGTCCCTGGTCGGTTGTTTGCAGTAACAGCTGACACTGAGATGAATGTGTCTCTCCTCTTTCAGATGCATCATAATCTCTGGCCTCAAACAGCTCATGCAGGCACTTGGCATCGCTGCGTGACAACCCGGTAGTGAGGGATGGTGAGGCAGAGGAGAGGAGAGCGTGGCTGGAGCTGAAGGGAGCTGCCCTGGCAGGAGGCTGAGGAGTCTCCGGAGAAAAAAAAAATCCCACAATTTTACCCCGTGGAAACAAAACCCTGTGAATGTTAATATTGGAGTGTACTGCAAGTGGCTTACTCGGTGCAGCAGCCACAGGCCCCACCAGCGTGGTTCTCCAAAGGCCTGAACGTCCAGGTTATAAGGCAGAATGCATTTGCTGGGGGCATGTGGGGAGCCAAAGTGAAAAGCATCACGTCCGCTTTAAAGCAAAAAGAGTGAGGCAGAGATTTGTCAATTTACACAGGCTTTTGGGATGGAATGGGCTCTTCTGAGTCCCACCTTTGGCTTTGGCACCAGCCCTTTCCCTGGGAGCAGAAGGGCACTGGGTATCTCGGTTTCTGGTTTCTGTAGGTGGTGTAAGTCGTGTATCTACAGTGGCAGGTAGGATGTTTTCCACCGGTGTTTTTCAGAGGCTGAAAAAAGTGCAGATTTCCTCCTCTTCACTGTGCGTTATTTTGGATAAGCGAGGTTTTTGGCCTGCTCAGCACCTCGAGTACAAGCAGTGTCTGCGTTTCCTCCTAACCTGGCACCTTTCCTCCTTCGCCAAATTCGGCGCAGCAGAAGGGCGAGGCGGCGTATTCAGCTCATGCTGCTGAGAAAATCGTAGCAAGGGCAGAAAGAGGAGGTTGTCTGAGAGCTCCCAGCCGTACCGTGCAGGAGATTTTGGATAGGAAGTGAGGAGCAACTTTTCCCATGGGAACTACAGGGGGAGGCAAGCCGAACTGAATGGAGGCCTCATAAATCAATGACACACACCTTCGACTGTGCTATAGCCTTGGGTGGCCGGAATTTATAAGCCCAATCAATAATTGAGGGAAAAAAAAGCAACAAAACAAGAAAATACATCAGTTATAAAAATGCTGGGTTCCGTGCAAGTCTCTTTCCATCAGCCTCAAACCAGCTCTGAAGGGGAAACTGAGGCATGGGGCATGGGGTCTGTTTGCTGAGGGCGTGCAGGGAAGGTGTGCGTGTGTTTGCTCCGTCCTGGAGCTCTGAACTCAAACCGATGCAGCTGCTCGTGGCCAGCCCCGCTCCTCACCTCCCCTCTGGGTGAGGGAGGAAGAGGTCAGGCAGTCCGACGGGCAGGGACACCCACGTTTTGTTCCACTTCTCAGCTAAATATATATTCCATGGGTGTTTTTTTTTTCTTTTTTTTTTTCGCCCAGAAGCGGCACAGTGCTTGTGCTGCCTGCTGGACAAGTGTGCGTTGTCGGAGCAATTTCAGGTGTTAACCAACTCGTCGGTGTCAAACGGCGATGATGGGATTTTCCAGGGCTGTCATTCTCAGCCTAAGCTGCGGCAGCTGCGATGGAAATAAAGTCGAGTACGCTGTGAAGTGCATGGGCCCAGGGAGATGTGATTCAGGACGTATGATCGTACTTCTCCGTGTGCTGTCATCAAGGTAACCTTCGAATTTGTGGCTGAGTAAAAGCAGGCTGCTTGCAGCCAGGTCAGTAACCGGGTCACTGTCTCCCTCCGGTGCTGTGACCCCAATAACTGCCCCTCCTAAGCTCGGGGGTGATAATTAGTGATGGGTTTTTCTCCGTGCCTCAGTCTAGACACTAGCTGGGTGCTTGGAGTCCCTCCTTGGGCAAAGCTTGAGGGTGCAGACAGCTCTTCTGCCGCCTTGCTGCCCTCAGCTTTCCCTGTGGGTAGGAATTTCAACCCCCTAACACTTTAGGGCAACCTCTCCCTCTCACCTGGGCATTAGCAGAGTGCCAAGGGCTCATGTGCAGTTGGTTTTCGTTGTTCTTTTGAGGGCAGCGAGCTTCTAAGAAACCCAGAGAGGGAGCACAAAGGGACCTTTTGCTTATCTCTGACCTTTCTGGCAGGGATGTGCCTCCAGGGCCCAGATAACGCGAAAGCTGGGATGCGTGATTAGGGATTGAGGCCCTGAGATGCCATCTGCAAAGGTCTGGTAAAGACCTGTGGGGTGGCTGCGAAGGGGGAAATACAAAAGTCCTGTCTGCAAAGGGGTGGTGAGAGGCCAGGGGTGGAGGGATGTGGGACTGGGGGGGCCGTGCCACTGCCAGGGGAGCAGCAGGGGCTTTGCAAAAGGGCCAGGGGAGAGGTTGTGGCCTTTGAGTTTCTTGCTGATGAGGGTTTCAGTGAGCTGGATTTGGGGGAAGAGCCTCCCCCAGCCCATGCCCTGCTGTGCACAGAACCCCGCGTGCCCTGCCCGTGGTTTGCACTGCCCAGTGCAAACATTTCCCCATGAAAAATCAGCGTTTTCTTTTTACCTAAGTGGAAGTAGATGAGGGCAGGAGAAGGGGTGACCCTGCTGGGGTCCGTAGCTTTGGGCACAGGTCAAGAACTGGGGCTTGGAGGAAGCAAGTCCTGGATTTGGGCTTTGTGCTCCACGTCCCAGCTCACGTCACGGTGCCTGAGAGCCCTCCAGACACCGCTCCTGTGAGCAGCAAAGGCAGAACTGGAGCTGCTGGTGTCTGAGAGCTGCTTTCCAGCAGAACCAGAGCGTTTTCTGGTGTCTGCTAAGGAGTGCTTTTTCTTGCCAGAAGCGTGTTTTGGGTCTCGTTTCTCCTGAGCTGCCTGCTTGTGGGAACGTAGCCGCGTTGGTACCTTCACTGGGCCACCTCTGTCCGACTCAGCTGGATTAAGAATTTATGGGAAAGGAAGGACAGACGCGCACAGCAGGATTGCATACGGCCCGTTTCTGTAGAAAACAAGACCAGAAGCTTGGCGAGGGCTCGGGTTCATCCTGCTGCAGGACAGGAAGATTTTTGTGGGATGGGAAAAATGTTCCCTGCCCAGCTCCGGTCCGTGCCGCAGTGCAGGGAGACCCAGTGCGGTGAGCCTGGGCTGCCTGGACAGACAGACAGGACCACAGGGGGTGTTTATGTCCAGCAACCTCAGGAAAAATTCCCCTTTCTGCCATCGCAGCCAAAGCCTGCCTCTTCCACCCCGCGAAGGACAGCACGAGGTGAGCAAGGCGGAAAAGGGAATAACCGGGCAGAAAGCGCAGAATCCACGCACGTATATTTATTTTCAGGTAGGAAATCAACCCCCTTCCTAGCCTCGCTGCAGAACAACATCCTCTGAAGCCTCTTGTTTTGCTGAGGCCTCTCAGAGCCGTTCCCATCCTGCATCCCCACGGCCCCACCCTGCCGCGAGGAGTTGCGCTTTCAGTAGCCCCACACCGGGGTGCCTGGGGCCAGCTGGGGTGTAGCCCGTGATACTTATCTTCCTGGGGCCTTGAGAATATTATTTTCTTTTTCCTCAGCTTGTTTTTTCTCTCCCCCCCCCCCACCTTCTTGTGTGTTTAGGCTCCAGTGACCCAGCTCTGATTTCCTTTTTTAATTAATCGCAGCAGCCTTGGTTTCTGTGTTTGGCGCAGTAACGAGCGTTTCCTTTGTCGCTGCTGTCACTTCCACGGCTCTGCCTGCCGCTGGGGCTCAGAAGGTGCAGCCCTGCTCCCTGCTTCGTCATAAATAGGTCCCGAGACCTTTATCTGCCAGCACCCTTCGAGCAGCAGAAGCCCTTAAATGTGGTCGCACCGACACGAGGGGCTTTACATCAACACGGTTTTACCCGTGGGCGAATTTACATCGAGTTAAATGGTTCGGCCACCGTAATTTTCTTTGCATGGTGAAACGAGTGAAGCTTTTCTCCGGGTGGAGGGAAGGGGGAAGTCCTCTTGGCTCTGAGATGAAGCTGATAAAGTCCATCCCTGCGTGGCTTATCCCATTCATGTTCTCCTGCTCCCTTAGGGGGGGCACCGACGGCGAGGGCGCTCTGCAGGCAGCCGGATCCTGTCCCTGATCTGTTGGAAATCTTCCCTGGGAGCAGGGATCCCGTCCCTGATCTGTCGGAAATCTGTCGGAAATCACCCGTGGGAGCAGAGCAGGCAGCACAACGGCTGGGCTCGAGGAAGGGACGCAGACTGGCAGCAGGAAGGGGAGCTCAGCTGGGCTTCACCCAGGAAACCAGACCCCAAATTGTCCTCGCTCCCCCCCCAGGCAGCCAGTTTCTCGTGGGACTCCTTTCTCTGCCTTATCTCGCCGGGTTGGCACCTCCTCAGTGTCTCCTTGAGCTCTCTGGGCGCGGAAAGGCTGGGGTCTGGGGGCAGGGGGGCTTTTGTACCATTGTAAGGCAAATAAGAGCTGCTGGTTCCCAAATCCGGGCGCTCGCAGCACTTGGAGCAGGCAGGCCACTTCAAAGGGCTTTCTGGGAGCTGTCACTACAAAAGCTAGCGCTCGGCAATTAAAGTCTCTAAATCCTGACTGAAGCTGATTAATTTACACCAAGTTAATTACTAGGTCCCTTTCCAAGAGCCTGATACGAGTCATCCCATCGCACGATGTCATTTTCAGGGAGAATTAAACCCTTTGCTTAAATGTTTATGGAGCTGCTTTGAAGACGCAGTCCTGTGGCATCTTCAGCCTGGGAATTTTCTATTTTTTTTTTCCGCCTCGAAGGCCTTTAGCGCCGTTAATGAATGAACATCATTAATGATTAATCACCTAAATATGAATGGAGTAGGCTTAGTGCCAGGTAAAAGCAGAATAAATGCGTTTGCCCGAGCTCTGCTTTGACACGTGTGCTTTGGAGCAGCTGGCAGCAGCTCCTCTGAATCCAGTGGGGAGTGCTGGCCCTCCGCTGTCTCGTTTGGGCAAAGGGAAACTGAGGCATGAAGGAACTAAATGATCCGTCCACGCTAACGAGCAAGGCAGGAAAGAGCTGGGAAAATAACCCCAAAGCCCTGACGCTTCCCAGTTTTTTCCAATATTTTTCTCCTTACCGTGAGCATTTATTACATTTCCATTTGAGATCGTATCGACTCGGTGAGAGGGATGATGTTCCCTGTTCTCTCTGGGAAAACTGAGATACTAGAAAATAGAAATGACTCAGAGCAAGACAGAAGATCCCCTATAAAAGGAGTAGGGACAATTTGCTAGAGCTGTTACTGGTGTGGACTCTGAAGCGTGTGGCTCAGCATCTCCTGTCGTTCTTTTTATAACACAAGATAGTCCTCATATCCAGGGAGTATCCGAGCCCTTTCTTGCTTGTAATCTTGCTCAGGAATCGCCAGGAGCTGGCACTGTGGGCTCCAAAGGAAGTGGCAGGAGCCAGGACTGGTTGTTAGCTGTCAAGCCCCAAAAGGTCACGCTTAGGTTGTGGCGCTGAGAGGAACGAGGTAGGAGTGCTGGTGCAAATGGAAAACATTTCCGTGCGCTGCGCTGTTGTCTCTAGGAAACCTTTCAAGCACTCCCAGACCCAGCAGCTCGCTGAGAAGACCCAGATCTCATTTCTTTCACTACACTTGCCAGCAAAAAGGGTGGTTTTTTTCTTTTTTTTTTTTTTTTTCTTCGAGTAGAATCTGCTCCTGGCTCCGCCGGAGCCGGTCACAGTTTTTGTTCCAAATTTAAGCCCTTCCGTATTCAGCTGGGCTTTCTGCACTGCCACACGGGCTGATCCCTGCGTGGGCAGGGGGGAGCTGCCCGCCGAACCCTGCCTGCCCTCCTGGGGTTCCCCCGATTCCCCCGGGTGACCCCGCAGCTGCGCCGGGAGCCGGGCGGTGACCGCGGACGTGCGCGTGGCCCTTCTGCCCCGGAGCGTGACCACAGGAAAAGGGCTCCGTCCCAAATTGCAGGCGATGCTCTGGGGCCCTTCAGCGGGCGAGCCAAAGGATTTCGGGGGGAGCCTTCGGCCTCGGTGGCAGCAGGGGCTTGGGGGGGCTCCTGGTGCCTCCCTGCTGCTTGGGTGCTTGCCGGGCCGATGAGATGTTTGCCCTTCCCTCGTGCCCCAAGGAGCAACCCCAGCTGCTCCCAGCATCAGGCAGGGAGGTGAATCCTCTCATTTTTTTTGGAGCTGTTTTCTCCAAGGGACTCAAAGGACCTGGAGCCGCTCCAGTTCCTTGGCCAAAGCCCTCGAATTACAGGGTATGGGAGAGATGTAAGTAGCAGTGAGGTCTCTCTGTCATCTCCCACCACTTCCAACTGCTTTCATTCCTCCGGGGCCTCCTGTTCTTTCCTCCCCTGTAGCAATTAAGAGTTCATCCAGTTCCCAGCTGACCTGGGCTCTCTTTTGGGAACTCTCAGGGGCAGCTGCAGGCCGACTGCGCTCCCGCTGGGGTCAGGACGGGAGCTGAACCCATCAGTCACCACCCAGGGATGGGCTGCTGAGCTGTGCCTGACTTTCTCCTGAATTTTCAGACCACTGGGGGAAGGTTGGCTCGGCCGCGCCGCTTGTCTTTCTCCTTCCATTCTGCACTACGAGGGCTGTCAGCCGCCGAACTGGGCAAGACCAGCACGAAACTGGAGCACTGCAGCAGGTAACTGGACCACCACAACACGCAACCGAGAGGCTGGAGCCTGCAGAAAGCCTTGGCCAAATGATTTCAGAGCGCTCTGGGGCTGGCACGCATCCCCAGATGGCTGCTTTTAAGGGCGGCAGCGATTCTCTCCAAGCGTCTGCTCAGACAGCCGGCGCTGCTCACTGCAGCAATGGCCACGGGATCACACCTTTAAATCAAACGGCTCTCGTCTCTGTGAAATCTTCAGCTCAGATGTGGGATGGGAGGGGGCAGGTTTCTAATAAAGCTCAGCTGTCTCCAAGAATAATCCAGACCCTGTTCTTCCACCACTGCCTTTGAGAACAAAAAGACTCGCTGGCTGCTGAGCGCCTTTGAAAACTCAGCCCTTGATCTAGCTTTTATTTTTCTCTCCTTGTCCTCCCTTTTCTTCCCCTTTCTGGCTCTCCTAGCGTGCATGCATCTTCCCAGCTCCTGTCTCTGCCGAGGAGTCCCCGTCTCGTGCCAGTTTGACGTTTGCCTGTTCTGGATGCCAGAAACCCCTGGAGCTCAGGTGGGAGGAGAAGCGAGTCGCTGCTTCCCACCCCGCGTGCCACTCGGAACCCGGCCTGGGAAACGAAAGCTCCTTGGCTGTGTCTGCTGGGGCCGTTTCCTCCTGTCCCCTTGCCAGCTGAGCCTCACACGTTTGTCTCAGGAGAAGCAGAGCGATGCTGTTCATCTGCTTTGCTTCGCCCCCTTCTCCTCGTGCTTCTCCCACCTGCTGCTCGCGAGCCGCTCGCTTCCCTCCTGCCTGCGCTGCTGTGCGGGGTGGCAGCGAGGTGTCTCCCCTTTTCTTCTCCTTAGGGTCACGTTAACAAGTTCAGCTTGGCCGGGGGAGCAGGCTGCTCCAAACCGAGGGAGGAGAAGCCAGATGAGAGACTCCAGAGGTGGCCGTTCCGAAGTCACGCTTGCAGAACAAAGGCAGAGCCGTTCGGGGTCAGGGACCAGCAAAGCTCGCACGCCGCTGCACCCGCCGGGCTGTGACGACCCGCGTGTCCTCATCCCCGTGTTCCTCATGTATTTGTGCAGGCTGCGTGCTCCTCTGACTCTCTCCCAGGTTTTT
This sequence comes from Netta rufina, assembly GCF_964035555.1. Classification (NCBI taxonomy): domain Eukaryota; kingdom Metazoa; phylum Chordata; class Aves; order Anseriformes; family Anatidae; genus Netta; species Netta rufina. The sequence goes on along the minus strand of NC_140150.1, from coordinate 3,646,774 downwards.
AGCAGGCGGAGCGTTGCTTCCCGGAGCGGTGCCATCCCCTGGCGCTGCTCCATCACCCCTGCAGCCCCGTGACAGCCACTTACCCGGCCCTGCAACACCTCCCGGCCCCAAACCAGCATCTCCAGCATCTTTCTGCTGCTTCCAGCGAGCTTTGGCTCAAGTACACGAGGAAGGAGACGTTTTTATGGTACTGACAGTTCCTGGTAGGCCCGGCGAGCCCTGCACTCCTTGCTGCCTGTCCCAAGCTGTGCAGATAACCAGGGGGTGGCTCTGAGGATGGGGCCGGGCAGCGCTTCTGCACTTATCGGTGCTCTGAGCCTGGAGCAGGGCTGGCACGGCAGCCCTGGGGCAGGGAGTCTCACCCACCAAAAGGTGAAGAGGGAGCCAAGAGCAGCTGCGAGGTCCCCTCGTTTGCTGGGCTCTGGGAAATCACCCAGAGAGGAGTTTGCAGCCCTCGATCGCATCACAGAGCAGGGGAAAATCCGTGCAAAGGAGTGCCACAGGGATCAGCGCCCGGGGGAAGAGGGCTGTGTCCCCCACACCCAGCACGCAGGAATGTGTCTGAGCAGAACAAGGGGCTGGTGGTGTGCTTGGAGCGATCTGATGGCGCTGGGGAGAGCTCTGAGCTGTCGTGCCCAGGCTGCCTCCAGCTCCTCTGCTCCTTGGGGAGCTCCAGCCCAGCACCCGGCAGCTCTCCGGCCAGGCGTTAGCGCTCGTTTTGGGGCCATGCTCTGCCAGCTCGCCTTCTAAATAACGCTGGAGGGCTACAGAAATAACCTCAGAAGCGCTCATGCCTGATTGCAGGAACCGATTTGTTTGTCAGTTTGCGGTGGGAAGGAAGTGCATCTTTTAATTGCTGCAGACAGGATCCTGGTAGGAGCCTGGGGCCGGTGCTGCGCTGCGGTACATCCGATTCCCTTCTGCTCCGGCTCTTGGACTGACCCGGGAGTGCCTCTAGCTCTGCTCACACGGGCTGTGAGGGCATGGCTGCAAGTCACTGACTTATTTTAGGCCAGTTAGGAGGCTGTAGGACTAGCTGAACAGGACACCATACCAATTTTTCCAGCTCAGCACAGCCATAGAAACCACCACAGATTTCAGCCTAGGTAGCTCAGGAAGCAAAAACGTCTTTTTCCCTGCTAGGAGAGGGCAGGAGCTGCAGGGCTCAGAGCAAAAATAGCAGGTTAGTGGTGGAAGAAATGGTTAATGTGTCGGGGCTGCTGCTGGAATCCCTCCACCAGGGATCTGCCCGAGTGCAGCGGGAATGCTGCTTGCTCGGTGATGTGCATGCACTCACAGAGCGTGTCTCATTAGCGTGTTGTTAATGTCAGTAATTATTGGTGCTGTGAGCGCAGGAGCATACGTAGATAACGCACAGCTACCAGGAGCGCTGGGAGAAATGCACCTGCCTGTTTTTAGGGGTATCAGCCTCTCAGTTTTAGAGCTGTCACAATGTGCAGGGGTACCCGGCTGTCACAAGAAGTTCGGTGACATCTGTGCCTCTGGGAGGGGTGTTCAGGGAGCACGGTGTGACCCCCAGAGAAGGAGCCTTGCCTACAAGGCTGCAGGTTGTCTTCTGAACGCTGCTGCTGCGTGGATCGCTTCATTTCCATTAATTAACACAGGGAGGGGACGTTTGCCTTTGCCTGAAATTAATCACCGTGCCTTGTGAAGTCCTCAAAATTTTCCTCCTTTGACTGCAGCTGGACCTGGAAGGATGAGCGTGCTCCTTCCTGCCGGGGTGGGGAACACAGGAACCCTTTGCACACCTTGGCTCAGCGTGGCGAGGCAGGTCGGCAGCAAAGCTGGGGGGCTTTGGGGCTTTTTTGGGTGCAGGGGGCTGCCATGCACAGATACAGCTGCGGTGCTGGGCAGGAGGGCGGCTCATCTCGGTGCCTGCTGGCTCTGAAGGCATTTTGGGCTGAGGCAGTGTAGGTGCAGGACGTTTCCTTCCAGTTACCCCGAGGGTGAGCTGAGTGTGCCCAGCACGCCCGTGGGGAGGGTTTCTGGGCTGCAAGGTCCAGCTCAAAGCTCCTGTAGCACGCTCGGCCCGTGCTGGAAGGGAGCAGCAAGGCAGGTGCACCCCGAGCAGGGAAGTCAGGGGGCACCAATCCTTTCCTTTCTTCCCCCAAAACCACTTGTGGGCACATCCACACGGCATTGTCCTCCCTCCAGGGAACCAGCTCTAGCTCAGACCTGCTGACCTGACATCCCTGCCCCAATGTGGGCACATCCACGTCTCCAGTGCAGCACCAGCAGTGGGGGACCCCCTGCGAGCCCACCTTCCCTGCGTGGGATCCTCTCTGCTCCTCTAACAGGGAACAGGGTACACCCTCCTGCCCTGCTCTTGTGCACCACTCTCAGTTCTTGTTTTTCTCCCAGCCAAACCAAGGTTAAAATCCTGCCTGCCAGACTGCTCAGTGCATTGCACTGCCCTGCCCATGAGATCTGCCTGCCTCCAGCCCTGCTGCCCTGCCTCTGCTGTGCCGGGGTCCTGCAAAACTCAGCAGGGTGCTACCACGCAGGGAATGGCTGGGACACAGGCTCGAGGTGCTACAAACACCCCACAGCAGCCCCAGCTCCCTGCAGCAGCCCCGAGCCCAGCTTTCGAGGACTTTTCCCTTCTCCCTGCTCTGCTCCAGCTGCACCAGTCCCCTCTCCTCATCCCTCCACCATCCAGGACTGCCCCTTTTCCCAGCACAGCCCCCTCTCTTTGCTGGGGCAAATTCCCCTTCTGCCCGCAGCGCTGAGAAGCTTTGAGCTGCCTCTGCTTCTGCCTGGCAGTTTGCGTTGGCAAAGAGGCGCTAGGCACCGGGCTTGCCACATCAAATGAAAAATATCATGCAACCAAAAATTCTTAGAAAAACCCAAACGCATCTAATCTGCCGAACGGGGCACGCGAGGCACCGACAACAAGATCAGGGCAGGGCAGGAAAGGGCAGGAAGGATGGACAAAGGAAGGGTGTTGTAAAAAAGATCTATTTTATATGTAAAATTTCGGGGTAGTATTTTTTAACAATTTGCATAATTGGCTACCACAGATAATCCCCTGAAATGAACTAAATATATCACAACTGGGGGCTTTCCAAGCCCAGCTTGCTTTCTGAAATTGATTGGTTTCAGCTTTGCTTTTTTTTTTTTTTTTTCTACGCTCTTTCTTTCTATCTTTACCAGCTGAGTTTGGCTGGTTTCTGAAATGCCTGATTTGGGAGCAAAACTAAACATTCACCTGGGGATGGCTTACTATGGTACGAGTTTGAGTCAATGAAAATGCGACTTAATTTTAGATTTCGTTAGGAAAAGGGAACTAAGGCAGAAAACAGCTGCTGCAGTGACAGATGAAGACCAACCCGTTCTGATGCTTTTCATAAAAAGTCAGGTGAAAAATCTAGCCCAGCTGCTCACAAAGGGAGATGCTCCAAAGCCACTTCTGGAAATGCTCTCCTAAAGGAGTTGCCAAAAGATGTAGTGGACGCTTGCGGAGTGCTTGGGTATAAACACGTCTCTTCATCTGTTTGCGACTCCTTCCAGTCCCTTTTTTGCCCTGTTCTGGAAGCCACTTAAGCAAAGGGGTTCGGGTCCAACTGCTTCTCACCTTGAATGATCTTGGTTAAGAAAATAACGTCATGAAACTGAGACAGATCCCAGCAACAGGCAGGCGCAGGTATAGAAGCGATGGACACGGCATAAACCCAAACAGTACCCACGAGCACAGTTTTATTTCTGTTTAAATAGAGATTTGGTCCAAGCTGTAGCAACGGCCACTCTAAAAAGGGGGTTTAAGTTGACAGAAAGTTGTGTTTTGACCTTAGAAGCATCAGGCTTTCTTCGGAAGGCTGGTGTGCATCGTAACTGGATGATGCATCGAAGCGCCGCCGAGATTCAGTGTTCAGATGATATCACTCCGAGCTAATTAGCTGTACTCAAAAGCCTGACCAAGTCAGAGGAAAGGGAATGCTGTGGTTGCCAGTAATGGGAAAGATATTAGGAAACACGTCCCGCGGGCCAAATCCTGCAACGTTAAGCTCGTAGTCGAGCACGCTTCCCTTCGATTCAGTGAAAGCATTGCTCTGAAGTTAAGAATGAATGAGATACGAGAAAGGAGAGAGAGCCAGCTACGGGGGGAGACGGTTGTCTTGTGTTTGAGCACGGGACCGAGACCAGGAAATCCTCCGCTGAGCCAGGGAACGGCTGAAGGAGCTGGGAAGATGCCTCGGTCCCGGTGCCTGCGGGCTCCCAGCTGTCTGCACCAGGGCAGCAGCCGACGTGCCGCGTCCCTGCCGCGCTCTGACCCCGCTGCCGTGTCTGCAGGTGGAGCTGGGCACCCCGCAGCCTGTCCCGCTGCTCCCGGTCCATTTTATCAGCAGTTATCAAGCACAAATGATGGGCTGTAGGCTGGGCTGGCTCCTGCTGAAGCAGCAGGGACTGTGACGCCAAACCGTCACAGCGCGATTTGCTAGCCCTCGTGTTGCTAGGCCTTGTTCTTTCCTGGGAATGCTTGCAATATCTCGCTGCTTTAGGGAAATCTGGGTGGGAAATACCATAGATGAGGGTGTTTGAAGTGCTTTGAAAGCCTCCAACCAGAAAAAGTGAAACGCTGTCTTCGCTCTTCCTCTTACGCGTACAAAATGGTACCTGCTTTTCATTTTATTCGGGGGATTTCCTATAGCAAATGATATAGTTATTTGCTCATTGGATTTGGTTTTCAAGCCCTTCGGTATGTTAAGCAGTTTCAGTTTGATGTCCCCCGAGGACACCGTAATTGCGGTGTGCCCGAGGATGAAGATGGCACAGCTCCTGGTAGCTCAAAATCGGAAGGAGGCAGCTGGGAAATGCGAGGCAGAAAGCAGTGGGGAAAAGAAATATCGTGTGCATGGACAGCCCGGGGGGCCGGGCCCGCTGCTGATGCAGAGTCAGGTAGCTGAAGGCTTTCTGCAGGGAAGAGCTTTCAGAAATGGCCATTTGAATTTCCATCCCCCAAAAAACTGCTTTAGCCTTGATCTGAGGCCACGTTGTGGCACCGGCTGCCCCTCGGAATCGGGCTTCCATCCTCATCGCTCCTTTCACAGCCCCAGCTGCTGGTCAGCCTTCTTCGTTCATCACCAGCATACCAGAAAAATGAGCCTCCTTTATGATTCAGCGAAGAATAACATTGCTGGTTCGAGATCCTGGAAGTCTGGAGGCCATCAGTTTTTTAATTTTTACTCTGAAGGAATTTCCTTTTCTTCATATTGCTGGGCTCTCTTGCCAAAGCCAGGAAGCTGACTATCTATGGACAACAGTGACCAAAATTTGGTTTTCCTGGAATTTTCTCTTTTCCCTCCGCACACCCACACAATAGGCTTTTTAGGACGCCTGCAGCCTGTAATTTGCCTTTCTAGCCTGATAATGTGGCTCGCGGAGGCATCAGTTTTGCCAAGTCATCATCTGGAAGGAACACTTGCTTATGCAACGGGCTTCGTTCTCCCCCTCCGTGTCCGATGGCCCACGGTTGCCACCGAGCCCGGCTCCAGCCTTAGGGGCTGCGTCAGAACCGCCCCGCAGACGCTGGGAACCAGGAGAAAGACCATAAAGTCTGGGAAAGGGCCCGAAACTTTCAATTTCAAAAGGCACAGCCCAGAAACCAGAAGGACCAAGAACCCAATGCTGTGGTTTCCCTTTGCCTGACTAAAGAAAATAGCTGCTGTCTATTTTTACTAAAAATGTGGGACGTGGGGCCCTTCTCTTCCCCTGCACAACTGGGGGATGCTGCTCACAATGCAAGAGGGGGGGAGTGGAGCAGGGGGGTCGTCCCGGATTAAAACCAGCTGACTGGTCCACAGAAATCTCTCCCGTAGATTCTTGAAATATTTCTTGCCCACACCGCTAGGAGATTTATTCGTAAGGTAAAAGAAATTTAGCTGGGAGAGGGATTCGGGAATCTCATCGCACCTACAAAAATTCCTCGTTCCCATTTTAAGGCAGGGATGGGATCGATCTGAGTCTCCCCGCTCTTTCTTTCTTCCCTCCAGTTCCATCTCGCCGTGCTATGTGGTATTCTGAGGGCTTGCGTCGCAACAAATCAACGCTGATAGCATCATTAAGGGCTTGCAATGTATCGGATACCTTGCAGAAAATGAAAGCCATCTGTCCAAGTGCAGAAATGGGATTCCAGCGTGTGAAATGTATTGCGTGTGTTATGCACGGGACCTCTGTGTTCACTGTCATGAGGAGCACTGGCAACCTCTAAACCTCTGATCAAAAAGATGTTTCTCATTTTCAACATTAAAAAAAAAAAAAAAAATCCTGAGCAGAGAGAGCAGAGTCTTGTTTTACTTACACTTATTAACTTTGTCTGTTTGTTCTTCATTAAGAGACTCTTTTTAGATGACTGAAAATACAAAAAAAAAAAAGTACTAAATGTGTCAAAACGGCACACAGAAGTGACTCGCTGGGGGGAGTAGCTATTGTGGCAGATCACTCTGCTGCTAAGCCCTTTAGTTCTTTGTTCCTTATCCTAAAAATGCATGCAAGTGTATATGCTAAAGAATAACTCCAGCTGAACTGGCCAGAGATGTTCCAGCTGAGTTCTCTTTATACGACACCACAGCCCCAAATCCTTGATTTCTATGAATTCCATTGCTCTGTTCCCTCCTGAGCACAAGCAGCTATCTTCCCAGGATCACGGATACAGATTCCTGCTGTGGGTTGAATTTGGGCTTATTTCCCTCCTCTTCCATCTGTCATTCCTCAGTACAGCCAGAATGCCTTCAGCCCAGCAGTGCTGCAATGTAAAATTGAATTATACGGCCCTGAGGTGTGTTGCAGGAGTGTGTACCACCGAGGTGCTTCGTTCCAGAAGGAAAGGCAGTCAGCAACGGCAGGGAATAAAGCGGTCTAGCAGAGTGAGATACACTGGTGCTCAGGAATGTGCTTCCCACCTCCAACATTTGTGATTGTAATTAATCATTTGGTTGCAACTGTGGCAGCAATGACACATTGCAGCACCATCCCGGTCGTGAAAAGGGTTATACGAGCAGGCCATCCCCTTCGGGCACGTTCCCTTCACAGCCAGTATGGGAAAGTTTCATAGAAATGGACCTCCTGAGCTGAATTCTCTCAACTCAGTGAGGAGCTTTTAATTTTCAAGCTCAAAGGCAGTCCGTTCCCTTGGTATTCCAGCTACAGAATCTGTTGTACATTTTATAGGCAGTTTCCTGGCACTTCCAATTGGCAGCAGCGAAGTCGAGACATCTCAGTTTTTGTAGACAGTGACAAACATTAGGGAGCGATGTGGCCAAAATTGTATCCCGTTGCCTTCAGCTTCCCATGCCACAAAGCAATTACTGCTGGGTCAACTGCAAGCAGAGCGAGGTACCACTGCAGAGCAAACCCTAGGCTGCAGGAGGCACGGTGCAAACTTGCTTGGAAGGCTTTTGTTTCCCTGAAAATTCCTGAACTATCTGCTCGGGGTACAATTTGCAAAGGTATTTCCAAAGCATTGTGAATTGTTCTGAAAACAGAACAAAAAACCAGCAAAGCCTGACAAGCCCTTATCTCTGCAGACACTGGGGTTGCTATCTGCCATGGAGCTGCACCAGTGGTAATATGGGGATAACTTTTGGAAGACAGCATGCTGAGCGCGGGCTGGCCCCGAGTATGCACACAGCTGATTATATTTGTAGCTTTGAAGGGCTCTGGCCACAAAAATGGAGGGAAAAAACAAAAAGGGAGGGAATAAACAAAAAGGGAGGGAAAAACAAAAAGGAGGGAATAAACAAAAAGAGAGGGAATAAACAAAAAGAGAGGGAATAAACAAAAAGGGAGGGAAAAAACGAAAAGGAAAAAAAAAAAAAAAAGGAAGGGAAATAATGAAAAGGGAGGGAAAGACAAGGACTAGGACTGAATGCTCAAAGTGCACTGTAGGAATTGCACAGCTGGGCTTGACGAGCATTCCCGGGGGGGCTCCGGGACTGCTCCTTTGCAGCCTGCCCGGCCGCGGGGGCAGCTCGGCGTGCCCCCTGCATCCCCGCGGGACCCCGACCCCTCCAACAACCCCCCCTCCTCCCACGGCTCCCAGCCCCCGACCACCCCCAGGACCGGGCGCTCCCGCTGCCGACCTCCCCCCAACATGGCAGCGGCTCCCGCGGCCGCCCCACGTGCTGCCAGCCCGCCGGCGCGCCGCAAGCCCCGCCCCTTGGGGGCGTGCCCACCGGCGGGTTTCGGCGCGCCGCGGCGGCAGCGGCGCTTCCGATTGGCCGAGAGCCCTCCGGCCCCTCCTCTTCGCCCGCCGAGGCCCCGCCTCCCGGCGCGCCACCCGCGTCCCGCGGCCGCCGCAGCGGAGCCGGCGCTGCCCGCCCAGCGCCCATGGAGCTGCTGTGCGTGGAAGCCGTGCCCCGAGCCCCCCGAGCCGGGCGGGACCCGCAGCTGCTGGGGGACCGGCGGGTGCTGCAGAACCTGCTGAGCCAGGAGGAGCGCTACAGCCCCCGCGTCTCCTACTTCCAGTGCGTGCAGCAGGAGATCAAGCCGTACATGCGGAAAATGCTGGCGTTTTGGATGCTGGAGGTACGGCCGCAAATCCTCCCGCTCCTCACCCTCCTCCTTCTCCTCTTCTCCTCCTCCAGCTCCTTGCCCGGACACCCAATTTTATTTTATTTTATTTTATTTTTTGCTTTTTTTCTCGCCCGCCCTCCGTGCATGCAAAGCGTGCGCGCCCCGGGAGGCAGCTGGCGGCAAACGGGGAAGGCAGCGGCCGCCCCCCGTGCACCCGCCCGGCTCCCTCCTGCTGCCTGCCGGGGGCACGGGGAAGGCTCCGGGCTCCGTGCGAGCCGCAGCTGCGGTCCCCGGCATGGAGGAGGCTGTGCCCGGAGGGAGGAAGGGGGAGGCGGGTGGGCAAGGCGGTTTGCGGCGGGGCAGAGCCTGGGCGAGTGGTGGCTGAGCTGGGAGAAGCGCTGGCCCCATGCAGCAGGAGCAGCCCCCCCGAGATCCCAGCGTGTGCCCCCAGTTCCCCCCCGGTAGTATCCTGCCATGCTGCTCTTGGGCCCCATTCATTCCCTGCTCCCCAAAATCCTGGCCCCAAATCCTCCCCCTCTGCAGCCTGCAGCCCAGAGGCTCGCACACCCCGCACGGGGCTGAGAATGCCTCGTTGAAGGGAGAAAATAACATTGCGACCATTTACTTCCCTAAATTAAAATGAACGAGGCTCTCTGCGGGATGCAGCTTAGTGGGGAGACCTCACGGGCCTCCTTATGGGATGGTCAGAGCGAGCGGTCTCAGCAGAGAAAGAAACAGCAAGACATAAGTGACATTGGGATCCAGCCTGCCTGCTCGCCACCGCAGCCACCCTTGCAAGAAGCTGTCTGCTTCTGTCAAAAGAAATGAGAGAGCGCTTTGCTTTTAAAAAGTTTTTTTTTTCTTCTTTTTTTTTCTTTTTCCTGTTCGCATTGTTCTGTCGCTGCAAGCCTCTGTCTGAGGAGGCTCCTTAGATAAATGCAGCTCTGGAGCCTGTTGCTGCGGAGCTGTGAGGACGGTCAAAAAGTGGGTGACACTTCGGGGTTGGCACGGGGTTGCTGCAAGATTGCAGCGGAGGGCTCAAATTCGGAGCTCTGGGGTTCTGCTCGTGGCTGTGGCTGGGGGGGAAGGAGGAAGACTCCTGGAGCCAAGCACGGCTCTGCCATCGAGCCTTCCCCTGCCCCTGGGCTGCTGAGGGTGGAATTGCCAGGAGTGGCTGTGGATCCTGCACCAGTCAGTCTCCAGCTGGAGGCTGCTGGAATTGCTGCTTTTCCCTGAGGTCCTGAGTCCTCCCAGAGCAGAAAACGGGCAGCCGGCTGCGGGCATCCCTGAGAGCAGTGGAAAAGGCAGGGAGGGGGTGGAGGGGTTGCAAATAAAAGAATCGGGGTGTTAAAGTCTCTGTGGGCTCTTTGTAACTACGCTCAAGCTCTTCTGCTTTCCGCAGGAAGATGAATGGAGCCGTGCAGCATTTGTTGCTGGCGTAACCTCGCTGCAGCCGTAGGCTTCACACCTGTAGCTGACTTACTCCTTAGCCCCGTGGAGCTGTCAGAGCACTGCAGATAACCGTGCAGCACCACCACCACCACCAGAAGCTTTGAAGCTGCAGTGCAGGCAGGGTCTGGAGAGGCCGGTGCTGATTAAAACTTCCTTTTTTTTTCTTTTTTTTTTTTGTTTTGTTTTGTTTTGTTTTGTTTGATCGGGTTTTGTCAGGTGTGCGAGGAGCAGAAATGCGAAGAGGAGGTCTTCCCCTTGGCCATGAACTACGTGGATCGCTACCTGTCCTCGGTCCCCGTGCGGAAAAACCACTTGCAGCTCCTGGGGGCGGTCTGCATGCTGCTGGCTTCCAAGCTGCGAGAAACCATGCCCCTGACGGTGGAGAAGCTCTGCATTTACACAGACAACTCCATCACGCCTCAGCAGCTCCTGGTAATCACTCCCCCTATCTCAAAGAGCCCTCCAGCCCCTCCCCAGCCCTTATCTCCCGCACGCTGCTGCTTGGCACCGTACCTGCCCCTGGGGCTCCTCCTCCTCTTGTTTTTTTTTCCCCCCTGTTTCTCCACCTTCCTCCGTGTTCCCCAAACCAACCTCCTCACCCCCTTGCCACGGTGGATTTGGGTCTGTTGGTGGAGCCCTTCCCATCGTGGCAGAGCCTCGCTCCCTGCTGTGCAGGGCAGGATTGTCACCTCCGCTGTCACCTCCACGCCCCAGAGAACGTCCCCTGAGCCTGAAGTGCTCGCTGGCAGCACGGAGCTGCCACGCTGAGCCTGCTCCTGGGGCTGCTTTGCTTTCGAGTGGCAGCTCTGGGGAAAAAAAAGGCATCTGAACAGTGCAGAGCAGGAGGAGGGGAAGCGTTAAGTGGGGAGCTTCCAGCAAAACGGGTGGACCTGGGTTGTGCCTTCCAGGCTGACGATGCTGCCAGGTGAAGGGCTGATGGAAAAGCTGGGAGCTTGCTTCGAGTTAAAGCAGGGCTGCTCTGCCTGTCCCATCAGACATTTAGGTGGCAGCTGCGTGGGCTCTGAAGGCAGAGCTTTTTGTCTGATAGAAGCTGCTCAAAGCAGAGATCCAAACCTCTGAGCTCAGCGTTGCCAGCAGGGGAAGGACGCTGGAGAACCCCTTTTCTCGGGGGCCTCCTGTGCTGTCGGTTCTGAGCTCTCGGGAGGAAACGGCCACCTCGGCTCGAGTGACAAACATCCCTGGAGACGGTTTGCCTATGAGAATTTCTCGGGGTTAGTCATCGCCTTATTAAATGTCTGTTTTGTTTTTTTTTTTCTGGGCTGGGGGTGGGTGAGACGCTCTGAGCGTGTCCCCAGGGTGGGGAGCGAGCCCACGAAACTTTCAGGTGTGAGATGAAGGCAGTTCTGGTAACGGGAGCTCGGCTCTGAGCGTGGTTTTTCCAAGTGCTGGTGAAAGTTGGGGAAAATCCCCTCACCTCCATGCCTCTCCCTGTAGGTTTTTGTGGGTGGCTGCTGCCATACGCAGCCCTCGTGGAAAAAGCACGTGTGAGTAACGGTGAGGGATGGGAACGCAGAGGAGATGCAGGTGCTGGTTGCTTCTCTAGGTGCTGAGCTGTGGTCGTGCCGTAGCACCTTGCTGCTGGGGCTGCCCCAAAAACTGTGAGCAAAGGTTTTGTCCAGCTGTCAGTGACATTTCACCCTCGGGAGCAGCTTCTCACCTATCAGTGTACCCAGGACTGGGTTCGTCACGTGAAGCTGATCCCAGCCTGGAACAGAAGGGTTCCTCGTGGCCCTGGGGTAACGACTTGCTCGCGTGCTTCACCTCTGTCTTCCTCTCCGATGCAGACCTTGAGGGCAGTCCTGCTGCCATCAGCCCTGCAGGTTAAGGGACATCAGCACAGAGCTTTTAGCCATTTCTGCAGCCCGGATCGTGGGCCACAAGGAGCTGGACTTGGTAGGCACCTTGTGCACGGCTGCCACGGATCCCAGACGTGCCTTCCTCTTTGATTTCTTCTTGGTGAAGGTTTGCTTCTTTCAGTCAAATTTAAGCTTTGTTTCTAGCAGAACCTCCGGAGAACAGGTGGGCAGAGGAGGTGCTGACACGCAGAAAGCACCAGCCTGCAGGTTTTCCTTCGCCCTGCTGCAGCGCTGCCTCCCCCCTTGGAGCCTTTTCTCCTTCCCCCAGAGGTTTGTCAGCAGGAAGCTGTGGCTAAGCAGGGCCACAATATTCATCTTCCCTCCTCCAGCCGGTGTTGGGGTGGAGATGGAGGAGTAAAACCCCGTCTGCTGCCTGCTGCTCCCTTCTGATTGTGCAGGGCTCTGTACCGCAGCTCTTTTTTTGTGCTTTCCCCCACTAAAACACTGGGACGCTCGGCGCAGCTGAACACCCAGCCTGGATCTTTCCGCAGGGTGCTCCAGCATCAAAATGCACTTGGGATGGACACAAGGGGCTTCACCAGGCTTGCTTTTGCCTAGATGCTCCTTGCCTGGAGCAGAACCCGCTCGGGTTTCCCTTTGCTCTCTGTAAAGACGGAGCTGAGGCAAGGGCTGCGGCTCCGTGAGAGGTTTGGCGTCGCCCCGAGACCTGCCAAGAGTTAATGCCCTGATTACAAAACCAGGGTGAGCTGCTCTTTTCCTCCTCTGTGCTAATCGTGGCGATGTCGCCTCTCTTTCACAATCTTGGGGTGGAAGAGGGTGGGGAGGGGAAGGGGAGCTTCTTCATCAGGGTCTGGACAATGGCGCATCCTGGCCTCCTCTCGTGGAGCCGTGCCATTTCGGCTTCCCTCCCGTCCTCCCAGGGCCCTCGGAGGAAGCTGGCTCCCTTTCCCACTAGGTTTGCTTCCTTCTCTTGCAGGGATGCTTGGCACCAGCTCAGCGGTTTAGCAAGGACACATCTGAAGCAAAAATCTTGATGAAGTTATTCTAGGGAGAAGGAAATGATGCAACAAGGGACTTGTCCATTTGGAGGAAGTTGGATTTCCGTCGAGGGCGTTATCTAACCTACCTTGCTTGGCTTTTTTTTATTTCTTAAAGACTTTTCTGGCCTGTGCAAGTGAGCACTCAGCTGCTTGAGGGTCGGGGAGAGCACTTGTGGGTCACCTTCACCCTTGGCTTGAGGGCGTCTGCCTGGTTTGCCCCTGCTCTGTTGATTTCCCCCTGAGACCTTTGATCTGAGGTCAATTCTTCCAATTTCAGGTGTTTCCTAGCAAAGACCCCAGGCAGGGCCAAGCCAGCGGGCAGACGATGAAGGAAGCAGCAGTGACAGCAGATGATGAGGAGTGAAAACAGGAGAAAGGGGTCACAGCTGAGTAGGAAGGGTTGGTCACTCGTGATAAGCATCGACCTTCCAGGGCACAGGCTCGTGGTTCGCCTCCTCCTTGTCGCACGGGTGGGGTGGATGCGACAGCTCCTGCACCTGAATTCGGCACCTTTACCTTCAACATCCAGCCCTGAGGTGTGCTCCGGGGGATGGAAACAAACGTTGGCCCCACGTTTCCTATCTGCAGCTGGACTTTCGTGGCTTCTCATTTCTGTAGCTGTCGGGGAGGGTGGGTGGCCAACAGCGACAGCTCTTTCCACCCTCCTTTTGAGTCAGCCCGCGAGCACATCAGAGCTGGCGGCTCCCCGAGGCAGTGATAATGAGAAATGGCAGCTTCTCAACTCGAGTGGCAAAATCAGCTTCTTTTCTCCTGCAGGCAGGGCTGCTGCACAGAAGGAGCTGGGCTCTGCTCCCTGCCCAGCAGCGTTTACGCAGACTCCTCGCAGGCGCCTGTGGGTGGTGGTGAGGGCAGAGCCTGCTCCGTGGGGTGGCTCTCACTACATAACGGGAGAGGTGGCGCGGCTGGCACATCCCAGACAGAGTTTGCAGAGCTGCAAACGAGGAAAACTCTCTGCTTGTGTCTCGGATCCTGCTCCGTGAGGGTGCAGAGGCAGCAGCCAGGAGCTTGAGGCTGTGTCGCCGCAACAGGACTGCGAAATCTTGTCAGAGCAGGGGAGGTGATGGGCAATGCTGGCTGCTTTCCTTCCTTCTCTCTCTTTTTCTTTTGGGGGATGCAGCCAGGAGAGATAAAGGGTGCAAAGCCTGCAGTGGCACTTCCCAGCCCCACAGGCGCTGGCTGAGCCTGGGGAGCTCTTGCAGGAAGGCGCTGGGCGCAGTCCCGGTGATGGGATGCTCGGTGGGCAGCGTTGGCAGCCTGCAGCCCTTCCACAGGGAGGTTGGAGCGGAGAAACAAAGGAACTTTTTCCACTTTCTTCCTCTCTTTCATTAGCCAGGCAGAGGCTGATTCAATTAGGTGCAAAACAAAATGCCAGGAAAAGGATGTTTGCTGTGCGGAGTGGCGCTGCCGTCGCAAAGCTGCTTGCCTATCTCTTGCAGCCTTTTGTTTTGCTTCTTCCACAGATGAAGTGATTCAGAGATTCTGCTGTGCTGCTCCGAGTGGGAAATCCCAGGGGCTAGCAGGAGAGGAGCAAGGAGCAGGGGGTTTTGGCTGGAGAGTGGCTTCCTCTACCTAAATCCCATGAGCCGGTGACAATCCTCGGCTCCTGTCACCTTCGGCCAGCATCTTGAGTGCCAGCTGAGCCTTGGGATCAGACCCCTTGTACCAACGAGGTTTTCAAGAAGCTGGAAAACCTTTTTATTAGCTGTTAGAGAGCTGCTTTTGTGCAGATGGTGTGCTGGAGCAGCCCCAGTGCGGCAGGAGCCAGCGCGGTGCCCCCCCAGGTGAGCTCTCGCTGCTGATCTGCGCCCTGAATCTGCTCCTGGAGATGAAATGTGTCCCAGCAGGGCTGTGCCTTCTGCCACACCAGTGTGAATGCCACGTGCCCCTGCCAGGAGCTGGCATACGGCTCTGGGAGGAGAAGGAACAAGGGTCTGGGGGGTGCTGGGCTCCCCTCATCCACTGGGGGCTGGCTCCGTGCGCCGCGATCTCCGGTTCCTTTTGGTGACCTCAGCCCTGGGTCTGCACGGGGGCCGTGCTCCCCCCTTGTGCAGAGGTCGGGATGGGGCTGCTCAGCTCTCGCCCTCGTGGCAGGAACCCCTGGAGGTGCCGCCGGTGTCCCAGCTCCCCAGGAGGCTGGGCTGATGCTCAGGCAAGCAGTTGGCTTTCCTAGCGAGGCTGCTGGCCCTTGGTGGCTTCCAGCTGAGTGACAGCAGGGCCAATGCGATGCTCCATCTCTCACAGCTCTTTTCTGGTGTCACCTGGCTGTGTGGCTGCGATTTAACACATGGCCAGCACTCTCTTCTTCCATTAAGCCTGGTCTCTCCCCCTCTACTTCCATCCTCTCCTTGAACCAGGCACCCTAAAAGCCTTGTGCTGCGGTCCTGAGGCTCTGGAGCTTCTCGCTAGGTTGCTTCTTGCTTTTATGCCGCGGATTTGGCTTAAAAATGCAGAAAGCCTGGCAGGCTGGCCATCCATATGGGAGACCAGTGAGTGTGTTCCAGCGAGGCACCGCTTTCTGGTTGGAGAAGCACGGGCTGCGAAGCGGCAAATGGCACGTTTGGGACTCGGAGCAGGTTGAGCAACGCTGCTCATTTAAGCAACCCAGAACTGGTATTGTTGTGTAAGGGGAAGAGTGGGTTTAAAAAAAAAAAGAAAAGAAAGCGGAGATCGGCCTTTATGAAAAAAAAAAAATCTCACTTCTTCAAATCCATCTGTTCTGGTGCTCCTGTGGGCAGCGCTGACCTCGTAATCTTAGAGCGCTTGGGAAAGAATAGAGGCTGTGCGGGGTGGGACTCACCCTGAAATGGAGACACCTGATCCCAATCCCAGCTCAGCTCTGGCCTTCCAAACCCAGAGCCATGCTTGGCTCCTGCGGCGTTTCCTTCCCCTGCAGGCTTGTAGGGCTGTCCTTCCCCACTGCGATCGGGGAGGAGGGACACGGGAGCATCTTCTGCACCCTTTCTGGCGTCCCTGGAGCCTTTTGGCCAGACCCAGGTCTGCTGCTGACCCAGAGGATGAGGGCAGAGAGAAGTGGGAGGCCGAGTGCATGGGATGCAGAGGCTTCCATCACGTCTCGTGGGGGAGTTGGGACTGTTGGAGGGGCTCAGGGTGGGTGGGTGCAGGCTGCCAGAGACATTCCTGCACGGGTGGGAAGGGAAATGATCTGGGGAGGTGCTGCTGCTTCTCCTGAGACTGCTGCCAGGGGCATGGTCATGGCCAGACAACCTCGGAGCTGCCCAGCGTAGTGAGCCCAGGACTTGCACGGCCTCTGTGTGAGTTTGGTGAGCTCCTGCCCCAGCTAAGCTGCATTGATGTGACTCACGGAGCCACCGAGGCTGGAACAGAAGCGATGGCAGAGCAGGGAACTGAACGTAGGGGTCCCAAATGCTCTGGGCGTGGACCTCTCCTGGTTTACACCTGGCCAGGTGAGAGCTTTGGTCCCACGCTTCTGTGACCTGCTGGGTGCTGACTGCCACGTGCTCACCCTGGGCTGCTCCGTGCGTCCTTGTTGGTGCTGGGACGGGCACCCAGAGCTGCGGGAGGCTCAGGGGGTGCGGGGAGCACTGTGCCTCCTGCCCCTTGCTCTTTTTATTGCTTGTGCTGCTGCAGCAGCCTCGCAGAGCACGGGAGCGCCCGGAGGAGTGCCTGCAGAGCAGAAGGCTGATCCGACTGCACCTGGGGAAGAAGAAGAAAGCAAGACTTGGCGCTTCCTCTTCTGATCTTTGCTCCAGGCTCTGCAACAGCTCAGGGCTGGAATTGTGCCATGGTGGCAGAGCAGGGCTGTTCCCTCTTCCCTTCCCCGTCTGATGGGTTGTGCTGTTTAACTGCCCTTCCCCGAGCTCTGGCCATTTATCTGCCCGTGGTTCAGGTGGGAGCTTCTCCACACCCCGCTGAGTGCCGTGCTCTCTGTCTCTCCGCAGGACTGGGAGGTCCTAGTCCTGGAGAAGCTAAAGTGGGACCTGGTCTCGGTGATAGCAAACGATTTCCTGGCTCACATCCTCCACCACCTCCCGCTTCCTAAGGACAAGATGGAGCTGGTGAAGAAACACGCGCAGACCTTCATTGCCCTGTGTGCCACAGGTGGGTGCCTGCTCCCGCTGGGGTCATACACTGGGGGGGTGGGCAGTGGTCCCTGGGGTGCTGGATGCCCACCTGCACTGGGATCGGAGCACTTTGCTGCTCGGTGATGTGTTTTCTGTCCCTGAGGAAGCAGGGTAATGGTCCTGGGGGCTGTTAGCACCGTGCCTAGGGTGAAGGCAGGGTTCAGTACGAGCCTCCATCAGCCCTTAGAAGTCCTTAGATCAGTGTCATCTTCAGGACCTCTTTTGGTGAGACAGGACTAAGAAATAGCTTCAGGAATCCTGCTGCTGCGATGCTCCACCTGTGTGCCATTGCTCCGATCCTATTTCTCCCCGCTCACCTGGAGACACCCCCCTGCCTGGCCCCCGCTGGTTTTCCAGGGAAATCACTGTCCCAGGAACCTACAGCTCGCACACAGCCTTGCTAACAGCTCCTTTTTGTCCCCGTCCTGCCTCCAGACTACACTTTCGTCATGTACCCGCCCTCCATGATCGCCACGGGCAGCATCGGCGCGGCCGTGCACGGGCTGACGCTCTCTGTCAACGACTTCAGCGGCGAGGCCGTCACCGAGCTGCTGGCCAGCATCACCGGCACGGAGGTGGTGAGTGTTCGCCGGGGTGGAAACCCTTCCTATTTCTCCAGCTCCCTCCTGAAGGGGGAAATAAGCTGGCCGTAGCGATGCTGACCGTGGTTCAAAGAGCACCGAGAGGTTGGGGAGCATCTCCGAACGCCGTGCCCTTGGTCAGGGCCACGGTTGTGGTCGGCTCCTGGCCCCCAACGCCATCTGTGCGGAGCTGGGGAGCCTTTGATGAGCGGCACAAAGGGCAGCGTCTGTTCCTCGTGCGGACAGGTGTCGGCAGGATCGGGTTGACGGGGTGGGATGGGGCAGGGGGAGAGGAGCCGGGCTCGGCATCTGCTCACCTCCACGGTGTCTGGTTGCAGGTGCCCAGCTCGGGGTGAGAAGGGGGCTGGGGGCACGGGGCCTTTTGGGGTGCTGCGCTGGGGGTGCTGGGGGGCACCCACCTGCCCCTCTGCTGTGATTTGGATGAGGAAGGGGCACCCGTTGGGCTCCCCGTGTCCAGGTTGCTCCTGCTGCAGCGAAGCAATCGGGAGCCTTTATTCTGCCAGGGCCCCTTTTGATCCTTTTCTTCAGCCGGGCCGGGTTGGTTTCAGTCCCCTGACGGCAGCGCCGCGGCTTGGGAGAGGGCGGGAGGCTGCAGCCGGGCTTTGTGTGGGCACAAGGGACGGGGCAGGAGGACGTCTTGCTTTCTTGGTGTGGTTTTGTTTTGGTTTGTTTTATTATTTTTTTTTTTTTTAATTTTTTTTTGTTTGCGGGAGCCTGTTTTGAAGGCTCAATCAGTGCAGCCAGCTGCTCGCAAGCTGCTGCGGTGAATGGGGCAGGAGCTGAAACCCGCTCCGGGGCAGGGCTGCTGCAGGGAACAGGTGGGAAGCAGGGAGAGCACCACGGAGCGAGGGGAGCTGAAAGGGCCGGGGATGGCTCTGCTGCCCTCCAGCAGCCCCTGCCCGGCTCCTGGGACGTGGCTGCAGCACGTCCGGGCTCCCCGGGGATGCTCCCGGCCTCGCAGCATCCCTGGGCTGTGACTCGGTTTCCCCGTCAGCTTTGGAGCTTCGCTTGTGCCTCGGAGCTGCCCGTGCAGAGCAGGATGAGGCCCCGTTGGCTTCCCAACGTGCCCCCAAGCTGGAGCAGCCCCACAACTCGGCTGCCCTACGGGGTCGGGCTGAGCCCAGCCGCCTCCTGGGCTTCGCTTGCAGGTGAAGGAGCCGGGCTGCACACAGCTGAGCCACAAAAATCTGCCAAAATTACCTACAGAGAGCCCAGCTGCGGCTCCTGAGATGCTCCTCAGCCTCCATCCCTACTCATAAAGTGGGGGCAGCTCCCGTGAAACCCCTCAGGGACCCCCGATCCCCCCCTGCCCCACACAGCGTGATGGGAGCCGGCCGGGCTGCGGGCAGGCCGGAGGCCGCGCTTACTGGAAGCAGCAGTGGGGAAGGGGAGGTGGGCGTTGCTATTTTTTGCTCGCCACATCCTCTGTCAGTTTCTAAGAACCGGCGGTGGATTCCTGGTAAGAGATTTCGATGTGTGACAATATCCCACCAGCCTGCGCGGCCCCGCGGCGGGCAGCTCGGCGCCGGCCTGGAGGTGCGAAATGTCACCTCGTGCCCCGGGAGCTGGGGGGGTGCCTCAGGGTGTCACAGCGCTCCGGTTTCGAGGGAGAGGGGTTTCCTCGGCTGGTCACAGCTTCTGGAGGAGAAGAAAGGGGTTTGCCCTTGCTGTAAGCAGCGATACGCCGCTGCTCGCCGTCCCCTGCGCCTTCCTGTTCGTGGGGCTGGCGGGTCCCCGGCACTGGGCTCCCTGGGGAGGCTCCCGAGGGAGAAACAGGATGGGGAGAGCCCTGGGAGAAGCTGTGTAGCCACAGCATCACTCCTGTAACATAGCATCGATGTCAGGTCTGGCTGCACGGAGATCTGAGTGTGGGGCTGCGTCAGGAGGCTCCCAGCGGGAGCTCCAAGAGACCCCACATGCAGGGCCTAGGGGGGGCAGGAGGGTCTCTGAGGTCTCCGTGTGCACCTTTTCCTGTGTATGGACCTGGGAATTGGGTCATCAGGTGGGTCCCAGCCAGCCCAGTGATGTTGGGCTCTGCCCCTCCAGTTACTGATGGAGGGGGAGAGCCGAAATTGTGTGCTGGAGCTCTGCTGCTGGAGCTCTGCGTGGCCCTTGTGGGTAATGGGGTCTCCTCCGTGAGAACGTGGTCGAGTGGGGAGATGGCAACAGAGCGTGGGGCTTCTCCTGGGCAGGGCATGAAGCGTAGCCAAGCTGGAGATACCTGGAGGAAAAAAACTGCTGCTGTGTGCTTGGATGCTCCAGGGGGCAGGGAGATGGTCCAGCAGCTGCTCAGAGCTATCCTAAGGGCTCTCACCTGTGAACAGCAGAGAACTGAGGCCTCTCTTCCCATTCCCTCTCCCGCAGGACTGCCTGAAAGCCTGTCAGGAGCAGATCGAGGCAGCCTTAGCCGAGAGCCTGAAGCAAGCTTCCCAAAGCCAGCAGGAGTACAGCACCGCCAAGACTGCTGCCTACCCGGCCAGCCAGCCCACCAGCACGCCCACAGACGTCACGGACATCAACCTGTGACCAGCCTCCCCTTCCCAAGAGCCGCCCAGCCCCGTGACAACAGGACCTGGCCCCGGACACCCAAATGTGGCTGCATCCCTCCTCCCCACCCAGAGCACGCCGAGGATCTGCTCCGCTTGCTGGCTGCTCGCCGAGGGCTCCGCGCTCGCCCATCTCCCCTCCTCGAGCGCCGGAGGGGGGCAGGAGGAAGGCGTCTGGGGGCTCCGACGATGGCCACGGGGGCTGGCGGGGCTCACCGCTGCTTGGACTCCGCTCGCTGGCTTCTGCAGGAGGCAGGGGCAAAGCGACCCTCCTCGTGGTGGTGGGGTAGCAGGAGTAGCCGGGGAGGGGAGCAGGATCCAGAATGAAGTTGTAAAACGTTCCCTAGCTCCTGTTCCTCCCAGCCCGGGTGCCGCTGTCTGCTCTCTCCTCGGGTACGTTGACCCTGATGACTTCCAGCCCCCGCGTGGGCCATCGATGGTGCACAGCCAGCCTCATACCCGGGCCTACGTGACCAAAATTTTGGTAGCCCCCCACCTCCTTCCCCAGGCCGGGGCACCGCCGGCCCGCTGGGCTCGCGAGGAGCAAGCATCCAGGAGGAGAGAAGGGTGCTCGTGGATCCCTGGGTCCTGATCGCTTCGTGCTGGGTTAGTTGTGGCTCCTGGGGGGCTGGCGTGGCTGCTTCTGCTTGGAGATGTGCGTGTGGCTTTGATTCTTGTTGCCATTAGATTTGGGATTTGCGGGTTTGGGGCTTGCTTTGGGGGAAGCGCTGCTTTTCCGCGTGGACACCACAAGTCCTCGTCCCCGGGGAGCGACCCCTCGGGCGAGGTTTGGGCGCGACGTGCGGAGCGGGGACGGCGCTGCCCAAACGCAGACCTTGGCAAATCACCTTGGCTTTCTGCTGCCCCACCGAGGCTGCTTAATTTATTGTTAACTGCTCAAAAAAAAAAAAAAAGGGGAGGGAATAAGACCTGCTGTCCCTTGCTGTGGGGCCTGGGTGCTGGTCTCCTCTCCTTCTTAAAGTGCCTTTATCCCTTCGTCCCCTTCCTTCGCTCCCTGAGCACTGGGAGACTCTCTCACTTTGGAAGCTGGGTGGTTTTTAGGAAGCTCAGACGTCAGACTAGATTTTACGAAATCCATATGAATGTGCTGCTATAGTCTGAAATGCATCTTCACTCCTCCAAGGCAGGGATCTCGGGTGCCGTTCAGGGGGGGCCGTTTTCAACAGATACATTCACGGGGGTCCGCGTTGTGTCCTCACAGGGTGGAACATTCGCTGCGCACTTGATTTGAGAAGTGATTGCATTTTTGTTTCGTTGTTGTTGTTGATCCTGTCTGTTAGTTTTTATATATATATAAAAAAAAAAAAAAAGTGTTTTAAAAAGAAAAAAATAATGCTGCTTTTCTAAGAGAACTATTACAGTGTAGAATTGTATTAACTAGGAGAAGCCAGAGAGACTCTGCAGGGATGGGAGGCAGGATGCTGCTGCTCGGTGACCGCCGGCCATGTGGATCTGTGGCTGCTGTCCTCCTGGGGGGGGGATGTGGGGAAGGATGTGGAAATCTTCCGTTTATGGTGCCGCTAGAAACAAAAGTCTTATCAGGTGGAAAAAGATGGGGCTGCTGCTCTTCCCCCCCCCCCAGCCCAAATCGGCGCGAGGAGCCATCTGCCACTGACTCCTGCTAGCAGGGCGGGCGGGGGGCGCGCAGAGCCTGTCTGTACGAGAAGAAATTTTTTTTATATATAAATGAGTTTTTAATTTAAGAGTAAACTGGTTTGGTGTTCACACGCGAGAGTCCCGCTGCTGGGAAAATCAGAGGATCCTATGATGTTCCAATAAAGTATTTTAAACCAGAGTGACCGTGTCCAGGGTTTTCCCTTTGCCACCTGTCCCCTCGCCGAGCTGTGCCTCTGCCCCAAATTGGGCTCGGGGGGAGGATCCCCCAGCGCAGGGGCTGCCCCTGAAAACCTCCAGCTCCGCGTTTCCTGAGCAGGATGAAAGGGAAAGGGGCAGGTAGGGCACCGTCAGCACCAACCCTGCAGGGAGGTGGATGCCACAGTGCCTGCCCCACGCTTTGCACAGCTGAGGGCTGGGGAGCAGCACCCTGGGGTGGCTCAGGGCTGGATGAACGTGGCCAAGATGCTGTGGGAGAGCGCTGCAGCCTTCCTGTGGGCACGATGCCCGTGCACCGAGCAGTTTTGCAGCAGCTGGAGGGGAGGCAGCGACTTCACAGCCTTGGAGGGCACCTTGGAAGCCTCCCCTCTTGCAGGTCGGTGCTGCAGCAGCTCGGGCTGCGCTGCAGCGAGCACGGAGGGTGCGTGGGGTGAGCCCGGGTATCGCCCTCCCTCATCAGCTTCTGGCTTTTTTAAAGGAGATAAAAATCAGGAAGCCAAGGAAAACGTGCTGCGGTGTGCAGCCGGCCGGGGCGTTGCGTGCTGCTCCTCTTCGGGTGGCTTCTGCTGCTGCCACCGCTGCGTCACCGGGGCCGGTGCCAGCTCTGGGCAAAGCCAAGGTGGCAGGGGGCTGAGCTGGGCACAGCAGGAGGGGCTTTTCTCCCCGGGCTGTGCCAGACATGGTGCTGCTTTCAGGGATAAGGCTGGACATGTGTGAGGTACGCGCCTTGTAGGGCTCTTACTGGAGGTTTTCCCCTCTGCTGGGCTGCTCTGGCCCTGCACAGGGTCCCTGGGGTAGTTGGGTGCTGTCCCCTGCCTCTGCCTGGTGACAGCCGAGCTCAGGAAGCTCTCAAGCACCACCAGGAGCACTTTTTCTCACTTCTTCTTCTTCTTCTTCCTTAGAGCACTTTTAGGCTCTGGGAACAGTCTGGGGGTGCTCAGCCCTGTGCCCCCACCCTTCCCACTGCAGGAGGGAGCCGCTCACACCCCAACCTTTACCCAGCAGTGCAGGGACTGCTCAGCAGCCCCACTCTCCTGCAGTGCAGGCTCAGATCCGCAGCTCTGCGAGGAGCCTGAGGCTGGTGGCTTTGCTCTGCCACCTGCTGGGGACAAGGCAGGGCCAGGAGGGGACAGGGCAGGAGGATGGAGCAAGCAGAGGTGCGACTGGGGGGGAGCAGAACCACCCTGGGACTGAAGGACCTGGCTTCGGCTTTATTTTCTGCTACAGGGAGAGGAGAAACCCAACTGCCCTCCCGGCTGCTGGTGGCACGGGGCTGCCCTGCCCCGCGGTGAGCAGCGTAGGGAGCACCCAGGCTGCGTTTGGAGC
Source organism: Netta rufina (assembly GCF_964035555.1). Lineage (NCBI taxonomy): Eukaryota > Metazoa > Chordata > Aves > Anseriformes > Anatidae > Netta > Netta rufina. The sequence goes on along the minus strand of NC_140150.1, from coordinate 3,623,460 downwards.
AGCAGGATCCCGGGGAAGGAGGGTCCTGCACGCCTCCTGGGGGGCTTCCATCTCGGAGGGCTCCCAGCAGGTCGGGCTGCGGCTGTTCCCTGTTTTTTTTTTTTCCCCCAGCTCACTCCATGGCTGCGGGCGGCTGCCCCTCCACGTCCCGCGTCTTGGAGTTCACCAGCTCCCTGCGGATCTCGGGCGAGATCTGCGGGTGGCTGTGGAACTTGAGCAGCTCCAGCAATGCCTCCTTCTGCTCCGAGGCCAGGTCCTCCTTGTAGCGCTGGGCGAAGGCCAGGAAGCACTGGTGCCACAGCACGGGCAGGACCCGCTGGTCGGTGCGGAAGGCCAAGAAGTGGAAGACGAGGGCGTCCACCACGCGGAAGGGCAGCGCGTACTTCTTGTCGATCAGCAGCCGGAGGAAGATGCTGTTGGCGCCGCTGTACTGCATCTCGGCGAGCTTCAGCATGGCCGCACTGCAGGGGGAGAAGCACAGGGGTGAGGACGGGCCCAGCACGAGCCAGACACTAAAGGGACAGACCCCGCGCTGCAGCCCTTGAATCTCAACCCCGGACAAAGCTGAGGAAAGCCCCTCAAGGTTGAGGTGCTGAGGGATGGATCCGTGGCGCCGCGGTGCTGTCCCCAAAGGGGAACTGTTCCCCACCCCACCAGCCCGGCCCCGCTGCGTTACCTGGAGTGCAGGACGGGGATGGAGCACTTGGTGAGGATGCTGCCGATGATGATGGCCTCGCGCAGCGTGCAGGTCCCCGACTCGCACAGGGGGATGAGGATGCCTGCAGAGAGGGAAAAGTGAGGCACCGCCGGCCCTAACCACAGCAAGGGCAGCTGATGGACACGAGGTTCAGCCCCTTCTGTCTCCCAGCACACCTGACCCTACAGAATAACAGCTCCTCCACCAGCTGTTACAGGGGCTGCGGCATCTCTCTGCCATGCACCCAGCTCCAAACACCCGCAGGTTGCTGGACAAGGCAGAGAGCAGGCCTGAGACAGCTCACAGCCTCACAGATCCCACGTATCTGGCAGGATCTGTGCAGCCCTACAGCGCCCCAGGGGGGTTTGGAAGCTGCCTTGCCCCCCAAAGGGGCTCCCTGCATCTCCCTGATGTCTTCTCCACCCTCTACCTTCCCACTGAGCCCCCACAGCCATGACAGGAGCAATCTGTAAAGGCAGTGGTGTGCAACACGGGGCCCTGCTGAGCTTCCCAGCTGCTGCAGACACCAAAAGGCTCCCTCATACGAAGTGCAGCCCTGCAGGGAGTCCCTACCTTTGAACCAGGCTCCCGGCTTGAACAGAGCCTTCTTCAAAGCCATGTAGAGGTGAAAGTTGAGGCGCTTGTACTCGACGATGTCATCCCTGACCCGTGGCAACAGCACCAGGTTGTAGAACCTCTGGGCCATCCTCTCTTTTAGGTTGGATGAAAATATCCTGGGAAACGCAAAGCACAAGGCGAGGGGTGAGCTGAGGCTCGGGAACCAGGTCCTGGGAGCAGGTGACTGCAGGAAACTCTTATAGGACATCTCAGACGGGGCACTGGGATCCCCTGCAACTCCCTCCACTCCACAGGAGGAGGGAGGCAAGAGCAGGACACAGGTTGGTATTTTGTGTGTCTTGTTCCACTTACAAAGCAAAAAACCAAGGTCAGCAGCTCCCAGAGACGATCTTACCTGGTGGCTTGGTACATGGCAGCCGCTGTCCACGTCTCTGGATCTGTAATGTAGAGGATCTGCTCCCAGTTGGACAAGGCAGGAATGATTTTAAATGCCTTGGGGAGTTTCCCACTCCTGTACTTGGACAGCACCTTAAAAAAAAAGAAATGGATGCAGCCGTGGCAGCGACATACAGGCACTGACAGCACGGCGTGGGACTTGGTAGGATTTGTCTTATGAGCATAAGAAAGCCACCCCTTCCCTTCACGTCTTCACTAGGAAAGGACTGTCCTGGGTCCCTGCTCAATGCTGCCTGCTGGCGTGGCAGCCACGGGGCAGAGCTCTTTGGCCTTTACCTCTCTGACACCCTTGTAGACCTCCAGGACGCGGGGGTCGAGCTGGGGCATGGGGCAGCCCGATATCTCCGAGAGCGCCGTCTCCACCTCCGTCTGCTTCTCCGTGATCTTCTCCATGATGATGTCGGCCAGCGTGCGCCTGGGGCGAGAGCAGGGGGGGAATGGGCAGGGGGCACGGTGCTGGGGAACAGCGGGCACTGCCTGGAGCCCCGTGAGCCCTCCATCCCCATCCTTGCCATCCCCATCCACTTGGTCCCTCCATCCCTGTCCCCTTGGCCCCTCCATCCCCGTCCCCCGTGGCTCCTCAGTCCTTGTCCCCTTGGCCCCTCCATCCCCAGCTCCTTGATCCCCATCCCCTTGGCTCCTCCAGCCCCGTCCCCTTTGGCTCCTCCATCCCCATCCCCTCGGCCCCCGTCCCACCTCAGCGGCGGGTTCTTGTTCATGAACATCTCGATGGCCTTCTCATCCTCGGGGTCCACCACCACCTCCCCGCCCCGCGCCGCCGCCTGCTGCAGCGAGGGCCACTCTTCATCCTCCTCCTCCTCCTCTTCCTCCTCGGACCCAGAGCCGCTCAGCGCCGGACCTGCGGGGACCAAACCCTTTGCTGTGAGCCCAGATCCCCGAGCTCGGATCCCGGGGGGGATACAGAGGGGGGGCACGGAGGTGGGGGGGGTCTCACCCAGCGCCCTGCTCCTGTGCCGGGGGGCTGCGGGCGCTCCGGGGCCGTGCTCTGCCTCCAGCTCCTCCTGCTGCCTCCTCGCTTGCTGCAGGATGCGCCGGGAGAGCCGGGCATCCACGTAGCCTCGGCAGCCTTCATCCTCCTCCTCCTCCTCCTCGGCCCGGCCGCGCCGTGCCCGTACCCGGGGGGCCGCGTCCTGCAGGAGCTGCTCGGGCAGCGGCACCGCGCGATCGGCTCCGGCCGCCGAACCCCGGGACCGCCGCACTTTGGGCATGGTGGGGGAAGCTCCGGGGGACTTCGGTGTTGCCGCTGAGATCGGTCCCGGACCCCTCGGCCCCGCGTGCTCCACGCGAGACAGCCCCACGCGAGGTCCCCCCCCCGCCCTCTCCAAGCGGCTCCGCGCCCGGCCCCTTCCGCCGCGCCCGGCCCCTTCCGCCGCCGCCGCTTCCTCCTGCGCCGCGGAGGACCGGGAGGGATGGGGGTCACCTGGTGAGGGGAGGGGGTCCTGGGGGGTCCTCAGCCTCCCCCCTGCTCCTTCCCGACCCCGTGGGGCCGTCACGCGGGGGAGGTGTCGGGGGGGGGTCGTGGAGAGGGCTGCGGGGGGGCTCCGGAGCTGGGGGGTGCTGGGGGTGCGCTGCGCATCCAGCACAGTCTGGGGGAGCCCCCGTGTGTGTGTGAACCCACGCGTGTCACCCCCTTGAACCCACCCCTGTTTTCCCCCCTTGAGGCCATGCATGACCCCCTTGAACCCATCCATGTCCCCCCTTGAGCCCACCCGCGTCCCCCCCGCCCCCATGCTCAGCCCCTCTTGCACCCACGGGTGTCCCCTCCTTGCTCCCACCCGTGTCCCCCCCTCCTTAGCCCACCTGTGTCCCCACCACCCAGACGCTGTGAGGGTCTCTAAGCCTTTTTTTATCCCCCCCCCCCCCCACGCACCCAGCGTGACGCAGGTGCCCGTGGCCGAGGGCAAGAGCGTGCAGCAGACGGTGGAGATGCTGACGCGGAAGCTGGAGCTGCTGGGGGCCGAGAAGCAGGGCACCTTCTGCGTCGACTGCGAGACCTACCACACCGCCGCCTCCACCATGAGCAACCAAGGTGCACGGGGGGGGCACCGGGAGGGGCTGGGAGCCCCCAGCTGGGTCACCCCAAAAGGGCAGGGGGCTTTTCTGGGCATCCAGCGGCACCTCGGAGGCTTCGCTTCTCCCCGCAGCGCTCCGTGGTCTTCCCTTGAAGCTCGCACGCGGTGTGCTGCTGAAATCCTGGCTGCATCTGGAGCTCTGCTGCAGGTTTTGGACGCAGCGGCAGCTTTTTCTGCCAGCCACGATTGTTTTACTCGTTACGCTGAGCTCTCGTGGGGAAGGAGCAGCTGGCTCGCTCGCTGCCTGCAAGAGATTTTCTCTAAAAGAGATTTTTTCTACGTGGAAAACGCGTGCTGCGGTTCCGTGCGCCCTCGCATGCAGCCTCCCCGGGGAGCTGAGACATCCCTGCAGGTCGTGCGGGTGCCGTGTGCCAGTTTGAAGGTGCTGCTCTGCCCTCTCACCTCTGCTCTATCCCTTTCACGTTGCCTCCATTCCCAGGGGTGGCTGCGCTGAGCGGTGAGCCCTGTCCTCAGGCTCCCCGCTCGAACGTTTGCACCCCAGCCAGGTCTCGTTGCTGTCAGCGTGGTTTTTCCCCAAAGCTCCTTAAGGTGCTGCTTCCAGCTGCGTAGTTCTGCTGGCTGCCTTTTGTGCTGCGGAGGGTGCTGGCAGCATCTGCCCGCTGCTGTGCCCTTCTTCTGAGGGTCTGCAAGCTGCAGGATGTGGGGCAGAGCTCCCAGGGCAGTGGGGAGCAGCTGTAGGGGAACAGGAGGCATGATGTGACCCGCTTGCGTCCAGGGCTGTGCTCAGAAGACCCCCCGTTCCCTCTTGACATGGCAGGCCCTGAAATGGCAGCTCCAAGCAAAGCCTGGCCTGCTCGCCTCGGGACCGTTGTGTCCCCCTCTGTCCCTCCTGCACGCTTGGGTTTTCACCTGAGTTTTAAAAACGCTTCGGGAGCGTCTCTCCGGTGGCTCTGCAGCTGCAGAGGTCAGCACTGAGCCCTGGCAGCCTCTCGCAGCGTGCCTGCACCCAGATCCATTTGCAGCCACGAGAGCGGCTTTTTGTCGCTTTCCCTGCAGCCAGAGCTTGCACAGCCACGTCTGGAAAGTTTTTTTTTAACCCAGGCAGATAAACGAGAATCAGCTCCCACTTTTACAGCACAGTACGAGTCAGGCAAGTCCTTTTTTTCCCCACATTCCAGAGTGAGCCAGGGCCCAGCCCTCGGTTACTGCGGGGCTGAGGTCTGGGTGCCCAGCCCTCTGCTCGGGATCAGGGGGTGCTCTTTGCTGAACCCCCGTCCTCTGGGGATCCAGGTCACCCGCCGGTCTTTGAGTTGTGCTGTGCTCCCCTTGGCCAAGGGGTGGCTGCAGAAGGTTGTTTTTTCCCACTTGAATCTTAAAAAGCAAACACAATCTTTTCATTGAGCCGCTGGACGATGTAAAGTGTGTGTGAAGACACATTTGGAATTAAGGCAGCAAGGAGGACAAAGGGAAACCAGATGTTTCTTGCTTTAAACCCCATACAAGCACGGGGCTGCTGGTTTCACAGCCCAAACACCGGCGCTCTTCTTTCAGGGCAGACAGGCAAGCTGATGTACGTGATGCACAACTCCGAATACCCCCTCAGCTGCTTCGCCCTCTTTGAAAACGGCCCCTGCCTCATCGCGGATACCTACTTTGACACCCTGATGGTGAAGCTGAAAGGTTTTTTCCAAAATGCCAAGGCGAACAAGATAGAGAGCCGGGGCACCCGCTACCAGTACTGTGACTTCCTGGTGAAGGTGGGCACGGTTACGATGGGTCCCAGCGCCCGTGGGATATCCGTGGAGGTAAGAAATCCTCTCTGAAGGGTACAAAATACAGCTTTGGGTAGGGAAATCTCACGCTGGAGACTTGGCTAGAAATCCTGAGTCCCCGTTGCTTGTGTGCATCAGTTGTGCTCCTAGTTTGTAGTCGATGTGTTCGTGTGTGTGGCAGGCAGAGCATTTATCTCCTGTTCACAACGAGGTTTAATTCAGGCAGGTACTTTAGGGCTCAGCTGTGCCTACGGTAAAGCCTGTCATTGAAGTGTCGATAAACACAACCCTGAAGGGATGCCATCAAACTAAAACGCTGCTTAAAGACCTGACGCGGGCAGAGCACTTCAGGTTGACAAACACACCGGGGTGTGGAAAGCAGCCTCTTCAGCTGCTCATTTCATGCTGATTTGGGTTTGGCTTCCTTTCCCGATCCCAAGCAGACAGCGGCTGGGCCAAGCAGCCCTGGGGGCGAGCAGGGCTCTGGGTTCTGCTCCGCGGTGCGAGGCTGCTCCCTTCTCAGCATCGAGCTCGGTGTTGAAACAGTCCTGCCCCGTGGGGTGCTGACCTGGATTGCTGCACCGCGGGGCGCTACGAGGGCTCAGAGGCTGGCATCAAACGGCTTCCGCTCCCTCCGTGCAGCGCTGGGGCTGCTGATGAGGCTCGAGAGCATCCGAGCAGCGTGCCAGCTGCCGGCGGGTGGGAGCTGGGCTGCAGCGAGCCTGGAAATCGAAAGGGAGCTGCTGCAGGTCGCGGGAGGATCTAGGAAGGCATTCGGGGAGGTGTTTGGCTGAGTGGAGGTGTGAGTCAAAGGCTCACAGGCTGTGGACAAGCCTCAGCTGGGCTTTAAAACATCTCAGGCAGGGGAAGGGCAAAGCGGAGGAGGTCAGAGCCCAGACATCTGCGTACGTTGGTGCCTGGCAGTCTTTGAGACGGCTGAGAACGAGATGTTTAAAGGTCTTTCAGAATCCGAGCTGTTGTTTTTCTAAACACACACGTGCTGTTATCTGCCATATAATTAATAATCACACCGCATCTACCCAGGCAGGTGTTCCTAGCCAGCAGGGATGGGATTGAGAAATGACTCGGTTCTTCTCTGCTGGAATAAACACAGATGTTGCAGTGGCACCAGCACTGCTGTTGACCTGGGGTTAAACAGAAGCTTGTTCTACCCGAAACTTGAGTTCAGGACCAGATTTGCCAGCTGGCCCGGTTGCTTCTGTTTTGGTTTAGCAGTTTCTTCTCAGGGTTTGCATTAGGACATACCCCTGATCTGGGACTGCAAGCCCTTAAATCCCAGTGCTTTGTCAGTGCACACCTGAGAGATGTCACAGCCAAACGAGCTGTCGGCTTAGCAGCTCGTGGGAAGGAAGTTTGCTTTTGGATGGGGTGAAGTTAATGCAACATGTGAACCAACGTCCCAAGACTTCCACCACTGGGGATTTAGTAAGAGCAATGAACTTGCAGGGTGTATTTTTCCTTTTCTTCCCTTTTGAAGGGATTGTTTGCGTGTTCCTGGCGTATCCTGTTCGTTTATGTTTGTCCATCCTGCTTGGATTTGCTAAATGTTCTCTTCTTAGAGGAAAAGAAATTGGTGTGTATCCCTCTGCAGCCACAGCACTGAGAAGCTGGTCTCTGACTTCAAACCCTTGACTAGATATGTCTCAAAACTCACTACAGGGAGGCAGAGAGGAATTTGTGCTGTCTCCTGTGTGGTTTTTGCCCCTGCTGTGCGCTTCAGGGCTGTGGTTTGTGTTGGCAGGTGGAGTACTGCCCCTGTGTGATAGCCAACGACTGCTGGAACCTGCTGATGGAGTTCATGCAGAGCTTCATGGGGAACCACACTCCTGGCGTCCCGTCCGTCTTTGGCACCAAGCACGACAGCATCTACAGCCCGGCGGACACCGTGGTGCAGTACATGGAGCTGTTCAACAAGATCCGCAAGCAGCAGCAGGTGCCTGTAGCAGGAATCAGATGAAAGGACATGAAAGGACTCCCTGGGGCTCTGTGCAGAGCGACCGCATCCTCTTTCCTGCCTGCCATGTGGATCAGGAGGCCCTCCAAAAAGCGGCACTGGAGCCAACCCAAGGTTTTTTGTTTTTTTTTTTTTTTTTCCTTCTAAATCTCTTTGCCCCGTTTCACGGCAAAGGTTTTGAATGCTGTGCGTATTTCTTGTTGGCCTTTGTATTTTTGGGGGGAGTGTGTGTGCTCAGGCCTATGGCTGCGATGGTTCTCAGCACCGTGTTTCATGCAGGGGATTACAGATTGTCCGCAGAGGGAGGGAAAGGAGAAATTCCAGCCAAATGCATGCAAGGGCAGAATTTCCTTGAATGCAAGCGGCTACATGAGAGAGAGGATGTTTTCTTTATTACTATTTTCTTAAGATATCCACATGAAAGTGTCATGCTTTTTTCTTCAAAATAAAAAGCTGTATTTTTGTGAGGAGATGGAGTCTGTCTGCCCAGCAAGCGCTGTGCTGCTTTGTGTTGTTTATTTACAGCTTTTGAAATTTTCCGTTGCATGGAGACTATTCTTTAGCAGAGTTTTATCTTTGATTTGGTTTGAGAGCTTTATACCCCTGAAGCAAACTAATTTCCCTGTGGCAAAATCTACAGGAATTCTTGCCTTCCTATTACGGGTATGTTCTTAGCTCGCCTTCATCTTTTATATCTGATGGGAGTATTAAAATCTTCCACCTCTCCGATGCTACCAATGAAGCCTGGTGCTAAATAAATAAATAAGTCTGGCAGGAACCCTCTCACGCACTGAAGAAGAATACCAACTGCTTTATCTCATTGTTTGAAAGCTCTGTAATGAATGTCCCGTCCCTGCACACCATTTCTCACTTGAGAAATCCTGGTGACTTCAGCAGATTTACTGGAGTAAGGAAGGATTTGGGGAATAAGAGCCAAAAATTTATTGTGAGGCTTAACTACACGATATCACTTGAATATTTTTCAGTGGTGATTTATTTTTACAGCAGGAAAACCAGAGAAATTAGATCCCTTTTGAGCTATCTGTCCCCCTGGTTTTACATATTCAGCATCTGTCTGGCTTGTAGCGGTAATTTTTCCCTCTCTCCCCCCTGCTCGGTCCCAGAATCAGCAGAAACACCCTCATTCAGCAACCAACCTTTGTGCTGAACTTCCTTCGTGGTTCCTGGGTAAGGCTGTGCTTAGCGGGGTTCCAGCTCTGCAGCCCACGTCCTGGGTAGGAAGAGAAGGTGTAGGGAAGGTACAAGGATTGTGTTAGAAGGGGGACAGGAGGTTCCTGGTGAAGAAGCAGCGGGCATCTTTCGCTCAAAAAAATATTTGTTGGTTTCTTGCCAATACGTGGGCCTGAAGAGCAAGTAAAACGGAAACAGATTTGTCCTAAATAGATTTTTCCCTTCTGAAGCAGTAGGCAATAAAGAAGCTGTTTCGTTACTTGATTTGCTGGCTGGTGGAGAACTAATTATTTAGAAATGGCTTCTTTTTGATTATCGCTTATACCTGTAAACCTAATTAACTCTTAGAGTGCTGTAGGCGTTTAATAAATTTAATCAGCCCTGGGTTCAGAAAGATCTGGCTGATAAGCCGAAATAAATGGCACAAAGCACCATCAGCACCCGAGAAATTCCAAGGTGCTGAATGTTCTGAGTGTTTGCTCAGGTTCCTGACTTGTGCGCTGACTTCAGCGGGACTGTTAATTTATTAATTTTCAAGGGATGGTTACAGAACCTGCCCTGCTGTCGTTCCATGTAGCTAAGTGCAGTTGGGAAAACAAAATGGTATTTTTTTTTTTTTTTTACAGATAGTTATTTCAGTCCTCTGTCCCTTTTTAAATCTTAAGGTTAAAAAAAAAAATTCCTTTTAATGACCGGATTAGTCACGCTGAACATTGCTAATGCTTTCCTAATTCCCAAAAGATGGTCTTAAAAATATAAAACGTGTGCTGGAATCTCTGGGGACTTCTGCTCTTATTAATACATTGTACTGTTCCTAGGGTAATAAAACCGGACCCCTTGAGCTACATTCTGCCTTCAATTACACCATTACAGCCATTGACGTCAGCAGGTTTCCACGCGTGTGAGGACGGCGAGGATTTAGCCCGTTATGGCTTAGCAAAAACGCCCGTTGCTGGAGCTGCATTCTCTAAACAAGGGGATCAGCTGCCCCACACGAGGGGCTGCCTTTACTCTGGGGCTTTTTACTTTCTCGACGGACAAAATAACTGTGTTTCCCCCCCCCCCTCAATCTTATTAGCTGCAGTAATCCTCCTCGTTCTGCCCCCCCTGCATCAATATGGCAGGTTAACGTGGCTTCGAACACGCTAGTCTGCATCTTAACAAGTCTTCAGGGGGCTTTCAATTGTGTTACATTAATGGATTGAGCCAGTGTAATTGAAAACCACCCTAATTTTGCCTGTCAAGGCATGGTCTGGAAGGTTGTTTTCCTGCTGCTCCCCAGTGTTTTCTCAGTGAATGTAAAATCTGGAGGGAGAGGCTGCCAAGCTCTATTCCCGTAGCCTCGTGGATCCTTTTTTTTTTTTTTTTCTGCTTCTGCACCTCTCGAAATCACAGCCAGTGCTGTTGCTTTTAGTCAATTGAAGCCTGACCTGGAGGGGATCAGGGATCCTGGGGATGTGGGTCTCACCCTTGCGTCCACACAGCCTCTGCTTTGCCAGGAGGGGGAAAGCTCAGTGAGCTCAGTGATGTTCCTGGGGTCACTGGCGCTCCAGTGGTAGAGGCAGAGCCCAAGCCGCAGTGCTGCACTGGGGGTATGTAGGGTTTTGCTTTGTTTCATGCTGTGGCATTTTTTACGAGGAAGTACTTCCATAGCAGCTGCACCCTGCTAGGCTTTACAAAGGGAGCGAGGACATAAAGGCCTCATTAATCTTCAGTTTTAATTCTTAGCAGGCATTGCAGAATAAGGGCTCGTTCCAGCGGAGAGCCGTTGCTCAGAAGTGCGTGACTGTGGATTTCTTCGCAGGTACGGCTCAAAGCAGAGCAGGCACTGCTCAGAAAGGGAAGGTGTTGAGGAAGGATGACAAAGCTCTGAGGAAGTGGAACTTGTGGGAAGGCTGCCTGGTGAAGGAGCTCACGAGGAGGCTGTGGAGCGTCCTTGTGCCACGGCAGAAGCCAGCAGGCTCCCACCTGTCGCCGTAAATTGCAGTGCTTTGCCTCAACACCAACTGGGATTGGACTGGGTTTGGGGAGAACGCTTTGTCTCCGTGCAAAGGAATTAATTGCGTTTCATTTTTTTCTGGACTGTCATCCTGATCTTAGCACACAAGAAGAAGCAGCGTCCTCCTGTTGCCATGCCTTGGCAGGGGTTAGGTGTTCTTGCAGCCAAAAGCCTGTTGCAGCAGCTGCTGCACGCATTTCTTGTGACATGCCTCAGGCGTTCCCTGGGACAATGGTGGGCACTGTGACACCGCTGACCTGCGGGTTCCTACCCTCAGGGCCACCTTCACTACCCCTCGCCTGCAGCCTTGCCCCAGCTCCGTGCTGCCCTCAGACCCTTGGGGTGACCTCCTGCAGGCTGCAAAAAAAAGTGAGTTGTGCCCGTGGGTGACACCAAAGTGTGGCCGTCTCCTGCTGGGGACAGTTTGTGCTCCTGGCTTCAGTGCTGGTGGCCCTGATAAACCAGGTCACCGTTCCTTTGGGGACAGAGTGCGCGTTTTTGGGACCTCTGGGTGACCTCAGGGTAGGGCCAGCGTGGCTTGTTGGGACAACATGTGGGACAACGGGGTCTGTGGGACAAGTGTGTGTGACAACAGTGCTTTAGTGTGACAACAGTGCTTTCTGGGTGACAACAGTGCTTTCTGGGGTCCTTCTGTGCTGCCTCACTCCCTGGCCCTGAGGGGGAAGACCCCCCAGAGCCCCCCATCACCTCAGGGCTCTGTCAGCCCCTGGACCCCACTGGGGGGCACCCCCTTGTGCCCCCCCAATCACCTCAGGAGCCATGGCAACCCCTGGAGCTCGTCAGGGGACACCCGCTTGTCCCCCCCAAATCACCTCAGGGTTATTACCCCAAGCACCCCCCCACACACACACACCGCGCTGCCCCTTTAAGAGCCCCTTTGTCTGCGGCACATCCTTATTTACCCTCGCGCGCCTCAACCAAACTGCAGCCCGCGATTCACAAAGCCCGCTACGTCACCGCCCGGGGCCGGGCCTAGGCGCTCCCCGCCCCCTAACGCTGCCCTCCCGCTACGCCGCCGTAAGCCATTGAAGGGCTCTCCCTAGCGGCTACGCAAACCGCGTAAGCTCCGCCACAACACCCCGCGCGGGCTACGCAAACAGCGTCCGGCCGCGCCGTTAGCCCTCCCCACGGCGCTAAGGTTCTTACGGAAGCGGCGTACGCGGCGGTGGTGAATAGGGAAGGGAAGGAGGGAGGAGGGAGAGAGAGGCAGAGCGCGCTGTGTGGCGTGCCCGCCGGCCAATGGCGGCGCGGGGCGGGGCGGGGCGGGCGGGGCGGGCGGCCAATGGGCGGGGAGGGGGCGTGGCCTGCGGCGGTCGGGGTGTCTCGCGCTGGGTGACAGCTCGCGCGTGCTGATGATGGCGGTAAATAAAGGGGGGGGGGGCGAGACCCCCCCTTTTTGGGGGGGTGGGAGGGGGAAAGGTCCCCCCCTGGGGGGCTTGGGCCGGGTCCAGGGAGGGGTGGGGGGGGAGTAGAGGGGGTCCTGAGCCCCCCCTTTGTAATGGGGGGGTCTTGAAAGGGGGGTGGGGGGATTTTGGGGGGGTTTGGGGGCATTTTAAGGGGGTTTTGGGGGGGATTTTGGGGTGGGGGGGGGAGCTGTGAGGGGAGGGGGGTGAGGGGGGCTCGTGGACCCCTCCCCTTCTGATGGGGGGGGGTGTTGGAGGGGAGGGGGCGTATGGGGGGGGCTTTTTTTGGTTGGGGGGGCTTTTTGGGGAGGGTCTTTTTTAGGGGGAGCAGCTGTGAGGGGCTCCTGGCCCCCCCCTCTTTCAGTGGGGGGGGTCTTGAAATGGAGGGGGCAACGTGGGGGGGGGGTCCTGGGGGTGTTGTGGGGGGAGCTGGGGGGGGAAATGTGTGGAGAAGGGGGTGAGGGGGTGCCTGTGCCCCCCCCCCCCCGCATGGGGACACCCGAATATTTTGGGGGGGGGTCCCCCATCCTTCTGGGGGGGGCAGCGCCGCCGTCTTTGTCTGCGGGTTGAGAGAAGTTTGGGGACAGGGAGGAGAAAAAAGGGGCTGGGGGGGGCTTGAAGAGTCCCTTGGGAAGCCAGGAGTCGGGGGGGAATAGGGAAAATGGGCAAGAATGGGTGTTTAGCTGAAAAACTGCGATTTTCTGTGCCCCCCCCCCCCCCCCTCACTCAGACCCTGCTCGTGCCCCCCCACAGGGAGAAAGAGCAGAGGTAAGAGCGATCCCCTGCTGTGACCCCACAGCTCCCAGAGCCCCATTTTATCACGGTTTGGGGCTATTTCACGCGATTTGGGGCCATTTCATGCGGTTTGGGGCCGGGGGGCAGCCGCAGACCCCCCCCCTTAAGTAGAGGAGCTGTGGGGTGCCCGGGACGAGCCCACCCGAGGGTGAACATCCCCGGCTACACCTCGGGTGGGGGGAGAGACCCCAGGAGGGCGCCCCATTATTTTGGGACGAGCCGAAAAATTCCTTCAGGGCTCGGATTTGCAACGAGCGCTCCTGCGGGCTCTTTTTTGGTGTCAAATCTTGCGGGATTTGCTTCTTTTTTACGGAGGAGACGCTCGTGGAGCCCTGACTGCACCCCAGGTAGTGGCAGCCGCTCTCGGGCCGAGCCGAAAAAATAGGGATGGGATTAAAAAAAAGGGGTGACGGGATTAAAAAAAGGGGTGATGGGATTAAAAGGGGTGAGGCTGGGCCCTAAAAGGGGGTGTGTGGAGGGGGAAAGGGGCTGGTGGCGGCTGCGAGCCCCGAGGGGCTCCTGGAGGAACGGAGGCAAAGCGGCCACAGGGGTGGCTGGAGAGGGATGAGCACGGGTTGGGGATGGCTGGGGGAAACAAAAGCATTTGGTGGTGGTTTTATTTGCTCTGAGAACAGGAGAGGTGCAAATATTTGGGAGTTGTGAGCGGGGTTTGATATTCCCGAGCCCGGCACGCTTTCAGACACCACGCCGTGAGCTGCAAACGCGGGTTTGTTCTGCCCCTCATCGCTTTCCCGATTAATAGGAGCGAGTTCGAAGTGAGCAGGGTGGTTGGAAATTGGCAGCTTCTCAGCTCTGGAACAGTCCTCGGCCTTGCGCAAGTCGGATTTGTCACGAAGAATTTTGTTTTGTGTTTTCTTCAGGAACAATGCTTAGCAATAGGCACACACGCGACGGTTTGCAGGGAGGATTTAACCACCAGCGAGTTAAAATCGGGGCTTGATTTTAGCTGCCGTGTGTCTGGAGGCTGCTGCTGAAGAACCTGTGGCCGCAGCTGCTGAGGAGGTTTGGGTTGTGCAGCTGACGAGACGTGCTGGAGGCCCCTGAGGATGGAGGAGCGGTGAATGAGCCTCATGTGCTGTGGCTTGCAAAGCCAAACGCCGCCTGGGCTGCTGGCTGTGTGGCCCGGTGAGCTCCGAGGAGCAGCCAGGGGGTTCCTTGAGGCTCCTCAGAGCTTTCGTTTGCTCGTTTGTGTCTCCTCTGCTCCACCTCAGACCTTCCAGTTTGTTTTCCTCAGTGCTGACTGCGCTTAATGGTTCCTAGTTTCCTTCAAATCATTGTTTGGTTCTCAGCACCTAAGAGTGAGCCGCAAGAAGTACTTTGCCCAGCGCTGAAAGTAGTGTAAGGACTACAAATTTTAAGACCTTATTTTAACTTTTTTTCTCCCTCTTGTTAGCTATCGCTCTCCTGAAATTTCTTAGGACTTGTGCTAGGACTCACAAAGCGAAACTTAGCTCAGTGCTCGGCCAGTAGAAGATGTTAGCTGCTAGATTTACACTAGGAAGTGGAAATGCTTCAAAATCCAGCTGCTCTGTTACAAGGTACGTGTGAATTCTTTCACACCCGGTTTTGATTTGCAGAAGTGTAAAAAGGTTTCTGAAGCTGACCTCAGCTCTGAGTCAAAGCAAAACTGAGTTTTTTTTCCTAAAGTTGTTAGAAACGAACAGAGAGGTACGAAGCTCGGTTGCTTGAAAACTTTGCCTGTAATTTTATACAGTAATTCAGATCAAGTGGGAGAAAAGGGAGATTTATTAGCTCTGCAGCAACGACTCGCTTTGAGCTGTGTTCTCTTACGTGCTGGGAAAGACTGTCCACCTGATGCTTCACCGCCGAGAGCAAATTCGGTACAAGAATCCTCTCTAGTGGTTGAGACACAAAGTGCAAAACTTTTACTGCAACAACCTTTGTGGTTTTCGTCTTGAATATTTCATCAAGGCTTTTGGTTGTTGTTTTAATTTATTTTTTTTTTCCCCTGTGGGGAATGAAACCTTCAGAGACGTTCTCGTCTCAGCAGCCTGGCGTTAATTGCTCTGTGGAGAAACACTTCACCTTCCCCAAACCCTTAACTGCAGTGAACAGGCTGCTTGCTTTTGGCATGCTGGACAGAAAGGAGCCCCCACTGCTCTCACCAGTGTCAGGGGCTGGATGGAAATCTTCACCGGTGTGAAACCCTGAATGAATTACTGCTCGGGACAGCGTGAGCTGCAATAAGCAAATCCAACAGATTTCTTTACCAGAAGCCAATAGATTTGTAAAATCTAATTTCTAGATGAGAACGTCTTGGTTGCTTGCTCATATTTTTAAGTGTGCCAAGGCTAATGCTCTTCACTTTTCTTTTTATTAGAGTTGAGATCAAAGGGGGCTCGGGCGAGGCCGTTGAGTCGTACGTAGCTTGCAAGCCGTGGAATTACAGCCCCAGCACGCAGGCTTCGTCCTGTGGTGGGCTTCAGATCTCCAGGGCAGCTCTAGCACGGCGCTGGAACAAAACACCTTAACGAGGGAGTGAGGGGAGAGAGAGCACATAAACACAGGTGTGGTGACGCCGTCCTTTGCCAGCATCATAGGGAGGTAATTCTTAGATGGTCTAGAGCTAGTCAGGATATCTGCAATAATTTATATCGCAGAATATCACAGAAAATGCAAATCTGAATGCTCTCTGTTACCCTACTTCGGGCTGTTTTTGCAGGATATCCCCCCGACTTCTTGCTCCAGTGTTGAGAAGTGATTTATTACTTTGAGCGGCCTTCAGATAGGTAGAAACAAAGTAAACTTGGCTGCTTTGTGCTAAGTGTTAATTAGCTTTCTGTTGCATGATGGTAATGAGCTTATGTTAACTATTGCGCCTCCAACACGGTACAAAGATCGGGATGAAATCTCCGAGAAAATGGCAAACTCGTTGGGGCACAGCTGGAGTGTAAAAGAGATTTTAAAGGAGGCTCGCTAGCTAGCTTCCCCTAATTGGGTAGTTATCGTGTAATTCACTGAGAATTCTGTCTTTTAAGAACTTTACTGAGAAAGCAGAAGAAAACGTAGGCAGGGATTCGAAAGACAGCAGCTCTTTCCTCCCCCCGCTGCATACGAACGTTTGGCTGGGTAATTCAGCCGCCTTTTCAAATGAGGAAGAAAATTGAAATATGTGGATCTGACAGCCCAAAGGTACTGGGAGTGCATTTGAAATGTATCTTTTGTAACGTGTCATTCGTGAGAAATGTACTCTTAAAAAAAAAATCTGACTAAGGAGATTTTTTTTTTCTCCTGTTTTGTACCTTTCCTAACTGGAATGCAGAAGGGTGCTTTAGCCAAAGAAAAAAAAAAAAAACAAAAAACATCTTCAGACACAGGAATCCCTGCAGAAGACTGGAGTTACTAAATACCATGCTCCATCTCGGCCTTTAAAAGCAAGTTTGATCTATTAGGGTACACCTCAGTGTGCAGTGTATATATATCACAAAAACTTTTACGCTCAACCCCTCACCAAGCGTACTGAAAAATAAACTTTGTCTTTTTTCCCTCTGGGTGAACCCAGCGGCGGTTTTGAAAGACCCAATTTAATGGAGAAAAGCTTTAGTGCATTTATGTCCTTTTCAGCCCTTTCAGTCAAACCATGGAAGATCAAGTCAAGAGTTATGGGCCACAGCTGTGTTCCTCCATTGAGACCTTCTATAGGACATCAGCTGAGCTGATTAAGAAATGGTGACCACAGCTACATTCCCTTATTCGCTTTGAAAGGCAAATCCGTCCACTTGATTGAGAAGCATTGCCTTGCAACCATATTTTCCCATTCGCTTTCAGTGGGCGGCTTAGATTTGATTAAGAAATACTGTCCTATAATTACATTCGGTCTCTCTCTCATGCTATGAAAAGCCTCTGAAGACAATTCAAGGTTTTGAACTTTAAATAAAAATGGTACGGAAGAGGGATCTTTGCAGCCTGTCTAGGTGGATATGCAGATGAAGCGATAAGTAGCTTTTAGCTAGAAATACTGAAAGAGTATCTTAAGGAGGGCAGTCGGTGCTGGCTTCTGTTTCTGTGCTGCTCCTGCTTTGTTCCCCAGTTTCCTGGAAGGGATCAGTGGCTCTAAGCTTGATTCCGTTCCAATAAGTTGATGACAAATGTGCTTTCCTCTTATTCAAATAGCAAAACCGTATTTGAGATTAAACCCTTCCATTCTTTTGGTGTGATGGGACCAGGCTCGTCTCCTGCCTGGTGCTGAATCTAACTTCACCAACTCGTTTTAGGTAGTTTAGAATTTCACATTACGTCGTATGTTAAATGTGTTCCAGCTGAATAACGAGTGCCTCGTGTATTAAGAAAATTACACAGATTTGTGGCTGACTTCTAGCTCGAGCATTATCTGCATAAATATTGAACTGTAGTCTATCAGAACAGATAATTTTTTCATACATTGCACTTCAGCAAAAGCAATTTGTCATGAACGCCTTTTTCCCCTCTGCGTGCAGATCCGTATAACTCAGTCAAATGAGGAGCTAATGGCTTTTTTGACTAATTAGGATTTGCGTTTCTCTTCGCTGTGTTTTTTTATAGTTGGCAATAGTTGGTGGGTGGAGGGAGAGGGCTAAGAATTGTTTGAAGCAGACTGCAGGGCTGTGTTTTTGTGTCTATAGATACGCTGCTAGAGCAGGGTGGCACTCTCTGCCTTTGGGTGCTTAGGGTTGTGTTTTGGGGTTGTTTTGTGGTGTGTTTTTTTTTTTGCTCTACTCAGTAATGAACAGTGACAAATGAGACGTTCTAACTCCGAGATCGTGGCTGCTTTAGCGTGAGCCAGACGGGTGCTTGATGATGAATTAACCAACAGACAAGCCAAGTTTCGGTTCGACAAAAAGAAAACCCCGTCATCTGTCGGGTTGTAGAGCAGCGCTTGGCTGTTGGGGCAGGGAGCCCAAGGTAATCTGGTGTCTGTAGCTCGTTGGGGTGCAACGAGACCATATAATTATGGCATCACGCTCCTGGAGGAGCAATGCCTCCAGCTTTTTCACGCAGTGACCTTCTGTAGTAGTCACAGGGTTGATTTCTTCTTGGTTCTTCAGGGAAACTTTTTCTCTCCTCCCTGTCCCATCCAAATCTCCTGTCCTGGAAGTGTAGGAGGCAAAAGCGATGAGTTCAGGCAGCTCGTTGAACCAAGCTGGCTCCTGTTCTAATTAAATGAAGGGACTGATATGAAGGGCTAAATATCTCCATCCTCTGCCAGGAAACAAAAGTACGGGGAGGCTGCTCCTCGCCTTCCTTACAGATGTTGCTGGAGGGAACGTCAGGAGGACGAGGAAGCTGAAAG
Source organism: Netta rufina (assembly GCF_964035555.1). NCBI lineage: Eukaryota > Metazoa > Chordata > Aves > Anseriformes > Anatidae > Netta > Netta rufina. The sequence continues at coordinate 3,605,207 of NC_140150.1, read as the reverse complement.
CAAGACCCTGTTTAGATGCCGGCTCAGTCCTTCCTTCTGCCCTGTGTTGTTGGTGTATAGTGAAACCGTTTGCTGGTGGCATGGAAATCCGAGCTGTCGCATTTGGAGTATTTCAGGTGAAAATAAGCCCTGCTTCAATACGTGCTTGATTCCTTCGGCAGAGAGGAGTCATTAGCTTGTTGCTGTATGCGAGTGCCTCGCTCCCGGTCTCCGTAGAATTGGCCGTGTCTCCTGCAGCTAGAGGAGTAAACGTGGAGGGAACAAAAGCATCGTGCTGAGTACAAAGGAGCAGGTTGGTCTGGATAGCTCTTTCCCTGAGGAGAACAAAGTTGTGTTTTTTGTTTTTTTTTTTTTTCTGAGCTCAAAAAACACACGAACAGGGAAAATCTGTTTTAATTTTCAGGACAAGTATTCTAGACTTACAATAGTATTAATTATTCTGGGGGAAAAAAAACAAACCAACAAAAAAACATGTAGAGCTCTGCTGCTCTTTTAGAAGAAAAAGTACAAAAGAAATAGTCAAATCAGCTAACTGTTTATTCGCTGGAGTTGTGAGAAAGAGCCCTTAGCTCGGGTTTAATGATGTTTAATCATTCTTTCAAAAATACAAAGGAGGTACTAAAAGCTGTTCAGCTAAGCTTTAAAGAACTAAAAGCTATAACTCAGATCCAAAAGTGATTTAGTTCCAGAGGTAAGTCCGTAATCCTACCAGCCACGAGTTAATCTGTCATCAGACTAAGACTGGAAGCAAATCTATTTAACTAAGAATAGTTAATTCACCTGAATGGGAGCGGCGATGAGGATCCTTCGCACAATCGTGACTTTGTTTTGGGAGAAAGGAATAGTCGTGACAGAGGTGACATGAACTAGTGGTTTGTGAAGATGGGCTGAAAAATTCTGCTTGAATCTTGCGCCGTGCTTTCTCTCAACTTTTCGGGGGGGTTTGGTAGCGTGGCTCCCAGACCTGTCATTTTGGATGCTAGAAATGAATGAGTCCTTGAATAAGAAAAATCATTTCCTGCTTGTTATAAAACGGGAAGGTTTTAGGAACAGCTTTTTGGGATGTAGGACTGTGACATCAGAACCTAGCTCACCTCTCCCGCTTTCCTTTTCCTCTTGTCCTTTTGTTGTTTCATCTCAAGACAAATTGATGTGACGAACCCTGACCTTTCAGTACGATAATTTATTAAAATAACAGATGCTGTCGAATTGGGCCTTGGCGGATCTTCAATTCTTAGAGAAGATTAATAATCTGATATTTCCCAAAGCAGGTTCCTGCTTCCTACCTTGTTCTGCTCGCTCAGCGTGCTGTGGGGAGGACAATGGCATCACCCCTCACACGCTGCCTGCAACTTCCAGGAGAGGATTTCAGCCAGAACAAGCTTCATAACCTGGCAAATCAGGAATAATTCCTTGAGGAGGGGGGAAAAAAGTGAAACGTTTCCGTATCTACCAGGAAAGAGAGGCTCAGAACTTGTGTGCTTGCTGGCGGGCTGGATGTGCGGAAAAATGAGAGAAAAACCATTTATTTCTTCATTTTGTTGGTTCCTCTCCCTCTCCTTTTGCACACCTAGGAAGGGGCACGCTGCCTGGGTAGATTTTTCCAGGCTCGTCGGCTGAGGCCGTGCAAATCTCCCCGATTCTTTGTTGACACGAAAACGGGGGAGACCTTGGGTCGAGCCCGGCAGTCAGCGAGGCCGGGTCAGGTCGGCAGCTTTTGGAGGCGAGGGGCAGCAGCACCTCCCCTGCCCTGCACCCTGCACGTGGGTGCTGGTGCTTAGTGAGCATCCCGGCCCTAATTTGTTTCTTAGGCAAATGAAAAATGAGCTCAAGTCGTTGCCTTTGGATCAATCGGTCGCTAAGATTTACTCCGCTTCCCAGTGAACAGCATTCCTTAAAATCCATAGCCAATTTTCGAGCTGCTGTTCCCTTTCACTCGCTGGGTTTTCCAAGACTTAATAGTAGTTGATTGGCGAGTGGAGGCAGAGGGAATGATGGAGAGAGGTGTCAGAACCCTTCGTTATTTTTGTCTTGTTTTAACCTCAGCTCTTCAGACGCATCGAGGACACCTTTTGGGCTTAAAACACAGCGAAACGCGACCCTGGGCTGCAGTACTGATATTTAATACTATTTGCCTATTCATTATGGCTGGGGAGATAATAAGCCCCAGCCTGCTGGGGTTGTCTCGTGCTTTATTGCTTCAGTAGATGGCACTGACATGTTCGTTTGACTGATTGCTTTATGTGTTGTATCAGCTGCGATGTTGTTTTAGATTAGTTAATAGTCTGCCGAAGATTTTGCCAAGATGAATATGAATTGAAATGGGGGAGGAAGAGCAGCGGAGGACTACCCATAACTTACCAAGTATTCACTCCCTGCTATAATCCGTCTTTGTGTCTATCACAAAGAGATTCTCGAAGAGACTGTTAGCCTGCTCCTGAATACGAGGGCTGTTAAATTGATCTCTGCTGCAGCCATCGGTTTTGTGTGCGAGCGGTGCCAGGAGAATTCTCTTGACGTGCTGGAGCTATAAAACTTCGCCTCGTACCTGTGAGATGGAAGGGCTTGGGTTGGGTTTGGGTTGTTAAAATCGCGTGCGTTTTGCTGCAATGGCAGGAAGCAATTAGCAGTTTTTGCAAAAGATCGGGGGGGACGGAGCGAGGCGCTCCAGGTCAAAACGTAAGCTCTGACCTTGCTAAAGGAGCTCTTTGCAGGCGGTGGGGAATTGCGTTTAATTTTGGTGGTGGTGTTGTGAAAGTGGCTGGGAATTGGGTGGAATTCTCGCTCGAAAAGGTCGAGGGTGGTTGTGAAGTGTTTTTAATATCTGATGCCTGAACTATTGCTGTCAGCCTCAACTCTGAATGCTTTGTTTATGTGGGAATTGGTGATAAATGCGGTGTATACTGAATATGAAAAACGGTGTTTAAAGATTATGGTCAAAAGAAGTAATGCTTTCTGCATTCTGATGAAAAATCAGCTTTTTGGCTGCATCACAGCAGGCCGTGATTAGAAGGAATGATAAGGTAGGGTAAGTGGGGACGCGAGAGAATGGCTCTTTATCTCCTCTATTCCTGCTTTGTTAGGCCACGCTGAAATCTAACATGGCTCGTTTTGTTTAACTTGTGCCTTGTTAATTATTCTTAATCTGCCTTGTTCACTTGTGCACAGGTCCTGACCCGGGAATACGTCAGCACGTACTCCATCCATCCCAGCCGCCTCGCTAAACTTGAATACTTGCCGAATTGGTCAGTGGTAAGTGAGAAAGGAAACAAAAAGGCATCGCTTTGGGTACGAATCCTGACGCTTTGGGGCCGGTGGGGAGTACAAACTGTCGCCTGGATTTCCAAATAGTGAAAATGGGTGTAGCTCTGTTCATTTGGCTTCAGCACCGCTGACTTTACGTCCATTACAGCTCTGGTATTGTCTGTGCTGGCAGAGAGAGAGGGCTTTTTTCATGAGTGATGTTCAGGGGCAAACATGTACCAAACTTTAAAACCCCATGGCATGCCACTCTGATGTTGTCACAATTATGGAAATAGAATTCATTGTGAATTCATGGATTCTATAAAGCTGCTTGCTTGACTCATAAAGTGAAATTATTATTTTATATTGGGCAGTTAGCATCTCCTTGCAGACTGTTCTAATGCAAAACATTTTTTTCACGTTTTATTCTGATAATTCAAGTTGTATGTATTTGCTGTAATTGCTTCAGGCTTATACAGATGTAACTACCAGCGGAAGGGCTGCGCTGACTCTTTCCCTTTTTGACTGTTTCACTAGGACTAAAGGAAACATCGTGAATTGTTTTAATGCAGAGTGCCTCTTTTACACAGTGTATCTGTATCGTGTTTCCCAGCTTATTAACACTTCAAAAAGCCAAACCAAAAATAAAACCTCAGGAGCCTATGGAAAGAAAAGGGAGGGGGGGGTTTAATGTGTTGCAATAAATGAAGAAACATTAACTTCCAGAACACCATGAACTAAGAAGTATACAGCATTTTAATAATGCTTTTTAACATCCGCAGCCATTCTGTAGCAAGTTCCCATAGTTTCAGAGAGCTGTAGGATCCTGGATCCTTTTTTCCTGTTCATTTTAAGGTGACCCCAAAGAATAAATTACTATCTTAAATCTAGGTTCAAAAGGTGATCTTACCATTCTTTTTATTCATCTCTTGGACTTGGACAAGAAACGGTGGGTTTGGCTTAATAAGAGTATTCATTTTTCATCTTTTTAATATTTCCACTTAAATATTCATCCTTAAAATATTTTAATTTTTAAAAACTTCCAAGCTTCAACTTGTACGGCTGGGGAATTTGAATAGCTGTGCAAATTGGCGAGTTTCTAAGGAGGGCTGTATTAAAACGCTTTGCGAGCTGAAGAAACTCGCCTTGCCTTCGCCCTCTTGTGATTATTTTCAAACCATAAACTGCCAGATATATCCCTGGTGGCTGCTGAGCTGTCTCCAGTTTAAGAGAATCTTCATCAGGAAGGAATGTAGATAGAAGACACATGCACATTTGAAACTATTTGTTGGCCTGTGTAAAATGGGAGCGATTGCTCTTCAAGGACACAGGCAGCGTGCGTCCTTCTGGTTTAGCTGTAAATTGCTTCTAGCCCCAGAAAAGCAATTTGGTGTTTTTCTAACTTTCTGGTTCGAGCCTTTCTGGTAAAGGAAGTTTCTATCTGCAGAAACGGTGGTTGGGCTAGGATGTCCAAAGCAGCTCAGCAAGCACAGTAAGCAAAAAAGGTAGGGTGAGGTTCCTGAAGACTCCAGGCATTGCCTTGCTTTAGGAGCAGGGGCTGGGGGGCTTTGTACTTTCTGTTCAGGCTTCATCAGCATGTTCACAGAAAATTTCAGCTTATATGAGGCCGTAGATTTTAGAATGGCAGTCATGTTTAAAACAGCCTGTCGGACATTAAACTTTTTCCTGGAGTACTCAAAATTCCAGCGTTTTAGGGGAAAAAGAGAATGTTTTCCCATCGCTGCTCCTTTCCCAGGGAAGCTCTGAGCACCGGATTGAACGCAGCTTTAACAATTTCTGTGATGCTTGGTGGTTAGATAGAACCTGTGAATGTTACGTTTTCTGCAGGTGTGGTCTGTTGGGGAGCTGAATTTGGGGTAAATGTGTCCAGAATGGGTGGGTTGTGCTGCTGCCTGGTGTGGGATGGGTTTAATATCCAGTGTGCTGTGGGACTGGGACCTTAATGCCTCTGGTTTGGAAGCTTTGGGACGCTCACGTCCACCAGCTGATGGAAATGCGAGCCAAGTGGTGTCATCCTGGTCAGGTATCCCCCTAAAACTACAGAAACTTCCTAGGGAGGATGGCTGAGCTTCCCCAGGGCGCTTCAGAGGGCTGAGTCCTGCAGAAATCACATTTGCTCCCACCAAGAATACCAGTGCAGGAAATAGGATATCATAGATTTCCTTGATTCTCACACTTTTGAGTGTGTTTTCTTCTTTTTGTAATGATTTGAAGATTTCTTTGAAAACCAATTCCCCAGATTCTGGATTTGAGCCCGCAGCAAAGCGTGAACTCGCAGCATTGACATAGTTATAATTAACTTAAAGGAGTAAGCAGAACTTTCCATGGAATTTGGCAGTGAAGTCCTGTTTTAGTTGAGCTCCCTTGTGGTTACAGCTTCGAACTGGAGCAGGGCTGCATGCATGGTGCCGTGTGCTGGGCACGCGGTGTCTTTTGCACAAAATCCTCCGGGCTCGTGGCAGCACGTGTGGGACGCTGGCCACCTCCCAGACGGGGATGTGAGAGCTTCCAGAGCTCCATAAACTCGGGATTCGGACGGAGGAGTTTTCTTTCAGAGCTCTGGGAGGATGCTGAGCTGCTGCCCTTGCAGCTGATGCTCAGAGAAATAAAATCCGTGGGGTTTGCAGCTTGGGGTGAGCGCCCATCCTGCTCGTGGTGATCGCAGCCAGGACAGGAGGGAGGTGAGAGCAGTGACTGCTTTTGCTGTCACAGCTGAAGGCTCCTGTCACAGCTAGTCAGAGCCCTTATTTGTCTGCGTGTCTCTTAAGTTGTGGTTTATTCATGTATTCACAGTAGCTATTTAATTCACTGCTTTGCTTGCCTTTTCAAAGAAACCCCGTACACCTAATCATCTGTAAATTTTCCGAGCATTACTTCTTTTTTTTTTTTTTTTTTTTTTGTCAGTTGGGTTAATTTGCCTGTAACTAACTCGATAGTGTGTCATCTTGGATAGAGAGAAGCCAGCCACTGTAGGATATAAAGCTGACAATTTTTAATAAAACATGCTTTCAGTGTAATTGAAAAAAAAAAAATCTCTAGGGCTGCTGTTAATCTTCGGAGGCGCAATCTGAAAGCCTGAAACCAGCAGGGCTTGGACTGGAGGAGTAAAGGGAGAAACCCAAACCCATTCTCGCTCTGCCAAGCGGGTGGCTCTTGGGAGAAGAAGTGGAGGGAGAGCTTGTGGAGTGTTTTCTGCTGTGCTGCCTGAGCTAGTAGCTGTGGACCGTGCCCAACTTCAGAAGGACAGACAAGACCTGCCCAGGTGATGGGGCCATGAAGCTCTTCCTTTTCACTAAAGAAATACCAATTGCACGATGTTTCGGTGTGCAAGGTGCCATTTCTTGGCTCCCACAGGCTTTGGGAACCGAGCACGGGGTAGGAGTTTTGCTGTGAGCACGTGGAGGGCTTTTGCTGGTGGAGGAACGTGGCTGTCTTCAGCAGGGAGATTTTTTTTCCCCATCTCCCGAGCAGCTCAGATTACATGTTTTCATTAGACATCTGGTTGAATAATTGGTTCCTCACAAATGGGTAGGTTAAAATAATCAGAGGAATAAAGTTTTTGAGTAATTGTATGCAATTTTTAGCTATATATTCTCTCTGATAACTCCTTAATTTGCATTTTCGAGTATTTGCAGCAGGCTAGAAGTTCCACTCTGAAGTTGTTTGGAGAAAATTGTTTGGGGGCAGGGGGCCTGGAAGGTTCTTGATTTTTTTCATCGAAGATTTTTAAGCTTCAGGGGTGAAATGCCGTGTATTTGTGTAGGATACCTAGTCCTGATGGAACCCCAGAATATCTCAGGATGTTTTTCCTGCGGTGTTTTTAAACAAAATCGCAAGAAAGGCAGGCATGTTTTATTTAATGCGATAGCAATTCCCCGCGGACTGCTGAAATGCTGCTGTGTTTCACTCTTGCCACTCCCGGGAGAGGGATAAATGAATGAAAGAATCATTCAGTCTGAGCTTCCCACCTGTCTTTTAGAGATGACTTCCAGATTGCAGCTGAAGGATTTTTTGTGCCGGTATTCGGGGCTCTTATTTGTTCTGGAGCCAACCCTTGAACAAATGGGAAGTGCACCGAGTTTCCAAGGCTAAGCATCCAGCGCCTTTCCTGATCCATAAACTTTTTTCTTTAACTTCACAGACATTTATTTCGAAAAAGAAAGCAGCAAATGTCAACAGATCTGGGCAGATGTCTTTAATCAGTTTCCAAACGTGTAACAATGGTACAAAGGAATATAACAAAGTCATGTGTTTTCTTTTAACACTCTCTTAGTGTTAAGATTTTCTGCTGCGTTTGGTTCTTGAAGTTGTTGCAGGATCTTGCAATAAGCTTTTCCAGGCTTACGAGCCATACAGGTAAAGAAAGCAGGGTCTGACCTTGTGTTTAAATGTGTTTAAGTTATTTGCAAGGTGAGAATTTTTCAGATTGTCTCTGGAACGTTCCTGGTAGTCCAAGAAGAGCTGGCTGGTTGTAACGCAGCTCCACGCTCTGCGGGTACCACTGCTCCGTGGAAATCAATGAAATTGTTCCTCCTGCCCCCACCCCTTACCTGGAAAAGGTCCAGGCAGGCAGGAAGGGACGGCTCTAGCCATATAGCTATCTCTTCAAACGAGATCCACCTTGATGGAAGAAATCATAAAACCAAGAAAAAAAAAAGTATTTTATTACTATGATGTTATGTTGTGATTGCCAAGAGAGCAGTTCTCGTAGTTTCTTTCCAAGACCTTAAAATGCAAGATGTTAATTTGTCATTATTACGCTGGCTGCCTGCTCATGGCTTATCCTAGACTGTCACATCAACCACAGAAACTTGGGTTCGGTTGTTGCTTTATCTTAAATGGCTCCAACTCTGTAATCTTGGCAGGGTTCCCCCCTCCCTGCCTTGTGCGACTGTGTGCAGGTTCTGACTCATCTTTGTGTTTCCCTTTAATCAGGGCTTTTTAATTTCTCCTGCTAGCGCGATGTTTTTTATCCTTTCTAGGAGGTTGTGGCAAGCTGTTTGTTTACCTACATAAAACAGAGGAACAAATTTTGGTCTTAATTGTGTGCATGTGTCTTCCCCTGACTTATTTAGTAATCAGTTAGCGTGTGGGGTGGCAAGGCTGAACCTGCAGACGCTCCAGCTGCCATCAGTACGTGTTGCACAATGCCGGAGAGCCTCTTTTCATTATTTTTTTTCATGGAAGGAGTCAAAAAAACGTGAGTCTAATGTGCATCCATAACGTGAAGGAGAAAATCCGAAATGTGGAGCGTGGCAGAGGCTCAGCGAGCAGCGCGGTGCTCGGGCTCTCCCTGCACAGCTCGGGCATTAAAACCACAGCGAGGAGAAGCAGGGGATCTTATCTGACAACAGCCTTGGGAGGGGAAGTGGGAAAGATGCATAATTTGAGTCGTTTGGGTTAAACGAGCACCGTTTATGTCTAACTCACAGAGCAGCCCAGCGTATGTGGGATTTTTTTTTAATAGGGTTTAGATTTGCGAGGGAAGTGTTTGTAGGTACCTAAAGAGAAACAGGTGGGGAACATCACAGGCAGCATCAAAGATGCTTTTGTCCTGAGAATAACTGAGCGAAGGTGTAACAAAGCTGCCTTGTTAACCGACCAAAGTTGGTAAAATATCTGTCCTCTTTTCAAACAGGAAATCTTGCTGGCCCACACAGGAAAAGCAAAAGCAGTTGACAAAAGGCTTGTAATTTATATACTGACAGCCCAGTTCATTGTTAAACATGATTCTTTAATGCGCTGTATCTGGTGTGTGATTGATTTCCTTGTAGCCTGTTACCCAGCTGAAACTAGCAACATATCAGCCTTATTTCTTATTTCTTTTTTTTTTTTTTTGCTTGGAAATTGAGGATAAATCCAGCGCTCTTTGGAAAATATTGTGTCCCGAGACCTTGCAGAGCTGGTGAGTGACTGCGCTGGGCAGCTGCTTCATCCATCTCTAGGAAATAACGTTCAGAAGGCCCATTTTTTGTTTGATGGAACAAATATCGGATATGCCTGCGAGACTCAAGGGTTAAATTCCCAACACTGTCGCATATGGCAGTGAGCAGAATCACAGATGTTGATGATACAACATAATTAGTATTCTTTTATGTAAATGAAGGCTGTCAATGTTACCATAGTGTCTATACTCTTTCAAGCTGGAATCTCTGCCACTTGGTCTCACCAAGGCTAGACGGGATTATTCCACGGATTTCTAGCAAGGCTTGAGCAGGAAAATGAAGAAGAAGGGGGAAAAGAGGTCTGGGAGGAAGGCGAGAGAAAGGTGAGCAGGAACGCTTCCAACTTGGAAGGAGGAGACCGGACCCGTCCTTTGTTTACTGTCGCATTTCCAAAAGTCTCTCCAGGTCCTGGGATTTCTGAGTGAATGAACACCGTCCAAGTGCGAGGTGTAGCGATTTTAACTATTGCAAATAACTGAAAGGGCTATTTAGGCACTGAAAAAAAAAATCACCGTGTTGAGATGAATTCTGAAGTGGCCACTTGAGCTTCAATCTGAAGATGAGGAGAGTTAAAGAACAGAAAAGCTTTGATTTTATATATATTATTTTATATATATATTTATATTTTTTTCTTTAACAGATTTCATCTTTAGCAGCGATATCAGTGGAAAGAGTTAGCAATTGAGGTAAATTTGCATCATTTTAGGACCATTAAAAATAAGTTTTCTTAGCCTGGTCAGAAAGGTTTTCTGTATACCATTCAGAGGCAGTTGTTCCATATCTATCCTAAAGCTTTTAGAAGGTGTGCTGTTGCCTTTGTTATGCTAAACTCTGTCCCTTGTAAAGTGATTTTTTAACTAATTGTTTTAAATACTTGATCTGACACTATCTGTGACGTCTGTAGCCACTTTGTGCATGTCATCGCTGTCCCCTGTATCACTTTGTATTCTACTGAAGTACTGTAGCCAGATATATATGAGCAAATAAATTATTTCTTTCTTGGATTGTTATACCAGATACATTTTTTTTTTTTAGTCTTTTTTGCCTTTGGCAAAATGCAGGTTTTTCCTATTTTTTCTTTCCTCTATTTAGTTGCAGTTTACACTTGACAACTATTCTTTTCTTCATTTTTGTTGTTTGCAAAAAATCATTTAGAAATGAAATTTAATTCAGGACAGATTTTTTTTTTAATCTCCTCCCCCCTTTCACCAAGTTATCGAAGCAGCCAAAATTGAAGTGATCCCAGGAGGTGCACGTTTTTACTCTTGTTTTTTTTTTTTTTTTGCTCGGATTTTTTCCCTGCCATATGTTGGGTCAACCACTACAAAAGACTTAGGATGAAGAGGCTACGTGTGATCAGCAGACTTATAGATTATCAGAAATGAAAGCAGGAAAATGAAATTCCAAGTGCATCTTCCCTGTGATTTTTTTTTTTTTAACGTCTAAGTATTTGGGTTCCTAAGTGCATTCGTGCTTTGACTTTGAGGTAATTCTGTTCCCTAGAATAAATGTGTTTTCCGCAGTAGCTCTTGCACTGAGGGGACTAATTGCGTTCAAAAGCAACCTTGTTTGCTTTCTTAGTTTATGTGCATCACAAGAATATTTTCTCTCTAGGGTTTTGAAGCTGCGCTGCCTTACAATGAAGACTTAAGTAGTAATTAAATTCTCAAAGAACCACCAAGGCTCCTTTGGATGAAATGAGGATGTTCCAGGCTCTGGACGTCGTGTCGTGAAGGAAAGAATGTTTAGACATGACTCAGTGAGTAATGCGTGCGTGTGGGTGGGCCTGGGTGCTGTTTCAGTGCCCTGATGGCTTTCCCTTGTATCAGGACTGCACAAAAGACACCACTGCTGGCACGAGGAGTGGCACTTTAGTTGTTCTCCTTGTACAACTGAGTATCCTTTATAAAACACATGGACGTGTGTTCATGCAAACAAGTACGCATGGAGATGTTTCATTAGGTTTACTCTAACAAGATGTTATGCATTTCATTTTTTTCTCCCCGATGATTTTTAAACATTAAAAATGTTTGGGAGGGTGAGGGAGATAGGAGAATTTGAGGGTAGAACGTAAAGCCTGCAGACTTGAGCTATCATATAGACCAGGTCTGGTTATGGCCATTACCTGATATTTTTGTGGCTTCTGTGAAAAGTTGCTAACCTCCGTCTAGTTCCTGATGACACGCATTCCAATTCCAAATTCATTTTGTATGTATCAATTTCAAGAGGGCAGCTAAAGATCAAACGTGTGGACTGAATTAATGTTTTTCTCTCTGGAAGTGAGCCATTCGGGTTGGGTAGGGCACGCTGGCAGATGTCTGGGCCATCCTTAGTAGACGGATAGACAGTCTTGTTCTGCAGAGCTTGTCAATCCAATCTCTTTTGCTGCTACTAAAAACTGCTCTTAAAAATATTGTGCACAGAAATAATGTAGTCGGTTGAAGGAAAACTGCAATTGGAATCGATGTGACGCGACATCTGTATTTTTATAGGTCTTTACATCTGGTACAAAAAGAGAGCATTTTAAAGATGGAAGTGGGTCTAAGATTTTTTTTATTTTCTTTTTGCCTTCCAAGGTCAAAGCAGCGAAGACTTCTGTAAGAGATGGATAGATGCAAACATGTTGGGCGGCTACGACTCGCCCAGGACCATTCTATCCTGAACCCGCAGAAGTGGCACTGCATGGACTGCCAGACAACTGAATCTATCTGGGCTTGTCTGAAATGCTCCCATGTAGCCTGTGGGAGGTACATCGAGGAGCATGCACTTAAACACTTTGAAGAAACCAGACATCCATTGGCAATGGAAGTTAATGACCTGTACGTGTTTTGTTACCTTTGTGAAGATTACGTCTTGAATGATAACCCCGAGGGTGATCTGAAACTGCTAAGAAGTTCTCTGTCAGCGATTAAAAGTCAAAAACATGATCCGTCGACGAGAAGTGGCAGGACTTTGCGATCCATGGCTTTGGGAGAGGACATGTGCAACCATCAAAGGACCCTTCAGGGACAGTCTCAGATGCTTACAGCTCTCTGGCACAGGCGCCAGTCCTTGCTTACAAAGGCGCTGCGGACCTGGTTTGATAAGAGCTCCAGAGGCCAGCAAAAATTACAACAGAAGAAACAAATGGAGGAGTTGGAGAGGAAGAAGGAGGCAGCGAGGCAGCGGCGGCAGGAGATGAAGAGACAGCTTCTGGAGGAGCTGGCAAACACTCCTCCAAGGAAGAGTGCGAGGCTGTTGTCCCACGTGCACAGAGAGAACTTGATTCCAAGGAAATTCAGGGAGGTGGCGACCGCTTCCCCTACCTCAAGGCAGATGCAGAGCAGCAGATTCAATCAGTTTTATTCCATCCGGCGTAAGCCTCTGATGACTCCCGGGGTGACGGGTCTAAGGAACCTGGGAAACACGTGTTACATGAATTCTATTCTGCAAGTGCTAAGTCACCTCCAGAAATTTCGAGAATGTTTTTTGACGCTTGATCTCTGTGAAACAGAAGAACTCTTAGCCAAAACTGTGAATGGGAAGTCTAGGATGCCTGGCAAATTGGCAAATGGATCCGCTGCTAATGAGTCAGGGAAGACTGACAAAGTGGGATCATATGGCACGCAGAGCTTGCCAGCTGGCTTAAATGGTGGCTCCTCGATAAGCAGGAGTTTAGAACTGATACAACCCAAGGAACCAAGTTCAAAGCACATCTCCCTCTGTCACGAATTGCACACCCTCTTCAGAGTGATGTGGTCTGGCAAGTGGGCGCTCGTGTCCCCGTTTGCCATGCTGCACTCTGTGTGGAGTCTGATCCCAGCGTTTCGGGGCTACGATCAGCAGGACGCTCAGGAATTTCTCTGCGAGTTGTTGGATAAAGTTCAGCAGGAGCTGGAGTCGGAAGGAACGAAGCGCAGGATCCTCATCCCTTTCTCTCAGAGGAAGCTCACCAAGCAGGTCCTGAAGGTGGTGAACACCATTTTTCACGGGCAGTTGCTGAGTCAGGTATGCAGCTGGTTTTGCACAGAAATCAGTGGGAGCTGTTAACAGCGAGAAACAATGGCTTTTGTTTCTTGAGGAACCACGAGATACCGAGGAGTAATTGCTTAGGAGTGCCTCCTGAGAATGAAAACTGATTGCTGCTCAGGTTGTCAGTGGTTTCGATGCTTTTCATGTCTATTGTAAATTTAGTGGACGTTTGCCACTTGAGAATGACATCTGCACTAGCACAGAGGTTCTGAGCCCCTACTTTTAAGTTTTTATTGTGTTTTTAAAGCGTCTTTGTAGTGCTCATCCCTTTATGGCTTTGTTTCTGTGACTAGAAAGAATACGATGAAGGACAGAGAGGGCAGTCAGCCTGCGCTATAAAGAATAAGCTGTCTGTGACACTTCTTATTTGCAGGCCTTTGAAAGTCATCTTGAGATGCTGAGCATGCTTAACATATGTTTCTGTAGGAGCTGAACGTGCCTGCCCTGTCACGCTGCGTGGTCTTTTATTCCTGTGCTGTTCCCTTGTCTGAAACGCATTACTCCCCACAAGGCTGACCCTGAAAGCGCAGCGTGTTTGAAAGTCCTCCGCTGCCTTTGCTGTCCAGGAGAAATGAATGCTCACATAACTTGACACTTCAGGGCTTCCACGATCAGCCCCCGAGGCGTATGATGTGTGTGCATCCCTGCTAGTCTCTACGTGGTCTGTCTCAGTGCCAGCCTTGCTGTGCCTACCACTCCTAAGGACTCCCATGCGCGTTAAATACCAAAAGGTGTATTTTTTGAGCTAAAGCTCTGGATTTCCAGGGAAGGAGTGCTTGAAGTCCTGGTTTGTTTGAATTGTCCCTGCATTGCATGAACTTCTCTGCTTAACTGAATGCTCTTTGTCCAGTTGTCTCTTGGCTCTGAAGGTGGTGCTTATGGCTAAGGTCAGTGTGCTAGGTAGGGCTGTTACCAGCAGGAAGATGTTCACAAATCAGCGTGAGCTATCTGTTGTTACAATATATTATAAATAACTTGTCAAGGTATTTATTCTCCTTGTGTACCTTGTGTTGAATTTTAAACCTCTCCAAGCACAGAAGACCTCCTTCCCTATCCGCTAGCTACACTGAGTACATCGTGAAGTTACTGGTGCCGTCAGAGGATGGAGGTGGATGGCTGGAAAGCCAGTGCAAAGCTGGGAGCTGGTTTTCTGCTGGAGAGTTTTCACAAGGATGCAAAGTCTGGATCTGCTTTCTGGTTTTGTTACCTCCTCATCTTCTTGCTTGCTGCCTCTGAGATTAGTGGAAAACTTTTCTGCTGTTCATATTTATAATACTCCAGAAAGACAGCAGAAGTGCATTTTAAATTTGTCCTTTTGTGCTCCATTCATGAATAATTTTTATATAGTTAGCAGATGAAACAGAGGAATTACACACAGCACTTTAGAATATGCAAGGAAAATAGAGAAACAAGGGAAGGAAGATTATGGGATAATTGCTAACCCACACTGCCTGTAGTAGAAAACAGAGTGCTCGTTACCCAGCCGTGGAGTGGTATTACACCTGCAATATCTTCTGAGGAGGTGAATCCCATAAAGGTGAATGTTGTCTCCGTTTCTGGAGAATTGAGAAAGTCTAAATTATTTGCTGCAGACATTTCTAATCTGAAAGCTAAATCTACAAAGGTTTCTCTTGGCCTGCTGCCCATTTTTCTGGCTGTGAGGCTGTGCTGCTCCTTGGGCGTAAGCTTGCCATTTAGATGTGAATTTCAAACGTCTGTCTGCAGGTGTACGTGTACCTAACTTCATTTGTGTACCAACATTTCATTCCCAGGTCACCTGCATAACATGCAACTACAAATCCAACACCGTTGAACCCTTCTGGGATCTTTCCCTGGAATTTCCTGAGCGCTATCACTCCATTGAGAAGGGGATCATCCCCGTTAACCAGACGGAGTGCATGCTGACAGAAATGTTGGCCAAGTTCACAGAGACTGAAGCTCTGGAAGGGAGGATATATGCATGCGACCAATGCAACAGTAAGTCTGCTGCTGTCTCTGCTGATTAGAAGCCCTGTTTTTTTTTTTTTTCTGAGAGGTTCCTGATGTATGTTTTGTGCCTGAAAACCTGGTGTGACCGATGCATATCCCTCCCTTGCATTGAAGGGGAAAGAAACTTAGAGCTTGGGGGGGATTGGATTGAGAGTCAAGAGGAGAAAACAATAAGGAACAATAGTCCTTACCTGCTGCATGGCAGGAAAGCTTTTGTAACAAGCTGTCTATCTGCTCTCTGCTCTTGACTGAATCCTTTAAGCAGAAATCACAACTGCAGAGTTCTCGTGGTCTGCCACTAGGTTAGAGTTTCTCTCTCTTTGTAGGCATTTTGTCAAAATGCAGTGAAGTGACATTATTCTGAGAGTCTCAGGTTAATGTATTACCTGCTATATGAATGCGTGTGTTTTGCTGTGCTCAGCTAGAAGATGACTTCTCTAGCAGGTCTGAGTGTAAGGTCATTATATTTCTGAATGTAATTTTAGCCTCGTGTATAATCATGCAGCTCAGCTACTCTGATAAGCTGTGTTTGGATTTTTTTTTTTTTCCATGTAGGTATTTATGGCAAATGTTTATTCCCTTGGGAGGAAAATGGCAATAATTTGACTTGCATTGCAACGAGGCAGCTGAAATAACAAGTATTTGTAGAGACCTCTTCGCTATCAACTTGTGAATCAGTTACCAAGCATCTTCCCAAAATGTTGGGAAATAACCATTGACTGAGATGTCCTTGAAACAAAGCCAAATATAATTTGGACAGATTCTGATTCACAAATAATGTTCACAAAGCGTCATTGTGATCGAGCACAGCTTTTATCTTAACTCAGTCTTCTGTGATTTATTTTTTTTTGTGGAAGCCCAAATTTTAACAGTTGCTTCAGAGTTAAACAGCTAAAGAAACATTTAACCAGCTGAAAAAAAAATCAGGGAAAGGCAAATAAATAGCTTGCATCTAGGTGCCAAAAACTATTGGGGGCAGTGCTTGTCAGACGCGATAGAGGAGGAGCAACCCATCTGTTCTGAGCTGGTGCAGCGAGGTGCAGAAATCTAATTAACAGGTACATTTCTTATTGGAAACTGAAAGCCACCTGTCTTCCTGGTACGGTGGTGTGTCTGGTGTTCTGGAAAGAGTAATCACTGGGAAGAGGAATGTTTTTTCCCCTCTTCTCCAGTTTCTGTTCAGCCATCCCTTTTGCTTTGTGAGCGGGCAGCACTCCTCCTGGAGGTGGAACCTTGCTGGAAGCATTTTCCTCTAACTTGTATTAATATCCTGGAGCCAAGTTTGCTGGTGTAAGCTTTGTTGCAGTGCTCTAATAAATGGATTGAAGTTTTATTTTAAAAGAACAGTGTCAAGTAGTGTTATTTGTATGCTGGCAGCTCACCTGCTGAAACTGCTGCAACCCTAGATGTCAAAAAATACTTTAAGTGGTTTTAAGCATGGTTTTTGATCTTAGGAAGTTGTCTGTGAAGGAATGCATAAGAAGTGTTTACTCGTGTTTCTATCCTATGGGTGCACGTGAGATGGACTAGTGCTGCTGGAAGAAAAAGAGAGTTCATAATGGGTTCTCTTTTGCTCTCAATATAATTACACCATGATAATTACACCTTGCCTTGCTATTTTATTTTTCTTTGGTAGGCAAACGGCGAAAGTCTTCTCCTAAACCTCTTGTTCTGAGTGAAGCTAAAAAGCAGTTAATGATCTACAGACTACCTCAGGTCCTCCGACTGCACCTTAAACGATTCAGGTGAGCGGGGCACACTGCGGGGTGTCAGGCAGGTGCCTTGTGTCTTTTGGGAGAGAAGTGCTAAGTGGGGTCCAGCAACTTCTCTCCCTTTCTGGGAAATGCATGTCTATAATTGTTTTACCCAGAGCAGGTGTGTAATGCTTGCTTCTAAATCTAAAACCAGCAGCCTGTTTGTAGTGTGTTTTCTGTTACGTGCAACGTAATGTGTTGTGAATTGTACTGAATGATATTTGTCTGATTTCGGAGACAGCTTGAAGCAGTGACTGTGAGATGGATGAACTGATCTGTTGAGTAAAAGATTTGCTGAAGCTGGAACCCCTGTGATAGTCAAATATATGTATTATGTTAAATAAAACATAGCAGGCAAAGTTCAAAATAAAAAAAAAGTTTCTAAAATGGTTAGCGTAGGCAGTTACGAGATGTGAGGTTTTTATATCTATATAGCTGAGCATTTTAGATGGCATTTGGTTGTCGCAGTAGATGTTCTGTTTTCTTTGTTTGGCTGTTACATATCCCAACAATGCTGGAACTACAGCCAATGGGCATCAATGACGATTCAGTTTTATGCAAAAGATGACTGCAGTAGATTTTAAAGTGAAAACAGAAGGAAAAAATTGTGATGCCCTCTTGAAGGAAAGCTCTTTGAGCTGTTCCGCAGTGGCTATCGAGTGCATCTTCATTCCCACAGCCCTCTGCTGCTGCCCAGAAAGGTCCTGAGCCTTTGATTGTGCCCTTGTGTTTGCAGGTGGTCTGAACGCAATCACCGTGAGAAGATTGGGGTCCATGTCCTCTTTGACCAGGTACTAAACATGGAACCTTACTGCTGCAGGGACTCTCTCTCCTCTCTTGACAAAGAGACCTTTGTCTATGACCTCTCCGCTGTGGTGATGCATCATGGTAAAGGGTTTGGCTCAGGACACTACACAGCATATTGCTACAACACGGAGGGAGGTGCGTGTGCCTTATTTCGGGGGAAACAAATTCAAGAATCTCGGTTTTTATTCCATAGACATAGTGCATAGTAAAGCTTCGTGATCGAGGTTGTTTGGAATCAGGTTTCCTGCCATTCGGTAGTTTGTTTCCCAGAATGTATTGCTAGTAGCACGCTTTTTTTTTTTCTTCTTTTCTTTTTTTTTTTTTTTTTTTTGTGTAAAGACCACAGATTGCTGCTCTTGGCTTTGTGGCACTTCGGGATGCCTTTTATTGCTCACTGTTAACAGCATGAATGCTTCATTTTCTCACGGGATGTAACTCTGTGGAGCTGCTCCAGCTGGGTGTCTTTTCTCGGTATCCTTGGGATGGTGAGATAAACAGAAAGTGTTTTGAAACCGGACAGGGACTATTCATGAATAACATCCGCAGGGTTTTTGTGAATTTCCAGCAGTCTTTCTGCAGCTGAATCAGCATTGATTCTGCCTTTTAACTGGTGCAGAAAGAGGTACAAATTGTCTGTCTCCAGAGAACTCTTATTTTCCTAATTGAGTTTTTGGGCTATAATATGCAATTGGTTAAATAATGATTCCATATTTCTAAGCTGTGTTAACAGCACAGAAATGGTAAAAACGTTTCCCATTTTAGAAACTCCTTTCCAAGGTATCTGTAGGGCAAAAGGTAGAGATGCCTTTTGTCCTACATGACCCTTTTTCTCTGTGGATGTCTCCTATGAACAGTTCCAAAATGCAGTCAGAAGAAATGATGCCTCCCCTACTAATGTCCTCTTTCTCACTTTGATTCCTAGGTTTTTGGGTCCACTGCAATGACTCCAAACTGAATGTATGTAGCGTGGAGGAGGTGTGCAAAACCCAGGCCTACATTCTCTTTTACACTCAAAGAACAGTGCAGGACAAAGCAAGAATCTCAGAAAAACAACTCCAAGCTCAGGTGCTGTCCAAAAATAGTGATAAAGACAGAAGACTGACATTCCCATGATGGGAAGCTCTATAACTCAATCAACGGTCTCAGTTGTTTTTTGTTTTGTTTTGTTTTTTTTAAACCATTGGTGTTCACATCTTTCCTCTTTGTATGAAAAAAGGCTCACTGCAGGAAGGGGATCAGATCGTGGTGCTTGCCGCCCAGGGTCTGGAGAAGTGTATCAAGCTGTGCAATTCTGATGCGTAAGATTGTAGTCAGAATCTTGGTTTTTAATGAATATTATTGTTAAATTATGCTCGTAAAACGAAAAGGGAGAGTTTGATGCTTTGTATCATTAGTTTCATATCAAAATAGATTTGAGTAACACATGTAACATGGCACAACCAGGAAACAAAAGCATTCAACTGGCTTCCAAACACCTTCAGTACCTAGTAATGCTGACAGACCTCTAGAAGGAGCAGGTATCGTACCATCCCCTTTAATTGTCGTTCAGATTTCCAGGGTTTGAATCACACCCAGGTATTTATTTTTATGATTGTCGGATAAATGGTGTTGGCTGCCCTAACAGCCATTCTTGCTGAAGAAATGTTTGACACTCTTCTACAAGAGAAAATATTCCCCAGACCTCAGCTATTTCTGCGATACTAATTTATTTGCTATCATTTAAGGGCAAACCTTATTCCTAAAAATGGCTTAAATGGCTGGCTATTTTATTTTTTTTTCAGTGTTACGGGGGCTCTGTGCACACTTGATGGTTTATTCTCTAGGCTGAACTGAATAGGCAGCTAAATTCACTAAGAATGTGATTCTTGAAACAGTTCTGCTCTGGAGAATGTGTCTTTTGTTTTGTTTTAAACCAAACAAAGAAAACAACAAAAACACCCTGTAATAAGACGGGAATGTACCTGTGTGTGATCAGTCACATCTGTTTACAGTGGAAGCAAAAACGAAGCCTATACTACAAGTTTCTGCTGGCATAACTGTGCTGATCAGGTTATAAGGAATTCAAAGCCCTGACTTGCAGAGCTGTGACAGCAGAAGCAGTTAGAATGGAGGCAACTTACACTGGAAAACTGGCACTTTTTTTTTTTTTCTTTTAACAAGTGTGGCTTGTTTTCCTCAGGGGAACAGGATGAAGGTAATACCACAACGGTAGGAGACAGAGCTAGGTTCTGCTTCTGCTCCTGTAGTGGGAATATTCATGAACTCTGGTGGTTACACAAGGTCCAGAATAACTGAAGGCAGTGGGGTTGCACAGATGTCGTGCTGTCATGAGCAGAATTTAACCTGTGAAGTCTTTATTCCTGCTGGGGCATAAGGGGAAGGAATGTTGTTAACTGTCAAATTACATGTTGAGCTTGAAAGGCTACAATAATGTCTGTATCTTGTAATCATCTTGATTTTAGAATGTAGGGCCCTAGTTGACTTTTTATAGTCACTTCTCAGCCTACGGTTGGACCTCAGGTATTTTTATAATTTGGGGTTTGACTGCTCACGCTTCATATTTTAAACAAATCTGAATATGTAACTGCAAAGATACATGACATCTTTCAGTCTTGATGGTTGCTTTATTTTTTAATTTTTTTTTGGAAACGGTTATAGGTTGCTGTCATCTAAAACATGAGGCTCTTCAAAAAAAAAATTGATTTTATTTTCAGGAAGAGAAGTTCTGAAAGCAGGTTTCTCTTCTTCCCTCTTCTACTTTTATCCTTGCCATCATATGCCCATCAGACATAAATTAATGTGCGTTATTCTTAGAGGGGGAGAATCGGAAAATTTCCCAAATACCATTCCTCTTTTTCCACTGCCGCTACTGCAACTTCTAATTCCCTGTCCTATGGGCAAATCGGTCCATTTTACTTTGGCTGACATGTCACTTCAGTCATGCAGAGATGAGCACAGCAAACATGAAACTCCTCTTTTGTTAGAGCACAGTGCCGCATTAGGTCTCCTCTGTCCTTAAAGATTCCCATTTCCTGAACATCCGAGGAACACGAGGCTTTCTGAGCCTACAAAAACTGTTTTTTGCCAATTATTCTTAATTGGGAGTTCACATGCTCATGTGTTTTTTTGGAGACGAGTCAGTGTGAAAGAGTCCTGTGGGAACTAAGGGAAAACTTTAACTTCTGTTTCTCTAAATGTAGCGTGGTCTGGAAGGATTTCCTATGAATGTCTATATATCCTCGTATTTACTAGGTAGCATTATTTTTTGTGCTACTAGTAAATAAAATTAATGCAAATGCAATAGGCCAGGCCGAGATAGAATAAAAGTAAGCGTGACCCTGCTGGATGCAGAGGAAATTGCTTTGGCTTCAGCACAGGTGGAAGTTGGCATTCCTGAAGGAATGGAAACCACGTGCTCGTGATTTTCAGGTGCGGGCTATTTTCAGATATGTGATGGATTCTTTTCTGGAGCAAAACGTGCTTTGTGAAAACTACACGTCTTAGAAGGAAAATGAAAGGAAAAGGTGTTTGCCGTTGCCTTCTTAATCTCAGCGGTGGAAGGGAAAGCTGGAGGCTCACAGTTTTACTGTGACTACCAAATACTGTGCTCACGGTCCGACTCCCTTACCCTGTTCATACACACTCTGATTGTTACTGCAGTGAGCCGAGACTCTTCGCTGTGAATGCTCATCTTTTGACTGAGTGTTTTGCGTTAATATTTGAATTCAGGTAGGAATTGATACAGCTGTCAGCGAATAAGTTGCAGAGGGGGGCTGGGAGCGTACCCGTAGCCGTAGGTGCACCCGATTGCCCGAGCAGATTTTGTAGCACGTGCTGTTGACATCTTTTGACGTTAGTGGCCTCTCCGTGTGAGCCTCGTTGTGCTGAGACGTGGAGATCCTGCGGTCAGAAAAATGATTGCCCTGATAGGGAAGGAATGAATTATACTTCAAAGTAAACTTGCTTTTTCCAACACTGTGAGGTTTCTGTAATATTTAGCTTTTATTTGGAAGCGATAGCGTATAGCATTTTTTATGCTGTTTGGTTTATATTTGTCTACTGCAGGCATCTTTGTATAAGCATAGCCCAACGCCCCCATCGTGGTGGACACTGTTTTATAGTGTCCTGCTTGCCAGAAATAATAATCGGCAGCTACTTCTTTACATTAGTAAGACAAACATACAACTTGCAATTACAACGAAGCTCATTTAAGTGAATGCCTGACAAAGTGCAGCCTGTGATGCAAACTTTGTCCCTCCTTTAAAGGTTTGGCTTCAAATCCTGCTAATACAGTGGTACACATTTAGAAAAATTCCAAATGCAGGCTCTACTTCTGCAAACACCTAAGCAAATGATGCAACTTAGCTCAGGTGTGGAGTTCAGCATCCAAAGTTTTGAGTCTCAAGCTGAGTGTCTGCAGGATTAGCATCTTTCTTGTGGTCCCACTGGAAGTGGAATTGGTTTGTGTACGTACAGCGATTCCTGTACCAGGGCTCAGTCCTGTAGCAAGGAGCCAGTTGCCTTGAGAGATGCTGAGAGCAAGTGCTGGGTTTGTGGCACCCTGCAGGTTATTGTTGGAGGGCGAAGGAAGCCACTGTCAGGCTCGTGAGCACGCAGCCTTTGGGGCAGGACTGTTCCCAGCATGTCCTTCTTCTGTTCAACTTGTAAGTAAATCGGTGTTTCTTAATTTTATGCTTTCAAGAATGAAGAATCTTAATGTATTCATGGCCAGGTGTGATACAACATCTGCTGTAGTCATTAGAAAACACTTTATTTTAGCTAACTTCATTCCACTAGCGAGTTAATTGCGCAGATTTGCCTTTATGTTACCCCTTTGCTGCCTGCATGCCCAAGTTAAACTATGCATACCACAAAAACGGTTTCTCTGTACAGCAGTGAAAAAAACAATTTCTTCCCCATTAGTTCTGACCAGAACAATTCTACAATCTGGCTTTGGAGTTGTCAATGGGAGGCAGCAAATGGAAGAATGTGTATTAAACGCTTGACATCAAACTTTTCTGGGTGGCAGCACCACTCCCGTGTACTTAAGGACTTCCAGAAGGTTTTTTTGAGCATAGGAATCAAATTGGAAGCAGTAAAAGCAGTAAGTGTGTCCTATGGACTCACTATCAGAAGTTGTTTTGGTTTGTAAAAGCAAGGCTTCTAGCAGAAATATTGTCTTGGTGGCAATTTAGACGTGCTTATGTTGACTGTGATGGCCCCAGGCCTGAGTATGCTTAATTGCACCTCAATGAGAGAGACTAATGAACCTTCTGGCTGTTGCCCGATACCCCAGGATAAGCTACAGTGGAAATCAACAGTGCTGCAGAATGAGAAGTACTTAAGGAAGAGACAGTAAGTAGAGGGAGATTAGTTTCACCTGCCAATACAATTTTGTGAACTAATTTTGTATGATTCCTCAGATTTGGTGCCTTGTATCCGATAACGTTTTGCGTGGGACAGAAATGTTGGGAAATCAGTCATTAATTCCTGACTGAAGCAGCAGATCTGTGTGGTTTTTGTAAGTACTCTCAATATCGCTGACGTTTTTACATTTCATATCGGTATGGGAGTGGAAAAGTTTACCAGCAAGCTCAGAAGCTAGCGTTTTACTGTTACGTGTTTGAGATCTCTGTTTTTGGAATAATTCAAGGAGCAACTTGTTCAAAGGCAGATTAGATTTGGCCTCTTAGATTTTTCTCATGTCATCTGGGCCCCTTGCAGCCAGGTCAGTGAGATGACATCCACCACGTCATGTAATGTGGTGCAGGGAACACACACTCCAGTGTTTTTTTTTTGGGGAAGAGTAGCTGTAGCTTTGGAAAGGACCTTCTGTTACAAGTAATGGTAATGGCTGGTTTAGAAAAGAAAGAATATACATGTAGTTACTCTTGCCATGGCAGTGTTTGCACAGATTTCTTCTTAGCAGCCTAGCAAACATCTCTGCGCCTGAGCAGACCTGTCGTGGTAATGCCTGGGTGAGTGAGTTGTGCAAGATTTCCCTTGTGTAAGGTGGCCAAGTGGCCCTTCTTCAGAGTAAGTGGTAAAACCCAAGCAGCAGCTCTGAATTCTGCCTTTTTGTGTGTTTAATCCCT
This sequence comes from Netta rufina, assembly GCF_964035555.1. Classification (NCBI taxonomy): domain Eukaryota; kingdom Metazoa; phylum Chordata; class Aves; order Anseriformes; family Anatidae; genus Netta; species Netta rufina. Next base: position 3,581,342 of record NC_140150.1, on the reverse strand, counting down.
TCAGCTGGTTTGAGATCAGATAGCATGGACTCAGGCAGAGAATTTATTGCCCGTGGGAAGATAAAACCTCAATTAAGTGTTGTTTTTTTTAACGTCTATTACATTAACATTGATACCTGCTTATTGCGGGTAGATAGATGGGAATGTGAAGCATTCTAACGAGCTTTTAAATTTGTAAAATCTACAGCACAAATGAATGATCTTAAGCTATGTATGTCGGTTACCTGTACCAACCTGTGATTGTTTGTATTAGTTCATTTAAGGGGTGTGCCTTGAGGCCACTTCTTCCATCGTGCTTATTTTATTTTCGGTGTGTGAGAGAGAATGGGTTCCACTTGTTTAAAGGATAACTGCACGGTGGGCCAAAACACCTCCAAAAGAGTTCTTAGGTCTTAAAAATGCTGTTTGCAATGTATGTTTCCAAAAGGGGGGAGGAAGGAAAAAAAAAAAAGACCGGGCCAGTGGGCCCAAGACTGACTTTAACTTTAACCACTGTTAATTATTTATTGTTTTGAAGCGTGTGCACGACACGGAGTGCAGTTACAGCAAAGTGCTCTCCCCTTTGGGTTCTTCTTGAACTGCCAGACTACTGATTTTTTGCAGGTTGGGGCGAGGAAAAGGGACGGGAGGAATGAAACAACCAGCAACGATAAAGCCAAGCTGACTGCAGCAGTGAGCTGTGGTCTGCGTTCAGCAGAGACAGGAAGCATCTGATACACAGATCTCGAGTGTCAGACGATTGCGTATTTTGCAGGTGTAAGCATTAAAATCCAAATGCAGTCTCATTAGCAGCAAGCTCCTGGTTTGGGGGGCAAAAATTTCTCCTCTCAGTAATCTCACACTGGCAAACCAATGGTGCTTTTCCATTAAAAATTGCAGTTCCTAAGGAACAGTACCCCATATCCTCAAGTTTTTTTTTTGTTTGTTTGTTTGTTTGTTTGTTTGTTTGTTTTTTTAAAGCTACCTGCTTAAAGCCCACAACGTCACTGTAAGTGCTTCCGTAACTGGAAGTGAGAAAGGAGATAATGCAGTTGGTGACCGAACACAACTTGGTTTGTTCTTTTTAGTCTTGATGACATACTTTCAGTAGAGATGGCAGGTAGCAAATTTCCCTTTTTTTTCCCCCTGCTAAACCTCCTGTTCTGGGCCCTGACTTGTCAAAGTACAACTAGAAAAGGCCTGCTTCTGTTCCTGCTATACAGACACTTTCTGTGTGATCATCTCTTTGTGGGAACGTGAGGCTTTTGAATGTTCCTCCTGCTGAAGAGGCACAGACCCCCCTTCAGCACGGGCAGCGTTAAGTGTTACTTAGGCTAGCCTTATTTCCTTAGATAACCACATCCATGCTGTGGGGATAACTTGTACTGCTACAGCTCCATCAGTAGGGTCAAATCAACGCCCCGTTTGTGGATAAATGAGGTTAAAGAATGTATTATAATGTGGGCATGCCAGAGCCCTGCAGGTGAGCGATGCCACCACAGGCTTGTGGTGCACTGCTGAATAGGATCTGTAGGTAAGAAGTTGGGATAAGCACCCCTGGGGCTCCTTCTCCTTTCTGCATACCTCTGTACCTCGGATTTGGGAATATCTCGTAGCACGTGTCATCTTTGCTCTCCTTACATTTATTAAATGGAGGTACTAGGCCTGGCCCTGGTGGCTGTTTCCTACTGCTACGAGATGAGCTCTGCGTATCCATGTGCAGATCAAGTTTTCACCTTGTTTATCAGACATGCAAAGTACAGAAACCTAGAGCCCATGTAAAAGAGGTCCTAGTTTTTCCCTGCTTAATTTCAGCTTTGGTTAAGCAGTCACACCCTGAGCCACAGCCTCCTCGACATCCACTTAAATAAGCAGTTTGCAGCAAAGGAACAAGTGGCTAAGTTTGTTTCCAGTCCAACTCTTTGACAAATCTGTTTTTCCACAGAACAAACCTGGTTGCGATGTTCAGGATGGTTCCAGCAGCTGCTCAGAGCAGTGCTGAGCTCCTTCAGGTGTGGCAGGCGCGGGTGGGATGCTGCCGGGGAGCCCCTGCTTCCACTAATGCCCCGGAAGCTCCGCTGTTGACTTGAGCAAGGGCAGAATTAATCTTCAGGCCTTTTAAAGTTAATCCTGCTCTAAGTTAAGATCCCTGGAAGGGTGCTGTTGGCAAAGGCTGGGCAGAGCACGAGCGTTTTTCTTTCAGGACGAAATCCCCTTGCAGCCCCTGTGAAAACAAGAGTAAAAAGCTGCCCTGCTTTCTTGGATAAGGATCAAAGCTGGAGCTTGGGTGGGTTTCCTGATTTCTCAGTGACTTCTGGGGGGGGCTTTGGGTCAGAACAGCCTCGAGTTTCTGCTTCGAGTTTCTGCTGCTTATGTTGCTAATGACTTAAGCCGGTGTACGCCGTGCTGTGCTCATGAATGAGACCGCCTTTGCTTCAAGGACACTCCCAGGCAGCAGCGAGGGACAAGAGAATCCAATTAATGACCGAATGTTTCTGGCGCTCTGTCCAGCTGCCTCATAGCTCAGCGCGAACGCTCGAGGCACTGCTCCTAATCACGGGGTCAGCAGCTTTTATTTTAGTCAAGGTTTAAGACAACATCAAGTAAAAGCCTAATGTACTTAGCTGCGTGAGCTACCCCCTGCCTCAAGAGGCGATTAGTGCGTTCTAAATCAAAACTCCGATTAACTAGAAAATGACCTAATGTTCTAATTAATCCCCTTTTCCTTCAGAAATTGTTCCTGCAGAACTCGGATTATCCAGACTTCACAAGAGTTTGTTTCTTTACAGGATGTAAGAAGTCCTGCTTTGAACGCAGCATTTTGGAACATCTGTGTCCGTAGTGGAAATAATTTCTTTCGGGCAGGTTAAAGGGGCAGTTCTCAGCCACAAAGCGCGGGGGCAGTGCTACTTGAAAGGAATGTCTTAAATTAAAAACCCGTGCACAACTGTCCAAAGAATGCGAAGCCATGGTGCAGTCACACTGCTGTAACACTCAGGGCTGGGAAGTTATTTTGCTCTACGAGCAGCTTCTTGGAGCTGCAGTGTCCCCTGCCTGCTGAAATCGCACCTGCGGCTCCCAGCAGCCTCACCTGGGGCTTTCAGGCCACGGAATTAAAATGCTATGCAACACCAAATGGCTTTTTTTTCCCCCCGAAAAAAAAAAGAATCCTAATTCTTTTAAACATCCCAGCTTTATCTCAGCCAGACATTACCCATGAAACCTTCCGGTGGTTAGAGTTTACCTAGGGCTTTTTACAGTTTTGTTTTTCCTTTGAATAAGTAGCTGATGGGTCCTGCTTACAACCCAGGACTGGACTTGTTCCTTTGTCTTTTGGGTGTGAAATATAAATCATGTTTTTATGATTTTTTTGTAAATCTTTACTCTTTTTACACCTTGTTTTTGTAAGCTGAAGTTTCTTATTAAAAAAATGAAATTCCACTGGGTCATGTCATTATTCTACATACTTTAATATTAAATTAGGCATCTAGATGGTGATACAGAAGAAAATTCTGCGTGTGAGGGCTTCCCATCTTTGAGGAGACTGTTCTCAATTCCTTGCGGAATGAATTGCTCAGGAATTCTCTCTTCCATACTTGAGTTTTTCCCCCTGTTGTCATTGCTTTGAGCAGGACACGTTGGACGTAGGAGTAGGAGCTCTGCAGAGAAGAACGGGAGCCGCTCCCGTGAGCGCATCAGACCTTGTAACTGCTACACACAGCGCCTGCGGTCCTGGCGAACGGGGAGGGCGAACTCCTCGGCTGGGCAGGTCTGATCCTTCCCTGGATGGGTAATTAAGCACAATCAAGGTTGGGTCAGGGTGCTTCACACGAGTGGGGCTGGCTCAGGGTCTGCTCCTTGCAACTAAGTGCTGATCCAAAGACCTCTTGGCCTCCCTGACCCCCCTGGGATCCCCTTCCCAGCTCCCAGCCCCCAGCCCCCCTCCCAGCCTCCCTGCAGCCCCCTCCCGGCCCCCTGATCCTCAGCGATCTCCTCCCACCACCCTTCACCCCCCCTCCCGGCCACCTGCAGCTCCCTCCTCACTCCTCTTCACCCCCCTGCTGGCCCCTGACCCCTTACAGCCCCCTCCCAGCCCCCTGACTCCATGCAGCCCCCTGCAGCCTCCTCCTAACCCCTTTAGCCCCCCTCCCGACCACCTTCAGCCCCCCCAAGGGCCACCTGTAGCTCCCTCCCGATCCCTTTCGACCCCCAGCCCCCTTGCAGCCCCCTCCCAGCCCCCCCAACCCCCTTCGGCCCCCTCAGCCGGCCCCCGATCCCTCCCAGCCTCTCACCGCCACTACGCCGCGGGCTGCGGGGCCATGAGGTCGATGTCCGTCAGGTTGCGGGCCACCCAGACGCCGGCGGCGAACAGCCCCAGGTTGAGCAGCAGGTTCCTGGGAGGGACAGCGCACGGGCAGCCCGCGGGGCCTCCTCACGGGGGCCTCCTCACGGGGGCTCTCTCCTCCCCCCTCCTCCCCTTCTAAGACCCCCCCCACGGCCGAAACCAACCTTCGGAAGTCGTTCCTGTCGGCGGCGAAGCGCAGCAGCCCCCTCAGCCACCCGCCCAGGCCCTGCCGAGGAGCCGCAGGGCCGCCCGCCCCCACCGCGCCGCTCGCCGCCATCTTGTCACCGTCACCGCCACAGCCCCCCTCTGGCGTCGCTTCCGGTGCGCGGGAAGGGCGGGAGGGAGGGGGGTGGAGCATGCGCAATGGCGGCCGCGTGCTGGGGCTTCGAGCGGGTCCTTGGGTGGGGGGGGAATGTCGGCGCCTCAGGGGCTGCTCCTTAGGGGCTGAGTCTTAGGGGATGTGCCTCGAAGGGCTGCTCCTGCAGCTCCTGCAGCTCCTGCTCAGGCTCCTCAAAGGGTTTTTTCCTCAGGGGGACTGAGTCTCATGAGGTGCCTCCTCAGGGGGCTGCTCCTCAAGGGGCTGCTCCTCAGGGGACGTGCCTCAAAGGGCTGCTCCTGCGCCTCAGGGGCTGCTCCTCAGTGGGACTGAGTCTCGGGACATGCCTCAAATGGCTGTTCTTGCGCCTCAGGGGCTGCTCCTCAAGGGGCTTTACCTGAGGGGATGTACCTCAAAGGGCTGCTCCTGCACCTCAAGGGACTGCACGTCAAAGGGTTGCACCTCAAGGGGGCTTCTCCTCAGGGGATGTGCTTCAGGGGGCTTCTCAGTGGGACTGAGTCTCAGGATGTGCCTCAAATGGCTGCTCCTGCTCCTCAGGGGGCTGCTCCTCAAGGGGCTTCTCCTCAGGGGACATGCCTCAAAGGGCTGCTCCTGCACCTCAAAGGGCTGCACCTCGAGGGGCTGCACATCAAAGGGCTGTCCCTCAAGGGGCTGTGCCTCAAGGGGGCTTCTCCTCAGGGGGCTGTGCCTCCAAGTGTTATAAGCTGCCCCCTTAATTAATTCTCAGAGAGCATTGTATTAATCATAGAAAGGGATTTATTGAGTAAGCAAGCACCAAGCAAAACAGCGCTGGGTGGCCAGGGAGTCTTGGCTCTGCCAATGGCGCACACCTCGCCCCCGCCAGGGTCCCTTTTTATATTTTTGGTAATTCTGGGATTACGCAGCACATCCCGGTGTGTTCTGCGGCTGCGCACACTGGTGCTAGGGGGTCGTCTCTGTCCCTCTGGTGGTCGTGAAGATGAAGGCCGTGGTCTTCCTCGGCGTCGTGGTTCAACTTCTTTTCTTTTTTATTTTTTTGGTCATGGCTCAGCCTGAGACAGGTAGGCAGGACGTTGATACACTAGTTTAGGGACTTATCAGGAGGTGGTTACACGAGCTTTGCAACAGTGTCTTTAAACAAAAGAGGGAACTGAGATGCAGAAAGAGGGAAGGGGAGGGGGTTCTCGTTTTGTTACATTAAGCAAAAGAATTTCATAATGTCTAGCCAAGCATTACACAGCTCCTTATTTCAGCAGGGAGCTTTCGCAGCTCCCGCTGCTCAAACAGAACCCCCCTCCCATTCCCCTGTGTCACAAGAACAAGGAGTTCTGCTCGAAGGGCGAGGGCAGTTGATGAACAAACATTTATTGTGTATGACACAAGGGCTGGTCCTCAAGGTGCTGCACCTCAGGGGATGTGCCTCAAAGGGCTGCTCCTGCGCCTCAAGGGTTGCCCGTCACGGGGCTCCAGTGTTGCTTTGGCAGCCCAGAGCCACCACAGCGTGCCCGGCTCGAGCTCTGCTGCCAGGCTGGGCTCTGCCCTGGTGGCTCTCACCTCCCTCCTGCTGCCCTCAGCTCCAGGACCAGGGCAGCCGCCCCCCGTGTTCAGCCAGAGTAGAGAAATACTTGCAGCGGGGCTCTGTTTTGGGTAGATAGTTCCTTATTAGAGACATAAGGGGGTGGAGGATGCTGCCACGTGGAGCAGCCTGCAGATTTCACTTTCCCAAACAACACGTTCGTTATTGTAGTTTTGTGCTGTGGTTTCTCTGTTCTGTACTTACCAAGGACTTCTCAGTGTGCCTCAGGTCCTCACCTGCACCTCCCAAGGATGTTCCTCGAGGATGCGCTGCGTTCCCAGGCTGGCCTGTCCCACTAGCAGACCTCTTTATAGATTTTTTCTAAATACAAATTTCTAGTGATCTTGATGACCACTTCCACCACTAGGCAAAAAAATAAAATAAAATAAAATAAAATAAAATAAAATAAAATAAAATAAAATAAAATAAAATAAAATAAAATAAAATAAAATAAAATAAAAGCCTCACCCAAGCACGTGGCCTGTTTGTGGCTGACAAATACGTACCGCTGGGGATCGGGTACATCCACCCCGGCTCTGGCATGGTGCCGGTGCAGCTGAAAATCAGCGGTGGCCCCAAAAATCAGCGGTGGCCCCGGCCACGCGTTTGTGCTGTGGAAAGTTAGGGCCTGGTGAACGCTGTCACCTCCCGGCCGAGCCAGGACCAGACAATTGAGGTGCCTGGGAAGCAGGGTGATAAAGGGCGGCCGTGCCGCTGCCCCGGGGCTCGCTGCCTGCAGGATGCGAGATAAGATAAGAGAAAAATGCGTCGAAAGCCGGGAGGGCTGCCTGAAACGCTGCGTGGGCTGGAAATGTGTCTGACTGGGAAATTTCCAGGCACGGCCACCGTGCTTTGTAACGCGGGCTGCTGCGCTCCAAAGGGCACCGCTCGGCGTGAGCGTGGGCAGGACGGCGTGCCAGCGGTGCTGTTTGGAAAACATCTCTCCCCGTTTCCTCCATCCCTCCCTGCAGGTTTCTGTCGCTTTGTACAACTTCTCGTTCGCTTTGCTGAGCTGCCCAGCTCCCGGCTGCCTGCACGCAGCTTCTGCGGGTTATCACCAGCGCCTGTAGTCCCCGAGGCTTCGCAGTAGCTGGGCACAGGTTTGTGCAGGCTCCTCCGGCTCTGCCGTGCTGCCAGGCACTTCGTAAAAATTCCCAATTTCTTCTCCATTCCTCCCTGCTCGTTCGCTGCAGTCTCAGTTCTGCCTCCTCCCACTCCTCCCTGCTTTCCTTAGCCCCTGGGGTCTGCCCTTTCACAAGCCTGCTCCACCACTCCCGGAGCTGCTGTTTCAGCCCTCGCAGCTGATTTGGAAAACTTTGTTGTCTGCCAGCTCCGCGGGGAGCTTTCCCACCTCTGGGGCACTTGCAGTGGCTTTGGGCCATCCTCGTTGCGGGGGACACGAGCAGCCCACGCAGGCGACTGGCACCGTTCAGTCTCTGCTGGGACTGCAAACCTTGTGAATTTGGGTCCAGCCACTTTAGGGCAGAAGCCAAAGGCTCAGCTCGGCAGCCGAAGTCACACAGCTACGGACAGAAGGATGGCCACGGAGGACAGAGGGAAAGGCACGACGTGCGGTGCTGAATTGGGGGATTTTGCCTTCCTGGAGCAAACAGGGAGCAGTAGGATCAGCGCTGCACCAGGGATTTGTGCCCTGCCCTGGCTCGGCCAAGCCGCAGCACAGCCTGGCACAGTCATGGTGCCCTCGGCAGGACCAGGAGGATATTGCAGTGCAGCACCCTCCTGCTCTGAGGAGATGAGAAATCCTCTCAGCACATCTCAGGATCTGCCACCACAGAACCGCCACCATTTTCCTTCCAAAGGCATCCGGTTTGGTGTTTCTGCAGTGCCCACGGTGTTCACAGCCACCCAGGTTTCTCGTACGACCCCGGCACTGTCACTGAGCTCGCTGTAACTGCAGGCACCCCTGCTGCAATCTGCGGGCTCTTTCCTCCTTGACAGCAGGTTATAAATCCCTACGGCCCTGTGGTTACACGTCAAACGACGCCGTGCCGCGGTGCCGAGGTGCCAGGCTCGCCGCTGTTGGCATTAGCACATATTTTAGTATCCTGCACTATTTCTTCCTAAGGAGTCGCTGTCTTTAGACAAATGTTGTAGTGTTTCCCAGGTAATGAAGATAGCCAAATGCTATCAATAAACTCCTAATCTGATAAAGAGACGTGAGATTCTTCACAGAAAGATCCTGAGGATGGACAGGTACATCTCAACCTTTGGTAAGAACTTGGAAGGTGGCAAAACACATGGAGGGTTGGAAAGAGCACGCGCAGAGAAGAAAGGTGAATAGTTCAGCCGAGAGGAAGACTCTTTACTTCATCATGAAGACCACCAGATGGTGCTGCGCATGTGCGAGTAGGGAGGAGTCAAGGGAGGAGTCACTGAGGCTGATGCTGCAACTGGAAATGAATATATATGAATTTATGTAGCTCCAAGAATATAAATTTGCGGTCAGGATGTGACGGGATTTGAAGCCAGATTTGGGCACCTGCCCCTGGTTTCCAGCGCTGAATAAAGCACCTTCATATAATCACGTTGTGGTTATGTGTCTGCTGCACTAACACCGTGACTGATGACTGTCGGCGGGGCAGGACGTTCACGGCCCAAACTGGGACGAGGTGAGCGCATCGAGCCCCGGCTGGACCCTGCTCCGGTCTTCCCAGTCCTCCCCTTCCACATCACTCAGTGAGAAAGACGGAAAATGGCCACGAAGAAGCCTTGGGGGCTCTGCAAGGGATCGGACAAGCGACAGGAATCCTGAGCCAAATTTTGTGGTGCTCATCCTGGCTGAGGCAGCCTGCTCTTCCAGGGGACACCATCCCCGTGGGCCCCGGGAGCTATTTATTTATCCTCCTCTTCGGGGACACCTGGGTCACCAGGAGGAGGACCTGGCTCTGGTGGGGAGACGTGCACCAGCCGAGGAGCTGCCGTTTCCCCTCCCGAGGGTGATGTGCTGCCCACAGTTTGTCCACGCTGCTGTAGTCTTTTTCCCAAACCCCCGAGAGCTAATTGATCCACCCAGTTAGTTAATTGATTTATAGCTATTAGAGACTATAATTAACCGACCAGCTGTGCGTTATCTGCCCGGTGGGAGCAGCGCTGAGAGGCAGCCGGCTCCAACGGGCCACGAGCTGCCCCATCCCTGCTCGTTTGGCATCCCTGAAGGATTTTGCTCTGCTTCAAGCTTGAGGCTTTTCCATTTATCTCCTCCTCCCCTAACGTTTGGCTCTCTCCGAGTCTCCCTACTCCCCCGTATCTCCTCCTACAAGGTCACAAAGTCGGCTTTACGCTCGGAGTTCGCATGGCTGGGCAGACCAGTTTGGACCAGCTCGTTATCAACGCGTTCCCAGCCCCCAGCCGGAGCCACGGCTACGGGCAGAGCAGAGACGAAGCAGATGGTCATTAAGCATCGGGAAAACCATGCGTCGGCCCGCGCCTGGCCCAGGTGCCTGCGCCTAGCACGGACACATCTGCCCGGCGCTAACAACCTCGGGGACGCCACTCCCGGTGGAAATGCAGCCGGAGAGGGCTGAGGAGAGGCTGTAGGCGCCCCGGCGGAGCTGCTTTGTGCCTGGCAAAACCTCGGATCGCTGCCTGGTGCTGCGTGGGGGGCTGGCCATGCTGCCAGCAGACCCCAAACCCAGCGGCGGTGCCGGGAGGTGAGCGGTCCCCCGGTGCCACGGCGTCCCCGAGCGGCTCTCGGCGAACCTCTCGCTGCTCCCGGTGTCCTCAGAGGTGGGTGCGATGGCCCAGAGCCTCCTCTCGCCCTTCCCTTTCGCCTCCTCGGGCTGTCCCGGAGCAGCCGTGCTGCTGGGGTTGCTCTACTCCCCCCAAATCCCCCTGGCACAAGGCTGGGGGCATCCTGGGGACGGCGTGGCCCTGACCAAGCCAGGTGGAGGCAGGCGCTGGGGATGTGGGGGTCTCGTGGTGGCTCTGTGCCCCCCGGCAGCCCCGCAGGACCCCCAGAGATGGGGACGGGATAGGAACGGGGGCTGCAGCGGGGGCTGGCGTGGCGATTTGCAAGGTTTTGCACCAAACCATTTGGTGTTTGGTGAGGGAGAGGAGGGAAAGCGAGGAAATTGCCCGTCTCTGGTTACCAGAGGCCGGTTTGAGGACTGTTATGTGGGGGCTGTGCGGTCCTCAGGACATTTTTTTTTGGGGGGGGGGGCTCTGCTGGTCCTGCTGAGCACCCCCTGCTGCTGGCTGTTTGTTCGCACCGGCAGCCGAGGGAAGCGCTCCGCAAACAGCTGAAGCTCCTGCAGGGCATCAGGCTGGCGTGTGGCCCCTCCCAGGAAATAAATGGTCAGGAGGGGGCCAAAGGAGGCTTCCTGGGGGAAAATCAGCACCCAGCTGCTGCGTGCTCAGCAAGGGGAGCTGCGGAGATCCCCCAGGGGGATCAAGCAGGGGGTCCCGGCCCCGCTGCCCGCTGGTGCTGTGCTTCCAGGTGGTGAGCTCCCTTCTAGGGCCAGGTAAAACCTCAGTCTGGGGACAAAAGAGTTGTTTTCTTGATTTCTGTCTCCCTCCTCTCCTCGTTTGCTCCCTGGGATCGAGGGATTGGGGTCTGTGACTTCCATGACTCCTGGCGTGAGGTTGCCCGCGTCCCCTGCGAGCCGGCTGCTTGGGGTCACGCCGGCTGCTGTAGGGTCAGAGCTGGCCCCTGCTCGCTCCGACGGCGTCCCGTGGGATAAACACCGAGCAGCCGCTGCTGCCTGCTGGGGGGGGGAAGCCTCAAACGCTGTTCCCAGTCTGCAGAGTGCCCGGCTGCACCTGTGAGCCCGAGGGAACAATAGCGGGGTGGTGCCGCCGGGCGCCCTGACCCCTGCGCTTGGCACGGGGTGATGGAAACCTCGCTGCGAGCAGGCAGAGCCCGGGCAGGGCAAGCAGGGAGCGGAGCTGTGTGGTGCCAGGGAGCACTGCTGGCATGGGGGGGACCTGTGTCCCCTCCTGGGATGAGGAGCAGCCTCGCCCCAGCAGGAAGCTGTCCCCAAGCCGATGGTGACGTCCGTCCCGTGGGACGCGTTCCCCCAAAAGCTCTCCCTCCGCAGCTGAGCGCCGCTGGCCCTCCCGAGGGCCTTTTCCTTGCAGGGGCAGAGGCCGGGCCGACGTCCCAGAGAGATGTTCTCCAACAGGTTCCACAGGAGGGGGTTCCAGGATGCTCCCTGGGAGGTAGGTGGTGGTGGTGGTGGTGGTGGTGGTGGTGGTGGGAATGGGGGGGCTCCATGGGGCTCCTCTCCGGGGTGCTGAGGGTGGCTGCCCGCTGCTCCAGCCCTTGGGATGCTGAGGAGCTGAGGGAGCATCACCACAGCCTGCGGGGGGAACTGGGAAGACTGGGAACGGGCTGGGACCTCGGCTGGGTGGGCTCCGGGCTCAGCATCCCTCTGGTTTGGGGAGGGTCTCATCCTGCTCTCTGTGTCCTCTCAGCAGCAGGGGCCGTGGCAGCCCAGACCCTACGGTGCCGGCCCCCGGGACAACTGGTACGAGCCGTCCTGGGAGCACCAGCCCTGGAGAGGCAGGCACAACAGGCACCCGGTAAGGGGGTTTGTTGGGGTTTGTGGGGTGCTCTTGGGGTTTGTGGGGTGCAGCTCTCCCCAGGCAACCTCAGCGCAGCTTTCGTTAGGTCGTAACCATCTGCCCTGATAGGGGCACAGGGGAGGGAGAGGGCCTCGTGAAGGCAGGGCAGCGTCTCTCCCAGACCCCAAGAGCTACCCCAGACTCATTTCTGGAGCATTTCCCCATATGAACCATGCATACCCGGGAAAGGGCCACGTAGGACACCTGAACCTGCTCAAAAAGGTGGGGGCTGAGCTTTAAAAACCCTGACACAAAAGCGTCTGGGTGTGCGCCCACCACCTGAGAGCCTGAAGAGGCCAAGTCGATACGGGATCCACAGCTGGTGGTGTCTCTCTCTACCCCTCAACCCCTATATTTATTTATTTTTCCTTTATTTGGAACGTTTGTGCTTTTGCCCAGCATCTAATATTTCCTCGGCAAATTATCAGGCAAAGTTTAACCCTGTTGAAACCCCGAAAGACTTGGAGTGTCTCGCCCTCCAACCCAGGGATTCACATAAACCTATCTCCTCCCCGGCCAAGCAGGACAGGACAGGGTTCCCCTACAAATTGGGGGTGACCAAATTGGGGGAGCACGAGAAAGAAAGCTTGGGGCCACGGCGGGAAGGGGGAACTGGAGGAAAACCAAAACTCCTGCTGGAAAGCCCACGGCTGCCTGAAATGAGCTGCCCCAGGTCCTCACCAGCAGTGCTTTGCCTTGGCAGCCCGGTCCCTGGCAGCCCTGGCCTTTCCCCGGCCCCGCCGACTTCTATAGGATGGAGGGGGACAGGAGATGGGGACCCCAGGACTGTCCCCGTCCGCCACCCCCTTGGGACTACAGAGAGGAGCACCAAAGACAGGAGGAAAACTTCACCGAGGACTCGTACCCGGTGAGGGGAGGCGGGCAGGGGAGGGTTGGTGGGGCCGTGGCTGTGCCAGGCGTGGATCCCCGCCCCGGGATCCGTGCCTAAATCTGCCTCTCCCCACAGGTGCAGCCGCTGTTTGCCCCGGATTCCTTCAACTGGTCAGACTTCCCCAACAACGAGCAGCCCGTGGCCGACTTCTCGTGGTGGGTGCCCGCACCGAGGGCAGGGGGCAGGAGCTGGAGAAGGGGACGGATCCCACAGCAGGCTGCGGGGCCGGGTGGGAGGTTGCACCAGAGATCCCCGCCAGCCTAAATTCCCCCCCCCCCCCCCCCCCGGGGGCTGTGTTGAATCCTGCAGGGAGCAAGGGGCCTTCCAGGAAAGCTGCCCGCCCTGGCGTCCTCGTGGCCCGAGCCACAGACGCTGCCGTTACATTCGCCATGTCCAGCAGGAGACGGTGGTGTACTACAGCCCGGCCTCTCCCCAGCTCCCCAAAGGTTCGTGCTGCCACCGTGGTGCCTGCCTGGGGGTGCCCAGGACGCCACCACGGTGCGTGCAGCCAGCAGCATCTCCCTGCCAAGGGTGAGGATTCGGTGGATTCCGCCCCGTTGTCCTTCTTGCTCCGCAGGGAAGCAGGCGTCCTCCAAATCCTCCCAGGAGAGTCAGCCAGGAGGCAAGGAAGATGCGCAGAGCCTTGCTGCTCCCCAGCCAGCTAGTGCCGGCAAGGACGGCGTGCAGAGCGGGGAGCAGGTGGCTGAGGTGGGTTTTTACCTCCAGCACGCCCATATTTCACGGCCACATGGCTCTCGTGGTGCTGCCGTGTCCCTGAGCAAGGTGATTTCCCCCAGGGCCAGCCGGCAGCCAGCGGAGAGGTGCCGGAGCCCTCTGAGCCAGCAGCCTCCCCGCAGAAGAGCCCAGCCACTGATCCTCAGGCTGTGAAGCAGGAGCCAGAAGCAGGAGCAGAGCTGGTACGAGTACGGGGATGCTTGCACCCTCAGAGGGTCCCTTCATCCCGTGTAACACCTCGCTTCTCTCACCCAGCCCTTTCTGCCTCGCTGGCTCTGACAGAACGTGGGAGGTTTTCCTGGCTTCTCTGGGGTTGCAAAGACCCTGCTTTCCTTGGGGTTTTAGCACCCTGCCTGTCCCCTTCCCCAGCTCTTCTCCCCAGGAGGGATGAACGTCCCTGCCTCACGCCATTCCCCGTCCCCAGGTCGAGCCAGAAGACGGGCAGAAAGCTGCAGGCAGCCAGAGCCCGGGCCCCTCTGCTTTGGAAACGGAGCCAGCCCTGCCAGAGAACACCTGTACCAGGACGGAGAAGGACTTGGAGCAGGTACGAGCTGCTGCATCCATCTCCTCTTTCTGCCCAGCTGCAGTGCCGTGGAGGAGGTGGGATTTTTGGGGTCCTCTCCGCAAACCTCTTCCCATTTGCCTGGGCCGTACTGACCGCCCTGGGTGGACTCTGAAGCGCACCCGAAACGCTTTGTGCAGGTAGAGTCGTGCAGCCAAAGCATCCCTGAGGCCACAGAGGGTGCTGGGTCCCCACCCCACAGCACTTCAGCCCCTCAGGAGCCTGCGGAGACGGCTGGCGCCGCAGCGAGCCCGGGTGTGGAGGTACGTGCAGGGCTCTGCCCGCTCTCCTGGGCACTGCAGCAGCCTCCCGTGGTGGGACAGGTTTCAGGCCGTGGCTGCACTGCTCCGCAGCGTTTCCTCCTGCTGAGCTTTCCCTTCCTGAAGGCAGCAGCATTTGCTTGGCTCCCGCTGCTCTCGCACGGCTGCTGCCTCCCTCCTCTGGGTGCTTTCTCTCCCGAGGGCTTCTCAGTGGCCTTCATCCCTCTGAAAACTCGCAGGTCTCACCGGGAGCTGCTGAGGAGCCCGATGCGCAGCCCAGCCGGACCAGCCCCAACGTCTGCAGCGAGCCAGCAGCATCACCCAGGACAGGGCACCCTCCTGGGGACGGGACGGAGCTGGTACGTGCGCAGCCCTGCCTTCTGTGCAGGAACGGTGCCCTCGTGGCCCCGGGAACCACCCGCAGCGAGGCTCAGGAGCACGGAGCTAACCCAGGAGCTCCGGGGGGAATTTTCTCGCTGGCCTTGCCAGCCCCAGGATTACGTGCTGGGGTTAAAGCGCCGCTTTGTCTGGGTGCAGCGCCCGTATCAGCCCCGCTGTCGGCCGTGCAGGAGACACCGATAAATCGGAGACGGTTTGGAGACGGGCCAAAAAAATAACTCGGGGATTGGGAGTGTGCTGGAGCGTGACCGACCCCAGGACTGGAGCTTTAACGAAGCAAACGAGTGTGGCAGAGTGGCTTAATTACTGCCTAATGGGGAAGAGAAATCAGCTGGAGGGGGCCCTCGGGTCTCAGAGGTGCTGCTGCCAGCGCTGTGCTGGGAGGGAAGGGAGTGACGAGGTGCTAGAGGTGTCCCCACAGGGTGGCCGGTCCCCAGCAGCCCCAATTCGGCCCCAACCCCGCTCCTGTTCTGTTGCCCTCTCCTTTTCCCTTTCAAAGCATGCGACCTTCCCTCGTTTTTCCCCTGCCCAGGCTGCAGGCTGCCAGCCCTTGCTCTGCTCCACGCTCCCCGCGCCCTCCCCGGCCAGCACAGATCTGCGCTCCGCCGCTGTCCTTGCCAGGAAAGAGGAGATTGAGCTGGTGAGTCCTGGCGGGCACACGCAGGGTTTGGGGCTAGCCGAGGAGATGGGGACACCCCCGAGGTTCAAAATCCACAGGGAATGAGGTGACACCGGGTGCTGGGCAAGCCACGGGGCAGCCCCGGGTGCTGTGGGAAGGGGCTGTCACCCCCGGGGGGGGGAAAGAACCTCCCCGAGAGGGCTTCGTGCAGCTTAGGGAGAGGTTTTGGGGTGCCCCCTGCTGCCCCTTTTGCCTCTCCCTGCAGTCGTACCAGCAGTTCAGCCTGACCATTGCCGTGGTGGCCACGATGCTGCTGCAGAAGGAGCCCTCCATGGAGGCGGCGCTGGGGCTGGCGCTGAGGGCCAACCTGCGCCAGGTGCGCACCCACCACCTCCAGGAGCTGGAGGATTTCATCAACAGCTACGACTCCGGCACCCCCAGCCCCTAAACGGGGGGGAAAATGTGTGGAGAGCCCCCCGTGTCGGGGTCGGTGAGGTCCCTCCGTCCCTTCTGGAGGTGGAAAGGGGGGGTGTGGAGGTCGTGGGGCGGCCAGAAATTGGGGTTTGCAGGCAGGGAACGGGGTCGTGGGCAGGTTGTCCCCACCCTGAGCTGAATTTTCAAGAAAAGAGGGTTTTACTGAAGGGTGGCGGGAGGGAGAGCAGCTGGGGCAGAGGAGGACGGGAGGGCTCCCCCCTTCTCAGAGCTCCTTGCTCTCTTCTTGTGGCGTTGTGCTGCTCCGTTAAACCCAGGGTTTTGGTCTTTTTTTTTAAAAATAAAAAAATAAAAAATTAACTGAGCTTTGATCCTCGCACCGCCGTTGTTCTGCTCCTGCTCTGCCGGGGTCAGCGTGCAGGGATTTGTGGTGGCCCCCCCAGCCTGACCCCACCCTGGGGACCCTCTCCTGGGGTCCGTGGTTCTCCAGCAGCACGGCAAAACCTGGGGTGGGAAGGGAATCAGGCCAGGCACCGTCGGCTCTCCTGCGTTCAGGTCTCAGCTGAGCTTTATTGGAGCACCGTCCCCTCCCCGTGGTGGCAGCACCCTACGGGACAGCATCAGCGCCCCTCCAAAGAGTCCCTGCGGGTGAGAGACCCCCACCCGGCGTCTGGATCTGACCCCGGGGGCCAAATAAATCCCTCCTGTCCGAGTCAGGCAGAAGCCCCTGCCCTCGTCCTAAGCCCCTGGCCGCCCTCCCTGCTGCGTTGCTGCTCTCCGAGGCTGCCAGCTTGGCTGGGACGGGAGCTGGCGAGCGCGCCCCGGTGCGGGCTGCTGCCTCCCTGCTCCCTACTCGCTTTACCTGTTCCTAATTGCGGGAGAGGCCGGCAGGAAGGGCAGGCTGTGCTTCGCCTGCGGCTACCGGTGAAAGGATCCCGGCGGCTTCTCCCCACCGGCCTTGGGCCGTGTCCAAAACGCGCTTGGAATGCACGGAGACCACGGCAAGGGGGACGAGGATCCCCCCCTCCCCTTCCTCCAGCTGCTGTCCTGCTGCTTAAATACCGTGCAAAGTGCTTCCCCCGGCGAGGCGTGGGGGCCCTAGGACACGCTGCAGTGCTTGCTGCTGCCCCGCGGCTTCGCCGTCCTGCCCCTGGCCCTCTCCGGGGGCTCCCTGCCCAGGGAGCTCATCCCGGGCTTGGGAATGGGCTTCCCGAAGAAGAAGCCTTCCTCGTCCGAGTCTGAGTCCGAAGATGAGGAGCAGGTGGGGCACCAGGAGTCGTCCTCTTCCGTGATGTCCTGCAGGTGGGTGTCCTCCGGCCGTGGGCTGTGTAGGGTGGGGGACAGCCCCGCTGGGAGGGCTGGGTTTCCGTCACCCGCTGGTGTTCGGGCACCAGGATCCCCCGAAATTGGGGGGCCTGGGGCTCCGAGCCCCTTGGGCCCCTCTGTGCCGGGCTGGGGGCTGCCCCCTGACCCCTGCATCCCCGCATGTGCCACGTCCCGGCTCCTCTCCGTGGCTGCTTCGTGGTCCTCGAGGCTCCTGAAGGCAGGATGCAGGGAGGCCTGGTCCGGAGACATCTCTGCAAGAAGGAAAAGCGAGGAAAGGTGAGGAAGGAGGGAGCTGAGCCCACCCTGGTTCAGCAGTGAGGGCTGCTCAGGGTGCAAGACAAGGCTGCTGCAACCCACCCGCAGCTCCCACTGCTACTGCGGCCCCAATCGGTGCAGCGCCCACACCACGCGCCCCAAAAGCACCCCAGGGCGCTGCAGCAGCCGAGCAGAGCCTGGCTTTGCTTCCACCTCCCTCCCACCGCCCCGAAAACGCCGCACTCGGATCCCTACCGCCGCCTTCCGCTCCTTTCCACTCTCTTCCACTCGCGGCGCTCCCCGGCGCGGGCCTGGCTGCGTGGCCGGCTCGGGAGAGGGGCGTCGAGTCGGGGGACGGGGCCGAGACGAAGGCCGAGTCGGAGGAGTCGGAGGCGCTGGAGGCCGCGTCCAGCCCCAGGCTGCAGCTCTCGGAGCAGAAGAGGCGCCCGTGGCGAGCGGTGAGGGGCTGCCCCCGCAGCGGTTTTCGGCACAGGCTGCAGCAGAAGCAGGGGGCTCGGGCGTGCCAGTGGAGCCCCTGGTGCGTGGCCTCCTCGCTGTCGACACCTGAGGGGTGGCCGCGGGGTGAGCGAGGGGCTCTCCCCACCGCCACCTCCCCCCCCCCCCCCCCCCAAAAAAAAAATCCATCAACCCCACCCTGCTCGTACCGATGGGGTCCCCGCAGGCCTGGCAGGGCTCGGCGAAGAGGCTCTCGAAGCAGCCGCGGCAGCAGGGCCGCCCGCTCCTCATCACGTAGCGCTGCCCGCGCAGCGGCGCCTCGCACTCCAGGCAGCAGAAGTGCTCCGGGTGCCAGCGCCGGCCCTCCGCCTCGATGCACTCCTCCATGAAGATCAGCTGCAGGGGGACAAAAACCCGATCCTGTACGCAGCCAGACCGAAAACCCGCCACCCACTGCCTGCTTTTTGGGGCCAAAGGACTTCGGGGCAGGCGTGGGGCTCCGCGCAGGGCTCAGGAAGGAATCCTTCCTCCTGCCCTGCAGCTCCCGGCCAAGCACGGAGCACTGAATGATGGCAAAAATTAAATAAAAAATAAAAAAAAAATTAAAAAAGAACTAAAAGCATCCTCCCCGCTGGCACCCACCTGGTCGCAGGAGGCGCAGCGGGGTCGGAAGAGCTCGGCGTGGTGCCGGCCGCAGTAGATCCTCCCGTCCTGCTGGAAGTAGATGAGATCCACCAGGGGCTGGCGGCAGAAGTGGCAGGAGAAGCAGGACGGGTGCCAGAAGTGGTCTCCGAGCCGGGACGCCGAAATCCCCGGGTCGCCTTTGTTCAGCCTCCGGCCGCACTGCAAGGCACGGAGAGGGGGAGAGGGGGGACTCGGGGTCAGGATTGCTTTTTGGGGGACGGTTTGGTGGCGTGCAGCCCTCCGGGGGAGGACACCTCACCTCCTTGCAGGGACAGCCGTGGCAGGGACCCGGCACGGGACATTCCTGCCCCTGCCCCAGCGCCTCCCGTCTGCGGCGGGCGCTGAAGGCTCGGAGCTGCTTCCTCTCCTCCTCGGCGAGGCCAGGGCAGTACCGCTCCTGCACGGGGTAAAAGAGGTGAGGGACAGCGAGGAAATAAAACCCCGGGGAGGGCAGCAGCGAATAAATCTGGTTCTTACATCGCAGTCCTGAGGAGGCAGCTGCTGCAGGAGAGCTTTGACGCGGAGCCGGCTCCGGTCAGCGGGAGAGGCAGGATCCAGCGAGCGGCTCTCGAAGCACACAGGGACCTGGGGACACAGCACGGGGACACAAACGGGGGGGTGATCGGGGGGGATGAAGTGGCTTTGCTCGAGGTAAAGGCGCATCCGAGCCCTTTGGGGCAGAGCAGGAGCAAAGGGAGCCCCGCGAGGGCCAGGCGCTGCCCACCTTGGAGGGCGCGGGGTCTGCGGGGGGCTCCAGGTACTCTTCCAGGGCACAGCCGGAGTCGCTGTCGGACGAGGCTGGGGGGAGGCCGGTGGCGGTGCCGCAGGGGGGGGGCTCGTCCGGCTGGGGCCATGCGGGGCTCGGCAGGGACATGAGCTGCGGGGAGAGAGGAGAGGAGCTGGGGGAGAGCCGTGGCACGGCGGGGAGAAGGGGGCTGGCTGACCCCGGGAGGCATCATCCCCCCCATGCCCAGGTGCAGAGGGACCTCGAGACCCTTTGCTGAACGTCCACAGAAGTGCAAGGGCTTTGGGGGGGTCGTTCCCTTCTCGGCAAGGGTGAGAAACAAACCCACACCGAGGTGCTCCCTGCTCTGGGGCTTTGCCTGCTGAGCGGGAGGCACCGGAGAAAGGACGGTGTTGGGGTGAAGCTGCACAAGGGGGAGCCCCTGGGTGTTTGTGCTCAGCCTGGAAGAGGTTTCGGGAAGCCCCGCTGCCTGTTTGCTCACCCACAGCAGGAGATTTTCCCTGGCTGCTCCCAGCCCTATGCTGATCCCACGGCCGATCCCTGCTTTAGTGGCCTGTCCCCGAGCGGAGCAGTGGGAGGAGACCGAGGTCTAGCCCAATTCAGTGGAAAATAATTTATTCCCCCTGGGCTGCTATTGTTCTGCCCCGAGCTGCTGTTCCTGCCCGGGCAGCCGGCTCGCCCAGCCGCCACCGCCTGCCTGGTTAATGGGTCCGGGGTGGAAACCCGGCCGTCCCCATCCGTCCCCTCCTCCCCACGCGCCACTTGTCACCGCTCGCTTCCTTCCTGCCTCGGCTTTCCAAAACCAAGCGAGGCGGCGAGGCCGTGGCTCCCTGCACGCTCTGCAGGGCGTCCTGCGAGGTGGGGAGGTGGGAGGGATGGGGCCACGCTGCGCCCCTCCGCACCCCAAATCCCCAGCCGTGCCATCGCCACCTCGCTCGGGTACCCAGCAGGAGCTGGGACCTGCCCTGGGACCTGCTTTCCATGAGCTGGAGCTGTGGTTTGGTGACCCTCAAGCCACGCGGCCACGTGCTGGCAGGTGGCTCCAGGTCTCCTCGTGCCACAAAACCCAGCTCGTCCCTCCGCAGCGAGGTGGCACGTCCCTGCTGGGTGCTCCAGGACAGAACCAGCGACCCCATTGCTGCTGCTCCCATAAAACAGCTTCAACACCCCCAGCTCAGCCCCAGCTCAGCCCCAGCTCTCAGCGCCTTCCTCCACGCAGCAGCTCAGGGCACCAGGGCACCCAAAGGTGGCCGGCTCCGAGCTTCTGCTCCGGGCTCCAGCTGGGAGCTGGCGGGATCAGCCCGGGCAGCTCAGGTTGCCTTGGTGCACAGCTCAATGATTAACGCGGCAGATCGGCCGGCGGGATGGAACAGACGGGCTGCACCGAGGGGGAAGACGGTGTCTGAGCCAATTCTGCGTATTTACAGCCCAAAGAGAGCCCTGCCTTGGTGAGGACCTCTCTATGAGAGCTGCTGGTGGTGGTTCAGGGAACAACCTTGTCTCTAGAGCTGCGATGGGGGATGGCCCCCATCCCTGGGGTGCTGGCTAAGGACACCCATGGGTCCAGCGTCCTGGATCTGCTGCTGCTTGGTCCCTGTTGGCAACACACCCCTGCTCTCCCCACGGGACGTGGATGGCCGTCTCAGGCTTTGCTTGGGTCATTAAGACTCCAAGCTGCCTTTGTCTAATCTCTTGGGGCTTTGTTGTCACCGGCCCCCTTTGATGCCCCGTGGAGGCAGCAGGGCTGGCAGCCCCGCAGCAGGGCGCACGGGGCTCCCCGTCCCGGGGCTGGCAGCGGGGTAAAGCTGGGGAGAACGGAGCGGGCAGGGCCGTGAATCAATGGGGCCGTGCTGGGGGAGCCCAGCCCAGCCCGGTTTGATGTGATTACACCGGCTGGCAGCCGTCTGGGCTGCGAACGAGTCCCTGTAATTAGCCCCAGACGGTGACAGCGCTGCGCGCCTCCCATGCTAAGGAGCCAGGCAGCCCCGACAGGTCCGGCTCCTCTGCTCTGCTCCCGTCCCCTCTTCCTTCCTCGCCGCCGGCGGGCAGTCCTGCTATCGCCCTGCCCTGCCGGCCCGTGGAAGGATGCGGGATGCTCCCGGCGGGGCCACCAGCCCTGGCGTCAGGGGAGGTGGCAGGAGGGCGCGTTGGGGACCTGCTCCTCCCCGCCGGCACGGCGCGGCCCCCCAGCAGGGCCACGCGAGGGACCAGTCGGACGGGCTGAGAGCCGCCCCGCGGAGCTTCCATGGGCTTCAAAAGCCTCTGGTCCTGCCCCAGGAGTTCCTCCAGCCTGCACCCGCTCTAAAGGATGGGCGCTGTCCTTGCCATGCTCCCCTGCCTGCTCGGTGCCTTTTGGTGCCGGCACCGCCTGGCTCGGTGGCCCCGCAGCGCTCCCCGTCCTGCTCCAAGTCCATTTCTGTGCTCTTTGGGAAGCGCTTGCAGCTCCCTGGCTAAAAGAGGCTGAAACCCACGGGAATTTTAATCCCCTTTGGGAGCAGCCCCAGTCCCTGGCTGGCGGTGGGAGCGCGTGTGGGCTGCCAGCCCTCTCCTGCCAAGGTCGCAGCGTTACCGTGCGGCGCAGCCACCCCGGCCCATTCGCATTCAGCGCAGCCTCCCGCTTCCCTGCCCAGCCAGGGGCTGCTCTGCATCCCTGCCACAGCCCTCGTTTCTCTGAAGCACTGCTCCCTTTTCCCCGACCTGCTTTCAGCCACCTCCGTCCTATTTTCCACCAAACACTCCCCGGCTCCCCAGCCCCGAGGAAAAGCGTCTGCTGGCCATCGCCAAAAAAAAAAAAAATTAAAAAAAATAAAGGCCGGATCCCCTTTCAAGCGCCCAAAAACACCCTGGCACGGCTCGGTACGCCTCACCCCCACCATAACCTGTTTGTGCTTCTGCTCCCGTCAACACAGCTGCAGCGGAGGTGCGTGGCGATGGAGCTGCAGAGATGCGTTCGGGCTGAGATAAGCTGAGCTCTGGCCAGGCGAGCCGGAGCAGCTCGTCCTGCAGAGCAACCAAAGCCAGCCTGCCCCAACCTGGCCCCCAAAACCCCCCGCGATGGCAGCAGCAGGATCGGTGCCTGGGTGCCTGGCACAGCCGTCCCCAAGGATGGCAGCGAGGAGGGACGGGGACAGCGCACAGCCCAGGTGCTGTGGCACAGATCCCAGGGACCTCTCCTGCCCCGCCACGCGGCACCGTGCCATCCAAGTGACCGGAGGGGACCCTCGGTGTGTGGCTTGTTTGCTCGCAGGAGGAGGTGCTGCTGCTGCAGGGGGGTTCTTAGGGATTTTTTTTCCCCGTCCTAGCTCGGCAGGGAGCAGTGAGTAACCCATTAACCCGCTGCAGTGCTCTCGCTCCTGTGGCCGCGGGGACGACCCGAGCCCGGCACCGCGCTCCCTGCCCCAGGTGGGTTTCATCCACCAGCAGAAAGCTCCACGGCCAGCCCCAAACCACCCCGCTCCCTCCAAGCCAGAGCAGAAGACATCAAAATCCCCCGTGGGGACCCTCAGTGGGTTCGGTGCCGGCAGATCCAGTGCCCCCCCAGCTCCTCGGGGCGAGCCCCCAGCCCCCTGCACCTGCGGGCTCCAGCCTGGGGACGGCGGCGCCTTGGTGGCTCCATCGCCACCCTCCCCTGCTCTCGGGGGGCTCTGCAGGGCCGTTTTCCCCAAAGACAAAGACCTCAGGAGTGGAGGGAGCTCCCTGCTCCCCGCCGCCTGTTTTTCCCGGAGAGGAACCAGCCCCAAAACCCCCCTCCCTCTCCTCTCCCAGCTCTCCCACCTTGCCTTTCCCCGCGCAACAATTCCCGGATGGGGAAATCGTCCCATTTCCCCTCGGTCCCGACGGTTTTCTCCTCCAGCCCCGGCTCCCTCAGCCCCCGTATGGGGAAGAACCACCCCGAGGGACCCCCTCGCCCACCCACCTTCCCCTTCCCCACCCCAGGGGGACCCCTGCCCACCTACCTGCCCCTTCCCCACCGCGCTGGGCTCCGCCGTCCCGTCCAGCCCCGAGCACCCGAGTGGCTCCGACGCAGGCGAGGGAAGGGAGCCTGGGCTGGGCAAACTTCGCAAAGCGAAAGGAAAACATCCAAGCCGAGCGAGGGAAACTAATTTTTTTTTCTCTTTTTTTTTTTTTTCCTTTTTTTTTTTTTTTTTTTTTTTTTAATCTGCCTGCCCAGGAAACTGGATCTGTGTCAGCTGGGGTCCTAATTACAGGCTTTTTAGCCTAAACCTACAGCGGCAGCCAATGGCAGGGAATCGGAGCAGCGGGCGGGGAGGGGAAGAGCAAAGGCTTGGAGAAGGGGAGGGGAGGGGAGGGGAGGGAGGGAGGGAGGAGGTTAACCCTACAGGGCAGCGAGCCGCGGATGACATCTGTTTTTCTCGCCACCTCTCATTTTCCGAGCGTCCGCGCCCTTCCCGCGGCTCGCTTCAGCCCGGGTTGCCGTCGGGGTGCCTTTCATGCCGGGCGGTGATTTGGGTTTTCCTGCCTACATCAGAAAGAGCCGGAGCTTCATGAATAGAGGGCAAGCGGCGTGACGGCCCCAATTTCCGAGGCTTAACCCACACCTCCCAATTTTCTTCTCCCCTGACCCTCTCCAAAAGCCGCTCGCGTGGCTTCGGCTGCGCCCGTGGCACCTGTGCAAAGAGCGGGGCAAATTTGTAAAATGTTGACAAAATTGATGGAAAACGCCCCGGAGATGCGGCCAGGCTCCGTGGCACACACCGAGGTGTCGGTGTGGGGTTTTGGCGCTGTCCCACAGCATTTTGGGGTTTTTGGGGCTCCGTGAAGTCCCCCCGGGGATGGGAAAGCAGCGGGGAAAAGGGGACGGGGTCAGAGGGGACCCGGGGAGGTCGATGTGCTGCTTGGGGCCACCTCGGTCGTGGCCTTATCGCACCCGTTGGTGGACTTTGCACACTGGGGGGCCCCCGCGGCTGCCCCTGCCTGCGCCCTCCGTGCTAACGAGCAAAGTCCTCGTTAGCAGCGCCAGGGGGCCGCGGCCTCGGCTCCGGATCCAGCCAGGCCCCGGCCCCGGGAGCGCCACGAGGTGCCCGTGGGTTTGGGGTGTGCTGGGGGCTGTGGGGTCTGGTGGGGGAGTCACGGTGCGGGGCGCTGCCCGGTGCTCCCACTGACCCCCCAAACCCTCTCCTGCCCTACTGTCCCCATAAGCCCCTAATGACCCTTATAAGCCACTATGATGCCCCCATAAGCCCTTATTGCCTCCCATAAGCCTCCCCATAGGCCCCTATTCTCCCTATAAGCCCCTGTTGCCCCCCATTAAACCCCTAGTGCCACCCTATAATCCTCTATTCCCCCACTATAAGCCCATGTTGGCCCCCTATTCCCCTCCATATAAGCCCCTATTCCCCCCTGGTAAGCCCCCATTGCCCCCTATAAGCCCCCATTGCCCACCTATTACCCTCTCCATAAGCCCCTATTGCCCTCCTACCATCCCCCATAAGCCCCTATTATGCCCTCAGAAGACCCTATTGCCCCCCATATAACCCCTATTGTCCCCTATAACTCCCTATTGCCCCATATAAGCCCCTATTACCCCCATAAACCCCCATTACCCCCTCCATAAGCCCCTATTAACCCCCTATAAGCCCCTATTGCCCCCCATTACCCTCTCCATAAGCCCCTATTATGCCTCCATAAGCCCCTATTGCCCCCTTATAACCCCTATTGCCCCCCTATAAGCCCCTATTGCCCCTCTATCACCCCCATAAACCCCCATTACCCCCTCCATAAGCCCCTATTGCCCCCCTATAAGCCCCTATTACCCTCTATACCTCCCTATTGCCCCATATAAGCCCCCATTACCCCCTCCATAAGCCCCTATTGCCCCGTATCGCCCCCATTGCCCCCCCAGCCCCTCAATTCCCCTCACACTCCCTTCACCCCCTCCCCTCCCCGTAGCCCCGCCCCTTCCCCATAGCCCCGCCCCCTCCCTTTTAGCCCCGCCCCCTCCCGCAGCGCCGCGTCCCTCGCGCGCCCCCCAGCGGCCTCCTCCCCTCCTTCCCCCCCCCTCCCCTTTTGGTCCTCCCAGCGGGCGACGCTCTAGGCGGCGGCCGCCCAACTCGCTGCTCCCGGAGGACCCCGGCCCGGGCCTGGCGGTGGGGGGGGAGCGGAGGCGGCGGCGGGGCCCGGCCCGGTCCCGGTCCGCAGCCAAGGCCCGGGGGGCCGGGCAGGGGCCGGGCCGGGCCGGGGGGAGGCGGCAGGAGGCAGCGGGGAGCGGCGCCGAGCTCCGGGCACGGGCCTCGGCTCCCGGACGGCGGAACCGGGCAGCGCCTCAGGTAGAGAGCGGCTCCGCGGGGCGCTGGGGGAGCCCCCCAAGGGGGTCTTGGGCCCACCCTGGGGGTCCCGAGACCACTCTGGGGGCCTGAATCCCCCCCCCCGGGGGACCTGAGCCCATCCTGGGGGTCTTCAGCCCATCCCGGGGTCCTGAATCCTTCCCCCCGGGGGTCTTGAGCCCCCCTCGGGGGTCTTTCCCACCCCCCCAAGGGTCCTGAGCCCCCCCCCTGGGGTCCTGAATCCCCCCCCCGAGGGACCTGAGCTCATCCCGGGGGTCCTGAATCCCCCCCTGGGGGTCTTTCCCACCCTCCTAGGGGTCCTGAGACCATTCTGGGGGTCCTGAGCTCCCCCCCGGGGGTCTTGCCCCCTCCCCCGGGGGTCTTGAGCCCATCCCGGGGTCCTACGCCCATCCCGGGGGTCTTGAGCCCCCCCCCGGGGATCCTGAATCCCCCCCGGGGGTCCTGAGCCACCCCCAGAGTCTTGAGCCCATCCCTGGGGTCCTGAATCCCTCCCTGGGGGTCTTTCCCACCCCCTCCTAGGGGTCCTGAGCCCCCTCCCCCCGGGATCCTGCGCTCCCCCCCAGGGGTCTTGGCCCCCCACAAGCATTCCTGAGCCCCCCCCCCTCCAGCCCTCCACCCCCTCCCCTCCATGCTGCCCCTGGACTGCCCCTTGTCCCCTTCCCCAACTCCCCAGTTTCCCCCTTGCCCCCCCAGTTGGGGGCTTCATGGGCTGGGGGCAGGCGCGTTGTCCCCAGGCTGGGGTCTGCCCGAGGGCTGGGGAGGGTTTGGGTTTGGGGTCGGCGGCTGGGACCTCCTTGGAGGTCTGACA
Organism: Netta rufina; assembly: GCF_964035555.1. NCBI lineage: Eukaryota > Metazoa > Chordata > Aves > Anseriformes > Anatidae > Netta > Netta rufina. Next base: position 3,555,065 of record NC_140150.1, on the reverse strand, counting down.
ATTAATTTTTGTTCGTTATCAGGCCCCCAGCCAGGAGCCCCTGTAGGGGAGAGAGAGCCGAGTGTTGGGGGGAACTGGAGGGGAATGGAGAAGAAAGAGGCAAAAATAACTTGTTTTCTACAGGATTTTATTTTTTTTACTGATGATATGGGAGGAGGAGAGCAGAGGCTGTAGAGGACGAGGCCCCCGCTGACCAGGTTAGACAGAGCAGAGAGGAACCTGCTGCTAAATTATTGCTCAAATCCGGTGCTAAATTATTGCTCCAACCCTGGGGTCAGTCCCCGCTGGGTGCAGGGCTCGAGGTGCTGCTGCTCCTGGGGTGCCCGCAGGCAGCGAGGGGCAGGAGGCAGCCGCTGGGTTGGTGCCCGAGCTCCTCCAGCACACCCAAACCGTGGCCCTGCTGCCCCTCTGGAGGGTTTTGCGGGGTCTGGGTGCAGCGGGGAACTCCCGAGGTGTCGGGGCTGAGGCAAAGTGACCTGGAGCTGCCTGGGAAGGTCGACCAGGTTGTGTTTTGGTGTCAAGATTACACCAAAATTCCCGTTTTTTTTCCTCGCTGCTAGGCGTGCCATTCCTGCGTGCTTCACGCTTGCACTTACTGTTAGCAGGTAGCAGAGTTTTGGGGCATTTGTTGCTTTTTTGTAGTCTGAAACAGAGCAGCTGCTGTGTTTACTTGTGTTTAAGGCCAATTGTTCTCAGACCCTTGAGGGCTTTCCATCGGATGAAGACGCCTTCATGCTCCTAAGCAGCAGATGTGTCAATCCCTCTTGTCCTCACCTCTCCTGCTTAGGGTCCCAAAGCCAAGAAGGAAAATGTCTCGTTTTTAGGTTTTCTAGCTGGTATTTCTTCAGAAGTTCTGCGTTGAAAGCACTGGCTGCTCTCTGCCCGTTGGGATGTCTTCAAGCCCAGTGTCTGTGCTGAGTTCTTGATAAGTTTGTTAGAAAATTGGCACAGCTAGCAGAGCAGGATGATTTACACTCACCGTGCAAAGTGTGTTTGAACATCTGATGCCTGCTCTAAGCCTGCTGAGCGTTTTAGGAGCAGCGAGTGCTGAATTATTCCCCGTATTCATTCAAGTGCAGGTAGCTATTAAAAAACCAACACGTGCCTTCCTTTCCTTGGGATATTTGAGGATAAATTCAGTGACGCTTTCCTCCGTGCTTATTGTCCCCTGGTTTACTGATCTCCTTCACTTTAATTTCCTTTCCAGGGGGAAGATGGGGCAGTTTCCCTCGTGCTCTAGGTGACTGACACCTGCTTGCCATGAAGTCCCGAAGGAGATAGAGGGACAGCAGTGGGAATTTCTTCTCACCCTCCAAAAGCACCCAAACAGTTGCCTAATGGTAAGCAAGCTGCTGTTATTATTATTAGGCTTTTATTAGGCTTGTGTTACGTGGTGTCTAGTAATCGAGGAACACAAAGCTCTCAAAGCACCAACGTTTGAGATCCAGACACACCGAGCTGTGTGAAGAGGGGGGGAGGAAGGCACAGGCTGTGAATGCTGCTTGTTGGGAGGGGGGTGGGAGGAGTTGGCTTGGAAATGTGATTGTCTTCTGGTTTGTGGCCTTTCCCCAGGGATTACCTCTCCTGCTGACGTCATGGGGAGCTGCTGCAGTTGTCTGTGCAGAGACAGCATCCCAGACAACCACCCCAGCAAATTTAAGGTAGGTTTTGGACCCCAGCCCCATTGCAGAATCTGGCAGGGCTGGCTGCTAGCAAAGCCCAGCGTGGGTCGGACTCCAGGCATGAAAGTAAAGAAAAACTCTGCTCCTGCAGATAAGTCTTTCAGCTGATAAGATTTGCAAACACGCTGCTGATTTATTTTATTATTATTAAGCATCCTCTGCTGCAAATCTGTTTGTGTTTGCAGCAGAAATTTCCCCTGCCCTGAGACTCAGCCTGAGCAAGGAAATGGAGAGCTGGAGAGAAACCTTTTATTGCTCAGGGCTGTGTTCCAGTGGCTTTGTTGAGGCACATCAGCTGAACTGCCAAGCGCACAGTCTCCAGGGCTGCCGCCTTGGCGCCTGGTGCCAGCGATGAATTCATGCTCTCGGCCGAGATAAAGTCATCTGGGGAACTGGAGGGGAATCCATGGGAATCAGAGGATCTCTGTGGGTGGCCGTTTGCTTTTTAATGCGTGTCAACTCCCTGAGCTTCCAGCTGAGCAGTGCCTGGCCTCCGCAGGTAACGAACGTGGACGATGAAGGCAACGAGCTGGGGTCTGGGATCATGGAGCTGACGCAGACGGAGCTCATCTTGCACACTCACAAGCGGGACGCGGTCCGGTGGCCCTACCTCTGCCTGCGCCGCTACGGCTACGACTCCAACCTCTTCTCCTTCGAGAGCGGCCGCCGCTGCCAGACGGGGCAGGGTGAGTGCTCGTCTCCTGGGGGAAGGAGCTCCAAGGTTTCTGCTCCCTGGCAGCTGGGGCTGAGCCGATGCTCCCAAATTCCCCCAGCTAACAAATCCACAGGTCCTTCTGCAGCCTCTGTTCCCCCAGAACACCACTGGGCATGCACATGCAGTCGATCCTCCCAATTAAAACACTTAATGAGAGCTCTGGACCTGGTCATAAATCTCATGGACTCATTTTGCTGGTGTGCTTGCACTTGAGGTAATTAGTGAAACAGGACTGAGCTCAAGCCTCCCTTGGATGGAGCACATTTAATGTCAGGGAGAGTATTAGGTACCCAGTCAGCTCCAAAGGATGCACAGCCATGGTAAGAGGGGCTGCTGGATGTGTTTCAGTGCTGGGAAGTGCTTTCTGCAAGACTAAAGCTTTGCCAGGCATCTTTTAGCTCTGGGACATCAGCTGCACCTTTTTCCAGCCCCCTCTTAGTACCCGATTATTTCACGGGGCTCTCAAGTGCCCCTCAGTAGCAGCAGTTGTTTCAACGCCGTTTGCTTTTCACCACAATCTCTCTGCTTTGGCGAGTGCTGCTCCTCCTGACTGCTTTGTATTTTGTGTCTGGCAGCGCTCCGCAATGTAGAGGGGAAGGGACTGGTGCGTTTTGCTGATTTTATGCACGGGGATGCTGTGCATAGGAGAGGGAAGTGAGTCACCCAGGACTGTGTGCCAAGTCATCAGCACCGGGCGCAGGCTCCAGTTTTCCTCTGGTGCCTCCGAGTTCCCCCACCGGTCTGTCTCTTGCTTTTAAAGAGCTGAGCGTTTTCCTGGCGTATGCATCCCAGGAGAAGGGGGGGGGGGAAAAAAAGTTTGTTTCCTCATTCTATTAACGTGTTGGTAAACTCCTTATCCAAAAGGACTCTGCGCGACTGTTTGGTGTCTGTGGAGCACTGCACAAATCTGTAGTGCCGTATGCTCCTTTTTCAGATTTATGGAAGTGGAGCTTTCCTCTCCTGGCATCGCGTGCCAGCGATGGGAACTGCTTGTCTGCGGTCGTCTGTTTTGCCTTTTCCAGCATCAGGGATTAGAATTCTGCTGTCGGTGCTTTTGGGTTTTATTTAGACCCGGGGAGCGGTGATAAAGCTGTTTGCTCTTCGTATCCTAGGACGTTTTTAGCAGACACACACTTACTCATCGGTCTTAATGCAGCCAAAAGTGAGAGGGATGGCACTGTGCTGTGATGAGTTCTCCTTTCCTTGTAGGATTTCTTCTGCTGCATTAATTTCATTTGGAGGATTGCTTCCTGGTGCCGCTCCTCGTCTTATATAAGGCAGAAATAGCTGTTTGGTTTTTTTTTTGTTTTTTTTTTTTTTTTTGGCCAGAATGTTTTAAACATTATTCTTTGGAGTAGCAGCAGCTGTTGCCATGCCGTCCTCGTTGCTATGGCTTTTGTGCGTGCGTGCGCGTGCCAGCCTGGGATTGGCTTGCTCTGCACACACCAGCTCTGGTTTGGGCTGCTCGTTTGGGGAGACACTTCTGAATTTGATGCATTTCTGAAATGTGATGTGCTCGGACCTCCCTCCCGTACACACCCCACAGGGCCCAGCTCAGCCTCGACCAGTTGCTGGACAGACAGCGAGAATTGGCCAGGGTGCCAAGCGAGTTAAAATAGAAGATGAGAGCTGAAACAAGACTGCTAGCTGTCCCTTTTCACACCTCTGCTCATCTAGGGTTGGGTGCCGTAAGATAATTGAGGCACTCGCTGTTTTTCTTGTAAGAACGCACCATTTGGTGCGATGATGCTTTAATCCACCGAGTTACTGGTAGGTCTCCCGTGAATATGAGTTGCAGGGGTTGATTCTGTCAAACCCAGCAAAAGAAACCCAAATTTCCCCTTCGTTTAGAGCGCAGAATTATGTCTTCTCTGATTAAAGCAGGATTGCTTTCTTCTTTTTCTGACCCTCCTCCTCGCTACTCCGCAGGGATTTTTGCCTTCAAGTGTTCCAGAGCGGAGGAGATCTTTAACCTGCTCCAGGACCTGATGCAGTGCAACAGCATCAACGTCGTGGAGGAGCCCGTTGTCATCACCAGGAACACTCACCCCACCGAGCGGGACCTCTCCCGGACCCCCCAGGCACCCAGCAGTAAGGCTCCTTCGGGCTGCGGGGAGAAGCAGGCGCAGAGACATGGGTGATGCCTGCGATGGCTCGTGCCAAAGTGCCCCTGGCAGGGCACGGATCTCTCTCGAGCGCTGCCTCGCTGCTGGCCTGTGTCTTTATGCTCGTGTGCGCCCCGTGTAGTGGGTTTATTTTAAGGCCCCACTTGTCTGCGATGTGGTGTTTTGTTCCCAGGGAAATGGCAACCAAAAAAAAACCCTTGGGTAGTCAGCCAGGTTGTCACCCTTTGGTTGGTTTTCGTCTTCCCCAGACCAGCTGATTCTGATTTAGAGAGTGCAGTGCAGAGGCCAGCTCGCTGTGAGAACACAGTCAACTCTTTTTGTTTGATACAAAAAAAAAAGAAAAAAGCTCTGACTTGTCTTTGTTCTTCCCCAGGTCTGGGTTACACCGTCCCAGGATTTCCCAACGGATTTCACAGCTTCTCTGGAGAACCCCTGTCCTACTCAGCAGCCCGCCACCCCTCCGTGAGCAGCCTGAGGCATTCCTCTGTCGGTGAAGACTCCACTCATGCCCTCATTGGGCCTGACGAGCAGGTAAACACGGATGCCCTCAATTCTGCTGTTTGTGAACAATGAGCTCGATTTGCTTCCAGTCCTGTGCAATTCTTGGTTTCTTTTACTTCTGCTCAAGGTCCTTACTCAAGGGCCCTCAGGGGTCCTTGTCTCTTTGCCATCCTTTTTCTCTTTTGCTTCATTGTGGTCTCAGAGACTTCTGCTCTGATGCTTCACCAAAACAGGCACTCCGCTGAGGTGGGCTGACGGGCTTCCTCGTTCCCTATCTGTTCATTACTTGACAATTATTTAACAGCAGCACTTAGCTTGTGAGTCTCGTATTTCCTTATCCACCAGCTATCACTGCAACCCCTAAACCAATCTGTAAATGTGTGCCCGAGTTCAGGTTTGTTTAATTTTTGACGCTCAGCTCTTTATTCTCAGCTTTAGAAATTATGATTTTTCCCTCCGTAATTCATCTTGTCTCAGCCACTCTCAGAGAAGCCTGTGTAGGGCTGAGTGCTGCCATATATCCCGTGTAAGGAGCTGAAGGAAACGTTTTTCAGGTGGCTTTGCTTCTTGTTCTGTACCATGTGCATCCAGTGTGAAACAGATGATGTGTCGGAGCTGCAGTCGGACTCCTTTTTTTTTTTCTCTCCCTCGGTGCACAAATCCAGAAATGACTTTTGTTTTTCTTCCCCAAATCTTTCCAATATCTGATTTTTTTTTTTCATCTCCTTCATCACCACTTTTTCCTGTCTCTTTCTCAGCTCCTGGCAGCTGCTTCGCCCTCGCCTCTTCTCTTCTCCTTTCACTGTCCCTCTGCTTCTCTCCTTGCAGTCCCACACCTACGTGAACACGGCCAATGGTGATCAGGAGCCGAGGGGCCGACACTGTATGCACTCCTTGCCTGAAGCCCACCCTCCTTTCCCTCATAGGAACCGCAGCTGCTCCCTCGAAGACCGCAACCCCCAGGTCTTTCTGCAGCCGGGGGAGGTGAAATTCGTCTTGGGCCCCGCGCCCAACTACAGGCGCATCTCTCGGCACCCCCAGGAGTGCAGGACCCACTTCTGCGCCCCCAACAACAACAACAACGAGTGCGAGGGTGAGTGTCCCTCACCCCAGTGCGTCTACGAAAACGTCAACGGCTTGCTGCCCCCCGCCACCTCGTCCCTCTGCCGGGCCGGGCGCTTGAAAGTCCCCCGGGAGGACGCGGGCTCGGCCGGCTGCTCGCAGCGCAGAGCTGCCTTGCTGCACTACGAGAACTTGCCCTCGCTGCCTCCGGTGTGGGAGTGCCAGCCTCTCCGACGGGGCGAGGAGGACGCCGGGGACGTGCTGACGCCTTCCCCTAACGGCTACCCCGAGGCTGGCGAGGAGGATCCCCTGCAGAACTACATGAACTCGGAGAGCGCCGCGCTGCACGGGGGCGGCAGCCTGAGGCGAGGCGGCTTCTTACCCAAACCCCGTCGGGGCTGCGTGCCCAACGTCTTCAGCTTCGATTTCCCCCGGCCCCGGCTGGAGCAGCCGCGGCAGCTCAACTACATCCAGGTGGAGCTGGAGGCTGAGCCTCGAAAAGGCCACGCGAAGCCCCCAGCCCCCTGTGCCGCGCCTCCCGCTGCCCACGAAGCCCGCCGGACGGACTCCTACGCCATCATTGACCTCAAAAAGACAGCAGCCATGTCCAATTTGCAAAGGGCCCTGCCGAGGGACGACGGGACTTCACGGAAAACCCGACATAACAGCACTGACCTGCCTCTGTGAGGGGGGCTGCCGAGCGCTGTCTTGTGGCTTTGGTCCCTGCCCTTCAGTGTGGCTTCCATTCGCCATCGCCCTCTGCTTCCCCGTTACCCCGTTTCCTGGTGTCATGGGATGGGTCCTACAGCTGATGTCAAGGCTAGTCTGTCCGTCCGTCTTCCCCTCCCCGTCTCTCCCGTGTAGTTTGTTTTCTAAAGCCTTACGGGATGTGGGAAGCTGCTGTTGGAGGTGAACGGAGGGGCAGGAGGTGGCAGCAGGAGGTGCTGTGCGGGCACCACCTCGGGCAGGGCTAACTCTGACCTCCCGGCAGCTCCGGGGGCAGTGCAGGTGGTCCCAAAAACGAGGTGCTGGGGGATCTCCACAGCAAATCAAGCTCATCTGCCGTGGATTTCACACCTTGCAGCTCCGGGGGCAGCAAGCTCTGCGGTCAGGCCACTCCAGAGTTGGTTCTTGCCTTGTGCTTTCCCTGGTCCCCGACACCATGGGAGCTCATGCTGCAGTCTTTCCCCCCTCAGCTTGCTCCTTCCTCCCTCTGCACTGTTTCCTTGAAGCTCGCAGAAGCTTCTCGTCCTTCTGGCCCTTTCCCAGATTCGATTTAAATTGGGCGACTCTAGAAATTAGTAGAGGAGGAGACACAGCCATGGACACAGACACTGTGATCACACAAACCTCATTTCCTGAAGACACCCTGCTTAAAAAGAGGAGGGGAAGACTGCAAGGATGAGAGATTGCAGGTTTGCGATAGAAGCCTTCAACTGTACCGTACACTGTTTTGATTTTTAAGGGTTCTTTTTTGGTGGCTGTTCAGAAGTGCTGTTGACTTGCCGATTAATTTATTCGTTTATTTATTTATTTATTTATTAAATGCTCTTTTGCCTTCCCAGTGGTAAATTGCCAAAAACCGGTGCCAATACAAACCGTACTTGCTCCACGCGCTGTGCCTGGGGTCTCTGATGAGAGCTGGTGGCTTTGCTGAGCTGTGGCCGGGGAAAAGAGCAGCCAGGAATCGTTGTTTTTTTTTTTTTTTTTTAATTTTATATTTTTTAACCGGGATTTGCTGCCGCAGGGCGGGTGGGTGGGAGGGAAGCGGTGGGGGAGACGTGGGAGCGCGAGGAGAGCTGCGAGGCAGCCGAGCTTGGAGTCGTATCAAAGACGTTTCCACCACCCACGTGCCTGGCTGGGCCCATGAGAAATATTTGATCTGCGTTTCCAGCGAGCGTGCCGCGCGTTTCCTACAACTGCAGCCTTGGGAAGGGCTGAGTTTCAGCTCTCGGGTAAACTCGTGGCCTTTGATGTTGGGTTTTTCTGTTGACGCCGGGGCTGAGCTTGAGCTGAGCTGTCAGGCCGCCCTTTGAGGTCCCGTGTAGGGTCTGTGCTCCGCTCTGGGTGGGGACGTGCCACCGCCCCTCTGCGTGGCGACCTGCTGCAGCTCAGTCCCTCCCCGGGTCACTTTGTCATTGCGAGCTGCTTCTAAGCACCTGGGGTTGCTTTGCAGGCACACGTTTCTGCTCTCTGTGTTCATCTTCCTCCTTGGGATGCGAGCTGAGGGGTGGAGCGCTCATTTTCTGAGCCTCGCCGTGTCCTTGTTCCTAAAGCTTTCTGATTTGAAGTCAGAGAAAGGGGCCAGGACCTGGTCAGCCAGCCATATAACCTGCAAGGTCCACAGGCTCCATTTCCATACTTCTGAAGCTCAGCCTGGTTTTTGTGCTGCGATGTCACGCCGAAACGGGACCCTTTTGGGAGCAGGGGCACGTGCCGTGCAGCTCAGAAAGGCATCAAAGTCCGGGCACAGCACGGATTCCTCGACTTGTTCATTGCACTAGAAATTCAAAGTGCACCACAGGCTTCAATTCAGTGATTTTTCCTTTATTTTTGGGAAGTTCTCATGCTTGTTGTATGCTCTTTTCTCCACCCCAACCCTTGAGTGATTTATAACCGAAAGGAAACCCAAGTCATCTATTTTTATATGTGTGCCAAGTGACTTTATGTGGAGGGAAAAGGACAAGTAATGTATTCCCCTAAACCTATCAAACTTCCATTTGAGGAAGTGAGAGAAGAAATTGTTTCACTCGATGTATTAAAGTTAACTGCGTTAAGCCTTAACCAAACTACTTAAATAATTCTAATTATTTTTCTAATTTCTACATGAGAAGTGTCTAACCTGTCGGCGTCGTCCTCAGGACAGCTCCAGCGGCTCTGACCCCGCAGCGCGGTGCTCTGGGAGCCTCCACATGAACCTGCCTTCACAACAGCATCACTGCCCGGCTGGGAAATACAAAACACTCCCCGATTTCACCCAGAAAGGTTAAAAAGGATGAAATATCTCACATTTATGTGGAGCACGGTGGCAGGGCCAGGTCTGCAGGCTGGGTGTGCGCTGTTGGGTGAGGGCTCGCGTGTGGCTCAGCCTTGGGGCACCTGCTGGTGGCACCTCCTGCTCCCTGTGGTGTCCCCTGACCTGGCTGCGTGTCCCCAAGGGATGGGACATGCCCGGAGGTGTCGGGACGAGCACGGCTGCGTTGCTGGGGGCTCCTCGCCGCGGTCCCCCGAGGGGCCGGGCTGCTGTTTACATGGCTCAAATTAGCTTCAGATTGGGGAAAGCTGCCCTTGCTGTTTGGGTTGCTGCCATTCACGTCCTCCTGATGAACTGTGCTGTCTGCCTTGTGCCTCCTGCCCTCCTCCAGCAATCCCCAAGCTCCCCTACCTCATGAGGACATCAGAAGCAGCGAGGAGAGCCTTGGGCAGCAGCTGAGTGCGTGCGCAGCACCCACCGGTCCCCGCCAGCCTCCCGCACCCCTTTTACAGCTGCACCTAAGGAGGAAGGAAAAAAGAGATGCATTTTCTCATCGTTAAGGAAGAACTGATGCTGGCTGCTCTCAGAGAATCGTAATCCAGTGGGCACCTCGCTTCTCCATCCTCTGCTTCACGCTGTGCTATCGCCACCTCCCCGGAAAGCCTCGGGGATGAAAAGCTGCTCGCAGCCCGTCGTTCGCAGGGGGGTTGTTTAATGTTTAAGCAACTCGGTAGGAAACTTCATGTGGGCAAGCAGGAAACTGGTCGTTTATGGCTTTCAGGGTGTGCATCAGGTCCGCGTGCAAGTCATTTTTCTCATTTTTCTTCGCTTTTGTGGAAAACTTCACCAGAGCAATACCTGCGTAAAGTGACCCAGACCCTTTCATAACTTCTTAAACCTCAATTTTGCAGGTGGTGTGGAGCTGTGAGAACAGACCAGAGCTGTTTGAACACTGAGGCAGAAGTTCTAGGGGCACTGGGAGCAGAAATGTCACTAGTTTGGGTTTCTCCCTGGTGTTTCCACCTGTGTGGAGCTTTCCAGTGTCGCAGCTTCCTCTAGTGGTCAGACCTGAAACGGTTGCAGAGTTAAAATCGGTACGAGGTCGGAAGGCCGGGGCGTTTGGTGGTTTTTTTTCCATTCCTTCAGTTTGATTTGAGCATTGGGCAGTAGGGATCCCTCCTGAGAGCCCTTTGGAGTCATTCCTCCTTACGGTTTTCTTTTGGTTGAAAATTCTGAATTGTGCTGTCTCCTTGTGGCACTTTGCAAGGATGGATCTTGCAGGTCTTGCTTTGAGCCTTACGTGCGAGTTCGCTGGGCTTTCCCAAGGAGTGCACGGACACGTTTGTGCTCACCTGGATGGGAAACAAACCAGGGATTGCCAACGACTCCTTCTGTCCCACCAGCCATGGTTCTCCCCCTGCAGGGAAGATGTTCTCCGCAGAGCAGAACTCCTCACCCTTTGCGGTTGCGTCCCCAGATCTGGATTTAAGATTGCATGATCCAGCTGCGCTCTGTGCCTCCAGCTGGTGCTGCCCAGTTGTCTGAAAGGAAAGGAACAAGCTGTGTACATCTGAAGACATCTGAAGCCTTCTCCAGCACCGGGCCCTGAAGCTGAGCAAATCCCTGAGATCCTTTAATTCCCAGCTTGGCTCTGCAAGGCAGGTGGATCCCTCGCCTGGTGCCCCTCGTGCCCGGCTGTTCCATCCGTGGATGGGGACCTGGAAAAAGGGCGATGTGCAGGCAGCTCCTGGGTTTGCTGAGACTTTCTTTGGTTCCTCAGAGGAGGTTTAGGCAACCAAACGAAGCTGGCAGGGGGAACGGTGATGACCTGACGGCTTGAATCTGGCTGCTGGATCCTGGGCTTTGCTGCTCGGTGGCTCCTGCTGGAGGCTGCGGTGCTGCTTTGCTGTCCTCTGCGTGTAGGATCGAGGTTCAGGGGACGGCTGTGGAAGCAGCTGTCTGCTGTGCAGCGATGATTTGACTGACTTAACCTTTTTAAGTGATTCTTGTTTGAGCTCTGAGTTAATCAACCAGAGTTTCTCCCCTGATATTTCTTCCCCGGTGACTGCATAAAGAGATCTTCTACCCTTCCCTTTCCCAGGGACCTGCTGGGAGGTGGATAGCTTCCCATGGCTCCCAGTCGTCGTTTATTGTGGGAGGGTTTTTCGTTTTGTTTTCTAATTTTAACCCGTTTTATGTGCCTGCTTTCCCCTTGAGAAAAGGTGGTCTGATCATTTGTGAGCTGGATCTGCCTTACAGGGAGGGGGGTGGCAAAGGAGAGGCTGGCTTGTGAGGGTTAAGGGATCAATATTTCTGCAGATTTTGATTGTCTCAGTACTAAGTGTCACTTTTCTTACCTAAGCCATGCTGTCCTCCGGGACAAAACCCAAACCCAGCTTCAGCTCCTGCTGTCTTTCTTTCCAGCGAGCGATTACCGACCAAATACCTCCGATCCCCAGGACCCTGTCTCGCACCAGCAGGGCTCCCACCTCGGGTTCTGCCCCGCGTTTCCTATCCCCGTGCCTCAGTTTCACCGTGGCAAAACGGGGAAGGCGGCGGCGACCTCCTTGGTGTGCTGATGCCTGTGAGATCTGAGGGAGAGCGTTGCGGCAGGGCTTGGTACTACGGCTCTATGTTCTCTTAGCCATTTTCTCCCCAAATCCTTCCTCTGTCCCTCCACGTTACGCTGCTCAGCCCTCGTGGGTCGTATTTTGACTGTGAAATAACATTAACGAGCGATTGTTAATGAGCGTTGTTGCCTCATCGTGGTCCAAATTCAGCTTCCAGGGGGCTGCAGCCAGTCTTTCTGGGAAGTTTCTCTTTCCCCCAAACGTGGCTCCTGGTGAAATGCTGCGCGCAGGTAGCAAAACAGGTTCAGATTCCTGTTACCAAACAGGACCAAAGGTTGAATACATTAGGGGAAATCCCGAGAGCTTTGAAGTTGCCAATTACGAGCCGGGGTGTAGAAAAAAAGTTAATTCTTCAGAAGGGGCCTGATTTGTTTTCTCTTCCCTAAGTGAATGTGATTTTTCAAGTCGAAAGACCCAGATGCATCCGTGTTATCTCGAGCTCTTCTCCCACGTGGTTCTCCGTGTTGTTCCTTGTTACTGCTGTCTCTGATACCGAACATTTTGGATGCGGCAGAAAAACGAAGGTGCTCCGGGGCTCCGGCCACCGGGGCCTGGGTGGATCTTAGCGGAGGGGTTGATCCCGCTGTGTAATTGCTTCTTCGGGTTATTCCTATGGGTATCCATTCGGTCCCTCTTTATATTTCATCCGGGTGTAACCGTAAAGGCGAAGAACAGTAGCAGTGCTGTGTGACCCGAGGAGTGCTCATGTCTTACCTTAACGTGCACTACGAATGTATACAGAATAAACAGAATATGACGATTAGCCGCTGGTCGCGTCCTTTTTATTTAACATTGACTGCTTGGAGGTGGGACGGGATGGATGAAGTCAACCTTCTCCTGCCCGTGGCCTCTCCAAGCCCACCTCGTGTCCTGCAATTCGCCCTTTTCACCCTGGCCCCTGTGGCCCCGCAGCGTGGCTGTGGCATGCCCGATGTCTTCAGGACCAGCTGTCCTGGTGCAGCTCAATCCAGGCTTCTGGCAGCGTTTGCTTTCCAGGTCTCCCTCCCGTGATGGAATTACCTCAGCGCTGCTTTTACCTTAAGCATCTCTTCTGCTGTCTCCCGATTTTTTTGGCTTTGAACACCTCACCAGCTGCAGAGCAGAGCAGGCTGAAACTCTGCATGACCCGTGCGTAACCTGGGACGCGCCACCAGAAGCAGCCATCAGGATCACACAAAAAGGCAATCCCCCCACCCCCAAACACAATTTTATGAACTCCAATTTTAAAAGGCTGGGAGTTTTCCATCCAAATTCTGCTTTTTGAGCCTTCAGGGCGCTCGCTTTTGAGTTTTGCAGATAAACGTAGGTGTTCAACCTATTTTTTTTTTTTTGAGCTTGATCTTTGAGAAGAAAGGAACAAAGCAGCTATTTCGACCTAAAAGCAGCTGTACTGAACTCAGTCACGGTTCTAGGAGGGAAATTACCCACCTCTGAGCGATTCCTGTCGGTGGTAACCCACCCCCAGCCGACCTCTTTACTAAAAACACATTTTTTAAAGGTGACGGTAAATGATGCATCTCCCATCGTGACCAGGCACAGCTGGGTGCCTTGTCCCTGCTCTTGTGGACTCCAAAGGTGAGATGCAGGTTAAATAAAAGAGCAATTAGCTCCTCGTGGAAGGTTTGGTCACCTCATGTCCCCGGTCAGTTGTGTCCTTTTTGTCCCCCTGTTGTTTTGGCCAGGGTGGGTGAACAGTTGCTGCTGTTTGTGCCAATCCTTGGTGATAAGATAATGTTTGAGTTAAAAGATATTTTGTCCTTCTGATAATAAGCCAGGACACGAAATATTTGGCACGTGATGTGTTCCTAAACTGAACTGCTGAGTGGGAGAGGGCTGATGGTGCAGACAGCTCCCCACGACCCTATTCTTTCTCCTTTTGCCCCAGCACCTCTCCTGCCCCAGGGAGGGGTAAATGTGTGTCCCAGGGAGCAGCAGCTCCTGCTCACTGCTGCTGCTGGTCAAAAACATCCTCTTGGACAGCTTGAAGAAACTAGAAAGGAAGCAATTCAGCGTGGCTTTTAGGAACAGAAAAAAAAAATAGGGCAAAATGCAATAAATTTGGGAAATAAAATGAGAAACTTGTGCGCAGGCAGATACCTTTATCCTAACCTCTGCTGGCTGGTGGCCAGGGGTTCCCTCTGTGGGATAACTCCACAGCTTCGCGTTTGTTTGAGGAGGGGACTGAGCTCGGTGCAGAAATGTTTGGCCGAGGCTCTGAAACCACCGAGTCTTCTGCAGGATCTTTTTTTAGGGCACAGCCATTGCTGGCGGGTCCTCGTGGACCAGGCTTCCATCGAGACAAGCGTCAGGAGGAAAGCATGGGTGTGCCTTGGACTTGGATGTGCTGAACGTGGGCTGAACACAGATCCATGCTCGCTGGAGTCCTGCCCTTAAGATGCCCTATTTCCACCAGGGGTAGTGTGCGGTTTGGAGGGGTGGGATGGATTTGGGGGCTGGTGCGAACGAGGTGCCCTGGGCACGGTGCCTTGCCTTGGGTTCTGCCACTGCTTGGTGCAGGGCGGGTTTGCCTGTTTGGCCAAATTATAGCAAAGAAGAGAGAGTTGTGGGGTAACATGCACAGCTTAATCCCTCGGTGCATGGAAATCCCTCCTGAAAGCTCTTCCCCAGCAGGAGCCCAGTTAAGAACCACTAACAGGGCCTTCTGTGCCATCCTAAGAGCGCAATCCTTCGTGCATGGAGTCTCCTCTGCAAGCCCATGGGTTTCTCTCATCCAGGGTCATTTTGGGACTTTCTAAAGTGCTAGAGGTAAGAGCAGGAATGGAAACAGGAGATAACACAACTGCTGATAACCCATGTTAGTCTTTCCAGCCTCTTCCTGGAAACCCTTTTTCATTTCTCTTTCAAGGAAGTCTTTGATAGCCCTATCGGATCCAAAGGAGTTGAGTAGCAGCGAGCTTGACTCTTGCAGGTTTGGATTATTCCCAAGAAGTTGTTCTTATCGGCTTTTTTTTTTTTTCTTCACCCTTGTTTTTCAAAAAATAGCTTGCACGTACAATGGCGTTAGCCACTGGTGTTTGACTTTGGAGTTCTCGAGATATTCCTTAGCGCTGTGGGAAAGTCTCGAGCAAATATTTTGGGTGCACTGATAAACCTCAGGCATGCGTGGGACCCTGATGCAGGGAGATAGCGAGCGTTTGGGGGTATATAAGGGTGTGCTGTGGGGCTTCAAAGGTCTCCTCGGAAGCTGCCAGCAAGGGAAGATCACCATGAAGTGGCTGCTCCTTGCCCTGGTGTGCCTGCACCTCTCCGAGGGGCTGCTGAGGTGAGCGCGGAGGAACCTCGGTCGTGGTTCAGCTCGTAACAGGACGGGGGCAAAGTCAGGAAGGGCGGCGGTGGGAAATCTGTTGGGGGTCTTAGGTTTTATCTGGGGCCAGCGCTTAGTATCGCGGAGAACTCCTTAGATAATGGTTATATTGGGTTGGCTTTCACATTAAAAAATAATCAATTGTATTTCACAGTGCAGCTCGCTGTATCTGAAGAAGTCATGGCCAAGGCAGGCCTGTTGTCAAACTCATTTTTTCATTAGTTGAAGGGATCGGGATCCAAAGGCCAGGGCCCTTCCCGTGGCCAGGACTGGGTCACCTCCCTCCAGGGATGTGCTGATCAGAGCAAATATGCCCGCGGGAGATGGGGCAGGCAGGGGACAGAGGCAGAAAAAATGGATAGAGGAATAAAATTGAAGGAGCTGGAGAGGTGGAGGCTTGCTTCACACCACACTGACCTGGCGATTTTGCTCGTTGCGTGCAGGATTCCTCTGAAGAAAGGCAAGTCCATACGGGAAGCCATGAAGGAGAAGGGGGTGCTCCACGAGTACCTGCAGAAGCACCGCTACCACGACCCTGCCTACAAGTTCTTCAACAGCTTCTCCAGCATCTACGAGCCCCTGTCCAACAGCATGGAAGTGAGTATCCGCTCATTGCTTAAAGTAAGGGGGAGGAGAGACGGGAGGACCGAAATGAGAAAAGAGAGAGACGTTTGGGAAGTTCCTCGTAGGACCTTGGAGCCCAGTGTTTGTTTCGGCAGCCGTTCTCGTGGCTGTGTAGGGAAAGAGGAAACGTTTCTGTTAGTGCGGATGGAGCTGCTCAGCTGTGTACTGATTTCTGTTTTGGAAACACACCCAGAGCAGCTCGTGGGGCACTGAGGGAAGGCTCCGTGCGCCCTGAGCAGCTCCCAAACACAGCTGCTGCCTCTGTGCCACCAGGAGCTGTGCTTGGGGGGAGAGCCCGAGCAAAGAGCGATGCTGTGCTCCGGGCTAAATTTGTGTGGCTGTTTTAACCCCCCCTTGCTGGGAGCAAGGCGGTGTCAATGGCCAAGGGAGCAGAGCACTGACCCTGGCAGACCCTCCAGCCCCACGGAGCGGTGCTGGAAACCCCCATCCCGTAACGCCAGCGGGGCTGAGATTTAGCAAGCGCACCTCGTGGTGCTGTTCGTTGGCTGAGGATGGGATGCAAGGAGTGTCCCCTTTCCTCCAGATGTCCTACTATGGGGAGATCAGCATCGGGACCCCCCCGCAGAACTTCCTGGTGCTCTTCGACACCGGCTCCTCCAACCTCTGGGTGCCCTCCACCCTGTGCCAGAGCCAGGCCTGCAGTGAGTAGCTCCTGGGCAAAGGGTTGGTGGCCAAAAAAAAAAAAAAAAAAAAAAAAAAGGCTGAGGGTGGGCGATCCCTTTGGATCCTAGACTTCAGAGGTCCTAGCCAAGTTGGGGCATGCTTCTTTTGGCCACTGTTGTATTTAGGGCTTGCCTTACTGCTTGTTTTATCAAAAGCAGCCCCTGGCTGGAGCCGTCACCCTTCTGCTTTGCTCTCCCAATCCAGCCAACCACAACCTGTTCAACCCCAATGAGTCCTCCACGTTTTCAACCCAGGACGAGTACTTCTCCCTGCAGTACGGGACGGGCAGCCTCACCGGCATCTTCGGCTACGACACGGTCACAGTGAGTGACACCGCGGCGGGGGGGAGCGAGGGGCGCCCCGGTTCCCCGTGCGCCCTTGGGATGGGAGTGTGCACCCGGAAAAAAAGCAGGTTGATTGCTTCTGGGGTTTCCCCTCGGGAGCAAAAAGGGGAAAATCTATGGCTTGGCTCTAACAGTCTCTTATTGTGCGTAACACATGGTATTTGTACTGGTTTTGGCTCGCCGCCCCGCTGCGTAGCCCAGTGTCCTGCTGCCTCCTGGGGTCCCGCTGCCCTGGGCTGTGCTCTCAGGGGAGCTCTGCCCCTTTTCTCTCCTCCCCTAGATCCAAGGCCTCTCCATCACCAACCAGGAGTTCGGTCTGAGTGAGACCGAGCCTGGCACCAACTTTGTGTACGCCCCGTTCGATGGCATCCTGGGGCTGGCCTTCCCTTCCCTTTCTGCCGGCGGTGCCACCACGGTGATGCAGGGCATGCTGCAGCAAAACCTGCTGGATTCCCCCGTCTTCAGCTTCTACCTGAGCGGGTAAGGATGCACCCCTTCCCCTTTTTCCTTCCACTTTGTGCAGCCTTCATGCTCTCCAGGAATATCCCCTTTATTTTTGTCGTTGCAAATCTCGTGAAACCTTCGGGGGGGGCTGGAAATTCGCGCTTTGTTCCTGCTCTCCTCCCTGTTCAACCTTTTCCCCTCCCTGTTCCACTCGCTGGCACGCACCAGGCTAGCAGCAGGCTGCTGCCAGTGGCTACCGATGGCTGCAAACACCCGAGTGTGTCCCTGTGCCTTCCTCCTGCAGGCAGGAGGGCAGCCAAGGCGGAGAGCTCGTCTTCGGAGGCGTCGACCCCAACCTGTACACGGGGCAGATCACCTGGACCCCCGTCACCCAGGCTGGCTACTGGCAGATCGGGATCGAAGAGTAAGATGCTGCTTTCTCCAGCTGCCTCTAGCTTCTCTTAGATCTGCAGCCACAAGGGGAACCTTTCTGCCATCTCTGGTGGCTTCGAAGATTTCAGCTTTTAGGCGTTTTGGGGCTGTGGGGTCTCATCTTCACTTTGCTAATGTGTAACCAGAGAAAACCAGCCTTTAATGGTGCAGGTTGTGGAGGCAGAATTCAATCATTTCTCGTGCTCCTGTCCTCTGCTCATCCTGCAGCAGGTCAGGGCGCATTTCACGAGTGGTTTTTCTTCTCCTTCCGCAGCTTCTCCATCGGTGGGCAGAGCAGCGGGTGGTGTAGCCAGGGCTGCCAGGGAATCGTCGACACGGGAACCTCGCTCCTCACCGTCCCCACTCAGGTCTTCACCCAGCTGATGCAGTACATCGGGGCTCAGGCTGACGGCAACGGCCAGGTGAGAGCAGGCTGGGCAACAGGAGGACTGGATAAAGGGGGGTGCATCTGTCACAAGCAGGCAGTTGGGTTGGAGGCGCATCGGAAATCCCGTTTTACCTCTAATTTCGGCGGAGGGAATGACGGATCTGATAAAATCTGCCTTCCTGGGTTCGGGGGTGGCAGCTCGTGCTGGGAGCCTTTCTGCACGGAGCCCCCCGGCTACAAACCAGCCGTGCTTTTCTCTCTCCCTAGTACGTGGCGAGCTGCAGCAACATCGGGAGCATGCCCACCCTCACCTTTGTCATCAGTGGCACCAGCTTCCCCCTGCCTCCCTCCGCCTACATGCTCCAGGTACGGCGTCTCGCCCCCCATCCTAAACCCCAGTGCTGCTCCCGGTGGGGTCTGAGCCCCAAGGGATGAGGCAGAGCAGGGGGCTGGAGGGGGGCACGGTGGTCACAGCCTTGCTGAGAGACCCCCGTGGGTGGGGAGAGCTCGGAGCCGGCGTTTTCCAGCACGGATCTTTCCTCCCACCAGAGCAACAGCGGCTACTGCACCGTCGGGATCGAGTCCACCTACCTGCCCTCCCAGAACGGGCAGCCGCTGTGGATCCTCGGCGACGTCTTCCTGAGGTCCTACTACTCCATCTACGACATGGGCAACAACCAAGTGGGCTTCGCCACCGCCGTGTGAGCAGCCCCGGGGCCCCCGCTGTCCCTGTCGCTGCTCGCCCTGGCCCCACGTCCCAGCTCCTTGCACCTCCACGTGCTGGAGCATCTCCTTCCCTGCAAAACCTCCTTTACTTAGACGTCTCTGTTGGAAATTGCTTTCTTTCCAAAGGGCACTACAAAGAAATAAAAGTCCGTAAAAGTAAGATAAAGCACGTGTGCTTTCTTTTTTTTTTTTTTTTTTTCTTCATAACGTGTATTTTCCTGTTCTTTGTACAAACAAGCCTGAGAATATTCTCATATTCATATGAGAATATGAATATGAATTCTCATATTCAATGAGAGCAGATGAAAACAGCCAACTTTGCTGCAGGCAGACTGTTCAGAGCAGCAGCAAACTCCACATTAAACCAAGCACAAGGGCACAAGGGCCCTTGTTATTTAGCTAAAAGAATCTTAGAAAGCGGCCAGGCGTTAGGCAAACGAACATCTCAGGCTTGAAATGCTTGGGGTGGCCAGGACACCTACTGATGGCTCCTCTCTTGCTGTTCTTGCACTGTCAGGGCTGTGGATTTCTGCTGTCTGCTGCAAGGAGGGCTCCTGGGGCTGGCACGGCTCGTGGCTGAGCTGGGATGTTACACCAACGCTTTTGGAAAGGAAACCAGAAGTGAGAAGAGGGACATGGTCAGATCCTGCTGAGAGGAGACGCCCCGTGCCCAGCAGTGCAGGTGAGAGCTGCCCCGTGTGAGGATGCACGGCCACCGATGTCAGAGGCTGCAACCCCCTGACTTGCCTAAATCCCTCAGCAAACAAACCCCATCTAACACTTTTGGGCTCAAAAAGTGCCAAAAGTAGAATGTTTGTGCGTGCTGTAGAGGGCACCTTATTCCTTTGTCTGGTGGCAAGCCCGAGTCCCCATGGGGACCTGCAGATAACACTCGGTATATTGACGTTTTGATAACCGATCTTTGCTTTCAGCCAGAATTTGCCTTTTATCCAATCTTAATAAGTTGATCTTTCTATCAATCCTGCTAGCAAACAAGATAATTGCTTTACTACAGTCTCAATATCCAGCAAAGGACACGCGCTTCCCTGTGCTCCCGGGGGAGTGAAATATGTGCACAGCGCCGACACGGGATGAGCGCCGCGGCAGATAACGGAGGGCAGCGAGGAGCCGGGCTGCTCGGCGCAGGGTCCTGGGGGGGCACGGGGTGCTGAGCTGTGGGGTCATCCCCTCCAGGCTGGGTTTGTCTTGGCCAGGCCCTGCTGCGGCTCCTGGAAGTGTCCTGGTGCTGCGGGCGAGTCTGCAGGACGGCACAGGGGCAGGGCGAGGATGTGAGTTGTTTTCAGCTCAACACAAATGGTTTTTTTTAGCAGGGGGGGATGCTGGATGTCACAGAGAGTGGTTATGTAGCTGCGGGATTCCCCAGCTGGTTATCCCCTGGGATGCTTTAATGGGGTAAAGCATCGTGCTCAGCAGCTGCTCGCACGCTTCTGGGCAGAGTCACAAAAAGACGCAGGGTTCAGCTGCCCCCATGGGGACCGACTGCCCTGGGGTGACATCCCGGTGTCACCCGGTCACGTATCGCCACCCGTGCTCCTGTAGGAAGTTCCATAGGTGCGGCTTTATCCAAAACTTCTCAGCTTTCCCGCTGCTAGAAAATATTTAGGTGATGACCCCAAACGCTTTGGTCCACTTGCTCTGGTTGTTGGCCGTTTGGGAGATCCGTGTTTGCGGGTCTCTTTTTTCACAGGGAAAAAAAATAATAACAATAATTAAAAAAAAAAGCAAACCAGCAATTTCCTGACCTTCAGTGCTGGGGTGAGGACCCCACGTGTGAAGCTGCATCTTCATGCCCAGGAGCTCTCCCTCCGCAGGGCTTTAGCCGTCTCTGAAGCAGGCAGCACAGCACCTGCTTTTCAACCCAGGATGAAGCCCATCCATTGTTTCTCACATATATATTTATGTTTTGTTTTTTTTTTTTTTAAGTGATTTTTGTCCTAACCAGTGTGAAAGCAGATGGAAACTGGCTGGACTTGGGCAGCGAAGGACTCTGAAGCTGCTGAAGGAGCGGAGAAGGACGGAGCAGGAGGCAGAAGGGCGCTGAGGCCACCTAGGAGGGGGCAGGAGAAGGAACCTGGTGGGCTCACCGAGCCCCTGGGTGGGCAGCAGAGCAGCACAGACCTGCAACCAGCTCTGGAAAAGCCTCAGCTCCAGCACCCGCTGCTCCTCCACGCCAGAACCTCCTCGTGGCAGAGCTGGGTCTGCCGGGGTGGCTGAAAGGGAGGCAAAAGAGCCCCGAGGTTCCTCCCTGCGCTGCGAGCTGTGAGCGCCTTTGTTTTGGGCAAGGTGGAACAGGTTTGAGAGAAAACGGCTCCAGCGTGCTGACTTTTTGATAACTCCTCTCCCCGCTGCGATAAGAAGTGGCCCCTTAACCGATGGCGATGCTTTGATGTGGCCACTGAAGGCGCGAGTCGCTCTGTTCTCATCTGGGCGCCTCGCTAAGGACACAAAATTCCCCAGCTCCTCGTGGCCCCAAATACAAAGAAACCCTTCAAGCCAGGGTTACGGGTTCTGGTAATGGAAAACAGAGGTCAGCAGATAAGGGGGGGGGGTCACTGCTGGCTGCTATAAAGCCGGGGAGCCCGGGTGGCTCACCCAGCTGCTGCAGCCTGCGGAGGGGATGCGCGGAGCCGGGGGTGCCCGCACCATGAAGTGGCTCGTCCTGGCCGTGCTGTGCCTCCAGCTCTCGGAGGGGGTGGTGAGGTGGGTCTGGGGGAGCGGGGAGAGCTCAGCGAGCAGAGCTTGGCTGGGTTTGTAGCCCCCGTGTGCTGTGCTACCCGAGGATAAGGTGTTTTCGTGTCCATCTGGCCTCGTGCCTCGCCATAAGCCATCGTTCTGCACCAGCACCAGCCCAGGATGTGCCCCTGGCTAGGAGGGGACCCTGGAGAAGCACCCAGCAGCCGAGCAGAGGGCTCACGGCTCCTGGAGGAGGCATCACCTGAAAATGCCCAGCCTCCTGATGTCCTGCTTTTTAATTTATTTTTTTTTAATTTCTCCCTCTGTGCAGGATCAAGCTGAGGAAATACAAGTCCACGCGGGAGGTGATGAGGGAGGCGGGCGTGCTGAAGGACTACCTGAAGAAAATAAAGCATGACACAGCCAGGAAATACCACTTCAGTCGGAACTACATCGTGCACGAGCCGATGGCCAGCCATCTGGATGTGAGTACAGGTTCCCCCTTCGCTTCCAGCTGTTGGAGCAAGCTGTCTGCCCGTGGGCCTCCAGGGGCATGAGATTTCTTTGTCTCGCTCCTTTTTAAGCCTCTATGTGAGATTTTAGACAAGTTTTCTCCCAGCCAAGTCAGCAGCCCGAAAATCTCCGCTTTTCTCTCTGCACCAAAAGAAATATTTCATGTCACTTAATCTGGGAGCAAAAGCAGGGTGGGCGTTCAGTCCCTCCCTCCTACTGTGCTACTGCAAGGCTGAGCCTGGGTTTTCCAGCATCCCTGAAAAGCGATGGGTCCCAACACGGGGCTGGGAGGTGAAAACCTGTCCCGGGGCCGTGGGGACATCGTGCCTCTCATCCGCAGTCCTCCTTCTTCGGGGAGATCAGCCTCGGGACCCCCCCGCAGAGCTTCCTGGTGCTCTTCGACACCGGCTCCTCCAACCTCTGGGTGCCCTCCACCCTGTGCCAGACAGCGGCTTGCAGTGAGTACCAGCAGGGGCGATGCTTGCGTTGCACAAAGCCCCCCCCGCAGAGCACAGCATAGTCCCAGCACACGGGAAAAATCACCACGGCAGCCCCAAAAGCATCCCCGGTGCCTTTCTGGGGCTTTCTGAGGGCACGGAGCCTGTTCCTTTATGTGGCTGGCTAGTGACGGTGTCCAAATCTCTGTGGCTGCTGCGGGTGTCCTCAGGGTGCTGAGATCACAGCGCTGGTGCTTGGCTCTCCGTGGATGGAGGAAGGGGAGAGCGGAGTGGGTGCCCGCTCTCCCGTGGGTCTCATCCACTGGCACTCGCTGGCTGCGGAGCAGCCGTGGGGATTTAAGAGCTCACACTGGGAACCTGACGGGGTCATGGTCATTCCCTCGAGGGGATGCAGACAAAGCAGGGATGCAAAACTCCTGCCTTAGAAACAGCCACAGGGCAGATCCCCAGCCCACCCTGCTCCCTCCCTGGGCATCATCCTGCGGCCCCCTCAGTGTGATATCGGGCGGTGGTGTCCCCAGGAGCTCCCTCACCTCTTTTCTCACGCAGAAAATCATGCCACGTTCAACCCCAGCGCCTCCTCCACCTTCATCAACAACGGCCGGACCTACAGCCTGACCTACGGCAGCGGCTCGCTGACGGTGCAGCTGGGCTACGACACGCTAAAGGTGGGCACAGCCCTGCTCCGGCTGAGTTCCCCGATGGAAAGAGCCTGGGGGGTGGCTTTCGGGCAGGTCTCGTGTCTCTTGTAGACAAGATTCGCACAAACCAGGTCCTGAGATGGGTAGGAGCAGCATAAAGGGGTTATTGAGCCCTTTAGTTACCCAGCTGGGGTTCTATCTTTTTTTTTTAGCATGATTCCTAGTGGTTTTTCCAGGTGCCCGGTGCTATTTTCACCAGCTGGGAGCTTGCCGTGCGCTCCCCGGGTTTGCACTCTTTGGCTTTGCACCACCACGGCTGACGTGGCACCCCATTCCCCTCCAGATCCAGAACATCAAAGTCAAAAACCAGGAGTTCGGGCTGAGCAAGAACGAGCCCTCCGAGCCCTTCTACTATGCCCAGTTTGACGGGATCATGGGCATGGCTTACCCCTCGCTGGCCGTGGGAGGGACGCCCACCGTGCTGCAGGGCATGCTGCAGCAGAACCAGCTCACCCAGCCCATCTTCAGCTTCTACTTCTCCCGGTAAAACCCTCCTGCAGGTCCCACGTGTGTGCGTGTGTCCCTCCGACCGTCCCCACGCTGCTCCCTCAGGAATTTATCCCTCTGATCCGTGCGCGTCACGGCTTTCTGGGTCGCTTTGTGCCGCCCTAACCCCGCTGTTTTCGCAGCCACCCCACCTACAACTACGGGGGGGAGCTCATTCTCGGGGGAGTGGACAAGAGGCTGTACACCGGGGAGATCGTGTGGGCACCCGTGACCCAGGAGCTGTACTGGCAGGTGGCGATTAACGAGTGAGTTGCGTTCGTCCCCGCCGGGCATCACCCGCTTGGGAAACCCAGCCTTGAGTTTTGCATCTCGGAGGCTCCCAGGCTTTCAGACCCAGCCGGGACGGGCTGTGCTGCCCGTGGGTGCTTAAAGCGACTTCTTTCTACCTTCTCTCCCCCCAGGTTTGCCATCGGAGGGTCGCCCACGGGCTGGTGCAACCAGGGCTGCCAGGCCATCGTGGACACGGGGACGTTCCTGCTCACGGTGCCCGAGCAGTACCTGAACAGATTCCTGCAGGCCGTGGGTGCCCAGGAGACCAGCTACGGGGTAAGTGCAGGGCTGGCTTCAGAGGCGGGCACGGAGCAGGCTTGTGAGAGAGCCAGAAACCCTGGGTTTGAACAGATATTGCAAAAAAAAAACCACGGTGTCTGCAGAGCGTGGTGCTGGAGGCAGCCTGGTGCACGGCCAGGGCTCTGCGCACCTCTTGTGGTCGGTGCTGCTCCAGCCCTAAGCTCTCCATCACCCTAAGTGAGCTCCCCATCACCCTGAGCTCCCCATTACCTTCAGCTCCCCGTCACCCTGAGCTCCCTGCCCCCCTCTCTCCTCAGTACGCCGTCGAATGCAGCCAGATCCGCAGCTTGCCCACCATCACCTTCGTCATCAGCGGCAAGGCGTTCCCGCTGCGCCCCTCTGCCTACGTCCTCAACGTACGTATCAGCCAGCAGCCTCACCCTGCTGGGTCCCGAAGGGAAAGGACCTGGTGGGGTTTTTTAGGGGGGACGGCGGCGCTCTCCCTCCCTGTACGAGCACATCCCACCCCGCTGCAGGGTGCTGGTGCTTTCCTAGGCCCTGACTCCCCGTTATTCCCCCTTTGCAGAGCAATGGTTACTGCACCCTTGGGATCGAGGCCACCTACCTGTCCGCCCAGAACGGGCAGCCGCTCTGGATTTTGGGTGACGTCTTCCTCAAGGAGTATTACACCGTCTTCGACATGGCGAACAACCGCGTCGGCTTCGCCCCATCGGCGGAGAGGAGGAGGCAGTGAAATCCAGCGAGCCTTGCTGGAGTGCTGTGGGGTCCCTACGGGTCTTTTTGACCCCTTTCGTGCCCTCTGTCTCTCCAAGGTTTCTGTGTGAGGTTGTTCTCTGTCTCCCGTTGCCAATAAACCACAGCACCTGCAAGTGCCTCTGCGCTGCGTTTGCTGGGCGCCAGCTGAGGGCTCGTGTGTCTCCGACAGCAAGCAAAGCGCCGTGACGTGCTTCTGGGCAGCTTTCTGCAAAGTCAGCACGGGGAAAGCAGCAGGAGAGCTGTCCCTGCTCAAACCCAGCGCTTACAGCGTGCTGCCTGCCCCCGGCAGCTGCTGGGACAGTCTCAGCCTTTATCCGTAGGGAATTCCTGAGCTCCTGCTTGGAGGCAGTGCTGCTGAGCGCCTGGCTGCGAGGGTGCCCAGCCCCTCCGTGAGGTTTTGCAGCTCAGCTGGGGGGTCTCAAACACAGATGGTGTTGGTGTCAAACAGCAAACGCAGCCCCAGGGAGAGGGGTTCCCCGAGGAGTTCCCCAAAGCCAACTCTGCTCCGTACTGGTGCAGCTGTGCATGCGTGTGAGCAACTGGGGACCAAAAAGCCGAGCCCCAGCAGCAGGGCCAGGCGCTCCCCGCCTCCGTGCCTCTTGCTCTGGGCATCGAAAAGCTCCCCAGGGACTTGTGTGGGGAGTGAGCAACCTCCTGTGCCTCTGGATATGGCTTAGAAAACACCCGTGGTGAGGTCAGAGTGGGATACGAGCCCAGTTGAGGTTAGCCATGCGGTCCAAATGACCCTAAATCCTGTTTGATCAGGTAAGGCAACAGCCAGAGCGCTGGGAGGCGTGGGCTTGGGCAAGAGGGAGCCGGTCCTGGCACCTGGGAGCGGGCAGCGTCTTCTGCAGCAAGAGGAGAGCAGCCGGAGGCTCGGGTAACACCGCTTTCCTGGGATCCAGACTTGTTTCTTAGAAGCTCTTTATCACCGGGGCTCGTTATCAGATATATTAATAGCTCTGTCATCTCAGCAGAGAAAGGACACAAACTCCTCCGTGCTTTGTGTCAAAATATTGACACAGGCGGAGCGCAGCGATATGGAGATGAGGCAGGAGCAGATCGCAGGGAAGGGCATTTCTGCGCCGCGCAACAAAGCGTGGAGGTCTCGGGGAGCCGCAGCTGCTCCGGCAGCACAGCCCCGTGTGCTGTCCCTAAAAGGCTTAGGGCTCGTCCCAAAAAGAAGGATAAAAAAAATCTGCACCACTGCCCGTGCAGATGAGGCTGCTGGGGACATGGGGACAGTCATTGTGGGGACCCATCGTCCCTAACGCACCTGAGCATCCTTGGGGTAACGGCTAACGAGCTGCCGGGGAGAATCTTTGGTCTTTTGGGGCTGGTTGAGTGGTTGGAGCTGGGTGGGTAAAATGCCTTCCAGGGCTTCTCTGCTGAGCGATTTCTAGCTCCACTCTTGGTTTCCTCGGGGGGCATTGGCAGGGCTATAGGGCACCGACGGGCAGAAGGGGAAGAAAGGACAAATGCGAGGGAAGGGAGATGTTTTGGGGCCACGTGCTGCTGCCCAGGAGGCTCAGAATGGTGCCGAAACCCACCCCTACTGCTTGGTGCCAGCTGTAGGATGTAAAACGTGCCGTGGGCTTGCACAGGAGAAATATTGCAGGCTGTGGCGCCACTTCACTAAATTTTGGCTGCGTGGAGAGGTTGAAGGAAGGTCGCCAGTGTCGGGAATTTCCATGTGATACGAAGGCGCACATTGCCTTTGTTTCCTGGAAAGACTGAGCTAGTGGAAAGAGAAAATACCTTAGCCTCTGGAAAACAACAGAATCGTGCTTCTTATCAGGTGTCCTGTATTTGATTTCCGTACCAAACTGGCCGGCCTGCTAGCACCCAGGCGCCCGAGGAAGGTGGCAAACCGCGGCGAGAAGTGCGTGGGAAGCGCTGGCACCGGCTGGGCGCAGCGGGGACGTGGTGGAGGCTGCTGTTGGCCCTGCTCTGCCTGCAGCCCATGGAAGGGAAGGTGAGGAGAGCCTACAGGGATGGGGACGGCCATCCCCGTGCCCTGCAGGACCCCCCCGAGGAAGGGTGGATCTGGATGGGAGCGAGCAGGGTGCCGGAGGGGGCCCCGGAGCACCTCCAAGCGGAGCTGGGCAGGAAATACCAGCTCCGACGTGCTGAGGCTGATGAACTACCTGGATGTAAGTGTGAAAGCTGTGAAAGCTTCTTTTCTTCTTTTTTTTCCTTTCTTCCTTCCTTCCTTCCCAGCTTCCTTCCCCCAGCTCTGGTGTTTTGGGACCACTGCCTGCTCCGTGTTCTGGCAGCCTGGCAGCTCCTGGCCTCGCCGATGATTTTTGATGAGCTGTCAGCAAGGCCTTGCTGTGCTGTAGCTGCCCTGGGTGCCCTCTGAGGCTGTGAGCCCATCCTACAACCCCGTAACTGTCTGGGTTCTCAGCGACAATCAGGGTTAATTTGGGCTGTGCCATGCGCTCAGCCACGTCTCGGGGACCCCGAGGTCACCGGGGCTGTCGGGAACCTGCGAGGATCGGGATGAGCAGAGTTGGGGGGGCTGCCCACGTGTGTTTGCCAAGAAATTAGGGATTAAAAACCGTCATGGAAAGGCACTCGGTGGGAACAAAGGGACGTGGCTGTTCTCCAGGGGTGAAATCTTCCTCTTCACTGCTGTGGGCCCGAAGGATGGGCCATGAGAGGCTGCGACGTGCGCCCCCCACCCCTCGTGCCTCCAGGTCACTGCTGATCCTCTGTGTCCACAACGAGCCTCAGGCGTGGGTGCAGGGAGCTGCAGGACCCTGGTGCCAGGAGCTGCACAACCCAGTGCAAGGTGCTGCACGAATCCTAGTGCGAGGAGCTGTAGGAGCCCGGCACGAGGAGCTGCAGGACCCCTGAGCAAGGAGCTGCACGACCCTGGTGCGAGGAGCTGTGTGAATCAGTGCAAGGAGTTGCATCAGCCTGGTGCAGGGAGTTGCACAACCCCGGTGCGAGGAGCCGCACAGTCCTTGTGCAAGGAAATTCACGACCCTGGTGCAGGGAGCTGCGTGGTCCCGCTGCGAGGAGCTGCACGACCCCTGTGCAAGGAGTTGCATGACCTCAGTGCAAGGAGCTGCACAACCCTGGTGCAAGGGGCTACATGATTCAGTGCAAGGAGTTGCACAACCCTGGTGCAAGGAGCTGCACGACCCTGGTGCAGGGAGCTGCACGACCCTAGTGCAAGAAACCACACAACCCTAGTGCAAGGAGCTGCATGACCCCGGTGCAAGGAAATTCACGACCCTGGTGCAAGGAGCCGCTCAGCCCCAACACACGCCTCATCCTGCGCCCAGCCCGGCCCGGCCCTGCCTCCCCCCTTTCACCTCCCCCCCGGGATAAAACCTCCCGGAGCGGGAAGGGGGGGGCCAGGACTACAACTCCCGGCAGGCGCGGGCAGCCCTGCCCCGGGCGGCCTCCAGCTCCCGGCGTGCCGAGCCGAGCCGAGCCGAGCCGTGCCGGGCAGTGCTGCCCTCCCTCGGTGCAGCAGCAGCGGGACCGAGCCGAGCCGGGCCGGGCCGGGCCGAGCCGGGTGAGTGCCTCTTGGGGTGCGGGTTAGGGGTGTTTTTTTGGGGGGGGGCTCCTTCCTCGCCCCGAGCTCGCAGCCGCGTTTTTTTTTTTTTTTTTTTTGCTTGTTTTTCTCCCCGTTTTAATTTTTTTTCCCCTCTTCTTTGCGCTGTTTTCCTGCTGTTGGCGCGGTGGTTTTTTAGCTTCTTTTTTCCTCCCCCCCCTCCTGTTTTTTTTTTTTTTTTTCCTCCTTTCTCTTACCCGATAACCCCCCCCCCCCCTCCGCCCCCAAGCCGAAAAGCAGGGGGGGGGGGTGCGCACCCGAGCACCCACACCCCGTCTCCATTAAGTTCGCTTTTTTTTGGGGTTTAAGGGGTGCCCCCCCCGTGCACACACACAGGGAAACTGAGGCACGGATGCTCAGCCCCCGGTGCCCCCCCCAAGCTGCACCCCCAAGTCAGGGGGCGACCCCCCCCCGGCTTTGGGGAGGCGCAAAGGAGACCCCCCAAAATCCCCCCCCCATGGTCTCAACGAGGCTGTTTTGGGGTTTGCAAGAGGCCTCCCCCCCCTCCAAAACAACTTTTTTGGGGATCCCCGAGCGCAGGGAGGGGGGGGCACGGAGGGGGTTGGGGGGGGGTTGCTGTTAAACCTCCCGGCGCCCCTTAATTATTCCGGCGAATTTAATTGCGAAGAAGCCGGAGCGATTACGCCAGCCCCCGCGCCCGTGTCCTCTAAAAGCCTGGGTGAGTCAGACGATGGGGAAATTTCCTTTAAAAAAAAATAAAAAAATAAAAACATAAAAAAAAAAAAGAGAGAGAGGGAGAGAGAGAGAGGGAAAAAAAAAATAAATATGGAGGTTATTGTTGGGCGCTCCCCGGATAAATAAATAAGCCCGCGGGCGCGCAGGGCCTGCTTCCAGCAATCCCAGCGCTTCTGCTGCCTCCCCTGCCCTTGAGGCACTGGGGGGGGCTCGCAGGGGGGTTATTTTATCCCGATGTATTGGCATGGGGTGGAGGTTGTGGGGTTTGGGGGGTTTCCCCCCTCCCCACCACTCGCTCCCGTTTTGCTTTTCGCCGCCACCGCCGTCGCGCACGGCTGCGCCGTCCCCGCTTCCCCCTGGGTGCTGGGGGGGGGCTGAGCCCACCCTGACCCCCCCACACACCCCTCCTCATGGGGGTCTTGGGGGTGAGACCCTGCTGGGGGGGGGTCAGCACTGGGGGTGCTCGGTTATCTCCAGCTGTGGTGGTGCCGCCGGGAAGCGGCACGTGGTGACCCCACGGCGCAGGGGGGGCGGCGTGTTTTGGGGAGGATGCCGGCTGCGCCCCCCCCCCCCTCCATCACCACCACCCTTATCAGTAGGAAACCGCTCGGGGTGGGGCTGGGTGCAGCGGGGCGACTCCAGCATCCGGGCGTTTTGGGACGCGGCCGCCCTTTCCAGCTCGTTCTTTTTATTTTTATTTATTTATTTTTAAAAAATTTTTTTTTTTCCCCCGTGCGGGCCGGCGGCACGTGTGTGCACGGCCCCACGGCTCAGCCGCTGCTCCTGCGATGCTCCCGGGGGTGGGGAGGGCACCCCGGGCCCGTGAGCTGCTGAGCTACAAGGGGTTTGGGGTTTTTTGGGGGTGTTTCCAGCTGGGGAAATGGGGAAAATGGTTGGGGAAGAGGAGGTGGGGTTGGTAAAGGCACGGCGAGGAGGGTGCCGGGAAAGCCGGGGCACCGAGGGCAGCAATGTCCCCCCCCGGCTCCCTGCAGCCCTCCTGGTGTTTCGGGGGGTGCTGGGGGCCTGGTGTGGTGAGGGCATGGACCAAAGCCCTGCGTATGTGTTTCTCCATCCTTTTTTTGGGGGGGGCAGTAGATGGGACGGAAGATTTCCTGGTGCTGAGCACGGCACAGCCGCCTTCTCCATCCCCTCTGCAGCCGGTTCCCACCAGGCGCCTCACCCCATCCCCGAATTTCCCCAATTAATCATTTTTTCATAATCACTTGGAGTTGGTGCTTTTTTTTTTTTTTTTTGGGGGGGCGCACCTCGAGCCGTGCCGCGCTGTCACCACTGCCCGGATCTGGTGCACGTCAATCCGAGAGGAAAGGGACCGGGGCCGGCCACTTATTGGGGTCAGCTCAGCACATCCACGTCCCCAAATCATCCCCCGGGGAGTCCCGGTGGCCACGGGTCCCGATGCTGACCGTGGTGGCCGAGTCCCCGTTTGCTTTGGGGATTTGGAGGCTGAAGTGGGGCCAGGGTGACGGCGCTGCGATGCGCAGGGGTGAAGCGTCAGGAAATATTTGCACGGCTTCTCCTTGCCCCCGGTGCTGCAGGAGGAGCCCGGTGGGTGCCGGTGACTCGTCGTGGTTGGGTTTTGGCACAGTTTGGGGGGGGTTTGCGCCCTCGCCAGCCGGGGCTGCAGGCCTGGAGCTGCCCGGCCGTGGGATGCAGGAGGCTGAGCCCCGAGCTCCAGCAGCTGTCGGGGATCCGGAGCAAACTCCGGTTCTGCTCCTTCCCCTCCAGTGAGACCCGAGGGAGGCGGAGGCGAGGAGAAATTGAGAAGGAAAACTCAGAGGATGGGCACGGGGCTGCCCCCGGTGCCCGCACCGCCGCTTCTGCCAACCCCTTCCACCCCCCTTGGTGCTGGGCAGGCAGCGGAGCAAAGCTGTAAATATGAAATGGCAAAAAGGCGAGAAAGAAAGGGGGGAAAAAAACAAAACAAAAGAAAAAAAACCACAACCAAGCCACACGGTTTCCCTGGGGGTGGAAGAAGAGACCCCGAGAGAGGCCTTGCTCCTGGAGAGAGGCAGCGATGGTCCTGGGGGGCCAGGTCCTGGGGCCCCCACTTGGTGCTTGAGGACGGTGGGACCTGGGCAGGGTGCTCTGGAGGCGTTTTGGGAAGGTGAGCTCGTCCTGCCCGCCCCCAGGCTCTGCCCCGATGGGGTGCTTTGGGTCTGGGATGGAGGAGCCTGGGGGCTGCTCGTGAGGCCGGAGGCTCCCCACGGAGCTTAAATAATGCTCTGCTGTTCTTAAACCCATGCAACTTTCTCACCGGATAAACCTGAAACGCCCAAACAACATCTTTCCCTGCCGGCTAATTCACTCTTTTTTTTTTCTTTCCTCGCCGTACGTGCATGCAATTAATGGAAGCGATTTAATTCTCGTCTAAACAGCTGGGAAGCTGAAGGCGGTGCCGTCGGTGAAGAGCTGTTTGCCATCCCGTGCCTGCTTTCCCACCGCTCCGTCCTGCCCGGCCCCGGCTCGGCTGTAAATTCTCCTTTCAGCGCGGGGCCGAACCTCGAGCGCAGTTTGTGCAGCTGCTGCCCCGGCGCCCAGGTGCCAAAATTCGCAGGGGTGTGAGGGCACCCGGCCTGGGTCCCTTGGCTGCCCGGTGGGGCGAGCCCACCTGTAGCAGTTGGAGCCCTCACGGGGCTTAGGGGGGGTCCCTGGTGTGGGATCTGTGCTGTCCCCAATGTGCCCCCACCCCTCGTGGCAGCGTGTGCTCGGGGACAGGCGTGTCCCCAAGCAGCTCTGGCTGCCCCCAGGCTGATTTGGAGGAATCGCACGGGGCCGGGAGGTTTTAGGAGGAAAGGATGGGGGCGAGGAAGGTGCTAGGGAGGTTTTGCAGCCGGGGGGGGTCCGGCTGGGCTGGTTGGGCAGAGCGGGGGCCGCGTTTCCTTGGCTCGTGGGCAGAGGGTCGGGTGCCAGCGGGCTCGTCGCTGACAGCAGCTCCTGCCTTATCTGCAGCAGGGTGGGTGCCTATCGCAGCCCCAGCGCCGCGCCAGCTCCTCTGGGGCCAAATCTTCTCCCATGCCCCGGGGCGGGGGGCTTGGTGCCCTTCGCGCCCCTCTCCAGGCGAAGCCCTCGCCCGGATCAATCCCAACCCGCTCGGGCAAAACCTCTCGGCTCCGGCGTGCTCAAACCAGTGCAACGCGTGGCACGGGACCCGAGCGAGCAGGGCAAACACCCCCGGCCTCGTGCACCCTCCTCGCTGCGGGGCAGGGGCTGGCTTTGCACCGGGGGCTCCCTGCGTCCGCCCTTGACCTTGGCGAGCGGCGCGGAGAGGAGAAAGGTCCCCGCCGCCGGTAAGGTGCCGCTCGCCGGCCGCTCACCGGGGCTGGTGGCAGGGAGAGGACATGTCACCGGCTGTCCCCGAGTTGTTTATGAGCAAAGGGGGGGGGGGCCGGGGAACAGCTGCAGCTCCTGGGGCCGGGGCGGGCGCGGGGCCGGGGCGGGCGGCCGCGGTACGGTTACATGAAATCCACCTTGCGGGCGGGCGGGCGGCGGCGTATTTATAAATATTACCTCCCCGCAGCAGCACGGCACGGGGGGGAGGACGGCCGGGGGCGGCGCTGGCAGCACCCCCAGCTCGGGTCGCAGGTGGCTGCTGGCACCCAGCACCGGCTGCAGCGTCCGGAGAGGGGCTGGGGGCTTGGTTGTGCTGGGTGTCCCCCCTTAGGGACCCCCCAGGCAGGGTTTTGGGGAGCACCGTGGTGCGCTGCGCCCCAAGCAGGGGGAATGAGGAGAGAGGCGTGCTTCCAATTTCCCTTATTTATGCATTTTAAAGGAAAAATACCATAAAACCCAGCACCTGAGTGGTGCGGGGTGACCCCAGGGTGGGGTTTTGCCCTCCTGCTCCTGTTTTTATCCTTTCTCCTGGGGGGGGAGCACACGGTGAGGCCGTGTGTCCTTCCCCGCCTGCACGGCCGGGGCCTCCCCAAGGTCACTGCGCTCTCCTGCTCCTCGCTGCACGGCCGCCGCGGTCCGGGCCCGATTAATCACTCAGCCCGGGGTGGTGCTGGGCCTCCACGGCCCTTCCCGGCCCCTTCGTGGCCGTTGGCTCGTCCTGGCCCCAGGAACGTCCTTCTGCCTGTTAACACTTTTATTTTTAATTGCCTGCCTCTCCGGGAGGGGAGGGCGGCAACTTGTCGGCTCTGGCTGTTTGTGCTCGCGGCGGTCGGTCCGACAGTGATGTTTCAATCGGGGGCCCCCGTGCAGCCCCGGCTGCTTTCCTGCTGCAGGAAAGGATTTGGCTCCATTTCGGGGCCCTCTGTAGGGGCAGGATCTGGCCCTACAGCGGCGAGGTCCCGGCCTCTGCTTGCTGAGCCCACCTGGGGTGGCACCGTGGCCATCCCTGCGCCGTGGAGGCGTTTTGGGGCAAAGGAGCGAGGCTTTGTGGTCCTGACCCCATAAAGGTGGCCACATGGAAGTGGGAACCTGGCTCCTGGGGATGTCCTTGGAGCCTCCAGAACCAGAGGCTCACCCCAGTTATTCTGCTCCAGGGGTGACGCTGTGACAGGGGACGCTCAGGGTGGCTCTCGGTGACCGTGCCCCGATGCTTTTTGGGTCCCGAGACCTCCCCATCGGGGCCCTGGTTCTCTCGGGGTCCTGCTGCCGCCCGCACCGAGCGTTAATGTTTTCACTGTGCTAAACGCCTGGGCCGCTTCCAAGAGCAGCATTTAACGCATGGCAGGGAAAACATTTGGCCTTTGACCCAAGCGCCTGTTAACAGCGCCGTGGTCCACGTTTCTCAAATGCCGGGGCTAAAAACAGGCCCGGTGACTCAGGCGCTCGCTGGCGCTGTCAACTGACTCCTGCTGGGATTTGCCAAGTTCCCCCCCCCTCCGCCTTCTCCTTCTCCCTTTCAGGGCTGCGTGCTGGTGGCTCAGGGAAGGTGCCTCGGGCTGGCTGGGCCCCGTCCGCCTCCGAGGGCGCTGCTGCTCTCCGGCTGTCCCCATTCTCACCTCCCCATCCTCATCCTCCAGCAGATGCGGCCTCGAGAGCCTCTGGCCCAGCCCCGAGCGGAGCCGTTGGATGGGGATGCTCAGGGCTGAGCCTGGGTTGAGCCTTGGGTGTCCCCAAGGACGGAGAGCGCCCCGCTGCCGGGGTTTGGCCACCCTCGTGGGGAGGAATTCCTTCCTCCCACCCCGGGTCCGACCCTGCCCCGCTGCCCCGTGCGCCAAAAAGGAGCCGCGTGCCGATGATGATGAAGGACCCCGACCTTCCTCCCGCTGGGTGCCAGCGTCACCCGACCCCTGACACCGTGGGGACGCTGGCACGGCGTAAATCCCCCCCCCACTGCCAAGTCGGGGCGAGGGGAGGCTGTGGGGCCGGGCCCAGCTGCGTGGCACCGGCTGGGTGCCAGCCCGTGGTGCTGGCAGGGCGGTGGCTCAGCCGCCTGGCCTGGGGGGGCTTCCTCGGGGGCTCACCCATGGGGTGAGCATCGTCCCACGGGGAGGATGCAGGAGGTGACAATGGGGACGCAGCTGCCCTCGTGGTGGGACCCCAGCCCCGTGGGTGTCCTCAGCACAGGCGCAAAATGGAGAGGGTGCGAGGAGCCTCTGCACAAGGAGGATGTGTGCGGGGTCCCCGGCACCGTGCCAGCCCTTTAGGGCATCACACTGGTGTCCTTGTTGTCCCCCAGACTTGCTGCCACCATCCTGGTGGTGCCCAGCACCGGGATCTCCATCCCCAGCGGTGGGTGCTGCTGGGGGTGCCATAGGGACCCCGGTTGAGCTGCGCCCCTCATCCCATGTGGGGCCGGATCCAGCTCTGCGGGCACACCGAGGGATTGGGATTGGGATTGGGATCCCATCCCTCGGAGGGACGAGGAGCCTGCCCCCCTCCATCACTGCTTTTAGGGCAGGATGTCACCACCAGCAGCTCTTTCCCGGTGGCCCCGAGGGGCTGCGATGGGGCAGACCCCACCGGGGGGACTCTGGCACCCCGGAGAGCCCTTCAGTGGGTGGCGGTGGCCGGGGCTATTTTTGTCCCTCTCTTTTTCCCCGGCCCCAGCGCTGACTCCCGTGCTGCAGCGAGACGAGCCAGCAGGTTGGGAGGCTTTTTTGCAACTTCCTCCGCCCGCGCCCGCTGCGGCTGCTGCTGCGTTAAAAGCAGGGCCCTAAAAATGAGGAAACGCGGGGCCGGCGCAGGAGCCGGGCAGGGCAGCGAGGAGCACAGAGGAGCTGCGAGAGGCCAGCCTCGGCGCCCGGAGACCCCCCCTTGTCCCCCGCCACCCCCTGCCCAGGTAACGCGTGTCCCCCTTCCTCCCTGTCCACGGGTGGCTTTGCTGGGGACACCCCGCGGGGTGGTTTTGGGGTGCCCCCGTGGTGTAGGGGCAGCCGGGTGCCTTTTTTGCCGCTTGGCACCCAGAGCTGGGGTGAAACAAAGCCGCGGGGGGGGGAGCAGGAGGCGCTGGGTGCCCTCGGAGGAAATCTCAGCGTGGGCCGAGCATCGCCACCGCCGCGTGTCCTGGCCAGGCCAGGGGGCTGCCCTGCACCCAGGGGGCTGCTGCGTCCCCAAAACGGCCGCGGGTGCTTCGCCAGAGCCGGGCTGGGGTGCACTGGGGTGTCCTCGCTCGCTGCCCTCGTGTCCCCCCCCCCCACTCCCTGCCTTTGAAAAACAAAAACCAGGAAGGAAGGCTCGGCGGGCGCTCGCTGCCCGTAGCAAGAAGCGGAGCTATTTTCACTTCTTTCTTCCCCGTTTCCTTTTCTCAGCCCTCGTGCTTCTCAATGAAGCAGCACAGGACCTGGGGGGGGGGGGTGGGGGTGGAGGGGCGGCACGGTCACCAGCCCCCCCTCCCCGGCTCCCCAGGGCCGGGGCAGGCTCAAGCTGCCGATTGATTTTTCCATTTGTGATGCCCACGAGTGACTGGCCACGGAGCTTCCCGGTGTGCCGGCGATGGGGTGGGGTGGGGGACTCGGCCCCAATGCCACGAAACCCTGGGGCAGTGCCCCCCCCCCCTTCTCCTCCCAGGTTGGAGGTGGTGCACTCGCTGGGTGCTGCTGGGAGGGTAACGCGATCCTGCTGGGGCTGTGTCCAGGGACTGGCTCCGGGCAGGTTTTATTTTTAACCCCAACTTCTTATTTTTTTATTTTTATTTTTTTTTGGCCTTCCAGCCGCATCCGCGCTCGGAGGTGCGCTTGGGGGCGAGGCGGTGGGGGGCCGCGCGTGTGGGGACGGGGACAGCGCCAGGAGCGGGGTGCCCTTGGCTGCCGCCCCCACTGCCTGAGTGGCTTTGGGGACACGTCTGCCCCTTTGTGGGGCCGCTGGCCTCGTGTGGGGTCAGCAGGTGGCTGTGGGGCCGTGCAGAGCCCCGTGGAGCAGCGCTGGGGTCGGTGCCGTGGGGGGCAGCTCCGGCTGTGCTTATTCCCGAGCGCTGCCAGGGCACGGGAGGATCTGCCTGATGAAATAACACCCCCAGAGGAAAGGCAGGAAAGGTCCAGAAATAACCCTGCGGCTCGGTAGCACCGGGGGTGTTCTGAAGGGAGACGAATTCCTTGGCTCCGGCCTCGCACGGTGTCCGGGGGGGGCACCGGCAGCACTCACCCTGCTGCACGCGACCGGCCGGGACGCTGTCCTGGAGAGCCAACGATTTTTGCTCACACCGGGAGCTTTTCTCCCTAAAAGCTGCTGGGATTTTAGGGTGCGATGCTGCAGTGATGCGGGGATTTGCTTTTTCCCCCCCGAGGACCCAGGGGCAGGTCTGGGGCGTTCCCACCGGGGGTTTCCTCCGGGAAATCCATGCCATCCTCCGTGCATCTCTTGGGGCAGCTTGGGCTCCCCGGCCTCTTTCCCTATTTCCCTTCTGCCTTCTCACCCTGTGCCCGTTCCCCTTCCTTCCCCTTCCCGTTGCCTCCCACCACCCCACTCC
This sequence comes from Netta rufina, assembly GCF_964035555.1. NCBI lineage: Eukaryota > Metazoa > Chordata > Aves > Anseriformes > Anatidae > Netta > Netta rufina. The sequence goes on along the minus strand of NC_140150.1, from coordinate 3,518,108 downwards.
ATCCCTCGATCCACTCGGTGACCACCGGGGACATCGCCCCGAGCAGGTGCCCTGGCAGCACCCACGGGGTAACCCAACGCATCCTGACCCACCGGGGTCCCCTCCAGGTGAGGACCAGGTCTGGGCGAGCCGCTGGATGTGCTTTGCTCTGGCTGCGAACACCTTTCTCCTTCCCAGGAATAGCAGGAATCCCAAACGTGGTCCTGTCCACCCCAGAGATGCAGGATGTGTCCCCTGGAGGGGGACGGGACGTGTCGCCTGGGGTGCCTCCCCGCTCCCCGGCCCACCCCGGCCCTCTCCCTCCTGGTGGGGCTGAGTCAGAGCGAAAGCAGAAGCTGCTGGGCACTCCGGGGGGGGCGCAGCCGAGCAGAACCCAGCGGGTTATTTTAAACCTGACCCAATTTCCCCCTCTGCTTATCGCTCGCTCGAGGCCGGGCCCTGCTCTGACCACCCTTCCCCATCTCGCCCTCGGCGGCGCCCCGTCTCTGTGGCTTCGAGCAGGGGTTTCCCTGGGGGGGGTGGGGTGGGAAAAGCAGCGTTTTCTGCTCCCCCCGCCCCCGTTTCCGATACAGGGGCTGAGGGGAAGATCCTGCAGCCGGGCTGGTTTAGGGGGGACGGGGATGACGAGTGCTGTGCTGTGGGTGGTTGCGCTCCGGCACGCTTCCCGTGACACCTTCCTGCCCTGTGCCCTTTCTGAAAAGTGTCCCTGGGAGCCCCCAAACCTCCCCCCCCAGCTCTGCAGCTCCATCCTCGCCCTCCAAACTGGGTTTCCCCAGCGCTGGAGGTGCCGGTCCCTCTTGTTTCACCTTCCCCCTGCTCCCCTCCTCGTCCTCCCCTTGTGCCCACCCAGCCTGGCCACGCAGCCCCCTCGGGATGGTTCGTGGGGCCTGGAGCTGCTGGCTTGGAACCAGGGCGGGCGATCCCACAGGGTCCCACGCATGGCTTGAAATCCCTTCCTGCCATCCCCTTGTGCTGGAAGCAGCCCAGAAAACACCACTTTTTGGGGCTGGCTGCTTTTCCCCCTCCGTGCTCCGGCTGTGCCCACCCTGTTCCACCACACCAGGAGGGCTCATTGCATGTCCCAGCTGCTCTTGGAGGCTTTTCCTCTCACCTTGCGCTCTGTATTTGGGGTTATTATCCCAATAAGCTGTGATTTCTCCCCCGTCAGCCCTGTTTTATTCCCTACAGGCCGTCCCCTGGCAGCTCAGCTGTTGCTCATCTCCAGCATCCTCCTGCGCCCCCTCCAAGGCCGTTTGCGCTGGCGCCTTAACGGAGCTCTGCTCGCAAGCTGTCCTAGGCCCGTCTCCTCCCTGCCCCCTTCAGATGGGCCACCATGTCTAATTAATTACCTTCCCCTTGCTGTTCAATAGCTGGCTCTTGAGCCATGTAATCCTGTTCCTGTCCACGCTGCCTCGATTTAATTTCCCCCTTAGGATGCGGCGTGGCACCGTGCGTCGGACGCCTCGCCGACCCCCGGCGTGCTGCATCCCCCACGTCTCCCCTTTGCCTGCGATTACACGTTGAGTTTAAACAGCAAAACCCTCCCCATTTCTCTGGGTGTGCTGCCCTAGGGCTGCCCTACAAGAGGGGACGGGGCCTTTGCACAGCCCTGGTCCCACATCCCCATCCCATCCCCGTGTGGCAAAACATCTCCGCGGTTCCCAGCCGAGCTTCGTACCCCGTGCCGGGCAGCTCATGCGGCCGTCCCCTGGCCCCGTGGCTGTCCCCTTGTCCCTACAGCCTCCCCTGCCCTCCTCGGGCCACCGTCCCCTTTTGTACGGGGGAACAAGGGCAGCTCTGTGCGCTGCGGGGCCGTGCACGCCTCTCCCCACCGCCGCGCTCGCGTGCCGGCCCGGCACAAAGCCGCGTTGTTCGCCCGTGCCGCGGTGGAGGTTTGGTCGCAGCCCGCCTGCGGCGCCTGGCACGGGGCTGCCTTTTCTTCCCGGCCTTCCCTTGCTTTCTGTTTCTCTTTTGGGCTGCTCTGGCTTTTTGCTGCCCCTCTTTTCGGGGCTTGGTGGCTCCAGAGCATGCTCCGATGCTGTGCCCCTCACCATCCCCATCTCCCCCAGGGTGTCCCCCGAGTCCCGCCGTGCCCTGTCCTCTCCTCCTCTCGTTGTCCCCAGGGCCAGCGGTGCTGTCACAGGGATCTGTGGGCAGACCCGTCCGTCCGTCCATCTGTCATTAGGGCTGTCCTTTCTCGCTCAGCCACGTTGGGGCAGAGCCCAGCTGCCCCGGCGCGACGCTCGGTGCGCGGCTCAATGATGGCAGCGCCCGAATCGGAGCCAAAATCTGAGCCGCGGCTTCGCGGCACGGTTGGCTCCTCGACTTAGCGACGTCAGGTGCAGGATCAGCAGGACGTCCCCTCCCCGTGCCTCAAAGTTTCGAAGCAGGCTCTTATTCCCGACTCCTTTCTCCTTTTAGGGTCACCTCCGTGCCTGGTGGGCGCCCGTGGCCCCCCGCCCCCCCGCCGCACCATGGCGTCCCGCATCGGGCTGCGGATGGAGCTGATGAAGCAGCAGGCGCAGCAGGAGGCCGAGAGGGAGCGCATGCAGCAGCAGATGATGATGAACTACATGCAGCAGCAGCGGATGCCGGTGGCCTCCAGCCCGGCCATCAACACCCCCGTCCACTACCAGTCCCCGCCGCCCGTGCCCGGAGAGGTCCTCAAGGTAACGGTGCCAGGAACGGGGTTGGAGAGAGGAGGAGATTTGGGGGATCCCTCGGCGACGCGGGGGTCCTGACGGGTTATTTCCACGCAGGTGCAGTCCTACCTGGAGAACCCCACCACCTACCACCTGCAGAAGTCGCGGGATAAGAAGGTGCAGGCGTACCTCTCCGAGACCTACGGGAACAAATTCGCCGCCCACGTCAGCCCCGCCAGCCACTCGCCAAAGCCCCCTCCGGCCGCGTCCCCCGGCGTGCGGCCCGGCCACGTCCTCTCCTCCTCGGCGGGCAACAGCGCGCCCAACAGCCCCATGGCCATGCTCAACATCGGCTCCAACCCCGAGAGGGAGGTGAGGAGGGGGCCGTTGGGCTGCTGGGTGGGCACGGGGATCCTCAGCACGGCCTGGAGAGTGACCCCATATGCCTTCCTCTTGCAGTTCGATGAGGTCATCGATGACATCATGCGCCTGGATGATGTTTTGGGGTATATGAACCCCGAAGTCCACATGCCCAACACGGTGAGGCTTGACTGAGGGAGGGTGGCCGGGGGGCGTGCCGTGGAGGGGGCTGAGCTGGCTTGGACCCGAGGGGGGGATGGGGAACAGTTTGGGGAGGCTTGGGGCTGGGGGAGGGAGGCAGCAAGATGGCCCTGCTGCAACTGCAACCCTAACCCTAACTCCGAACCCTAACCCTAAACATAGCCTAACCCAAGCTCTAACCCCTAAACCTAACCATAACCATAACCCTAACCATAGCCCTAACCACTAACCCAAACCCCTAACCCCTAACCCTGCCCCGAACCCCTAACCCCAACCTAACCCTAACCCTAACGCTAAAACTGACGGATCGAACCATAAAACTAACCCCAAACCCTAAGCCTAACCCCTAACCCTAACATCTAACCCCTAATGCTAACCGTAACCGTAACCCCTAACCCTAACCCTAACCTTTAACCTTAACCATAACCCTAACCCCAACCTCTAACCCTAACCCTATCCCCTCCCAGGAGCGCAGCACCGCCTTCCGGGGCCAGGTCCGTGGGTTGGTGTGAGCCTTGCAGTGGGATTCATCCTGCCGGGCCCTCCTGGGCTGTGATTCACCTGCCCTATTTTAGATGCTGGCCGTGGGAGGGGATCAGCTGCGCCCTTTGAAGTCTTGTTTTCTTGGCGACTCTGATTATAGCTGCTTTAAGGGCCCGGGAAGACAATTATACCTGCCCAGTCTGCGCACTCGCGTCCTGGAGGCCAAGGAGCTGATCTTAAACCCCGATCCCATTGCCGAGCCTCTCTCCCGGCCCCGGATGGAGCTGACCCGCCTGTCCCTTTGCTTTCCAGCTGCCGATGTCCAGCAGTCACATGAATGTGTACAGCGGGGACCCCCAGGTGACCGCCTCGCTCGTCGGTGTCACCAGCAGCTCCTGCCCCGCCGACCTCACCCAGAAGAGAGAGCTGACAGGTACGTCCCCAGCCCCACAGCGTGTCCCCAGCCCCACAGCGTGTCCCCAGCCCCACAGCATGTCCCCAGCCCCACAGCGTGTCCCCAGCCCCACAGCGTGTCCCCAGCCCCAAAGCACGTCCCCAGCCCCAGGGATATCCATCCCCATGGCTGGAGCCCGCGGTGACAGTGAGGAGCGGGGCTGGCTGGGGTTCCCCTGTCCCCACGGGTGGCGAGGATGGCCCTGGGGGAGGCTGTAGGGGCAAGACGCAGCCTCAGCCTCTCCGGGTGATGCTGTGGGTCTCCGTTGCAGATGCCGAGAGCCGAGCCCTGGCAAAGGAGCGCCAGAAGAAAGACAATCACAACCTGAGTGAGTTGGGGGCGGCACGCCGATCCCTCTCCCACCCCAGCACCCTCCGTCCTCCTTCCCTCTCTGTCCGAGCTGGGTCCCCTTCCCCTCCCGTCTCACCCTAGGGGGAATACCCCCACGGCCACCTCTTCCCCAGCTCTGCAAAACACCCGTGGGGCCGAAAACACCTGCTTGGTGTTCCCGTCAGCACCGGGGGAAGGTCAGAGCTGCGGGGGCGATGGGTGGGAGTGGGACCAGAGGTCACCCCTGAGCCCCGGAGAGCTCAGTGCACACGGACAGGAGGAGCTCTGCCTCCCCTATTTCAGCTCCCACCTTTCCTTACACCCCGCTGGTTTTTCACCCTGAGCTCCCCGAATCCAGAGGGTCCCATAGGGGCATGATGACATCCCCCCTTCCTGCGAGCTGGGGAGCTCCCCCCCACCTCCTCACCTCTCCCCTCTCTTCTCGCCCTGCAGTTGAGAGGCGGCGAAGGTTCAACATCAACGACCGCATCAAGGAGCTGGGGATGCTGATCCCCAAAGCCAACGACCTGTAGGTATCCCTGGTGGCTGCGGGGCTGGGACACCCGTGGCTCTCGTGGGCTTGCTCCACGCCGTGCACGACCCTGTGGCAGGGAGATCCTTGCAGAGGGGCGTTTTGGGGGAGTGGGTGCAAGCTGCAATCCTTTGGTGGTTTTTTTTTTGTCTTCTTTTTCCATCCTGCACCGCAGGGACGTGCGCTGGAACAAAGGGACGATCCTGAAGGCTTCGGTGGACTACATCAAGAGGATGCAGAAGGACCTGCAGAGGTCGCGGGACCTGGAGAACCACTCGCGGCGGCTGGAGATGACGAACAAGCAGCTGCTGCTCCGCATCCAGGTGAGCTTCCCCGTCCTCTGCCCTGCTCTGCAGCTGCCAGCACACCTCCCTCCTGCCCCACCAGCGGGGCACAGCCTCCCTCCCTCTTTTAGGGCTGCCAACTCACCGGGAACACCGCGGGCAGAGGCCACCGCAGCGAGCTCTGCGTGGGTCACCGCTCCTGTCCCTCCCCATGAGCTTCCTGGTCCCTCTGTCCCCTTTTCCCTTTCATTTCTGTGCCTCCCTTCTTCCCTCCTGCCTCCGTGCGCCCTGTCCCCGTGTCCCCACGTCCCCACCGAGCCTTCCTACGCTCTCTCGGCAGGAGCTGGAGATGCAGGCGCGCGTCCACGGGCTGCCCACCTCCTCGCCCTCGGGTGTCAACGTGGCTGAGCTGGCCCAGCAGGTGGTGAAGCAAGAAGCCGGCGGGGACGAGGGGACGCTGGAGCCGCTGCTGCCCCCCCAGGACCCCGAATCGCAGCCGACGCTGCCTGCGCCGCCGCAGTCCCCCTACCACCAGCTGGACTTTACCCACAGCCTGAGCTTCGACGACGGCTCCCGGGGTTTCCCGGATAGCCTGGAGCCCGGCCACGGCGCTTCCTTCCCTTCGCTCTCCAAGAAGGAGCTGGACTTGATGCTGATGCAGGACACCATGCTGCCCCTGGCCTCCGACCCCTTGTTCTCGGCCATGTCCCCGGAGGCCTCCAAGGCCAGCAGTCGCCGCAGCAGCTTCAGCATGGAGGACGCGGACATGCTGTGACCAGGAGCTGCGCCCGCGCTGGGGGCGAGGACTGGGCCTTCGAGTTTGGTTGCTGAAGTCACGGCGCGCTCTTCCTCCCCTCCCCGGAGGAGGAGGAGCCCGTCCCGCCGAGCACTTGAATCTACGTAGGAGTACATTTTCTCTATGCAATGGGGTAGGGGTGGGAGGGGGCTCGCTTCAAGGCTCGCCGGGTACCGCCACGTCTTTTTGCAAGCTTTTTATTTTATTTTATTATTTTATTTTCGCCCGGAGCTGGAGCCGACCTTCTTGGCTTGCCATGGCATTGGCCTGACTGCAGCTTTCCCAGCTCCTCGGCTGCTTTTCGCCTTGCAGCAAAACCCTCTGGGACCGCGCTCCTTCCCCGGGGCTGGGAGCGGAGCGAGGAGCCCCCAAGTCCCCGGAGGGAGAGGATGCTCAGAGCTTTTTGCCTTGCCGCCCCCTCGCCCCCCTCCCAGCTCCGGTGGCCCCACAGATGCCATCGGTGGCTGTGTCACGCTGCCACCTCCCCGTGGGGGCTTCTCCTTCCCTGCTGGGGAAGCAGGAGCGGTGCTGCCTGGCCCCACCAACCTCCTCCTCTAGGTAGTGGGGAGAGCAAATTAATTCACGAGGCACGGGAGGGGTCCTGTGAATTTTGTTGCTTGGTGTCCCGGGGTTTGTTCGGGTGTGCAGCTCCTCCACAGCTCGTGCAAACCCTTTAGGGTGGGTCTGGCAGCACCCCAAACCCCGTTGTCACCTGGGCACCGGTGACATCCACCCCGTGGAGGTGCCCCCGCCCCAAAAGGCCACGCCGTGGCTCCAACGCTGACGTCCTGCCCTGCGTCTGGGCACGGCGGCTGTGGCTGGGGATGGTCGGTGGCGGTTCCCCACGGGGCTCCTTGCTCTTCCCCAAATTGCCAGCTCACTCCCCGGCCACAACAGCTCGCCCACGGGGGCCGTGGGACCTCGGTCGTCAGTGCTGCTGGTGGTAGGAGGGAGCTGGGGCCAGGGGGGTGAGCTGCTCAACACGAAAACGCTGCTCTGACTTGGTGGGAAGCCTAAAGCGGGGTGCAGGGGAAGGCTGGAGAGAGGAGACCCCTTTGCAAAACCCCATTAGAGCACGGCGTTATCCCCCCCCCCCGGGCTGCGGGAGGTTGGGTGTTGGAGACGGTGGGCGCATGGCCAGGAGCTCGTATGGGGACGAGGGTCACGTTGTGCACCGAGGACGGGGAATGTCGTGGCTGGCGGGATCAGGACGCGATGGGAAAGCAGGATGGAGAAGGAGCAACGAGGTGGGGTCGCGAGGTGGCACGTGGGGTGGCCCCAGCGCCCCCCGGAGAAGCTCCCATGGGACGTGGAGGGTGCAGGGATAGTGCGGGGATGAGAGGAGGGAAGGGGCAGAGAGGTGCTGGCGGTGCCGGGCAGGGGCAGGCGAGCAAGGGGAGGGGGGGGACACCGGCTGGGTGGGATGCACGCCGGCGGGTTTGGGGCCGTTTCACCCCAAAATCTTCACAGGAGGCCTTGGCGTCCTTGGTGCGCTGCCGTTAGTGCCTGTAAAGAGACTGATCCTGGCGGGCGGTGCCCCCGCGCTGCGCCACCACCAAGCCCTGTGGGATTTACCGTGGCCATAAAACGGTTGCACCAAACCCCCCTGTGCTGCTATATGGCACGCGGGGGGCTGGCTGGGGCCCCCACCGGTGGTCATCCGCTGCTCAGCGCCGTACGGGGCATCATCCCCCCCCCCCCAGGCCGTGAGTTAGCAGTTGTGGATTATTATTATTATTATTATTATTATTATTTTTTAATCTTTTGGGGTTTTTGTTTGTCTTTTTTTTTTTTTTTTTTTTTTTTTAATGCACTGTGCTCTGATTAAAAAATTTTACTACTGTTTTATAAAGAAATGTATAAAAGAATGAACTGGAATGGAAGAAGAATCATTAAAATATATTTATTTACAACACGCCGGAGCGTCGCAGCGTGGCCTTGGTTCTTCTCTACCCGGAGGAGGGAGGTGGGGGGCACCCAGAGCCCTGTTCCCCCCGTGGTGCTGGGGCATAATCCCCATTTCTCCCAGGGCTGAGTTTGGGGGCTGCCCTTTTGGTGCTTTTTTAATTTATTTTTTCCAGAAATCCCAGGTTGGTTGGAAGGGGGAGCGCTGGTACTGCTCTGATTCAGCCCCCCCCAGGGTGGTTTGGGGTTTTTTTTGGGGGGGGGGGATGCTGCTCCGCAGCTCCGGTGGTGCTGACCCAGCTGCTGATTGCTTAATGGGAACCAGGCCCCCTAATTAATAAATAGTTGTGAGGCCCCAGGGAAGCAGGGCTGGGAGGAACTGAGTCCCTGGAGCTGAGCAGCTTCGTGGTGGCCTGGCCTGACCCTTGTGGAGCCATCCCAGGAGCTCAGGTGGGTCTCCTGTTTTTGGGGTCACCTCTGGAGCAGGCCTGGGGTTGCTCTGCCCCTTGCTCAGCACCACCTGGGGTGCTGCGGTGTCCCTATGTGGGGTGCCCGGACCCCCACCTCATGGGGCACAGTGGTCCCATTGCCTCCACACCATGCCCCCACAGGCCTGGGGGAGCTGGGCAGCCGCACACCCTGCAATTAGCGTCCAGCTGGTTAATTAAACCTCAGGAGGAGGGGTGTGCACGGTGTACCAGGGACATGGTGGTCCCCGAGAGCTGGTGGGCTGGGCAGGGGGCTGAGCCCCCACCTGGGGAAGCTCGTCCCACCCCATCCAGGTCCCTGCTGCCCCTCGGCCATGGCATTAAACACACACATAAGAGAGAAAACAAAAAAAAAAAAAAAAGGAAAAAAAAAAAAGAAAAAAACAAGATTCGGCCTTAAAATAGACTTCCCAGGGTGGAAAATCGCAGGGGCTAATCTCGGAAACTTTATTAAAAGCAAAAGGGGAGAAAAAGAGAGAGAGGAGGCTTGGGGGGAGAGAGGGAGTAAGTGGTTTCAGCCACTCGAAGGAAAAAAAAAAAATCCTGATTTGATTTATCTGGGGAGTGTGAACACTAAATAGAGAACAACGCCTGAAGTGTGAATTATTTCCTATATTAACACAGAGAAAAACTGATAGCCTTTTCATGTCAAGAGAATAGCGCGGAGGGGAGGGGGGGGGGCTGACATTGTTCAATCTCTGGGTTTGCTCACTCTTTATCAGGCTGAGATCAAAATTTATTCCCAGGATGAGGCCTGCGGCCCGGCTGAGGCCCTAGAGATTTTTAAGGGCCTAATTAAGAAAACAGGATGAAAATGGCGAAATAAGAGGGCAATTTACTTCTTGCAGAATAGGGAGATCAAATCAACTTATGAGCAATTAATGTGCACAAGGAGAGAATAAAGGGATGCCGGGATATGGTAGAGGGCCTCATTTTAATGACATGCTCTGGTGTTGGCATAGAGGATTACTCTGAAGGTCAGATGTAGATTGAAACGACCTTGCAGATTCTTAACCCTCCTTCCAATTAACAGAACCAACTCAGAAATGCAAAAGAGCCTGGCTTGGAGCACTGTCATCCCTTTATGTTCAGAAGGGAGGAGGGAAAAAAAAAAATTATAAAGGAGAGAGAGGACGAAAGGGGGTTTCCTTCGCCTCGACAACAGCTGCTGGAGACGGGGCTCGGGCGGGCGGGAGAGAAGGGCTCTTAATTACAGCGTGCGAGCCACCCGCAGAAAGAAACCGGTGTCGGGGCTGCGAGTGGGATAGAAAGGAAGGGAGGGATGGATGGAGCCAGCCGGGCTGCGGTCTCTGTGATGAGCTGCAAAGGGGCTCTGCGCATGGGCTGGGTGGGATGGATGGATGGATGGACGGACGGACAGATGGGTGGACAGGCTGGCAGAGCAGTGGGGGTGGGCTGCAGGGCTGCTGCTGCTCCTGGTGCTGCCCGTTTGGGTGTAGCCAAATTTATTTTTGATTTATTTAGCTGAATGTTTGGGTGTAGCTGAAGCTGTCTCAGCACCCGCATGGATGTCCTCGAGCCCTGCAGTGGTACCGCTGGCTTTGCACTCTTTGGGACTGTTTTCCATCATCCCACGCGATATCCCGGGGTGTTTTTTTGGGGGGTAGGAGGGAGGGCAGGCTGCAAATAGCCCCAGCAGTGCTGTGCCCCCCTTGTGTTTCCCATGGGCATCGCCTGGGCCCTTTGGGGACAGCCGTGTCCCCCTGCTCTAAAGGGGCTCTCAATGTGGGGCTCATCCCCCGGTTACCCTAAAAAGAGAGAAGAGGAGAGGTGATCCCTCATCCCCAACTGGCCCGGGGCAGGTTCAGGAGCATCTGAGAACACCCATGGGTGCTCGCAGGGCTGGGGGACAAGGGCTGCGTTTGGGGGGACGTGGTGCTGGTGGCTGGGCAGGAGCAGGAAGGCTGCACAGGGCCTGAGCAGCCACAAGAGAGAGCCAGACTGTTGCTGGAGAGCCCCAGCTCCCTGCCGAGCCCAGCTCTGCCTCCAGGTTGGGCTGGGGAGGGAGCCCAAAAAAGCATCCCTGGCTCCCCAGGCTGGGGTGCACCTGGAGGTGCTCAGGGGTGGCAGCACGTCCCCGGCTCTCCGTCCCCATGAGGCATCCAGCCAGCAGTGAATCCTCTCCTCCTCTCTCTGGGATGCTTTGGGGCTGCAGAGGGACCCGGCAGGACGAGGCACAGCTGATGAGCCACGGTCCTGGCCCAGGACGTGCCACCCCGGGTGCCACCTCTGCTGCCACCAGCGCCCTGTGCCAAGGCCTCCCTGCAGGTCCCTCAGCGCTGCCAACAAACTTGCCTGGTTTTTAAAGTCCCTTGAAGCTGCAAATGTGACTTTTTGAGAGCCTAAAGCCCTTTTACCTCTGAGCTGAGCCACAAACTAAGCTGCAGCAGCTCCGTGGGCAGCCAGGACAGGATAAAACCCCCTGCGAGGCTGAGCTGTGGGCACCGAGCCCCACGGGAGGACGCGGCCGTGTCCTCCCTGCTCTGCTCTGTGGGCAGGGGGCTGGGGCTGGGGGGGGCTCTGCTGGGTTTTTGGCCAAGCTGGGTTTGTCTGAGAGCAGCAAGGTTCCTCGTCCAGAGCCCTGTGACTTCCCCAGCACCACCCTTCACGTGCAGCTGGCCAGGCGTGCGTCCAGGTCCCCTCGCCAGTGGCGCTGGGAGGTTCCCAAGTCACAGGAATTTTCCTAAAAAAAGTTTGCTCGAAGAAGGCGGGGAGGGAAACTTTAATAAAACAGAAGGTTGGCTTGCTCCTGGCCCCAGCCCCGAGCAGGGCAGCCCTTCCCCAGGATGGAAGCAGAAGAGCAGCAAGGAGCCTGCGATGGGAGCTGGGGGTGGGCGGTCGGGGGCTTTCCCTGCTCCACCCCAAATCTCAGCCTCTATGGGATGGGTGTGGGGCTCGGCAGCAAGCCTGGCACAGGCCCAGCCGGCCCTGCAGTCTGGAAGCCATCCCCTGTCTCGCTGCTGGGCTGGTGCTGAGTTTTCCTTCCCCCCCCCCCCCCCCATCTCCTTTCATTTCCTTTCTGGCTCTCGCCGAGCTCCTCCCGTGCTCCGAGCTCCTGGGGCTGCTCCTGCGCCTCCGTCCCCACCTGGAGCCCGAGCCGGTGACGTGCTTCGGCCGGGGGTGGTTGTGGCAACGGTTGGGATGAGCTCAGAAGGAAGGGCTGGCTTTTTTTCAGGTGGGGGAATAGGCAGCTTGGCTTCCAGAACCCCATACAGCTCTTTGCAAGTGAATCTGTGCGTGCAATAAAGGGCGGGAGAGGGGGAAAGCTGTGATGTCCGTCCAGGAACCGCATCCAAGGGGAGGGGGCGAGGTTGGTGCCTGCTTCTGAAGGGTTACCCTGGATGTGTTTGGCCTGTTGTTTTTCCTCCAGCAGCTTTTCAGAGCTGCGGGGAGCCCTTGCAGAGGGTGGGATCGCTGCTGGGATGCCTGGTGCCTCGGCGGGAGCAGCCGTGTGCCATAAGCCAAGGGGCAGGAGAACCTGGGCAGAAGGACAGGGGCTGGCTGGGCGAAGCACTGCAGGGAAAAAAACACCTTGGGAAGACATAAATGAGGTGCAGGAGGCAGATTGCAACTCGTGGGGAAGGCCACGGCGTGCCTCAGTTTCCCTGCAGCCTGGATGGTGATGCAGAGGCTGACTCGGGGGCAATGCCACGGCGCTCGCTGTGGTGCAGAAGGCAGCTCATGTTGGTTTGGGGGTGTCAAGCCTCCAGGCTTGAGTCCTGTAGAGCGAAAACCCAAGCCCCTGGTCATGTACAGCCCCATATGCTGCATTTAGTTGAGACGAGCTGGGCTCCCCCTCCCTGGTGAGGAGCAGAGCAGCAGGAATTTGCCCCCCTCCCAGGTCTCCGCCGCAGCCAAATGGCCCCGCTCCAGAGGCAGAGTTGGCCCAGGATCCCCAGTGGGCTCAGGAGCAGCAGCCCAGCTGGATTTTCCATGCCTGATGCTGAATTTACAGCACTGGATGCTGGAGATGTTGTGGGCTGGCTGGTGGCTCGAGCGCAGTGTCCCTGAGACAGCAGCGGAGCCCGGTCCCTGCACCCAGAGCTTGGCACAGCGTGGCCCCAAAATGGGGAAAGTGGGGAAGGGGCAGCGGCTGCAGGAGGGGTGGTTCGAGGCGTGGAGGTGTCGGGATCCAAGGGGCTGGGACCAGTTGCACCCCGTTTGTCCCAGCGTTTAGAAACCTTCTTGGAAACCCAGTCCCCTCGTGCAATTCCTGCAACCCCCACCCCCCGAAGTGACCACCACGGGCACGCGGGGTGCCCCTCTTCCAACAAACCCAACCCCAAAGCCTTTGGCAGCCTGCTTTTCCCAAGGATGCTCCGTTTGGGATTCCCCTGGATCCTGCCCTCGGATCCCTGGGCTTTGTGCTGTGGGGACCTTGGAAATTGGGAATTCCTCGTCCCGAGCCCCTTTGGGGTCCTGCTTTGGGTTCGTGCATCTCTCAGGCCACTGCGGAGTTCTGCCTCTTCCCCCGTGCTCCGAGCTGGTTTAATCAGCTCACAGTTTTCATTTCGTGCCTTTCTCTCTCTCCTTTTTTTGAGGGGGCAGTGAAATTTATACAATATTTAAGCAGCATAGTAGAGTCCTGGAAGATATTATTAATGTAAAAGGGACAGGCTGGAAATGCACTTGAACCTGGTTACAATTAGAGGGTGATTTTTCTAAAGGTCAATGAATTCAGATAATATCCACAGGGGGGAAAAGAAATTTAATACCTTTTTAGTGAATTAATTAATTATAATATTATATCGGCTTGGGGTTCTTTTCCAGAGTGATTAAGGGAACGATCTGTCTTCGGAGAGGCTGGGGGAAGTCAGCGAGCAAACCAAAGACTGACAGAGAGGAAGGGAGAGGGGGAGAGCCGGGGAGAGTTTAATGGGAGAATAATGGAGCCTTTTCTTCCCTTTCAAAACTTACTGTATTTCCAGGCCACATGATCCCTGCCTGCTGGGTCCAGACCCTTTCCTCGCAGCCTCTCCAAAGGCTGTCCGAGGGATTATTTTGTAGTTTTATCTTTCCAGAGTGGGTTTGGATGCTTCAGTTGCATTAAGTCTCGGAAGGCCTACGTGGCACCCCTGTCCCTAGTGCCATCACCTCTGTGTCCCTCAGAGGGGGTCTCGGTGGGTCCGTGCCAGGGACATGAGGTCCCCCGGAGCCCCCTGAAGCTGTGTCCACAGCATGGGGCTGCTCCCAGCAGGGCTGGTTTATCCGCAGCCCGAGCTGAGGCTGGAATTTACACTCAGCTAATCCAGCCAGCCCCAGAAATTAATTACAGTCTTGTACATTAAAAATTAACATAACCTTTCTGGATATATGTTCTTAGAGCACAGGAGCGGGCCAGAGTCCCTCAGCCGCCTGTAATTGGAGCTGCTTTCCTTCTCGGTCTTTTTTTTTTTTTTTTTCGCCCCCCTGTTTTTTTTTTTTTTAAAGATGTGGACATTTCGAGTCATTAATCACGGAGCCTGGTGGCTGGTAAAGTTGAAGAGGTTTGTAATTGCCTTGTGTCCTGGCTGCGGGAAGGGGCGGGAGGGAAGAGGGGCGCGCCTGCCCATCGGAGGGGCAACCCCGGGCACGTGGAGGTGCCAAAATCCCAGCAGGATTTTGGAGCTACCCCCGGGAGGTGGGCTGGAGGTGGTGCTGCTGCAAAATCACTCGGCCATCTCCTCTGCAGATACGATTCCATCAGGAAGGGGGAAGAAAGACCAAAGAAACTTGGGAGGCTCTAATGGGTTTCTGTGCCGTGGGCTGCAGGCATCCGGCCCCAGGAGATGCAGTTTGGGGTAGGAGTGAAGCTGGGGGGTGATGGACTCGGGGGCTGAGCCCCAGCAGGATGCGCCCCCATCGCTCCTCTCACAGCTCTGCTTGTGCATGGTGTGGTGGGGGGGTGTTTAGGGTGGTTTGTGCCTATCTTTAATGTGCTTCCAAGCACGGTGTGTGATAAGGGCCAGCAGGGCATCCCCGCAGGGGATTTGCTCTCACGCAGCAGCAACGCGTGCACGGGGCTCTGCTCTCCTCCCCACCTCCCTTGACCAACATCCCCCTTACTGGCCGAGACCTCCCAGCAAAACCCAACCCAAACCCAAGCATCGTTCAGCCCTCGGCCAATTCCATCCCCTCCAACGGGGCAAAGCTCCTGCCAGGCCCCTGGGCATGTTTTCTCTCCTCTTTCCCCACCTCAAACCCACCTCATCCTCTTTCCCCATCACCTCAAACTCCCCTCACCCTCTCCCAAACCATCCCTTTTCCCTTCCTCCCCCCCCAGCATCACCACCACCACCACCACCTCCCTCAGCCAGCCCGCCACTGCCGGGAGAGCCGGCTGGCTCCCATTGTGCTATCTTTGGGTCCTAAATTAAAATTTATGACATCTTGAAATGAGCAGTGAGGGTAATTTTGCTTCTGAGCGAAGATGCTAATGAGTCCCCTTAATGGCGTGAATAAGGAGTTGACGGGTCGTGTGTCACTTTGCGCAGCCCGTGCTGGTGGTGTAATGGCCGCAGTAAGTGTCTGTAATTATACCCTGTCTCGCTGTATTTTGGCAGCCGTTGTGGGAGAGCAGGCGGCTCGGCGGCGTGCGAGGCTGGGGGCAGGGAGAAGGGAAAAATCCCAGCCCCTCCTGGGCTCGTCCCCTCTGCCTGGGGGCCTCGATGGGCGCAGCTCCATGAGGGTGAGTGCTCTGCTGCTGTCCTGTGTTGTCGTCTCCCTTGGGAAACAAGGGCACGGTCCTACACGTCCCTGTCCTCATCGCCAGGGCTGCGGCAAGGTGCTGGGATGGTGACAACCTGTTGGACCCAAAGCCACGGGGTGACGCAGGGTTTATTCTCACCTACCCCAAAATGCAGGGGTCTGGCTCTGCCTGGGGCATTCCCTCCACTGAGACCCCCGGGTGCTCGGTGCTGCTGCTGCCCTGGTCTGATTTCATCCCTGGGGTTGTTTGGGGTGATTGGCCTGACCCTGCTTTAGTTCCTTGGGCACATTTGGTTCTTCCACGTACTTCTGAAAGCCTCCCGTGGAGATGCAATTCTTGTAGGGACAATAAATTGGCTCCTGGTGCTCTAGGGGGTATAAAACCACCCGTGTTCCCCTGGGGAGAAGCAGAGCGAGGGAGGGCTCCATCTCCTAGGGATGCTCTGCACCCTCTGCCCTGCTCCAGCCCTGTCCTGTGGCCTGGCAGAGATGCTGCCTCTGCCTCTCACTCTCAAAACTCCCTGAGACAACAAAACCTTCCAGTCCACAGCCGAGTTTATCATTTCATGGTGATATCTGCTTGGGAAGGGGTTGGCTGGTGGCTGCTGGGGCCAGCTGCCAGGTTCGGGAGCTGCTTCCCCTCCCAGCTGCCGCGCTGACACATCGGAGCTTGTGCGCCACAAGCGCACCTTTGAGACGGGGCGAGCTGAGAAATCGCGAGCAGCTGGCTCTGGTCCTCGCGTCTCTGGGCTCGTCAGCCTTCGAGCTGCTTGCTCGAGGATGATTTACAAGCTGCAGACTTTCCCTGGTTTGTTTCTCTAGGCGGGTTTTTGTTTGTGTGCCTCCTGGAGCCCTGAGAGCCCTGGACATATTTCTTCCTCTCCTCCCCCTGCCTCATCCCACACCTCCCCTGGTGTGAGGAATCCCGGGGTGATCCCAGCCCTCGGATGGGGGCACTGGGGGCAGCAGATGGGACCCCTCACTTGGGGGGGGGCACGGCTGCTGCTGCTGTGGGTGCTGGCGATGGGAATTACTCGCCCCCCATCTCCCCATCCCTCCTTTATGTCTCTGTTCTGCTGTGCCATCACCAGGCACCACCTTTGGCTCCCCAGGACTTTTGGGGACCCCATGCCGTCCAGGACTTTTGGGGGCTCTTTGCTGTCCCCTCCTTGTGGCAGGGGCGAATCGGAGCTCAGAGAAATGACCAAAGCTGCCCCGAGGTGTCCCATGGGGACACGGGGGGTGCCCAGGGGGAAGCACAGGTCACCAATCTGGAAGGATGTGGGTTCAGCTCCGGCACCGATGTGGCCATAAGCAAGTCACCGCTGTCCTCAGTCATAAGAGGGACAGATATGAGAATTAAAGCACTTGGGAGCACAAATTACTGCAGCTGCGGGGGCTGCGTGCTTGCTTTAAAGGAGCTGAGAGCTCCTGGCAGGCGAGGAGGCTGCGCGGGGGTGCCGGTGATGCCCAAAGCCAGGAGGGCAGCGGGGGCCCTGCACCACGCAGCCACGGCGAGGGGGCTTCGGCACCCCCCGGGGGAAGCCGAGCTGTGCCACGTCACCGCCTGCAGCATCCAGAAACGTGCCTGGTCCGGGGCTCCGAGCGGCGGCGGTGGATTAAAGGACGATATCAATAAACCCCGGCGAGCTGTGAGCAGGCTCCGACGAGGGCTGCTGGCAAGCTGGCTGCTTCCCCGCGCCGGGGAGAGATCATGACCACTGAAATATTGAAGTACTTGCATATAAACTGCGCTTTCAAGTATTTTTGACAAGGGTACTAATTAAATCTTAATTGACACTGCACTAATTAGCTTCTTAATTACATGGAACCACATAATTAGCAGCACACTCTGTGCTAATTGTTAATTAGGAAAACCAGGCTTCCCCCTATGTCCCCCCCTCCCCTCCCAATCCCTCCCCTCCTGTTGTCGCTTTTAACTAAAGAGCCTCTGGTGGGAGGAAGAGGAGGAGGAGGAGGAGGAAGGGGGGAGGCTGTGCCCCCAGCACCCGGGTGCTGGGACTGGGACTGGGACTGGGACTGGGACTGGGACTGGGACTGGGACTGGGACTGGGACTGGGACTGGGACTGGGACTGGGACGCGTGGCTCCAGGTGGAGCTTGGGCAGGGGATGGGGCCGTGCCCAGCCAGGGGTGAGAGGGCACCGAGTGCTCGTTAGGGGTTGTTAATGATCAGGCACGAGGGATGTGGCATGACCACACTGGGGATGTCCCCAGGAGGTGCTGTGCAAGCCACGTTCCTGCACCTTGCTCCTGGCATCCTTCCCCCAAGAGGCAACTTTTCCCTTTTGGCAAGTCCGTCACCTTGCTCCCTTCATCCCCTTTGGTTTTTCTCCTTTTCCTTCCTTGCTCCACCTCTCCCTGCCAGGCAGCAGTGCTTGCTTGCCTGTTATCACAGGGGCAGCGACGCTTTGCCTCAAGCAGACCTTCCTCAGCCCAAATTCCCCCTGAGCTCAGCTGGCCGCCTGCTTTGGGGATGCTTCGAGCAGCACACTTCCCTGCTGCGTGCCCACCTCAGCTGTGGTGGTTTTGCTCCCCTGGAGGATTTTCATTTTTTGGCTGCTCTGTGCCCCTCTGGCGTGCAGGGGCAGGGTTTGTGTGTGCCTTAGGGCCAGGCTGGGCACCGTGATGAAGCTCCCTGCTTGGTTTGGGAGGGGGATTGTTCTGTATCTGGTTGTGCTACTGCCACTGGACGATGCTCTGCAAAGTTTCGCTGCTCCAGAGCCTGCTGCACCTTGCCGTGCTTGTGCCCCTGCCCAGCTGCTCCCCAAAACCCTTTGGCCACCCGTGGATCACAGCCATGAGGCGATGCCCTGAACTCCAGTTTGCCATGCCCCAAATCCGCTGCCTTTGACTCATCTCCCTGCCCTAAAACTGCCCCACCAGCACCCAGCCTCACCCACCAGCACCCATCCTCACGGCCGGAGCGAAGCCCAAACCCCCAGGCTGCAGTTTTGCCAGGTCTCTCCCTCTCTCTTGTTTAATATATATATTTTTTTATTTTTTATTTTTTTTAATAGTGCAGTTTTCCAGGAATTTTTAAAGCAGCTTAACACCTGCCGTGGAGTTCGTCTTTCACGAGAGCCCAGAGGAGCACGGTGCAGCTGGGAGGGCACAGCCCCCTGTTTATGGGGAGAGAGGCGGAGGGGAAAGGAAAATATCTGTGTTTTCACCAGGGAAAAAGAGGAGGAAAAGGGAAAAAAAAAATGAAGAGGTGAGAAAATTGCTCACATTTGACAAATCTTTCTAATTAGGGGCCAATTATGTCCTCAGATTCCTAATTGGGATTCCGGCAGGTTTTCAGGCTTGTAGGGTAATTACAGGCTCGTAATTCTATTAAGATGGAAATTTGGGAGAAATACCTTATCATAACATTTAGATTTTGCCATCTGTGTTGACGGGCGGGAAGGGGGGTGCTCGCACTCTGCGTTTGGGAGCCCGATGCTGCACTGCTGCCTGCCAGCGCTGCCAGGGGCTGAGCCTGGCTCTGGGGGACAAAACCAAGCGGGGCAGAGGGGGCTCAGCACCTCCTCGGTGCCTTGGGGGCTTGCTGGGCTCTGCAGGGTGCTGGGAGTGTGGATTTAAGCACAGATCCCCGGGGTTGTGCTGGGATGAATGGGATGAATGTGCTGAGACCCATCCCTGTCTCATCCATCTCCACCTCCCTCGTCTCTGAGCATCGCCTGGGTGTTTCTAAACAGAAATAACCGCGATGATCCCCCTGCCTCCTTCCCCATCTGGAGAAGAAAAGGGCTCAATTAGTCCCCAGGCAGTCCCGATTTTCATTTGCACTGATGTTCACTTGGCTGGTGGGACCGCAGCTCCTAACCCATCCCCACGCAGGGCTGGTGCCTCCTGGAGCATCACCGACCTGGCAGCCAAAACCTGGAAAATGCTTTTTAAAAAATGCTTTATTTAAAATAAAAAATAATGACCACTGACATATTTTGTTTCAACAACTGCAATATTTCCCTTTTTTTTTCCCTGTTATATTATTTGCAGGAGCTGTGTGACCTGGCTCAGGCTCACCAATGGTTAGGGTTGCTGTGCCAGCACCCGATCTCCATAGGGAATTAGGGGGCTGGGGGTCCAGCTGCAGGGGCACAGGATGCGGGGTGAGGTGCCAGGGATCGATGCCCATGGCACGGACAAGTGCCTGGAGCCCCCGGGGACCCCGTGTGCAGCCCCAAATCCAAAACACGCCAGAAAATCCAAGTTTCTCAGTGGGAAATTCCCTCCTCTCTCCCAGAGCGGTGGCTGAGCTGGCGCTGAAGCTGCATTTTCTGGCTGGTGCTGTTGCAAACCGGGGGGCTCCTGCTCCGTAGGGGGAAATACTGAAGGTGGGAGCTTCAGGGTGGAAGCAGGAGCCTTCTGCTCCATCAGTGGGTGCAGCAGCCCCGGTGGAGAGGACAAAGACCCGCGTTGTTTCCTGCCCTGATTCGGAGAGGTGCAGCTGCACGTGCCGTGGAGCCGTGCCCAGGTGGGTGATGGGGACTTGGGACAAGGGAAAAATATTTCACCCAGCTGCTGGGACACCTCTGCCACCCACCCTGCTGCAGGGCCGGGGACGTTTGGTGCCAGCCGGGGCTGCCAGGTCCCCACGAGGGCACAGCTGCAGTTTGGGGCTCCCTGCGTTGCGGCGCTGATATTTCTTTCCCCTTGGCTCGTGAAGCCAGCTGTGGGTAATTATTTTAATCTGTGTTACTGGGCGGGAACGCAGCTTCTTCGGGATCTGCGAATTTATACTAACACTAAAAAAAAAAAAAAAAAGAGAGAGAAAAAGAAAGAAAGAAGAGAAGAAAACCCTCCTCTCCGTAAGAGCCTTGCTTGCTTTGATCTTTTGTCTAAGGCCTCTTATCGGGACGAGAGTAGGTTTACACGCTGGAAGATAGGGGAATAATACTCAGCAGAGATAAGCTGCAGCCCTGGCTCGCCTTTGTGTGGCAAATTTGATAGTACTGGGAAAATGTTTACTGGGAGACTCTGGGAGAGAATTAGTCCCTGGTGCAGCTGAGAAAAATAATTGCTTTGCATTGTAATTAATGGGTTTGGGCTCTGCCCCCTGCCCCCGGCTGGGGTTGCGGGGAGGCGTTGCTTTGCAGGGAACCCCTTGGCATTCCTGGTGGTGCCCTGGGTGTGGTGATGGATGTGTCAGGGTGCCCCCATTGCTGTGGGGACGCAGCCAAAAATCCTACAGAATGGCTGGAGGGAGCTGCAGCCCCTCAGGGCATCGCTGGTGCTCAGCGGGACCACCTGCAGCTCTGCTCCGTGGGCACGGGGAGATGGAAGCGTTGGGTTATTTTGGTAAGGATGAATGGGGAAAGGGAAATGTTGGCATCTAGATACAATCCCTGGAGCGTTGTCACCAGCTCCAGGGTTGCAGCAGGAGCCACGTGTCGGAGCAGGGCTTGAGGTTTCCCTTTGGCCGCGTGCAGCCCCGCTGGAGCACCCCCAGCAGCTCCCAAACATCCACAGAAAAATCCGGAGATGAGGGAGGAGGAAAGAAAATCCTGCTGAATGTTTGCTGTCCCCTCTGAAGCGAGTTTCTCAACTCTTACAGGTGCCAGGAGGAGTTTCCAGCTGGCTCCATCAGCATCTCCAGGCATTGCCTGGCAAGGACATCATCCCCCCAGGGGTGGGGGCTCAAGGGGATGCCCAGGGGTCACCGAGGAATGGTCCCCCCCTGCCCGCCACCACGTAATCGGTTCCCTATTAATCTGGCATTTTATTATTATTATTATTGTTATTATTATTAAACATCTCTCTTCTCCCAAATCATCTCATAGCTGTGGCGAGGTCCCTGGTAATAGCTCCATAAATTTCAGCCATAAAAAGTAATGGAGGGAGACAAATGAGATAATTAGGAATAAATCTTGGCGAGGTCTCTATTCATCAACATCCCCCAGAACCGGCCAATATTCCAAATCATTAGCAAAGCCCGTAATTAACAAAGAGCCAAGGCTTCCAACGTTAATAAAGCTCTCTCAACTCTATATTATCAGGTAGCGGCTGACGAATCAGCCCTGTTAATATTATGGCCTTTGTTAAGGATCTTCTTTCTTTCTCCCTCTTTTTTTTTAAAGCTAAAAACTGTGTCTTTTTTATTATTGTTATTCTGCTAAATTTTAATTAGATTTTGCATGCGCATCTGTAGCAGGGAAGCAAGGGGACAAAAGGACAGGATTTTTTTGTTTTTCTGTTTGGGGATAGCAGCAAAAGAACTTGATAGATTATTTTTTCCCCCATCTTACTACTTTTATCCATTGCTCTGCACCCCCATTCTTCTGCAGGGAGGAGTCCTCATGGTAGCAGCCAACTTTTTTCCATTCAAGCTGGCACCAGATGCCCAGAAACCCCCCCAAAACCATCTCCAGGAGGGATAGCTGCAGAGCAGCAGCAGCAGCATGAGGACAAGTCCCTCTTTAACCCCCCTCTTTAAAAATGCTGATGGGTTTATGCCCCATCAGCGTTTTTATTTTATTAACCAGAGCGCTGCTGTGCTTACACAAACAGCAACAGGGAAAGGGAGAGGGGTGGGGAGGGCGGGTGGCTTCGTGCTTCAGGCTTGCACAGGGGAGCACAGCAGTGCAGGTGAGGATGGGGCTGTAGGAAACGCTCCTCCCTGCCCTCCAGCCTTCCCCTCATGCCTGGACGAGCTCCTTTTAAGAGCTGGTGATACCTGAGGTTACCCCTGGGAAAGGAGAGAGCTGTTCTTAGGGATTTTGATGCTCCCCCAACACTGCTGCCTGCACAGGGCAGCTACGTTTGTCCCTTTTGCTTGGTTTGGTGGGATGATGCAGAGGGGGCTGCCTCGTGCTGTCTGAAAGCCACAGAGGGAAAGAAGAAAGTGAGAAAATGCGGTACATGTCCTGGCAAAACTCTTCACAGGACAAAAGTCAAAACTCCCTGGATCTGGAAAAAGCAGCAGCAAGGAGCTGAGCCAGCCCCCAGCCAGCCCCAGGGGCGCAGGGCACCCCCATCTCAAAAGCCAAAGCCCTGAGGTGTTACGTGCTCTGAGAGCATTTCTCACCTCTCTGCAGGGGGGTTTGTTAAGTGAGAATTTATCAGGGGCTTTTTTTTTTTTTTTGTACTTTGTGCAACCATATCGGGAACGGGCGTTTCGTTACGTTCCTGCCCTTTTTACAGCACCAGATCGAGCCATCGCCAACAGCAGCCTCTGTTGAACATGAAATAGTCGGGACAATAAAAAAAAAAAAAAACTTTATTGAAAATAATTCAATGTAAACATAAAACCAAGGGGACATAAACCACAGCCTGGAACAGAGCAAGCTTTACAGGGCGTTATCGTGTTATGCACGCCCAGCAAACCCCAAACAGGGCTCAAAGGGACCAAGGGGCGCCCAGCAGGGACAGTCCCAGACCCCAGCACGTTCTGCTTTGTGCCCAGCGAGTCCTTGCAGAGGCCACGGTGATCTCTGGAGCAAGCCAGCCCCTGTTAGAGTAGGGGTATTAAGCATGAGGGGTGTTCGTGTCCTCCCTGGAAGGAAGGGGTATCGATATTCCTCCCAGGAGGGGGGGTCGGAGGTGCTTATGGGCAGCACAGAGGAGCATTGACCCAAAAATGGTCCCTGGGGGGTCCGAGCCAGGATGTGCCCTGCCAGGCAGCCGGGGCTGCTGCTGGGCTGCTCAAAACTGTAAGTAGGAAAATAATCAAAGGGCTATTTATGTGCCGTGGCCACAACAGCTTCCCCTTTACAGCCAGGAAATACTGCCTGGGATGTAAATGTTCACCTCCCTTATTTGCTTCCTTTCTCCCATGGGCGAGTGTTTGCTCTCAATTAGGAGGCTGTAGGAGAGCCAAAGGCTGGTCTGGCAGAAGGACTGCGGGACTGGGGCACCGAGAGGGGTTTTGGGGAGAGGTTTTGGGGAGAGGTTTCCTCCTGGCACAGCTCAGGGTCATCCCTGCACAGCCTGGAGCAGAGGGGCTACCCTGTGCTAGGTGCTCTGCAGGGCCTGGATGCCAACACCAATATTTGCAATTAAAAGAGGTTGGGTGGGAAGGGGAGAGGGGTTTTCAGTCCTACTTGGTGCCTGAGCGAGGTGAAAGGAGCTGGCTCTGCTGTCTGCCATTCGGAGCTGTGCCCACAAGGCCAGCCTTGCTCTGCGCTCCGGTACATGGGGATAACGGTGGCTGAAGCATGCACGGAGCTGCTCTCACTGCAGGCTTGGAAAGCACTGTGTAAATCAAAAAACCTCTGAAACAGCCCCACTACAGGCAGCGGTGGCTGTGTGGTTGCTACAGAGCTGCTTGGTCCCCAGGTACAAGACATGGGGATGGAGGATGCAGAGCTGGGGGCCGTGGGCACCTGGTGTGGTCCTGCACACCAGCCAGGTGAGGGGAGCCCCAGATTTCTACTGCTTTGGAAACAGCCCTGGGGTCAAGCTAGTTTGGCAAAACAGCCCATGAGCAGACCTGTAACAGGCACTCGGGGAACCCCAGGTCCTTCCAGAGGCTGAAGTTTTCCAGGAGAACAGAGCCACGGGGCACCACAGGAACCTGCGTGTGCCCCCAGCCACCCTCCCCTGCTTTACGGGGGGAAGGGGAGCGCGTGCTTACCTTGGCTGCTCACTGCAGTCCATCCCACTGACCCCAGCAAAGAGAGCCTTGCCTTGCCGAGACCCTTTTATACCCCAGTCCCTGGGCAGGTGGCTCAATGCAGCCTCCAACATCTCTTTTAATGTCTCTTACAAGGATTTCCCCCAACAAGGGAATTGTCTTTTGGGCTAGAGGCTGCTTCAGATCAAATGCTGTGACGTCTTGGCTGACCTGATGGATGGCACCGAGCAGGGCAGATGCTGAGCAATAAAAATGGGATGCTTGTGCCCTGATTTCCCCCGCGAGGAACCGACCAGAGGCCGGGCAACTGGGCCCAGTACGAGCGTGACTGGGAGCAGAGGCCAGCCCTTCACTAGAGGGCAGCAGCATGCCAGTAACTTCAGCTCCAAATCCGTGCGATTGGGGATTAAACAGGTGGGAGCACCCAAGGAACTTCACACCTTGGTCAAGCTGGCATCGAAAGGCAGCGGCTCGGGTGGAAAAGGCCAGGTCTGGGCTGCCCAAAAAGCCCGGCTGTGATCTCAGAGCGTGGCCGAGCCCGTGTTGGGTGCGAGGGACAGCCTCTTGCTTTGGGGCTGAGCCCTGGAGCAACGTGGTCCGGTTGCTCACGACATCTGGAAACCATCTCGGAGCAGCCGATGTGCAGCGAGGGGCGAGTGGCGCGATGCTCGCGCGGCCAGCGGAGGCTGAGCACAAATGAAAGGCAGTGCGGCGATGGCCGGGGTTGGATTTATTGCAAAGCAAAAAAAAAAAAAAAGAAAAAAGGCGGCTCGGAGGCGTGAGGTTACTCGGGTAATCGCCAGCACAGGCTGCTCACCCAGCAGCGTGTTCGTGTTGTGAGAGTTCCCTTCGTGCTGCCAGAGTCTTGAGTAAAATGACTACGATGAGCAGCAGCGAGATGCCTTTCTGCCCAAAATGTGGCACGAAGTGCACAGCCTCAAGCAGCACCCGGACACCCGGCGGTGCTGAGCACGCAGGCACACTGAAACCCTGATCCTTAAATGCAAAATATTTTGTGGTCCATAGTCTGGAACAGGCATAAGCACTAAAGAGCTTGAGAATCAACAGGGCTTGGGTGGAAATGGAGCTTGGAGCCACCAGCCCCATCTCCCTCCAGCACCAGCGGTACTGGCAAATAATTAACACCGAACGGCAGCGCAGGGGTTGGCTCCCAGATTGCTGAGGGGCTGCTGAGCCCTGGTAATTGCAAACGAGAGGGCAAAGGGGACGTCTCCAGCACGGGGAGGGGAAAGCAAACAAGGCTGGGGCATCCCAGTGCTCGGGAAAGCCACCCAGAGCCAGATGAAATCCAGAGCCTGCTGCTGGGACGAAGCCTCCAACAGTGAGATAACGCGGATAGCAGCACCGGGGAGGGCGCGTAAAAATGTGCACGAGCAGATGAATGCATAAAAATATGTCTCTGTGTGTATATGTGTGTGTGTTTGGCTATATATATGTGCTATATATATGCAGAAAGGGAAATATATATATAAATACGTGTCTGTCTGTATACACACACACCCTTGCCAGACTCTCTGGCATCTTGCTGGGTCCGTCTCACGCACACACACGAATGGATGGAGGAGGCAGGGGGCTCAGCTCGCCCCCCACCCCACATCTGTGCACACAGAGAAGTGCAGTGGGTGTGAGCGGGAGCCCACACGAGGCCGAGCACGTAAAGAGGAGCGAATTTAATGCGTGGGAGGCGCCCGGCTGCCTCCTGCTCTGTCACGCACGTGTGCGCGGCGTGTGCCAACTTTCCCTGCTCTGGGAGGGACGAGCGCTTTGGTCTCAAAAAAAATAATAAAATAAAACAAAATAAAAAAAATGGTGCCGCTTTTTTCACTCTATAACTCACCGCGGCCGTTCGGTGCGTTTCGGTGTGGGGTTAAAGGTAGGGCTGGATTTTCCTCCCCAGATATTCCCGTTAATGGCTTTCAAATGTTGGCATCCCCGGCGGGTGCCTGCGCATGTGTGTGTGTGTGTTGGCTGCCGGCGCTGTCTCCCGGCACGGCGAGCTCCCCAGCTCCCAGATATTTCAGCTAACTCCGTCTCCTCTCCGGTTTCAGCTGCGTTTTTAAAGAAAACAACTCCCACCGACTGCAGCAG
Organism: Netta rufina; assembly: GCF_964035555.1. Lineage (NCBI taxonomy): Eukaryota > Metazoa > Chordata > Aves > Anseriformes > Anatidae > Netta > Netta rufina. The sequence goes on along the minus strand of NC_140150.1, from coordinate 3,492,218 downwards.
GAAATCACTATTTGGGTTTATGAGGCACCTCTTCCTGACGGGCTGCGTGGAGACGGCTCTGCTGGCTCTGCGAGGTTGGTCCCTGGCCCGACAGTGTCACACGTGGACCCTCGGCATCGGAGAGGGACAGGGGGACACAGGAAAGCCACTCCTGCAAGGGCTGCAGCTTCTGCCAGCAGGAAAGAAGGAGATGCTTGAGGTGATTGAGCTTGCGTCGGCTCCTCAGATGAAATAGAGGAGAGGAGAGGCACAGCGGTGCCTTTGGTGCACAGAGCTTTGTGCGTCGAGGCACTGAAGGTGTGAGAAATGTTAGTCAAATGAAAATAAACTCACTCTGGATTTTGTTGGCCACGTTTCCCCTGCTCTGCACTTATAGAGGACCCAGGACGTGGCTCTTAGGTAGGGACCTAGGGGATGCAACCAGCCCGGACAGGACGTGTAGCAGCAGCGCTGCTGGGGCAGGATCCGGCCACCCCGTGGCTGCTCCCTGGGTGTCTGTGCCCATGGGGACCTTGGTCCGGCTGTGCTGCACACCCTGCCTTCATCCCATGGTGTGTCCCTGGGGTCTTGGTGGTTTTTTTGGGGGGCAAAGCCCTGTCCTGCCCTCCCTGCTGGGTGTCTAGCAGCGTGCGAGAGGCTCGCGGGGCTGCTCGGCTCCGCTCCGCTCCTCCGCAGGCACCCAGCAGAGGGTTAACACAACCCCTCCTGCATTTTCCTTCTCCAACTTGGTAGCAAGGCAGAACGTGGAGATATATGGTCTCCGCTTGGGTCCCGGCCCCCGAGGCTGGCTGGAGGAGGCAGCGCTTGCAGGCAGCTTGCTCTTTGGCAGCGAAACCCTCCAGTGGTGGCCAATTCTGCACTGCTGCACATATCGCCGAGCTCAGACGGCTTCTGCACCCCCCTTCCCCAGGGAAAAGAGACATTTCTGGGTAATCCCTGCTGGCAACAGCAGCGTGGGGCTGTCACACCCTGCTCCCAAAACCCACCGCCGTGTGGAGCAAAGGGGCTGGGTGCTGGGCTGGCACCCCAGCAACTGGCCCTGAGCGTCCCCCCTTGGCACGGGTACACGCACAGCACCAGGACACCGAGCAGTGATGGTGAACACAGGCTCCTGGGGGGGGGTCACTGCCCAATAAACCCTTTCCAGCACCTTGCACTCATGCAGGATGGCAGTGGTTAGCCATCACTGAAGGTCCTGGGATTTTTCCTCCGTCGGGTGCTCGCGCTCCTTGCAGGTTTGGGATCAAAGGCGAAAGCAGCGCTGAGCAGATCCCGCGGGACGCCAGGGATCTTGGAGAGCGGGGAAAAAGTGATGCTGTCAGGCCCGCGGCCTCAAGCTGCTTTTTTGGGGAAGGGTGAAAGCGAGGAGAGGAGCTGGTGGACCTGCAAAGCTAATTCCTTCCAGCTGTTGTCAGTCTGGCAGGCTCTCAAAGGAAGTTTAATAGACTGCAGTCGGCTCCCCTCGGCCCGTCCCCCCATCGCCGCGCTACGAAGGCAGCCCAGCAGAATTGGGGATTACACGAGCTGCCGCATCTTCCAGAGCCCTAGTTCTAGGGTGTTTTTTTTTTTTTTTTTTGGTTTTGGCTCTGGCAGGGTTTTCGTGTGTGTGTGTGTGTGTGCACGCATGCACACGTGCGATGCTGTCCTCTCGCTTCCTGCCAAACCTGCCCCTGTGGTTGCGGTGTGTTAGATGGGGCAGGGATTGCACGGGCCGGGATGGGGAGCGTGGAGCAGGAGTGGGATCAGGAGCAGGAGTGGGAGCAGGAGTGGGAGCAGGGACGGGACTGGTGGTGAGGAGGAAGGAGGAGACGGCTCCGTGGGCCTCCTTGCTGGAGCGCGCCCCAGTCCGCCGTGTGAACAGGGAGGAAACAGGATGAAGAAAGCATTTGGAGTGGAAAAATAAAAACCCTCTCACTTGCTTTATTGATTGTGATTGTAGACAGAAATAGCCTGGGCTGCTGAAAGCAATCACCACTGAAGGAGCAGAGGCGCATCCGCGCCGCCCGTCCCCCCCCCAGCATCCTCCTGCTGCCCTCAGCGATGGGGCCGGAGGGGCTCGGCCGTATCCTGATGGGTGCTGCGTCCCTACACACCGTGCTGCCCGCTGACAACGCTCGATAATAAACTTCCTTGAGTAATATGTTAAATGTCCCAGCCATAATAAATTGCCTGCAGAGAGAGGCAAACAAAAGCCCTGAAGGCAACGAGTGTTGCGGCTCTCCCTGCCCTGGGTGAGGTTTTGGGGAGATGCTTTGGGTTATCAGCAAAGGGATCAGGGAGCAGGGAGGGCAGGGGTTACCCCAGCAGCACAGCCCCATATGGGATGAACAATACACCCACCACGTACTCCCCAAACAGACCCAAGTCACTTTGGGAGCCGGTCACCGAGCTTTAACAGAGTGAAGCTATTGCAGGCGCTCAATAGTTGAATGAATTTTAGCCCATTTCAGTGAATTCCTTCGGTGAGGACCCCATTCGGGCTGGGGGGAGGACACGGATGAGCCCGGGCACCCAGCACAGCCCAGTCTGCAGAGCCAGCACCTGCCTGGCCACGGTGTGACGGCGCCCAGCTCCCAGCAGCTTGCAAGGGAAGCGTGAAAACCAAGTGCTGGCAGGAGAGTAATTAGTTAAAAACTGAGCACATCTGCTGTTAATTAATTCCCAGGCAGGAGGGTTAACCCCTGCCTCCCCCCGGTGCTTTGCAAGGTGCACGGCCAGCAGCAGCTCGCATCCAGAGGAAGGTTTGCACTTTGCTTCCCGAGCCCTTGCCAGGCGCTTGGGCAGCTCAGCTCCCTCATTGCCACATCCCCGTGCCCCCGAGCCAATTTTCAGGAGCAGCTGGGGTATGAGCAGAGCAGCCAGCGCTGCCCAGGGTAGCACATGCTTTTTCTTTTCCAAACCCAGGCTTGGAAAAAAAGGGTTTAAAATAAAAATCTGGCCGTGCCCCTGCCAGTGCCCAATAAAGCCAGCGGACCTCAGCCTCCTGGGGGCAGAGCATCAGTTGGCAGGGCTGAGCTGCGCCTTTGGGTAGCCCTGCGGAGTCACCGGGTGCTCTTTTATTTGCATTTTTTTTGGAAGCAGCCCTCACTAAAGTACATTTGTAGGCGTGAATATCACATACACTCAGCAGCACATCATGCTCCACGCAGAGCCCGGCGCTGCTCCCCCCCTCCAGTGCTTGAGGACCTGCTCCTTGGGGGCAGCGTGGGATCGCTCCCAGTTCCAAAGGGCTTTTGGAACTGGGGAAACTGGGGGCGTGGGGTGCGTGCCACCCTCCCCACAGGGAGAAGGAGGATCTGGGACACAAGCATGCACGGCACCGCCAGCCGCGGGGCCCTCCCGCACCGGGGAATCTGTTCCCCATTAAGCGGCTCCGGCAGCAGCGCTCGTTACCGCGGCTGGTGGGGTGCTGCCAGCTCCAGCCTCCCTAATTAACACCACGAGTGAGGCCAGGCTGGGGAAGGCCGGCGCCTCCGTCCCTCCTTGCCAAGGATGCGAACGGCTTGGAGCCGAGCCGCAGCCAGAGCCTGTGGCAAAGCTCCCACCGGCTCCGCGATGGGGCCCCGCTCCCGTCCGCGTCCCGGAGCAGGCAGCGAAGTGCAGCCCCCCCCAGTTCTTCGTCCTGGGGCTCAGCTGAATTTTGGGAAGGGTTTGAGGCTGGATTTGCCACCCTGAGTCCCATGGGTGGGGTGGAGGAAGGCTGCTCGCACCGTCCTCTTCTCCTCCGTGCACTTGCCCTGCGCTGGGCTCCGGCCGCCTTGCGCTCACCACTAAAAATAGGTTTCATGGCTGAGCCGCAGCCCCGGAGGGCAGGCAGCCCAGATCCCAAACCAGCCTGTGTCACCGTGACCAACTGACCCATTTGGCCTCGGCTTTTAAGCATTTTTCCCTCCTTGCTCAACTGCAGCCCAGCCAGCAGCCTCGCCGGGGCAGTCGGGACCCCGAGGGGCCACGAGACTTTGGGGGGGGGTCAAAATCTCTTGCTGGCACGGCACAGCACGGCACGGCATGGCAAAGCGTGGCACGGCACGGCACGGCACGGCACGGCATGCTCCACGGTCCCTAGACAGGGCTGGGTGGGTGGCACGAGAGCACCCAGGCCACCAAATTTGGCTGGCTGCCACCTCCTGAAGCATCCCCAAACCCCGGACCCTCTGCGCCCTCCCAGCCCCACAGCTGGGAATTAGCATTTTGATTTTCTCCTGTAAGGACCCCGTGTCCCTGCGGGAGGTGAGGGGTGAAGGGCAGAGCTCCAGGGCTGTCACCGAGCCATCTCGGGCTGGAAAGCCTTGCAGCCCCTGCCCGAGCCCCCATGCCCTGTGGTGGGACAAGGGGACACGGCGCAGGGATGGGGGGCACGGTCCCCCCCAGGAGCACCAAGAGGAGCGCGTGATGCAGCAGCCCCCGGTCAGAAATGAAGAAAGACCTTTATTTACAGTAACAAAAGGGACCAAAAAAAAAAATATATAATAATAATACCATGACACTTATTCTCCCTCCCCTTCTCCCCAGCTCTCCAAGGGGGCGTGCTCCACCCTCACCCAGCCACGAGCCCCGTCCTTGGGGTGATGGCAGCTGGGGGTCATTTGGCCCTAACCAACCCACTGAGGGATGCTCACGGGGTTGGTGCCAGCTTGGCACAGCTGCCACGGCCCCGCAGGAAGGGACCAGGCAGGGGTGAAGGCACTCGGCTGCCGAGGGATCCCCGCCGTGGGCCGTTTATTGCACTTGGCTGCCGATCTCAGCACTGGGGAGGTGCTGGGGGGCGGCGCTGCGTCCCCATAACACCAGTCCCGCAGCCTGGCTGAAGGTTTTGGTGTCCGTGGGGTCTCCCCGGGGAGCTGCACCCAGTCTTGGAGGGTCCCAGGGGTGAGGATGCTGCAGGCTCCCCTTTGTCGCCGTGCCCGGAGCAGCTTCCTCGGGCAGCGGGGGCGCGGGATGGGAGCTCCTGCGCTCGGCTCAGGTGGCAGGGTGCTCCCGCGACCCTTGGCGTATGGGGAAGAGGTAGAGCCCGAAGGCACTGTCCCCAGACAGGGTCTGAGCAGGCTCAGAGGCTCCAAGGACGAGGTTTGCAACGGGGGAATTGCGCTCTCCTCCCTCACCAGGCTTGGCTCTGCCTCGCGCCCGGCTTTCCCCACCGGCGAGGCTCAGGGGCTCTGCAGGAGGGGGAATCCCGCTCCTGCTCGTCCTCCCTCCCGCTGCCCCCAGCCCTCAGGAGGAGAAGCAGAGCCCGCAGCACTCCATGCAGATCTCCAGGCAGTCGGCTGACTCGCAGCAGGCGTCGATGATGCCGCAGTCCATGTCGCAGGGCAGGTCGCAGTCCGCGCACTCGCCCGAGTTGCAGCAGCAGCAGCAGATGCAGGAGTCCTCGGAGGTGCAGGAGCCGCAGGTGGCGCAGTCCAGCACGATGTTGCAGAGGGTCAGGAACTCGCAGAAGAGGCAGGAGAGGATGCAGTGGACGCAGCAGTCTGCAGGGGAACAGGGCGGGGAGGTGCTGACACCCCAAGATGGGCCGGGGCAGCACCCGGTGAGCAGACGCTCAGCCCCCAGAGGAAAATTCTCCCCTGGGAATTAAGGGATGGGAAGGGGCCGGGAGCCCAGCACCGCTCTAGGGATCTGCCTCAATGCCTGGGCATCAGTTCTGCTGCCTGGGACATGCCCAGACCCCAAAAGAGACCGATTTTGGGGGATATGAAATGACCCGGTCAGCGCCAACCCTGGGGAAGAGCAAGAGGTGCAGACGCAGTGGGGTCCCAGGAGGGGAGCAGGGCTGACACCCGGGGTCCCGGTGAGCTGGAAGGGTGCTACACGAGAAACCCCAAGGGATGCGGGGCTGGAGGAAACCAGCTGGGAAGGGCCCCCCCCTGGGGAGAGCCGGTACCTTCTTGCGCCTCGATAGGGATGTGGGACGAAGCCGACTTGGAGCTGCCCTTGCTCTTCTTGCTGCTCTGGCTGTTGATGGAGTGGTGGGACTGCAGCTTACGGTGAGGCTTCTGCGAGCTGGGCAAGGGACGGAAGACCCCGTTCCCCGCGTCCCCGAGGGCACCTCCCGGATCCGGCCCTCGCCCGGCCCCGTTCTGCAGCAGGTGGGTGCAGGGGCCGGGGGGCTGCGGGGCTGCTCGCACCTGGGGCTGGCCTGGAGGGGAGAGCAGTGCGTTACCATTGGTCCTGCCGCCCCTGCAGCACTGTGAGGGGGGAAAAAATGTGGTCCTGGTCCCCGTCCCCTGCCACTACACGGGGACCTGGTCCCCAGCTGGGCATGGTGCGGCCCCGTAGCGGTCTGAGAGGAGGGAGAGGGAAAAGGAGCCGCTGGCTGGAGGGAAGGAGGGAGAAGCAGAGCAAGAAAGCGAGGGAGGGATGAAAAAACAGAGCAAGAAATAAAGGCTTGGCGTGCAGGACGTGGCGCAGCTGCCAAAACTCAGCGGAGGACTTGGGGAGGAGGTCCCCAGGGTCCCGGCATCGCCAGCGCAGGCAGCAGGGATGGAGCCACCGGGGGGGGTGACCGGCGGCACGGAGCGATGAGCTCCCCTCGTGCCGAGCAGGGAAAAGAAGGATCAGCCCCTGCTAGCACCAAAAGGAACCCCAGGGCCATGTCGCTGTCCCATGGCACAGCCCCCGTGCTGCCCGTGGCCGTCCCCAGCGCGCTGCGGGCAGCCAGATAAGGCGAAGCTGGAGAGCTCAGCACCACCGCCGCCTCGTGAATGGGCTCCCCAGCCTCTGGCTGAACTTCCCTGCTGGAGGAGGGAACAAAGATCTGCTCCGGCTGCCTCTGCCTCCAGCCCTCGCATGCTGGTCCTCGCTCCTGCCCGGTGCCGTGTCCCGCCCGTGGACACGAGGCCCAAGGGAGGGGGCTCGAGCGCTCGCCCCCTGGCACAGCAGCTCCACTCGAAGGCACAAATCACCCCCTGCTTTTGCCAAACTTTGATTTTTTTTCCTCTCCTGCGCCAGTAAACAAGGGATGATTCAGCCCAGAGGCTCGAGGGCAAAGGCACCTCTGGCCGCCGGGGAACAGTAGCTGCTTTCTGTGAACCGTGGCCACGGGGGTCCCACAGGAGGAGGGGGCACGGCCGAGCCCCCCCCCGTGCACAGCCCCACCACCTCTGTCTGCACTGGCAAAAATAGATGGAGGCTCGAAAACCACAAGTGTGTGCCCCTGCCCCTTCCAAAAAGGGAGCTGGGCTCAGACCACGGAGGGAAGTTTACCGGGAGTTTGGGTGAAAACTGCACGAAACGCGCTGGGGAGGAAGCTGGAAATAGGCAGGGCTGAGCTGGAAGATCGGGCTGAAAGCAGGAGGGGAGAAAGAGTAAATGGACCTTGGATAAAACGGGACGTTTCTCCCCAAAACCTCCCGAGGTCCCAAGTAGATTCCTTTGGTTTCCAAGGGGCACCCCCCAAGGTGCCATCGTGCACAGGGCTGGGGGGGATGGTGGCACCTGGGGCTGGCCAGAGCCACGGGGAGGGGACAAGGACAGAGCCCAGTGCAGCCACTCACTGGCCCGCAGGTTTGCCTGCTGTTCTTTATTTTATGATATATATATATTCTTTTTTTTGAGAAGCAGCAGGGCTTACAGCAGCACGGAGTGTGCTGGGTTTGGCGTTCTCCATTTCGCTGCATTCCTCAGATTAAACTGTTTGTAAATCAAAATCACGCTCCGGCTCCAGCCAGCAGCAGTGAGGGCCAGCCAGCCGTCCCCCCCCACACCTCTTCAAGCCACGAAAAAGAGCTCCCATTTCTCAGAGGGGGCTACAGCTCAGAAAGCTCTTCTGACATCTTCAGCCTGGGGCCACCAGGAGCGATGTGGGATGCTCTGTAAGGCGGTGGCAGGGCCGGGAGGAGCAGCCCATGGGACAGATCCTGCCTGTGCTTGACCGAAACCCTCCTGGAAGGGCGAAACTTCGTGTTTCACACCAGGGGGATGCTCCTTGGGGTGGCAGTGGCCCCGCATGGGCACACCACCAGCGTGGTTTGGACACCCTGGAGGATCCCTGGGGCTTGGTGGGTGGATGTCTGACCCGTAGCCGTCCTCTCCCAGCTGCCACCCAGCTCTGCCAGAGGTCCAGAGGTGCCACCAGCAGGGCTTGGAGCACCTGGCACGGCACCGACGGGGAAAATTGCCCTCCAAAATCAATGACAGCCCCACCGACCACAGCCCCAGCCCTCCCTTTGCACCCGAGCAGGCTGCAAAGCGAGGGCTGCCGGCGACGATGCGGGGAGCTGAACCTCCTGGGGAGGAAATGGAAAGGAGCTGGGGGGGGTTCCCTGCACCCCATGCCCCCGGGTGCCTGCGCTCCTCCCGGCCCCGGGGCCCGCGGCGTGGGGAGGGGGCTGCGCGGGGCCGCACCACGCGGGGCGCAGCGGCTGCGGCGTGACTCAGAGGTGCAGAATGTCTGTGGGCAGCCGGCCCAGCTCCCAGATGCTTGCAAGGGCTCGAGCTGGGGCTGAGGAAACGTGCGCTCGCCTCGCTCCACGTACGCCGCGCCGGCAGGAGCGCCCGCGGTGCGCCGCTCCCCCACCTCCTCCTGCCCGCTCGGCGAAGTTTGTGGCCCCCTTCCCGCTTTCTGCTCGCCCCCTTTCCACCTTCTCCTCTCTCCCCCTTTTCCCACCCTCTCCTCCTGCCCCGCGGGGAAGCATCAACCCGCTTTCCGCCCCTTGGAAGGGAAAGCTGTGCGCTCGCGTCCAGCGAACGGGGAACGGCCGCGTGCGCCATGGGCAGCCTGGGAGCAAAATCCCAGCAGCCAGGCTGGGAGCCAGGGAAGGGCTGGATGGCGTGGCTGCAGGAGGGGCTGGCCCCCAGCCTCCCCCCTCGGCCAGCTCTGCTCTCCCAGCCCCGTAACAGGACCCAGAGCCATGGCCCCCAGCCCTGCTGTTAACCCGGTGCGCCCCAAACCTCCTCTCAGCCCCCATTTCTCCCCAAAACCAGGGGCTGCTGGCTGCCACCCTTGGCTTTCCCCAGCTCCCGGTGACTCACGCTCAGCCCCAGCCTTTTCCTTTGATGTGGGGAAGAACAGAGCGAGGAGGAGCCGGCTTCCCACCGCCGCTGCCCGCCTCGTTAATCAGCCCCATCGCTCATTAACGGGCCGAGCCCTGCCGGGGAGCGCCGTGGAGGGAGCACTCACATGTCACAGCTTCGGGAGCGCCCGCGAGCTCGGTCCTGGCCGGTGCCGTGCCGTTTGTCAGCACTTTGTGGGACTCCTCCTCGTCTTCTGGGCACTTCTCCTGCCTGGGGGCTGCGGGGCGGGCGGGGGGCCGGGGCTCCGCCGAGGGGGCCGCTGGCGAAGGGCGCGAGGTCTCGCCCGCCTCTGCAAGAGAAACGGGGTTGGAAACGAGCGCCTCGGGGTGCCACCAGGATGCACCCCCCTTGCCATCACGCCCGCTGTGCCGGACCACGCCGGGGGTTGTGTTTTGGGGCATAAAGCAGAGCCATCCGCCCCCAGTACACGGCTGGGGGGACAGGGGGACCGTCGTGAAGGATTTGGGGGGGCCGCTCACCCTGCTGCAACACCAGCGGTGTGCGGGCACCCTCCCCAAACCTCCCCAAAGTCACAGATTCCTTCTTAAAAAACGAGAGGGGAGCAGGTTACACGCAGCCTCCCAAGCTGTTTCTCCCCCCATTCCCACTAAAAGGGCAGTGTCGTCCCCACGGGGAGCTGGCTGCCACCCCCCCATCACTGGGACAAGAGCAGCCCCCAGGGACTGCAAGCAAAACCCCAAAAGCAGTGGATTTATCCCCAGCAGCCTCACGGGGACAAACCCCAGCATCCCACATCCTCTTGCAGAAGCGGTGTGCCCGGGGGGGGCCGCACGGGGCTCAGCGCAGAGCTCTGAGCCCCCCCAAGCCCCCTCCTCCTCCCCGGCCCAGGAATAGCTCCCGCTTGCACCACAGGGGCTGGGCTGCACTTTTTATAAAACTAAATTATAGCCTGGGCGAAGGGAGGGAGACCAAACACCCGTCATTTTCCCAGCTATAACAAGAGGCCCTACATGCAGGCAGGCAAGAAGGGGGGGGGAAGAAGGAGAGCTGGGCCGCTTCGTGATGCTCGATATAACGAGCAAAATATTCCTGCAGGCAGGAGCTGGGCAGGAAGGCGAGCAGACCGCACACGTATAATTATAGGGACTATAACAAGAGGCCCTACAAGGGAAGGGGGGGCACCACCCGCAGCCCTAGGGGGGCAGGAGGAGCCCGGGGTTGTCGCAGAGGGGCTGCAAGGAGCTGGCAGCGACGCTCGCCCAGCCCCACGCGTGCACCCCCCTGCCTCAGTTTCCCCCCTGCAGAGCTCGGTGATCCAGCCCCAGCTTGGTTTCGGGTTTCCTCCCCAAGACAAAAATCCCCTGACGGAACAGCTTGATGCGACTTGGCAGGAAAGGACGAACCTGCCTTGGGTTTTTGTTTTACAAACCACCTCCCGGAGCTCCAGCACAGAGTTGCTCCCTGGCCCCAAAGTCGCCTGGTGGAGGAGATTTTTTTACTGAGTAAAACCTGCAGAGCCCTGAGCGTGGCTCTCCTGCAACCTTTCCCACAGGGGTGGCGATTTTGGTGCTCGACCGAGGCAAACCCACCAGTTCTGGATGAATTTTGCGCAGAAACCCAAATGGAGTGGGAGCAAGCAAGCCCCGGAAAGAAACATGTTCCCTGAGAAAGCCCGGGGTGAAAGGGAAGGGAGCAGGCTGTCCTCTACCCCCAGGTATTTGGGCATAGGTGTGGTGAGAAGGTGAATAATAACCACAGGTTGCTGCATCCGAGTCCTCTGTCATGCCCCGACCTGGACCGGCCTGAGTCAGCCCCGCAGGGTTTGGCCCACGCCTGATCTCACACCTCTTAGCACCAGACACGAACGCCCCGATATCTGGGCAGCTCCAGACAGAGCCCTGAGCTGGAGAGGTGTGATCTGGAGCCGTGGATGGAGGGCACGGCTCCAAAAAATCCCCAGGAAGGGGCTCGAGGTGCTGAGCATCGCTGCGGCCGAGCTCTCTGCAGGCAACGCTTCCCCTCCGGGTAATTACCCCGCACACGCGACCGCAGCGAAGGAGGGAGGAAGCTGGCGATGAAATTACCTCCCACTGGAACGAGCTGGCCAGGAGAGGGACAGAAATAGACGGGAGAGAAATTCAGGTAAAGCTGGTCCCATCCCTGCTGCCCCAGTCCGTGGGGTGAGGAGCGCGAGGAAGCCTCCTGGAAAATCCCAGGGAGAAATGAAGGTGACACGGGGAGCTCGCCCCGGGGGCTTTAGGAGAGCAGAGGTGACACGGTGTTTAAAATACCAGCTGGGGCTTCAGTAAATCACTGCAGTGCCGTCGGGTACACGTGGATTTAGGGAGGCCGACGGATGTGGAGCTCCTCTGCAAAAGCCCCAGGAAACCGCTGAGCTCCGGTGCCCACCGAACAGCCCAGGGCTTGGGAAAAAAAAAAAAAAAAGGAGGGAGAAGGGGAAAGAGCTGGTGGATGTCAGAGAGCTGTGAGCTCCCCTTGCCTTTCACCGAGGATCTCACAAGACTTTCGCAAAGCAAAAGGCACAAAATGAGTGTTTTGGGACCGGGGGGAAACCGGGATTGGGATGGACCCCATGCAGCACCTCTGTGCTGGCTAGGGGTGAGCACACGCATGCCTTGGAAATGCATTTTGTTCCCAACAAGCTCTCAGGCCTGAGCTGACCCATCTGCAAAATCCCTGGGCACAAGCAGGAGGACACGGCAGCATCACAGCAGCCGCCCAGCAGCACAAACAAGAACCACTGAGCCCAGGGTGACTGCGGGTGTCCCATGGGTGGCTTTCCTTCGTCCCCGTGGTGCTCAGCCCCCCAGCTGGCAGGCACGGAGGATGTGGGAAGAGGCGACGCCGCAGCTGCATTTTTGGGTTAAATCCTCCCAGGTTTTCCCATGGCTCCCCCTTGGGTTTTCTCAGCTGCAGCCGAGCGCTAGGGACGAGCTGTTCCCCCGCCGGCTGAGCTGTGCCTTTGGCTGCAGAAAGGGAGAAATCTGGTGGCAGGAGAGGGCCTCGGACACATCTGGAGCCACATCTGAGCTCTTTGGGACCTGAGGAGCACCCAAAGCTGGCACCGGCTGACGTGGAGGAGCTCAGGAGCCTCGCGTCTCCTCTCCCTTTCATGTCCCAGGGCAGGGAAGTGATGGTGTTGGACGGAGACACAAACAGAGACGGTCTAGCGAGGCATTTGCCATGAACAACACGCTACCTCGCAGCAATATTTAGTTTGGGAGCTGTCTAATCTGCTTCGTGCAGATAAAACGGGCGCGTAATCTCTCTTGGTTTTCCCTTACACGCCGCCTGTCCCAATCAGGTGCCTGTCTGACCTATTCGGGGGATATTTCAGAGCTTGATTAAGTGGTTTCAAGTGCAGAAGAGACAGCGCTGAAGCAAATCCTTCCAATCCCACGAGCCAGGCTGGCGGAGAGGAAAGCAAAATCCTGGTTTGAAAGTTTGCTCGACTGGGAGAAGTCCAAATGGCTTATTTACATTCAGTCTGAAATTAATGCACTAAAGCATTTCGCATTCAATGATATTCAGGGAAAGGAAGAGGAGGGGGGGGGGGGAAGGCCCAGAAGTCGCGATGCTCCTGAGCAAGCCCTGGCCGCATCCAGCAGAGCTCAGCTCCCAGCTTCACCCCCCTGCAGCTCCCCATTTGCCCCCGCGCTCACCTGGGCCGTGGTTTGTAAAAACATTTCGGTCCCGGGACAATGAGGAATCCGGTGAGAAAAAAAAAATAAAAATATTGGTTTCTATGAAAAGTTACTTCCTAAATGCAAAAAAGCAAAACAAAGCAGAAAAACCCACAAAACCCCAAATAGCTTGCCAGCCTGGGAGATGTTATTATTTGTTATTTATAGCCAGTGGGTGGGTAGGAAGAGAGGAATTTTGGGCTGGCCAGACAGGCAGGAGCAGCGTCCATCCCGTCCATCCTCCTGGCACAGGGCAGGGTCACAGCACCTGGGCAGGAGCAGGGACAAAACCCCACAGGTCCCACTCATGGCCAGGACCACGCTCAGCAGCATCAGACCCGGGCTGAAAGCACACCACCAAGCCTCTTCTCCAGCTGCAAAACCCTCCTGAGAGTTTGGGGCACAGAGCCTGGGCCTGGCTGTGCCTACAAACCCGTCACCCAAAGGGCCTCGTCCACCCAAATGGCTCCTGCCAAGGAGGCACCGACCACCCCAAATCCCTCCTGGAGTACCTGCTCCTGCCCAAAATCTGCTGGTGAGGATGCGATGGTGGGGCAGGAGTGATCCCTTGTCTCCTAAAGAGAGGAAGAGCATGACTTGGAGCCGCGTCACACAACCAACCTGCCTGAATATCTGCAAGAAGGGAGCCCAGGGAGGGTGAGAAATAAATCACTGCAGGAAGCATCCGTCACTCTGAGCAATGCTGGGGAAATATGCCTCAAGAATATATTTAACATATATGTAAAAGGTGGCATTCAAGACCCCTGAGGGGCTGCAGATCCAAGGGAAGAAGCAGTCTCCAAGCCCCAAAGCCCTCGGACTAAACTGGAAGCCGTGGGAGAACGCAGCTTGCCAAGGACACCCACGGACCCAGCAGGATTAGGTTCCTGCCCCAGCTCTACCTACGGAAACCAAAGAGCATCGTGTTGCATCCCAAACATGTTGTGGGGTCTAGGAGTGGAGAAAAAGGATGGAGAACAACAAAGGGTGAAGGATCCAGTCTGGGATTGAGTCAGCTTTCATGGACACCAAGGAGCACCGTGGTGGCTCGGTGCTTCCTCACCGAGCTGGCCAAGGGGACTTTGAAGCCTTGTAGGATGGGGAGGAGGTCCTGAGACGTGCAAAGTGTCCCTAAGAGCAAGCAATTATCCCTGAAGCCTGGAAAGCAGCGAAGGCGATGCCTATCAGATCCAAGGAGATTCTGGGAATTACAGAGCAGCGAGCCACACCGCTGTGCCGGGGAAAATTATGGAGAGTCTAATTAAGGACCATGCCAGTACAGTAATTGCGTAACCTTACGGGGTCAAACCAGCACAGGTTCTGCCAGGAAAAATTTGTGTCTTTCTAACCTGTTAAGAGTCCTTAAAAAAAAGTTAATTGAAGAGCAGATAAATGTGAGCTGGTGGACATCATTATTAACAAGAATAATAATTTGCACTTATGCAGCACCTTTCATCCGGAGATCTGCCCAGCCTACAGTTTTAAGCCTGTGCCCATCACACGTTCCCCAGACTTGATGAACCTCATTTTAGCACAGCCACAGCTCTAAGGCAGCATGAAATAGCCTTAACGCTGCTTGGCTCAACAGGGAAGCTGAGGCAGAAGGGATTTGCTCAAGACAACACCGTACGGTGACGGAGCACAAAATGTTGCAGTCGTGGTGCGCAATCCTTGCAGCGGGCTGCGTGCTTGTGAGGCTGGGGCTTTTCCTAAGCACGGACACTAAAGCAGCTTTGAAGGAGCTGCAGCGAGGTGAGAACAAGCTCTTCTGCAGAGGTCAGGGCACGGCACACGGGGCAGCAGCGTGCCGGCTCGGCGAGGCCGTCCAACGATGAGCCATTTGGGTGGAGCGAGTAATTAACAGCTCCTGGAGCCAGCGAGCCGACCCGCTCCTCGTGAGGTGGCCCTTTGGGAGAACACGCCGCCCCAGCAGCCCAGCCCTGGCACTGAAAGTGGCTGAACCGGGCGGGAGCTGTCCCGTCCCGTCCCTTCCCATCCCGTCCCGTCCCTTCCCAACGCGTCCTGTCCCTTCCCATCCCATCCCACCCCGTGCGCCGCATCCCGCACCAGGGAAGGAGTCGGTGCTGCAGCCAAGAGCCTCCTGTGCTCATGGAGGGTGACCCAAGGGAAAACGGGACTGGGATGGAAGCACGTCCAGAAGCTGCTGCGTGCTCTCTGACATGTCCCACTGCAGAGCAGGACACTCGTCCCAGCAGGACAGCACTGGAGCGAGGGGGTGACCGTCCCCAAAGTCAAGTGCACGAGGCTCAAGCGGGGAAGACGCTGCCAAAGCCTGGTTGAAGGTGAAGCAGAGCTGTGGTTGTGGTGGCTGAGGAAAGCCTCAAGATGGAGATTTGGGGCACAAAAAAAGTCCCATTAACCCATTTCTGCTGATACCCAACAACTCATTTCCACCAGCACAGCCTGAGCGGGCAGCACAGCGCCTGGAGAATGCGGGAAGGACCGAGGTGTCTCCATGTGGAGCCTCTCCCACCCCAAACCCAACACCCTGGGTGCTGCTGCCCGCACCAGGAGGTATGGCACGAGCAAGGCAGAGTTCTGGGAAAAAATCAGGAAAATCACAGCAAATGCCCAGAGGAGAGCTGAGGTTTCTGCAGCTAACAGGCTCGGGCGAGCGCTTTCCAAGGAAATTCAGTTAGGGGCTGGAGCAGCAACAGGACGCTCGGGTGGCAAGCGGCACAGCCCCGAAGGGCCTGCTTTGTTTTGCTCCAAATGAGAAACATTTGAAAAAAGCCAGAAATCTGATTCTTGACTCTTTTTCTTTTTTTTTTTTAAGATTTTTTTTTCTGTTTAAAGAAAGAGGAAAAAATCAAATATTTTCATGAGCTGACAAGTAACTATAAAAGAAAAGAGAAATGAATCTTTGGGTGAAAAAAAAATTAATCTAGGATTTAAAAAAAAAATCTTTGGGGGGCTTTTTTTTCCCCTCCTTTTTCTCCTTTGCATTTGCTGTGCACAAATCTGCAACGAGTTTCATTTAAATCAGTGCTAGGATTAACACAAACCCTTTTATATTGACCTCGGGGGGAGGGGGGGGGGCTTTGTTTCTCCCACCTCTCCGTGCAGGACTGAGCCCCGGCTCCTGCCTGGCCGGGGGCTTGGGACAGCACCCAGGGACAGCACCCAGCACCCTGAGCTCATCAAGTGGAGCTTTGCTGCCATGAAAGCTGCCTTGTTCAGGGCTTGGCCTCATGTTCCACCTCGGGGCAAACTCCTCGGGAACAGGCAGAAAGAATTAAAAAACAAAACCAACCAAAAAGAAAAAAAAAAAAAAAGAAGAAACACAAAAACGAGAAGTGCCTGTGTGCGAGCAACGAGGCGCAGAGCTGCTGGCGCCTGCGGCTGAGCCCGGACGTGGGCATGGAGGGGGGGACGCGGAGGTGGCCCCACGCAGAGTTTGTCCCGCTGGGAAGGGTGGTGGGAGGGAGGAGAGGCAGCCTGCAGGGCAAGCTGTTCCTCCTGGAGGCAGTTTTGGGTCCAGCATCCTCACATCTCTTTGCTCCCCTAAGGGCAGCCCCGCTCACCGACCCCCGTCCCCCTTCTTCTGCCTCCCCGCAAAGGGAAGGAAGCACAAACCCAGTCCCGTCAGCCAGAGGGGTGCTGGTTTCTCCTGTTTTCAGCTAATTCCTCCGGAAAATAATTACACCCCACGTACTTCACGTGAGCAGACAATTGCCTCTTCTCTCCGAGGCTCCTCCGCAAACTCCCTGCGGCTATTCCGAGGGCCGGGCTTGCTGCGTGCCCGATCCCCCGGGCAGGAGGAGGCTGTGGTGGCACGGGGCCCATCCCCAGCCATGCCAAGGAATAAAATCCAGGAGCAGAACTTCCTCTCAGGCTGGGAAATGAGACCGAGCAGGGCGACACCATCCCAGCTCTGCCCACATCACCCTGGCTTCGCCCAAACCCCTCCAGCACCTCGGTTTCCCTGTTTATTTTCCAGGCTTGGCATCGCCAAATTTTCGGGTCCGATTTGCGAAGGGAGACGAGCGAAAATTCCCAGGCTCCACGCTGCGTGACAGAGCCCCTGGAAAGGGCCCAAGAGATAACGCCTCTGTGCTGCAGCGTCACGAGGCCAAGCCAGCACCAAGCACAAAACGGCCCGTGTCCATTCATCCCTCAAAAATAATTAATTAATTTAAAAAATGGTGCGAGCAAAAAAGCCCGAGCTCACGCCATGCGCCTGGGAAGCTGCTCTCTGGAGCCCTCCCGCCGGGTGAGGAAGGATGGGGAAGTTCTCTCGGTGTGGGACTGGGTCCCTGGAGCCTGGGGGGGGTGGAAATTGGGGTGTCCTGGAGACCCCCTCTGCACGCCCCGGCTTTGGGGAGGGTCTAAAGGGGGCAACCTTGGAGCAACTCCGCTCAGGTTTCCTCCCTGAGAGGAGCTGGGGAGGAGGAGGGTGGCGTGGGTGCTGGTTTGCACCAGGGTGCACCAGGTTGGGCACCCATGGGTGCCCCCAGGCTCCCTGACGTTGCCCAGCGAGGGCTCACAGCCCGGCTCCTACCCACCCAGCACCCCCCAAGCTCCCCAAACCTCATCGATTTCTAAACCACTGTTTAAAAGCACTCTTGATCTCACAGCACTGAGTGCACAGCACTCCCTTAAACCCCTGGCAAGGGCACACAAAAAAACCTTTTTCCACAAGGCCGGGGCACGATCGCTTCCCCATTTCCCACCCAGAGGGAGCTGGGGGGGTCACCAGCACGGGGCAGCCCCTGCAGCCACTTCACCCCAACCCCTGCAGCACGAGGAGCTCAGCCGGGAAGCGGAGCCAGCAGCAGCCAGCTGGAAACACAGGGGGAAGAGACCAAGAGGACGCGTGCTCCAAAATCTGGGCCCGGTTGTGCCGTGGGCCAAAACCAAGGGGAGCGACCCAGCGGCGCTCGCTTGGGCTCGGCGCATCCCCGCGCCCGGTGTCACAGCACCCAGCTCCTGCTGCTCAGCCCCCAGAGCTGCAGCTCTTTTTGGAGAGCAGGCAGAGCCCGTCCCGGGCTGGATTTGGCCCCTTTTGTGTCTGCTCGGGCAGCGTGCGGCAGGGAGTTTCACCCCGTGCCGTCGCCTTCCAGCTCTGGCTTTTTTCTCTCCCCATTTGGGCTTTCGGCACGGGTTTGCCCTAGGCAGGGACCGGCCACCACGGGTCACCAGCACAGCTCCCCAGCCCCGACAGTGCCACCCCAGCATCTCGAGGGGCTCAGCTCTGCCCTCCAAAAAAAAAAAAACCATCCCCCAAACCCTTCCATCCACTTCTCCACAGCCTGATCCTGCCCCGCTGCCTCCTTTTGGCCAGGGGCCCCCAGGGAACTGCTGTGCACCCCCAACCCCTCTCGGGGTGCTGCCATCGGGGCTGCACCACAGCCCTAACCCCTTGCAGCTCCCCCCCCTAAGGCACATTTTTAACCCCTTCAGCTTGCGTCGGCCCCAGCCGGGCCCGTGCACTTGGCAAAGTGACAGGAACCGCTGCGAAGTTTGTGCTGCGAGCTCCCCCGGGGGCTCGCCTGCATCAGCTGTGCTCGCACCGAGCCAGGCGTGCACACACGCACGCAGGCGGGAGCGGGGCCACGCGCACGGCCGTGCACGCGCACACGCACACGCGGACCCTCCTGGAGAAGTCCACGGCCCCCCCCCTCCCCAGCTGCGTGCACACACGTGTGAGTGCACACGCGTGTGCAGACGGCCACACGGCCACGCTCCCAGCCACACGGCCGCACACGGCCACACGCTTGCACGCGCAGAGCCCTGCACACGCGCACGCTCCCAGCCATGCGCCCCCCCCCCCCCCAGACCACGCACGCCCCGGCCACGCACACACTTTCCACCCCAGCCCCCCCAGACCATGCACACACCTCACCAGACCCCCCCAGACCACACGCACACACTCCCACACTCTCATACTTTCACACCATACCCCCCAGAAGCCAGGCACCCCCTCCAAGCCTTGCAGCTCCTCGCAGCCCCCCCAGCCCATCACCCAGCTCCCCTACCCACGCACACACACACACACACCTCTGCACGTCCCAGAGCTGTGCAAACCCCCCCAGACACCCCCAGCCATGCACCCACACACCCATTCCCCCCCGGACACCCCCAAACACACACCCCTCCCACTCCCCCTACATCTCCACATCCCCCCAGACACCCCCAACTGCGCACCCAGACACCCCCAACCACACACGCACACACTTTCCCCCCCAGACACCCCCAGCCATGCACCCCAACACCCCCAAACACACCAACACACACTCCCCACTCCCCCTACACCCCTACTCCCCCCCCAAACACCCCCAATTGTGCACCCAGACACCCCCAGCCACACGCGCACGCCCTCCCCACCCCCAGCCACCCCCAGCCACGCACCCCAACACCCCCAAACCAGCATCCTAACACCCCCAAACATCCACCCCCACTCCCCCTACACCCCCACTCTCCCCCCAGACACCCCCCCATGCACCCAAACGCCCCCCCACACTCTCCCCCACTCCCCCCCAACTCTTCCTTTCTCTCCCCCCCACCCCAATACCTGCCGGGGGCGGCTCTGCGCGGCGGGGCTCCGGGCGGCTCTGCCGGTGGCTGCTGGCCTGGGACATCGGAGAGGGGCCGGGCGCTGCTCGGGACACTCGGCTCATGCACGGCCCCCCCCGGCCGCCCCCTCCGCGGCCCCCTCTCACCTGGGCCCCCCCCGGGGGGCAGCGGCTCAGCCCCGCACCGCGCTGCGCCCCCCGCGCATCCCTTTGCGCTCCCGGCTGCGCGCACGGGACCCTCGCGAAGCGCTGTTTTTTTTTTTTTTAAAAAAAAAAAAAGTTTTTTTGTTTTGTTTTGTTTTGTTTTGTTTGTTTGCTTCCCCAATTCCTTAAAAAAAAAAAAAAAAAAAAAAAAAAAGCCGCGAGAACAACCAACCAACCAACCACCCGCGTCAGCCGAGCAGCTCCGTGCAGGAGGAGGAGGAGGAGGAGGAGGAGGAGGAGGAAGAGGAGGGGGAGGAAAAGTTTCTTTGGGGGCTGGAGCCGGGGAGGGGAGAGGCGCAGGGCAGGCAGAAGCTGCCGGGCCCCCGGGGCCAGCCTCCGGCCGGGGATTTTTCGGCCTGGGGGGGGTGGGAAAGCGGCGGGAAGAAACTTTTGGGGCTGGGGTTGGGGAGGTGCCCCCGCCCCGCGGCCCGGCTGCGGAGCCAGGAGGGTCCCAGCGCCTGGCCGCAGGAACACGGCCCCCGGAGAGCCCCCCCCGACCCCCCCGTGCCTCAGTTTCCCTACGTGGAAGCAGCCCCCGGAGCGAGCCGGGCTTTGGGGCTCCCCCCTCCCAGCATCAGGATTTTCCAAGGGGGACAAACCAGGGTGTGCTGTGTCCCCGCAGCGACCATTCCCCTCCAAGACCCGGGGGGGACATTTTGAAGGTTGATTTTTTTTCTTTAACAGCCTCACTTTTTGCTGCTTTTTATCCCCAAAGCGTAGCGCTCCATTTTGCAGTCTGGAGCTGCAGGATGCTGGAGCAGGGCCGATGGAGCGGGGTGACACCCGTCCCCGTCCCTTGTCCCACTGCCTGGCACTGCCGTCGCCCCGCTGCCATCCCCTGCCCCGTGCGTGCAGCTTTTAGGGTGTAGAGGGGTCAGGGGACGGTGCTGGGACATCACCACCGCAGCCACATGTTAAAGGAAAGGACTTGGGAAGGGGAAATGAGGGGGGCTGGAGGGACCCGACCAGCTCAGACCCTTTGTGAACACCCGGAGGATGGAGAGGGGGCGAGACCGCAAAAACCCACTCTGCTCAAAGGCAAGTTGGCACTACCAGGGTTTGTGCTCCTTCCAGGCCTGCACCCTACAAAACGGCCCTAAAACCCTCACCAGCAGCATCCTGCCCACCCCGCTGTGCAAGGCACTGCACGTCGTGCTCCCTGGGGAGATGGGCACCCTGACACCGACCCCACGCGCCCACCCTCCTGCCCTCAGCACCCTCACCGGGGGCGCAGCGTCTGATGGCACCGCGCTGCCCCATCCCTGCCACCCCCCGTTAAACCCCGATTTCCACGTGCAAGCAGCACCCAAGCTGGGATCAGGGTGTGCTCACACCGGTGCATGGGGCCGTGGGGTGTGCCGGCATCGCCGGCTTCTGAGACAGTGCCTGAGTCACGGTGCGGCCCCGCCAGCCCCACACGCCGCCGTTTCACATTCCTGCCTGTTTCCCTGCCCTCTGACACCCGCCAGCCCCAGGGGATGTGGCACCCAGCAGGATCCAGCAGCCCCAGCATGGCCCAGGAGCAGCCGGCGGGGAGGGGGGAAAGAGGAGGGTGGCTGCGATGCTCTGCCTGGGGGGGCACCCGGATTTGGGAACCCCGGGGCCACGTGCTTGGCTGAGGATACGAGGCTGCAGCTCAGCACTTTCCTCCGTGCTGACAGCTGGGGCTGATAACCCACAGGAAGGAATTTGGGAGTGCTGGCGAGGCTGAGCCACGGCTTCGGTGGCCCAGCACCACCCCTGGGTCCCCGCGGTGGCTGCGCAGGCACCCGGGCTTTGTAGGGTTGCTTTGTAGGGTTGCTTTGTAGGGTTGCTTTAACTTAGGGACTGCAGCAAGCTGGGGGAGAGCGCTGACTCGAAAGCCTCTTTGAGGACACAGAAACACGAACCTGACTTTGGGGCTCCTGGGGCCTGATAACCCCCCCCCCAGGAGCTGATTACTGGGATTTAGGGGTGAGCAGCCCCAAGGCTGGGTGCACCCTGGGCAGCGTTAGTGTGTGGGGACACGAAGGGCACCCAGTGGATGGAGGGGACAGGGCTTTACCCAGAGCTGCCCCACAGCCGTGCTGCTGCCTGCCTCCTCTCCTGGGCATCCCTCAGAGCCTCGGTGCCCCTCGCAGGGACGTGGGGACACAGGGACAGAGCCCTGCTCCCCTTCCTAACGACACCAAAACCAAAGGCAGGATCTGACACCCCACACCAGCCCTGCACCCTCCTTTCTTCCAACACCCAAATCCCTTAGCCACAAGGCGAGCTGCCACCCCGGTACCTGCTCCGGGTGCCTTCGCAGGATACATCCCATCTCCGTGCTGCCGACACGAGGGCTGGCAGCGGGGCTGCTCCCTGCTGCCTTACCCCAAGGCTCTGCCCTCCTCTGCCAGCCCCCAGGCTGCTCTGCCTCCTCCCCTTGGGCTTTCCAAACTTCTCTCTGCATCCCACGTTCACCCAGCAGCACGCAGGAGGTGACATTTGGCCAGCACAGCCCCAGCCTTCCCCAGACCTCTCATTAGGGCTGCGGCGGGGACGGTTCGAGCACGTCACCAAAGGCACCCGGTGGGGCGAGCGGCTCGGCCGGCCCTGCCACCACTCTCCCACGGAGCACCCTATAAAAAAAAAAAAACATGGCCACTCTGCTCCACAGTTGCCCAACGGTGACAAAACCGGCCCCCAAATCCCTCCCTCGCCGCGGGCAGGGCCGTGTACCCCACGGGCCCGTCCCCGTGCTGCAAAGCCCTGGGGAGAGGCGCGGGGCCGTCCTCGTCCCAGCGGATGCAGGCGGGCAGGAGGCGTGCAAACGAGTCCAGCCTGTTCTCGCTCCTGGGTTAACTTTACTCCGCGGTGCCAAGCACTCAGCGAGCCAACGGGAGTGTTTTCTTCCCGTAAAAAACAAGTATTTTTGCTCGGAGCGTTGTCCCCTCTAAAGAAAACATCCCCTGAGCAGTTGTTGGCAGGGTGCTGGGGTGGGCAGGAGGAGGTTTGCGGGCGCCGTGCCGCAGCAAAGTCAAATCCTGCAGGGAAAATACACCCGGGGCTGCTGCGCCCCGAGGAGCTGGCTGGATTTTGGAAAACAAGGCCGGTTATGTAGGTGTGGGACTTCACTGACCCACATTCACAAGCATCTGGCAGCAGCCTCCGCGCCGGGCTCGCACGGGGCGGCCGCAGCCAAAATAAATCCTCCCCAGCGCTCCCAGCTACAGGGTCTGCGCCCCAGCTTCTGCCCCACTCCACCCCAAAAAAAAAACAGTGAGGGGAAGGGGAGAGGAGATTTTGGGCAGCTGAAAAGCCCCTCCTGACCTTTCCGACTCGGCAAGGATTTAGAGCTAAGCCCCGACTTCGCAGCTCACCGGGGAGGTTTTGCAACACCCGCGGGCGGCTGTCCCGCGGCGGGCCCCGTGCTGGTCCGAAAGAAAAACAAATAAATAAGAGAAAAAATGCGTGGATCTGAAAACAACAACCAAAAAAAAAAAAACCAACCCAACCCAACGCCCCCCTGAGCCGCGCCGTGCGGTCAACCTGCCGTGAATGGGGCCGTAGATTTCGGCTGGGTCGCAGCACAGAGCTGGGCTGTGCAGCCCGAGCCGTGTTTGCTCAGGGCCCAAGCCACAACCCCCCGATCTGCCGAGCAGAATTACCCGCGGCTGGGCTCATACACACACACACAAAAAAAATATCTCGGCAAAATAACCTTCCCAAAAGCAGGCGGGAAGGGGAGGAGGGGAGCCCGCTCCGCTGGGTCCGCAGTGAATGACCCCACTGTTTCACATTTGCTGCTGAAAGATTTTTGATGAGTCACGAGCTATTTCTGTAAATAATAAAAAAAAAAAAAAAGGAAATGGACATTTTTTAAAAAAATAAATAAAAAAAAAAAAAAGAAGAAGGGCCCCACGAACATTCATCTTTTGAAGATGGAAAAATTAAAGACTTCCCCCTCCCCTCTGCGCCGTGCTCTGGCCCCGGGGGCTTTGTGTGCAGCCTGCTGCTGGCAGGGACGCAGCGGCACGCGAGGGTCCGGGTCGGGCAGCACCGTGCTGCACGTCTTGGAGAGACCCCACCGCTGCCACCCCTTTGGGGACCGCAGGGGACCATGGCTGGGGGCTCCCGCTGTTGTCACCCCTTTGGGGACCGCAGGGGATTTGTGGTT
Organism: Netta rufina; assembly: GCF_964035555.1. Classification (NCBI taxonomy): domain Eukaryota; kingdom Metazoa; phylum Chordata; class Aves; order Anseriformes; family Anatidae; genus Netta; species Netta rufina. The sequence continues at coordinate 3,468,660 of NC_140150.1, read as the reverse complement.
GGGGCTCACCGGGGCAGGGGGCTCAGCTGCTTGGGCTGCCCGGGCTTTGAGCAGCTCCAGGGGTCCCACGGGTGTCCAGATTTGCTCCTGCTCCCCAACAAGCCCCCTTTGTTCTCCCTCCCCATCCTGGTGCGCAGGGAAGCGCAGGTTCCTGGTGAGGTTTGTGGGTTTTTTGCCCGGCCCTGTAAGAGGTGAGGCGCTTGGAGAGGGCAGCGTGGCAAAAGCGGGCGCGTGCAGCCAGCCAGGCGGCGTGCTCCGCCGCTTACAGGTTGTCTTCTTCTTGGCTGCTGAAGCCCAAATGACTCTTCCCATCACTTTTTTATTTCAGCAATCCTGACCCGCAGGCTGAAATCCTCAGGTTGTTCCAAAACTGCCACCAAGCCTGGGTGACGGTGACACCGAGGTTGGGGTGCGCCTCGCACCCATCCTGGCACACAGCAGCGAGGAGCTGAGCCCCCTTTGCCCCTCGGACCCCCCCCGTGTTCCCCCTGCTGTGAAGGGCTCTCAGCTCCGGACACACCGTGACACTGGTACTGAATTGGCCGCGCTCTCCATCTCTCCGCAGGGAATACTTTGCTGTCTGAGTGGCAAGAGGAAAATAAATCAGCTGCGCGCAGTCAGAGCATGTCCGTGGTCTGCTCTTACAGTAACTCGTTTGTGCCCTGTCTGGGGTGTAAAAGGCCAGGGGCGTGCACAGGCCGAGAAGCAAAACCAGTGCAAAAGAGACGAAAAAGCACGGCGCAAAGCCGCTCGCCGCTCCTTTGGCCACATCCCTTCCTGACCGCAGCCGTTGCAGTTCCTTAATGCTGATTTAAGAAAACACAACAAAACACCCCAAAGCGTTCCCTCCTTTTTTTTTTTTGTTCTTTTTAACTATTCGAAAGCCGGCCCAGCCGTGCATATCCAGATTCGTTTGTTACTGGTGGCAGCCTTTTAATTTAACGGTGGCAGGGATGAAGTGGAGTAATGGGGTGGCGATGGGAGCGTGGTGCAGGTTCAGGAACGCACACGCTCGCTCCGAGGCAGCCACTCGCCTATGGCACATCCCAAAACAGGGCTCAGCTCCCAGCAGAAAAGCCCGTTTTGTGCTCCAGGACTGGATAAACTCCCCCAGATTTTGGGCAGAGCATCAGGGCGGTGGGAGAAGAGCACCCAGCAGCACCCAGGAGGGGAGAGCCGCGAGGAGGAGCGGGCTGGGTGCCTCCTGCTGTGTGCTTGGGGTTGCTCCGGACCAGGGTGGCTGCTCCCAGTCTCTTTCCCCGGCCACTCACTGGTTTAGCAATCAAACCAAGCCAGCTTTCATGTTCCTAGCAAAGGGAAACAAAACAGAAAGAAACAACACACACACAAAAGAAAGTTAAAAAAAAAAAAAGGGGGGGGGGGGGGGAAATGTTTCAGCTTGAAAAGCTACGAGCTCTTTCTCCAAGTGTTAAATCCATCAAAGCCACATGCTCCCCCCAGCGATCCGCAGCCCGTGCCGAGCCCCAGGCGCTGCGGGAGTTGAGGATGGGGTTGGGGTCTCTGCGTGGCTCCTGCACCCATGGGTGCTGGCTGGGGGCCGTGTGTGGGGGGGAGTCCTGTTGGCACAGGCACGTTCAGCGCGCCCCAGGAAGACACCGGCGAGCTGGCTGCGGTTCAAAGAGCCCTGGAAAAGGCCCACTGGAAAAAAGATTAAGGAAGTTTGGCCGAGACGGAGCAGCGGAGGGAAAGGGGATATAGCAGTCTATTAATATTGGCAGGGTCTAGACGCAGATGGGAGCGAGCCATCTCGCTGCGCTGCGGAGCAGGGGGGCTGCGAGCTGGCCGGGGGCCACGGCAGTGGCCAAAACCTGCTCCCAGCCCCATCCCTGTCCCTCTTGGTGCTGCGGCTCCAGCTGGGACTCGGAGCAAGGAGATTCAGGGAGAAAAAAAAAATAATACGATGGCCCAAAGCTCCTGGTGGCAATGGGTTCCCCGTGAAGTCGATTCCCCGGTGGCGGTGCCAAAATCTCCCCTCTGTTGCTGCGTTTTGGAAAGGGCAGATCCCGAGGCTGCACATCTGGCCCTCGTTTCGGAGATGCGTGCTGAAAGCTTTCAAAAAAAAAAAAACCTTCTGCTCCTCCAGCTGCGGGTGCCGAGGCGTCGGAGCTGCCCCTCGCTCGGTGTTGGGATGAACCCAGCTCCGTGTGTCCCCCTGGATGGCCCTGGGGGGACGTGGGGGCTGTGGGGTGGGTGCTGGGTGCCCGCTGCTGCTGCTGCTGAGTTCAAAAAGCCTCCAAAAATCAAGCACTGAAGCTACTGAAGGTGCTGGTGGAGGTGCTTTGGCGCACAACTGGTCTTTAACAACAACAAAAAAAAAGGAGCAAGTAAATTTCCGAAGGGCAGAGGCAACAGCTCTGCCTTACCAGTTGTTAACTTCTTAATGATTGGTTTTGTGTTTGTTTTTTGTACTGGCAGATCCCCCACTGCAAGGTAACTCCAGCGCCCATCCGACCACTCACCTTCTTCCCAACCTTTGGAAAAACCCTTCCCGTACCAGCGGGATGGAGCAGGGGCTGCTTGGTGCATGGGGTGAGGAAGAGGAGGGACACCACTGCTTGAGCTGTGCCTTTCTTGGGGCCGCTGCTGCTTCATCCCATCCCATCCCATCCCATCCCATCCCATCCCATCCCATCCCATCCCATCCCATCCCATCCCATCCCATCCCATCCCATCAACTCGAACCTGCAGAGAAATCCCGAGTCAGCTTGTGCTGGGAACCGCAACTCCCTCCGTTTTCAGCAGCTCACACCGATTGCACCCACAGACTGGGTGGAGGGGGAATTAAAACAATAATTTAAAAATCCGAGAGTGATGCTGCAGCCCCGAAGCCAGGCAGCAAAGCCCAGGGCAAGCCAACTCCCTTCCCTTGGCCGTCCCCTCGCTGCTGAGGAGCCCACGGGGATGAAGAAGGCCAAATAATTCCCCCAAAACCGTGACAAAGGCAGGCAGCAGTGATAGGTAATTTCTTTTATTGCATTTTATAATGCCGTTGTCCATACAGATTACATGCAGCTAGACCTACTGTACAAGGGTTTACCGTCTGCCAAAGCAGACACACGGAAGTTCGGAGTACAAATACACAGCAATGCTATTTCCTTTATACAGCACGAGGGAGGCGGCGGCGGGAGGGGAAGGGGGCTTTATACACGTCCCCCCCCCTCCGCCTCCCCTCCGGCCCCAGCCCTCGGCGCCCCCCCGGCCCCCTCTGTGGGGTCGCCGTCCCACCCGGCGCTGAGGAGGAGGATGGGGGCAAAAAAAACGGGGGAGAAAAAGGAAAAGGAGGCGGTGGGCACGGTGCTTCCCAGCCCAACGAGTTGGGGGCAGCGCCGGGACCCCCCCTCCCCGCGTCCCCTCGCCCCTCCTGGGCTGCACCAAGCGCGGCCCCGTGCCCGTCAAGGGGTTTCGCTGGGGCTCAGGGGGGTCCCCAAACCCCCGCTTCTGGCCCCGTTCCCCACCTTGCACAACTTTTCCAGGACAAAAACCTAGATTTGGGGCTTTTTCTGGCGCGGGACGGTCATGTAAACAAAGCAAAGAAACCCTTTGGTTTAATGCAGTTGGGGCTCCCCTCCCGGCAGCACCCCAGCCCCTGCCCCTGGGCTCCCTTCCCCACCCCGGCTCTACCAATTCTAGCTATCCTGCGACAAAAAAAAAAAAAAAAATAAAATAAAATAAAAAATCATTAAAATAAAATAAAATAAAATAAAAAAAAGAAAGGCCGACACAGAAAACGGAGTGATTCCTTCAGGACACCAGTGAGAGAGACCAGCAAAATGCCTTTACTTACAGAGAAGTGCCCACACCGCTCCGCTCAGCGACGCCCCGCCGGGGAAAGCGGCAGCAAACGGAACCCCAAAAAAATCCCAAATAAAAAGCAAACAGTCCGCGGTAGTAAGGTTTCAACCCAGTATATATATATCTCAGTATATACAGACGTACAACTCTGCCACACGGTGCGTTTGGTCCTTGATCCTTCCTTCTCTCCCCTCCCCGTGCGCCAGGCGCGTGTTTGAGGTAAGACGAGCAGAATTTGGTACAAATTCACACCGGCAAAAATAAAACACGCGCCTAAGGGCGGCGGGGGCGGGCAGGGGGGGCCGGGGGCTCTGTACCTGTGTGTGGACGTGACCCTGCAGGAGCGGCCGGGGTGGGGGGGGTAGGGGGCACGGGAACGAAACCAATTCACCCCTGAGTATCCAAACGGGCGCGTTTCGCCTCAAATCCCCGGCCGCGATTCCCGTTTCGGCCGGGGGAGAGGCACGACTTGGAGCCACGTGACTTCCCAAATCTGTGCATGTTTAAAAAGAAAAAAAAAAAAAAAACAAAAAACCCTAAAAACAGAACTCCTTTATATTTATATATTTACTTTCATATATATATAATATATTTATAGTGCTCTCGTGAGCCGGGACCGCGGTAACAACCTAAAGGGTGCGGAGGGGTCCGGGGGTGCCGGCGTGGAGCTCGCAGGCAGGCGGCTCGCCCTGGCTCTGAGGGGGAATTTTGGGGTCTGTACCGCTGGAGAAGGTAAAAAAATAAACCCCACAGCCCGAGCGGGAACCGTGGTGGGTGCTGGAGGGGCTCGCCAGTGCCGGGGGCGCTTCCTGCGTGGACTGCGCTTGGGTTTGGCCACACTTAGGGAAGAAAATGGGGTTGCAGAGGTGCTAATGAATTAAATCCGAAGAGAGGAAGGAGCTTGGTAAAAGAAAAAGAAACTGGGGCAGGTACCAAAACTCCCAGCCTAAACGGAGAGGGGCGCTTTGAACCCATGCACAGCCTGGAGCCAGGTGGATGCCGGGCAGGAGCCACCAGCAAAACGGCTCCAGGGTGGCTGGGGGTAGGGGGGGGGATGTTTGGGCACCCCCCCTCCTGCCTGGCACCCCCTGGCAGGGCTGGGTGCCCCCGGCCCCATAGGGCTGGGATCAGGACCCCGCTGTTCCCTGCATCCCCTACAGCAGCATCAAAAAGTCCAGCAAAAAGGGATGGAGGGGTGGGAGAGGGGGGAAGGACCCCCAGCGTTTCGATGGATAAAGCGAAAAAAAAAATCCCCCGAAGATGGGAGGAAAAAGGTCCGGATGGATGCAGGGAGTCCTGCTGGGGGTGAAACACTCGGGGCCGTCAGAGCTGCAATGGGGAGGGGTCTGGGGGGGGGGTCTGGGGGCACGAAATGCCGCGGAGGCGCCCACCCACCCCTCCGTGCTCCCGCGGGGCAGGGCAGCAAGGCGGCGGCTGTAAACTTGGCTAAAACAATAACTTAAAAAGCCAAAATCTGGGAAAAAAAAAATAAAAAAAAATAAAAAAAAATACAACAAGAAGAAAAAAAGGGAGCGGGGAAACCCCCCCCCCCCAGGCTTGGCCCCTCTTTGGTGGGGAGCGGGGTGGGCGAGCAGGGAGGCTGAAATTTGGGTTGTGCGCCTGCGATTTTGGCAGCGGCGATGGAGCGAGCGGGGCTGCTGGCGCAGGGAGAAACAGGGGGAGAGTGGAGACACCTAGCGAAGGCCGGCACGGCACGGCACGGCGAGCTGGGGAGGATTTTGCAGCTTTTTTGTTTGTTTCGTCTCGTTTTTTTGAAGGAATTTGGGGCAGGGGAAGCGGAGGGGAGGATGGCGGTGACCCCCCGTCGCGGTCCCCAGCGGGGTGAGCCCACGGGTCTCAGCATCCCCTGGGTGGTGTGGGGGGGTCACGGGGGAACCCCCCCATCTCTGCAGCCGCCCGGTGCTGAGGCTGCAGTGGGCAGAGAGGAGAGGTCGGGGTGATCCCAAATAGGGGTGCACCCCGGGGACGCACGCTGCAGGGTCACGGAGCACCTCGGGAACACCACGGAGGTGACGCAGGGGGGGCAAAGAAGCGCCCCCCAAATCCTGCTGGTCCCGGCCCTCCCTCCTGCTGCTGTGCCGAGGGCCCCCGTGCCCCACTTCCAACCCAAAACGCAGCTCCTGGGGCACCCAGGACCTGCAGGGGGCCAAGGACCCCCAGTCCCATAGCGTGTCCCCACACCACGCTACTGGGGTGCCCCACGCAGCCCTGGCTCTGCCTGCTGTGAGGTTTGCAGGCAGAGAGGGGGCAAAAAGATTTGGGGGGGGGGGGGACACCAGGACCGCTCTGGGGGCTCCAGCTCCCAACCCCGTGCTCCCTGCCACACACGTTTATGCCCCGCAGCAGAGGAAAACGGTCAGACCCTACAGAAATGCTGGAGCCAGGTGGCACCAAGAGTCATGTCCCTCTCCAAAATACAGCCCGCAGCCCGGCACAGCACCCCCTGAGCATGGGGGGGGGGAATAACTGGTCCCCAAGGCCAGTACGGGGCCCTGGGGGGAGCACAGCCCGGCCCCGGGTACCCCCATCACCACCAGAGAAAGAAAGAGCAGGGAGAAGAGGGGTGTTTGGTTGTGTCGTTCTCGTTATTATTAACATTTCTTTTTGGCATCAACACCATCTGGTCACCTGAACTACGGCCCTTCCGGCTCTGGACATCTTTTGGTATCTCCCCACCGGGACGCAGACGCTCGACGCGCACAAAAAAGGAGAACGGAAAAGGGGAGAAATGAAGGAACGGGGAGAGCCCGGGCTCCTGAGGGCACAGCACCGAGCACCCACATCGCCCCAGGACCCTTGGGGCACCCCGGCTGGGGTTTCCCAGCTGGATTCTGCACGCCAGCCTCCTCGTGGGGGTCCTGCAGGACCACAGCCCCCCCGGAGAACCTGGCACGGCTTCGGAGGAGGAACCGGGTGCACGGAGGACACGGGAGCCGTTCCCTGAAGCCCAACTCGCCCTCAAAACCATCTCAGCCTTTCGCAGCGGGGTTTGGGCTGGGCAAGCTGCCCCCCGCTGCCCCCTGCGCCGAGGAGGAGCCGAAATTTTGTCCTTGCTGCCCGGCCAGGGACGGTCATCGTTGTCAGGATGCCACCGGCCCCTGGTGGTGCTGGGGACCGGAGGGCTCGGGGAGGATGGCACGCAGGGGTTGGGGACCTGGCGGTGGTGACCACGGGGTGACACGAGCCAGGTGGCACACGCAGGGTGAGGGTCCCACCGACGCTGCTCCTCATCCTTCCCCAACGCGAGGCGCAGGACAGCGGCGTAAAGCTGCAGCAGAGGGCTCGGCCCCGTTTCCGCGGATTCTTCCCCCAAAAGCTGGCTGGAAGGGGAAGATCCCCAGGTCCTCCTAGTGCAAAACCCGCCGGGGAACGGGGCTCGAGAGCGGGCTCCGGCCTCCTCGGGGTGCTCGATGGCAGAGGGTGGCACACGGGGTGCGCAGGGGACGTCCTGGAGCTGCGTGGTGCCGGCCCCCGCCACGCGCCACGGGGCCAGGGGACGGAGGAGCCTTCCTCGGGGCACGGGGAGGGAAGGAGGGACAATTTCGGACAGAAACAACCTACCATCCTCGTTCGCCAGTTACTAACCAAGGGAGGAAGGGAGACAAAAGTTCACCTCTGGGGGTCTTTCGTTTCTCGTTTTCGCTGCACGTTTCCCCGTGCCGGGGACCTGTCAGCCGGGGAGGGGACGCGCCGGCAGCGGCAGCTTGCACCGAGGAAACCCTTCTGGAAACCTTTTTGCTTTGTGGAAGTGCCTCGAAGAAAACGGGTCGGCGCCGGAGGTCACCTTGGGGAGGTGGGAGCCGTGGCTTTGTGTCTCCAGGAGGGACAGGGTGGGGACGCGCTCGCCCCTCGGGCGGGAGGAAGGGGTCCTTAGGACAAGTCTTCCACCGGCAGCTCCTCCTCCAGGTCCCTGTCGTCGGCGATCGTCACATTCTGGTTGGTGGTGGCCAGGAGCGAGACGGGCCTGCTGTCGTCCTCGGCCTCGGCTGGTTCTTCCTTCACGTGCACTGGGTGGCTGCTGGGAGGGAGGAGAGCGGGGCTGAAAGCCTTCAGCCTCGGGGACGGGGTCCTGATGGCCGCAGCAAGAGGGTCGCCCACTCTTTGGGACCCCGTGCTGCCCCTTGCCAGGGGGACACGAGCCACAGAAGGCAACGAGCAGCTCCCAAACCCCAAAACGCCACGCTACCACCACCCTTTAACCCCAAACCCTTCTTCCCCTTGCACCCAGAGGGGACACGGGTGTCCCTCGTGCCCCCAACTGACCTGTACTGCTGCGGGGACAGGCGGGGGCTGTTGCTGCCGTTGCTGTTGACCTGCTCCACCGTGCTGCTCACGTCGTCGTGGCCCACGTGCAGCATCCCGCTGGCGGAGCTGGTGTTGATCATGGTGGGGCTGTTGAGCAGGGGGAAGCTGCTCTCCGCCAGCGCAGCCTGCAACAGAAAGCGGCTCGAGGGGTGGCTCAGGCTAGGGGCGAGTGGGGGCGAGGGGAGAAATCGCCCAAAAATGGGGTTGCTGCGGAGCAGCAGAGGCTTGGTGCTCCGCTGGGATGTGATGGGGGTCACAGGATTTTGCAGCCAAGATGGGCAAATGGGGTGAAAATGCTCTCGGGGCACAGCTGGCCGCATGCTCCCGGGGTTGGGGACGAGCCAGAGCATCCTCACCTGGTAACTCGCGTTAAGTGCTCCGTAACCGAGTCCTGAAATCATGTTTTTGACTAAAGTCGGACTCCTGCAGAAGACACAAAGCAGACCCATGCCCGTCTGAGCACCCCTGGCCCCAAGACGTGCCGGCTCGGCACCGGGGGGGGACACCCAAACCCGCACCCACCCCGTCATCTTTGGTGGCCTTCGCTTTTGGTACTCGTGCTCGTCGACGGTCCAGACGGCTCCCTTGACGTTCTCCACGCGCACGAAGCACTTGTGCAGGCTCAGGTTGTGGCGGACGGCGTTCTGTGGGTGCAGGAGGTGTCAGAGCTCGTAGCACAGCCCACACCCTGCTGCCCACCCCCTTTCGCCTCCTCCTCTTCCTCCTCTTCCTCCCCCAGCCCCTGGTGGTGCCACCACGGCCACCTGCAACTTGGCCGCGGCCAAACGCCCTGCAGAGCCACCTGGGGCTGCGGCGAAACGCTCGCCCTGCGAGCACCCGGACAGTTTTAGGAGCCCAGGTCCTGAGCCAAACACAAGCCACGGCCCCGTTTCGTGAACCCTGGCCCAACACCGGGCACCGAGGAAGATGGGACAAGGCACGGGGACAAGGGACAGGGACAAGGGACACGTCATGGCACCAAGGACCCCGGGGCACGGCCACTGTCTCCGCCGCAGCTCGCTGGCAGATGCTGAGCGAAGCCGGCTGATCTTCTCCTTTCTTTTCTTTCCCCCCCCACCCTCCCTCCTTTTTTTTTTTTTTTGGTCCTTTCCCTCCCTTTCTTCTTTACGCCGACCATCTTTACATTTCTAAATGTAAAATAAAGAGACGCACACGTAGGCAGACAGCGCAGCCCCGAGAGATACCAGCTCCCTTTTCCCCTTCCAACTCCCTGCCATTTGCTACTGCCCCTATTTCATTACCAATTTTAATTTGCCTCTAATTAAATCCTGTGTATTTTTCCGACTCACTTGCTAATCCATGAGGGAGGCAGGAGGCTGGAGTGGAATCTCTCCGAGCTATAATTACAAAGGGCCTAATCACGCCGGGGCTCTGCCTTTGAATAAATTTCCTTGCATTAAGGGTCTCAGATTCTCTGCCTTGCAAATGAGAATGACCCCAATTTCAGGAAGTTGGCCTCGGAGGTTTTTTTTTTTTCTTTCTTTCTTTCTTTTTTTTTTTTTTTTTTTTTTATTTCGAGTCCTGATTCGTGATGAGAGACTAATTCGTTACGCTAAAACATTAACAGCAATTTAAAAGGTCGGACGGGGGCTGTATAAACAAAGGAGGCGGCCAACACAACAAGGCGAAAGGAGCCACCGGGACCGAACCCCCCGTGCTGGGAAGTGGTCGAGTTCCTGGAAACTCACCCGGTTGCACTGTGTCCCCCCCCCCCTTTTTTTTCTTACTCATCTAAGGATAAAACCAAAGCTCGGCTCCTTCCCAAATCCTCCATCCTCCTGTCCACTGACTCTGTGTCCCCGTGGCCACCAGTGGCCACCGGTGGCCCCGGCCGTGCCATGGTGCTGTGGCCAGCAGCCAGGACCCCCCAGGGGATGCTCGGAGTGGGGCAAAGCTGGGTCCCCCCATCCCATCCCGCTGCCACCGCTGCTCTCCCTGGTTTCGGGACGTGCCCCGCATCGGGGCAGCTCTCCTCAAGCTGCCGTCACCCCGAACCAAACGGACCGAGCTGGAAATCCCAAAAGGGAACCCCCAAAAAAAACCCACTTCGAGGCCAGAGCCGAGGTGAGGACGCAGCACCCAGCCCCCCCGTGCGCCCCCAACCCAGGTCCCAGCGCCGGGGCCAGGATCCGGCCGCTGCCCTTGAACCCCCATCCCCTGGCGAGCAAACACAGGACTTCCTCCCCCCTGCCGGGGCCGGATCCTGCCCCACGGCCCCCTTCTTCCTTCCTGTGCACGCTGGGGGCTCCCCGTCCAAACAAAGCTGATTAAAGGCAGCGCCGAAGTCCCCCCCCCTCTGTGTGTGTCCCCCTCCCGGACACCCCGGTGCCACTGAGGCATCGTCGGGGACCAGTCTGCAAGGGCAGAGGTGGAGCTCAAATCACTGCTGGCACCTGGGGGGTTGGAAAATTACCCCCTGGCTGTCCCCAACAAGCAGTGGTGGCCCCCAGAGCACAGCAGCAGCCCCCCCATGGCACAGGGGACACACAGGTGGCACCGGCAGGCGGTGGATGTCACCAAAGTGCCACCGAAGCTCAGGCCACCCCGGGCAGGTGACACTGGGGGGCGAGGGGGGGGCTCCTGCCTGGTTTTCCCGTGGCTTTTGTATTTTCTCAGGGTGTTTGTTTAGTGCCAGACTCGGCTGCTCTGTTTGCTTCTCATCTTTGCCTTCTCTAATGATGTTTGCTTTATGCCCCCGGCCCCGTTCCCCCCGCCCCACAGCGCTGGGCATCCCCCCGGGACCCTCCCCACTGTAAGGACGGGGTCCCCCCCTCGTCCCCTGCCTCATCCCGGGGGGGCAGCAAAGGTAGGAGATGAGGGAGGAGCCAAAATGGTTTTTTTTGGGGAGAGGAAATATGTTTTTTTTTTTTTTCCTGCGCATCCCCCTCCTTCAAAAGGAGCCTGGCCTTGGGCACGGAAAGTTGCGAGGGGAATCGGCCACCCCCGGACCCTTCTGAATCACCCCCCCCCATCCCTTTTGGTGACAAAACAGGAAAAAACAAAGCAAAAAAGGGAAATAACATGGGATGGGGGCAGCCCCCCTCGGAGACCACTGTGGTCCCTGCTGTGCCCCACGGCCAGACACCGTCCTGGGGGCAATGGGACACATCCTACCGGCCCCATGCAACGTCCCCAAATCTTCCCATCCTGTCCCCAAACTGGGGATGGCTGCAGGGGCTCAGGGGGTTGCAGGGCCCCGTGCACAGCGGGGACACGGTGCAGCAGGGCTGGGCTTGCAGTGCTGCCTGTGTGCCGTGAGGGGGACTCCAGGCTGCCACCGGGCTCGGCGAGCACCGGCAGCGGCCGCCGAGGTGCTCGGGGTGAGCTGGGCGAGCCGGCGGCCCTTGGAGCCAAAACGCTCCTTTTTCACCCCAAGTTTGCTGCCGAGACCCACGCTCCTGCTCCCGTCGGCTCCGCTCTTCAGGAGCAACGCACGGGGACCCCGGGCTCCAGAGTCACCAATTCCTCCTTCCCAACCTCGTTTGCTCCAATTTTGTGTTTTAATCCATCCAAGTTTTAGTCGCTTTGCTTCGTGTTACTGTGCCGCGGGAGACAATAAATAAATCTCCCTGGTCAGGGCAATAACCCCTCTTTTCACAATAACCCCTTTCATCTGTAACATGTCTTTTTTTTTTTAATTCTCTCCAATTTGGTGCTTTCTAAACAACCAGCAAGCTGCACGATCCACGCGTGCCAGCCCAGACGGGTTGCACCATGCCCAAACCATCCCCAGCACCCTGCCCCGGGATGCTGAGGGGTGCCCGCACCCTCCAGCACCCCGTGGGTCCTCCAAGAGGGTCAACGGGGCCAAGGGACCCCTCCGGCTCCCTCCTTGCACTATACAGCCCCAAAAACCAGGACGGGAAGCTCCAGGGGGGGGAAGGAAAGGCACCCGTTGGGGTCCTGCTGCTGGCCCCATCCCATCCACCCCTCGCCCAGCACCCACGTCCCTGTCCCCGAGCCCCACGCCGCCTTTCGCCAGCTGCCGTTCGCTGCGTGCCGCCAGCCCCCGGGTTATCATTAACCTTGTTTGCTATTTCGAGTGCCTCGCTCTCCTCTCTCTCCCCTTCTCCTGGCGCTGAGACGTGCTGGCTCTGCTCACCCCCCCTCCCCGGCTCCTCGCCCTGCAAAGAGCCGCTGCTTCCCAAAACACGGCCCTTGGCGCGCTGGGACGGATCCCATCACACGGCCAAAACCTCCCCAGAATCCAGGGATGGATTTCAGGGGGGCAAAACCGCTTGAATTTATCCGTAAAATCATTTCCTACGTGATTTCAGAGCTCGGCAACGAACCAGTCCTCGAGCACGGGGTGGTGCCTGCACAAACCGGTGCAGCAGGGGACCCGGCCACCCCGCGCGGGGGACACGCGAGCCCCGTGCCCGAGCGGGGGCTGCGCTCACCTTCCAGGTGGCCGTGTTCCTCCTGAAGTAGGCGAACATCCGCGTGAACCAGTTGTAGATTTCATTCAACGTTAGCTGCCTGTCGGGGGTCTCCAGGATGGCCTGGGGAACCAGAGAGAAGGACGAGAGCATCACTCGCACAGCCCGAGCGCGCCCGGGGGCAGGATTTAGGGTTTGGGGAGGGGGTCCCTGGGGACTCCTCTCTTGGTACGGGGGCTCCCCCTGTACCAAGAAGGCAGGGAGAGGGCAGCTTGCCCACAGCAAGGTTTTGGGAGCAGGAGCTGAACCAGCACGGCGCAGGGAAGCACTCACCTGCCGGATGAGCGAGGCGTACGTGAAGGGCGGCCGGACGTCGGCGTTTTTGTAAAACTCGTGATTCTGTGCAAGTTCTGCCAGGGAGGGGGACAAAAAAGGGGACAGGGGAAAGGTGAAGGGCCCCGATATCGGACCCGGGGAGGGTGCCGGTCCCCGGGGCCCCGTGGCGATGCCCACCTGAGGATATCGGGGTGCAGAACTTCTCCGAGTTCCTCCTGCGGATGGGCCCCACGTTGTGTAAAGTGGAAGAGCTGATGACGGAGGGGCCCTGCCGCAGCGGGGTGATGGGCGCCGTGGCGGAGGTGGGGGGATGAGGTAAACCGTCGGGGAACGTGTCCGAAGTGCTCTTGGAGAGGGTGGCACTCGAGACCAGGTTCAGCTGCGGGAAGGGAGAGGGGCTGGGCACCGGCACGGGGCGGGCGCGGGGCTGGGTGGGCTGCGGGAGCCCCCCCTGTGTGCCAGGAGGGGGTGCACAACGCAGGGCTTGCTGTGGGGGTGTGACACGGCTGAGGGATGGGGACGGAGCCATGGGATGGGGACACAGCCATGGGATGGGGATGCAGCTATGGGATGGGGCTGGAGCCGCGGGATGGGGATAAAATCATGGAATGGGGGCACAGCTGTGGGATGGGGACACAACCATAGGACAGGGACATGGCCATGGGATGGGGATGCAGCCCTGGGATGGGGATAAAACCATGGGATGGGGACAGAGCTGTGGGGTAGGGACACAGCCGTGGTATGGGAATAAAGCCACGGGATGGGGATGCAGCCATGGGATGGGGTTGGAGCTGCGGGATGGGGATAAAACCATGGGATGGGGACACAGCTGTGGGATGGGGACACAACCATGGGACAGGGACACAGCCACGGGATGGGAATAAAGCCATGGGATGGGGACGCAACCATGGTTTGGGGACACAGCCACAGGACAGGGACACCAAACAACCTCAGCCGAAGGGGCAGCCGTGGAGGGAAATATAGAGGGGGGGGGACAGGGGCGCAGGGAGGGGAACGCAGGCTTACAGGTTGGCTGAAAGGCTTTGGCTCTGAAGGTCTCATGTGAAGGTGAGCCATCATTGCTTGGAGGCGCTCGCTCTCCTTCGCCAGCTGAGGGAGGCAAGTGGCAGAGGGACAGAGTTAGACGGTGCTGGGGGGGGCCCTGGGGATGCCCCCCCGCCACCCGCCCAAGCCCCCAAATCCTGCTTTGCGCAGGGAGCATCCTCCAGCATCCCTGTACGTGGCTATGAGCCACCAGAGCCCCCCTCCCTGCCATCTCCTGCCTGGTGCTGAGCCCCCCCCTCAGCCCCAGCGGGGAGCTCCTGCGCCGTGGGGGGGCCGCTGCTGCTCCAGCTCCGCGTGTGCAGCCGGATGAAAAATCTCTTGTGAAATGGAGCCAGCGCGGTGGGAGCCATCAGCACATCCCCGTCCTGTCCGTCTGTCCCTCCCTGTCCTCCCCAGGTCCCTGCCGTCCCTCGTGCCAGCTGGGGGGGGCAGGACAGGCCCCCTCCCCGTCCCCTTGGGTCCCTCCAGCATCGTGCTCAGCCCCCTGTGTGCCCACCCATCCATCCGTCTGCCCACCCACCCATCCATCCACCTGTCCATCTGTCCATCCATCCACCCGGACGGACGACATCGCTTTAATTGTGTCCCCCCCCCTGCTGCCTGTTTACCCTCCCCGCAGCGTGGGGATGGGTGAAAGATTCGCCGTGGCACCGGGAGGGATTTTGAGCTCGGCGGAGCCGATGGGACCTGACACCCGCTCCCTTCCCATCACCTCCCCTCCCCACTGCGCCCCCTCAAACGCACGCCCCCCCCCACGTTCCCGACCAAGGCATCGTGGCCGGGTGACGAAGGGGTTAAAGGCAGGAGCCGGAGCAGAGTTTGCAGCAAGTTTGGAGCAGCTCTGATGCCTTCGCGCTGTCGCAGCGCTCATTAGAGCTGACAGCTCGCCCCTCGTGATGCAGACGCCCTCCGCTGACACAGCGGGAGCTCCGCGCTGAAAACTTTATAATTGGTAGCTCTGGTGGCAGGTTCTCCTCTCTCTCCTCTCCGCAGCTTTCTGCGAGCCCTTCAGGTATTTTTTTTTTTTTTTTTTTTTTCCCTCCCTCCCCTCTTTAAGCCCCGGTAATTGCTTTCAACCTCGTGCTTCGGCGAGGGCTGGGGAAGAGGATGCGAGCGCACGGCACCGCGCAGGCGGCTCTGCAGCCCCCCTGGCAAGGGGAAAGGGGGGGGCTGGGGGCTTTGCTGAGTGTCCCCCCCCAGCTTCACAGCCCGTTTGGTGCCCACCTTGATGGGCACAAACTGCTCCGAGCCCCTGGCAGCCCTCAGATACAGGAGCTGGGGCTGCCAGGAGAGAAGCGAGAACACCGGTCCCTGTGTCCCCCCTCTTTTTGCCCCCCCCCCACGCCAGCAGGGGCTTCATGAGCCACCCCAGGCAGGGACAACGTGCAGAGCCCTATCCAGTCCTCCAGCATCCTTCACAGCATCCAATCCTCACGAGGAAAAACCTCCAAAACCTCCGTTTCCTCCCACTCCGTCTCCTCCCGTCCCTATTCAGTGAATTACGCGGCACTTTGGGGAGCCGGAGGTGGTGGGGAAAGCTCTATTTCAAGAACCATATTTTCCAGAAATAGCACCCCGAAGCCAGGCTCCAGAGACCACGCTCGGGCACCTCAGCGAGCGGCCTGATTTCCAGCAGCACGGGCAGCGAGGCAAGCACAGGGCTGGGGGCACAGGCACTCGGCATCACCACCAAGGAGGACGTGGCTTATAGGACTTGGGCATCTCCTTGTACCCCCAGAAGGAATTTGGGGTGCTTTGGGCTGGCTTATGCCTTCCTCCAACACCAATATAACCGTGCGGGGATGCTGGTATTGATCGGGGAGAGGTTTTAGGGTCTCCATGCCCTGATGCCCACCAAGAAGACCACCGTGGGATCAGCCAAGAGCATGGCACTGTTGGGGAAAGCCGCTTAAAAGGAGCCCCGTGACACCAGGGCTGGCTGCTTGTCCTGCTGGAGGGCCCTGACCTGGCTGCTCCCCTCCTGCAGGGAGCAGCCGAGACCCAGCACGTGGAGCTGGAGAGGAGATTGCCTCCAAAACACCCGGCCCTGGAGGCTCCCCGGCAGCACCCACCTGGATTTCCAGCTGCTGGACCACTTGCATCTGAACTCGACACTGGGCCGTGCTCCGGTCATCGAGTGCGTGTTCTGTGTTGAGGTGTCTGCGGAGGAGAAGAGGGAGAGGGTAAAACTGGCAAGCAGGAGGGAAACTGAGGCACGGAGGCGGCCCAGCGCCCCTCCTCCCCATCTCCTTATTTCGGGCTGCAGCTCGCCTTCGAGAGGAGGTTCAGAGGTGAGCCATGCCCACGGCAGCCCCACCGAACTGGGGCCAGCACCCGAGGTCTTTGGGAGCTTAAAACTCCTGGAGAAACCCCATTGCTGGCAGGAGGCAGCCTGCAGCACCCACGGGACCTGAGGAGCAGGTTTCCAGCACAAAGGCAGCATTATGGGGCCCTGTTTACGCCCTCGAAGGAAAGCCCTGAAGGCAGGAGGTGACATTTCCAGGTTGCTCCTCATCCTACCACCTCGGTGCCTTATGTTTACCGGGCAATTTGTGTTCATTAAACGCGGGGACCTTGGGTTTTTGCCTCCCTTTCCTTCCCTTGGTAGCAGCCGGGCCCCTCCTGATGCTCTCCGCTCCCGAGCAAGCCCAAGCCCAAGACAATTTTTGCTCAGAAAAAGGTGCCCAAAGAGCACTGCCCCTCGTTTCGGATGTGGAAGGCGGCGGGGAGGCTCGGCGGGCTGTTTGCAAGAGGTTTCCAGCCCCAACTTGCAGAAAGGAGTTAGGTAACCGGGCCCGGCTGCCAAGCCCGCCGTGCTCCTGCCTTCCTGCACTGCAGGCCCCGGGCACGGCCGCTTGTCCAAGCAGAAAACCACCCCCAGAGCCTCAAATGTATGGGAACGGAGACATCTCCCCCTGACACCCCACAGGTTTTAATAAATCAGAGCCCCACGGAGGTGCTCTCTTTCCCCGAGCTGCCTCTCTGCCGTGCCGTGGAGCCACCCAGTGCTGGGTCCCCTGGTTCAAGGCGAGCTCCTCGCTGGGGCCGTGCTGAGCCTTTGGGGCTGGACGCTTTCTGTGTGTCCGTCCCACACCCAGACACACGCTCACATTCGCAGAGAGGGGGCAGAAACACCTCACGAGTGCTTCCAGGGCGCAGGCTGAAGTCTTTTCTCCATCCTCGGCCCGGCGCACAAGCACCGGGTGCGTTTCGGAGGGGGCTTTGTAGGATGGGTGCAGGCCCCCCTCAGGTCCCTGGGGGCATGGCAGGGCTCTGCTGGCACCTCCACCCAGCCCTTGGACACCCCCTGGCAGCCCCAGTGCCGGTTTCCGAATTTCCAAAGCGGAGTTTGACTCATCTGCCCCGTGCAAACATGCCCCGAGAGCCGCGGCGCTGCCTTATCGAGGCTCACCCGGTGAGTCAGGGGAAGGAGCCCACAGCAGCCGGGCTCACCAGCTCCCTGCACAGCCCCCAGGCATCGCCCAGCCGCCCCCGGCCTCCTTCACACCTCCTCCGGCCTCCCCCTGCTGCCTTCACACCTCCTCCTCCTCCTCCTCTTCCTCCCCAGAGGGCTCTGCCCCGCTTCCATCCCTGGGAGTGGGGAGGTTGCTGCGGTCCGAGCTGCCTCTGCTGTGCCCAAGACCCCAAAACCCAAAACTTTTTTCCCAAAAAAACCCCAAAACGTGGCCGAGGCAGAGCCCGGGGCCTGCCCCATGCCTCTCGCCTCAGCAGCACGCGGAGCAGACAGCAGGGAGGAGAGGGGGGGGGGGGGACAGCAGCGAGCCCGTCACTTCCTTCTGATGTCTTTGCTAAAAATCCCGGCTACAAAGAGATCTAATTGCAAATGAACTAATTAAGTAAACCTCTGACGAAGCGTGAAAACAATTTGTTTGACCCTGACGCTGGCAGAGGGCTCCTCGACAGCCGAGTTAATCAGTCAGCGGCGGGGCCCACGAGCGGTGTCAGCGGCTGCCGCGCTGCCATCTGCTTCCTCCCCTCCTCTTCCTCCCCCTGCTCTGCCCCCCAGGAGGGAGCCGCCAGCCCCCCTCGCCTCCTGCCGGGGGCTTTTCTCCTCCAGCATCGAGGCCTGGCACGTTTTTCCCTTTTTCCCCAAGGTTTTCTCCCTTTTGGATAGCCGAGCCTGGGGGGCCGCACCTAATTTTAGGGTCCCCCCCCCGGTGCTGCAGTTTTTGGGGGTGACCCCATGAGCTCGGCTGGCCCCTTCTCGCCCCAAAAAGCAACAGCACTTACTTGACAAACTGTCCCAGGTCCTCACAGAGGGTTTCGCAGCCGGGCCACTTGCACTCTCCGTGGCCGTAGAGCGGGTGAGAGCCGGGGGTCTCTTCGTGGGAAGAGCTGCAAAAAAAAAAAAAAATAGAGGGAAGAGCCCCAAAAGAGGGAAAAGCCCCGTCAGGAGGGGAAGCCGGGGGGGTTCAGGGATTTCCACGCATGGGGCCAGCCCTCGAGACC